>NC_064931.1:130937966-132180466 GCF_023897955.1 Schistocerca gregaria | reverse complement strand
GTCTGCCCGACCTTGAATCTCCCACTCTCTGTTGCCATACACACCTGTGCCCAGCTCCACACTCCCCTCTTCCCACTCCTCCCAGCATTCTGCAAGGCCCTTGCCCATGTCTTTCTCTACAGCAGCCACCACTTCCACCTCTACGATACAGATGGCACATACAAATTTGCAGTGCTTCCTTTCAAGCCTATCTGACAGTTCTGCTGGACATTTCAGAACCTCAGATTTCGCATCATATTCCTGTCAGAGGCATATCTGCAGCCTAGCATCCCCTCCAGTTCTCTAAGTCTAGATGCGTACGTTTCTATGAAACAAGGCAGATGCAAGATACGGGTCTGTGTGGTAGCATATGTTCAGGCAAATTTGTACCCGTAGCTCATACTCTTGCCTAACTACGAGGACAAACAGCCTGAATACATGTTCTTTGAAATTAAACCTTTGAATAGAAAGTATCTCACCTGTGTAATACACACAATCCACATAAAGTTGGACAGCTTTCCAATTTTCAGTTTGCACCGTCAAATCTTGAACCTTCATACGAACACGTAATTCTAGCCAGAGATAAATTTTTTGAACAATAGTCCTTCTCTACCAAAATTCACTCACATACTTTTCTGCTCAAACCTCACAGCTCGTTCCACTTGGACCTACTCACAATGCAACTAACACTCATAGTTCATCGATATTCACAAGCAGAACGCCAAACAGTAATATGCACTGATCAGATTTCTGCACCAGGCCTATCTGCTCATGACCTAATATTTTTGAATTACTCACTACAGTGCCCATAGAATAAACCTCAAACGTCGACCTTTAGAAATATTATGCGCATTATATTGTCTGAACTTACAGTGGACACACATTTCTTACCAGACAAAAGCAGGAAATAACGTCGACATAAATAAAGTCTCTAATTTCACTGAGAGTCTCAGTAACTTATCCACTAAAGATGCTGCCATAGAAACAGTAAGAGTAATGAGAAAACTTGCGCCCTGACTCACAGTTCATCTGAAACACATCACGACTGTCAGAGACGCAGTGCACAGGAAATACAAGCGAAATCCAACATCTGATAATCACATCACATATAAGCAGTTATGAAACCGTGTAAGTCAGTCCGCCAGGAATGCAAAACTCAGGTATGCCCACTCGCTAACATAGGACTTTGACAGACTTGCTGTACTGTGGAAAAATCTACGAGGCCCAGAAATAGGCAAACCAAAATTTGCCACTAAACCTCTACTTGCTATTGAAGATCTAAATGAGTATTTCGCGACGCCGACTTCTACAGTTGACCAAAACGCAAGGGCACAAACTATCTATTCCCATAATGCACCAGTGATTCAAGAAATTCTCTCTTCAGACGAAGCCCTAATGTGGGCAGGAAGTCAATTGCGTGAATTCGTTCTGCAGTTGCAGGACACGATAATATTACAGTGCAAATGATCAATTTTCCCGTCGTTCCATTGCTGCTGTGGCCGTGCGGTTCTAGGCACTTAAGTCAAGAACCGTGCTACTGTTACAGTCGCAGTTTCGAATCCTGCCTCGGGCATGGATGTGTGTGATGTCCTTAAGTTAGTTAGGTTTAAGTAGTACTAAGGCTGATGACCTCAGGTGTTACAGTGATTAGAGACATTTGAACAATTTTTGATCCATTGCTGCCCAGAACAACGGAAATTTTTAACAATACTTCAAACCTCTTGCACCTTGCAGAATGTAAGCAAGGACTCATAAAACCATTACCAAAGAAGCCATCTGTCTCCTACTACAGGCCCATTTCCATTCTATCAGCCCTATTCAAGGATTCAGAATATATAGTTCACGGACAGATCACTAATTATTTAACGTCACATAACCTTTAAGATAAATGCCAGTCTGGTTTCAGGCAAAATCGCAGCATGTCGACTGCAGTTATAAAAGTGACTGATTTAAAACAAGCCATGGACAAACAGCAGGCGATTATTGTGCTTTTTAGATTTCAGCAAAGCATTCAACACTGTGGACTTTGACATTTTACTTTCTAAACTCAAAAGCCCAAACTTTTCTTCAAATGCTGTAGAATGGTTCCACTCGTACCTTACATTTCGCCAGCAATGTGTAATGATTGGAACAAAAAGGTCACAATGGAGGAATTTAGTACCAGGAATCCCTCAATGATCAGTATTGAGCCAGCTGCTAGGCTCATATGTTAAGTACATCTCAACTGTTCTTTCCAACTGTAAATATCACTTATACACTGATGATCTCCAGCTATATCTAAGGGCAAACCACCATGCCATCCACCATGTAAATTATTCAGTCGCTAACAACAACAACAACCACCATTTGTGAAAAATGTATATTTTTGAGTTTTGGGCATAATGCAGCATTAGAACGTCATGTAAGAAGATTTGATACCCGGTATTTCAGTCTTAACATTAGTGCTCAATTAACATTGGAATCACATGGAATGAACCTATGCTTTTTGTTTTAAAACAATGTAGATCTTTAATATGAGAAACATTCAATTATTAAAAGGACAGACTGATAAAGAAAAAGTGTATTTTTACCAGACGAGACTTACGAATTCTCAACATAATCTCCACCAATATTAACAAGTTTATCCCAATCGAACTAATTTTTTAGTACCTGATGCAACATCTCTAGTTTTTTGTGCAATATTCCCCACAAATTCTTGTTACATACTTCGTCTTTTGGATTCTGGTTCAAAATGTTGAAAAGTTTCATCATACATTAAAATCTCATCCATAACGTTATTTCAAGTCTTCACACTCTGAATCTTGGTTCATTGTGCTGTTGCATTAACTGTTTCAGAACCCACATTGCACTTGTGGTGATGTACTTGAGCTTGTTAGTGATAACGGTATGAGCTATGCTGGCATCTACTGGAACTGCTTTTGCCGTATGTTCTATTGTTATGTCTCAGTATTCATGAATAATGTCGTCAATGCCAGTTTCAAGCGAAGGAGTTGACACTTTAGATGGCCAGCGAGAACGTTGGTAATCAGTTACTGAGGCTCGTCCGTTTTTAAACTGTTCTACACACTCAAAAAATGACACAGTTCATACAACTTTCATCACAAAGTAAAATCATTCGAGAAAAGTTTTCCACCTTCAGAAGAAAAATAGAAAAACATTGAACATTGCCCAACTAATGTGGAAACTAAACAGTCACGCCATTGTTGAACGCAATATTAAGGTGGTGCACTTGTGCTACAACAAAATTATGATCCAATCTTATATGGAGTTCAGTGGTCTTGGGGCTTGACACGAGGTTCATATACATAGGGTCTTGGTTCAATTGCCACTTACAGCGATCGTTTTTAATAAGCACTAGTAGATCCTATTCACCCCAACTTATACCATATGAAGAACATAAAATTTCACCACAGTACCAAATTCACATTAAACGTGATGTCCCTTTCCTACTGGCTAGAGGTTATATTACACCATGACAGAGGCTAAGTGGCAGCATGCAGAAACTGTCACCAGTAACATTTCTTAAACTAGTATTTTTATTAGTTTAAAAAATCAAACGCAATGTAAGGTCACACGCCACTTATTCTATCTTATTTCAGCTTCAGATGGTGAATACATTGGCTCCAGATTGGGATTAGAACTTGGATCTTCCCTTTCGCAGGATTTGATGCCTTCATGTTGTAGCGCCATCAGTTCACTGTTTGCTCAAGATTCCAAACTCCTCAAGGTCACCACATACAGCGTGTGTCAGGTTATGAATCCCAGCTCGACACAAAATTTTTATAATTTCCTTTCAGGCTTTAGCATGAGCACACCTAATTTTTGTTGGAAAATTATTTTGATTTTTTTATCTCACCTTAGTCGTGTTCGATAACAGTATGTGAGTTTCGACACCCAGAGAGATAGACCTTTTTCTCACATTATTTCAAGTACACACACGCCACTCATAGCTACTAGCGAAAAACAATTCGATAGTTAACGTGTCTGTGTGTATTCAATGACGACATGTGCAGGGTTCAATTAATAGTCAGCACTGCACTCTTCGTCACGTCATTTCTAGTTCAGACATGCACATGTCTCACCACTGGTGAAAGAAATCTATATTTATTGCCTATTCGTGGCTAGAAGACACCAGCGAAAGGTTCGAATCCTAGAAAGTAGAAATTATTCATTTGTCACGTCGTTGCGATTTCAAACTTGTGTCAACAGACGAGAAAATTTCAGATCTGGCATTTGATTGTGCTTACATAACAACCAGATTAGGTGCTTAGGTCGAAACGACGTCAAAATGGCTGTGAGCACTATGGTACTTAACATCTAAGGTCATCAGTCCCCTAGATCTTAGAACTACTTAAACCTCACTAACCTAAGGACATCACACACATCTATGCCCTAGGCAGGATTCGAACCTGCGACTGTAGCGGTCGCGCGGTTCCAGACTGAAGCGCCTAGAACCGCTCTACCACACCGGACGGCGAAACGACGTCCAACGCATACATTATGCCATTTAAAGTTTATTACTGGGGAATGAAGCCCTATTTAACATTTTTCGTTGTTGGTTAACAGAGAAAGGTTGCTGGATGGGAGTCTCAGTCCAGTACAGAAATATTTGTCATGTAATTTCAAGTTCAGATTTACAAACTGATTATGACTATAATTGTGGTGTGTAAAGTCTCTTTTCAGTCCATATCAAGAACAAAATAGTTCATAATGCCAATTGAAGTACAAACACATACACAACTAGTTTCTCATTTATAACTTCCATTTATAATATTACTTTGCATTGGATAACAATTAAGATAGGTGGTTTTCGAATTATACCTAGATCAAATGCCATCATGAACACAGTGAAATTACTAGTTTGTTTATTTGTCCATATAATCCCTTTTTTAGTACATGTATCTGTCATAAAATATTTGACAGAAACCCTTTTCAGCTATCGATTTTACAAACATCAAACATACATCATTTAAAATTTTATACAAAATCTGCAGCATTAATAATTACAAATTTGGTTAAATACTTATATTTGTGACTTATTTCTACAATTAAAGTTATAAATTACATTTTGTCTAGTGTAAGATACTGTGAGATTGAGTAGTAGCAGTTTCGCAGAAGGTAGGCTGTCACAGACTAAGTTCTGTAGTTCAGGAAGAGATTTTGTCTCTTGGCAATCTGTTGTATAGTTTAGTTCCTGCACGATACACACCTTTCGGGGATAATATGGTGTTACAATGACTAACATGTATGGCACGGTCTAACCTGGTACTATAATCATGAAAACTTTTGTTGTGAGAAATAATGCTTTCTTTTCTCAGTTTACGTTTCTTGACATGGATGACTGCTTCCAGTATATAAAAGCAGGGGAGAGGTAAATTCTTTAGTTCTTTAAAGAAATGTTTGCATCGTTTCCTGCTGTTCACTTGTTTCATTATTCTTATAATTATCTTTTGTTTCCTGAAAACTTATGGCCTCTTGTACAATTCCCCAGAAAATCTTCCTGATCTTCAGTATTGAATGTACACGAGCAAAGCATACCCCCCAAACTGTTTCTGCACTAGTATTGTTGCAATGAATTCTTACTACATAGCTCATTTTTGCTAGTTTTGAATTTAGGGGTGTGATATGACAGCTCCAGCTAAGATTTTCCTGGATATGAATCCCCAGAAATTTAATTTTGGTGACAGCACTAATGTTTTGGTTGTCTATACATATTACTGGTTGTGCTGCACTTTTATTTTCCTCTGTGTGGAAATTCATGAGTTTTTTGGGGGGTGGGGGGTGAGATTAACTACTAGCCTGTTTCTGGCAAACCATTCACACTTCTTTTGTAATATCATTTGCAGAGGCAGTAATATTTCCTTCAATCAATAGATTAATGTCACCTGCAAACATTACTGGTTCAGAATCTCTATTGTGTAATGGGAAATCATGAAAGTACACAAAAAAGAGAGGGACCGAAAACAGATCTCTGTGGAACACCATGACTTAATCCACATGGTTCTGAAAGGCGTACCTGGAGTTCATTTCCTTCCATGTACTTAATTTTAGTTACCTGAGAGCGGTATTCCAAATATGATTTAATCCACTAATTTGACACACCTCTCTCACACCACACAATTGAAGCTTTCTCAGGAACAATGATCGATAACATCAAAAGTTTTTGTTAGGCCCAAGGCTGCATGACAGACCTCCCGTCCCAAACTTCGGCCCCGCGGCAGCATGTAACAAAATGCTGTGTCAGATTGCAGCATTCATGTAGGGGCAGCATTCTGCTGATCGATATTTTTTCACATGCGCTACCAGTGTTTGTCACCTAATACAAACACACATACAAATATTTTCTTCAATGATGTTGCAAACCATTTGACTGCAACAATTTTTATTATGGTTCAGTATTTTATACCAGTCTGATATATTTTGACATATAAAAAGGTTACTGTACTTGAAAATGGCCTATGGCCGAACTCGGGATCATATAACAATCAAATAAAAATTATTACTGTCAAATGCAGTAACGTCATTAAAAAAGTTACTATGACTATGGTTCCAGCCAAAATAAAAATTACACACAATCAGATTTTCAAAATTAACAAGGTAAAGCAAACTGCACAAATGTTATGTGTAAAATATCGAGTAACAACGTTACCTCTATTTTTCGTGCAATATAATGGAAACCCCCAATATCACTGTCATCTGATTGGCTCTCTCTCTCGTCACGACCACACAGTCTTCAGTATCTTCACTGTTGCTGTCCTCATCACCTAATAAATAAATTACAATATTATGAACAGATGCTTCTCTTACACCTTCCTCTATGTTTCACCTTGTAATCTCTTTCCACACATGGTTCACGACGTCCTTCCAATTTTTGTAGTTATTCGTGTGACAGCCTCATTTAGCAGCCTCTCTGTGACTTGCAACGTAAAGGTTTTGTTTCGCTCCGCACATCTGCTTTTATTTGAGCCCAAATGAGTTCATTTGCTTTGTAATATGGTGGAAGACGTGTAACTTTGTGGCTGTAGCTCTCTGCTAATGTATCAATCACATAATGCGTCTTCTGTGGCTTGTATCATTTCACTAATTCCAGAAGTTCCATTTTCTGCATTTTCTGTTCAAAGCCTATTTCATTATTTTTCAACGAGCTGACTATTACATCTCTCCTTGCAGTAGCCATTGGTGCCTTATTTAATTATTCAAAATAATATGGCGCATTGTCCATTACAAAAACACTACCAGAACTGACGTTTGGTAGTAAACGAGTAACGAACCTGCTAACTGAAGCAATGAAAACTTTAACAGTAGATTTACTTTCATCTTCTGCTGACCAAAATTCAGATGTAACAATTTGAGTTTCTTTGCAAGATGAAGCACTTCATTTTCTTGTATGGAATGAAGCTTTTCATTGTATTCTCAGCATACTTTTCTTCCACTACCACCAACTTTATTCTTAAATGTAGCAAACAAATCTCTAATTAACTTTATTATATGCCATGGATCAAAAATATGTACATTATTACCTGAAACAGGATGAGCTGCAATAGTTAGATCTAGCTCCTTGGCCATTGCAATATTTGTTGAAAAGCCATCGCAAGTGATAGTTATACAGCCATATTTTCGTCATGTAACACTGTAATGGCCATTTCAATAATGGTCTTCTCCCAGGCAGAAACACCGTCAAGAAGTACTGTACAGGGGTTGTCCAATGGTCAATGACACCAACTGGCATAACAACAAAACCCTCTTTACATTCAGATTCCTCTATTGCTAATGTTGTTGGAACACACCCAAAATTAACATAGCCCTCAAATTCAGTGCCATCTCACTCAGTACACTTCTTCATTGACATTTCATCAAAACATTAACGCACAAAATATATCTGGATACGCGCTTTTATAATTTAGAAATTTGCTGTAAATCCCAGCAAATGTTTAATAGAGTTGTATCATCATCTACATAATGTGCGTTCATCTGGCAATAATAAATGTACTGTGAACATACAAGTAGGCAGCTGGAGTTTTGAAAGTTTAAAGTTATAGTAAATGGTTTTAACTTTTTCAGGATACTGTTGTGCTCCGATTTTGCTACAATCTAGTATTTCCAACAACATGTCACTATGAATGGCGTTAATTATATCATTTTATCGTTAAACTTTTTCACTTTCAGTTGTTCCAAAATATTTGCCAATTCACAACTTTCAGCGTCTGTATTGAACTTATTCTTATAAAGTACAGTTTTTCCCCACCTTCCTTTCAATCATTCGATAGTACTTTCCTTTGGATCGTACTTTCCCTTCAATTTCGTTCGAGTTGACGGAAATGAATGACGTTTCTTAAATGTAAACAGAAAAAGGCATTTCATTTTCACAGACGTTCTGAACAGCCTTGACTTCATTTTTTGGCTTTCGTTGTTTCCTTTCCTTAGTAACCTGGAAAAGATACAAGCACACAATTATATACACTGATTGCAGTATTTCCACAGTGTAATGCGTATTTCCACATATATAACATGACTTCTAGGACAAAAAAAATGGTTCAAATGGCTCTGAGCACTATGCGACTTAACATCTGTGGTCATCAGTCGCCTAGAACTTAGAACTAATTAAACCTAACTAACCTAAGGACATCACACACATCCATGCCCAAGGCAGGATTCGAACCTGCGACCGCAGCAGTCACGCGGTTCCGGACTGAGCGCCTAGAACCGCGAGACCACCGCGGCCGGCTACTTCTAGGACACTGTACCTTATTCAAATGAGGTCGAAATTCAAATATTGTGGATATAGCATCGTCATTTAGTTGCCTTCTATTCACATGATTTGCAATATAGCAACACTCTTCAAAATGATCAGAAAACAGTGAATGATTTGCTGTGGGTCAAAAATCTCTCCGCAAGATGCAACTATCCATTTCTGATTGAGAGAATAATCAGAATGAGGGAACCTAAAGAAATAAGCATTTATATCGTATCAGCTGTGTAAAGTATAATTATTAGTTTTCAGGAAAGTGTTGCAGAAGTAGTATTACAAAGAAATTACCCGGAATGACTAACCTTTGTAATGTAACATTCTTTCACATTTTAGTTTTTCCTTCCATTCTTGTTATTGCAATTTAAAGCTGCACACGATCGATCAAGTTTACTCACTGTTGCCCTGCAAGTGTCTGCTCCCTTCCTGTTCAATATGCGAACACTACACTAGCGCCACTTAGCGGTCTAGATGTTTTTTGTAAGTTTATGATGGTGTCCTCCTGTGAACAACATAAATAACCTGTTATAATGTATTACTACCGCTTAAGCTTGAGTCTACTTCTGCAACAAGGTGAAAAATTACAAAAATAGCAACTGCACACTTTCATTCTGTCAGGCGAAAGTTCTTAAGCACAACCGAAATTTAATTAGCACCATATTTTTCCATTTAATAGGAGTCAGCCATTTTAGTACACAGTGCTTCCTATTTTGTTGAGTGCATATGGATAACAGAAGGAACAAAATGATGAAAATACACCTTTATACCCACGAATACAAAATCATATTCCACTTGAGCATAGAGTTCTGTGTCAGCTGCTCATCTGCCATTGCAACCAGGGTAGTACAACAGCTGGCCACATGATGCTGGTTTCTAGTCCAGGACATCAGCACCGCCAGGTGTTTCACTGGCATGAGACAGTCCATGAATACCTAAGAGGTTACAAATATTCTTTAGTCTGGTCAAAGATTACAGTCATAATTATATAACATGGCACCCATTCTCTGAACAACTACAACAACAACCTGTTACACAGCATTATATAGACTTTGGTGTTACAAAAATAAAAAAAAGAGGGCATTCATCTGAACTAAACTCCATGAAAGATGTCAAATTAAAGGACTATAATAGTATATGATAACTGCAGATGAAGTTACTATGTATGTAGGTGGACAGAGGCAACAAAGGTATGAGAAGTGGTGCAACATTCAATCTGTCCAACTTTACAGTTGTGTTAAGTGACTACCAAATCTTATTAAAGTACTATTAGGACCTTGTGAGTACGTTTAGCTGATAGGAAAAGCTCTACATAATGATCTCAGTGGTCACCTTCCTGAACATATCTGTCTATATTTCATGGGTATTAGTTTACACATTAGGCAGAGAAGGTAGCATACACAATTCATGTATTGTTTAATAGCATGTTCCATTAAAAAAAGCAGAAATAAATGTAATCCCAAGGCATATAAATCTTAGACCCTGCCATGTAACTTCTAATGAACAACCTAAAGTGGTACATCCTGAAATCTCAATATCAGATGACATACACTTGTCAGACTTCAGCTGACAGATGGCACAGAACCTAGACCTTGAGTAAAGGGTGGTGCAATCCCAAGTACACTATGATCTACACCTTAAATCATGTGTCTAGAATTTAATTGGTTAATACCTGTTTACATAGTACTTGGACCTCGAAGCTGCGTAATATCTCAATTTCAGGATGAGCAAATCATAGCATCATATATGTAAAACTAAGACCTCAGGTGAGGTGAGACTTAACCCTTAAGTAACAAATGACCTGTACCTTAAATATGTACTGCTAAAAGCAGTCAATAATTGCAGTAGCTTGGTAGTGAGGTAACATGAATTTCTATTTTTACTATAATTCTTTTGAGAGGACATAACTGTCAACAACACACATGAAACAACATTAATCATTATATGACAAAATTTGTGTAAAACTAGTTGTATTACATTAATCTGAGGTTCATACAACCAAAGATAAAAACTTGTACCTAAACTACCTCATACTGAGAGTCCAATTCTAAAGTTCAATGGTTCAAATGGCTCTGAGCACTATGGGACTCAACTTCTGTGGTCATTAGTCCCCTAGAACTTAGAACTACTTAAACCTAACTAACCTAAGGACATCACACACATCCATGCCCAAGGCAGGATTCGAACCTGCGACCATAGCAGTCGCACGGTTCCGGACTGCGCGCCTAGAACCGCGAGACCACTGTGGCCGTCAATTCTTAAGTACTATAGGGTAAGCCACACTGCTAGCTAAACAAGTGACTCATCAAGTCACCTAAGATCTCTTCATGGGTTACAAAAGTACAGTTACAACTCCATCATCAATGGTGTATAGATAATTCTTATGTGCAACAAGAGCAAATATATTATAAGGAAAGGAAACACTGAGGGTATCTCATTGACAAAAATCATATGACACTAATTTTTTGATAACTGATGAGTATTGTAAATTACACCTAAAATAAATACACCAGTCAATGTGAATATTATACTGAAACAATAACTCAATATCATTTCTAAAATTAACAGATGGGAACCATTTTAAAACTTACCTTCAAAAGAAGGTAATCAATAATTGGAACTGTTTTCTCATCTTAGTGACATTGTCACCAAAGGCAATTAAATGCCTAATGGATATATGTATCACATGCTATGTAATCTTACACCAGACATACATGAGTAGTAAATTTAAAAGAGCAGTTACTGGTAACTGTTACTGATATATACCTTTAGAAAGAAAACATTTGTAAATTTACACAATGAAAACCTTTATGGAGTAGGTGAAAAATTTGTATGCGTGTGAAATAAGATAGCATGATGTTATATCCCACACCTGGTAGCAACCAATAGAGCATATTTTTTATCTGTTTCTATAAAACCAATCACATATGGTGAGTTCTAGGAAAAAGTGAGGGACTAATAGATCTATTATTGCACTTTGTATCTCCAGAACAACCTAAATTTGAAATGGGAAAATGCAAACAATACTATGCAAGATCCACTGTATGTAAACTGGAGTGGTTAACAATCCATTGATAAACACAGTTGTGAGCAATGTAATAAATTCTATGCAGGTCAAAGAGAGTACAGGTTAAGACTAGGTTTCAAGAGCATATCCACAAGCTAGTAATTCAGTTTTAGGTATTCCTCTGAAGTCTTCTGAACACACCATAGGACACAGGAAAGGATATTTGTAATTGTTACACAAGTTAGGTGAAAGGTACTACATGGGTTCACTGTAGCAAATTGAGATTTTGAGTCATTTTAAAATACATCTGGAGGAAATCTTGACTGAACAAAAGGATTTGTGGAATAAAAATTGCTCTGAGAATTTAATTGGAATTTTATTAAATTAACTTCTCATGTTAACTTACCTAAAGACTGAGCTAGTTGCTGTAAATGCACTGGCTACTAATGGTCTCTCTGTCCCTTTATCTGATCTATACCTTCTTTAACCACATTAGTGTATTTTAACAAACAGATAATACAGACATAGCTACTGGTTGCAGTCACACATGCATCCTGATGCTATTGATATTCTTATACACTGAGGTGACAATAAGTCATGGGGTAACTCCTAAAATAGTGCCAGACCATCTTTTGCCTGGTATCGTGCAGCAACTGGATGTGGTATAGACTCGAGTTGTTTGAAGCCACTGAGCCATGCTGCCTCTATAGCTGTTCACAATTGCAAAAGTCTTGCTGGTGCAAGATTTTGTGCATCAACTGATCTCTCGATTATGTCCCATAAATGTTCGATGGGATACTTGTTGAATAGTCTGGGTGGCCATATCATTCACTCGAATTGTCCAGAATGTTCTTCAAACCAGCCACAAACAATAGCCTGGTGACATGGCACACTGCCATCCATAAAAATTCCATCATTGCTTGAGAGCATGAAGTCCATCATGAATGGCTACAAATGGTGTAAAAGTAGCCAAACAACCATTTACAGCCAATGATTGCCTCAGTTGGACCTGAGGACCCAGTCCATTCTACATAAACACAGTCCACAGCCTTATGAAGCCACCACCAGCTTGCACATTTCCTGGTTGACAACTTGGGTCTGTACCTTTGTGCGATCTTTGCCATGCTCAGATCCTACCATCATATTGTACCAACTGACTCTCTGACTGGATCACAGTTTTCCAGTCAACTAGGGTCCAACCAAAATGGTCACGAGCCCAGCCTAGGTGCTGCAGGCGATGTGCGGCAAGAAAAAGACACTCGTGTTGGTCATCTGCTGCTATAGCCTATTAACGCCATATTTCGCTACACTGTCCTAATGGATAAATTCATTGTGCATCCAACATTGATTTCTGTGGTTATTTCACGCAGTTATTGCTGACCTCATACCATGATAACTGCTCAATCACCAAGAAGTGCATGAATAGGAATGTATCTTGGTGGAACAAGAACCTGGAATCACAGGGGAAACAGATACGAAGACTGTTTAAGCTTGAAAGAAGGAAAAGACAATGGGCAGAATATCAGGAGGCTTTTGTCAAATACAATCTTGCAATGAAGCAAGCAAAGCAGGCGTCCAGGAAGCTATGCTGTGAGGAGGTAGAGGGTATGGCTGTTTAGGCCAGATTTCACAAAATCCTCACTAGGGCACCAATTAATCTAGGAGAAACTTTAAGGAAAGAGAATGGGGAGTACACAAGGACAGCACATGAAACATTGGAAGTACTCAAGACTAATTTTCTCAATTAACTCCGCCAGTCAACATAGACCAGGATGAGCTCCCTGTGAGATATCTGTTTTCATGAATTTGAAGGGAGAACTGGAAATCTGCCAGTGAATGTACTGACCATAGTAAAATGCAATGGGCAGTGTGAACATTCCAACAGTTCAAGTCACCTGGCTGCAAACAAGCAGGAGTGAACTTAAGGTTCCTATGCAGGTTATTTAGGGTTAACGTAGTAGCAGGAATCATTCCTAGCATCTGGAGGGCAATGAAGGTTATCTTCATTCCAATGCCAGGGAGAACTGATAGTACCAAGGCCAAGGATACGAGACCAATCAGTCTGTCCTTTCTTCTTGAAACATTAGAAAAACTGGTCAACGTGCATGTTAGGGAGAGGAGGTTAACTAGGGTCCCTCTACACACAAACCATCATGCATACCAACCAGAAAAATTTTGTGAAGCTGGACTCCAGCAACTTGTTGGGAAGGTGGATAAAGCGCTATACCTTTAGGGAATATCCGTCTGCATCTTCTTGGACATCGAAGGGGCTTTTAACAACAAGACCTTCGAATGCATGGTTAAGGCAGCTGAGATGCATGGCTTGGAGACCACCATTTGCAGGTGAATTAGAGACATGCTTAGTGGTAGACAGTTTGGAGCCCCCGTGATGCAAAAAAAAAAAAAAATGGTAATCAACACCACCAGAGGGTGTCCACAAGGAGGGGTCTTGTCCCCTCTACTGAGGAACCTCGTGCTGAATGAACTCATTGTAGAATTAAACTCTACACAGTAATTTTGCCAGGGATACGCAGACAATCTTGTCATAGTAATACTTGGCAAATTTTTCAAGTACAGTCACAGCTATGGCACAAGGAGCATTGAACATTATACAAAATTGATGCAGGGAACAGGATCTAAGGGTCAGTTTTAGTACCATTTACGAGTGAGCAGACCCAACACACACATTGGAATCTCACGCTTCTCGATGAAACACTACCAGTGAAGGGGATAGTGAAATATGTAGGTGTAACCCTGGATGAAAAACTATTGAGGACCCCTCATAAGAGGCACCAGTTCCAAGACGAAAGGTAGAGCTGATATGGAACTCTATGCTCGAGTGGAATATGATTTTGTATTCGTGGCTATAAAGGCGAATTGTTCGTAATTTTGATCCATCAGTTATCCATATGCACTCAACAAAATATGAAGCACCATGTACTAAAATGGTTGACTCCTATTAAATGGAAAAATATGGTGCTAATTACACATCTCAGTTGTGCTTAAGAACTTTCGCCTGACAGAATGACAGGGTGCAGTTGCTATTTTTGTAATGTGTGTTTCACCTCATTGCAGAAGTAGACTCAAGCTTAAGTAGTAGTCACCATATGTTGTAACATACGTGACCAAGTTAATTGTCATTGTGCATTGAATATTGAGAAATTTATTCAGTAATGAAGATTTTCTCGCAAAATTAATGTATCAGACGCTACCTTCTGTTCCTGGCACATTGACGGTTGCATTAAGTACATTCACACAGATATTTAAACACCCATAAATTAATGTTCTATGACTGTCTAAACCAAGTAAAAACCTTTAAATTTCATACACACTTTTCTGTTAACACTTGGTGCATGCCACAGAACTCTCGTATTTTCTGTATGTATCACTGGTAAGGGTAGTTCATTAACACCTTCATCCCGATGAAGCTAGAACGACTAAGATTTATGCAGTCTAAAATGAAATCTATATTACAACCATTATAGGGTCATGTCTGTGCCCTTCTGCCTTTGTGATACTCATCCAAATTTTGTTTTCTTTTGGAATAAGGCATTTATTTATCGTACAATGGTGATAGAATAAATATTGTAAAACACTGAGAAGGTAGGCTGCATAATTCAGTCAAGTATTCTTATAGTAATTCTCATTTTTCTTTCCTCACAGAAATTCTGTCAGTGTATGGTCTAGTTTCCACAGAGTTAAATACAAAGAAGAAAATTTATCAGAAGAAAGTATAGCACATAATCAAATCTTTTCCATTTACAAATAACTACTGCAACCCACATTATTTTGAATTTGCTTATTGTATTCACCTCTTTAATTGCATGAATTACATGAAAAGAAGTAAATTGTAGCAACAACAGAAAATAAGGAAAGCAAGTAAAATTAGATTAAGCAAGCGGTATGGGACTAGGCAACTGTATCACACGTCTTAGCAGCTACTTTCAGATAGCTAGAACATGGGCAGGCAAGTGTTCTCTTAAGCTGAGATGGTATGGTCACATGATGTTAATTTCCGGTCCAAAACGTCAGCGGAACCAGGCCTTTTACTGGTTTAAGACACTCCCTTGGTATTCATACTTTGTATGCATTTCAAGTTGATCTCTTTGACAATCACATAGTATTTGTATCTTCGACAGCTGTAATATATCAGTGGAATTATCACCAACTGTTCACTACTGTAACTGTGCCAAGGCACAGCACTTTTATGTGGACTACGTTAAGGGAGTATTATGACAGTTATACACTGATCAGCTCAAACTTACAACTACTGCCCACTACGACATTGGATGCCACCTTGTGGCATTGCATTGGAGGCACATGACGTGATAACAAAACTATGTAAGGGAGGATCATCCTACAAAAGACATGAGCCGCAAATGGGGAAATTCATTGAGTGCATCACTTAGACAAAAGTCACACAGATCCTGTGAACGAGTATCTCGGAAATGGCGAAGCTGGTCGAATGTTCATGTCCTACTGACATGAGCACCTACAGAAAGAGGTAGGATAGTGAAACTGTCACTAGGTGCTACATACTTGGACTTCACAGAACGTGGGGCTGAGACGCTCATCTGCCCTGTGAAGTGAGACAGATTGACCTGTGGCATGTCCGCCAAAAGAGCACAATGCTGGTGCACACACAAGTGTTTTGGAGCACACCGTCCATCATACATTGTTGAACATTGACCTGTACAGCAGAATGCACCTACTTGTTCACATGTTGACTCACGAAATTTTAAATTAAGATTGCAGTGGGCCTGAGGCCGTCTTAATTCGACCATCGGTCAATGTAAACGTCTTGGCTCTTCTGGTGAATCACATTCTTCCTACACTAGGTCGATGGTTGTCTCCATAAACGCCGTCATCGAGGTGAACAGCGACTCGAAACGGGCAGAACGCCTGTGACGCAGGCTGGAGCAGCATTATGCTATAGGAGATTTCTCCTACGTTGCATGGGACCTGTGGTAGTAGTGGAAGACACACTGACACCTGTGATCCACCTGCGTCCGTTCATGCTAGGTGTCTTCCCTGATGGTGATATCTTTCAGCAGTATAATTGTCTGTGTCTCAGAGCCAGAACCGTACTACAGTGGTTTGAGGAGCATTAGTGAACTCACAATGTCTCAGTGACCATATTTGCCTAACGTAAATCCTATGATAGCCATCTGGGTCGCTATCAGGCGTCATCACAGTGTAGTCATAATGTTTTGCTCATCAGTGTGTATGTTTACTTTTGGGTGGTTGTTGTATGACGAAAATGTATGTTTGATTCACTGATGTAGATCGTAAGTCCTATGGTTTTAAAAATGACGTCTTTTAACTCTTTTTCTATTAGGCTTGCGCACATTCTATATTCTTTTTGGTACCTTACGGTTTTCTCCCAAGAAAAGATTGTAATAATCCTAACTGGTAGAGAACAAACATACAGTTGTACAGTTGATGGCACGAATATGCTTTTCTCAAAGCATATTAAAACATCTCACATGTATTATTGAGGAATCGTCAGAAAACGAAAGCTGTCTACCAACTAATATTTTGTCTTCTACTCATGTAAAATTGGTGAAGTAAGAGACTCAGAATGCACCAAAAACAGGTAGTCGCTGAAGAACTGTAATACTGTTGCTTGTAAGAAGAACTGCCAATATGTTTCACTTATCCACATATAGAAACGATAATCATTACATTAATATTAGGAATTTCGGAGATATTAGGTTAACTGTACTGCTGCATTTGTAATAGTAAAACAACAGTTCATAAAATTGTTATTATCAGTGCACGGTGTGAACTATAAATGCAAAAAACTGGAGCTGTCGGTACCACTTCACTTCATATAGCACATAATGAAAGAAACTGCTTCCTTCTCTGTGAGGAGATGATTTCAGACCTAACCACCAGAGATAGGTGTATGCATGGTATATATTATTTAAGAGCTATGCCATCAGTTACACAAAAAACCAGTAAGTTATAGTATTGAAATTAATGAACAACAACCGATAAAAATGTTAATGGTCAAAACAAGCATTATGGATGTTCATGTTCGTATGGTAAGTTGCTGATAAGTGGATTAATATTTCAAAACATCAACATCTATTTGCTAGCGAAAATATATACATACAAACACATCAAATCATATTCATAAGGTAATATACAAAGCCTGTTTACCTTATCCATTGTGGTTTTTTCCCTATGTAACAGATGTCACAAGAAACTATTTTCTCGTTCAATAGAGCCGATTTTTCACAAAAAAAGGTTATATGATGGAAATTGCTTTAGCAATTTATCCTGTTATTTATATTCAGTCTAGGCACCAGCTCTGTTCAGTTATTGCACAGCCTATATCATTTTTCACTTTCAGATAACTGGCCAGTATTGCACAAGAACACTCAGCGGTAAAATTGTCAAGTCGTCATAGAATATTTGCAATTTGTCACAAAAACAAAGCAAAAGAATGAAATAGAGACTAGGAAGACGCAAAATCACAAAAAACACTTAAAAATGAATGAAAGGGCATTGAAAATAGGGTAACTTCCGATGTTTCCATACACCTTTACGCCGCAGCAACGCCAAAGTCAAAAGTTTCTTCCCGAGGCACGTTGACAATGTCCCGCTCCGTGCCGCTGGTGGCTTGTGTGAATGCTGCCATTGGACACGCGTTGTGGAATGTTTAACGTTCCATTGCGCTTAGCACCTTAAAGTGTCGCTCGAGCTACCTCGATTTGGCTCTGACGTTGTCCACCGTTTTATTCGGATCCGTTACGTGCGGTTTGAATCGACTTTAAACCAATGATTATCTTCCTTAATCGATATTCCAACAGTCGACCCTATCAGTCATGGATATCGATAAGTGTATTGTGATCTGTGGTGAGCGATGGTTACCAGGTGGGGGAAATAATGTGAAAAGGAGTGAGCGTAGTTTAGTTTGTGACAAGTGCCTTACATGCATCGTTGCCTCGTGTGGCTGTCAGAGTTAGCCAGGACGTGCTGAATCCATTGCATTTAAAGGCGAGTTCATTGTAATTTTTACTTAATGTTTGATCCACTGTTCATAACCTAATGAGACGATGCCACAGAGTTTTATGTTGCCGACAACAGTACCTCATCGTTTAGTTCTTAATTACAGAAATGCATTTAGTGTAAATATGGAAGTTTTGTGAATCGTTATTCACTGACAATTCATAAAAACCAAACGGACGGTACACGTATCTTTCAGTGATGTTACTACTTTCCGCGCGTGTCTTTTTGTGATAAGACTAGGTAAACGGGATGCCTAGGTGCGTAATTTTATTGTTGTCGTCGTGTAGCTAAGGTATTGTTGATATTTCCAATGTATGGTTGTCATGTATTGAAACCTAGATTTACTACTACAGTTTTTGATCCAGATTTAGTCGTAATTGGGAGTAGAACTTTGGTGATATATTACTAGTTCACACAGGTTTATGTAAAAAGACGTACAGTTAGCATATGTTTTGCTTGAGTGGGTAGAAGAAAATATCGACAGTTTGTACAGTAAACTATGAGCATATGTTCACAAATTTTCGTTCTCCTCTGTTATAAATAAGTGCTACATTGTGTTAACTGGACTTCGCCAATACCACCGTCAGTAGCATTACTCATTTCAGTTGCTTCTGTGGTGCATGTGAAGAAAACTTTGCGTTGTTATAATACAAGTATTCTTAGAGGAATTTTATTCTCATTGCATGTGAATAGTATATTTTTGCTTTATTTAGATTCTAGGCACTGAGGAATGTGACATTCTATAATTGTCTTTATAGGAGGAACTTCTTATTCTCTTACTATATTACTGTGTGGACCATCAGCTTCTTGCCCCTCTCGAAAGTTACAGTCTTCACTGTACAAGTACATTCCTTATTGTCGAAGGCTGGGAAAACCAGTTGATTCGTATGTGTTTCGTAAAAAGTGAGTTGTTGATGTATGAAGTGGCACATGGCACAACATTTTAATAATTTCACAAAATGTGATATGCAATTAGACAGTCACAGCTGTGCCCTTCACAATTTAACAGTTGTATCAGATTATACTCTCCATTAACTCTCCCTCTTAATTCTTCCTCCCCCCCCCCCCAATCCTGCATATTTCCATAGTTTATGAACAATACCAGTATATAGGGTGCCCTAGGAGGAATGACCAATATTCAGAGATATGACAGGAACAATCATAGGATGCAAAAAAAAGTCTTCTAAACATGGGCTGTAAAAGATATCCCTTAAGAAATATGAGCACTGTCCTTTGATACTGTGAACGAAGCTGTCTGCTTTCCATATTTTTAAAGGTGGTAGTATGGACCAACACGCGAACGAAAGTCCAGTAAACATGGGCCGTAAAGTACATATCTTAATAGCTATGAGCACTTTTGTCATCTTCGCCACTGTGAAACATCTGTTCTGTTGAAGTTTTACCTCTAAGGTGTGTATTTTGGGGCCAAAGTATACTTGACAATTTTTTCTTTTTTTTTGCGCATGCTACCTACTCTCAAAATATGGATAGAAAGAGCTTGCATTAGAAGAGATCTATTTCACAGTATCGAAGAAGTGCTCACAGCTCTTAAGGTATGCTGTTTAGAGCCCATATTTACTAGACACTTTTGCATCAGGAGTGATCGATCGTTCCTATCATATCCTTTAATACTGACCATTCCTCCTGGGGCACCCAGTACGTACACAAAACGCATCAAAATATTTGTCGAAGATTTGTCTTGTGTAATAGTTTTTCTGAGTTTACCTTGTACTTTTAATGAATTATAACTAAAACTGCGTTGCATATTAGGGGAGCGAAAATTTCAGGCTACGTGACAGATCAGACAGTTGACCAAAAAGTCGATGAGCGATAGGATGACACTAATCAAATACAGGGGGGGGGGGGGGGGGGGGGGGGAGCGCGCCGACATGTCACAGTCTGTAGCGGTCAACAGTGCTTATCAGCCTTCCTCCAATCTGTCTGTGAATGCTCACAAAATTAGTAGCAGCTTGAGGATGTGTGCATACATCTACTGGGCATTTCATAATTATTTTTAAGGCCTGAAGTGAGGAGCGAGCAGGTATGATCTTAAGTAGGAATTTATCAAAAAGTAATCTTCCTTTTCATCTGGAAAAGATATGCAAAATAGCAGATTTTCAACCACTGTGTCGGCTGTAAAATTCAACGCGAAACTTTGGGTTTTTTCTGAAAGCAGTCCGATGAGCAACGCACAATATACAGTTATCACATATACATATGCTTAAATTGAAGTGTACCAGGTGATCAAAAAGTCAGTATAAATTTGAAAACTGAATAAATCACGGAATAATGTAGCTAGAGAGGTACAAATTGACACACACCCTTGGAATGACACAGGGTTTTATTAGAACCAAAAAAATTCAAAACTTCAAAAAATGTCCGACAGATCATCTGATCAGAATACCAATAATTAGCATAACAAAGCAAAGATGATGTTCTTTACAGGAAATGCTCAATATGTCCACCATCATTCCTCAACAATAGCTGTAGTCTAGGAATAATGTTGTGAACAGCACTGTAACGCAGGTCCGGAGTTATGGTAAGGCATTGGCATCGGATGTTGTCTTTCAGCATCCCTAGAGATGTCGATCGATCACGATACACTTGTGACTTCAAGTAATCCCAAAGTCAATCATCGCACGGACTGAGGTCTGAGGACCTGGGAGGCCAAGCATGACGAAAGTGGCGGCTGAGCGCACGATAATCACCAAACGACGCACGCAAGAAATCTGTCACGCGTCTATCAATATGGGGTGGAGCGCCATCCTGCATAAACATCGTACGCTCCAGCAGGTGTTTATCAGCCAGGCTGGAGATGATGCGATTCTGTAACATATCGGCGTACCTCTCACCCGTCACAGTTGCAGTTACCAGCTGTCCAGTGCCATCTGTCGGACATTTGTGAACTTTGTTTTTTTTTTGTTCTAATAAAACCCCATGTCATTCCAAGCATGTGTGTCAATTTTTACCTATCTATCTACATTATTCCGTGGTTTAAGTTTTCAAATTTATACTGACTTTTTGATCACCCAGTATATGTAATTTTACATTAAGACAAAAAAAAAAGACTAACACGAAGGAATTACCCTAATGGGATGGAAATCTGTAGGAGTGATGTACATGTACAGACAAATTAATGCAATTTCAGATAAATGGTGTGATTTATTCAAGAGAAAGAGCTTCATAAGCTGAGCGGGTCAATAAAGTTTTGGTCCACCTGTGATTCTTATGCGAGCAGTTATTCGACTTAGCACTGATTGGTAAAATCGTTGGATGTCCTCCTGAGGGATATCGAGCCAAATTCTGTCCAACTGACGCGGTAGATTGTGCAAATTCCGAGCTGGTTGGAGTGCCCTGCCCATAATGCTCCAACCATTCTCAGTTGGGGAGAGATCAGGTGATCTTACTGGCTAAGGTAGGGTTCGACAAGCGCAAAGTCGAGCAGCAGAAACTCTCACCGTGTGCGGTCGGTCATTATGTTTCTGCAATGTAAGCCCAGGGTGGCTTGCCATGAAGAGCAACAGAACGGGGGATAGAATATCATTGACGTACCGCTGCGCTGTAAGGATACCGTGGATGGCAACAAAAGGGATCGTGCTATGAAACTGCCCGGAGCGTCACCAGACACGTCTTCGTCAGTCATCAGGGCTCATCACTGAAGACAATTCTACTCCAGGTCGAAGACATGGCTGGAGACGCCCTGGAAAGCGGTAGGATACCAATCTGACTGTCGCCCACTATACCACCAGGAGTGAAGGTCTGGGGTGCCAATTCTTTTCATAGCAGGGCCCTTTTGGTTATCATCAGTGACACATTTGCAGCACAGTGGTGCGTAGACTATCTTCTATGCCCCGTCTTGTTGTCCTTCATGGCAAGCCATCCTGAGCCTACATTTCAGCAAGATAATGCTCGCCCGCACACAGTGAGTGTTTCTGCTGCTTGTCTGGGTGCTTGTCAAACACTAGCTTGGCCAGCAAGGTCGCTTTATATCTACATAGCTGAGAACGTTTGCAGCATTATCCCATCTTGGGATTTTGACCATCTAACGCGCCAGTTGGACAGAATTTGCACTTTATCCAACAACTAGTAGTCATGTTAAGCCGAATAAATGCTTGCATAAGGGCTAGAGGTGGGCTAACTTGATATGGACTTGCTCAATTTGCGAAGCGTGTACACTTGAATAGGTCATTCAATTTTTCTGAAAAATTTACATCTGTTTGTCTGTAGAAGTACATCACATTTACATATTTCCATCCCATTCGAATTATTCCTTCGTGGTTCGTTTTTTCGTCTTCGAATGTATATTGTACTTTACGAGTCTCTTTTCTTCAGCAGTGCCCAAGCTTTAATGTATGCATGGGGCACGCCAGCTGGACGGAGGAAGAGGATCATACGATACTAAATAGCGATCTGTCCATGAATTGGATACTGGTGTTCCTGAATCCAGTCACTGTGACAAGGCACCGCATTTACTAAGCCATATGGTGCCTCTGTGTGAGGTGCATGCAACTGCAGACAGAGCAACTTATCGAAGCCGATTGTACAGTCTCACTGTGTGTGTGTGTGTGTGTGTGTGTGTGTGTGTGTCAGAGGGGATGCCGCTGGTTTGTAACGAAGGTAGACGCGTTGGTTGAGTACTTACGGCAAGGTAACCATCCTGGCACTGGGTGCTAATACTGCCAATCTTGCCTGTACCGCCGACGAATGTTTCCTTACTCCTGGAATCTTCGCCACGGCCGTGAACTAGCCACGACTAACATTTTACTATTGACTTACTTCCTGCTGACTTTGGTCAGCCTCTAATCTGCCATTCATCTAGCCGTACGTAAGTAGTTATCCTAAAGTGTCCACGATATCCTAAAATTTCAATCCACAACGTGTTGCGATCGTACTTAGTAGTCTGTTACTAGCGTGCAATGTATGTCAAATTTTTTTTCCGCGTTGTCGGCCATAGTTCACCCCGCATAGCGTTGCCATGTCGAAATATTTCTTCATGGATATCTACAGTCCCGTAAATTGTAGACATCCTTCCCAAGCCCCAATACAGCCTACGCTTGACACGGAAATTAGCGTCCCATCTCGCGTCTAAAATTTGAGAGATGCATGGTCTCTTCTATAATCCTTTATTACACAAGCTAGAGCATCTGGTATGCTAGCTGGGTGGTTAGGCTAGTTACAGGTTCCGTAGATCGTTTGAACGAATTTTTGTCGAAGTGTTGTGAAATGATTCAGTTTACAGGATTTGTAAAAGTCTATGGATTCACTGCAACTGGTTCGGACAGTCAGTCTTGTGAAGTATTTGTGGACAAGTTTTCGGAAAACTGCCTTAAACAACTAAAACAACCCACACATAATGGAAATATTTTAGATCTTGTAGCTACAAACAGGCCTGGCCTTACTGACATAGTCCGTATAGAAACAGGGATTAATCATCATGATATCAGAGACGATGGTTACTAAAGTTAAATAAATCTGTCAAGAAGGCCAGGAGTGTTTATGCTAGAAGCAGCAGATAAGCAATTGTTGGCATCCGACTAAGACAATGAGTGGAATTCATTTAGCTCCATTATGACGAACGTTGAGGGATTATGGGCAAAGTTCAAAATGGTTATAAATCGCCCTCTGGAGACGTATGTGTAAAGTAATTGGATTAAGGATAGAAAGGACCCTCAGTGGTTTAATTAATCAAATTCG
Source organism: Schistocerca gregaria (assembly GCF_023897955.1). NCBI lineage: Eukaryota > Metazoa > Arthropoda > Insecta > Orthoptera > Acrididae > Schistocerca > Schistocerca gregaria. The sequence continues at coordinate 132,156,026 of NC_064931.1, read as the reverse complement.
GAAAATGCTGACGAAACAGACGGTTCACAAAAAGAGCGCACAAATGTTGTCAGGCAAAAGTTAGAACAGGAGTATAGGATGAAGGTATTAGAGAGAATTGACTTTATGATAGGAAATTTAACTCAAGACGTCTTAAGAAAAAGATTTACAACGCCTCTCTGCAGCTGGAAAGTCATCGAAGACCTGGTAAAGGAAAGAAGGCACAAAAAACAAAACCAGAAGGGAAGCCTTGGAGGGGAAGAGTACTCCTGAGCACAAATCTGGGGCCTTCTGAAGAGACGTCATAAGAAAAAAAACGTTAGGTTGGACTTCAAATTGCATTTCCTGAAAATTGTGTACATTTCTGTCAGTACCTGTAAAGGCAAGAATTTTGAATTTTTAAACACTTATTTCTATAAATCCAGTAAATGTTGTATTTACCCTGTGTATCAACGTGGAATGTTAGGGATTATGAAATGAAATGATTGTTGGTTGAGATCGTACAAAAAGTACACGTCAGGCTTAGGTTCATTTATTGGATGATGAGAAACTGTAACGCGTCTTCGAAAGAGTGTGAATATGTAGTACGACCTATACAAGAATATTGCTGGAGTGCTTACGATCGATAGGAGCTAACACTGCTCGATGAGACTATACAAAGAAGGGCAGCCTGTACGGTGAACTTGTGCATTCTCAAAACAATGTTTTATTATCAGATTCTTATTATTATTATTTCGTGAAAACCAATTTAGTAACGTAATGAATCTGGTATCGAGATGTAATCTGAAAATATTATGAAGCAGTCTCCTTACCATTTCTTCAGGCCTCGTGAAGTTTATGAATTTAAACTCATAAGCACTCGCATAGCCATACAGTGTTTGTCTTCCGACATTTCCTCTGTAAACTGGAGGAAATCATAATATATGGTACAAGAAGTGTCCCACATAAAACACTTTATTGATTTTTAGAGTATAGATGTAGACACATCTGAAGTTCACATAAGTATAGGAAAACAAACGAAAAATGTGAGAAGCTTTTAGCGACTGCTGCTGTTGTGGTCTTCAGTCCTCGAAAAAATTCTCCGTGTGGCGCGCTGCTACGTTGGCAGTCATGCTGTATTAGCCACCGTTTCCAGTGACCATCGACACACTGCTGTAGACGCTTCAAAATGAGAGATTGAAACAAACAGCCGGCGCTATATGCCGAATACACACATTAGGCAACAATCGCGGCAGTGTTCCATTTGTCTGGTCATCAAGGAAAAGACCATTAAATCCTGCGAAATATACTACTTTCCAGTACAACGTCGAACTCGCTACTCTCAGAATCCGCTTTTATTCTTTTTAACTGGTCAGAACTGAATCATAAGTATGTATGTATGTACACTACTGGCCGTTAAAATTGCTACACGACGAAGATGACGTCCTACAGACGCGAAATTTAACAGACAGGAAGAAGATGCTGTGATATGCAAATGATTAGTTTTCATAGCATTCACACAAGGTTGGCGCCGGTGGCGACACCTACAACATGCTGACATGAGGAAAGTTTCCAACCCATTTCTCATACATAAACAGCAGTTGACCGATGTTGCCTGGTGAAACGTTGTTGTGATGCCTCGTGTAAGGATCAGAAAAGCGTACCATCACGTTTCCGACTTTGATAAAGGTCGGATTGTACCCTAGTGCGATTGCGGTTTATTGTATCGCGACATTGCTGCTCGCGTTGGTCGAGATCCAATGACTGTTAAGCAGAATATGGAATCGGTGGGTTCAGGCGGGTAATACAGAACGCCGTGCTGGATCCCAACGGCCTCATCACTAGAAGTCGAGATGACAGGCATCTTATCCGCATGGCTGTAACGGAACTTGCAGCCACGTCTCGATCCCTGAGTCAACAGATGGGGACGTTTGCAAGACAACAACCATCTGCACGAACATTTCGACGACATTTGCAGCAGCATGTACTATGAGCACGGAGAACATGGCCGCGGTTATCCTTGACGCTGCATCACAGACAGGAACGCCTGCGATGGTTTTCTCAACGACGAACTTGGGTGCACGAATGGCAAAACGCCATTTTTTTCGGATGAATCCAGGTTCTGCTTACAGCATCATGATGGTCGCATCCGTGTTTGGCGACATCGCGGTGAACGCACATTGGAAGCGTGTATTTGTCATCGCCATACTGGCGTATCACCTGGCGTGATGGCATGGGGGTGCCATTGGTTACACGTCTCGGTTACCTCTTGTTCGCATTGACGGCACTTTAAACAGTGGACGTTACATTTCAGATGTGTTACGTCCCGTGGCTCTACCCTTCACTCGATCCCTGCGAAACCCCACATTTCAGCAGGATGATGCATGTCCGCATATTGCAGGTCCTGTACTGGCCTTTCTGGATACAGAAAATGTTCCGACTGCTGCCCTGGCCAGGACATTCTCCAGATCTCTCTCAAATTGAAAACGTCTGGTCAATTTTGGCCGACCAACTGGCTCGTCACAATATGCCAGTCACTACTCTTGAACTGTGGTATCATGTTGAAGCTGCATGGGCAGCTGTACCTGTACACGCCATCCAAGCTCTGTTTGACCCAATGCCCAAGCGTATCAGGGCCGTTATTACGGCCAGAGGTGGTTGTTCTGGGTACTGATTTCTATGGACCCAAATTGCGTGAAAACGAAATCACATGTCAGTTCTAGTATAATATATTTGTCCAAAGAATACCCGTTTATCATCTGCGTTTCTTCTTGGTGTAGCAAGTTTAATGGCCAGTAGTGTATATAAGCATACCGAAGAGACGAATGAAAATTTGTACAAAGGCCGGGACCTGGAAACAGTTTCGTTTGATTAAAGCACATATGCCCGGGTTTCAGGTAGGATCCCCCATTCCGTTCGTTGCACAGGTGTTATTGCAATACAACTGGAGAGACTAAAATGCTGTTCGAGTTTAGGGGAAATAAGTGAGAGGAGGCGTAAATGGTAAATTGGATTGAGGGGGGTAGTCGGTGCAGTTGTGAAAAGCCACTGTGCCACGGCAGCGTAATGGTTAGCGCATCTGAATAGTGAGCAGGAAACCCAGGTTCGAATCCTAGCATTGGTAAAAACTTCCATTCGTCTCTTCAATCTTTCATAAATATGCATCACAGACGTTTGATCCTTGAAAGGTCTCTGGAACCATATAGTTTCATTTGACACTCTTATCACACTTCAGCGTTTAATCTAATAACCGTGCCCACCCAATACAGATATAGACAAGGCGTCTTCATGTCACCGATAGGGCTGTTAAGAGACTGACATGCTCATAGTTAGGTGGAACTGCTGACAAAACTGATAGCTCTTTGATATTTATTAACAGGATGAACCCGAACGCCTCCGACAAAACTTTAAAGGTTGGCGTGGAAATTTTCTGATTCTTTCTGTATAAGGAATCTTACTCTCGCTGATCTTTGGATCTGTATTGCATTGACAATAGTGCACGGAATTAGAAATATCTACGTTATTCTTTGTCTATTATGTTCTTGTCTTGTTTGGAAACAGACTTCTTCCTTTCATTCACGGTACTTCCGGTCAACAATAATCCTCGCTTTACTCTTCGCCATAAAGTTTGCATTGACTGCTGCTCGATTCACGGTTTGTTTTTCCGGCAGCGTTAGTTGTACGCTAACAGTGATGCACAGCATTATGAATAGGTTTCCTAATGAAATGTTGGCCGGTGTGCCTCTTTTGTGTGTTCATTAAACGCAGTGGAGGAGCAGCACAACGACGCTACTGTGACCTCTTCTCACAGCGATGGTAACTGCATCACAGTAATTTTGCTCCTCTACATACGAGCAGTAAAAGCGTTACGACCGCCACCTCGATACCGTGCTGACCATCTGCAGAACGAAATACAGCAGCGATCCTGCGTGGCATTTATTCACCAAGTGCTTTGTAGGTTTCCGCAGGTAGGTGCCACAAGGTATGTACTCACAATTGCAGTAAACTACGAGTCGGTAGTTTGTGGATGCAGAGCCGGCTCACAATGTCGCCCTAGATGTGTACCGAGGGGGTCATATCAGGCGAATTTGATGGCCAAGCCGTCACCGCGAGTTCAGTATCATGCTCCTCAAGCCAATTTCGCACGAGTTTGGCCTTGTGACACGGGCAGTTGTCCTCCTGGAAGATGCCACTACCCGTTCAAGACCTCGTGCGTGTAGGGGTGAAGGTGGTCCACAACAATGTTCACTCCGCTGCAGAGTGAGAATCTCATTCTGGAATGTTCACGTAGTCCACAGCTGTCATGGTGCCTTCGATTACTACCCACAGAAGCCCAGATGACTGCCCCCATAGCATAATACTGCCCCAGTTCCGTGACGCGGTGCACGTTTCGAGCAGCCGTTTGCCTGGGTGACGGCCAGCTGTACTGTGTAAAAAGAAACGTAATACAACCGACGAGATGATCGACAGTCCAATCTCTTATCCCGTTCCCAGTGCAACACTAACTGGCGATGCCATTCTGTCATCATAGGCACACATAAGGGCCGCCTGGTGCAGAGCCCCATGTTCAACATTATGCACTGAATGGTGTGATTCGAACACTTGATCCTGCACCAGCATTATAGACGTCGTCAGATAGCCACCTACCTGCCTCATAGATCAGTTAAGTCTTCGACCTTCACGTTCTGTGATACGTCGTAGACGTCCAACAAATTGTCCCGTACTCGTTTCTACATCTTCACACATACTCCGCAAGCCACCGTATGGTGCATGGCGGAGAGTATCCTGTACCACCACTAGTAACTTCCGTTCCTGTTGCACTCGGAAATAGAGCGAGGGAAAACGACTGTATGTGCCTCTGTACGAGCTTTAATCTCTAATCTTATCTTCGTAGTCCTTACGCAAAATATACACTATCAAAAGCATCCGGACAAGTGACAAAATGACTTACAAGTTCATGGCGCCCTCCATCGGTAATGCTGGAACTGAATATGGTGTTGACCTACCCTTGGCCTTGATCACAGATTCCAGTCTCAAATGGCTCTGAGCACTACGAGACTTCTAAGGTCATCAGTCCCCTAGAACTTAGAACTACTTAAAACTAATTAACCTAACGACATCACACACAACCATGCCCAAGGCAGGATTCGAACCTGCGACCGTAGCGGTCACGTGGTGCCAGACTGAAGCGCCTAGAACCGCACGGCCACACCGGCCGGCCGGCTTCCAGTCTCACAGGCATACTTTCAGTCAGGTGCTGGAAGGTGTCTTGGGAATGGCAGCTCATTCTTCACGGCGTGCTGCACTGAGGAGAGGTATCAATGTCGGTCGGTGAGGCCTGGCACTAATTCGGCGTTCCAAAACATCCGAAAATTGTTCTATAGTATTCAGGTCAGGACTGTGCAGGCCAGTCCATTACAGGAATGTTACTGTCGTGTAACCACTCCACCACAAGCTATGCATTATGGACATGTGCTGAATCGTGTTGAAAGATGCAATCACCATCCCTGAATTGCTCTTCAACAGTGGGAAGCAAGAAGGTGCTTAAAACATCAACGTAGGCCTGTGCTGTGATAGTGCTACGCAAAACAAGGGCTGCAAGCTACCTCCATGAAAAACACGACCATACCATAACACCACCGCCTCAGAATTTTACTATTTACACTACACACGGTGGCTGATGACGTTCACCGGGCATTCCCCATACCCACACCCTGCCATCGGATCGCCAAATTGTGCACCGTGATTCGTCACTCCACGTTGTTTTTTCACTGTTAAATCGTCTATGTTTACGCTCCTTACATCAAGCGAGGCGTCGTTTGGCATTTACCGGTGTGATGTGTGGCTTATGAGCAGCCGCTCGACCATGAAATCCAAGTTCTCACTTCCCGCCTAACTGTCTAAGTACTTGCAGTGGATCCTGATGCTGTTTGGAATTCCTGTGTGATGGTCTGGGTAGATGTCTGCCTATTACGCATTACGACCCTCTTCAACTGTCGGCGGTCTGTCAGTCTGCGGAAGAGGTCGGCCTGTACGCTTTTGGACGTGTTCCTTCACGTTTCCACTTCACTATCACATCGGAAACAGTGGACCTACGGATATTTAGGAGAGCGCAAATCTCGCGTACAGACGTATGACGCAAGTGACTATCACCTGACCACGTTCGACGTTCGTGAGTTCCTCGGAGCGCCCCATTCTGCTCTCTGACGATGTCTAATGACCCAAGTCGCTAATATGAAGTACCTGGGAGTAGGTGGCAGCACAGTGCACTTAATGTGAAAAAACATGTTTTTGGGGGTGTCCAGATGCTTTTGATCAAATAGTGTACGTAGATGGCAGTAGAATCGTTCTGCAGTCGGCGTCGAATGACGGATCTCTTAATTTTCTCAGTAGTGCTCGAGAAGAATTTCGCCTTCCCTCTAGGGATTCCAATTTGAGTTCATGAAGCATGTTGGAACTATTTCCGTACTTCTCCAACCATCTGTAACTAATCTAGCAGCCCACCCTATGAATTGCTTCGATATTTTCCTTTAATCGGACCTGGTGTGGATCCAAAACACTAACTATACTCAACAATAGGTAGCATAAGTGTCCAGTATGCGGTGTCTTTTACAGATGCACCACACCTACCTAAAATTCTTCCAATAAACCGTCATCTACTACTCGCCTTCCCTACTAAAATCCTTATATGTTCATTCCATTTCATACTGCTTTTCAACGTTACGCCTAGATATTTAATCGACGTGACTGTGTCAAGGAGCACACCACGGATACTGTAATCTAACACTATGGATTTGTTTTTCCAACTCATCTGCATCAACTTATATTTTCCTACATTTAGGGCAAGCTTCCATTCATTACACCAACTAGAAATTTTGTCTACGTTGTCTTATCTTCGTACTCAGTTTCGACACCTTCCCGTACACCACAGCAGGAGCAAACAACCACAGGTCGACAACCCGGGCTACCAGGTCATTTATGTTTATAGAAAATCTTTGCGGCCGGATCACACTTCTCTGGGGCAATCCTGACGATGTCCTTGTCTGTTATGAACACCAGCCGTCGACGCCAACACACTAGGTAAAGTCATTTAAGTCTTCGAGCCAATCACATATCTGCAGTGAGGCACAGTTATTTGCTTTCCGGAAATCTAGAAATATGCAATGTGCCCTTTTGCCATTCATCCATAGTTCGCGGCATATCATGTGAGAAAAGGGAAAGCTGAGTTTCGCACGAGCGGTGCTTTCTAAAACCGTGCAGATTCATGGACATAATCTTCTTGATCCACAAGAAATGTGATATTCGAACTGAGAATATGTTCAAAGATTCTGCATTAAACCCATGTTAGGGATATTTCTTTAATTTTGCGCGTCCGTTCTTCTATCCTTTAACCATCTTCCGTAGGTGAAACTTTCTGGTAGATTAAAACTGTGTGCCGGACCGAGACTCGAACTCGGGACCGTTGCCTTTCGCGGGCAAGTACTCTACCATCTGAGCTACCCAAGCACGACTCACGCCCCGTCCTCACAGCTTTACTTCCGCCAGTACCTCATCTCCTACTTTCCAAACTGTAAGTCCGGCACACAGATTTAATGTGCCAGGAAGTTCGTATCAGCGCACACTCCGTTGCAGAGTGAAAATTTCAATCTTCCGTAGGTGCTTACGCCAGTAGCACTAACAGCTGACTATATTCGCCGCGAGATGCTGTTTCCCCACGCGCCGGACCGTAACAGTTTGACTTTTGTCAAAGTCGCTTAGCTTACTGGATTCCGCATTTGCGGCCATTATCGTCGCCATGATGATACCCCATTCGTTTCTGATCCACCTGTGTACTTTCCTTACCACATCATTTGCCCACGACGTCACCAGGTGTGAATGGTGGACATAATTGTTTGGCTCATCAATGTAGGTGCCTACGGGGAAACCTGATCCTTATGTGTTAGAATGGAAGATAATGGCCCTGCTTTTTCGGTGTTATTTTCACAGAAACATACACTGATAACCCAAAACATTATGCCCCTGCTTAATAGTCCGTTCGTCCGTCTTTGGAACGAAATATGTCACTGATTCTGAGTAACAGGGGTCAGACAGTTCGTTGGTAGGTTTGTGGAGGTATGTGACATTAGATGTCTATGCACAGGTCATGTAATTCGAAAATAACGGGCCGCTGATGCGCTTACGTGATGATAGCGATCCAGGTGGCTTCCATAGGATTTATATCAGGCGAATTTGGTCGCCGAGACATCGCCGTGAATTCACCATAATGCTTCTCAAACAACTGTAGCGCGGTTCTGGCTCCGAGACAGGGACAGTTATACAGCCGAAAAATATGACGTCGCCGTAAGGAAAGACATCAAGCATGAAGGGATGCAGGTGGTCCCATGCAAGCGCAGGAGTGTCTCCCATGGCATAATATTGCTCCCAACAGTCTGCGTCCGTAACGCGTTGCACGTTTCGAACATCCGTTCACCTCTATGACTGACTGTGGAGACGACCGTCTACCTAGTGCAGCAAAAATATTACTCACCAGAAGAGCCGACAGTCCCGTGCCCACTGCAATCGTAATTGGCGATGTCTTCGGGTCAACGTGTGAACACGTAGGTGTGGTGTGTTGCGGTGCTCAGTGTTCAACAATGTACGATGAACCATTTGCTCCGAAACACGTATGTGTGCATCAGCATTGTGCTATTTCGACAGAGATGCCGCAGATCACCAAAGAATCGAGGAGAAAATAGGCCGTGTCCTTTACGAAGGAACCATTTCTGCGTTTAGCTTCATCATTTCGGATCAAATACATTTCTCGGTAACATTTATGAGGGGCATTGTCTGTTGCTTGTCATAGTCGGACAAGAACATATTTTAATCGGTGAAGCGGTGTCAGTTCGTGATTTTAACACACACATGACATTCATCATTGATGATTTTCATCAATTGAGGAGCGCTGAGAACTGTCTAGCCACACCAACTGTTACTATGCGGCATTCTGTAACTAATCCGTATACCATATGACATAGCATTTACACACACCAGAAGATGGAACTTAAAAGTTGCGAAACCGGTTGTGTGGGTCTCTAATCGACTTAAATACATCTGTGGCGGATTATTGGTCTGTCAATCAGTTTTATATTTTAATAGTTTTAACACCTTTATGTAAACACTTGTACTTTATGAATCGTTAATCAGTCGTGTATAAATCACAGGAACTCAAAACTTGAATGGTCGAACAGTGATTACAACCCAACGCACACAGGATGCAAATTGAATGCGTTAAATGTGGGCTAGGAAACGTACTAGTGCAACGCCGTATTCATTGTAAACCTCAACTGATTTCCATCGAGGTCTGGTGATTTGTTAACTTTAAGTAATTTCGTTTTTCAGTACCGGCGATATCTTATAGTTGAGTCTATGCAGCTGCGGAACATTGGTACTGTATCCTCAAGCTTGAAAGCATTTTTAAATGTGGAATTTAATGTTTGAGTTTTCTAAAGTTTTCCAGGAATCCCTTATTCATCAGAATCACTGTGTTCCAGGTCCGCAGGGATAAAAGTTTCAGCTTTTGTCTGCTGTTTTGAGTTTAAACACCAGACCGATGCTTGAGGTACTGGTTGAAAGGTTTAGATCCTGTCGTTTTATGTATGACCAGATCATCATAGCAGTTTCTGACAGCTTGCTCCAGGGTCTGGCAGTGTAAATTAATATAGGCTTCACGCATTGTCCTCCTTACAGATGCCCTAATTGCTATTAACTTTTGTCAGTTTGCCAGCATTCTCTTTTGTTGTAAGCGTGTAACAGTCTGTTTCCGCAACATTCTCAGATTAGCACCATTAAACCACGGTCGGTCTTTGCCGTCTGTAACATTAATTGGAACGTGCTTACCCGGATCTTTCAGCTTCAGCCACAATTGTTCTGCGTTTGCCACGTCTGAACAAATGTTCTGACAATTTGAATAAGTTGATAGGGACTATCAGTTTGACCAAACACAAATACTCCTAGCTTTCTATCTGTCCACTACCCATGTTTACCGCACTGTAGCCGACTCGCAACGAGCGCCTCTCGATAACAGGCGCGCTCGCTGTGTTTGGTCGTAAGCTACGGAATCTGAACAGGACGCATAGACGACCATCGTGAATGTAGCCACTCAAATCGTAAAACGTATATCAGCAAGCACCTCAACGCTCCAACAGTGATATATCTTGAAGTCATAAATACAGCTGTGGAACACACACACTGTAGTCTAGTACACTATGACGTACCTAGCCCACATCTCGTGGTCGTGCGGTAGCGTTCTCGCTTCCCGCGCCCGGGTTCGATTCCTGGCGGGGTCAGTGATTTTTTCTGCCTCGTGATGGCTGGGTGTTGTGTGTTGTCCTTAGGTTAGTTAGGTTTAAGTAGTTCTGAGTTCTAGGGGACTGATGACCATAGATGTTAAGTCCCATAGTGCTCAGAGCCATTATGACGTACCTTGCTGGATGGCACTAAATACAGTGGAGCTTCAATTTGTAGGTACAATGAGGGGGGGAGGGGCTGTTACACATGTTATCTTCCCCCTTAGTTAACCGGTGCTTGTTACACTCCGCTATCCAAAGTCGAAAAATGGTTCAAATGGCTCTGAGCACTATGGGACTTAACATCTGAGGTCATCATCAGTCCCCTAGAGCTTAGAACTACTTAAACCGAACTAACCTAAGGACATCACATAGAGCCATGCCCGAGGCAGGACTCGAACCTGCGACCGTACCGGGACATTGGTGCACAACAGCCTCAGTATAAACAAGGAAGCGCGGATTTGCAACAGTCTTTCTCAGCGAGTTTCACTTCAGTCTTGATTATGCTTTTGACTGAATGTATTCTCTCCAGCGTCGGACTCTAAGATCGCGAGACATTATGGTCATGGTTTGTCTTTAATAGTCCGGTCAGCAACTGCTGCGACAGCCACGTTAGAGCATGAAGCGTCACACTTCCATCTGTGCTTTCCAGGAGATATACGACAGAGCAATGCCTGTCCACATACTGCACAAAATATTCACCACTACTTCTCAAAGGCAGATACCGCTTCTGCTCATTCAGACGCGACATACTATAAGTCATCTGAACATTTTTAGGGTGTCGTTACTCTTGTCCAGTTGTCGTCAAATTTTTAACCCTGTAAGATTAAGAAATGCCATTCGTCAGGGATAGTTTCGGAACATGCTTGGTTCTATGCACAGCATGCAGTGGTACATACCATCACTCTTGGAGACACCGCAGAGAAATTTTCAATTTAACCGGGACATTGGTGCAAAGTTTGGCGATCAGGAATATTATGCTGCCATTAGTCTCCCTGTTGACAGCCAAATACTGATGGTAATTTCTTCCACAACCATAATTCGAACCGGCTACCTCTTGAGTTGAGCGCCACCGTTCAAGCATGCGTTATCGACCTCAGCTAGGCGAGCAGGAACGCACGAAGAGAGAAGGCTGTAGAGCTAGACACAAAGTTTATTCCGTGAACGCTGTTTACTATGTAGACGCGAGACTAAAAAAGTTTTTGTTGCTTATTTAACGAGAAACTGTTTATCGCCATTGCAGTCATCGGACATCAGTAGAAATAGGACAATGAACATCCTGGAGCTACTGTGACAAGTTTCTCACATTCTGCAAAAGTTGTACACTGTATCATTACAAACAGTGGGCTATACACTTGGACAATTGTCTTATACAGTAATTTCAGTATACTGTATAACTTTGTCTGGCTACAATGTAGTCCTGCAATTAAAATCTATACTCTTAGGATCACTTAAGAGTTGTGGAATAGTACTAAATAGACTGTTGGGGAAAAAATCATGACGCCAAGGAGGAGTTGTGCGAAATAAACTAAAATTGGTGGGCATGTTTCTACATCTGAAAGGACATCTATTCAAATTTCGCACCAGTCGCATAAGACTGGCGCTAGTGGCGCCACTGCGAGTGCACAAATCAGGTTTGTTTTGAATACACGCAGTAACCGTCGTGAACGTTACATACCTTTGAGAGTGGACGCAGTGGGTTGATGTTAGTCAAGAAGACGCCATTCTCAACTCCTCCTTTGGTTCGAATGAGGTCGTGTAGTGGGGCTACACGAAGCTAGTTGTTCCTCCAGTGATATTGCAGTGAGACTTTACAGGAATGTAGCCACTGTACACGACTGCTGGCAGCGGTGGTCACGAGAATGTACAGTCGCAAGAAGACCGGGCTCCGAGAGGGAAGACCATCGTGTTCGGCGAGTGGGTCTGGCGAATCAGAGCATCTGCATCACCAGTTGGCACCAGTGATACAACGAATTGTTACGAATCTGTTACTTCACGAACAGCTCCAGACGCCCTGTAGCGTGCATTCCACTGACTCCAAACCAGCGCCATTTGCGACATCCGTGGTGTCAAGTGGGAGCTCATTGGAGGGAGGTCTGCTGTGTTTTCTGATGAAAGCTGGTTTTGCTTCGATGCCAGTGATAGCCGTTTGTTGGTTAGGTCAGTTAAGACCTTGCAACCAGTCTGCCAGACTCACTGGACCTACACCTGGAGCTGTGGTCTGGGATGCGATTTCGTATTGACTGCAAAACTAAGTTAATCTGGTGATTAGACCTGTCCTGCTGTCATTGAAGAAAATTCAATGGAGTGCGTTCCAACAGGATAACGCTCGCCCACATACAGCTGCTGGAACCGAACGTGCTTTGCAGTGTGTCGACAAGTTGCCTTGGCCTGTTCGATCAGCAGATCCGTCTCCAATGGAGCACATATGGGACATCGGACAACCACCCCGGCGTCATCCACTATCAGCATTAATCATCCCTGTGTTGACTGACCAATCGCAGCAGGCATGGAACTTCATCCCACAAACTGACGCCCGCCACCTGTACAACGCAATGCATTCACGTTTGCATGCTTGCATTTAACATGGTGGTTACACCATTTATTAATTTACCAGCCTTTCACATTTACAATGGCTTATCTCGCACTTACATTACATTAACCTGTGATCTTGTGTTTATCACCTAAATCTTAGGTAGACAAATGGTTCAAAAAATGGTTCAAATGGCTCTGAGCACTATGGGACTTAACATCTGTGGTCTTCAGTCCCATAGAACTTAGACCTACTTAAACCTAACTAACCTAAGGACATCACACGTCCATGCCCGAGGCAGGATTCGAACCTGCGACCGTAGCGGCCAAGCGGTAGACAAATGCATTCCCGAAATTTCACTACTGTACATTAATAATTTTTTGGTGTTGCGATTTTTTACGTCATTGTATTAAGGTTTCTCTCTCCTATTCACTGGTAAAACGTGAGAAGAATGATTACTTGTATAACTGTGTGCGAGCAGTTAGTAGTCTAATTTTATCTTCACTATTTCTACAGGATCGATATGGGGCCGCTGGATTTTTCTACGCATGTTTGCCCGAGACGTTCTGCATTTTTCATAGTGTCAGTCAGATAAGTTAGGTAGATCGTGTTGCGCCTTATTTACACTGTCTGTAGTAAATGGTCAAGGGGTGTTATCAGTAATGCATACAGGAGAAGACGCCGTCTAATTACGCGCTCGCGTGCTCAGTACGAGACCGGTCTTTAATATCTTAAAGAGCACCCGGGGTAACGCGAGAAGTGGATGCTGTGCTGCTGGAAACGCACATGTTTGGTTGTTTGGTTGATTTGGGGGATGGGACCAAATAGCGAGGTCATCGGTCCCATCGGATTAGGGAAGGATGGGGAAAGAAGTCGGCTGTGCCCTTTCAAAGAACCCATTCCGGCATTTGCCTGAAGTGATACAGGGAAATCATGGAAAACCTAAATCAGAATGGCCGCACATTTTTCTCGTGTGATTTCAAAGACGGCAGAAGTGTTGAAAATGTTATGGATGCATTCTGCAGTGTTGGTTGTTCCTCTGACAACTAGTGGTGTACGGTGATTGTAGTCTACTGCTCCCCAGACCAGTTGCCCAGATTTGGTCCTACACTTCGATACCTGATAAAGTCTCGTAATTGACTCTCTCGTGGCCGAATGCCCACTTGAAAACCACCCTCACAAATCCAAAGCAGAATCTACTGTCGTAACTAAACTCTTGTTTTATATATCCACTCATCTTTAGCGTCACCTTCGCAAGCGTCTTTAACAATGGCGACTTGCGAGAAGAAGTGAAGAGAGCAGTACCCTCGATTACAGGATAGAACATGCTTCGTGATGCTCATTCCATGTAACCATCCGTGGATACCGCCGCTACCAACATTCGTAGACAGCAAATAACTCACGACCAACGGGCCAGCAATCATTCAGTACGACCATCCAACCTTTCTCGGGCGAACAATCCGACTTCCCTGAAATCTAGGTCATTGCTTTTCTTTTCCATCATACGATGTTTTGGTGTGCCTAAAATGTTTTTAACGCAGTACCATACTGGAAGAATCAACTTATCACTCTTTCAGCAAGAAAAATATTGTTAAGGGCTCTGTTTTCATGCTTACTGCGTGGACCTACATCGTTCACAGTATGGAGCTTTTAATTATTGTGTTTGCTGCCCTTTCAGTGCCCCACTCAAATATGTTACATAGAAACATGTTATACGATTCCGTGCTTTTGTGGTTCAGTGGGTAAGTGCCATGTTACAAATCCAGAGATCTGTTTTATGCTCAGTCAATCCTAGAATTTGTATCACTTAATTCTTCTTTCGACCCTGACTGATTTTTACATGCTAAAAAGCCAAGCTGCACCGTGGTCTCTGAGTCCACACTAAGCTGTAGATCTCAGTATAACTCGATGGATCAGTCAGATCGAAAGGTAAGAGGAAGCCAAAGGAATACCACTTTCAATAAGAACATGCTTAGTTACGTACCGCGTTGTTCAAACAAATCTTCGGACTGTATTGTCTCTCATACACCTCAACACTTTTTCAGAAGTTTTATGCAGTGTGCGATATTTGTAATCGCTGCTGCTGTTCCCAGATTTTATGAAAACTAGTAGCTTCTGCTTCTAGGCCAACTTCCTCCCCCTGCCTTCACACTTACTCTGCGACAGTTCTTGTCACTTTCATCAAGACATCTGTTATTAGCAAACAGTTATTTACTGTTAGTGGGCCAACAACATAATTCTTAAACTGTTAGCTCAAAGGTTTACGTCATCAATTCCATATCAACTTCGTTGAGCCCTCCCTTCTTCGTAGCTTCACAACGTAATTTTGCACTCGCCGTTTCGGTGTCACAGTTCTTGGCTTAAGTGTATTATGAGGAAGAGCGTGTGCAGTGACATTTGCGACCGCGTCTGGTTTACGTGTAGACAAGTGTTCGTGCCAAGGTTAACCTTGGCTAGGTGATTATGGCGCCTGTTATTGAATGTACTGTTTCGTAACTTGCTTACCAAACCTATCAGACAAACCAGTGATAGGAAGGAAACGGCAGATCCTTTTTTCCATCTAGGTGAGGCCCAAGGGGGTAATCTGCAATATATTTGGAAAGAAAATGACTTGTCAACAAATTGTGTGCGTAAAAGCTAGCAGTTCTGCCTCATAATAGATAAACTAGACTAGTGGTTACACAGTGGAAAAAGGTTATTCAGCTGTGCTTGAAATTTCAAGTCAGAAATGCACTATTGCTGCAAAACGGATCATAAACCACACACACACACACACACACACACGAAGGAAGTAGGTATTAGCGATGCGTCAGTGAGTATCTGATCTGACTCACGTTCTTCACACGACGCACTTGCTTACAAGCAGTATGATGCAAGAGGCATCGTACAGGGTACGAACAAACAAGAAAACAGAATACTTTTCGCCGGGAATGAGGCTATGAAGAAACGCATGTGTAATAAATGTAAATGGGAACGAAATATTTGTAGGTGAAGGTAAAAAGGCAGTGACATGGATAAAATGTGTGAAAATCTGTTAAGATGATAAAAAAGGAAAATAAATTGCAGTATCAGACGAGGAAGTAGTAATGATGTAATTTAGTGTTGAACTAGGTTATTACAACTTCCGTTATCCTCCTCTAATTTCTCATACTGTAACATGCGGTGTGTGCAGCCAGCATTGATGTTAAACACTAGAGCAGCGGCGCTCCTCTCTTACATAGCTGGTTCGGAACTTGAGTGTTTTAAATAATTTTCACATCTGGTGTGTGGCCGCCAACGGAAAGGCTACGGCCACAGTTGTACCGACATCGACGGATTCAGCGAATGACCGTCGTCGGTCGAAGACGGCTGATCTTTTCAAACATTTCATCATTATATGCGTGGTCACAGTGTAGCCGATCTTATCACCCGAACATACAGACTTAGGACAATCTGTGAAATTGAAATAAGTTTGTTTTCTTCGGTCATATCGGCCGACACGACACGAAATATGGACTGAGACATTGTCAAGTTTAGTCAGGGGAGCAGTTTGTGGCATCCTGAGGATGAAAAATATAAGCGGGATATAGTTCGAAATCTATGGACTGAAATCTTTATCGGAAAGTTAAGGCGTAAATTATAACCTCAAAAAAATGTGCAAGTGAGAGTCTTGTCTTATGCTTAAAGTTACTATAGTGGTTCTTTTTGGGTTGTGCTAGGTGGGCATTAACTGTCTGCGAATTATTATTAGCGCTTACTGATGCTATTATGCCAGTAGCGTTGTGGCTTTGTTATAAGAGGTCTTTTGCCAATATTTTTTGTGTGTGTTTTTCCGCTGTTCAGTGCTTTAGATGTTCCGGGTATCTTATTGTATCATACGTATGCTGAATGACAGTCATTTAAGGTAATTGACATATGACTGCTTTACTGAACTTATTTCAAGTTTGGCAGAGTTTGTAATTGTTGTTTTCAGTGCCTCGACAAATCATTGATAGAACATTTCCCTCATCTCATATACGTAAAACTTGTCTACGTATTCCTCTGAGAAAACAGCGTACAATACTTGCACGTTCTTTACGACAGGTATAGGTTGGGGTAGTTTAACCTCCTCTATCCCGCTAAAAACTGAGTTCAATCGTATGCACTATGACCATGATGTCTACCAATGTTATCGGGCGATTCGGCCGATGGCGTCTGACAGCTGTTTTCGGTGCCACTTTGGAAGAAGCCGTGCTGTGTACAGGCCCTAATTTCCTGACCTCACGACACTCGGGATGAAGTCTTAGATAAATTTAAAGCCATTCTGGCTGTTCTCCCACAAGACTGTTGGTTAAAATTTGCAAAGGTTTTTAATGGATTGATATGTCATTTTTTTGTTGGCTTGCTTAAATTGTTTAATACTGCAACAAGTCGATTTATATCGTCACAATGAAAAATGTCGGCACAAAAACATTCAGCCTAAGTACACAAGAGCTTAAAGGTAGATCCTCTGTTCATCAGAGCATTCCACACCAGTGCCAAGACAATACAACTACTTTAAAATCTGTGTTTTCATATTGCCATTTTTAGCTGATGTTTTACCTCGAAACGTATTGCAGTATCACTTTAAGCAAGTTAAAAATAAACTACCATCTGTCTCTGAAAAACTTATTAGTAAATAGGAAATCACTGCGCAATGTTCGTTGCAGAAAAAGGATGTGATTGTGGTTATGATCGTCTGTGCACATGATCAGAGTGTGAAAGGTCGGCGATCTCCTTGGATACATTTGAGTGTAGAGGACTGTTGTGGTGGAGTGTTATCCACTTGTTTTATTCCATTTCTAACGTTTGTAAAAGCCATAGAAAACACTGCACTTCACAACCACTCATCAGTCATACATGCGATATAGACAACTTACACTACACTGAATAGAGAAAAGGGCCTGCCTCAACATTTTCAGCGTCGTGCGAACACCCATGAAGTAGGTTAGGTCACAATGTTCAGGTTCAATATAATGATTAGGCAGTGTGGATACTAACGGAGTTTCTTCCGCGCGCACTATCTTCAGTATCCATAATCACAGGTCGAATACTATTTAAAAAGCTGTCCTAGGTTGTACAGTGTTCTTTATGAACTCAAGAACGACGTGTCTCGCTTGGATAGGGCATCGTCAGATTGTCTGAAAATATGGGAGGACGACATTACAATTAATCCGGCATGACCCTGTGCTGGACTACTATAAAAGCAAAATAAGTTTCAAACACCGACCAAATAAAATTACATAGAGAAACGTAATGTAACTTATGTTAAAAAATCAATTTTCTGCCAAAAAGCATCTGTCAAAAAAGGTATGATACCGAATAAAACTTACTAAAAGGAAGCCTATACAGAAAAATATTAAAAATTAATAACTAAGAGCACCGGGATCAAACGTGAGTAGAGAATGACGGACGGACCGAAAAAATGTTTATTACCTCATGTAGGCGATGGCAGCGCAGAGCAACACCTTGCCCCTCAAAATGTAAACAAAAGCGTACACTACAATGGCGCCAGAGGCCCGTCCGTATTCACATAGTACATACTTACGACTGGTAGGAGCTGAGGCAAAATATTGGGCTAGTAGTAATGACAGGCGCCATGCGGCGCTGCCGTCGGGTGTACAGGGTCATAACGGCGTAAAATTCAACTAGTAAAGGACAAATTGAGATATAAATAAAAACATAATAGAGCATATGGAAATATACACAACGCAGGACGTTCTAGACCGAAAACTATGTACAGAGACATAGAAAACCCTTATTCTGAAAGCAGTGTAAAATAATAATGAAGTAAAATACGTAGAGCAACAAAATAAAAGTTACACTACAAATATAAGGCTAAAAGATAAAAACGCAAAGAAGAAAAAATACAGTGGCATACACATGACTAGTGATCATGGCCCTGTTAATGAAAAGCTAAAAACTAGTATATTGTTCAAAAATGGGAAACATATAATCATAGAAAACCTGATTTTCGCCGGATAACTCATCGGGTAAAATATCCTCCTTAGCGTGTGAATATTTAACAATTTCGATCTCTTTAAGCAGATTGGGTCTCTTTCCTTTGGGAGAATGGTGTAAAACCTTGAAGTTCCCGTCTGTAGGTGGCCACCGGATTTAAGTTGCTCCGCGAAGACGGAATTGTGCTTAACCTGCCTCTTTTTAGTGAGTAAATGCTCCTTAAACCCGATTTTAAAAGCCCATCCCGTGTGGCCAATATAAGCTGCTTGACATTCGCAGCACTCGAGGATATATATGTCAGAGACAACATATTTACCTTTCTGGGACGCTCATTGTGGATGTATTGATATCGTATTTTATTATGAGTGGTATACACTATTATTATATTTTAATCACGAAAGAGGTTAGCTATAGCATAGGGCATAATACCTAAAAATGGAAGCGTAGCAAACCTGTAATTTTGAGGTGCGGGGCTGCGAGTGCTTTCTTGGTCGTAAGGCGATGTTTTTTGTGTGTATAACTTGTCAATGATGGAGGGGCTATAGCTATTACAAAAAGCGACATATTTAAAGTTTTCCAGTTCCTCTGTAATAGATTCTGGGCTAAGTGGAATTTCAGTGATACACGATGTATCATAGATCTAAAGTAGCTCACCTTGTACTTACAGGGATGATACGACGTAGCGTGTATCTTTAAATATTAGGAATAATAAGGCTGCTGTAGAACCACGCCAAGTGGGATGAAATGGTTTTTACAAGACGAACAATCAAAATGTATGTTTAAACACAACATCCATCCGCAAAATAAGTTTATACAATTTTCTCTGTTTCAGGAGCTATTTTTCGTTGCTGAACTGATACAAGAAATATTATCAAAAGATACACGTAGACGCTGTAAGAAAAGAAATACATGAAGATACTTATATCCACAGAATCCGAAATGGCATAGTGCTTAAGATAGATAACATTTTATGATTGAATGCGATATACTGAGTACTTCAAACCTACTGTACAAGCGCTTTTTCGCGGAGCTTTTCCGTATAAAATGTGTTTTAGGAAATCCTATAACGGCAAGTAGAATGGTGAACCATAACATCAAAGACATTTTGTATCGGCAGCATGCTATAACGAGAGATATTAAACATAGTAACCAGCAGGTACGCCGATTGCTTGCGGATGCACAAAGGTGGCTCTGTCGTTCTTGGAACAACGCAGAAAACGTGAACACGCATTAGCGTAAATCGAAACTGCAAAATATGATGCGTTGTTCTTGGAGTCTTCAGTCGGAAGAGTGGTTTGATTCGGCTCTCTACGCTACTGTCATGTGCAGTCCTATTTCTCTCTGTGTAACTACTGTAAACCACATGCATTTGAAGCTACTCACTTGCATTCATACTCAGATCCACCTCTTCAATTTTTATACCCTGCCTCTCCCCCCAGTAGCGAACTGACTGTTCGTTGATGTCTCAGTATGTGTCAAATTGTGACATACATTTCTTTATTCCACAATTCACATCAGAACATCCTCTTTGATTACTCGATTTATCCATCATTTTTCTGTAGCATGAAACTTCACAAGCTTCTGTACACTCAAGACAAATACCTTCAGAAAAGATTTCCAGACACTTAATTGTACATTCAGTGTTAACAGGTATCTCTTTCTTACTAATGCTTTTTTGCCGTTACCAGCCTGCATTTAATGTCCTCTCCACATCGGCCATCATCAGTTACTTTGCTGCCCAAATAACCAAACGCATAGACTACAATTCTGTGCAAAATAATCGTCTTGTGGTGTTGAAGTTATTCTTATGTCCGTGCTTGCTATGAAAATAGGACTAGTTAATCTGCCTTATGCAAGACGCGTATTCAGTTTCGTTTTACCCAGCCATGTTTCAACACTTTTTCTGCTATCTTCAGTTGTTTTTTTATTTTCTTACTGTAAAATTGTTGTTACATATTAACATTTAAAGAAACATTTGGCACAAAATATTTACAATTGTGAATGAAAAATTGTTGTAAAAATCACACATCATTTGTTTACAGTTCACAGTTGAAATATGTATTGACGACCTGATGCAGTGTATGTTGTTTATTACATTACGTCTAAAGTTATAGTTATAGCTTATTTGGCAAAAGAGTGGATGTATGCGTTCATTTACATACCTAATAGGAAGCTATTGGGTCTTTATGTTTGTAGCGAGTATGCTACACAATCTACAAATTGTCATCTGTAAACAGCAAAACATAATTTTTATTTTTCTGTTTATTATGCTTTTACGAACGGAAATGAGTATATGTCACGTTTGTTGTAACATAGGCGTTGAAATATGAGAAAACGCTACAACGTCAAAGCCGTCATCTGCAAACAGCAAAACGTAATTTTTATGTTTCTGTTTATTACGCATTAACGAACGGAAATGACTATATATCAAGTATTTTTGTGTGTAACTTACGCGTTGACATAAGAGAAAACACTAAAACGTCAAAGCTTTAAGTTACACATAAAAAAGGTGATATATACTGATTTCCGTTCGTAAATTCATAATAAACAGAAAAATAAAAATTACGTTTTGCTGTTTGCAGATGACAAGTTTTAGGTTGTGTAGCAGACTAGCTACCAACGTAAATACTCAATAGCTTAATGTAAGGTATGTAAATTAACACATACATCCACTCTTTTGCCAATTAAATTATAGCTTGAACTTTAGACATAATGTAATAAACAACATACAGTACATCAGGTCGTTAGTACTATTTTACAGTTATTCATTCACAATTGTAACTATTTTGTTCCAAATGTTTCTCTAAATGTTAATATGTAACAATTTTACAGTAAGAAAATAAAAAAACCACTGAAGACAGCACACAAAGTGCTGAAACCTGTCTGGGTAAAACGAAACTGAAAAGATATTTTGCATAAGGTAGATTTCCTCGTCCTATTTTCTGTGCAAAACGTAAGGATGAAAGTAAGTTTCGCACCATATGTCACTGCCAAGTAACATAGCCCAATGGAACTTGGATCAAATATAGAAAGAACTTTTACAGGATAGTGCAGAAGATAACTGAAAAATATGAATGAGACGGGCAGAAATGACAATTTTATTCAAAGATACTAATTACAGTGAAGTCACCGCGATTCATGATGGTTCTCTGGACATTACAAAAGGCGGGACACCGTTCTTACTAGGCTCTGTAACCACCGAGGATGACAATGCATGCTGTGCGATGTGCTCCCATGCTGGCCACATTCTACAATCTACATTTATACTCCGCAAGCCACCCAACGGTGTGTGCCGGAGGGCACTTTACGTGCCACTGTCATTACCTCCCTTTCCTGTTCCAGTCGCGTATGGTTCTCGGGAAGAACGACTGCCGGAAAGCCACCGTGCGCGCTCGAATCTCTCTAATTTTACATTCGTGATCTCCTCGTTAGGTATAAGTAGGGGGAAGCAATATATTCGATACCTCATTCAGAAACGCACCCTCTCGAAACCTGGCGAGCAAGCTACACCGCGATGCAGAGCGCCTCTCTTGCAGAGTCTGCCACTTGAATTTGCTAAACATCTCCGTAACGCTATCACGGTTACCAAATAACCCTCTGACGAAGCGCGCCGGTCTTCTTTGGATCTTCTCCGTCAACCCGACCTGGTACGGATCCTACACCGCTGAGAAATACTCAAGTATAGGTCGAACGAGTGTTTTGTAAGCCACCTCCTTTGTTGATGGACTACATTTTCTAAGGACTCTCCTAATGAATCTCAACCTGGCACCCGCCTTACCAACAATTAATTTTATATGATCATTCCACTTCAAATCGTTCCGCACGCATAGTCCCAGATATTTTACAGAAGTAACTGCTACCAGTGTTTGTTCCGCTATCATATAATCACACAATAAATGATCCTTCTTTCTATGTATTCGCAATACATTACATTTGTCTATGTTAAGGGTCAGTTGCCACTCCCTGCACCAAGTGCCTATCCGCTGCAGATCTTCCTGCATTTCGGTGCAATTTTCTAATGCTGCAACTTCTCTGTATACTACAGCATCATCCGCGAAAAGCCGCATGGAACTTCCGACACTACCTACTAGGTCATTTATATGTATTGTGAAAAGCAGTGGTCCCATAACACTCCCCCGTGGCACGCCAGAGGTTACTTTAACGTCTGTAGAAATCTCTCGATTGAGAACAACATGCTGTGTTCTGTTTTCCACAAGGTTGGTAAGTCCTTGTGGTAGGGCGTTCCATTCCTACAACTGCCGGATGGTCGCCGGTGCATGTGGCCGTGGTGCAATACGTCTCCCCAGCGCATCCCACTCGTGCTTAATGGGATTTAAGTGGGGGAAGCGGGCAAGCCAGTCCATTCAGCGAATATCCTCTCGTTCCAAGGGCTCCTCCACCTGCGCTGTACGATGCGGTTGCGCACTGTCATCCACAAAAATGTAGTCAGCGCCGAGTGCAACCCTGAAAACGCGCACTTTGGGAAGGAGTACAGTACCACAACAGTATTGGCCGGCCAGTGTACCGTGTTTAAAGATTTGGATGTCAATATACCTATGCATCATTATGACTCCCACACCATAATACCTGGATCACCAGAACGATCATGTTGGACGATATTCCTGGGTGCATTACGTGCTTCCACCTCTCGACATATAAGGGTATGCCCAGAATCACTACTCAAACTGAATCGGCTCTCACTCGAGGAGAGTACGGGAACCGACTTCTCGTGGGTTCAGTCTCTATGCTCCTGGCACCATCTCAGACGGTGCGGCTGATGTGCGGGTGTCAACGGAACACAATATACTGGTCGTCGGGCAGAAAGGCTATCCCCATGCATTCGCCGTGCCGCTGTGGAACGTGACATTGCGTGCCGTGCAGTCCTGGTGAACCGGCCCTAGTGGCCGGGCGGTTCTAGGCGCTTCAGTCTGGAAACGCGCGAAACGCTATGGTATCAGGTTAGAATCCTGCCTCGGGCATGGATGTGTGTGATGTCCTTAGGGTAGTTAGGTTTAAGTAGTTCTAAGTTCTAGGGGACTGATGGCCTTAGCAGTTAAGTCCCATAGTGCTCAGAGCCGTTTGAACCATTTTTTTTACTCCTCGTAAATGTACATTACTGGCCATTAAAATTGCTACACCCAGAAGAAATGCAAATGATAAAAGGGTATTCATTGGCCAAATCTATTATACTAGAACTGACATGTGATTACATTTTCACGCAATTTGGGTGCATAGATCCTGAGAAATCAGTACCCAGAACAACCACCTCTGGACGTAATAACGGCCTTGATACGCCTGGGCATTGAGTCAAACAGAGCTTGGATGGCGTGTACACGAACAGCTGCTCATGCAGCTTCAACACGATACCACAGTTCATCAAGAGTAGTGACTGGCGTATTGTGACGAGCCAGTTGCTCGGCGACCATTGACCAGACGTTTTCAGTTAGTGAGAGATCTGGAGAACGTGCTGGCCAGAGTAGTAGTCGAACATTTTCTGTATCCAGAAAGGCCCGTACAGGGCGTGCAACATGCGGTCGTGCATTATCCTGCTGAAATGTAGGGTTCCGCAGGGATCGAATGAAGGGTAGAGACACGGGTAGTAACACATCTGAAATGTAACGTCCACTATTCAAAGTGCCGTCAATGCGAACAAGAGGTGACCGAGACGTGTAACCAATCACGCCAGGTGATACTCCAGTATGGTGATGACGAATACACGCTTCCAATGTGCGTTCACCGCGATGGCGCCAAACACGGATGCGACCATCATGATGCTGTAAACAGAACCTGGATTCCTTCGAAAAAATGACGTTTTGCCATTCGTGCACCCAGGTTAGTCGTTGAGCACACCATCGCAGGCGCTCCTGTCTGTGATGCAGCGTCGAGGGTAACCGTAGCAATGGACTCCAAGCTGATAGTCCATGCTGCTGCAAACGTTGTCGAACTGTTCTTACAGATGGTTGTTGTTTTGCAAACGTCCCCATCTGTTGACTCAGGGATCGAGACGTGGCTGCACGATCCGTTACAGCCGTGCGGATAAGATGCCTGTCATCTCGACTGCTAGTGATACGAAGTCGTTGAGATCCAGCACGACGTTCCGTATTACCCTCCTGAACCCACCGATTCCATATTCTGCTAACAGTCATTGGATCTCGACCAACGCGAGCAGCAATGTCGCGATACGATAAACCGCAATCGCGCTAGGGTACAATCCGATCTTTATCAAAGTCGGAAACGTGATGGTACGCATTTCTCCTCCTTACACGAGGCATCACAACAACGTTTCACCAGACAACAGCTGTTTGTGTATGAGAAACCGGTTGGAAACTTCCCTCAAGTCAGCACGTTGTAAGTGTCGCCACCGGCGCCAACTTTGTGTGAATGCTCTGAAAAGCTAATCATTTGCGTATCACAGCATCTTCTTTCTGTCGGTTAAATTTCGCGTCTGTAGCACGTCATCTTTGTGGTGTAGCAATTTGAATGGCCAGTAGTGTAGTTGCAGCTGCATCTGCGTTTTGACGCTCGTCCCTTCTCAGCTGTTGCACAATGTAGCGGTCATCTGCTGCTGTGGTGAACGTCATCTGCCAGCGTGTGTAGTGCTACAAGTAAATTTCGGAGGCGGTGGTGTTATGGTGCGGTCGTGTTTTTCATGGAGGGGTCTTGCACCCCTTGTTATTTTTCGGGGCACTATCACAGCACAGGCCTACACTGATGTTTTAAGAACCTTCTTGGTTCCCGCTGTTGAAGAGCAGATCGGGGATGGCGATTGCATCTATCAACACGATCCATCACCTGTTCATAATACACGACCTGTGGCGGAGTGGTTATACGACAGTAACATCCTTGTAATGGACTGGCCTGCACCGAGTCCTGACCTGAAAACTATAGAACACTTTTTGGATGGTTTGGAACGCCGACTTCGTCCTCAGTGCAGCACTCCGTGAAGAATGAGCTGCCATTCCCCAAGACGCCTTCCAACACATGATTGAACGTATGCCTGTGAGACTGGAAGCTGTCATCAAGGCTAAGGGTGGGCCAACACCATATTGAATTCTACCATTATCGATGGATTGTGCCACGAACTTGTAAGCCATTTTCAGCCAGGTCCAGGCTCTGAGCACTATGAGACTTAACATCTGAGCCGGCCGCTGGTGGCCGAGCGGTTCTGGCGCTACAATCTGGAACCGCGCGACCGTTACGGTTGCAGGTTCGAATCCTGCCTCGGGCATGGATGTGTGTGATGTCCTTAGGTTAGTTAGGTTTAAGTAGTTCTAAGTTCTAGGGGACTTATGACCTCAGCAGTTGAGTCCCATAGTGCTCAGAACCATTTGAACCATTTTTGAACTTAACATCTGAGGTCATCAGTCCCATAGAACTTAGAACTACTTAAACCTAAGTAACCTAAAGACATCACATACATCCGTGCCCGAGGCAGGATTCGAACCTGCGACCGTAGCAGTAGCGCGGTTCCGGACTGAGCGCATAGAACCGCTCGGCCACAGCGGCCGGCTTCAGCCAGGTGTCCGGATACTTTTGATCATATAGTGTAGTTACATTATGCACCGCCATGTTATACTCTGTAGCGGTAGGGAGTTTCAGATATGTAGACACGAAGAATAAATATTTAGAATGTTAATAACATTTGTTTTGTTTAAAAAGCTGGGAGGTTTCACATAAAAAACTCGGACGTATTACTTCTCAGCGCGCCGTCGTAGTTTTCGCTTCGTTTTATTCGGCTAAATTCCATTACCTATGTCTGATATTTTCTAACAATTTGTTACGAGTGTTAAAACTGTATACAAAATTTATGCATAAGGAAAAGTGTAAAATTGTTCCCTCGTTGAAAAAAAATTCCCTAACAATCAAAAATTTTCCTCTTTTAAGCATTGTTCAACTTGTCAATTCCAGGAAGAGTCTTTTTTAGTATGTCACTGAAACTTCCCAAAATACAGAAGTTATTAAGCAGAATTGTTGTTTCATAATAGCCGACATAATCGTTTTGAGAGACTCAGCAAGCGTGCAGATAATTAAAATAATTGTCATTTGTAGTTCCGACTCAGTTGCGCATTTTTAATTAGCTTATATGTTTCGACCGCACTGGATCATTTGATATGTGTTTCTGAGTAGACAAGATGGGTTGCTGACGCAACTACTTAGCTCTAAAGATGATCCCGTGTGATCGTAATAGGTATCTAATTAAAAATGTGTAGTTGAGACGGAAAAATATGAGAATTATCTTAAAAACGTTCAGTTTTGAGAGCTCTTTTCAACGATCCTAATTCTGTCCATTGTTTTCATTTGAAATTCCGAAGCTGAGCTACTTTTCTCCATTTTACAACAGCTTCCTGGGAATGTAAGGATAATCATTCTCTTCACCCTTAAACACACTTTAGTAGAAAAAGATTGGAGATCGAACAAACTGTGTCCGAGAAAAAGTGCCAATGTGGTATGTCCCGCTCGGTTGGCCGTACGGTCTAACGCACGGCTTTCCGAGCGGGAAGGAACGCCTGGTCCCCGTCACGAATCCGTCCAACGGATTTGTGTCGAGGTACTGTGAACCGGCCAGTCTGTGGATGGTTTTTAGGCGGTTTTCCGTCTACCTCTGCGAATGCTGGTTCCCCTTATTCCGCCTCAGTTACACTATGTCGGCGCTTGCTGCGCTAACAAGTCCTCCACGTACGCGCACACCACAATTACTCTAGCACGCAAACATAGGAGTTACACTCGTCTGGTGTGAGGCGTTGCCTAGGGGGTCCACCGGGGACCGAAGCGCACAGTAACCCTGGGTTCGGTGTGGGGCAGCGGAGGGGTGAAGTGGAGTGCTGTAGTCGTCGTGGGGTTGTGGACCACTGCGGCTGCGGCGGGGACGGAGCATCTCCGTCGTGTCTAGGTCCCCGGTTAACATACAATACAATAGAATGTGGTATGTCAGCAGCGCCCTGTGTAGGCGTACATATATTTCAGCTTCTGCTTGTATCACCATGGATAAACTTGAGAGAGAGTAATCATCCCAGTTACTGAAAAGTAACGGAGATCCGATTAGTTGCGTTTTTCGCAATTTTGTACTGGGGAACGGAGGCGATTGCCATTGACTATTTGAGCAATAGTGAGGTCACTTTTCTCCTGTATGTTAATAAGAATGCTTTTCCAAAATAGTTTCGTAGGTACTGTAACAGTGGAATTAACGCGGAGGTCTGGAGAGAAACAAGTGAAACTTAAGCTTTAGAAATTACAGAGCTGGAGACCTGCGTGCTGATACAGTGCAGCTGAAAGCTTTTTGCAGTTTTGTAGCAGGTAGTCCGGAAGAAGGCAACTCTGTATTGCGCAGCAGGGCCGGTGACAGCTGCGTGCCGGAGAGGCTTTGCATAACGATGGAGTGCGCGCTGCCCTCCGGATTATTGCGGACGTGCCGTGGCTCGCTTGCTGCAGACGGCCTACCGCCTCGGCCCACACAGCTTTACCGTGTGCAAGCACACTGACAACGGCCAAATAGCTGTTCTTCACGTATTCATCTTTTACGAAGAAGCACATTTAGCAACTTTCTCCATATGCTTCTCCGGCAATGTGGTGTAGCGGTGAAAATGGCGAACTCTTGATTGGTCCAGAGAACCGGTGGGTCAGAAACCTAGGACAGCTATTCCAACCCGTTTGTTTTCCAAACCGCTCCCCCCCTTTTTTTTTTCGTCCAATGACAAAGTGAAATCGTTCTGTAGGCCAAAGATTGTAGCTTCAGGTAAAAAAATATAAATTTGGATCTTTAAACCCTGCTTCCTGCAAATCACGTTTTTCCTTTCTATTCATTATTATCCAAAATTGTTTCGGCACCTGTAATCTTCGGCGGGTCTCTTTTTAATTCTTTAAAGTATTATACAAAACTTTTGGTTGGTGTTCTGTTTCACGCGTGAAAATTATATCATGTACATTTTTATTATGTTTGTTACTGCTCATGTTAGCGTTGATTTTAAAGATGGAGCTGTACGGGTAGACCAGATTTTATAGGTTTTTTGGCTTGGTAGCATATTATCTGCCAAGTAGTCGAAAGAATGTTTCTTTGTTCCAAGGGTAATTATTTGTGTATGCCTTTTAGAGAGGAAAAAATGGACGTTCTGTACATGAGTTCACTGTCGTACTATGTATTTCTCAATAAAGAAACATATTCTTCAGACTACGTTGCAGATCATAAATTGTCAGGCCGTAAAACGTATAAAAGGAAGCCTGCCTCCACAATTCTGCGTCTCGCGGTTCTAGGCGCGCAGTCCGGAACCGTGCGACTGCTACGGTCGCAGGTTCGAATCCTGCCTCGGGCATGGATGTGTGTGATGTAAAGTAGCTCTAAGTTCTAGGGGACTGATAACAACAGCAGTTGAGTCCCATAGTGCTCAGAGCCATTTGAATCATTCCACAATTCTGCCATTAAAATTAATGCTCTCTCATGTGAGCAATCATAACAAAATGAAAATGCACAGTTGTTTACGCGCAAAAGAGAAAAACATCCAAATGTTTTGTATATTTTACTCAAATAAAACGACACACTGAACATGATAACGTTGCTGTCGAAACATGTTAGGCTGTAAAACGAAGAAAGGAAATAGGTGTTTTGCAGCAGACGAGTTAAAAACACTCAACTCTAATTCGCAAATATGACAAACCAACAAAATGAGCTTCTAGCCTCCGCAAGATGATAAAATAAAAAATAAATTTTGTCCAACGTCTTACATAGAGGATGTATTGCATCCCAGGAGAGCTATTCTGGAAGTTTCGCGGCGTACCCACCTACAGCTGCCATAAGGTCTTTATTTGGCTGATAACCTTTCCCAGCGAGGAATTTCCTTTGATCTGGTAACAGATAGAAATCATAAGTGATCAAATCTGGGAGCTTTCGTCATACTCTCACAAATGAACGATAGTGTTTGTTAGTCTACATTCTTCTCGTCGGCTGTGGACACTAGATCTAGTCTTCTTTCGGAAAGAGTAGCAGCAGTGTTTAACATACTGAACTCGTGTTCAGGAAGAGAGGACTTTAAATTTCCTTGCGGACATTTCCATCAGGCCATCAAGACTACTGGTTTGTCTAAGTCACTTCAAGCGAATGTTGATACGTGCTGTCAAGTCTCTCCCACTGAGCTAGCGTTCCGTATCTAATAAAATGGTGGTGGTTAGTGTTTAACGTCCCGTCGACAACGAGGTCATTAGAGACGGAGTGCAAGCTCGGGTGAGGGAAGGATGGGGAAGGAAATTGGCCGTGCCCTTTCAAAGGAACCATCCCGGCATTTACCTGAAACGATTTAGGGAAATCACGGAAAACCTAAATCAGGATGGCTGGAGACGGGATTGAACCGTCGTCCTCCCGAATGCGAGTCCAGTGTGCTAACCACTGCGCCACCTCGCTCGGTTATCTAATAAAGGCATTGACAGCTTTTTACGGTTAAACATTTTCCGTAAAAGTATTATATTTAAAGTAGTGGATTATTAATATTGTCAAACGATAATGGAAATCCACTTTTTCTGTAGCATAGATCGAGGTGGTGAAATGATTAAGACTATGGACTCGCATTCTGGAGGGGCGGAGTTGAAATCTCGGTCCGGCCATGCAGATATAATTTCTACACGGATTCCCTTATCCGTTTAAGGCGAATGCTGGAATGGTTCCACTGAAGAGGAATCTTCCTCATATCTGACTTGAGCTCTATTTGTAATGTGGCGTTAGTAGTACGTTAAACCCCAATATTCGTCCTTCCTTTCCAGCAGTACTATAAAAGTAGACGATTTTTCAAATCCAATTACTTTGTACGAAAGTACCCTTTTTAGCCTATGGAACTGAACCCGGAACTAGATAAAGCTAATTAAGGATATTTGAACGCGAAGTCTTAAGAAAATTATTTGGATTGAAGAGGCAGCAGTAATAACAGTTTGAGACTACAGCATGATGATTGTAATTTGTACCTCGAACCAGATACTGTACCCAAAATTAAAGCAAAAAGATTGCAATGGATAGGACACGTCATTAGAGCACCACCAAAAAGGACCGCCAAGAGGCTGATCGAAGAGCTTCCTACTGGAAGACGATCTTTTGGATGTCTACCTAGAAGATACCTTGACAATATACAGAGTGATCTGGAAAAACGAAGAGAGCCTAGAAAATTATTTACGAGGGTAGGACAGTGTTTCAATATTCATACTTCAGTGAAAGCACATAATGACGTCTTCATAATAATAATAATAATAATAATAATAATAATAATAATAATAATAATAATAAATCAGGATCATGTCTGTGAAACAGTTACATGTCATTTTTGTTCCCTAATTCTCATTTTTGAATTGCTTGATAGTAACCTCGGCAAAGCGATTTTCATTATTACAGGCTTTCAGAAGGTAGGTAAATGATTTCCCTGTTATCTGTAAGGAAGGTAGGTGGTTGCCAGGTTTTGATCAACTTGAGATCTGATGTTACTGTTGTAGTTTCCATATTATCTAAGAGTCCATTACCGTGACTGATAATGTTTTAATTTTAGCAGACGTCGGAGCCGAAATGATGTGGTGTGGCCATGGGCGGCACGTGGGTCAGTATTCCTTACCTTTTTGTAAAGCATTAACTTCATTTGGCTGCATATACCCTCTGCCCAGTTAACTGATTAAGCGAAGAACTGTTTCTCTTAACATTCAACACACGGATTAACATTGTATGTTGACAATTTTATATCCTTGGCTTTCCCCCATTTGCTTACGCCCTCATTATAACAGTTTCAAATTTTCACGTATATCTGATACTAAGCCCTCTACACTGCTATATCAACCCACTGATGTATTTAAGTGCGCCATGGCAGATAGAAAATTTGTGACGTCGTTGGATACTGGGGTTACTCAAAGTCGAGATGGGCAACACCCTTGCTGCATTTATTTACACAGGCGCTTCAACACATTTGGCAGACTATAAATAAAGTTGATTTAACTACACAAGACACTCCGTGAAACTGAGAGGCCAATATCATTGTGAATGCAAGGAATAATTTAAAAAATTCCGTTTTTACCACAGGAGGCGTAAATTTTATTATCAGGCACGTTTCCCTGTGCGCTTTGTATGCGAATGCCTAGCTAAGACCTTCTTAAATGTTCGTAAATGGCAGTCCGCCTTATTGCAAAGCCCTTTTATTGTCTTCTAGTGAAGAATACCTCATTTATGTCAACTATCATGGTTGCGTTCTACTTGGGATACCCTAAAGATTTTTAATGGTGGTAGAGGAAGAGGCCAGGGTTAGAAAACGAGTTAGACATTTTATGTCCACTATCTCCGCATTTATTTAATGTGTTCATAGATCAAGATACTCAGATCTTGAAGGAGAAGACAGAGAGAACAAACGGCCGTTGTGAGAGCATAAATTGTATCAGATTTGCTGATGTTATCGTAATAGTTGCAGACTCCGAAAAGAAATGAACAGAACGCTGCAAGTCCTGAAAAGTATGGAAATTAAAAGTGAACAAACGGAAAACGAAAATAATAGCAGTATTAAGAATATGGAAGAAACTAAAACCAATATAAAAATTGATCAGGTGAAACAATTTCTTCTCGATAGTATAATCAGACGACAGTAGACGCTTAATGGAACTAAAGAGGATTGCATTGGCAAAACAGTGGTTGAAGACTAAGAACATTTTAAACAGCAAACATATGAATAGACATGTCAAATGACTCCTCGCAAAATCATTTCCGTGGAGTACACTGCTCTATGGAAGTGAAATCTGGACTCTGGGAAAATTGGAAAGGAATCGACGTGAACGGTATGTGGTCGTAGCGTAAAATGACAAGAACGAGATGGATGGAAAGGAAACCAACTTGCAAGTCTTAAATGAAAACATATCAGGGACAATGCTTTCATCAGTAACGTTCTTGAAGTGGAAGTTCTGGGAAAGAAAGAAAGAGGATGGCCTAGGAAGAATTATTTGGGAGACATCGAGAAGAGGATAGGATGTGACAATCACATGCAATTGAAACGAACAGCCAGTGATACAAGAGAGTAGTTGTATCTACAAGGCACTAGCATTTAAAATCTGTATATACGCTCCTGGAAATTGAAATAAGAACACCGTGAATTCATTGTCCCAGGAAGGGGAAACTTTATTGACACATTCCTGGGGTCAGATACATCACATGATCACACTGACAGAACCACAGGCACATAGACACAGGCAACAGAGCATGAACAATGTCAGCACTAGTACAGTGTATATCCATCTTTCGCAGCAATGCAGGCTGCTGTTCTCCCATGGAGACGATCGTAGAGATGCTGGATGTAGTCCTGTGGAACGCCTTGCCATGCGATGCCATTTCCACCTGGCGCCTCAGTTGGACCAGCGTTCGTGCTGGACGTGCAGACCGCGTGAGACGACGCTTCATCCAGTCCCAAACATGCTCAATGGGGGACAGATCCGGAGATCTTGCTGGCCAGGGTAGTTCACTCACACCTTCTAGAGCACGTTTGGTGGCACGGGATACATGCGGACGTGCATTGTCCTGTTGGAACAGCAAGTTCCCTTGCCGGTCTAGGAATGGTAGAACGATGGGTTCGATGACGGTTTGGATGTACCGTGCACTATTCAGTGTCCCCTCGACGATCACCAGAGGTGTACGGCCAGTGTAGGAGATCGCTCCCCACACCATGATGCCGGGTGTTGGCCCTATGTGCCTCGGTCGTATGCAGTCCTGATTGTGGCGCTCACCTGCACGGCGCCAAACACGCATACGACCATCATTGGCACCAAGGCAGAAGCGACTCTCATCGCTGAAGACGACACGTCTCCATTCGTCCCTCCATTCACGCCTGTCGCGACACCACTGGAGGCGGGCTGCACGATGTTGGGGCGTGAGCGGAAGACGGCCTAACGGTGTGCGGGACCGTAGCCCAGCTTCATGGAGACGGTTGCGAATGGTCGTCGCCGATACCCCAGGAGCAACAGTGTCCCTAATTTGCTGGGAAGTGGCGGTGCGGTCCCCTACGCACTGCGTAGGATCCTACGGTCTTGGCGTGCATCCGTGCGTCGCTGCGGTCCGGTCCCAGGTCGACGGGCACGTGCACCTTCCGCCGACCACTGGCGACAACATCGATGTACTGTGGAGACCTCACGCCCCACGTGTTGAGCAATTCGGCGGTACGTCCACCCGGCCTCCCGCATGCCCACTATACGCCCTCGCTCAAAGTCCGTCAACTGCACATACGGTTCACGTCCACGCTGTCGCGGCATGCTACCAGTGTTAAAGACTGCGATGGAGCTCCGTATGCCACGGCAAACTGGCTGACACTGACGGCGGCGGTGCACAAATGCTGCGTAGCTAGCGCCATTCGACGGCCAACACCGCGGTTCCTGGTGTGTCCGCTGTGCCGTGCGTGTGATCATTGCTTGTACAGCCCTCTCGCAGTGTCCGGAGCAAGTATGGTGGGTTTGACACACCGGTGTCAATGTGTTCTTTTTTCCATTTCCAGGAGTGTATGTAGTGAAGAATACAAAGCTTTGAGCTTCCTTCGCTTTTTTAATTTTTTGCCGCTCTTTACGTTGTCACAAGCGTATATTCGTTTGCAGTGAAATGTAATGTATGCAATACCATCCCTAATAATTTAGAATTAATCGCTTGTACATAACAAAAGTTGGTAAGAGTGGTGTAAAATGTGGGACTGCAGTCCAATACTGTACACATGATTACAAATGTTAAATAAAAAGCATTCTTCTATAATTCACACAATTTAAAGTTTGGGTAACAACATGGAATCGCTTTATTAACTATTCTAAATATCCTAATAACGAGCTAAACTAAAGGAATGATTACACAGTGTAACAATAAAAAATTCGGAAGTTGTGATTCTGTGTTAAAGCAATAATACGTCGGGGGTGACTAGCATGTGCTACTACTGCTAAAGACTAACTCAGGCCTGGCCAATATCTGCGCTTATCGAGCGCGCCCAAGCTCCATGAGCGCAGTCGGTCTTGGTGGTCGCGATCAGGTGTGAGTGAGACGGCCGTAAGCTGCAGGGAGCAAACGCGGAATCTTAGGAACACAGTGGACCTACTTATAAAAGACGAATACGCAGTACACAGCAGACATTTATCACACATGTCTACTTTTAACTTTTTATTTTTTCTCTCAGGGCAGTTACTTTTATTACTCGATTGAATAAATACATCAGATACTGCTATTACTCTGTGCAGAACTACAAAAAGCATTACGTACAGGCATTTAGCAGTAAAATGTGATGTTTATGAACGTATACACATTTCGATTTTAGAAGATGTAAAAAATTCTGGAACTATGGTTCGTGATATAGTCATACGCATGGGCTTTTGCAGGTGATAATATGTTAAACCCAAGCATTGGTGGGACGTAGCCAATTTCATAAGAGAAGAAAGAATGTTCACACATATGTTGAACCATAAATTGAAATAACTTTACCGGCTTTGTCTGTGCAGTCGACGATATTGCTTCTGGGGTAACATATAAAGCACCCCGTCTTCAGGCCACTCGAGGCCATCCGACCGCCGTGTCATCCTCAGTTGAGGATGCTGATAGGAGGGGCGTGGGGTCAGCACACCGCTCTCTGGTATTCTTGACCGAACCCGCCACTGTTCGGTCGAGTAGCTCCTCAATTGGCATCACGAGGCTGAGAGCACCCCGAAAATGGCAACAGCGCATGGCGGCTGGATGGTCACCCATCTAAGTGCCGGCCACGCCCAACAGCGCTTAACGTCGGTGATCTCACGGGAACCGGTGTATCCACTGCGGCAAGGCCGTTGCCAACATCTTATATAAGTCTTTTAAATTCCTGGATTAGACAAACACTTAGTTGAGCTAGGTACAATAGCAGCGAAAAACGAAAATGATCTGACAAATAAATGGAAATCCATCTATGGTCGTGCAGTGTCTACCAATTTTTTTTTTAACTCTTGATGAAATCTTTCAATTACTGAAACGAATTCGATCATGTCTGGTCCACAAATTAATTCCTTGAGTTATGGTAATAGTTTCATGTCATGAACTCGAGGCTGATTTTTCCATATGATTAATTTTGGTTTCATAGCATCATTCTTGTCCGCCACTTCTATTACCAAATGATTCTCCTCTTGCATTAAGACTCTTAAATAATTCAAAGAATTTGTGGTGTCAACAATAAAAGATTTTGTCACCAATCTTGTTACGGTTAACTCAGTTTTGTTCCCCAGTGGCCACCTACAGTTCAGTTAGCATTCACCGTCATTCGTCAAAAAACGAGTTTATGGTATCGTTGTGGCTGGTGTTGTAATGAAGTTCCAATAAATGTTTTTTTTCCTGATAAGTCCAATGGTATATTAATACCTTTGCTTAACCATTGAACTCTACTATAAGTAAGACTGTTCCCATTCAGCATTGAATGACGTGCTTCTCCACTTTTTCTTTTTTGCGAAAGTGCGTAGACGCCACAGTACTCGTAATGCAGAGCGTTAGTCCAATTTAACGCAAGTGGTACTGTCAGCAAAATGCTTGGAGTCTGATAATGCAAGTCCAGCCCTAGCGGCGTCCTCTTGCAGCCATCATTGTCCGCTTCCTCACGCCAAAGTATCGACAAGCATGATACCCACTACTAACAAAGCCTATCCTTGCACAACCTATCGCAGGCACCAAGACAACCGCTACTGCTCTTACCACCCGACCTAACTATCGCAGAGGTTTTTTTCCCTTGGCTCTTGCCCTGGCACTTTTTTTCCTCTGCCCTTAAAACCGCTACCCTTCGTCAGATTTCGACCAATCTATTTCCAGATGAGCGCGTATTAATGGTTCATCCTAACCAGACATACGCAAACATCGCAGTACCCACATCCTGCGACACCTCACTTTAGTGAATACTAACCCTTATGCAGAGATGGCAGTAGACCTTTTGTGTTGGCCATCATGTGGGCGTGGAGGGGCTCCACCTCTACTTTAAAAAAAGCTTCCTCCTCGCCTCTGAGCCCCATTCGCAGCAGTGCTCAGAGCGTTAGGCAGGTGCGCGAACGTAGCGTTTTTTTACGAGGCCTGCTTTAAATGAAACTCATGTGCCTGCTCTTTGCGTTAAGATTAAGGATGCCTATCAAATGGGCACTAACTGAAGAAATACGACGACCAGCCACTTTCTGCGCAGCATTAATTCTGCTAAAACGCGTTTCGGGCTTTCATCGCTCTCCAGCCGGCATAACACATTTAAACGTTAGTGTAAATGCATTT
The DNA here is from genome assembly GCF_023897955.1 of Schistocerca gregaria. NCBI lineage: Eukaryota > Metazoa > Arthropoda > Insecta > Orthoptera > Acrididae > Schistocerca > Schistocerca gregaria. The sequence goes on along the minus strand of NC_064931.1, from coordinate 132,119,026 downwards.
GGCACTCTACAGCAGCCCTGTGCAGAATAATTCGTTTAGCTGCCACGTTTTCAAAGTTCTATATTTATGAGGGCGTGCTGAAAAAGTAATTCTTCAGAATTTTTTTTATTTTGAAACGTGCAGCTTCTTAAATAAAACAAACGTTATTAACTTTCTGTGTCTTTATTCTTCGTGTCTACAGATTTGCAGCCCACTGCCTCTAGAGGGCTCCGGTTTCTAGTGTGTAACATGGCGGTGTGTGACGTAATTGCTACACGAAGAAGACATGCAGATGATAAACGGGTATTCATTGGACAAATATATTATACTAGAACTGACATGTGATTACATTTTCATCCAATTTGGGTGCATAGATCCTGAGAAATCAGTACCCAGAACAACCACCTCTGGCCGTAATAACGGCCTTGATCCGCCTGGGCATTGAGCCAAACAGAGTTTGGATGGCGTGCACAGGTACAGCTGCCCATGCAGCTTCAACACGATACCACAGTTCATCAAGAGTAGTGACTGGCGTATTGTGACGAGCCAGTTGCTCGACCACCGTTGACCAGACGTTTTCAATTAGTAAGACATCTGGAGAATGTGCTGGCCAGGGCAGCAGTCGAACATTTTCTGTATCCAGAAAGGCCTGTACAGGACCTGCAACATGCGATCGTGCATTATCCTTCTGAAATGTAGGGTTTGTTGAGAGTAATGTGTTCGTCACCAGGGTGTCTATGTTGAGAAATAAATATGTATACATGAAAAACAAATATGTATTATAACGCTTGCTTTATTTAAAAATCCATAAGTTTTTACTTAAAAATTAGGAGGAATTACTTTTCAACATGCCCTCATACTTCAAATTAATGGTTAGGTGCACTTACTTTTGTTGTATGATTTGTAGCTCGTTTTCCGCCTTGATACGCATAACACAAAAATATTCGGGTTCCCTGATGCAGCACAGCATACGTCATGTGGCCGAGTAATATGTTTGTTTATATCGGACGACAGGTCTGAAACCAAGTTACAGTTCTCTAACACATTCCAGAATTGCTTCTGAAGTGTATCGAGTTTATAGACTAATATTGTTGGCCTTAAAACTTGATACATGTCTCTATATGATAAAAAATAAACTGCGTACTATACAGTTTACGTTCTGTGGTAAATCGCACTATTATTTTACTGGTAGTTGGTTTTTTCTTGTTTATTTTAATGATGTAAAATTGCTATAGCAGTTAATATGAAACCTATTGGATTAGCGACCGAATACCTTTGACAGAATAACTTTATTGAATGTTACTGAAGTGATAGGCACACAGTTAGTAGACACATTGTGCTGACATTTTAAAATGAATAAAGCAAGAAGTAATGTATTCACAGTATTTACAGTTACTAAATTGTCACATTGGGAAGCAGAACAGAAAATTATGTTTTTTTTTATTTCTTAATACTGTTCCGTTTCTTTAAAACTATACTTGCCTAGGTTCTGTAAGTAATTCATGGAAATTTCTTAGAAACTTTTGTTGGAGAACTCTTTTTGATCATTTACGCTGACATTGGTGGATGTGGACTTGTGGAAACAAAGTTCTATTTCTTGCCTTTGTTGGACAGGTTCAGTATTGTAGGGTGTGTGCTATGTCACATTACATTCGTCTTCACCAACGTGTTTTTGATATTTTTTTAAACGTAGAGCAGTTGACATATGCCCACTCAAAGAAATAGATTATACCCAAAAGTGAACATCACCAGAAGACACCTTAAATTATTCGACAGAGTTATCCATCAAAATATTTCTAACATTTTCAGTAAATTTATTGTAAAACCTGCACATAAATTACAGGCCTGGAAAAAACATAATAGTAACACTAAAAAAAATATCATAATTTTCAGATCTTCCCAACAGGACAATTAGTAACTCTAAAGAGCATCTCGTTTACTTACTGCTTTATTTGTTCTAAAATAGTAGTCACCTATTAAATGTGTGTAAATATGTGAAATACGTATCAATGTAGTAACAATTAATATAATTTATCATTCAGTCAATGCTGGTCTGTCAATATTCCACTTGGTAGGTAAGCATCGATGTCCGTTGGTAATAGTCTAGCCTTTTTTTTTTTTTTTAAAAAAAAAGCTAACCTTAAAATTACGTTGTGCGACTCATTACAGAATATACGTAGAATATTAAGCATTTTTAATCGTACAGAGGTATGCATCAAGGTCAGCAATATTAAGTCTAAAACAAAACTGATTCAAGTAGTAATCAAGAAGTTGTAACTTGAGTTCAGATGTAACTTCACATACAAACAAAAGTATTTGTATGCCCCAAGACAAATGCTGCGCTACCTCAGTGACGTAAGTGTTTATGCTGCGCATATAAAAACGAAAAAGGAGCACATATTGTAGAACAAAAGCAAGCGAACCTAACTGTTAGCTGAAATTACAACTCGCAAAACGTGGCAGTTAAACGAATTATTTTTTGCACAGGGCTGCTACAGTCTATAAAAATTTGCACTGACTAGCACATAAATGTATTGCGCCAACTGAAGATGAGCTGCCGGCCGCGGTGGTCTAGCGGTTATAGGCGCTCAGTCCGGAACTGCGCGACTGCTGCGGTCGCAGGTTCGAATCCTACCTCGGGCATGGTTGCGTGTGATGTCCTTTGGTTAGTTAGGTTTAAGTAGTTCTAAGTTCTAGGGGACTGATGACCACAGATGTAAAGGGAAGCAAGCTGAACGTCTTCCAATGATAGCCAGTGCGGTAAAACGTTATCAGTTGGAAAACTTTCGGCGTAAAGAACAATTATTCTGCAATGGATTGGGATAATGTTCTTTGCCTGTAGAAAACCGCACGCGCTTTGCACTTCAGTCCGCAGGATACAATCGCCTCGTTTGATATCTGTTAAATAGACTGATGATCATCACATTCAGAATATACGCACAAAGTTTTTACGTTGAGTGGCTGACGTATATCAAAACTAGTCACACGGTGAGAGTATGGATAGGATTAGTTAATACAGTTCTTGAAAGTTGTAGGGAATCTGACAGGAGAAAGAGTTTGCATTCGATGTCCTATCAACGACAAGATCATTACAGACAGAGCACATGTTCGGATTGGCGAAAGTCGTGGAAGGAAATCAGCCGTGCCCTTTTCAGGGGAAATATCCTTGTGTGACTTAGAGAAACCGCGGTAAACATAAATCTGGAGAGAAAGACGGGGATTTGAACCGATGTCCTCCCGACTGCGAGTCCAGCCCCAAGTCACTAGAGATGAAAACACGGCATGTAATGTTGACGTAGAGGAGACCATCCTCTGCTTCGTTGACAAGACTGTAAGATTATAAGTAAACGTTGGGGAAACTGTAGCATATCTACGATGGAAACCACATAGACTTTCCCTATCTATTCTGGCCGAAACAAATGGTTCAAATGGCTCTGAGCACTATGGGACTTAACTTCTGAGGTCATCAGTCCCCTAGAACTTAGAACTACTTAAACCTAACTAACCTAAGGGCATCACACACATTCATGCCAGAGGCAGGATTCGAACATGCGGCCGTAGCGGTCGCGCGGTTCCATACTGTAGCGCCTAGAACCGCTCGGTCACCCTGGCCGGCTCTGGCCGAAACGATTAATGAAATTTCTAGTGCATAATCTATAATCATCAAAACGTCAATTGATACGCGTTGGAATGTGTTTCGTGAGTTCATAATTGAAAGTCGTCCTGCTGTGCTGTTTTAAGCAGTTTTAACAGATAATACTAGCGACCCTTTAGCGAGTGTTACTGCTTGCGTAACGACATGCCCGTTTATCTGCGTTTGGTGCAGAATCTGCTGCCGTAGGCCGGAAAGAGCTGTGCTGTTACCCCCATCTTCTGAGCACTCAACTGATAGTCTCGTATCGGGAGAAAACTGCTAGCTTCAAATGAACACTGTGCGTTGTGGACTGCAGCTTGGGACTACACAACAGATTTGGGAACAGGGCGATAACCGTGGCGTAAAAATATATTTAGTTTTCGCTGATACGTGGACTAAGAGTGCTTTCTGCGAGTTCGTTTATGTAGAACAGTTACGACGAAGGAAATAGACTTCGAAAAGCACAACAGAGTTTTACAATGTAATTCTGCTGCTTCAGTTTTCATCTAATCTTGGAAATAAGCGGCATGTTATTTTGGACCGTTAGGCTTTTTCGTTGACTTAGTGCAGAAGAGTTACGTTAAACATGAACCAAGAAAAACAGTTAATAATTTGGTATGTTTGTGTCTGATGTATAAAACGAACGGATTTGCAGTGGGGGCGCATATTAAGACTATTTAGATCTCAAAGATTTCCGTAACATTGTTAGCGAAACTAATTCGAACAAAGCCCCAGGGATCGATGGAATCCCTATCAGATTCTATACCCAATCCGCGGCTATGTTAGCCCTCTGTTACAGTATATCGTAGATCCTTCCAACAAAAAACCATGCCCAGTAGCTGGAATAAAGCCCAGGTCTCACCTGTGTACAAGAAAGGTACCAGAAGGGAGCCACAAAACTACCGTCCAATATTCTTGACATCCATTTGTTGAGAATCTGATAACATAATCTGAGCTCACACATAATGGGGTATCTCGAACACAGCAATCTCCTTCATGACAACCAGAATGGATTTCGAAAATAGCTCATGTGAAACCCAACTCGCACTTTTCTTAAATGACATTCTGAGAACCACGGCCCAAGGCAGTCAGGTAGATGTAGAATTTTTCGATTTCCGAAAATCATTTGACTCAGTACCACACCTACGCTTATTTATCAAAAGTGCGGTCATATAGGATGTCAGAAGAAATATGTGACTTGATTGAGGATTAACAGCATGTTGTCTTGCCTGGAGAGTCATCGATAGATGTAGAAATAACTCCTGGTGTATCCCAGGGAATTGTTGGGTCCGCTGCTGTTTATATTGTATGTTAATAATCTTGTGGACAATATTAATAGTAACCTCAGACATTTCGCAGATAATGCAGTTACCTACAATGAAGTACAGTCCGAACTAAGCTGCTCAAATATTCTGTCAGATTCTGATAAGATTTCAAAATATTGCAGTGTTTGGCAACTTTCTTTAAATGTTCAAAAACGTAAAATTGTGTACTTCACAAAACGGAAAAAAACATATCCTACCAATATAATAGCATTGAATCACAGTTGGAATCTATATACTCATATAAATAGTTGGGTGTAACGCTTAGTAGGGACATAAAGTGAAATGATCCCACAGGTTGATTGGTGGGTAAAGCAGATAGCAGACTTCGGCTTATTGGTAGAATATTAGGGAAATGTAATCTGTCTACAAAAGAGATTGTTTACAAATCACTCGTGGGACCCATCCTAGAATACTGCTGAAGTGAGTGGGTTCCGTACCAAATAGGGTCAGCAGGGGATATTGAGCGTATACAGAGAGAGGCAGCACGAATGGTGCGGGAGAATCACTGAGATGTCGAAAGAGCTGAACTGGTAGACTCTTGAAGACAGACTGAAACAATCCCGAGAAAGTCTGTTAACAAAGTTTCAAAAACCAGATTTAAGGTAAGGAAGCCATATTGCATTTTTATAAAATTTGGCAACAATATTTCACAGAAAATGAGAATTTGTTTTTGAACTCTCTGTTACATGTCCTTCGAGGTTTTGTGTTTAAAATTCTTGTATTTTTAAAACATTATAACTAATTCAATGGAATTTAAAAAGTTTTTCTTTTACAACATCGGAGAAAGGGTTCCCGTTTTCTGGTGGTAGTGGTCCCAAATTTCGGATGGGAAATATGAATGAAAATACATGGGATTTTGCAATATAAAAAGAAACAACTTTATTTAAAACGCATTACCTGGTACCTTACATTATTTAGAGCAACATCTATCTGTAACATTTTATGCGTCTAATCCACTTCTCGCCGTGCTGATAATTTTTGTAGGGCTGAGAGCAGTAGAGGCATTTCTGATCTGCTCTATCTTCGTCATCTATAGTAACCAAGACCAGTTTGGAGGAAAAGTCATCGGGATCAGTATCACATTTCATCTTAATCTTCTTTCCGGACTATTGGGAAGACAGTTTCACTGTCGTATGTCTTTTTTTAAGTTCTTTCTTTGGAACGTGTAAAGGAAAAGTTTAGCTTCATTCTTCTTTCTTTAGACTTCTCCAATAAAGTTTGTAGCTCCAGTTTGTAAACAAGGCAATTTTACCTCCTCTGCTAGAATTTGAACTTCTGGACAGAGCAGGCGGGAGACTGATTTCGAAAGGAAAAACAAATCTGTTGTTTCCATTTGGTGAAGGGTTAGCAGAGGATGATGGAGCTTGTGATTCTGGCACGGGAATCTGTGGTTTGACAGAAGGTGCAGGGATTTCAGCTGCACTGGTTGTTGAAGAAAGTTGCGTATTGGAGGAAGTCGCTGGGTTCAAATATTTTAGAGTTGAAAGGTGATATGCCACTTCTTCTGAACCCATTCAAAGCGACTTCCGTTGTTGGGACTCTGATATAAGCTCTCCCCGTAAGCTCACTCACTTGTTACATAGTCAAGCGCCTGAAAGGATGTGCAGCTAACCAAGTTTCAATCTCCTTTGAATATGTCGCATGTGGAGGAAGAGACACTATATCACACTATGCTGTGTAGCAAGGTGTATTACGTCCATATTCCGGGTGTGAGAATGATGACCATCTAGTACCAAGATGGCTGTGTCCTCTATTGATGGCCGAACGCTCTCGATGAAGTGCCCAGCCATTCTGTGAATATTGGAAGCTGTATCCAACCGGTCGGATGGCAAACTACGATCGTGCCTGGTGGAGCACCTCTAATAACTGGGCCTTCATATTCTTTCTGGAAAAGACTATTAAAGGTGGGAGAAAGTTTCCGTCAGCATTAATACACGTACCTGGGGTAATCAGTTTACTTCTTCCTGTAGAAGACAACTATGCGATTTGTTTTTCCTTTTAATGCTGATGACTAGAGCGTGACCACTAGACTATAGTCAGCCCTGTCTCATCTACGGTATACACTTTCAACGGATCGAACTTCACTTTTTCAAGCTCTGGTTTTAGAATATTGAAAAACAAATAATCGTTTTTTTTCTTGAAACATTTCGACCTTGCTCAGGAGACCGACTGCGGAGTTCGGTAAGGTAGTTCTGTGTGTATTCCCATGATGTTCCTGAGCCATTTTTTGCCGGCAAGGCCCTTTTCAGGATGAAAAAGATTATCGAAGTCGTTAGCAACCACCAACTGAAAAGCTAGCTGTCTCAACTCCTTCATTCGACGTCCATAGTAACGCTTATCTATAATTCTGCAGTAGAAAACTAGTTCGTCTTTTAATTTTTCTCTTAGAGCACACTTCCTGGCAATCTTTGTCATTAATAAATACTGAATGTCTTTGCTCTTACAGTTCACGCAATTTTCTAGTGTAGACCATAGGACGTTAAAATATTTGGATGCTTTTTTGGAAGCCCATTTGCTTGCTCTTTACTGCTTCAACAGCTTTGCCCATAGATTCTTCTGACCAACGTTTCCTAAATCCAGGTGCCGTCTGTAATAATGATGCCTCCAGGACAAGAAAATCAGCTAAAATGAATCAGTGAAAATATTATAAGCTAAATACGTTATAAACACATTCATATTAAAGATGATTCGACTAAATTTTTTTTGCAAACCCGCTCAAAATAAAATTTTCGACGCCCTTTAATTTCGGAGACTTATACGGTAGTTCTTATTTAAAGCATACGTCCCGCAGTAATAATTGCTTTTTATGGTAATAGCTCAATGCTTTAAATACCACACATAATAGTTCCTAATTTAGTACATCCGAAAATAAGTAACGCCAGTATCCGAAATTAGGAGTGTTACAACCTTGCATTTAATGCAACCAATTCGGATTTGTAGGTTGTTGTTGTTGTTGTTGTTGTTGTGCTCTTCAGTCCCGAGACTGATTTGATGCAGCTCTCCATGTTATTATATCCTGTGCAAGCTTCATCTCCCAGTACCTACTGCAGCCTACATCCTTCTGAATCTGCTTAGTGTATTCATCTCTTGGTCTCCCTCTACGATTTTATGTGGTCGTAATTTCACTTGTACAAATTCATATTACAGTAATCCATTGCTTCGACATATCAAATAAAATATCATAAAACCTTACCTTACGTGTAAAAACTCGGAAGTGAACTAAACACGCTTGACGCTTCAAACTCCACTGGATCACAAAGTACAAATGAATAACTACCCGCTACTAGAAACTAATTGAAATGACTTCGAGTAGAGAGCAGCACCTTATTATATGAAAAGTCCCCCTATCCGAAATTGGGAAACTATCCGAAATACGGTTCCCTTACCTTAAATGACGGCTCTAGGAATATACAACCATCTTCAACGTATCACTCCTGTAGGTACCGAGAGGATAAGATTAGATAATTACAGCACACACAGAGACATTTAAACAATGTCGCGTTCCATAGGTAAATGGAACGGAAAAGATCCTATATAACTGGTTCAAAATGGTTCAAATGGCTCTGAGCACTATGGGACTCAACATCTGAGGTCATCAGTCCCCTAGAACTTAGAACTACTTAAACCGAACTAACCTAAAGACATCACACACATCCATGGCCGAGGCAGGATTCGAACCTGCGACCGTAGCGGTCGCGCGGTTCCAGACTGAAGCGCCTAGAACCGCTTGGCCACTGCAGCCGGCCATATAACTGGTACAGTGGGACGTGCCCTCTGCCATGTACTCCAGTGGTTCGCAGAGTACAGATGTCGACGAAAAGTTTCCGTTTTAGGGCATTGCTGCAGCGTATATGCAACATATCGCGACTCCGATATGTGTATGTAGCCACCGCAGAAACGTGCACTATGGTGACGTTGTTATTAAAAAGGACTAAGGTGCTGCTATTCTTATCTTGGCTGCCGAAGACCAAACACTGGCAGAAATCCTCCGGAGAATGAAGAATGTGTGTGGAGCAGCATGTCTGCCGAAAACCACCGTTATTGACAAAGGGTGCTGCTCCTTCTTGATGACGCACTTTTCCATATTGAAAATGTCGTAACGCAAAATTTACGCCAACTCAGATAGGAGACACTTGAACACCTACTCTGTAGTTTATCTCTCCCCATACGGTTATCACGCCTTCGGTCTCTTAAAAAAGGGCCTTGAAAGGCCCGCAATTCCTATCGGACGAGTGTGTGCAGGTGGCAGTTACGATCTTCTTCACGCAGCAGGACACTGATTTACCAAACGAGCGACCTGATGCGTCTGTAGGATGATTGCTTCAATGCTCAGGGCGATTTTGCTTGATTGACATACCGATTCTGGACCGTACGGCCTGCGAAGGGAAACTTTCTTATCGCCCCTTGTATGTGCCGCGCACGTTAAGAGAGTGGCGATCGTAAGGAATATACTCTCCTCTCTCCTGTAATACTCCCAACAAGAGATACGACCTTTTTTTGTTTTGCTACATAGCAACTGCAGCGTTAAAACTGACCACTGAAGATACGGTGTGGTTAAATCTTATACACTGTAAACAAAGTCTTCCTTCTCCGTGGTTTCCGTTACTCGCTGAAGGGAAATGCCTGAATGATTCCTTTGAAAATGACACGGCCGATGCCATTCCCTATTCTTCCCCAAACCGAGCTTGTGCTTTATCTATAACGCCCTCTTTGTCGATGGCCGTTGAACCCAAATGTTATTCCTTTCTGGTATTGTCACTCACGTTATGTGATTCCTGCATTCCATTCCCATCATTACCACGAGTTCACTGCTATCAAATTTGTGACGTAATTTCTCGTCTACTCCATTACTGCCTTCTATTTGTTTCGTGTGTTTTGCTTAGTAATCTTACAATAATTACGTCGGCAACTTCGGCAGTGAGCATATCGGCTGTTTGTACTTTATTTGGTGGAAAGGTTAACTGTCGAAGCGTCCGACGGTACGGCGATTGGAAAGGGCTAGACGGAACAATACTGTACAGTCATCATCGCGGAAAAGTGTCTTCATGCTTAGCTGAGTGCCGGCACGGTAGCTCAGCGTGTTTGGTCAGAGAGCCGGTTGGCCTCTATAATAAAAAACTGAGTAGAATGATCAACAAACGAACTTTAACGGATGTCATGTGACGTCCACAACGACGAAACACAACGATCAACAACGAACAAAATGGGAAAAAAGTGACAACCTGCTTGCCTCCCATGCAACGCGTCCGGGTTCGATTCCCTGCTGGGTTGAAGATTTTGTCCGCTCGTGGATTGAGTGTTGGGTTGTCCTCATCATCATTTCATCCTCATCACCGGAACGCAAGTCGCCCAATGTGGCGTCGACTGAAATAAGACTTGCACTCCGCGGCCGAACTTCCCCGCATGGGGCCTCCCGGCCAACAATGCCACACGGTCATTTCATTTTTTCATCTCGAAAAAGTCACTGCATACTTGAAGACTGATCTTATCGCCTTATTCACATCTACATATTTTTGTTGTAATGAAGTATTTTTTCTTTCTTCTTTCTACCCTTTCCATCCCCTCTCTCTAGTGTTAGTTCTTTCTTATTACTGCATTCTAAGGAAAAAATAAGACGGACCACGAAGGAACTGTCCGAATGGCAGGGAAATTGCTATATGTGGTTGTTCATGCAAGAATAGTTCTGCATAATCGGTGTTTTTCGGTATTTCAAAAGGTTCAAATGGCTCTGAGCACTATGGGACTCAACTGCTGTGGTCATTAGTCCCATAGAACTTACAACTACTTAAACCTAACTAACCTAAGGACTGCGACCGTAGCAGCTGCACGGCTCTGGACTGCGCGCCTAGAACCGCTAGACCACCGCGGCCGGCTTTCGGTATTTGTTTTTTGCTTTAGCGGCGTGCTACGGTACTGTGGCGCGGATATATCAATGTGGATCAGCGTAGGGATGGGAAAAACCGAACGGCTTAAACCGATACCGGTGTTTTAAGTCTGAATAACAGGCATTTTTCGTTATTTGTTTTTGCTCCGGTGGTGTGCTACAGTGCTGAGGCGCGGAAGATTCAGTGTGCACCACGCTAGGAATGAAAAAAACCGACCAGTTAAAAACGATACCGGTACTGGTTTTGAATAACCGGTGTTTTTCGTTATTTGTTTGGTCTCGGTTGTAATGTTTTTTTTTTATTTTATGCTAATAACTGGGTTTAAAAAAGCAAAATATCAATTAACCATAGTAGAAGTGCTAAAATTTTTGGTTTTTAAATGAGACTTATTCATGAAATTTCCATTGTCTTGAAATATTGCGTCGTTATAGAAACGCGGAAAAAGAATCAGTGCTATTTGAATAACGATGCAGACAGCAACGAGCAACAAACATGTGGCATAAGAATTGGTACACCATCGCTGATATAGTAATGTACCTGTTACCATGTACATGCAGTGTGCCCTCCCGACAGAGGTTAGAGTCCTCCCTCGGGCATGGACGTGGGTGTTGTTCGTAACATAAATTAGTTTAAGTAATGTGTAAGTCTACGGACTGGTGACCTCAGCAGTTTGGTCCCTTAGGAATTCACACAGACACACGCGCAGTGTACAGGATTTGCCCCATCTGGTCTATATGGCAGTTTCCCACTGTTGTTATTGGACATCAGTTGTATTACAGAATGGTATCTTCCCTAGTCTGGAAGTATTTTACGAAGTGTTGCATCAGCGAAGAACAATGCTATTTTTTGCTTTAAAAGATTAAAAACGAGAGCAGCCACAGCAAACTTAATACTTAACAATCCATTCACCGTGTACCATAAAAATTAAAGGTAGTTGGTCAGCTGCTGTATGTGTCTACATAACATGCCTTTATCTGTGTGTAACCCTTGAAAACGAACAAGAGTTTTTCTGCCTGATTTTTCACCTTTTAACACTGACTGTTCGTAATGCCCAAACGGTGATATGGTCCCCGATTACAACATGATTTTTGAGCAGAATTTCAAGAAAAATTTGGGAGAATACTGGTGGTTTGTTTAGTATTCAATCTTGTATCACTTTTAAAGAAAAGTAGCTCTCGGTGAACGGACTAAGTTTTCTTTTGTTAATGTAATATTTTGATTCTGTATATATCTTTAAACTGAGAGCCAAAATGTTTCAATCTGTGTTCGATTTCTGCGTTTATTACAGGAAATAATAGCGATAAAGAACCGAAATTCGATTGTTTCAGAAACCGGTAATTTTGAGCGGTTTTAAGTCAGGTTAAACTGCCGTTGAAAAACATCGATATAACAGAAAACGGTTTGTTTCAGCGATAACCGCCATCCCTACACCAAGGCTGCATATATATGTACCTATCAAGACATGAAACAAAAAATCGTAACATTACCTTTGAGGCGATAATTAAAACTTGGACTACCACTAGTAGTAGCTGGTGATCCGTTACAACTGTGGCCCGTCCAAAATGCTTTCTAGAGATCCGATCACCGAAACTAGAACGTGTGAACTATTCGCGCAAGCGGATGCTGACTCACCCACGAATCTAGAGAATTCATCAGCTACAAAGGCTCAAGAAACGCAAGGATCATGCCAGTGTGACTGCTGGCCTGATGAGTCACAGTTTTTGCCTCAGTTCCTGGAAGGGTGTTCCTGTGTTTAGGGACGACCCCATGAGGCAATAGATCCAAAGTGCGTAGTATCCTCACTGAAGGCATTGTGTAGGTGGTCGTAGTCCAGTGCCCTCACCATGTTTGTGTATGGCAGTGACCGCTGCGCTTACTGCAAAATAGTTTTCACCTTTTTTTTCAGAGGGTGAAAATGAGATTTGGCTGCATTCCTCATAATATTATATATAGAGCGCAGTGTCTCACTGCCACTATTTTTTCTATAGTGCTCATCCAAAGTGCAGGTGCAGGTTGGGGCAGTGCGACTTGTTTAACAGAAGTTCAATTTAAAAAGAAGTAATCCAGATATATATTTAACTCTTTAAACAGCATTAAGTGCAACATTTAAATTTTATGTTTATACAGTTTTTGGGATCATATCGCGCAGATGGCGTCCATTATTCTCAACACACTGTGTTAATCGAACGCGAAAGTTTCATTCTGATCTTTCCAGCATATCGACAAGTATGTCTGCGACAGCTCGACGAATGTTGATCTTCAGGTGAGCCACCGCTCCTAGGGCGATCGTTGTAAACAAGTGATTTTAGACAGCCCCATCAAAAATTGTCGCAGTGGGTTAAATCAGGTGACCATGGTTGCCGGCGCATATCGCTGCTCAAGGAGATGAGGCGTCCTCGGAAGTGTTGCCGCAAAAGGAATCATCGTCACACGCGCTGTGTCTGCCATGACAACGTCCCGCTGGTACCATGCATCTCCCACATCTACCTTGTTAAGTGCTGGCAAGAGAAATTCTTGACTCATGTGAACATGACGGTCAGAAGTCACCGAAACTGCCCGTTCGTTTTCTTCAAAAACCTATGGACCAATTATTCCAGCTCCCGATAGTGCACACCAAAGAGTTAAATGTTGTGAACGTAGGGGACGCCGATGAAGTTGTGAGCGCTTAAGGGCTCCAACAGCGCGTGTTATGCTTATTTACAGACTCCAAGAATGGAAATAAGCCTCATCAACGAAGAAAACAAGTGTGTTGTGAGGCATGCCAAGAAGCCAATCACATGCATTTTCTCGAGCAACGAAATCTCGTGGATTAACTATCTTCACCACAGCCAATTTGTAGCGATGAAGCATTAGTTCTTCATGAAAGATTCGCTTCAAAGAACGAGCAGACAATCAAACAGCAGCTCTATGTTCGCAGTCAGAGCGCTGAGGGGATCGCAAAACAGAAAGCCTTACCGTGTGTTTTGTGGTGACATTGCAATTCGTGGAAGACCAATTTCTTTTCCCCTCTTATCAACAGTTTCCACGAAGTTGTTTACCCGCGAAACGATCGACTGCCGGCCAGAAACGCCAAAGTGCGCAATATTTAAACGGATACAAAATGGAGCGCCTAGAATCGCTCGACCACAGCACTTTGCATGGCGATGATTGCGCGACTGTTAGGAAATTATGCCTCGACAGCGAACGGGCGTCCAACATTCTTCTACTCCATAATGCTAACTAAACCAAGCGGCGGGAACGGGCAAAAAGTCGCTTATCTGTTACAAATCGCAGTGAGTGAGAAGTCCACGTATCACAGTAACATCTTTACAGAATCTGGTTGCGATTTCAGTCACAACTAGAAGTCGAAAGTAGCATTTAACATTCAAAGCCGGGTGTCATCTGTTGGCCGAAGTTCATACTGCTTTTTGTGAACCTTGCATCTTGCTATCGAGTCTGGCTGCAATTTCAGTGTCAAGTCGCAACTAATAGTCCCAAACAGCAACTAATAGAGCAGTTAATATTTAACGCCGTGTGTCATCTGTTGGCCGAAGTTCGTACTTCTATCTAAGAACAAGTCTTGCGCTATGAATGTATAACCTACTTATGTTCGAAGAAATGAACCAAGAAGCTAATTTATTCTGAGAACAATTTTATACCTGTTGCTCTATCTGGCAGCAGCACTGATACGTTTGGCTAGAGTGTGATATTGAACACCATCTCCCCCTCCCTTCTTATCAAAGCCCAAGGTCAAGGTTAGGTTGAAAGGTGATAATTCGGTTGCAAATTGGTGAGGCCAACGAATATCAAAGCCAAATAAAGGTTGTGTTAATATATAGACTCAGATCGTAGCCTAAAGTTTACATTTCTGCCACGATTAAACACATTTCATTACAAAAACTAAAATGGCAAGATAATTTCAAACAGCATATATTACATAATGGGCAAGGCTCCTATGATATTTTGTTGCGTATTATAGACGGATAATCCAAAGCATTATGACCACTGCCCACATCGACGGACCCAGCGGTACTAGAATCTTCACTCCGGAACCGTGCTGCTGCCCGCATCTCGTGGTCGTGCGGTTGCGTTCTCGCTTCCCACGCCCGGGTTCCCGGGTTCGATTCCCGGCGGGGTCAGGGATTTTCTCTGCCTCGTGATGGCTGGGTGTTGTGTGATGTCCTTAGGTTAGTTAGGTTTAAGTAGTTCTAAGTTCTAGGGGACTGATGACCATCGATGTTAAGTCCCATAGTGCTCAGAGCCATTTGAACCACTTCGACGTTCGATGCCGCCAGGTGGCCTTGCGGGCAAGTGACGCTGTAACGAAAGTCTGTAAGCGCTGCAGCGAAGAGTGTCGAACACTGGAGAGAGATACGAGCCTTGCTATAGACAATAATGACGACTTACGACATATGAAGATCATGAATGTATAACTATTATTCAGTTTTATTTGTAACCTAGTACACTACTGGCCATTAAAATTGCTACACCAAGAAGAAATGCAGATGATAAACGGGTATTCATTGGACAAATATATTATACTAGAACTCACATGTGATTACATTTTCACGCAATTTGGGTGCATAGATCCTGAGAAATCGGTACCCAGAACAACCACCTCTGGCCTTAATAACAGCCTTGATACGCCTGGGCATTGAGCAAAGACAGCTTGGATGGCGTGTACAGGTACAGCTGCCCATGCTCCTTCAACACGATACCACAGTTCATCAAGAGTAGTGACTGGCGTATTGCGAACGAGACAGTTGCTCGGCCACCATTGACCAGACGTTTTCAATTGGTGAGAGATCTGGAGAATGTGCTGGCCAGAACAGCAGTCGAACATTTTCTGTATCCAGAAAGGTCCGTACAGGACCTGCAACATGTGGTCGTGCATTATCCTGCTGAAATGTAGGGTTTCGGAGGGATCGAATGAAGGGTAGAGCCACGGGACGTAACACATCTGAAATGTAACGTCCACTGTTCAAAGTGTCGTCAGTGCGAACAAGAGGTGACCGAGACGTGTAACCCATGGCACCCCATACCATCACGCCGGGTGATACTCCAGTATGGTGATGACAAATACACGCTTCCAATGTGCGTTCACCGCGATGACACCAAACACAAATGCGACCTTCATGATGCTGTAAACAGAACCTGGATTCATCCGAAAAAATGACGTTTTGCCATTCGTGCACCTAGGTTCGTCGTTCAGTACACCATCGCTGGCGCTCCTGTCTGTGATGCAGCGTCAAGGGTAACCGCAGCCATGATCTCCGAGCTGAGAGTCCATGCTGCTGCAATCGTCGTCGAACTGTTCGTGCAGATGGTTGTTGTCTTGCAAACGTTCCCATCTGTTGTCTCAGGGATCGAGACGTGGCTGTAAGTTCCGTTACAGCCATGCGGATAAGATGCCTGTCATCTCGACTGCTAGTGATACGAGGCCGTTGGGATCCAGCACGGCGTTCCGTATTACCCTCCTGAACCCACCGATTCCATATTCTGCTAACAGTCATTGGATCTCGATCAACGCGAGCAGCAACGTCGCAATACAGTAAAGCGCAATCGCGATAGGCTACAAACCGACCTTTATCAAAGTCGGAAACGTGATGGTACGCATTTCTCCTCCTTACACGAGGCATCACAACAGCGTTTGACAAGGCAACGCCGGTCAACTGCTGTTTGTGCATGAGAAATCGGTTGGAATCTTTTCTCATGTGAGCACGTTGTAGGTGTCGCCACCGGCGCCAACCTTGTGTGAATGCTCTGAAAAGCTAATCACTTGCATACCACAGCATCTTCTTCGTGTCGGTTAAATTTCGCTACTGTAGCACGTCATCTTCGTGGTGTAGCAATTTTAATGGCCAGTAGTGTATATATAGCCTATTCATTAATTACAGATGTAACTCAGACACGATTAAATAAATAAATCGGAGCAGACACGGATGGGGAATCACCCTGTTGAAGATATGAGCTACAATGGGGAAATCCATTGACATAAACGACTTTGACAAAGGGCAGATTATTATTACGCAGAGCCTGTGAACGAGTATCTCGAAAACGGCAAAACTAGTTCAAATGGTTGAAATGGCTTTGAGCACTATTGGACTTAACATCTGAGGTCATCAGTCCCCTAGAAGTTAGCACTACTTAAACCTAACGAACCGAAGGCCATCATACACATCCATGCCCGAGGCAGGATTCGAACCTGCGACCGGTGCAGTCGCCCGGTTCCAGACTGAAGCGCCTAGGACCGCTCGGCCACAATGGCCGGCGGCGAAGCTGGTCAAATGTTTTCGTCCTACTGTCGTGATCATCTACGGAAAGCCGACCACAGTGGCCGTGCGGTTCTATGCGCTACAGTCTGGAGCCGAGCGACCGCTACGGTCGCAGGTTCGAATCCTGCCTCGGGCACGGATGTGTGTGATGTCCTTAGGTTGGTTAGGTTTAATTAGTTCTAAGTTCTAGGCAACTGATGACCTCAGAAGTTAAGTCGCATAGTGCTCAGAGCCATTTTTGAAAGAAGCAGAACGACACTGAAACTACCACTAAGCGCTAAATGGTTAGACGTCCACAACTCTTCAGGGAACGTGGGGTTCGGAGGTTCGTCTGCTCTGTGAAGTAGAATCTGGCGATCTGTGGCACCTCTGCCGAAAGAGCACCATGCTGGTGCTCGCACGAGTGTTTCGGAGCACACCGTTCATCGAACATTGTTGAACATGGAGCTCCGCAGCAGACCGCCTATGTGTTCACATGTTGACCCAACGACATCGTCAGTTAAGATTGCAGTGGGCACGGGACCTTGATAATTCGACCGTCGATCAATGGAAACCTGTTGGCTCATCGGATGAGTCACATTTTTGCTACACTAGGTCGATAATCATCTCCACAACCGCCGTCATCGATATGGACGGAGATTCGAAACATGCAGCGCGCCACGGACTCAGGCTGGTGGGAGCAGTATTATGCTATGGGAGACACTGTCCTGCGCTTGCATGGGGCTGATGTTAGTAATCAAAGGCCCGCTGACAGCTTGTGAACTACCTGCATCCCTTCATGCTTGATGTCATCTTTCAGCAGTATAATTGTCCGTATCTTGGAGACAGAACCGTGCTGCAGCGGTCTGAGGATCATTATAGTGAAATGATATTGATGTCTCGGCGACCAGATTCGCCTGATGTAAATCCTAAGCAACCCATCTAGGTCGCCATCGGGCGCCATCACTGCGTACACAGATCAGCGGCCCGTTATTTACGCGAATTACAAGAACTATTCATAGACATTTAATGCCACATACCACCCCAAACCTGCCAACAAACTGTCGGATCCCGGATACGCAGAACCAGTGATGTATTTTGTTCCAAAGACGGACAAACAAGCTATTAAGCGGTTGGTCGCAATGTTTTGGCTCATTGGTGCCCACATACATCGCACATAAACTGCTAAAAATGCAATCAGGGGTCCACTATGTATTCCTCAGGGCCTGCAGCTTTGTAGATATCTTGTAAAGACATGTTATATATACACTATTATACCAGGATGTTGCTATTTTATGAAGCTTTATTCAGGAGTCGTAAGTTATGCGATAAGCTTATTTCGGCTGCATTGCCATTTTCAAGTGAATCCCATATCTCATCGTTGACGTTGTAGTTGTCAAATCTTTCTGCTTATTGTATGTGTAGCGCAAATTGATATAAAATGTTTTCGCCAAATGTTTAATAACAGTGTATTTACAAGACATATTTTTTTCAACACTGCGGTAAACAGATACGCTAAACTTTGGTGTACATTTTCAAGTACTGCTCTTTTCCGTCCGCACACACTAGGCAAATCTCGCCTTGCGGTGACAAATCGCTTAAGTTACAGAAATAGCATTAGTAGAGAGCGGAGGGATACAAGTTGTGAATTCGTTAAATGCGATTCTAAACACTGAAAATAGCAGCTAAGAATCGCAGTTACCGAAAAGTAGCATTCACAGAAATCACTGTTGTCGGAAAGTCACAGTTTAGTCCACCCTCACCAAGCGGAGCTACTACTTTATACCCCACCCTCACGAATGTAAAACCTCTTCGGAGGAACCGTCGCTTCAGGGCTCCAAATTCGAATAAGCAAACTGCTCTGCCCCACTCTGTGTTCGGTAGTACAGCGACGAGAATTCAAGAATCGGAGGCGAGTACGTTTTTTTTTCTTTTTGACTCGCTACGGGCTTGAAGCGGTATCAGGGCAGCTAACTGACTCAGAAAATGCATCTTCCGATAAGTGCGCTGTGTCCGATATAGCAGGCAATGGGCAAACATGACACGGTTGTTTGCCGAAGACTATGGACGGATATTGACACGTTGTGTTCCAGTATACTTTTGTGTAGCATATAAATAAGCAGGTACCATGAAATTTGTCGAGATTCGCAAATTCTTCTGGCAAAACTGTTTAGTTGAGATTACTATTGCCTGCGTAACGAGAAAATAGTTTTAGGTATGACAGAACGTAATCATATATATATATATATATATATATATATATATATATATATATATATATATATGCTGTTCTCTTGAGCACTCCTCTCTTCACCAGAGATTCTGTCTTTTTTCCCGTTAGCTTTGATTCCCAGAAATCTTTAATCCTTCAAGAGCCGCGCTCTACATTATCTGTCACGTCGCGTTCATTGGTATTTTGTAAATAGTTCTCTCAGACTGCCGTTAAGCCGCCTAACAGGACTTTTATTTACACAACGTGAAAGACTCGACAGATAGTCCACCAATCTCGCTCAGATGAGTGTCCAAAGTTCCAACACCAAACAAACTGCGCCTTGACGCAATCAGTAACACTTAACCTAATACACGATGGCTCTGCGATCCGATCGTGTGGTCTGCCCTCACATTTTTCACAATGATGATTTATGTAGTTGGAGGAATGTGCCCTCTGACTACGACTGTGTGCTAAACTCTTTGGTTTATGATACGCCATTACGTTTACCGCTCTTTCTTCTTGTACTCTGTTCGTAAATGGTGCGAAGGCGGGGGTAATTCTGCAGCAACGTGTCTGTTAGATAGAAACATATGAGACAATCCAGACACAGTTGTGAGTCGTGGTACGTAGATCTAGAAACACAGATTTCGTTTTTGATCACCGTATTTTAGATTGTGGAAATGGGTTAGCTGAACGTATTGTCGGATGAATGTGCACGTCTGCAGTCTCTGACGTGGCGACTAACCGTGTGCCCGCTCTGTTGCAAGCGGAAGGCAGGGGGGACCCCTACTCGCGAAATTCGTCTTTCCGCTGTGCTGCAACGCGCGCTAGAATGAGTTTTCGGCTATCACTGTTGTTTGATAATATAGATGAGTTGGACAAAAGTATGGGAACGCCAAAACACAACAAATTACCGTGCCTAGTACGTTGTAGGAAACCCGTTGATATACAGGGTGGTCCATTGATCGTGACCGGGCCAAATATCTCACGAAATAAGCGTCAAACGAAAAGAACTACAAAGAACGAAACTTCCCTGGCTTGAAGAGGGAAACCAGATGGCGCTATGGTTGGCCCGCTAGATGGCGCTGCCATAGGTCAAACGGATATCAACTGCGTTTTTTACAAAAGGAACCTCCATTTTTTATTACATATTCGTGTAGTACGTAAAGAAATATGAATGTATTAGTTGGACCACTTTTTTCGCTTTGTGGTAGATGGCGCTGTAATAGTCACAAACATATGGCTCATAATTTTAGACGAACAGTTGGTAACAGGTAGGTATTTTAAATTAAAATACAGAACGTAGGTACGTTTGAACATTTTATTTCGGTTGTTCCAATGTAATACATGTACCTTTGTGAACTCTGAGAACGCATGCTGTTACGGCGTATTACCTGTAAATACCACATTAATGCAATAAATGCTCAAAATGATGTCCGTCAACCTCAATGCATTTGGCAGTACGTGTAACGACATTCCTCTCAACAGCGAGTAGTTCGCCTTCCGTAATGTTCGCACATGCATTGACAATGCGCTGACGCATGTCAGGCGTTGTCGGTGGATCACGATAGCAAATATCCTTCAACTTTCCCCACAGACAGAAAACCGGGGACGTCAGATCTGGTGAACGTGTTGGCCATGGTATGGTGCTTCTATGACCAATCCACCTGTCATGAAATATGCTTTTCAATACCGTTTCAACCGCACGCGAGTTATGTGTCGGACATCCATCATGTTGGAAGTACATCGCCATTCTGTCATGCAGTGGAACATCTTGTAGTAACATCGGTAGAACATTACTTAGGAAATCAGCATACATTGTACCATTTAGATCTCCATCGATAAAATGGGGGCCAATTATCCTTCCTCCCATAATCCCACACCATTCATTAACCCGCCAAGGTCGCTGATGTTTCACTTGTCGCAGCCATCGTGCGTGCATTTTCCGTTGCCCAGTAGTGCATATTATGCACATTTGCGTTACCGCTGTTAGTGAATGACGCTCCGTCGCTAAATAGAACGCGTGCAAAAAGTCTGTCATCGTCCCGTAATTTCTCTTGTTCCCAGGGGCAGAAATGTATACGACGTTCAAAGTCGTCGCCATGCAATTCCTGATGGATAGAAATGTGGTACTGGTGCAGTCGATGTTGATGTAGCATTCTCAACACCGACGTTTTTGAGATTCCCAATTCTCGTGCAATTTGTCTGCTACTGATGTGCGGATTAGCCGCGACAGCAGCTAAAACACCTACTTGAGCATCATCATTTATTGCAGGTCGTGGTCGACGTTTCATATGTGGCTGAACACTTCCTGTTTCGTTAAATAACGTAACTATCCGGCGAACGGTGCGGAAACTTGGATGATGTCGTCCAGGATGCCGAGCAGCATACATAGCACACGCCCGTTGGGCATTTTGATCAAAATAGCCATGCATCAACACTATATCGACCTTTTCCGCAATTGGTAAACGGTCCACTTTAACACGGGTAATGTATCACGAAGCAAATACCGTCCGCACTGGCGGAATGTTACGTGATACCACGTAGTTACACGTTTGTGACTATTACAGCGCCATCTATCACAAAGCGAAAACATGGTCCTATTAAGACATTCATATTTCTTTACGTACTACACGAATATGTAATAAAAATGGGGGGTTCCTATTTTAAAAAAATGCAGTTGATATCCGTTTGACCTATGGCAGCGCCATCTAGTGGGCCAACCATAGCGCCATCTGGTTTCCCCCTTCAAGCTAGACGAGTTTCGCTCTTTGTAGTTTTTTCGTTTGGTGCTCGTTTCGTGAGATATTTGGCCTGGTCACTATCAATGGACCACCCTGTATAAAACAGCTTCTACTCGTCTCCAAATAGATAAATGCAGGCCCTGCATGGGTTTCATAGGAATGTTATGCCATGCAAAATAATGCCAAATTCAGGTAACGATGATGGAGGTGCATAGCGATCGCGTGCCCCTCTCTCAAAAGTAAACCACAAAGGCTCAATAATACTGACATCTGGTGAATAAAAATCAAATGGCTCCAAGCGCTATGGGACTTAACATATGAGGTCGTCAGTCCCCTAGACTTATAACTACTTTAACCTAACTAACCTAAGGACGTCATACACATCCATGCCTGAGGCAGGATTCGAACCTGCGACAGTAGCAGCAGCGCGGTTCCTGACTGAAGCGCCTAGAACCGCTCGGTCACAGCGGCCGGCGACATCTGATGTTTGTGGTGGCCAATTCACAGGTCACAATTCATCCTCGTTCTCACAAATCGAAAAATTGTCATTCTTAGCAATTACAAAAAATTCCTGACAACTGTAACTGTAAGTTAGAACTTACACATTTCGCCTTGGAAGAACTGTTATCCACACACGCCGAAGGTATTTATTTTTCCATCTTTCTAAATAAACACACAGCCGTGTAACTTGCTTAGAAGGTGAATTGGACATTACTACTTAACCAGTTTCGTGCAAACTAATGTCGAGTGTCGACGATTAACATCTGTTGTCTACATCTAATTCTGTTGGTTCGAAGACCAGTTGGTTTTTGGCTCCTTTAAGTATAGGAACGTTCATTAATTTATCAATTTTTTCAAATTTTAGATTGTTTAGTAATACATAATCTGTTTCTTTAATTTAGGTTTATAACTGACAGTTTAAATAAGGCATATTCAGACGTCAATGCATTGTCTAATAATAAATATGTAGTGTAATGTACCATGGTTTTGGCAAATGTGCTAAATGCTTACTACAGTATATTTATCAATGACGTACACACCTAACAGCGCTGTAATTTCGACAAATGAGTTACATGAATAGGATATATTAGCTGGAAGTATATAATACGGGATAATTTTTTTAACCCTCAAATGCGGGAAATCCATTACAATCCGGGACGGGTGGCAACTCTATTTAGAACTAACGGAGTTATCCTTTATAACGCGGACTCCATAGCACGGTGCAACTTATAGTTTTTTCAGATTAGTAAATCAGGTGATAAGGATTTGAATTCAGTCACACTGCTTACCCATATATAAACATAATATATTTCGTAATTACAAATGCTACTCTGTGTGGCACGTAAAGTGTATCTCAGCATTAAATGTGTAATTCCATCGCTGATTTTTATCAAATGAACGTGGCCATTTTTTCTTTTATTTATTGATACCCGTTTGGGGCGCCCTCCGTATCCGCGAGCCAGCTCTGCTCCATTTGCTCTGACTGGCTTGGCGCCTCCTACGAGCAATACCATAGGTACCTGGAGAGAGCACTCTACTCCGACTGACCGCAAGTTAACCAGCTATAATGTAAATGTACCCGAAAGTATGTGACGAAAGATACTTTCTACTGTACCAGCTACTAACGTTTCTCCTACTCCATTCATAGTTGGAGCGTGGAAGAATGTTTACTTGTATGTACATTTTTGGGCTGTCATTAATTCTGTCTCGAATTTTCCTATGAAAGCAATAGGAGGGGCGCTGAAGAATATCCGTAGTTCTCCCTGAAAGGTGATTCGTGAAATTTCGAAGACTTTTTTTCCGCTATACCGGGCGTTTCAGAAGTGATGATCAAAATTCAGGGATATGACAGGAATGATCATTGGAAAGTAAACAGTCAGGTAAACATGGACTCTGAAACGCGTACCTCAAGAGCTATCGTCAGTTCTTGATTTTCGACACTGTGAAACAAAGCTCTTGTACTGCAAGCTCTTTGCTTTCCATATTTTGGGAAGTGGAAGCACGGCCAAAACAAGACGAAACGTGCGGTAAACATGTGCTCTAAAATGCATACCTTAAAAGTTATGAGCACTTGTTCATTAGAAGAGCTGTGTTTCAAAATAGCGAAGATGAAAAAGTTCTCGTAGCCCTTAAGGTATGCATTTTAGAGCACATGTTTACTGGACACTTTTTTCTTGTTTTGCTCCATACTACCACTTCCCAAAATATGGAAAGCAAAGAGCTTGCAGTAGAAGAGATTTTTCACAGTATCGAAAATCAAGAATTGCTCATAGCTCTTAAGGTATGCGCTTTAGAGCTCAGGTTTCCTTGACTTTTTTGTTTCGAACGATCATTCCTGTCGTATCCCTGAATACTGACCATTACTTCTGAAACATCTTGTATTTGCTACATTTTTCATAGATTGTTTTCCAGGTGAGTTCAAATGGCTATGAGCACTATGGGACCTAACTTCTGAGGTCATCAGTTCCCTAGAAGTTAGAACTATTTAAACCTAACTAACCTAAGGACATCACACACATCCATGCCCGAGGCAGGATTCGAACTTGCGACCGTAGCGGTCGCGCGGTTCCAGACTCTAGCACCTAGAACCGCTCGGTCACCCCGGCCGGCTTCAGGTGAGTCATTTCATCAGTCAGTGTGACGTGTCTTCCAGCCAGCTGCCGCAGTAACTTAGTGCAATCACGACTCCCTTCCACAACCTAATATGCGGCTAGCACGCAACCCCCGAGGCCGCCAACTGCGCCAGCTGCTCCACTACGTGCAGTATTTCCCAAATATTTAGAGACACCGTGACCAAAGTTGGAGCTTTACGACAGTCTCTCTAAAATTAGCCATAGACGTCAAGACCATTCTTGAAAACATAGAGTTATCATCCTACATGCAGTCAAAAGTTTGGCAAATGCACAGCAGTCACCAACCGTCGTAGATACCATATCGTGGTGGGATGTCCCAAGAAGAAAATTCCGCAGTTGATTACGGAAGAAGTCGGTGTGACAGTCGAATATTTTACAAGCACACTTCACACCTGTGGTCGCGTATCAAGCGTCAGTCTTAGCCGTAAACTTGGAGCTTGGGAACAGCCCCCTGTCTCCTCGGATGACATGGACACCAAATGCAGGACGTGCCGTCTGTGCCAACATTTTGACGAGCTGTCTGCCAGATAGTACGGAGAAGTGAGTCAAAAATCTGACAAGAACCGAGCAGCAAAAAGACTCTTCGAGACAGAACAAACCATTAAGCGGTTAGAAATGTTTTGGTAAATGCAAATCGTGAAAAACCGATTTAATGTCTAAATTACCAGAATCTGTGATAGGAGACAATAGTATCCGGACGAGTGAGTGAGAGAAGCCCGACCAAACACATTTAGGCCCATTGGCAATGCTGTGTAATCAAGTGCTAGGGTTACCACAAACAGCCAGGCGTAGACCAAGCCCCTCTCCCATCTTGCTCTCCTCAGCAAACACTTCCTCCTGTCTGTTATGGCTTTTCTGACATGTATTTTCGGTAATTAACTGGAGATAACCCCATTTCCCCTTGACAAACCATTGCAACAAAAAAAAACTACTCTTCTCAGAAAGCTACTATCCGGTTGCCATTTTAACAGCTTTGAAAAAAAAAAAAAAACTCGAGCTAGTTACCCTTAAATTCTATTACCCCAAATTCCATTGTTATGATACTTAGGCAGTATAGTTCCGCGCCGAGAATTTAGAAAATCCAATAATCCCCATCTTGAGCAGACTGTATCTGCGAGAGTAACCAAAAAGGACAAGCATACATAGAAAGCGTCTGAACTCATTTACCGGCGTAAATCATTTCTCAGCTCTGGCCTCAGTGTTGCTTTAAATACCTTGATTTTACCCGTATAGTATACTTTCATAATCTGATCAAATTTTTGGCGATCGTCACTAACAACCTGTTGACCGAGGGACTGATAACCTCGCTGTTTGGTTCTGTAACCACCAACCAATCAAGCAGTTAGCGTGTGAACGTTCCAGTCAGTGTGGGCTCATATTCTAAATGTAGTAGCATCGCCGAAAGTACATCCCTGACAGTTGCATTGGGCTTGACGCAGCTGCTTTGCACATCGTCCTCAGCCGGTCACGTAACGCGAGTTTGTATAGAGATTTTTTAGTAGTTCATGGTAAACATTTCCAGAGGTTGTAGAGGGGACAAGGAGAGGTCCCTGCGGTGCAATTTACTTTTGGAAGCTAACTGTACGGTGGTGTACGTTACGTCTCTGGTATCACACACTGCAGACATTCACCCAGGCTGGTCCTTGTTTGTGAGTAAGTGACGAGAAAAGAATTCGGAATTTTGTATACTACTCAGTAGCGTTAAAAAAGTTGCGTTATGCAACCAGGTTGCGTGGTATAATGGATAAGACAATAGCTTCCCATGCAGGAGGTTGTGGGTTTGAATTTTATATAATGCACTAATTTTTTTAAAAAATAAATATAGAAATTACTTCGATGTTTCTTTGTTCAATTAATTGGTTTAAATGTAATTTTTGTGTCTACTTCTTTGTCACATCATTTTAATCACCGTATGAAATTTTTCATTTCTTTCATTTCTTCTTTATATCATTCCTTTTCCAATCGGAATATTTGTGAAAATGAATTTAATTATATTTATCTATTATAATATACAGCTGAAACTATCTTCAAAACAACTAATACAGCAGAAATTGACAGAATACTAAAAACAGAAAGAATAATAATTAGGACATGTATAAATAAACAGTATAAAATAAATAGACATTGGAGAATAGCATCAAATGAAACAGTATATAAGAAAATAGAACCAGTCATGAGCACGATCAGGAAGAAATGCATCTCATTCTTTGGACATCTGATGAGAACTCCAGAAAACAGAATTAGTAAAAAAAATAATACAAAAATTGTGGAACAGCAAGAGTGACATTAAATGGATCACAGAAATTAAGGAAGATATAAAAGAACTCCAAATTACAGTAGATGATCTAAAAAACGAGACAGAGAAAACCAGAATAATGCAAGACCCGTAAACCAGACTACAAATGAAAATCAATAAAAGGAGTACATGAAGAGTGGTCTCAGATGAAGAAAGAAAGAAAATATCTGCAAGAATGAAGAAATTTTGGGCAGACAGAACAGCAAACCACCTTTCATATAAGAATAGACTCTAATAATTATATTACCTAAATATCATATTAAGTTACTGTTGAGGCAAATTGTATCCCTGTGTAATAATTTGCTTACAACTTTGTATTTTGGACTAGAGTGGTCCAATGAAGGTCATAAAATAAATAATCTAATATACAATTATTTATGAGGTCATCAGTCCCCTAGAACTTAGAACTTCTTAAACCTAACCAACCTAAGGACATCACACACATCCATGCCCGAGGCAGGATTCGAACCTGCGACCGTAGCGGTCGCGCAGTTCCAGACGTAATAATGTATTTATATTTGTGCAATGGTGTGAGAAATGTATTTTTGTTACCAGATGTGCAATTTTTTTGCACAGTAATCGTCGTACAGAAATTTAAAACATAACCTAAATACCTACTGCACTATGGACAAAATAACGCAGATGAAAATTTAAATGAAAAGCAGGTTTATAAGTAAAATGAAATTACAGCAAAATCTGAATTATATATAATGAATTCAATAATGTCGAAGAAAAAGCGAGGTAATAGAACAAAATTAATTAATTAATAAAATTAATTAAAAACACATGAAAAAGGATTTAGAGTGGAAAAAGAATGAGAGGTAGAAAATGATAGCAAATGAAGAAGCTGATATTATGATTAAAATTATGTGACAAAGGAATGGAACTAAAAAATTACATTTAAATCAATTAATTGAATAAAAATGAAGATCAAAGTAATTTCGATGAAGAGTTAAAAAGAAAATAATTTACTGTACACGACGAGATTCGAACACACAACCTCCTATATGCGAAGCTGTTACCCTATCCATTATACTACGCGATCAGCCTACATAATTCAACTTTTCACGCTATTTACAGTCACACAAAATTCCCAATTCTTTTTTTCGCCAATTACTCGCAAACGAGGGCCCGCCAAAGTGAATGGCTGCACTGCATGACACCGGGTATCTTAACCTACATTACCGTGTGGGTAGTTTCAAAAAGTCGATCGCAACACTGGGGACCTCTCCTTGTTAATAGATCAAATTTTGCATGGGAATCCATGTTCGGAAACGTCATCCAACGACACAACCGAACTTCGAAGTTAAAGACGCCGGCACCTGTAAATGTATGTACAGGGTGGTGCAAATGAAAGTGGCCCGAAGAACAGAGTTCCAGGGTACAAAGAATCACAACAGAGGAAAGGAAATACAGTGCTAACATGACTATAGCAGATGTTGAAAGTGACCACCATTCATCTCTTGGCACTTTTGGGCCCTGATCAGCAAGTTACTGAAGCGGATGAAGCTGGACTGCTGGAATTGCTGTGCTACAGTTCTTGAAGACTATGAGGTTGTGGCGATACAACTTAGACTTGAGGGCGCACCATACAAAGTAATCTCACACTGACAGGTCAGGTGACCTGGGTGACCAGCTAGAGCCGTGACCAGACTGATCTCTGCTAACTGCTCTGTCAGGCGCGAAGACTGTGTAAATGTTTCCCAAGGTTCGGTCGGCTGTATATTCAGTTGCTCCAACCTGCTGGGATGCAGTTATATGCGTACATTCACGTCCAATATTATCAACTCGTCCGGGCCACTTTTATTTGTCTCACCCTGTACGTACAGGGTGATTCCACGATGATGTTTCTAACGTGATGGAGAAGGACAAATGTATCAGTTTCGGATAAGGGTTCTTGTACCGGAAACTAACGAGTCGCAAGTTATAAGCGAAAACCGTTGTAATACCTCTTGAGTGTGAAATGTATATACTGGTACTGTTGTTGCTAAGGTTGTAGGATAGGCAACTTTCAGAGGTGTTAGTATAGACCAAGACAAGGAAAAAATGTCGAGTAAACATGGCCTCTAAAATACATACCTGAATACCTATAAGCAGTTGTTCATCTTCGCTACTGTGAACACATCTCCTCTGTTGAACAAATGCTCATATCTCTTAAGGTATGCATTTTAGAGCCCATGTTTAGTGTACATTTTTTCCTTGTTTCGGTCCGTACTACCTCCACTGAAAGTTGCCTACCCTACAATTTTAACAACAGCACCAGTACACGTATTCCACTGTCTGAGGTATCCGAACGGTTTTCTCCCATAATTTTCAACTAGTTCGTTTCCGGTACAAAGATCCCTTACCTCAGATTGATACATTTGTCCTTCTCCACAATCATATCACGGAATCGCCATGTCTATGCATTCAGTTACAGACGCAGGCGCCTATAACTTCGACACACTATAGAGTCGATGGATGACGTTCCCAGACATGGGTTCCTATGAGAAACTTGATCTACTAAGTCCCCTCTACAACCTCTAGAAGGGTGTAACATGAATTGTTAAACAACCTGTATGTCTCTATGGCAATGCCTCTATAGGGTTGCAGGTCTGTAGTCGACTGTTGTTTACGTCTATAGCTGTTTGCGTTTCGCCGTTGAAAGCTGGCAACTGCGCTGACAGATGCCAGGGATCATCTTTCATCGACTCTATTACTAGTAAACTTTGTTGCCTTCGGTATCTCATATCTGATGATACGTTCCATCCTTCCAGAATGGAAGTTCTTTATCAGATACGGATTGCAGTCCCGTTAGAAACTACCATTTATGACAAGTGTACCACAAGGTTCAGTGTTAGATCGTGTGGTATACGGTTTACACGAAGTACCAAACAGGTTGGTATGCAAACGACACTGACACTTCATACGCCGAACAATCCAGCTCTATTTGAATAATAGTCCACCAGTTGGATAACAAAAATTAGGTAGAACAATTTCCAGCCATCTGTTTTCCAAATAATATCAGATTACTCCACCCGCCAACTCTCTCCGCTGGCGGAAGGGGTTTACTTTGTGACTCGATAACTTACTTGGGACTAGAAATTAACAAACGTCTTACTTGGATTAAGCACTCCAACCAAAGGTTGCAATGCAAACAGTTATTTCTACTGTCACCTGTTTTAAAAGGACAAAAGAAGTAAGTGTATACAACTAGCCTGCCACCAGATCATATGGCTCAAAAGAATGGTCTGTGGCCATAGACATCGCACGCTGGCTTCGGAACTAAGATTTTCCGCAGTGTATTGGACGCTGGCAAGTTAATTGCCGTTGCAAATGCAAGAGATCGTTTAGAACAATCCACTATCTGTTCTATCAGTCAGCAGAAATTAATATCTTTTTACGAATCAACACAAATTTCGTCAAAGTGTATTATGAAAAACGTATATGGTATACGGTTTACACGAAGTACCAAACAGGTTGAAGGAGAAATTGTTTCGTATGCAAACGACACTGAAACTTCATACGCCGAAAAATCTAGCTGTACTTGAGTAATAGTCCACTAGTTTCCCACAGGAAGTCTAAAATGATCCTTTCGCCACGCTACAGAATAACACCCAATAATAGACGTTACAGTTGCTCAAGTTGCCCTTCTTCAAGCCCACTTAGCTCTGAGTAAAGCAGGAAGGGCATAACCCAGTGGAGCATTAACATTACACAACAATATGCACCACCGCGACGTCGTGGAAGGACGACGATACCTGTTGGGATAAGAAACAAGCAACGCCTAATGAAAACTGTACTGCTGTTGTCTTGACGAAAAATATGGCCATCACGCACGGAACGACAGCGTCTTGTCCACTACAGTTCACTCCTCTATAGAATGCATACTAGTTCTCTAGAAATTGTTCGTTAGCTCTCCAGGACCCCTCTCCGTCAGTTCGTCCTGAAGAGGATCTTCATGTGTGCTAAAACACACACACACACACACACACACACACACACATCCGTATTTTAGAACCATTTTTATTCGGGAGTAGTTGGGAGACTTAGATTGTTGGTGCAGTATTTTAGATAGTTTCCCGTGCCCGGCTTAGCAAATATCGCCTGTTCGCAATGTCCACTTCAGGACTATCAACAGTGAAAAACTTACTTACGTTTGTTTTCGTATTTTTAAATTGGTAGGTAGGTGGCTCACACAACGTCCCCCCCTCACCATAAAGATAATTAGCTTAATTTGATACTGTGGTGCCAGGAAGGCAAGTGTGTGTGTGTGTGTGTGGGGGGGTGGAAAATCGAATCCTTGCTACTGGATATCGCGTTAAAGCTTCTGTCTATTGGCTGATTTAGAGTGGTATTGAAATAAACCCTCATAGTGATCATTCAAATGGTTCAAATGGCTCTGAGCACTATGGGACTTAACATCTATGGTCATCAGCCCCCTAGAACTTAGAACTACTTAAACCTAACTAACCTAAGGACACCACACAACACCCAGTCATCACGAGGCAGAGAAAATCCCTGACCCCGCCGGGAATCGAGCCCGGGAACCCGGGCGTGGGAAGCGAAAACGCTACCGCACGACCACGAGCTGCTGACTAGTGATCATTCCCTTCACGTAATTTGTCATTATCAATTCCCCTCTTGTGACAGTGTCCCACTGAGCTTCACTACCACCTTAAAGAATAACGTGGACTCGCATCCATTGTGTATTTTTCACTTGCAGATTATGCGCAAAGCACTCTTCAGTATTGTTCAAGATCTCACCAGCTTCTCAAGTCTCGAAAGAATGAAATTTGGATTATTTGCTTCGTACGTTTCTGGGGTAGTAAGTTAAACTGATTAGTGGGCTGATGGAGTTAGTGTGGTCTGTGTCGGGCACCAAGAGTTACTGTCCGAAGGACATATAAGCTCGAGCATGGCTTTGTCTTTCCGCCGGTGTGAACGGCACCCGCTTTCCCGTGTCGTTAACTTGCTCGCGTTAGTTCCGTGATACTTTCTCAAACGGCCTTGAGTGGAACTTTCACAGAACTGTTTGCTGGGACTGTGATCTCGTTGGTGGTCTCGTAATGCTCGGTAAGAAACGTTCTTACGTAAATCGCTCAGCCGTTCTACAGTACGAACTTCGGTGGATATCTTAGTGGGCTTTCTGCATTTGGAAACACTCCACATAGAAAGGGAAAACAAGGAAATGTGAGTCTAAAGTCAGCTGTGAGAATCGGTCAGTGAATTCGAAAGATGGATCGCGCCTGCTGACATGCCCCGCCCCCACCGCCCCCGTCCGCCTCAAAAAAAGAAGGAAAAAATCTGTCCAGATGTTCGTGGATCACGACGCACCAAAATTGGAAATGAAGGTTGAAGCTGAAATACTCAACTCTGTCTAAAAAAATTGAGCCATTGTGAAAGACCACAACATGGTTATTATTTCAAATAATCGCACAGAAACAAAATTGACACAAACTGAAATGAGTTTGTAATTGAGAAGACGTTACTTGATAGATGAAAGGCCACTTCACCGAGTGAGGTATGCCTTAGATTTTATGTCGAATATGTATAAGAATTTTCTCCCTCTTGAAACAAGGGTTTATCGTAGATCGCTGAGCCAACGGGAGAAGTAACCGAAAAAAAAGTCCACACATTTTGTGGCCATTTACGATAAGTTTCTTGGCGACACAACGACTTCTGTGTAGGAATTGACCTGGATTCCGCAAACATAAATTGTGTGTTACTTGCTGTGTTCGTTTACCAGATTCAGATGCCCGTTAGCAACCATCGCAAGAAGCGAAAGCAGTCAAAACATACTAAAGGTAGTACCGAACGAGATGGCGCAGTGAACTCGTAATAAGGTGCTCATCCAGATTTATGTTTCCAGCGATTTTCTCCAAATCGCTTAAGGCAAATGCTGGGATGATTCCTTTGAAAAGGCAACGTCGCTTTCCTTCGCTAGTGAGAGTTCATGCTTCATTTGTAGTAACCTCTTCGTCAACAAGAAGTTAAACTCTGATCTTCATTATTTAAAATATCATAAGCTAGTGGAATACATACTAAAGTTTTAACTACACCAGACACAAAAGGGAACAGTTAACAGCATGATACTTAACAAAATACAGCTTACAGACGGAGCCCGTTCTACTCCCCACTCCTGTCTCATGGATATCAGTGCTATCGTTGGTATCCGGAAGGGCATCCGGCATTGGAAACTAGTGACGTATTTGGAGCAACCGTATCGGAAACAGCAGCGACAGTTGTGAAACAGGAAGAGCTGCGAAGAGTTAGAAGATATGTTAGAGCGTAGGTGAAGAGTTATCAGTCTGTCAGTGAAAAACTGGTATTCAGTTCAAAATCGCGCCCACTTTCGACGTAGTTCCCTTTCGCGTTAATGCACTTGGTCCAACACTTTTCCAGTACGCAATTTTCACCCCCAAAGTTCGATTCTGGATGTCGGTAAAATACCGACCTATAGCTGGCGTAAACTCTAAACTTTTTACACCCACAAGTTTCTTGAAACGTGGAAATAGATGGAAGTCGGGTACTAGAGATGACTTACCAGCAATTTCTACGTCATATCTCTGTTTTTCTGGTATCACAGATATGGTGTTGTCATGAAGTTTTGTTTTTGTTATGTCAGAACATTTCTCGCAGTAGTGCCAACGTGATCTGAGGAACAGTTTTTTCTTAAATGGATTTTTTAAAACATTAGTGTGTTTTATTCTGATGAATAACATGGAACACCTTGCTGTCTTTAATTTTTGTGATTTGGACCGTTTAAACTCATCCGAAGCTGTTCAATGTATTGAAACTGGCCGAAATAGCTGTAATTGTACATATCGTGCAAATAACTGACTGTGAGGTAACATTGTATAAGATAGATCCACATGTTTAAGTGCTGTTCAAGAGGGAATGCAGAGAATAATTTTTCAGCTATGTCTGGAGCGTTTGACAAGGAATCAAACTGATTTTGTGCGGCGTTTCGTTACTGTGGATGAGTCCTTTGTCCACTGCCCTATGCCAGAGACGAGACAGCGTGCGGGGGAAGCAAGTGCTACTTCCTGCTCACTGCCAAGATGAAATTTAACCTTGAGCGCCGAGAGAGCGGGCTTCCCCGCACTGAAAGCGGCTGCCTGTGCAAGGTATGACAAGGGCACCCATTCTATTCAGACTGATGTAGAACTAAAGAATAGTCTGATTTCTACATCTACAGCTACATCTACATGGATACTCTGCAAATCACATTTAAATGCCTGGCAGAGGGTTCATCGAACCATCTTCACAATTCCCTATTATTCCAGTCTCATATAGCGCGCCGAAAGAACGAACACTTACATCTTTCCGTACGAGCTCTGATTTCCCGTATTTTATCATGGTGATCGTTACTCCCTATGTAGATCGGAGGTGACAAAATATTTTCGCATTCGGAGGATAAAGTTGCTGATTGGAATTTCTTTAGAAGATTCCGCCGCAATGAAAGACGTCTTTGTTTAAATCGTATCCTCCCCAAATCCTGTATCATTTCAGTGACACTCTCTCCCCTATTTCGCGATAATGCAAAACGTGCTGCCCTTCTTTGAACTTTTTCGATGTTCTTCGTCAATCCTATCCGGGAGGGATCCCACACCGCGCAGCAGTATTCTAAAAGATGACGGACAAGCGTAGTGTAGGCAGTCTAGGTCTGTTACATTTTAAAGTGTCTTGCCAATAAAACGCAGTCTTTGGTTAGCCTTCTCCACAACATTTTATACCTGTTCCTTCCAGTTGAAGTTGTTCGTAATTGTAATTCTTAGGTGTTTAGTTGAATTTACGGCCTTTAGATTTGACTGATTTATCGTATAACCGAAGTTTAATGGATTCCTTTTAGCACTCATGTGGGTGACCTCAAACTTTTCGTTACGGAGGGTCAATTGGCAATTTTCGCACCATCTTTTCTAAATCGTTTTGCAATTTGTTTTGATGTGTGAATTCCTAAGGGACCAAACTGCTGAGGTCATCAGTCCCTAGACTTACACACTTCTTAAACTAACTTATGCTAAGAACAACACACACACACACACACACACACAACCATGACTGAGGAAGGACTCGAACCTCCTCAATCCGTGACATGGCGCCTCCGCGCGACTTTGTTTTGATCTTCTGATGACTTTACTAGTCGATAAACAACAGTGTCATCTGCAAACAACCTAAGACGGTTGTTCAGATTGTCTCCCAAATCGTTTATGTAGACAAGGAACAGCAAAGGGCCTGTAACACTACCTTGGGGAACGTCAGAAATCACTCCTGTTTTATTCGATGACTTTCCATCAATTACTACGAATTGTGACCTCTTTGACAGGAAATCACGAATCCAGTCACATAACTGAGACGATATTCCATAAGCACGCAATTTCACTACAATCCGCTTATGTGGTACAGTGTCAAAAGCCTTCCGGAAATCCATAAATACGGAATCAATCTGAAATCTCTTGTCAATAGCACTCAACACTTCATGCGAGTAAAGAGCTAGTTGTGTTTCACGAGAACGATGTTTTCTAAATACATATTGACTGTGTGTCAATAGACCGTTTTCTTCGAGGTAATTCATAATGTTCGAACACTATAAATGTTCCAAAAATCTGCTGCATATCGACGTTAATGATATGGGCCTGTAATTCAGTGGATTACTCGTACTACCCTTCTTGCATATTGGTGTGACCCGTGCAACTTTCCAGTCTTTGGGTACTGATCTGTCGTCGAGCGAACGGTTCTATATGATTGTTAAGTATGGAGATATTGCATCAGCGTACTCTGAAAGGAACCTAATTAGTACATAGTCTGGACCAGAAGACTTGCTTTTATTAAGTGATTTAAGTTGCTTCACTACTCATAGGATATTTACGTACTTCTACGTTACTTATGTTGGTAGCTGTTCTTGATTCGAATTCTGGAATATTTACTTCATCTTCTTTTATCAAGGCATTTCGGAAGGCTGCGTTTAGTAACTCTGCTTTGGCAGCACTGCATTCGATAGTATCTCCATTGCTATCGCGCAGAGAAGGCATTGATTGTATCTTGTCCGCAGCTCGTGGTCGTGCGGTAGCGTTCTCGCTTCTCACCCCCGGGTTCCCGGGTTCGATTCCCGGCGGGGTCAGGGATTTTCTCTGCCTCGTGATGACTGGGTGTTGTGTGATGTCCTTAGGTTAGTTAGGTTTAAGTAGTTCTAAGTTCTAGGGGACTGATGACCATGGATGTTAAGTCCCATAGTGCTCAGAGCCATTTGATTGTATCTTGCTGCGCGACCGCTACGGTCGCAGGTTCGAATCCTGCCTTCGGCATGGATGTGTGTGATGTCCTTAGGTTAGTTAGGTTTAAGTAGTTCTAAGTTCTAGGGGACTGATGACCTTAGATGTTAAGTCCCATAGTACTCGGAGCCATTCGAACCATTTTTTGTATCTTGCTGCTAGCATACTTCGCATACGACCAGAATCTCTTTGGATTTTCTGCCAGGTTTCGAGACAAAGTTTCCTTGTGGAAAATATTATAAGCATGGCGCATTGAAGTGCGCACTAAATTTCGAACTTCTGTAAAAGATCGCCAATCTTGGAGATTTTGCGTCTGTCCGTACAGTAAATTCCGAATAATTAAACCCTTTTCCTTATTTCGAGGTGCGCTACAAACAAAATCAACAAACTTAAAATTTGAATAGTAGGTATAATTCTCAAAACGTTATTGTGAAAGCTATTTCAAGATATCTTTGTTCTTTTAGAACCTATGAAGAGAAAAAATTAGCAGTAAAAGAAAAACCGTTGAAAATTATTTATTGCTTTAAATTAACTTACAACTCAGAAATTTCGGCAATACGTTCAACCACTAAGTTAATGGAGCTGTAAACATTTTCACCTTTGCATCTATAATGCTCTAAGGTACAGTGCGTTTTTATAGACTAGTTTTGAGACGATAGATTACAACCACCTACTATTAGAAAAATTCCAGTATGTGTAATTATTAAAGTAGAGGCTTAAACTTCATACCAGCTTCGCTGGAGAACTATCCTCTGCGATGACAAAATCTTACGACTGTTTGAGTCCCAACTGGGAAAGATAAGATAGATTTTTACATTACCTTAGAGGCCTTAGCCTCTAGCCGGATGAGCTCTACAATGGGGACGGCCGCTTCCTGTCCCGCCCACCAGCGTTGTTTGGAACGTACAGCACAGCACTGGGGTCGTATACGAGTTATCATGTGATAAATGAGACCAAGTCAGTCGCTGTGGGAATTCGTGCTTGCAAGCAACGTCACGCACCTCAGATGGCTGCATTATTAAAGTGTATCTTGGAAGGAAGTATGTAGTCTTTAGTTGATTATTTTCATATGTGATGTCAGAATGAGACTTGAAGTGACTTAAATTAAATGCATCTAGTGTCCTTGATGTTTTATGGATCACCTGCTGTGATTATCGGGTGGTGAGTGGAAATCCAACGGAGCTTACTCTTTCAGAGCGAGCAAAATAACACTCAGCTGACAGGCTAATGATTAATATTATTTAATGATGAACTGTGAAGCTAAAGTAGGTTTTCGAATCCGAAACGTGCCATCTATTGTGAGAAAACAAATTTTAAGGTCTAGGAAAGCGTTTCTCAAGAAGAGAAATTTGTTAACATCGAATATAGATTTATGTATCAGGAAGTCGTTTATGAAAGTATTTGTTTGGAGTGTAGCCATGTATGGAAGTGAAACATGGACGATAACTAGTTTGGACAAGAAGAGAATAGAAGCTTTCGAAATGTGGTGCTACAGAAGAATGCTGAAGATTAGATGGGTAGATCACGTAACTAATGAGGAGGTATTGAATAGGATTGGGGAGAAGAGAAGTTTGTGGCACAACTTGACTAGAAGAAGGGATCGGTTGGTAGGACATGTTTTGAGGCATCAAGGGATCACAAATTTAGCATTGGAGGGCAGCGTGGAGGGTAAAAATCGTAGAGGGAGACCAAGAGATGAATACACTAAGCAGATTCAGAAGGATGTAGGTTGCAGTAGGTACTGGGAGATGAAGCAGCTTGCACAGGATAGAGTAGCATGGAGAGCTGCATCAAACCAGTCTCAGGACTGAAGACAACAACAACAACAACTTTCAAAGTGGAAATATTGCGGAAAATATACATTGAAGCGCCAAGGAAACTGGTAAAGGCATGCTTATTCAAATACAGAGATATGTAAACAGGCAAACTTCGGCGCTGCGGTCGACAACGCCTATATAAGACAAAAAATGTCTGGCGGAGTTGTTAGATCGATTACTGCTGCTACAATGGCAGGTTATCAAGATTTAAGTGAGTGTGAACGTGGTGTTATAGTTGGCGCACGAACGATGGGACACAGCATCTCCGAGGTAGCGGTGGGGATTTTCACTAGTATCCCGTGAATAACAGGAATACAGTAAAACATCAAACCACCGACATCGCTGCGGCTGGAAAAAGATGCTGCAAGAACGGGACCAAAGACGACTGAAGAGAATCGTTCAACGTGACAGAAGTGCAACCCTTCCGCAGATTGCTTCAGATTTCAATGCTGGGCCGTCAACAACTGTCAGTGTGAGAACCATTCAACGAAACATAATCGATATGGGCTTTCGGAGCCGAAGGCCCACTCGTGTACCCTTGATGACTGTGTGACCCAAAGCTGTGCCCGTCAACACCGTCATTGGACTGTTGATGACTGGAAACATGTTGTCTGGTCGGACGAGTCTCGTTTCAAATTGCAACGAGCGGATGGACGTGTACGGGTATGGAGACAACCTCATGAATCCACAGGCCCTGCATGTCAGCAGGGGACTGTTCAAGCTGGTGGAGGCTTGGTAATGGTGTGGGGCGTGTGCAGTTGGAGTGATATGGGACCTTGATACGTCTAGACAGGTGACACGAGCGTAAGCATCCTGTCTGATCACCTACATCCATTCCATTCATGTCCAATGTGCATTCTGACGGACTTAAGCAATTCGAGCAGGACAATGCGATACCCCACACGTCCAGAATTGCTACAGGGTGGCCCCAGGAACACTCGTCCGAGTTTAAACACTTCCGCTGGCCACCAAACTCCCCAGACATGAACATTATTGAGCATATCTGGCATTCCTTGCAACGTACTGTTCAGAAGAGATCTCCACCACCTCGTACTCTTATAGATTTCTGGACAGCCCTGTAGGATTCACGGTGTCAATTCCCTGCAGCACTACTTCACACATTAGTATAGTCCATGCCACGCCGTGTTGGGGCACTTCTGCGTAATCTTGGGGGCCCTATACGTTATTAGGTGGGTGAAACAGTTTCATTGGCTCTTCAGTGTATGTAGTTTCGTGTTCCATGGATCATTTGCACGACAAATCGTAATGATGCGGAACGAATAATTTTACATTCACGCCACAAATTTAATTTTTAAATACGGGTACGCGTTGAACATTTATAATTAAAAGAAAACAGATGTGAGTTAATAATACTCTTCCACCGACTTTTATACATTACGTTAATAGAAATTCTTCTACGGAATATTTGTCAACGAGGAACTTCTTCAGCTTATTTTCAGATATTACTTTGTTGTCACTTGTTAAGTGATGGAAATTTGGGTTGCAGCATTGTGCACCCCATTTTGTGCTAAAGACAACCTTAATGTGGCGTAATGAATATCACTTTCTTCTTCTGTTATTGTGGAGTATTTACAACAAACTCCATGAGGGAATAAATATACAGCGAAGCAGTAGTCAGAATGCTCAACGCCTTAAACAGATGTCTACAAGATGTTCGTGGGTGAGCACCACAAATTGTTCTTACAGAACTTTTCTGAGCGATGAAGACTTTCGTTCTTCAAGGCTGGTTATCCCAGAAAATTATCCATATTACATTATTGAATGAAAATATGCGAAATATTTTAGCTTACTAATTTGTTTCTCCCCAAGATTTGCAATGATTCTGATGATTCTAAATGCAAATGTGGCTGAACTAAGCTATTTTAGGAGGCCATAAATGTGCTTTTTCCAGTTTAAATTCTCATCAATATTGACACTTTAAGAATTTTGAAGTTACGACACTATTTACTTGTATTATTTACTCGCCATTTGTTACACTTATTATTGGTGTAGTACCCCTAGATGTGCAGAACTGAATAAGCTGTCTTTTTTAAAAGTTGGGGGTGAAATCATTCGCAGTAAAGCCATTTAGCGATTTATTGATAATATAATTTAAATTATTTAAAGAAGAAGAATTTTTACCCAAACGCATATCTCATTGCAATAGCAATAAGGGGGCTGCCAGAGCGTTTTGATAGTGCAGGTTGCCTACATCAGGGGCAAACCCATTGTTCTCTTTTGATTGACAGGTCCTTAACCTTATTTTCTACTAAGGGGTTTATGATCCCCTGGGGTAATCCATCCTTAACCTATTGTTCAGTTAAATGGTGGTCCATGTCACCCGTCCCTCTCCCCCTTCTCCTCTTCCTCCTCCTTGCCCACCCCCTTGATATCAATCTTTTGACTAATTAATTAACATGATCAATTGATTAACGCTTGCCGGCTGCGGTGGCCGAGCGGTTCTAGGCTCTTCAGTCCGGAACCACACGACTGCTACAGCCGCAGGTTCGAATCCTGCCTCGGGCATGGATGTGTGTGATGTCCTTAGGTTAGTTAGGTTTAAGTAGTTCTAAGTTCTAGGGGACTGATGACCTCAGATGTTAAGTCCCACAGTGCTCAGAGCCATTCGAACCTTTTGATTAACGCTTCCAGCTCTGGGAAACCCATCAGGCCTCCCCCCCTCCCTTCCCCCATATGGAAACTGGTGAGTTTTAAGACTCAATTGATTGGACATTTGGTGGGAAATCGCCATGTATGGAATATTGTATAAACAGTGTAGACAATGAATAATTTACGAGGTATGTGGCAGTGTATGGAATATAGTTTATTTATTTATTTATTTATTTAAAGAATTTAGCGGGAAATCTATTGTAGTACATGAAATATACTTTAAACAATTTCTAGTAGGCAAGACAATGTCTGGAATATTGCTTATTTAAACAATTTATGGGATACAAGGCGGCGTATGGAATATACACTCCTGGAAATGGAAAAAGAACACATTGACACCGGTGTGTCAGATCCACCATACTTGCTCCGGACACTGCGAGAGGGCTGTACAAGCAATGATCACACGCACGGCACAGCGGACACACCAGGAACCGCGGTGTTGGCCGTCGAATGGCGCTAGCTGCGCAGCATTAGTACACCGCCGCCGTCAGTGTCAGCCAGTTTGCCGTGGCATACGGAGCTTCATCGCAGTCTTTAACACTGGTAGCATGCCGCGACAGCGTGGACGTGAACCGTATGTGCAGTTGACGGACTTTGAGCGAGGGCGTATAGTGGGCATGCGGGAGGCCGGGTGGACGTACCGCCGAATTGCTCAACACGTGGGGCGTGAGGTCTCCACAGTACATCGATGTTGTCGCCAGTGGTCGGCGGAAGGTGCACGTGCCCGTCGACCTGGGACCGGACCGCAGCGACGCACGGATGCACGCCAAGACCGTAGGATCCTACGCAGTGCCGTAGGGGACCGGACCGCCACTTCCCAGCAAATTAGGGACACTGTTGCTCCTGGGGTATCGGCGAGGACCATTCGCAACCGTCTCCATGAAGCTGGGCTACGGTCCCGCACACCGTTAGGCCGTCTTCCGCTCACGCCCCAACATCGTGCAGCCATCAGCGCCACAATCAGGACTGCATACGACCGAGGCACACAGGGCCAACACCCGGCATCATGGTGTGGGGAGCGATCTCCTACACTGGCCGTACACCTCTGGTGATCGTCGAGGGGACACTGAATAGTGCACGGTACATCCAAACCGTCATCGAACCCATCGGTCTACCATTCCTAGACCGGCAAGGGAACTTGCTGTTCCAACAGGACAATGCACGTCCGCATGTATCCCGTGCCACCCAACGTGCTCTAGAAGGTGTAAGTCAACTACCCTGGCCAGCAAGATCTCCGGATCTGTCCCCCATTGAGCATGTTTGGGACTGGATGAAGCGTCGTCTCACGCGGTCTGCACGTCCAGCACGAACGCTGGTCCAACTGAGGCGCCAGGTGGAAATGGCATGGCAAGTCGTTCCACAGGACTACATCCAGCATCTCTACGATCGTCTCCATGGGAGAATAACAGCCTGCATTGCTGCGAAAGGTGGATATACACTGTACTAGTGCCGACATTGTGCATGCTCTGTTGCCTGTGTCTATATGCCTGTGGTTCTGTCAGTGTGACCATGTGATGTATCTGACCCCAGGAATGTGTCAATAAAGTTTCCCCTTCCTGGGACAATGAATTCACGGTGTTCTTATTTCAATTTCCAGGAGTGTAGTTTATTTCCTTATACGAAGAATTTGGCGGGAAATCGATTGCAGTGTATGGAATATTAGTTAAACAATTTGGACAACCTGTGGAATATTGTTTAAATAAACAGTTAAGGTATAAAAGGCAGTGTTCAGAATATAGTTTATTCATTTATTTAAAAAAATTGTCGGGAAATTGACTGCAGTGAATCAAATACTATTTATTTCAACAATTATCGGGTACGAGCTATAGAATATAGTTTTTTTTTTAAAGAATATGTCAGGAAATCAGTTGCAGCGTGTGGAATATTTAAACTATTGTGGCGCTTCTTCATTCCGAGCGCGTAAGGAAACATATAATTACATTGTCACAGATCGCTTAAACATACCTGAAAAACTCGCTCACGTCTCACAACCCGCCCAGGCTGTCCGGTGCCGGGGCACTCCGTAGTGACTAGGAAACGCCAGCGAGCTTTCCACACCGTTGTCGCCTGTCGGCTGCACCACAACTTAGTGAAGTACCGCGCTAACCGTGGAACAAAAACGTACATCGTGTCGGCACCCTCTGCCATCTCAAGTGGTCTGCATGCGTGAA
Organism: Schistocerca gregaria; assembly: GCF_023897955.1. Taxonomy (NCBI): domain Eukaryota; kingdom Metazoa; phylum Arthropoda; class Insecta; order Orthoptera; family Acrididae; genus Schistocerca; species Schistocerca gregaria. The sequence continues at coordinate 132,076,173 of NC_064931.1, read as the reverse complement.
CCCACATGTCGAATACCAGCACATGCGAGACTCCTTCCTTCCAAAGCAAATGCCTGGCTGCGAATCGGTCCAGAAATAGTGCTGAAGTCAAGAAATAATTAATGTCTGGTCACATGATCGTGATTAGAGGATATAAGGCGGACGCGGTAGCTATTTCACACACAAAGATATACGATGTCACAAAACTAGTAGCAGGCTTTCTCGAAATACCGTTAAAATAAAAAAATAAGAGTTGACACACACACACACACACACACACACACACACACACACAGAGAGAGAGAGAGAGAGAGAGAGAGAGAGAGAGAGAGAGAGAGCTGTAATTTTCATTCCGCCATGGATTCTAAACTGTCCCAGCCTTTCTATCGCACTTTCTTGTGGTACACTTCACGAACTGCTTCCAGAGTTATTAAATCTCGTGCAGAATAATGTATCTTGAAGATGTCACAAATGTTGCTTCAGAAGATGTGCCACAGGAAATATTAATTAAATCGTTAATATCGGTGTTTAAACAATTTGTTCCGAACACACACACACACACACACACACACACACACACACACACACACACACACACACACACAAAATCGACACTGCACAGTAGTTTGCGTGCGTAAACAATATTGTTATGTTTTTGATGAGAAATTTCATTAAATAGTCCAAACCTGTTATTATTTAACATCAGGATTGGGAGCAGTGATGTAAGAAATGGTAGTTGGAATTTCTAATTTCGATGTGAATTTAGACCGTCTCAGTTAGGAAGTTCCCAACCACTATAGGTCTGCTAAGTGTATTTTCTCTTTTAATAGTACTATAGAATTCCTAAGTAGACTGGTTTTCGAAGTTACACCAGGACGAAGAAGGAGGGAGGAAAGGGTCTATCGTGTGATAGGATAGTAACAAAAACAAATACCACTGCGATGTATTGAGAAGCACTAAACATGACACACTTAAACCGCAATCCAATCCGTAGTAATAAGTTATCATGGCTAGATGTCAGAGATCGCTGTCAGTCGGGAATTTGATGTCGCAATTGGGTTTTTAAAGCACTATAGAATTCCTAAATTGGTTCTCTCCATTACAGTCAGAAGGAGGAAGGAGCTACTGCGTGTGGGGAAAAAGGAACACCTAAATCTTTCCGTTCGAGCTTTGATTTCTCTTATTTTATTATGATGATCATTTCTCCCTACGTAGGTGGATGTCAACAAAATATTTTCGCATTCGGAAGAGAAAGTTGGTGATTGAAATTTCGTAAGTAGATCTCGCCGCAAAGAAAAACGCCTGCCCTTCTTCGCACTTTTTCCATGTCCTCCGTCAATCCTACCTGGTAAGGATCCCATACCGCAATATTCCAGCAGAGGACGGACAAGTGTAATGTAGGCTGTCTCTTTAGTCGGTTTGTTGCATATTCTAAGTGTTCTGCCAACAAAGCGCAGTCTTTGTTTCGCTTGTACTGTAGGAGAACCATATCCCACAGACTATAAGTGCAAGAGAGGGCCCCTGTGTTGTTGTTGTTTTTGCTGTTGTTTGATACATTTGTGTTTTTGCTGTAACATACCGGAGCAGTGTATGATTCCAGCTGTCTACACAGTCATACATTTTGTTTTTCTACCATGACTTCGAGGTCCGTATCAGGTGCTAAACTGACATTAACACGTCTCAGTCCATTGGCTCTGTTTGAAAGCTGGACATCACATGCATAAATTATGCTACTGTTGCTCTCACAACACACAGTACGACTGAAATAAAAGACATAGCCGGTGTTTCTTATTGACAAGAAATGTGGAAGACATTAGAACGTGTGGAAAATGGAAGAGTTTGCGGCATTGTGGAGCGATTCCAACTGGCCCTTAGTGGTGTAGCGATCTGAAAAAATTTTCTGTCAAAATTTCATTTCCTTGGATACACCTAGAAGATAATATGTAATCTTTCTTACCTGTTATTCCAGTTAGCCGTTTATTTCCAGTCTGGCAGTCTGGATCTATGGATTTCGCTAATAATGATAACAACGCTGATCATTCGCACACACAATCAACCACGTAAACAAACAGCGATTGGCATTCGTCAGTTCGGGTTTATTGGGCTCAGCTCGTATAACCCCATCCCTTTTTGTCTGCGGGAAAGCTTTTTAATTCTAGATGCGACGGGGATTCCCATGGCAGAGACATTACGTACATCATGTATGAATTCAAAAATCGACTTATGATTCGTTCAGAAATCAACTTAGAATGTGTTCAAAAACCAACAGGGAGAGCGTTTCAAACTCATATGAATAATCGAAAGACCAATGCTAGGCGCTTAGTGAAGCGAGGTTTTTCCCTCAAGAATATGAATTTGACGCCCCCTGAAATTGCCGCCCGCGTTATATACCACTGTCTTCCCCTCTCCTTAGATCCGAGACTGTCTGTGATGAGGTATGGACGTCCAACTTCTTGTCGCCTACTCGTGGTTTCAGCATTCTTCAACCACTTTCCTTAGAGGCTCATGACAGTGGCACGTAAACAGCGGATCAGCTTAGCCGTTTCTGATATCCTCTCTCCCAGGCACTGGGCCACAACAATCCGGTTTTCGTCAAAGTCGCTCAAGTCGGCGGATTTCCGCATTTGCACCACTTATCGTCGCTAGAGTGATTCCCACCCGTCTCTGCTCCGTTCATATACACTACTGGCCATGAAAATTGCTACACCACGAAGATGACGACAGGAAGAAGATGCTGTGATATGGAAATGATTAGCTTTTCAGAGCATTCACACAAGGTTGGCGCAGGTGGTGACACCTACAACGTGCTGACATGAGGAAAGTTTCCAACCGATTTCTCATACACAAACAGCAGTTGACCGGCGTTGCCTGGTCAAACGCTGTTGTGATGCCTCGTGTAAGGAGGAGAAATGCGTACCATCACGTTTCCGACTTTGATAAAGGTCGGTTTGTAGCCTATAGCGATTGCGCTTTACTGTATCGCGACATTGCTGCTCGCGTTGATCGAGATCCAATGACTGTTAGCAGAATATGGAATCGGTGGGTTCAGGAGGGTAATACGGAACGCCGTGCTGGATCCCAACGGCCTCGTATCACTAGCAGTCGAGATGACAGGCATCTTATCCGCATGGCTGTAACGGAACTTACAGCCACGTCTCGATCCCTGAGTCAACAGATGGGAACGTTTGCAAGACAACAACCATCTGCACGAACAGTTCGACGACGTTTGCAGCAGCATGGACTCTCAGCTCGGAGATCATGGCTGCGATTACCCTTGACGCTGCATCACAGACAGGAGCGCCAGCGATGGTGTACTGAACGACGAACCTAGGTGCACGAATGGCAAAACGTCATTTTTTTCGGATGAATCCAGGTTCTGTTTACAGCATCATGAAGGTCGCATTTGTGTTTGGTGTCATCGCGGTGAACGCACATTGGAAGCGTGTATTTGTCATCACCATACTGGAGTATCACCCGGCGTGATGGTATGGGGTGCCATGGGTTACACGTCTCGGTCACCTCTTGTTCGCACTGACGACACTTTGAACAGTGGACGTTACATTTCAGATGTGTTACGTCCCGTGGCTCTACCCTTCATTCGATCCGTGCGAAACCCTACATTTCAGCAGGATAATGCACGACCACATGTTGCAGGTCCTGTACGGACCTTCCGGATACAGAAAATGTTCGAATGCTGTCCTGGCCAGCACATTCTCCAGATCTCTCACCAATTGAAAAAGTCTTGTCAATGGTGGCCGAGCAACTGGCTCACACAATACGCCCGTCACTACTCTTGATGAACTGTGGTATCGTGTTGAAGGAGCATGGGCAGCTGTACCTGTACACGCCATCCAAGCTGTCTTTGCTCAATGCCCAGGCGTATCAAGGCCATTATTACGGCCGGAGGTGGTTGTTCTGGGTACTGATTTCTCAGGATCTATGCAAAAAAATTGCTTGAAAATGTAATCACATGTGAGTTCTAGTATAATATATTTGTCCAATGAATACTCGTTTATCATCTGAGTTTCTTCGTGGTGTAGCAATTTTAATGGCCAGTAGTGTACTTCCCTTACCACGCAATGTTCCCGCAGCGCCACCAGGCAGCGTACAACCTCGCAGTGGGCAGTGGTCATAATGTTTTGGCTCATCAGTCTGTATGTATTGTGAACAAAATAAAACTAGACCTGTCGACAATTACGTTTGTGGTAATGAATTAGTTACGTTTCCTCCTCTTGTTAAGCTGACTTTTCTAATCACCGCCGGCCGCGGTGGTCTAGCGGTTCTAGGCGCGCAGTCAGGAAACGCGCGACTGCTACGGTCGCAGGTTCGAATCCTGCCTCGGGCATGGGTGCGTGTGATGTCTTTAGGTTAGTTAGGTTTAAGTAGTTCTAAGTTCTAGGGGACTGATGATCACAGCAGTTGAGTCCCATAGTGCTCAGAGCCATTTGAACTATTTGAACCATCTAATCACCACCACCACCAATTCTTAAGCTATGCCCATCCATGTTACTCCTATTGATTTGTAATGTTTTCTGGCCACCTTTTATCAGGTCGTCACCTCGGTTAGTCTCCTCTCTTGGAATCGAGCAGCACTTCCCTGGTCCATCTAACCATCGATTTGCCTGGCTCCATGTCCCGCCTACTCATTTCATTTTCATCACAGTTGTAATTGAATCACCAACTTCAGATTAGTCCCTGCTCAATCTTTTATTAACCTGTCTCTTCCACTGATTTCCGTCAGGCACTCCCGTTGCCCGCTGAGAAAAATGCTCAGTTTTGGAAAGGTCCACGCCTCACTGCCATAAAATAAAACTGGTTATACACACTGATGTGATGAAACCTAAGGAAACCACACTAGGCCAGTTTCACTCCTGTGTTAATTTCTTTTGCTAACCATGGTACGCAGAATCACTGCTGAATTGCGTTCCAGAAGTGGACGAACACCGTAATGTTTTGGCTGATCAGTGTACTTAAATGGGAAGGTCAGAGTGTACGCGGTAACTATTGTGCTGCATAATAGTCGTGGGCACTCCTTTCAGTTGAAATAAGTAGACAGAAAACTGGAGATATGAAAATTGTAATCTCTAATGTTAGTCATATAGGTTTTCGAAAATGATCGTATCACCGAGCAAGAGAAGAACGAAGCAAAAAAAAAAAAAACTTCTTAATGTACACTATGTTCGCATCCTTGATCATACCCCCGAGCTAGAGAAGAATGAAGGCAAAACAAAACAGTGCTTATTGCACGGTATGTTCGCAACCTTGACACGGCCAACATGGAAGTGGAGCATGGGTCGCACGGCACTCCACTGCACACCTTTCATCCTTCAGATAAGCCGATTGCATATTTTACTCCTAATAGCCCGTTAGGAGCCTGTCACCTGCTGCAAAGGAGATTGGCGGCAGAAGTACCGATACCAAGTTTATAATAGGGCGGCCGCATAGGACCGGCTACCAGTGACATCTAGAACGTGAAGTGATACTAGTGGCAAACGGCAGATTCGTGCTGATAAAGGTAATAGTAATGAAATATATCTTGGGGAACGGGAGGACCTATGTAAACTCCGTGCACACAGGGATACATCCACGTCTTAATTTCATGACTATGATGTGACAAACTACACATGGGAAGGGCGGCTTAGTGTTGATATCAGGTTTTAGTATCTTTAATTAATTAGTTTATTAATTAGTTAATTGTGTTCCGAAGAGAATATTCAGAGATGTTCAGGGTTCTAAGAAATTATGGGCAAAATTTAAACCGATTGTAAATCGCGCTCTCGAGAAGTATATGCTGAGTAAGAAACAGATTTTTGCACTTCCGGTTCAAAAAATAATGCCCAAATAAGAAAGTAGAAATTCGTGCTTCTAAAAAAAAGTCGATACGCAAAGCGTTAAACACCCTCGTCTTAAGATATCTACATCTACATCCATACTCCGCTAGCCACCTGACGGTGTGTGGCGGAGGGTACCCTGAGTACCTCTATCGGTTCTCCCTTCTATTCCAGTCTCGTGTTGTACGTGGAAAGAAGGATTGTCGGTATGCTTCTGTGTGGGCTCTAATCTCTCTGGTTTTATCCTCATGGTCTCTTCGCAAGATATACGTAGGAGGGAGCAATATACTGCTTGACTCTTCGGTGAAGGTATGTTCTCGAAACTTTAACAAAAGCCCGTACCGAGCTACTGAGCGTCTCTCCTGCAGAGTCTTCCACTGGAGTTTATCTATCATCTCCGTAACGCTTTCGCGATTACTAAATGATCCTGTAACGAAGCGCGCTGCTCTCCGTTGGATCTTCTCTATCTCTTCTATCAACCCTATCTGGTGCGGATCCCACACTGTTGAGCAGTATTCAAGCAGTGGGCGAACAAGCGTACTGTAACCTACTTCCTTTGTTGTCGGATTGCATTTCCTTAGGATTCTTCCAATGAATCTCAGTCTGGCATCTGCTTTACCGACGATCAACTTTATGTGATCATTCCATTTTAAATCAATCCTAATGCGTACTCCCAGATAATTTATGGAATTAACTGCTTCCAGTTGCTGACCTGCTATTTTGTAGCTAAATGATAAGGGACCTATCTTTTCGCATCACATTACACTTGTCTACATTGAGATTCAATTGCCATTCCGTGCACCATGCGTCAATTCGCTGCAGATCCTCCTGCATTTCAGTACAATTTTCCATTGTTGCAACCTCTCGATACACCACGGCATCATCTGCAAAAAGCCTCAGTGAACTTCTGATGTCATCCACCAGGTCATGTCATTTATGTATATTGTGAATAGCAACGGTCCTATGACACTCCCCTGCGGCACACCTGAATCACTCTTACTTCGGATAGCAAAAGATGTTGCCGAGAATCCTAGAAAATTTTGGTCCTTCGTAAAATCATTTAGCAGGTCGGAGGCTTCTATTATGTCACTTGTAGACCAGGATGGCGTGGCAGCGTAAGACAGCAAAAGGAATACTGACGTTCAACATCTTGCGCCATTCACGCAGGAGGATTGTACATACGGTCGTTCGATCGCCGCACGAACTCCCGTATGGAGGACGTAGAAATAGACATTCCTGGCAGTGAAGCAACTGGAAGAGTTGAAAACATGCCCGATGGAATCACAATTCGGATTTACAGCGAGAACTCTCCTGCATTGTCGCCTTACGTATACTGCATTTATCGTGAATCTCTTGTAGCGAGAAGTCCCAAGCGACTGGGAAAAAACGCAGATGACTCTCGTATATAAGAAGGGTAAAATAACGGACCGCAGAATTACAGACCAATATCCGTAACCTCTGTTTGCTGCAGAATTCTTGAGCATATTCTGAGCTCGAATAAATTCCCTGGAGGGAGAAAATATTATACCCATAGATTAACATAGAGTTAGAAAGCATCGCTTGTGTGAAACTCAGCTTACCTTTCCCCTCACATATCCTGCAGACTACGGATGATGGGCAACAGGCATTCCAAGATTTCCGGAAAGCGTTTGACACAGTGCCTCACTGCAGACTGTTAACAAAGGTCTGAGCACACGGAATGCTCACATATGTGGGTGGATAAGACTTTATAAGTAATAGAACCAGTACATTGTGTTCATCAGACAAAAAGATATCTCCAGTAGTGCCTCAGGAAATTGTGATGGGACCACTTTTCTCTCTTTTACACATAAGCTATCTGATGAATGAGCAGCAGTCTCCGATTTGTTGATGGAAAGGAAAGGGAGATTGGGTTTGTATGTCCCGTTGACATTGCATTAGAGACGGAGCACAAGCTCGGATTGTCTCAGGAATGGGGAAGGAAATCAGCCATACTCTTTCAAAGGAACCATCCCGGCATTTGCCTGGAGCGACTTGGGGAAATCACGGAAAACCGAAATGTGGAAGTCCGGACGTGGAGTTGAAACATGGTCGTCGTGAATGGGAGTCCAGTGTGCTAACAGCTGCGCAAACTCGCTCGGTGATGATTGCTGATGTCGCTACAGTGTACGGGAAAGTTCCTTCTTTGAGTGACTGCAGGAAGGTATGAGATGACTTGGATATAATTTCTATTTCTTGTGAGGAATGGCAGCTTGTTTTCAGTGTGTGAAAATGTAAGTTAATGCAGATGAGTAGTAAAAACAATCCCATAGTGTCTGACTACAGCATTAGTGGTGCAGTGTTTGACACAGTCGTCTCTTTGAAATATCTAGGCATAATGTTGCAAAGCAACATGAAATAGAATGGGCACATAAGGTGCATACAGGACAACACAGTCAGTATTCTTAGATTTTCTTATGGCGTTCGACGTTGCACAACACAGTACAATGTTAAGAAAAGCCCGAGCATACAGAATAGGTTCACAAATGTTTAACTGGCTCGAAGACTTTGTGAGTAATAGCACCTAGTACATTATCGTGGACTATTCGTGTTCATAGGAGACAACTAGTAGGCAGTGATCTGATCTGTTTTCTGATAATGCTATTATCACTTGAGTGACTATAGACCGATTGAGGAATGTTTAAGAAATTTGCATTAGTTGTAATGAATTGCTTTTAATGTGGGTGAAAGTAAACTAATGCGAATGAGTAAAACAAACATTTCAGTAATACCATATTCAAAGACAGCTTTAGTGGTGTGCTGTTTGACAGTCGCGTCAATTAAATATCAGGAGTTTGCCAAGCAATATGAAAGGGAACGAGCACGTAAGGTCGATAGTAGGGTAGGCGAATGCTCCACTCTGCTTTATTGGAAGAATTCGAGGAAAGTATACCCATCTATAAAGCAGATCACATTCAGAACACTTGTGAGACCCTTTCTTCAGTACGACTCGAATGTTGTGGATCCCCACCGGATCGGATTAAAGGAAGTCATGGAAGCAAGAGGCGTGCTGCTAGATTTCTCACCCATAGTTTCAATCAACGCGATTACGGAAATGCTCTGTGAACTTTAATGGGAATCGACAAATGATCTTTTCACGGAACAGTATTGAGAAAATTTAGAGAACCGGCATTTGCGGCTGACTGCTGCTGCCGCCAAAGTAGTACATTTAGCGTAAGGTTCGTACGGAAGTATATCGAAAGTCATTTCTCCCTCTCTCCATTTGCGAGTGGAACAGAAAAGGGATTGGCTAAAAATGGCACAAGATACAACCCGCCTTACACTATATGGTGGCTTTCGGAGTATGTTTGTAGATGTGCGGAACAAAGAGAAGCTAATTTTGTACATTATGTTGACAAGTATCACTAAACTGCTATTACCAGAATGAGGTGATTAATGTTAAGCCTAACTTAGAGGTTGCATTGAAATAGATGAATTTTTGTTTTTGTTTGCATTATTCTTGTTGCACAGTAATGTAAGTCAGCTTTACCTGCAGAAAGTTCACGCTTCACTGCTTTTTAAAGTAGTCTTGTTGTGCACGTTTTTTTCAGATGGATAAACCAAAGTACAATACTTTATCCAAAATTTATGAACATTTGAGATACCCTGCCTCGTCCTAATAGGAAACCTCTTCAAAAAATGAGTACAGTTTTGATCTAATAAATATCTGTTTTTGATGCCAGGTTGAGAATTTTTCACCTTGTTCTTCTTACTATTAGTGCTTTTGAAGAGTAGGGTAATAGTAGTGCCATCAAAAACTTTACCAAGCATCAGCTATCTGCCTGATAACAGACATTTTCTGAACCTAAGTAATCAGGTGAGCTGTCGAATAATTGGCTAGTAAGATATACATTTTAATGTTCTTTTCGGTGTCCAGAGATGTCCAATATCTTTTCGTATATCTGCTGGTAATTTCTTAAAGATCTTTCATGTGTAGAGCCACACTATGAACTCTACATGTCTTGAAGACAACACTGTTAGATGTTGAATGTCACATAGCTCAAAGTACTTCTTGGTTGAAGTGACAGTCCTTAGCTCCTGGTTCTGACCACCCATAATTTAATAGTTTGTGTGCACTTGACAGCACAACAATCCATCTGTGTAGCAGATGTTGTTGCATGATGCTAGTGTCCTGCCTCTAAATCTGTATGTAACCATTTCTTATCTTGGTAGTTAATTAAGTGCCATTAGTATGTAACCAGCAAGGGGAGGAGAGGTGGCAGCATACAATTTGTGATCATTGAAGTATGTGCCAAAATTCACAGCTAAATTCCAAAGCTCTCTGCAGTGGTAATGGAACGTGCAGACAAGTGGAAGAGATCTGTCCATCACATGGAATTGCCAATTATGACTATGTGCCAGTACAGAGTTTATGATCTTCCTCCCTTTCATCACATACACACCTGTAACACAACAAACTAAACAATATGTTATGCAAGAACAGCCACACAATGTGAAAACAATTTTGTTTTTCATTAAAGGGTTGAGAAAAGCAGCATAATACCACCTTCATAAGGACCTTTCCCAAGTATGCAATGAAAGATTGCCTCATTGTCTTCAACCCACATTGATGAGTATGAGATGTTCTTGAAACTGTAGCAACCCTAACTTCAATAACTTACTGAGACAAGAAGTTTGTATTGCAGCTTCTTGCTGGCCAGTACCCTATGTTCTTCTGCAGTGGAATGTTTACAGTCTTAAGTCAGTCAGTTTATATGTGAAAAGAATAAAAGAGGCAAAACTTTGTGACTAGGTCAGTATTTACCTAATAGTGTGTCCAGAACCTCCAAAAACAGTTATTTGATTTTCCCACAGGTGGAATTTTGAATTGTGGTGCACAATAGCTTCTAGCTTCAGAAAGAGACAAATACTTGACACAGTTGGTGTATGTTCCAGAAACTGTCTTGGGCCATGTCCTGCTCTGAACAATGTTTACTTTCTAAGCACTTTGCAGTTCACAGAACTTCATCACTTGTTTATGGAAGTACCAGGTTTCATCAGATGTTAATCTCTGTCACCAGAAACATGGTATTAAATTTTATCTGCACTTAAATTTCAAGTACAACCCAACAACTCAAAAATAACAGTGCCAAGGTGGCTGAAGTATCCTGGTGATCACATAGCCATTACTGACTATGCGGTTTTTGAAGCATTTTAGTTGTATTTATTTTGTTTAACACAGTACAAAACCTTCAAAAAGCTAAACCAAATTAAAAAGAAATAGTTATGCATGTCGCCTCTTGTGCCAGTTGATTTAGTGGCGTAACCCTAGGAGAGACTGATGACCATATTTTGTCTCCATAAACACGTAAGCAAGCAAGGTCAGGTATGTTGTTTAAAAGACCATTATATTTCCATCATGAATACATTGTCAACATGTTAAATATTTACACAGCGCATAATGTATGTTTTTTATATTCACAACTATGAATAATGACTTTAGCCACAGTTTCATTCTTTGCTAATAAGTTGTCTGTTGTGATTTAAAATTCCAGAGTGTTTCACAAGTCTCTATATTAGGCCCAGTCCTATTTCTCTTCTATGTTAACAACTTACCATTAAATATCAGCTCCCCATCAGGTTTGTTTGCAGATGATACTTTTGCCTTAGTTGAAAATCAGGATTTGGAAAAAAATCCCAAATGTGTGATTAGTACCCTCAGTATCTTAGAAACTTGGTTTCTACTAAATGGGTTGAATCTAAACATATCTAATACTCATGTGGTGCAATTAAAAAACAAATACTCAAAATATGAGGAGATTAAGCTTGTTCACAACAACAAAGATATAGAACAAGCTGACTTATTCAAATTCTTTGGTTTAAATCTAGATAAAAAATGAGCTGGCAGGCACACGTTGAATACTTAACAAACAAACTGAGCAGCTTTGCATATTCGATGCAAATACTATCAACTGCAACTGACATGGACACACGAAAAGTAGCATATATTAGCTACTTTGAAACCATTATTAGGTAAGGTATTATTTTTGGGGGTAAGTCAATGAATGTAGTACGGATACTAAAAATACAGAAAAAAATTATTCTAAATATGTGCTTTGCAAATAATAAAGAACCATGACATCCATTATATAGAAAACTTAAAATACACTCCTGGAAATTGAAATAAGAACACCGTGAATTCATTGTCCCAGGAAGGGGAAACTTTATTGACACATTCCTGGGGTCAGATACATCACATGATCACACTGACAGAACCACAGGCACATAGACACAGGCAACAGAGCATGCACAATGTCGGCACTAGTACAGTGTATATCCACCTTTCGCAGCAATGCAGGCTGCTATTCTCCCATGGAGACGATCGTAGAGATGCTGGATGTAGTCCTGTGGAACGGCTTGCCATGCCATTTCCACCTGGCGCCTCAGTTGGACCAGCGTTCGTGCTGGACGTGCAGACCGCGTGAGACGACGCTTCATCCAGTCCCAAACATGCTCAATAGGGGACAGATCCGGAGATCTTGCTGACCAGGGTAGTTGACTTACACCTTCTAGAGCACGTTGGGTGGCACGGGATAGATGCGGACGTGCATTGTCCTGTTGGAACAGCAAGTTCCCTTGCCGGTCTAGGAATGGTAGAACGATGGGTTCGATGACGGTTTGGATGTACCGTGCACTATTCAGTGTCCCCTCGACGATCACCAGAGGTGTACGGCCAGTGTAGGAGATAGCTCCCCACACCATGATGCCGGGTGTTGGCCCCGTGTGCCTCGGTCGTATGCACTCCTGATTGTGGCGCTCACCTGCACAGCGCCAAACACGCATACAACCATCATTGGCACCAAGGCAGAAGCAACTCTCATCGCTGAAGACGACATGTCTCCATTCGTCCCTCCATTCACGCCTGTCGCGACACCACTGGAGGCGGGCTGCACGATGTTGGGGCGTGAGCGGAAGACGGCCTAACGGTGTGGGGGACCGTAGCCCAGCTTCATGGAGACGGTTGCGAATAGTCCTCGCCGATACCCCAGGAGCAACAGTGTCCCTAATTTGCTGGGAAGTGGTGGTGCGGTCCCCTATGGCACTGCGTAGGATCCTACGGTCTTGGCGTGCATCCGTGCGTCGCTGCGGTCCGGTCCCAGGTCGACGGGCACGTGCACCTTCCGCCGACCACTGGCGACAACATCGATGTACTGTGGAGACCTCACGCCCCACGTGTTGAGCAATTCGGCGGTACGTCCACCCGGCCTCCCGCATGCCCACTATACGCCCTCGCTCAAAGTCCGTCAACTGCACATACGGTTCACGTCCACGCTGTCGCGGCATGCTACCAGTGTTAAAGACTGCAATGGAGCTCCGTATGCCACGGCAAACTGGCTGACACTGACGGCGGCGGTGTACTAATGCTGCGCAGCTAGCGCCATTCGACGGCCAACACCGCGGTTCCTGGTGTGTCCGCTGTGCCGTGCGTGTGATCATTGCTTGTACAGCCCTCTCGCAGTGTCCGGAGCAAGTATGGTGGATCTGACACACCGGTGTCAATGTGTTCTTTTTTCCATTTCCAGCCATATATATATATATATATATATATATGAGAGTATTATCTTTTTGTATACCAGACATGAATTATTTGAGGGAAACCATTTTGTTCATTCACATGATACTAGAAATGAAGAAAATTTTATGCTCCCCACCCACCTCCTCAAACTTTATGCTCAGGGACCTCAATACATGGGAATGAAAATTTGTAATAAATTTAAAGAGAACAAGTTAATGCAGAGGAAATTTGGTCCACTTAAAAGAAAGCTATATGGGGCACTGAGACAGAAATGTTATTATTCAGTGGATGAATTCACGCAGGAAAGGGCAGGGAAAGGGAAAGAGAAGGGAAAACTGTCTGGCTTGATTGCAAAAAACGTAAGGGGGGACACTGTCACAAGTGGTAAAATACCAGTGGTCACAGGTGTCAGAGGGATTCCTTTTTTAGGATAGGGAAGGGGGATAGAAAACGAGTTTTAAGAGAGATTGGCAGACAGACTCAGTTTGAGAAAATAGATGAGCAGAAGTCAGATTTTAGCATACAGCCTCCATTTAAACAATGTTTAACAGAAAGTAATCAGAAACTGCCAGTTCATCTTCACCAAAGCAGTTATAATCGCATTAGTATGCAGTATCATTTATCTTTATAACACCAGAACATTCCAGGACTCAGAAATAAAGTTGATGAACTACTCATTTGTATCGATGAAATGAATTCATCTAACGAAATTGACATAATCTGCCTCTCTGAACATCAAGTGACCACTGGTATAGATATGTTAGACATTTCAGGAATTAAGCTAGCTTCCTACTTCTGCAGAGTAGATATGGAGGGAGGAGGAGTTGCCACACTTATTAAAAACTGCCATAAATTCAAGAACATTGACATTAATAAATTCTGTTTAGAGCAGCATCTAGAAGCATGTGCAACAGAAGTAGAGTTCCATAACAGATCCTATATAATAGTAACTATTTACCGAGCACCTGCAGGACATTATAATCTATTCATAAATCATCTAGAAGCTCTTTTGGGTTATTTAACAGTAAGAAACAAAGAAATTTTGATTGCTGGTGACTTTAATACAGATTTTCTAATTCAATCTTCCAGTAAACATTTACTGCAGTTAGTAAAGTTGTCTTTCAATCTAACTCACACTGTAAACTTTCCAACTAGGATCACTAAATCCTCAAGGACAGCCATTGATAATATTTTTATAGACAAATCAAAGGGACAAAATCATATCATATAAAACCTGTAATAAATGGACTATCAGATCATGACATGCAGCTCCTTGTTTTAGATGTAAATTCTAAGCAGATTATCAAGACTGCTAAATCTGAATACAGGAGAGTATTCAATTAACCAAAAATTGAGTGTTTTAGAAAACTGCTCAAAGATATGAACTGGAAAGATGTTTATAGTGCTCATGACATGAATGAAAAATATAACACATTCATGAACAATGTCAGTACCATGTTTGAAAACTGTTTTCCTCTAAAAGTTACTCAAATTAAACAGAAGTCTATAATAAAACCATGGATCACACAAGGAATAAAGATTTCCTGTAAGACAAAAAGGAAAATGTATCTGTCGACCAAGAATAGCACCAATGCTGATGATTTAGCTAAATACAAGGAATACTGTAAAATATTAAAAAAAGTAATTCAGGCATCTAAACAAATACACTATGAGAAGAAGATAGCAATGTCAGGGAACAAAATAAAAACAATATGGGATATAGTGAAAGAGGAGACTGGTAGAACCAGAAAGGAACAGGAGCAAATAGCACTAAGGGTAGATGACACATTAGTAACCGATGGGCATAGTGTGGCAAATCTATCTAACAAGTACTTTATATCCATTACTGATAGAATGGGATTGTCAGGATCAGTAAATAATGCCCTTGAATATCTGAAACTAGCCTTTACAAATAGCTTTAGGAACATGAATATGTCACTCACATCACCAAAAGAAATAACTTCCATAATAAAATCTTTAAAAACAAAGCATTCTAGTGGTTACGATAAAATATCAACAAAGTTAATTAAGTCATGTTCTTGTGAGTTTAGTACAATTCTAAGTTACTTGTGTAACCAGTCAATTATAACTGGGACATTTCCTGACTGGCTGAAATATGCAGATGTTAAGCCTCTATTCAAGAAAGGGGATAAAGAGATGCCATCAAACTACAGACCGATTTCACTTTTGCCAGCATTCTTAAAAATTTTAGAAAAAGTAATCTACAGGCAGCTTCTCAACCATCTGACCACAAATAACATATTATCAAGAACACTGTATTTGCAATTCGAGTGTTAGCAGACATAGGCGACATAAAAGTGAAAAAGCTTGCGTACTTTGCCTACTTTCATTCCATAATGTCATATGGTATAATATTTTGGGGTAACTCTTAAAGTCAAACAAAAGTATTCAGCGTCCAAAAGCGTGTAATACGTATAATTTGTGGAGTAAACTCATGGACGTCTTGTAGAAACCTCTTCAAAGAACTGGGTATACTAACTACTGCCTCTCAGTATATTTACTCCTTAATGAAATTTGTCCGAAATAATATATCTCTTTTTACAACAAACAGCTCAGTTCATACATACAATACCAGGAACAAAAATGATCTGCACAAGGACTTAAAAGCACTTACTTTAGTTCAAAAAGGGGTCCACTACTCAGGAACACTCATCTTCAATAATTTGCCAGCAAACAAATTTAGTTACAAATAGAGATCAGTTTAAAAGGAGCCTGAAAGACTTACTAGTAACCAACTCCTACTCCATTGATGAATTTTTTAATAGAAACAAATGATGTGTTGTATATATTTATACTATTAGTATTGTTGTTTCAGCTTAAAAAAATAAAAAATAAAAAAGGTGACATGTTCCACATCCACGAGGATCTCCTCAACATGGCTCTATGGAACGAAAACTAATCTAATCTAATCTAATCTAGGATGTGCTGGAAATTTAGGCTGAATACAATGTGTTATATATTCCAAGAAATATCATTACGATGTTGTTATTTATTTTAGTGTTATTATTTATTTGTGTAAAAATCGGTGTACCTGTATTATAAATTTTTGACATGTCTCTTTTATGCAAATCAAATGGATTGGAAATGTATGTCACGAGATGAATAAACCGCAGTTCCACAACTAAGATTTCATGCTATTCTGATTCACAGACACAGAAAGTGACAGATCCCTACACAGATAGCATTACTGTTAGTTATTGAGATGCTACTGAAAAAAAAAAAAAAAAAAAAAAAACAGAGAGGTTATTAGCAAATCCATTTTGTGTTTTTAAGTACTTGTTTGGACTGGTTCAATAGATGGTAAACTCAGAAAGACACAAGAACACAAAGCTATTGGCTCTATACTGAAACCGAAACCGGTAACTTTTCTCAGCAAAGGAAGGCCCCTCCTTGGGGACACAGCTTCATCATAGGCACCTTCAGTACCGAGCAGAAAGTTTGTGTGCCTCAGTGACACTGAGGGCTATGACAGCATTAGCATAGCTACTAGGAGAGATAATCCAGTTGGACAGACCTCATGGAGGAGCCTGATGAAGAGTGTCTTAAAACTTAGGGGAGGGAGGACTGGTTCCTATCACAGGAAGCTCTGCCTGTAACAGTTGGGTACAAGCATAGTGACCCTGGGTTTCCTGAGCTGGTGACTGACTGGCACTGCTGGATTTCTTCGCCATAAACTCTGGACATGCTTCAGAGACCATCGTTACACATGGTGGTGGAACATTGTGTGTTGCCTTGGCTTCACCAGCTACTATAAAAGGACTTCAACCTCAAGGTGTGCTACATGCTGACATGCTGATAGGGTGAATGGCTGTTGAGGCAAAAGGGTCACAAGCAGACAACCTTTGGGGCACCTGTTGCCCTCCAGTTGCATAATGGTTACTCAGGCATGCAGAGTTTTGTGTGGGTTGACATTTGTCTCCATAGAAGCATGTGGGATATGTATGGAGTGACCTCAGTTCAGGTCTGCTCCTGTTGGTCTTCCATCAGGTAGTACCTACAACCACCCAACAGAGAGAGCTCTGATGGTCAGTCTGCATGAGAAGTAGTTTCAGAATTGTAGTAATCGAGCATAACACTTTCTTCATAATCCAGAGATCGGAGGGAACTTCTGAGAAGATCTCCCCCTTCCTATATTGTCAAGGGGTTGGAGGGTATTTCTGGGTCCTTAAGAAGTGCAAGACATTTTAATGGCACAATTCTAGTTGCAATTGACATGTCACATCAAGTACCTAAACTTCCTAGGTGACTACCCTGTTGTGATGGAATTGCATAACACCCTTGGCTTGTGTAAAGGCATGATTATTTGCTTCCAATACAATGGAGGTGGGCCCTGAGGAATTATGTGAAGAATGAAAAAACTTTGGTGTCATGGAATTGCAGAACTAAGAAGAGTAAATGGCCCGTTCAAAAACCTTCAACCCTTTCAAATTAAATGAACATATTCTTGCAGGCTCTATCCATCTTAAGCTTTGATTGTTTGCTCCCAACCCAATACAACCCAGTGTGATGCTGTAAATAACAAAGATTTGGTCATACCACTATTGCATGTAATAGTAAGACTAAATGTGGAAATTGTAGAGGCTCAGCTCATGAATCGGGCGAGTCTTGTATGCTTCCTAAAAATTGTATAAACTGCTTCAGGGGTCACTCAGTATGGTGCAGGAAGTGCAGTCTTTATAACAAGAAAATGATAAATTCAGTAGTTTATTAGTAGTGAGACGCATACCTTATTGTGACACTAAAAACAGCTGTCAATACTATACAGTCTTTGGCGTTTACTACTGCTACTTGTGCTTCAGCCCTTAAGGAGCAGTCACCAAGTATGATGCCTCAATATAAACCCAGACCACAGCTTCAAGTACAAAGCCATGCTTTTGTCAATGTATCTGTCTAGCTACATTTGACCTTGAAACCATTTGGAAGTCATTAACGATGGAGTCTCAGTCGCATGCCATTTGCACACTATCAGAGGCCCACTAAGCCATCTCCTCTACCCAGTCAACCCTCTCCTCCCATAAGTAAGGAAAAAGTCATTCAAAATCAAAGAAAGGGGCAGTGAAACCATTGGCTTGGCAAGCACTCTCTTTCCAATGGTGATTTTACAGTCGAGAATACTGATATCCGTATGGAGGAACCAGAGAGCTGGGCACCATCTAATGTTCCCCCTGATCTCTTGGGTAAGTCACTGCAACTGAAGGAAGTGGACAAGGACAACCTTTGCTAATCAAAGGCTCCTACAGTGACTTTTGTATTGCAGTGTAACTTAGAATGGGTACTGATCACACTTGGAAGAATTGCAGCTCATGACTCAGGAGAGACTGTTTTGCATCTGCTTAGAAGAAACTCATTTTAAAGTCACCAACACAGCCACCCCTAGTGAAGGATGATCTTACTGGAGACAGGGCTAAAAGTGGGGTGGCTGGTTTCATCAATGTTAGATGCCACTTCTCTGCTGTCCCTCTTACCATGGCCATACAAGCAGTTCTAGTGAAAGATCTCACAACACCTAAGACATTCTTTTCTACAACTACCGGGTCATCTTCAGCCACTGACCTTTGTTTTTGCTCCCTAGTTATTGATGAGTCAGTTCATTGGGAAGTGGCCACTTGCATTCCAACAATCACTTTCTGGTTTGGATCCAACTGCTGACTTAGACAGTGGTCAATAGGAGAACATAAATATTGATGCTTCAAAGTGCAAATTGGTTGTGATACTATCTGTAGGCTATCTTTGAACAACAGGAATATGCCCAGGAGATGGTAACCCACCAAGCTGCTGCATTTCCTAAATTAGCAACTACCTCAGATGCTGGCCTGTTCCTTAATGGAATGAAGAATGTCACTCAGGTTCAGATCCAGGCATGCAGCTTGTGGAAATTCAAACACCATCCAGCTACACAAAGTCCTCAAGTCTTTAGGTCTGCAAGGGCACGGAAGAGGAACTCCTGGTAGGCATTTGTAACTTTCAATAATCTGTCCGTTCAATTGCAAGACTTTGGGAATCAGTAAGGTGGATTTCAGGCAAGGACAGTACATGTACCCTAACAGCCTTGTTAATATATGGCATCTTGGTGGACACACCTAAAGATATGTCTCTAGTTTCAGCTGAATTTTTTTTTACCGTCACTGCACCATCCGGACGAAGTCCTGAGTTCTATAGGACTTTGGAGTGGATGAGTCTCCACTTCTCCTTGTGTAATGAGGCAGCATACAATCTTCCATTCTCCAAGTAGAGATTGGGATCAACTCTGTTTGCAGCCAGAGACACTGCTCTGGAAACAGATCAGGTTCATTATGCCATGTTGCATCATGTGTGCCCTGGAGCCAAAGACAAGCTCCTAGTTTGTTTCAGTTAGATCTAGTTTGGTGAACAGTACCCCACCACTTGGAACGTCCTAATATTGATTCAGTTATGGAAATTGGGCAAGGATTGTACCAAATCTGATATTTACCAGAGTGTATACCTTACCAGTTGTGTGGGTAAGACTTCAGAGTGCATGGTCAACAGCCACCATCTGGCTCCTCAATCCCGAGGGCAGCCTGTCACATTTTGGCACCTATCTGTAAAAGTATATGCACTCATAGCTGTATACACACACTGGTTCACCACCTGAAAACTTGTGTGACAGGATTCTACATCCAACCAAATGAAAAGTCAAACAGTTACATTGTTGTTTCACATGTAAAATTCTTCCTATTTTAATCTTGTAAAATTCTTCCTATTTTAATCTTGCTGATTTTCTATAGATGGTACCAGGTCTCACACAGTTTAAATATTTCTAACAGGTAAGGGAAATGGAAAATTACAAATCAAACAAAAGAACATGAAATGTCATGTTTTCTGCTAGTCTTTACACAAGTGACTCTTACAAATCTTTACTAATAATGGCAGTTCATTAACAACCATCTAAGCAGTTCTGAAGTATATTACAGGCACACAAAATATTAATTTTGTTTAACATGTTCTTACTATTGTAACATTACCATTGATATTTGAATAAAAATATTAGCAAAAAAAGTTTGGTACATGTTTTAACTTATTAATTATGAATGTACATAAAGTAGGGTGGTGTGAGCAAATCCTGCTTTATTACAATCCGTGCCACTCCCAGTGTGGTTTCAGGCACTACTGTTCCACCCTTGATAGCTTGATTCTACTGGAGACAGTGATAGAAGAGTCCTTCTTACACCAAAACTATTTGGCTGGTGTGTTTTTCGACCTGAACACCACTTAGACTACAACATTCTTCACAAACTTCATGAATGGGGACTAACTGGACATCTGCCACTTCTTATCCAATCCTTTCTTAAGGACAGGTGATTTCAATATCAAGTTGTTGATGCCTTGTCTGACCTTTTTATTCAGGAGAATGTGGAGCCCCAAGGCATTGTTTGCAATCGCTATCAGTGGCATTTCCTCTGCACTCAGAAGCCCTCTTAAATTTTTATTTTTATGTGAGTAACTTTGATATCTTCTACTCCTTCTCTGATCTTAAAATGACAACGAGGCAACTAATGCTGACCATCAGGAGGCTAGGAACTCGGGCCAGTAAAACTGGTTTTAGGTTCTCGTCAGAGAAGACTTTGTGTCAATTTTAACCATGCTTGTCTAAGTCTTAAACAATCAGAGCTCCCAGTGGGGACAGTATTTTATATTTTAAGGACAATGTGCCATTTTAGGCCTACTGTTTGACACAAAATTTACCTGGCTCCCACTCTTGAAAGACATGCAAACAAAGAACATTATATCATTGAATATTTTAAATGCCTCCAAAGGAAGATGTGGGGAGCTGACATGTCTCTTCTCGTGTGGTTTCATAGGGTGTTTGTCAGATCAAGATTAGATTATGGAAGACTGGGTGGATCAGCACCAACTTCCTATCTCAAGATGTTAGATGCTGGCCTCCATGAGGCATTCAGATATCGACTGGAGCCTATTAGACCAGCTCAGTTCAGCGTCTGTGTGCAGAGGCTAGTGAACCACACCTCTTGATTTGACACCAACTCCTGGCTCAAAAAGGCTTGAAAATATTAGCATTACCTCAGTCATTAGCACTTAGTGTGGTGGCACATCCCAACACTGAGCGGTAGTTCAGGAACTGGTCCCATGTGACCATCTCATTTTTGGATACATGCTACAAACTGTCTCACAGATCTAGATATATGAGGCCTCGGAATACGCAGCCAGAAATGGAACCAATTCCTGCCTTTGTGTCTTCAGAGGCCCACAGTACGCATTACAAGAAAGTTTGTACTCCAGATGATATTTTTACAATCTGGTTTTTTTTTCATTTTATGTTCATATCATGATTTTATCATTTTGGCTTCCAGCAAGGGAGTGCACTTGGTTCTTCAGCTGTTTTCCCTAATAGAGCTTTCCAAGTACATCTTCCGGAACTCTTCACAAATTATGATGTGGAGTTATATGGCATTATGATGGCAATGGAGTGGATTCAAAGGCATCATGGTATGAAGCTTCTCATCTACTCTGACTCACTCAGTACACTACAAGCTGTCCGCTGAATTTATCCAGTGGACCAGTTGATTCAGATTGTCCATGACACCTCAAAACAGATCCAACACTGAGGCAAAGAGGTAGTCTTCTGTTGGGAACCTGGCCACATTGGGATACAGGGATCTGCCACAGTTGACACTGCAGCCAAAGAAGTGTGCAGGGATGGTGTTATGTGTTGATGTGCCATCCCCTTCACACCATGATCTCATTACCTGACAGAAGAATCATGGGTCAGTGGGAAATCAAATGGTTGAAAGTGGTGAACAACAAACTGCAGTTGCTCAAATCAACCGTGCAGGCATGGTGGACATCATGTCAAGCACACTGATGGAAGGAAGTGCTGCTCACCTGACTGCACAAAGGCCATTGTCCACTGACGTATGGTTTCCTCCTTTGACAGGAGAATCCACGAGTCTGTGAAGTTTTCGTGTGCCACTTTTGGTTCAGCCTGATTTGGCTATGAGTGTTTTATTTACTGATAATAGGACAACCCTCAATTTGGTTGGAGATCTGCCCTCAATCCTCATAGACACTCACACAGTGTAACACGAGTTTTGAAATTTTGTGAACTGTTGGGCCTCATTGCTAAAGTATTGAGGAGGGGAGGTCAGCATGCTTTGGATGGATAGCTTGCACAGGTAGTTCAGCATTTTTATTAATCAGTTTTCAGTGTAATAGTTAAGTGCAATATGACAACAGTTTTTCATAACTGCTAGATGGACTTCCATGCATTATAAGCAACTCTGCATATGGGGATAGCTTTAGTTTCTCAAGGTGAATGGCCAGCTGACACTTCATCAAGGTACTGATGACCATACTGTTGGGTGACCATCATCATCATCATTCATTCATTCATTCATTCATTCAGGCTTTACACTTCTACTAAACTGGTTAGCTCTGAGCACTATGGGACTTAACAGCTGTGGTCATCAGTCCCCTAGAACTTAGAGCTACTTAAACCTAATTAACCTAAGGACATCACACACATCCATGCCCAAGGCAGGATTCGAACCTGCGACCGTAGCAGTCGCACGGTTCCGGACTGCGCGCCTAGAACCGCGAGACCACCGCGGCTGGCCTACTAAACTGGTTATTCTGCTTTTGTTTAGTAGTGTTTTTTTTTATCAAAATTGGAACATTTATTGCTTTAAAAATTTTCACTTGACAAGTAATGCAATAAATAACTTACCAGCTTTTATTTCTTTCATGACTGCATTTTTAAAGTACTTTCCCCATATACTACGTGGCCAAAATGCATCAGATGTCTACCATCCGAAATTCTGAATAAACGACAAATGTAACAAATGTCTATTTGCTGTTACTGAGGATTTTAATCTTTGTGGAAGGGTCTTCATGAGGTTCTAGTACATTTAATTACATCTGAAGCAAGATAAATATTTATTTTTGGGTAACATAGTTGGCACACAACTACTACACCAATTCATCCCAAAGATGGTCAGGTCAGAACTTTGAGAGAATATGTCCATGAAATTGTCCCATAGTTATTTGAGCTGTGATGCAGTCCTCCATGGCTGAAACAGTGTCATGATGTAGGGAAGAACATATTTCAGATGGTTTCCATAATATGGGTAGCACTCGAAGCGTTTAAAAGATACCCACAGACACTTGTTCATTTTGAATATATAGTAGTTACTGTCTAAACCCAGACCACGGAAAGGAGAGACAGAATAGCTCCAACAAATAGCACTGCCACAATACATATACATGAATAACATTTGCCAGGCAGATACCAGGATGACACATGCCCATTTCAGTTCCATAGTGCCACATCGTATACCTTAACTCATGCATAAAACAGTCTCCCAAACCAACAAAAAGAATGTGTGCATATCTCTAAATGACTTTGTTGTAGTCAGTGGCTGTTGGGCAGCAGCATTGTAATGAAAACAAATCTTATTCCCATTCAGCAGATTGAACTGCCACTATTTCCACTCCTAAGTGCCAATAATATTTCTCTGCAATAGATGATAAGGATGTCTAATAATGGGTTTGTACAATACAGTTCAGTGTTCAGTGGTCCCTGCCAGTTAGTTTATTAGATTTCCAAAACATTATCTGTGTGTTATACTTCCGTGACATTTCCTCCTAAAAACTAACATCTTTAAACTGGACATAGAGGGGTATAACTGCACTGAAATGTTTGATTGTAGGCTTAAATTTGTGGTCCTACTGTCTCTTTGTTGACTCATTTTGCCAGAAAACAAATCTCTGATGTGAGTACAGTGTGGTAGCTGGAGACTTTCAGCTGCGTGTATCATTACGGTAGCTCACTCTCTCATCTATGTCTGCTAAGAGTTACTCTTTACTGAATCTGATTGATATTTCAAGCAATGTAGCAGTGTTGCTGATGACATAACGATTTAACCTAAACCTTACTAAAGCTGCAAGCAACTACCACATTCAGATATTTTTGTTCTGGCTTCTTTTTCTGTTCTTACAGTTTTCATCAGTTTCCTTTTGGAAATATGAAAATAAAGGTATAAGACTTTCTTGATTGAGGCTTTTCCTGCTGACGTCGCAGCTGTTACGTAGCTTTGTAAGTTATTTGTGGAAACATTGATTTGCGTGTGGATACCAAGTTTAGCTAACATGTGGTCTCTATGTGGGGTGCATGGTAACTAAGCATTTGTTGGAAACAGAGCCAAAATACTTTACACTTAAGACCAAATAATGTTAAGACATGTTAGTTATTTTTACTGTGAACAACATTTTTGGAGTTATGAGAGAAGTGTCACAGCAAAGTGAGAATAATTTATGTACATGTACATGTAACTGTTGAACCAGTGTATGGGCCATAGACAATGCTGGTAGCATGTATTACTGAAGCATGTGTCAATGAGTTAAGACTATAGCCACAGGGTCAAGTGTGAAGCAAGAATGCCCCTTTGGATGCTTCCACTGTGAGAATACTCCTAGTACCGGATACATATCTCAAAGCCTGGGACTCGGAGTGAAGTACATATATTACATATATTTCTCTCTCTCTCTCTCTCTCTCTCTCTCTCTCTCTCTCTCTCACACACACACACACACACACACACACACACACACACACACACACGAGGGTTGGAACTATAATAGTGGCAACTATTTATTTACAGCTCGTACAAAATAGATAAGTGTTTCAAAATTTTACTGACCTTCAAAGTAGTCGCCAGCATTGCGTATAACCCACTGCCAGTGATGTGGAAGTTGTAGGATACTCTGAGC
The DNA here is from genome assembly GCF_023897955.1 of Schistocerca gregaria. Classification (NCBI taxonomy): domain Eukaryota; kingdom Metazoa; phylum Arthropoda; class Insecta; order Orthoptera; family Acrididae; genus Schistocerca; species Schistocerca gregaria. The sequence goes on along the minus strand of NC_064931.1, from coordinate 132,051,063 downwards.
AGTGCCAGTTGTGTTGACAGTCCGAGCAGCGCGGTCTATTGCCCAACTAATTTGTAGCAGCTCTGAAGTGAATGCCATGAAGTGTTTCCTGTGGTTTAGAAATCGAGTTGAACTCACGAGGGCTTGAGGCAGGGGAGTGCAGTAGGTGGTATAGCAGCCCCATCAGTCAAACCAATCAGTAACAGCTTGCATCCACACACTGTCCTGTAAAATGATGTTCAGATCGTGCAGAAAGTGTCACCACTTCTTTCTCAATGTTGTTCATTCTTGGAACACAACTTACAACCAGCTTAGAGACAGAAGTGTTGCCACTTTCTGCAGGACCTCACCATCATCTTGCAGGACAATGCTAAAGCATGTACAGTGGAGGAAAGGAATCAGGAGGGTAGCTGACTGGTAGAATTTTGCATAGAGCAGTCATTGCTAAAACCTGATATACGAATAATAAAAGGACATTATGTACATGGAAACAATCAGGAGACCCTAGAAGATTTAATATTAATTATATAAATGTAAGCCACATAATTAGAAAACAGACTTTAAATTTAAATTAATTTTCAGACTTTTTTTTTCATGTAACTGTCAACAGCATCAATATTGTGTAAGCTGGTACTATGCCGTCAAGTATCATTTTAACATTTTCAAGTTAGCAGTTGTGTATACTTTTCTGGTTAAATAGCAGGTATGACGTGAGGTTGTCACAGTAGATATTTTTCCTGTGTGAAGATGAACCATGATCAAAACTGGTAGTGAATAAATATATTGTAAGACAGCAGAGTGTGTCTCATGCATTTCTCCAAGTAATTTTCAGAAAGTAGTGTGGACTTGGACCACCCTAGATAACACACAAGACATGGTATTTGATTGATGAAAGGAGAAAATACAAAAACGCACCCCATAAAGTAGGCAAAAGGGAATCCAGATGTCTAAAAATGAGATAGACAGAAAATTCAAAATGGCAAAGCAGGAATGACAAAAGAAGAGATGCAAAATTGTAAAAGCATGCATGATGATGGGAAAGGTAAATGTTGCCTATAGCAGAATTAAAGAAACTTTTGGAGTAAAAAAAGGTGTAGGAATATCAAAGCTCCTATGGCAGTACAGTATAAAGTAAGTAAGTGAAGGCTTGGAAGGTGGAAGGAATATACAGCATGAATCAAAAAGGACTTTACAACTTTGGAATGATGTAGAAATTTATTGAGATATCTTTAGAATTGGTAGATGTGTCATATTGTAGCAAACCACCTCAAGTTTCATTCACATAGTGCATCAGTACCTCATCCTGCCACCAGGAGCTCCAGTGTTTTCCAGAGTTAAAATGGCTACTTTCACTGGTGCAGAGGATGCTCACTTTGTGTTTTGGTTTCATGAAACGATCTCTGCAACAACTATTAGGCATAAATTTTGTACCAAATATGCTAAAGAACCTCCAAGCTGGCCTACAATTTTCTCTTGGCACAAAAACTTTGACAGGTTGTTAACTGTGACATAACTGTCACTGGTATTGTGTATCTGAGTATGCTTGAAAAGTTTTTAATTCCACAGATTGATGAAGGTGACCAAGATGGGCTGGTTACCACCAGAAAAACAGTGCACCACCTCATTTCCTCATGGAAGTTCAAGGTTCCCTTAATAATCCTTTCCAGGGTTGGTGGATTGGATGTGAAGGGCCAGTCACATGGCCACTTTGCTCCCGAGACTTGACACCACAGGATTTCTTTCCCTTGGGTTTCATTAAAGACTGTGTGTATGTTCCTCCCCTACCAAACTATTTAGCCAACCTGAAAAATCAAATCCATGCTACCAATGCACATGTTATTTCCGATTTGCTGAAACAAGTGCGGGAAGAAGAAATTGATTAGCGGTGGGATATTTGCCACATCACAAATGGTAGTCACATCAAAGCAAAATAACACCTGACCTTTTTGTGTGAAACTTGAGGCTGTTTGCTAATGAAAGACATGTCTACTGATTCTGTAGGTTGTCTCAATAAATTTCTATATCATTCCAAAGCTGTAAAGTCCTGTTTGACTCATCCTCTATACAAGGGCTATACAAAAGAAAATTATGGAAATGGAGGAGGAATTAATTTAAAATGAGATGGGAGGTATGATATTATGATATTGCGAGAAGAATTTGACAGAGCACAAAAAGACCTAAATCAAAATTTCCTCATAATTATTTATATCCCTGGGAAAGCTAGCCCCCCCCCCCCCCCCCCCCCAAATTATACTAGATGTGACATACAAAATACCTTCAGACTTCAAGAAGTATGTAATAATCGCATTTCCAAGCCAGGCAGGAGATTACAGGCGCAAATATTACCAACATATATTTCAAAGAATTCTGATTTAAAAAAAAAAAAAAACACACACAGAAATGCTAGATTAGTTGTAATTTATGTGCATCCACCAAAATATTTAATTTGGTCTTATTTGATTCATTACACTGCATAACTTTCTATGCAAGTGCAAATTGCTGTTTTGTGTAGTATATCACAAAGAGAGTTCTGCAATCATTTTTAAAGTCAGTATTAATTACCATGAATCTCAGGATGTAATATATATTGAGATGACAGTATTAGAATTCAGATATGTTTGAACAGAACTCCACATAAAGTTCAAATGGCCCTTTTCTAGACCAAAGATATCCTTTGTGGGTGAACGAGAAATCATAAGACAAAGAGGAAAAATTAGGCAAGTAAGCAAGCATTTGTTTTCAGTGTCATTAACACTAACAGTGGCAGTTGTGATGATGACAGCAGTACTAATTCAAATGTGGTAATTCCAACAAGCTGCATTACATTAAAACTATTTCACAATGTCACCTATGTTATCAACAGAGATAAAGATTTTTTAAAATCATGTGTCATGTTTTTTGTCAGATGGTTGGTGTATATAAAGAAACACAGAACTCACTGGCACCACCACTTTACACCAACCAAGTTTTTTGGTACTTGAAACCAACTTTCTGCTTCCTGTTTTGTTTGTACAATTTGTATCGTTTGTGGAAACAGATTTAAGAGACTGACAGCATAACAGCATGTGTGCAGCATATGTGCTAAAACTAGATAAGAAACAGTAGTGTTATATCTTAATAAAGAACTTAAATCGTATAGAACTGGAGAAGAGCATGTATAAAAACTGTTGCTTCAGTTTAGAAGAATGGTTAACCATGCACTTGATAGGTATGTACCTGGCAGAATAGTTCATGGTTGGAGGGACCATCCATAGTATATGATCACTGTAAAGAAACCAAAAGAAACAGACTAGTGCACAGAAGGTGTAAAACAAAGCATGGGGAGGTGCTGAATGAAATGTGTTTGGCTGTCAAGATGCCAATATGTAAACCCTCTGACAACTGTTGTTGTTGTGATCTTCAATCCAAAGACTGGTTTGATGTAGTTCTCCATGCTACTCTATCCTGTGGAAGCCCCTTCTTCTCTGTGTAACTACTGCAACCTACATCCTACTGAATCTGCTTACCGTATTCATCTCTTGGTCTCCCTCTACGATTTTTACTCTCAACACTTCCGTCCAGTACTAAACTGGTGATCCCTGGTTTCTGTACAAGTTGTAAATAGTCTTTGCTCCCTGTATTTTACCCATGCTACCTTCAGAATTTCAAAGAGAGTATTCCAATCAACGTTGTCCAAAGCTTTCTCTAAATGTATAAATGCTATTAATGTTGGTTTGCCATTACTTAACCTATCTTCTATGAGAAGTTGTAGGGTCACTATTGCCTCATGTGTTCCTAAAGTTCTCCAGAATCCAAAAGTGATCTTCCCTGATGTAAGTTTCTACTAGTTCTTCCATTCTTCTGTAAAACATTCTTGTTATTATTTTGTAACCATGGCTTATTAAACTGATAGTTTGGTAATATTCACACGTGTCAGCAATTGATTTCTTTGGAATTGGAATTGTTATATTCTTCTTGAAGTCTAAGGGTATTTCACATTTATCACACATCTTGCTCGCCAGATGGAATAGTTTTGTCATGGCTGTCTGTCCCAAGGCCATCAGTAGTTCTAACAGAATGTTGTCTACTCTCGGGGTCTTTTTCGACTTCTGTCTTTTAGTGCTCTGTCAAACTCTTCACGCAGTATCATATCTCCAGCCTCATTTTCATCTACATCCTCTTCTGTTTCTATAATATTGCCATCAAGTAAATCTCCCTTGTATAGACCCTCTATATACTCCTTCTACCTTTCTGCTTTACCCTCTTTTAGGACTGGTTTTCCTTCTGAGCTCTTGATATTCATACAGGTGGCTCTCTTATCTCCAAAGGTCTCTCTAATTTTTGTGTAGGTAGTGTCTATCTTTCCTCTAGTGGTATATGCTTCCAAATCCTTACATTTGTCCTCTAGCTATTCCTACTTAGCCATTTTGCACTTACTGTCAATCTCCATTTTTAGACATTTGTATTCCCTTTCACCTGCTTCATTTACTGCATTTTCATATTTTCTCCTTTATCAGTTAAAGTCAATATATATTTTGTTACCCAAGGATTTGTACTATCCCTCACCTTTTTATCTACATGATTATCACCTTCACTGTTTCATCTCTCAAAGCTACCCATTCTTCTTCTGCTGTATTCCTTTTCTTTGTTCTTTTCAATCATTCCCTGATGGCCTCTGAAACTCTCAACAACTTCTAGTTATTTCACTTCATCCCAAGTGTTAGTGATGATTAAATTCCACTTTGTGCACAATGTTCTACTAGGCAGGCTCCCTCTTTCATTCCTTTCCTCCAGTCCATATGCATATACTATTTTTTCTCTCTCCCTTTTCCTACAGTCAAATTCAGGTCCCCCATGAGTATTAAATTTTCATATCCTTTAACTATCTGTATAATTTCTTTTATATCATCATACCTATCTTCAATCTCTTCATCTGCAGAATTAGGTGGTATGTAAACTTGGAATACTGTGGTGGGTGTGGTCATGGTGGCAACAATAATGCATCCACTGTGCTGTTCATAGTAGCTTATCCATGTTCCTATTTTCTTATTAAACTTGCTCCTGCATCACCCCTATTTGATTTTTTTATTTATAACCCTGTATTCATCTGACCAGAACTCCTGTTCATCCTGCCACAGAGCTTCACTAACCCCACTATACCTAATTTTTACCCATCCATTCCCCTTTTAAAATGTTCTAACCTACCTGTCTGGTCAAGGAGTCTGACATTTCTCACTCCGATCCGTAGAACACCAGTTTTGTTTCTGCTGATAACGACATCCTGGTGAGTAGTCCCCATGCGGATATCCAAATGGGGGACTGTTTTACCTCTGGAATGTTTTACCCAAGAGGATGCCATAATCATTTAATCATACAGTAGAGCTGCATGCACTCAGGACAAATTACAGCTGTAGTTTCCTCTCACTTTCAGCTGTTCGCAGTACCAGCACAGTGAGGCTGTTTTGGTTGATCTTCCAAGGCCAGATCAGTCATTCATCCATACTGCTACCCCTGCAACTACTGAAAAAGGACATCTACTGTAACAGAATATTAAAACACACAAAACCCAAAGAAATTCTTATCACATGTAAAAGCAGTTAATAGTCCCAGAGTTAATGTCCAGGCACTCATATGTCAGACAGGAACTGAAACTGAAGGTAGCGAAGCAAAATCAGAAACACTGAACTCTTGTTTCCTAATGTTTTTTTTACCAATGAAAATCCAGGGTTATTACCCCAATTTCTTTCTGACATGGCTGCAGAGATGACTGAAATAGATATTAGTGTCAATAGCATTGAAAAAGAACTGAAATCATTAAAACTGAATAAAACTTTTGGGCCTGTTGGAATCCGTATTGGATTTTATACTGAATTTGTGGCTGACCTAGTTCATCTCTTATCAACAAGCTATTGTAGATATATATGAAAAAAAAACTGTGCTCAGTAGATGGAAGAAAGAACAAGCACACCCATCCACAAGAAGGATAGCAGAAGTGATCCACAAAGCTACTGTCCAGTATCCTCGACATTTACACATGAAACCCAACCCAACCTGCACTTTTCTCATATGGCGTCCTGAAAGTCGTGGATCAAGGCAGTCAGGTAGATGCAGTATTTCTTGATTTCAAAAAGGCATTTGACTAGGTACCACATCTATCGTTATTATCAAAAGTGTGATCATGTGTTACATCAAACAAAATTTGTGTCTGAATTGAGAATCTTCTGGTGGGGAGGTTGCAGCATTTTATCTTGTCTGGAGAGTCATAGACAGATACAGAAATAACTTCAGGTGTGTCCAAGGGAACTGTGTTGGGACCGTTGCTGTTTATGTTGTGCATTAATTACTTTCCAGATAATATTAATACTAACTTCAGACTTGTCATAGATGATCCATTTATCCACAATGAAGCACTGTCTGCAAAATCTAGATAAATATTCAGTCAGATCTTGATAAGATTTCAAAGCTATGCAAAACTTGCTTTAAATGTTTGAAAATGTAAATTGTCCACTCAACAAAATGAAGAAAATGTTGTATCCTATGACTGCAGTGTCAATGAGCCATAGTTGTAATTGATCATCTCATACAAATACCTGGGTGTAAACACTTTGTATGAACTGAAATTGAATGATCATATAAGCTCAACCATAGGCAAAGCAGGTGGCAAAGTTTAGTTTATTGGTAGAATATTAAGAAAATGCAGTCAGTCTGCAAAGGAAATTGCTTACAAATCACTTGGGTGAGCCATCCTAGAATATTGGTCAAGTGTCTGGGACCCATTCCAAATAGGACTAACATGGGATAGTAAACAGAAAAGGGCAACGTACAGGGTCAGCGGTTTTTTCGACCTGTGAGAGAGATGCAGAAGAAACCAAACTGGCATGCACTTGATGATAGACACAAATTATCTGAAGAAAGCCTTTTTACAGAGTTTTGAAAATGAGATGACTGTAGGAATATACTACAACCCCCCTATGTATTGCTCTCATAGGGATCGTGAGGATAAGATTAGGTTAATTAAGCACTCACAGAGGCATTATTTGGTGCAGATCCCACACACTTGACTAATATTCTAGGATGGGTCACACAAGTGATTTGGAAACAATCTCCTTTGTAGACAGACTGCATTTCCCTAATATTCTACCAATAAACCAATGTTTGCCATTTGCTTTGCATATGACTGAGCCTATATGATCATTCCATTTGATATCCTGTGCTTCATATGTGAATTGAATAGGGAGAAGACCTAATAACTGGTACAATGGGTAGTATGCTCTGCCTCATACTTCACAGCTGTTTGCAGAATATGAATGTGGATGTACAAGTGTGTGTGTCTGCTCTTTCATACCCAGAATTTTTATAAACCTAAACTACTGGTACCTGTTTTACAAATTTGTTTTGTTATTAAGCATTTTAACTGGTCAAAAAATGATTACATCTGAGAAGACACATTTTACTGATGACATTGCGCAGCACTAATGTATGATAGCTGATTTCCATTAGCTGAAATGATATTTCATCTTACCCTTGTGATAGTATACTTCTGGGTTGTTTCATGTTACTAAGTGTTCTGACCCCACAATGTAACAGTTCTGCACTGTATTTTCACTGATAAAAGTATAATTTTTGTGAATAAGTGGTCCATACAGTATCATGAGTATTATCCATTCAGCATGAAAAATTTAATAAACTGTGAGGATATAAGTTAAAAGCTGCTGTTTTACTCATGGAAAAATCAGTATTAGTCTCCGCATAAAATTATCTTTCTGCTGGTGTTATAGATAAAACTATAAACATCCCTACTAAAAATTATATTTGTCCACCAGCGAATGAAGACTGTATCATAAAACTTTACATTTCTCCAGGTTGAGCAAAAGGTAGAACTGTTTGTCACCAAGCAGCATACTATCCATTGTTGAACTGAATTTTTTGAGTGGGTATAATTATAATTGTGCCTTTTTCAACTAAAGGTGACTCCCACTTGTTTGAAAAGTTATGTCACGGTGTTACTGATCCCCTGACAGAACTGCCAAAGCTGCTTGAGTCATCTGCCTCTGGAGTTTTGTAAGGACCTCTGTGATGCTCTTGAACTTATTTATAATGCTGCCATTCTTCATATGTTCTGTGTTTCCTATGTCAATCCTACCTGAGAAGCATCTCAGACTAATGAGCAGTACTCAAGAAATGGTCAAAAAGAGTTCCTCAATCAGTGATTGATTGCTAGCTATGTAACTGAATAAAACTGGCATGGGTCTTTCCATCTGTTCATGCATTTTAGACTAATTATTTGTGTACCTGCAGTTCACTATACTTTTCTGGCATTGCAGCTTTCCTATATAGTCCACAACAGCATCATCCATGAATAGCCTCTTGAAGCCTCTGACATTATCCACCAAATAACATATATTTATATAGTGACTAGTTGTCATCCTATAACACTTCCTTACAATATGCCCAGTCACTTTCACATCCACTGATTGCTCTCTGCTAAGTTTGCCATGTTGTGTTATAACTGCAAGGAAGCACTAAATACAATCACAAAGCAACTGCTTTAGCATCATTATCTACTTCCTTCTAAATCTTATTGAACAGAGCCAGCTGAGTTTGACAAAACTACAAATTGCAGAAGCCATGTTGGTCTTACAGGTATTTTTGGTCTCTAAGAAGTTATAATTAGCAAGCACAAAAAGTGTTCCATAAATCTGCAACATATCGATGCCAGTGATATAGGCCTATAGTTAATTGCATCTGTCCGATCTATTTTCATGAAAAATGGAATGCTCTGCTACTTTTTCCAACTGCTTGGAATAAATTGTTGCAATATCACACAACGATACTCTGCACCTAGTGAGGATCAATTTCTTTCAGTTGACATGTATAGAATCTTAAAGATTTACCCTTATATTCTGTGGTCATTTGTCTCAATATCCACCATTTTAGCACTCATGAAGTGGTTGAAAGGAGAAACCAAATTATGATCTCATGCTGTGAAACATCTCCAGAAAACTGAATTCAGTATGTCATTCTTCTGTCATCTCCCATTTCAGTGTCATTATGAATGAACTCAAAGTGAATGCAGTGAGTGCAATATGGCTACTTACGAAGTGCATCCAAATACTTGGCAATGTGTATCTTAAACTGCTGGTACATTCTGTAATTACTCATATTTGAAATTACAATTCTAGTGTGTACATACATAAAAAATAAATACTATTAATCTTTCAGATGGACCACAGTGGACACCATATGATGAATCACAGTGGACACCATATGATGGATCACAGTGCTCACCATATGATGAATCACAGCATGGGAAGTCATGCAGGGCATGTTGGACATGATTCTCCAGTAGTTCCTACCCAGATGGATGTGGTGGTACATGATCACAATGTTGATACAATCCATATACATGCCAGCCATGATCTCCCAGACCATGCTGGTCATGATGCATGTGGCAACATGCATGGGCATTCCATGATGGTGAGTAAATAAAATTGTTTAAATTTTCAAATGCAAATTTATTAGATTTATTTCATTAGCCTGATATCCAGTTTGTCACTTTCCAGTGGCAGTATCATTCACATAAATTATATTTGCTTTTGTGTGTGTTTTTAGTTATTAAAAGAAGGTTGAAAATACACTTTTTTTGTGGATTTTATTGAATGTTGTGAACAGTCCTTTATGGCATATTCATATGGGTTCATCAAAACAATCCATCCACCTGTCCAACCAGACAAACATTATTTGAATGATTTTTGAAGACAGTTTTGTGTATTGTTCTAATTCTTTACCATTCTCTCACTCTTGGGGTGAGTTTCTCTTGCTGCACCATTAGAAAACTTCTTACAAGCAGAGAACCTCATTAACCCATATTCTTGTACCTCAGCTGCACAATATCTGTTTGCTGTGCAGGTTAATATTTACTGTTTTGTGGAATTGGTTATGAATACTGGTGAAATAAACAAATGAACCAAAACTTTATGACCACCTACTTAAAAGTGTGTTGGTCCACCTCTGGAATTCAATTCAGCAGTGATTTTGTGTGCCATGGATTCGACAACTACTTGATAGGTTTTCAGAGTTTTGTGGCACAAGATGCCTATGCACAGGTCACACACTTCCCGTAATTTATGGACAGTTGATTTGTGGGCATGGAGCTGGTGTCTGATATCATCCCAGTTGGGTTTCATCAGATTTAGATACGCCAAATTTGATGGCCAAGACATCAACTTGAGTTCACTATCATGTTCCTCAAACCACTGCAGCACCATTCTGGTCTTGTGACACGGAAATTTATCCTGCTGGAAGATGCCACCACTGTTGGGGAAATCAAGCATCCCTAATAATGTTCATGTAGTCCACAGCTGTCATGGTGCCTTCAGTTACTACCACAGGTCCCATGGAAGCTAAGGTTAATGTCCTCCATAACATTATATTGCTCCCACCAGCCTGCATCTGTGGCATACTGCATGTTTCGAGCAGTCGTTCGCCTGGATGATGTACACAACCATCGACCTGGTTTAACAATAAATGGAATTCATCTGACCAGTCGACATAATTCCATTGATCCGTGGTCCAATCTCAGTGATCCCATACCCATTGTAATCAAAACTGATGATGTTGGGTCAGCATGGGAGCATGTAGGAGTCCTTTGCTGCGGAACACCATGTCAGCACTGTGCACTGAATGGTGTGCTCCGGAACACTTGTCTCTGTGCCAGCACTGTCCTCTGTCGTCAGATCTGCCACATATCACTGCCTGTCCTGCTGTAGAGAGTGGGTAAGCCTCTGATCTCTATGTTTTGTTATGAGGTACGGACGTCCAACTTCTCGTCGCCTACTCATATTTTCAGCATTCTTCAAACAATTTCCATAAATGCTCACAACAGTAGGACATGAAAAGCCAACCAGCTTTGCCTTTTCCTAGATGCTCATTGCCAGGCAGTGGGCCACAACAACCTGGCTTTTGTCAAAGTCACTTAAGTTGGTGGATTTCTGCATTTGCACCACTAATCATCTCTGGAATCATTCCCCATTTATCTCTGCTCTGCTAATATACCACGTGCCACCAGGCAGCATACTACAACCTCACGGCGGGCAATGGTCATAATGTTTTCGCTCATCAGTGTGTATTAGTAGACACAGATCATAACAACATTAGGAAAAAAGTTGAAGATGATCAGTTACTTACTTACTATAAAAAAGATAGTTTCAGTATGAACATCTCTTACCAAATGCAACTAAATTTCCTTCAGGAGATGCTGACAGTAGTTTGTATGTGAAGAGTAACAGTGGATGGCCACATTGTACATTTTGAAGCTGCCTTGAGCATAACAGATACTTGATTTTCCGTGTATCCAGACATGCCCCTGAGTGCTGTCTTGATGACGATGGGTCCCCAAGCTGTTGCAACACCTGCTTCCTTTCTTGTGCTGCTATCTTCCATCTCATAATGTCCTTACTTCTCTTACTCTCTAATTCATGGTGGCAATCTTTGATGTTCATCTACCTATTTCTCTAGGTTCTACTGTGTTCCATTTACGTCCTAAGCCATTTACTTTGCATCAAATTTTTTTGGCTGAAGTAATTTTTGGTCCCCTTTCGTGTTTGACCTCCATTTTTCTAAATTTTCTCTGCCATGTGGACCAATTGAGGAAGGATACCTTGAATAGTGCCAAATGCTTACAATGTAAAAGGTCCTTTGCACACAATAACTACGTAATCTCATAGATATGCTTAAAAGACAATGTGGTAGCCAACCTGACGTGGTAGGGTCATTGTGTATCTTCTTGGTGCAACCTCCTGAAAACACAGGCACCACTTTTCTGATGCCTGAGCTACTAGCTTGCCACACATTCCAAGTAATAGGTGTCTGTCATCTCGATGGACCATGACTACCAGCAATGACCATCATGCCAGATGACCATTGCCGTGGCTGGGTGGGGCTGTGGGGGTGAACCTTTGATTTAAGCAGGTAACATAAGGGTGGAAATATTGCACACAAAATGCATCAGACTAAACTGGCATAATGACTGTACTGATCTGACTGTGTCAACAGATAATTATAGATATTTCTATGTGGATTGTTAAAATTAAACTGCTTTCCCTACCCTGGCTACTCCCATGGGAAAAGGGACAAGCCAGAAGACTGGGAACAGAACAGTTTATTCAATACCTTGTGTGTACTAAAACAGATAGAAATACTGCTACAGTGACAAAACGATTATTTTTTGTGGCACGAGCAGAATATAAATTTGAAGAAGTAGACACACTGGAAAAAATGCAAAATGGGTCACTAGTGATTAAACCCTCATGTAATGCATAATCATGAGAACTTCAGACAGGTGAAAGACTGTTACTCCAAGTAAAACTTAGAATTTGGTACAAGGAGTTAGCTTTCATACAGGCCTTACACACTGGGCAGATGCTGCGATACAAGCTAACCTAGAATGGCAAGGCATACATTTTGTCTGACATCTACGAAAAGGTCCAAGAGAGAACGAAATAGATACAGGTGCCTTCATATTAGCTTTTGAAGGAAATGTCATCCCAGAAAAGTTGGCTATAGTGTATAGGTGTGACTTGAAACATTGCATCCCACTGCCCATTGCTTATGTTTTGGACATGTCATCTTGCTGCATGGCAGACTCAAAATGCAGGAACTGTGAAAGATCACTTCACAGAGACAATCCTTGCAAACAACTGCTTCTGTGTATATTGTATGAAACACCATCGTCCCCATTCACCGATTTGCCCTTTTTTAAATATATATATATATATATATATATATATATATAAAATTATGGAACACAGGCATCCTGTCTACATGATGACGAACAATGCAAAAGTGACAGTTTTAACCTTGTATGCCTCAAGTTTTTTCAAAACCAAATCTGCCACCTACTGTAAACCAAGAACATCCAACCAGAATGAAAAATATCAGAAATAGATCTCCGCCCTTCTTGATCTGAAATCTTACAGAGCCAATAGTAGCATCCCAGCAGACACAACAGGAGACACTTCATATCCCTCTGGCCCACTCCTCATCACCTTCTTCCTTCCCAAAATATAACAGATAAAAAGTCAAATAGATGTCAGTGGTTAAAAGAGGCAAATATGTTGGACTGAATAACTATCTAATCATCTTCTCACCTAAAATGGAAGGAGAAGGGAAAACACAAGACAAGAAAAGAACAAAAGAATGAACTAATTCATTGGTACCTATCAAACTGGAAATCTCCTTGCCAGTAGAAGAATGTATGGACAAACACACAGGAAGGATTGGTAAACTGTGCAGATCAACTTATATCATTACTTTCATCTTCACTTACTACTCTGAGGCCTTTTCAGTGATTTTACAATAGAATTTTACTAGCTACTATCACCCTCTGGAAGAAAGTAGACAGTTAACCACTAACTTTCCCACAGTATGTATAGCAGTACGAGAATCGTGATTTTTAGAAGACCATCTTCCTGCACGTAGAGGAGGATATCATGTACATGGCCAAAAATAGAATAAACACGGAATGAGCATTCAGAGGTGTTTGCTCACAAATTAAATCAAACACCTTGAATGAACAAATATCTATAAATGGTACACTCAAAGCAGTAGCCATTAGAATACAAGTGAGCATAATGATTACTATCTGTAATATCTAAAGTCCCCCTGACTGAGACATTACTTACAGCCTGTTTGAATGGGTTACCCCGCCTTTCATTTACTGGGAAATTTTAATTCCCATAAACACATATGGGGCACTGAGATAATGACTAGTAGAGGACAACTACTAGAGAGATTATCATCAAAACTTGATGATCTCTGTCTAATAAATTTGGGAGCCCCAACAAATTTTGGCACCGAATATGGCTCCTACTCTGCAAACAGGCTTGACAGTCTGCAGTTCTAACTTCCCACCTATGATCCAATGGAGTGTTCATGATGACCTTTGTGATATTTTAGTGGTACCAAATCTACAACACAACAACTGCTTACCATGTTGGTCATGTGAAGAGCCAGTTGGAATACCTTCACCGCTTAAGTGTAGATCACAATAAATATAGAGAAGAGCTTCATTAAAGTAGTGGAAGACACAACAGAAATGGTCATCCAAGTTACAGACACAGTAATATCAATATTTTCAGTTTGACTTGTTTGGAAACCTGTTCCATGGTGGTGCAAAGGGATCCCAGATGCCATCAGAGAGCAACAAAGGGCTCTATGATAACATAGATGCCATCTCTCTACTAAAAATTTAATTTTATTCAAAATATCAGGTACAAGGTAGAATGTTGGGAACAATGTGTTTCTTCCGTGGGATTGCGTACTCAAACTTCACAAGTGTGGTCCAATTGCAGCAGATTAGTGGACTTCGGTATACTAATAGACTTCAGGAAATTCTCAACATAGGAGAAATTAACACCAGTTCCTCTGACATTGCTGAACTTTTAGCAAGGTATTATGTATAAATGTTGTCATCTGAGAATTACCATCAAATTTCACTCAACATCACCTTTTAACAGAACGTAATACCATACGTTTTATCTCAACAGACCTGGAAACCAACAATGCACACTTTAATGCCTGGGAACTAAATAATCCTTTAAAACAATGTAGAGCTACAGCTCCAGGATCAGATGATATCCATAGTGAAAATCTTCAATGTTGTGGTGAAAATAGTAAAAACTCTGTTCTAAAATTTTTAAACAAGATATGGCAAGAGTGAAAATTTCTCTCCCTGTGGAAAGTGAGTATCACAATACCTATACCAAAACCAGGTCTAGGCCCAAAAAATAGAAATACTTACAGGTTGATCAACCTAACAAATAACTAGGATAAACTATCAGAAAGGATGGTTCATCCATGGCTTTATTGTTGTTGTTTGGAATCTAGAAATCTCCTTTCCCAGTCCAGCATGTATCCTGATCTCAAACTACCACTGAACATTTCATATGATTGGGGTATTTTCAATTAGAGATAACTTTGTGCACCACTGATATTTAATCATAATATTTTTTGATTTACACAACACGTACGACATAATGTGGCAGCGTCACATTTTATCAACTCTGCATGAGTGGTGTTGATGAGGAAAGTTGATCTTGTTTTATACAAATGTTTTTAATCACTTAGACCATTTAGAGTCAGAGTGGGCACAGTCCTTAGTAAACAATATGTACAGAAAAATGGAGTCAACAGGGATTGGTTTTAAGTGCCACACCTTTTGTGATTGCAATAAATGGCGTACTACAAATGGTGGGACATATGATCACACCAGCATTATGGGTAGATGACCTTTGTTTATTTATTGTTTCTAATTAATTCTTCTACCAAATTCTGTAACAATTTTAAATTTTTTTCAGTTAAATTTAATCCAAAAGTTTTAGTGGTAGTGCTAGTAGATGTGACTTTCACAACAAATGTCATAGTCAATATTTTCAGATTCTGGAACCCACTTACACATCAGTATCTCTCTAAAAAGTATGTTGTTAATGAAAGTATAAAACAGCTAACAAAATTTTTATTCTCTAAACTTCTTTTGTGATGGTCATAAAGTGACTCTCCTTACCCCTTCCCCATCCCCCCCTCCCCAATTGACCGTCTGCATTATTGAATATGCATCAGTATTGCTAGGGTTAATTTCTTATGGTCAACTTTTAAGATCTGACCTTCACTCTTCTAAATTTCACATGAAGTGTGGGCTGTTGGAGAAGGATGCCATAAAAGTAAAGCAGTCATCAGTCTGAAGCTTGTTTCAAACATGACTGCACTTTACTAGGCATGGTCCTGTTGGAGGTGGTATGCTGTTGCCTTCCTTTGACCTTTGAACTGACTTACTTAGCCAGTTATAGGAGGACCACCAGTATAACATGGGTTCTCTATTATGGTGTAACTGAGCATTTTTCTCATGAACAGACATTGCCAGAGGTGAAAGAAGTGATAAACATGTGAGTACTAAAAGGAATCTGCTAAATTTCAATTACATGATAAATCACACAAATCTGAGGGCTGTGAATTCAACTAAATATTTAGGGATTTCAGTTACAAATAACTTCAACTGGAACAGTCAGATAGATAGTGTTGTGGGGAAAGTGAACCAAAGACTGTAATTTATTGACAGAATGCTTAGAAGATGCAACAGGTCTACTAAAGAACTGCCTACACTACACAGGTCATTCCTCTTCTGGCACATTGCTGTGTGGTGTGAGATTTGCATCTGATAGGATTGAGGAACAGCATTAAAAAAATTCAAAGAAGGGCAGATCATTTTGTATTATTGCAGAATGGGAGAGAGTGCCACAGGTACGATAAGTGAGTTAAAGTGGCAATCAGTAAATAAAGGCGTTTTTCTTTGCAGCATGATCTTATTGTAAAATTTCAATCACCAACATTCTCCTTCGAATGTGAAAATACTTCATTGGTGCCCACCTCCATAGGTAGAAATGATAATTACAATAAAATAAAAGAAATCCAAGCTCATACAGAAAGATTTAAGAATTTGTTTTTCCCACATGCTGTTAGAGAGTGAAACAGTTGAGAAATAGCTTCAAGGTGTTTGATGAACCCTCTTCCAGGCATGTAATTTTGAACTACAGAGTAGTCATGTACATGTAGATGTTGAGTGACAGACAGAAACCCTACAATTGACAGGGGATTGAACCCAATGCCATTGAATTTGTAGTCCGACTCTTTACAAAGAGCCACCTTACGTGGTGCATAATCTATCCACCATGTGCTGTGATCCTCTACACCTACAATGAGTGTGCATTTATGTTTGCTTTCAAAATCCAATGCAGTAGTCTCTACATTGTGAGGGGAGCTCACAGTTGTAACCCCCACCTCCCTTCCCCCCCCCCCCCCCCCCCCAACCAACCACACTGCCGATGCAAGAATTGCTGCTTTCCTATGTGTGCCTAGTAGTAATTAAGTAATTACCTAACCAATTCAGGGCACTGGGACTCTGAGAAAAGGCTGCTAAGCCAGATAGCCTTTGCCATGTTAGGGTGCAATCCGTGCGGAGAGCCTCCAATCAGAGCGAGTGGCATACAGCCAGACAATCTGTAGTAAAACAGGTAAGACTCACCCACACCAGTTTCTGTGACGACATGGTCATCTCCACAGAAAGAAAACAAGATTTTGGTGGAGACACTTACAATTCCATAGTGTTTCCACCTTGCTATGCTTCGGGATGAGCATCAGGTAAGGAGAAATGGAGGCAGATTGTTCGCCAAATTCGTGGTATGCTCTAGAACTGACGGTGAATCTTTTGCAACAGTGAAGCCACAGTTTTTCATTGGAAATGTTGAGGATATGTCCAGAGAAGTTGCTGCAGAACAGAAAATGAGAAAAGGGTCTCTGTTGATAAAAACTTTGAACACAACCAACCATAGACACTTCAGGCTTGTCACAAGCTTGGTGATACACTAGTTACACCTCTCATCATAACAAACTCTATGAATTCGAGGTCTCATCTTCCACCTAATATCACAAGCAGATGAATTGCACACTAACCTAGAGAGGCGTGGAGTGAATTTTGTTTAGCACATTCAGAGAGGACCTTAAGATAATAGGGTGGACATGAAGCTTTCGTCCTAGACATCAATGGAAATATTTTACCTGAAAAAATTGGGGTCATGTTTTGGAGATGTGATGTCAAACCCTATATTCCTCATCCTATGAGATGTTTTAGATGCAAGAGGTTTGGACCCACGTCCTCCCTCCTTACTGAAGATGCTAATTGTGGGATGTTCAGAAGGACAGTGCATGTGGGCAGATCCTGTGAACAACTCCCTACATGTGTAAACTGCCAAGAACACCCCCACTCCCCACCTTCCACCACCCTTGTTTGTCATTATGTTCAGTTTTAAAGAAGGGAAAAGAAAATCCAGGAATATAAAACACCTGACTGTCTGTCATATCAAGATGCTAAGAGAAAGTCTGGATGACTCCACCAAGCCAACATTACATCAAACTTTGTAAATACTATCATAAAATCCACACCTAGTGCAATGAGAAAGTTGCAAACACAAACTCCTTGCCCTAGCCACATGTCAGTGCCTGTATTTCAGTTGGGGAAAGGGACATCAGCTGTTTTGACAGCTTCAGTGGTAACCACCCCATCGACGCAGCTGGAGATGTCTCGTCCGCGCTGTCAACAGTACGCTAAACTCTAATCTTTCTTCCTTCCATCCTTCAGAAAACCAACTGGCAAGCTTTCACCTCCAAAGCTTCTTTCAAAGCCAGTCAAGAAGAGAATATCAAAGGAGTGGTACAAGATGCTATTGACAAGATCATACGTGCTGTGGAAGCAATGACACCCTAGTCTTCAGGCCCCCCCATGCCAGAAACTTGTGCCATAGTGGTCTGAAGAATAGCTACAGCTATCAGAGAGCATAGAAGT
This sequence comes from Schistocerca gregaria, assembly GCF_023897955.1. Lineage (NCBI taxonomy): Eukaryota > Metazoa > Arthropoda > Insecta > Orthoptera > Acrididae > Schistocerca > Schistocerca gregaria. The sequence continues at coordinate 132,032,711 of NC_064931.1, read as the reverse complement.
GTGCTTCAATGACACAATCACCATCATTCTATGGAGCATTTAATAGCATTCAAGAGACTTTGAGCAAAGGCATGGTTTTTAATAAAAAGGAGAAAGCAGGAGTGTTAGGAATGTTATGTATCATCTGAGGGTCTCCACCTCATCATCTCAAGTATGGACTAAACTCCACTGCATTTGCAGCCATTAACCATCCACAGTAGTTCCTCCCATATTCCTCAATGATGACATGTGTATTGATTCCACAGTCATTGCTGTACACTTTGCTGAAGTATCTGCATGCAGTAACTACCATCCAAATTTCGTGACATAGAAAAATCTGGTGGAGCAAAACTAATTATTCTTCCATGCAGAAGGTCTTGAATCATACAGTGTTCTATATAGTGAAGGCGAGTTTCACCAGTGCATTAGCAGAGTATCAAGATGCAGCCTCAGGACCTGATAAAATCCACAGTTAAATGCTTAAACAACTTAGCGAAACAGTATAAAACACCTCTTCATGTTTTTAAATATTATTTGTTTAGAATAGGGATTCCCCCCTACCCCAATAGTGGAGGAGTATTACTATTCCTATCCTGAAACTGAGAAAAGACCCACAAATCTTTACTAATTATTGACTAGTCTCCCTAACAATCAGGTTGTGTAAATTATTTGAAAGAACGTCAACCAATGACTTCCTATCTGGAAGCTAGAGGACATTTACCATGGTTTCAAAGTGTCTTTCAGGCACTGCAATCCACCAAAGAACATTTGATAGATCTGGAATCAGTGGGTCACAGTGCTTTCATGTAACACCAACACCTGATGCGAGAAGCCCACAGTGATGAGTACTTAAGCCATACTCAGTGTTGCAAATGGTTCACATAGTTTAAAAATGGCCAGACAGAAGATAAGGTGACACTTGTTTAGGATGCTCTTTGATGTCTACCGATGACGCTCATGTCAGGAACGTGCATGCTAATTGAAGACTGATTGTCAGAAAGATTGTAGAAGAGTCTAACATTTCAATTGGATCGTGTCATGAAATCATGACACAGCATCTTGGAATTCGTTGTGTTGCCGCTAAGTTCATCCCACAGGTCTTGAGTCAAGACTAGAAAGACTTTTGCCTCACAATCTGTGAAGAGGTCTTCTGTCATGAAAATGAGGATATGTTCCATAAGAGAATTGTAACTGGTGATGAGATGTGGTGAGTTTATGGTTACAATATTGAGATCAAGGCCCAATCTTCACGATGGGTTCGGAAAGACACTCCAAGGCCAAAAATGCTTGTCAGGTCAGGTCCAATGTCAAAGCCATGCTGATAGTTTTCTTTGACTTTGAAGGATTAGTTCATCATGAATTCATGCTACAGGGACAACCTATTAACTGATGATACTATTGGGATGTGTTGCGAAGCATGCAAGAAAATGTGGAAAGGAAATGGCCTGGAATGTGGTGAGACAATTTATGGCTCCTGCATCACAATAACACACCCACACATTCATCCCTGTTGGTGCATGACTTCTGCATAAAAAATGAAATCACTATGCTGCCTCATCCTCCGTACTCTCCAGACCTGGCTTCTGCAGACTTTTTTTTTATTTCCAAAGTTGAAAACCACCTTTCAAAGGATAAAGATTTGCAATGATAGATGAGATAAAAGAAAATTCGCAGATAGTATCTGCAAGAGGCATACCAAGACTGAGAAATGGTGTTGGGAGTGGCATATCAGTTGTGGAGGAGAGTATTTCAAAGGAGACCAAGCATAATAAGTAACAGGTATGAGTAGAAACATTTTGTGGACAAAGTTCTGGTATTTTTTGAATGGATCTCGTACACCCACAAAAAACTTGGACCATTTACTTACTCCCTTCACGGGATTAAGAGGACAAAATTCATTTTGAATATGAGTTGCAATGTCTATCTGGCAGTTCCTTCAGTCATGAAGAACTTTTTTTCTGAGATATTGGCTTTATAACATTGACACATTTTGGATCATAATAAATTATTGTGCAAATTGTCTTCCATACAAGTACAGCAAAAATTAAATAAAAAAAAAGAAATAAGTCTTTCCTGTTCTGTACGTAAAGATATATTATTTGAACAAAAAGGGCCAGAAGTGTATGTAAAGAAACTCCCATTTTTCAGGGATTTTTTCAAGGACCTCACATTTTTTTGTTACAATTTAATAATTTCAGTAATATTTCCATAATCTTAGTATTGTCATAATTTAGGTTAATGTGTTCTTTAACTACAGTATGAAGTAAGGCAAAAAATTTTCTTACAGGCAATGACCTTCCACACAGGCTACTGTGAAACTGTTCTTTTTGATAGCTGGAAAATAAGTTCTGTGAATGGCCTTATAGGTTCTATGATTGGAATTCTCTGTATGGCTGCACTATATGAAGGACTGAAGTATTACAGGTACTCCTTCCAACTACCATAAATTGGTTGACATAAGATATTATAACATAGATACTGATACTGCCTTCTTCTTTTAGAGAATACCTGTTTTGGAAGACTTACACGGGTTTGCAATATAGATCTGTTTCCGTTCCAGCAGAAAAAAATGTGGTTTCAGAAGACAATCAAGTAGTTGAGTAAGTACCATATATATGTATAATTAAAATTATAAATGAAATAATAACCAAACAATGGAAACTCCAGGTAGGAATATCAACAATTTAGGAAAAGGACATAAAGAAGACATGTCAAGTTGCAGACAGGCACAATTAAGATACTCACATAAACCTTTTGGCCACAGAGGGAAGGTATAAACAAATCTGCAGCACAGCCATTGGTACCCACATGGTACCCTCCTATGCCAACCTTTTTATGACCATCTAGAGGAGACCCTCCTAGCCTCCCAAAACACCAAATCCCTAGTCTGGATCAGGTTCATTAATATCTTCATGATCTGGACTCAGGACCAAGATACCAAATCTTTGTTCTTCATGTGGTCCTCCTCAACCTTCCTAAATGTTGACATGCCTCTCTGATGGCTCCATTCACACCTCTGTCCGCATATAAACCACCAACAGTACCTGCATTTTGACAGCTGTCATCCCTTTCACACCAAAAAATCCTTCCAATTTAGCCTGGCTACCCGGGAATGGCATATTTGCATCGACAAACACACCCTTGCTCAGTTTGCTGAGGGTCCCACCAAAGCCTACACAGAGAGGCACTATCCCCCAGACCTAGTTGGCAGACAGATCTCACATGCCATTTCCCCTCACACCCTGAATCATCCCACCACTCCAAAGAACCAGCCACAAAGGAATCTCTGCTTCATCACCCAGTATCACCACAGATTGGAACAACTGAACCACATCCTTCGTCAGGGCTTTGATTACCTATCATTGTGCCCTGACATGAGGGACATCCTACCAGAGATACTTCCAACCGCTCCTAAATTGGTGTTCCATTGCCCAACAAACCTCCTCAAATTCCTAGTCCATCCCTATGCCACTCCCAATCCCAGCCTCTTGCCTCAAGGATCTTATTTCTGTGGATGACCCAGGTGCAAAACATGCCCATTCCACACACTCAGCACTTCTTCCAGTCCTATCACAGGTTTATCCTTTCCCATCAGGGGCCAGACCACCTGTGACGGAGGTCAGTCATTTACCAGCTCTGTTGCAATCATTCCACAGCTTTTTATGTTGGTATGAGTGCCAACCAGCTGTCCACCAGGATGAATGGCCATTGCCAAACTGTGGCCCAGAACAAAGTAGACCATGCTGTGGCACAGTTTGCAGCTGAACATAACACTCTTGATTTCCATGGCTGCTTCCATACCCAAGCCATCTGGATCCTTAATTATCCCAGCCTCAATCTAACTGTCCCCACACCCTCCACCCAACAGTTTCCACCAACCTCTGTCCTATCATCTCCTTCCCATTCTCATCTCCCACCCTGTTTATTTACAGCCCTCTGGCGACACATCCACCTCTCTTTCCTTGCGCCTCTCCTTTTTCCCCACCTCCCTGCCCCACAACCCTCCTGATGCTGCACTGTTGGCAGTCTAGGTACTGCACGCACTACCAGACAGCGTTCATCTTATCTCCCCACTCATGCACTACTATTCCTTCCCCTTCCCCACTCCCTCCAGATTGCTGCTTGCATCCCACTTGATGTTGCATTCTGGCCCAAGATGCTGGAGTTGGTAATCTTGTGTACATAAGGTGTGTTTGCTTTTGTGTGTGTGTGTGTGTGTGTGTGTGTGTGTGTGTGTGTGTGTGTGTTTTACTGGTGAAGGCTGCGGCTGAAAGCTTTATGTGACATGTCTTTTTTAGGGTAAGTCAATCTGTCTTTTCCTACAGTGTTAAATGAAATAATATTTATTTCTGCTAGGAGTGCACCACACACACACACACACACACACACACACACACACATACATACACACACACACACACACACACACACACACACACATGCAAAAATCACTCTCACTCACTTGAACACTTTACAAGTAAAGTATTTTTCTGTAATTTGTCTCTTAGTTCTGTGGGACTTAGCTTTCTCTTTTTATGTTTTAGTGTTGTGGTTTTTTCTTGTATAAAAAATGTGATTTTGACAAACATATGCCAACTGATGTGTTTGCAGTGCTGTTAACCATGTGACAGTCTTCAATTCACCAAGTAATTGTGTTTTTTATTTTTTTAGTATAAATATTTTTAAGTATTAGTAGTAGTAAAATATTGGTTAGTATTTATCATAAACTTACTCTAAAATCATGAAATTAATGTACGTTTTCAGTAAACTAATTTATTTTTATTATTTTACTCTCTTTCATGGTTGCAGCGTCGTAGGAGAAGTTATACATAAGCAACCGTAAGTTTGGTTAACTTTATTTGCACACTATTTTCTTTGTAGTTGTTGTTTTTGTTTCTTCCTTATTTTGCTCACGATTTTCTCCCTTACACTTATTGAGTATATAATCTGTTCAGTTATACTTAGGACTCTTTAAAACTGCATTGTCTCTCTGTGATGGTGATTTTATTAACACTTCTGAAGTTGCAGAGTTTGTCATTTTCTGAGTGTATTTCACTCAGGAAGTGAACTAATAATTATTGTAATTGTCTTCATGTATGAAGCCATATTAATTTGCACTCTTACTCTCTTGATGACTTGGGAAACTCATAATATAAGATTATACAATCAAAATTATGAGGAAATGCGAATGTACATTTTGACATTGAGTGTAATTGTCTTTAAAATAAAGAAAGGCATCTATACTGCGTATAGTCATTACAAATTGTAGAACTGCAATGGGTGTCAGTACATGTATTCAGGTAAAATTAACTGATGGTTAAAACCACATTTAATGATGAAAATACTGGCACTAGAGATTGGTGTTCCCTCAACTCTCACCAAGTGAGGTGGCACAGTGTTAGCACACTGGACTTGAATTCAGGAGGACAGCAGTTCAATTCCCACCCAGCCATCCAGTTTTTGATTTTTCACAGTTTCCGTAAATATCTTGAGGCAAATGCCAGTAAGTTTTTGCTCAGTCTCTAATGACCTTGTTGTTGATGGGACATTAAACTTTAATCTTCCTTCCTTCTTTCTTTTCTTTCCGTTTCTTTTCTTTTTGCATGGGCTGGTCTTGTTCTGACACCACAGACAAGACCCTAGAATATGTGTGTGAACTGTTTGAGGTGAACAGACATATTCTGTAAAAGATATTGCAGATTTACTTCCCTTGGATGTCGGTCTGATCAAATAAATTGAGTCATATTTTGAAATTACCTTTCAAAGCTATGTGAAGAAAATCAAAATCTACCTAGAGAACTGTCTTAACTCAATAATGGATTTCAAAATGCTCAAATGGCTGTAAGCACTATGGGACTTAACATCTGAGGTTGTCAGTTCCCTAGACTTAAAATTAGAACTACTTAAACGTAACTAACCTAAAGACATCACACACATCCATGCCCGAGGCAGGATTTGAACCTGTGACCATAGCAGCAGCGCGGTTCCGGACTGAAGCATCTAGAACCGCTCAGCCACAGCGGCTGGCAATGGATTTCATTGAAAGCATTCTACTGTGTTTGGAGGGATGGATGGATTGGGAAAAAGGAGGGGGGGGGGGGGGAGGGTATCTCTAATAATATGGGCCAACATTGTCAAGGGCACCCTTCCTTATTGCAGTGTACTTCTTGACACTCCACTTGCCTGTTTTATTGCTAACTTTCAGAACATACTGCCCAGTTAGAGAAATGGATTTTCATATGCAACAGTATGACACCAGTATGACCGTTACTTGTGCACACCTCAGTGTGGCAGCTCACGAACACTCTACCACCACATTTGCTGAGTACTGCTAGATAGGCAGAAGTAGACCAAGTGTGTGGTCCTGACATTCATCAGACACAAAGCCACTTGTTTAAGCCACCTGTCATTTCAGAGTTTTGGTTCACAATATTCCAGTTGACATAGATACCAACTATTGTACACAGATTATTGTTCCACTCCCCCTCCACCTGATCAGGTGCTGTCATTTATTGATTTTAATAGGCACAAGAATTGATAGTCAATTATCTGATCAAGTGCTGTCATCTAGGCACAAACAATAATAGTCAACTATTATTTGAGTATCAGGTAATAGCTGCAGAAAACCAAAAACATAGCGATGCAAAACTGTGTGTTAAGCCACTGTTGCTTTCATAGCTGTATATGTATGCAATCAAGGACATTATGATGATTGAAAAAGTTATATTTCAGAACCACTAATAGCTGTTGATGAAATATATCTGAATTATTGACCAGTTTTGATCCTCTGACTCTCATTGGGCACCGTAAAATTATTTAGAGTGGGCTGCGTGGCAGATTTCTAGAGTGCCAAGGGTGGCTACTACTATATAGTTCATGTAATTTTGGTAGCCTGTTTGCACAGGGAATCACCTTACAAAATTTATACTTCAGTAGGATGCCTTAGGAATGTGGACCATTCCAATTCTTTGTAATCAATTTGTTATAAAAACCGTGTTCAGCAGGTGATAGTACACTGATGGGTTGGCCCAGAAAATGGTTCAAATGCCTCTGAGCACTATGGGACTTAACTTCTGAGGTCATCAGTCCCCAGAACTACTTAAACCTAACTAACCTAAGGACATCACACACATCCATGCTCGAGGCAGGATTCGAACCTGCGACCGCAGTGGTCGCGCGGTTCCAGACTGTAGCACCTAGAACTGCCCGGCCACTCCAGCCGGCGGTGGATTGGCATTTTGCTGTGAGATTGTGTAATTTTTTATGTACTGAGATACTGGGTTAACTATGTTTTCCCTTCTTTTTGGTAGATCTTTGTATTTTGTTTGTTGTCACTTAAAGTGACCCTGAGCTAAATAAGTAATGATATAGTGCATCAAAATTTGCCATGAAGTGTTCACTAAATAGGTGAGAAATTTGATAAAAGTGTAGTCAAAGACTCCTGGCATAGTGCAGGTTTTGTCCCATTACTTCATAAAAACATCCTACTACTACACTCTTCTTTTAGAGGACTTTCAAAAACTATTACGTAACAGTTTTCAAAATGCTATTTTTGCTTCAGTAACTCTGTAGATATAATCACAAGCATTACATATGCAAAAAATTAAAAAAAACTTTACTTGTGTATAACCACTTTTCAGAAAGGCTTGCTTAATAGCTTGGGTAGTTTATGAAATATTAGGGATATCCATGTAGTATAAGGTACCATGTAAATCGCTGTGTTTGAACCTGTACTTTTTTCTTTCAAATGTTTGTTGAAGGATTGTTTCACATCCATGTAGAAGTTTTTTGTATCTTAAAGATGAAATTAAATAGTCATCTTTAATAAAAAATCCTTTCATTGTCTAGCTAATAAAAACTTATGACAGACTGGTATGAGCATACGCAATGTTTGTGTATTTAAATTGGTAATAGTGGTCTGATACACTATTGTTCTGTGGAAGTTATTGCATTTTTGTGTAATATACTCTGTGCGAACTGGTTGGTAGCCTATTATGTTACTGAGTTTGTTACTCTTTTTTTTCTGGAACACAGGTCATATCTTACTGAAACTCCCATTTGTTGGTATAATTTTATGTAGTTCTAAACTACCAATATTCACTTATGCATAAGATAAAATTACTTTTGGCTGATTTGCTTTCTTTTTTCCTGTACTACTGGACTGGACATATATACTACCAGGATATATGTTTCGGATTTAATTTAATGTAGCTGCTCCCCCGTTTTGGCACAGTGAAGGCTGTGGCACTTGGTTGGCACTGCAGTCCTCCCAGCAGGTATACCTTTTACATGGTTTTCCACACACATAATTTTAATTTGGAAACCCTTTAGTATTCACCACAAGCCTGTGCAGTTGACAGATGGTCTAGTGATTAAAAATGAACAAGATTTTTCAGATATTAAGTATTAAACTCAAATTATACTCTTCATATCTCCAGTGGTTAAACTGAACTTAAACTTGACAGTTGGTTTGAACATTCATTGTTAGGCATAGCCGTATTTGATAGGTCCTCAGCTTTCTCCAACCATTGTACTGATTTGTGCAGCTAATCATAATGGGATCCACAATTTAACATGGACACCAAACTATGATACAACTTAGTATTTCTTATTCTCGTGAGCCATTGCCATAGGTGAAAGAGGCAGTGAATGATAGATAAAATTATTGGACCAACAGAGGGTTGAATATTGAAGTTTTTCATACTTACTTACTTAGTCACATTTACACTTGAAATACCATTGAAAAATTATAAGTAAATTTGAGTGGTATAATTAAACCATTGGTACATAACGACATGTGAAGGAGTGTCTGGAAATTGTGTGGTTGGTTTGTTATTTATTGCTCAAAGAGGACCATAGAAATAAAATTAGCAGTACATGAAGGAAGGCAGGCACAAAACTTAACTCTGCTATTATAGAGAATATCTAAAGTGAAGGTTGTCTAGAGGATGCTCAGTGTAGAACTTGAAAATAGAAAGTGGAGATATTTAGAATTCCCTGAAATCCAAGCTCATTTTTAAGGGAAAAGGCAGTGTTCTCCTTTTCCTGTGCTGCTCATTATATTGGTTTTGAAGATTCTTTAGCATCACTGCTGCCAGTGGTTTGGATCTGCCATTAGTGTGCATATTATTAATTGATTATACTAGTCACCTTAAATAACACTCTGCACTTGTGCAGAACCACTTTCATTGAGATAATATTTTTTCATATCATGAGTGGTTTCTTAGGTTTAGGCAAGTATCCAAAATTTCTGTATAACTACTGATGATTGAGTCCATGAAAATATATTTCTGTAACTTCCGTAATAATGTAGTGTAAATTGTAGCAGAAAAAAATGTATCTGCATTTCAGGTATAGTTAAAGTTGTGGATCATGTCATCTTAGAGTCAATTTTCATAGTTCATAGTGAAAGCATGTTCCTAATTCATAATTAATGCATATGATCAGTTGTAATTTCCACTATTAAAAAAATTAAGCATTATCTAAATCTTCTGAAATTGTGTGCGCATTTTATGAGAAATGGAGGACATCTTGTTACCCTGTATAAATTTCTCAGTATGTGCAACAACAAGGGTAACCACAGCCATGGTCTCTGAACTGATAGTCCATGCTACTGCAAACATCATCAAACTGTTCGTGCAGATGGTGGTTGTCTTGCAAACGTCCCCATCTGTTGACTCGGGGATTGAGACATGGCTGCACGATACATTACATCCATCCGGATAATATGCCTGTCATCTCGACTGCTAGTTATACGAGGCCATTGGGGTCCAGCACGGTGTTCCGTATTACCCTCCTGAACCCACTGATTCCATATTCCGCTAACAGTCATTGGATATCGACCAACGCGAGCAGCAATGTCGCAGTACGATAAACCGCAATTGCAATAGGCTACAATCCGACCTTTATCAAAGTCAGAAATGTGATGATACACGTTTCTCCTCCTTACACGAGGCATCACAACAACGTTTTACCAGGCAACGCCGGTCAACAGCTGTTTGTGTATGAGAAATCGGTTGGAAACTTTCCTCATGTCAGCACATTGTAGGTGTCGCCACCGTCGCCAACCTTGTGTGAATGCTCTGAAAAGCTAATCATTTGCATATCACAGCATCTTCTTCCTGTCAGTTATATTTCGTGTCTGTAACATGTCATCTTCGTGGTGTAGCAATTTTAATGGCTAGTAGTGTAATAATCACCTTTAGCATTTCATATTCAGGTCTGTTTTATGCGAAAACACCTTCGCAAAGTAATTTGCCTGTCTAATTTTTAATGTCTGTTTATAGCACCAGATTTCAAATGCTTTCGAATTTTCCCTAATTTTCCCCACTGATGATGCTTCATTGTTGCTTATCTGCTTAAAATTCTTTAATAAATTTAGTACTTAATCTTAGAGATACATTTTACATCAGTAGATTTCTTTTGTTGAAGAACATTTTGTTTTTGCATTAATAATGTCTTGAAAGTTCTCTTCCTTAATAGAAAAATCACTTAACTACATTGTGATTAGTTTCGTTCTGTAATTTTTTAACAGTTAGTAGTACTGTGTTTCACTTTCCTTGAAGCTTTAACAATAAAGCTGGGAAGCAGGGACTGCGCACTGCATCCTTGTCTTGGTACCTTGTAGGAAATGCAGACTTCAATGGCTTTTCTGATTTAGTATTGACACTTAGTTCTTGTAAAGATCTGTGAACTTTTTGTGAGCCATTCAGGTGTTATTCATTTTATTTACTTACTTGTCGACCCATGGACAATAGCATTCTTCATGACCCATTTCCATGTGGTGAATGATTTCACATAGCCAGTCATGCTGGTAATATGTGTCACTGCATTCACATCATGCTTGCAAGATGACATCAGCATGAGGTGGGTTTCGAGAGTTTTTAGCAGTGGATCTTGTGCATCATGTGTCATTCTGGTGCATCGTACAGCACTGATAATAGGAACATAAGTTTGCGAAAATGGTCTGCAAATAAAGTTCAAATTAAAATTGTAGGTGTTTGGTGAATCATCTTCCCCTACAAAATACAATATCCATTACATGGATGTTAAAATGCAGGGCAGTTTAAATATTAAGGAATATATACATATAATATTTTCTCATTTTATAAAGAAATACATTGAACTGCTGATTTTTCTATTAGTGTTTTTAAGTGACAGGCTCACACAGGGTGTTCCTTCAGAGTTATCAGGTGCAATTTCTATATTTTTTGCAGCTATTTGCAATTTTATTTTGGCAGTGAGTAGCTGGAGTCAGCACAAACAAATACGGCTCATCACATCTTTCATGCAATGCCCAGTGGCAATGGAAAACATCAGTTTGTTTCCCATTACAAACAAAAATGATTTTTGGAGCTGAATTTCACATACACATTCAATAGAACAGTCCCAAATTAGTCTAGCGTGATATTTGTTTTATCAGTGTTTATTAACAGGGATGGTAAAACAGGAAAAATAGTGCTGCTGTTGACTGGTGGTAGCACTCACCATTGGCCAGGAAAGTTCACAGATATTTATTTGGGCTGACTCCAGCTATACATTTCAAAAACGAAATTGTAAATATGTGGCAAAATGCCAGAGGAATCACCTAATGACTCTTAGGAGAGACACCATACATATTGTTCACAACTCTTTGCTGGTGAATTGCTGTTCAGTACTTATCATAATGGGAGGAGATAAACCACTAAGCATTTGCCTTGTGTCCATTATCTTAGGATAATTGTTAATGTTTTTTCTGAACAAAAATTGTGTACTTGAGAGTTGATACTACATCTGTTGATATGCTTCTGTTACAGGCGCAACATGTTCAGTTCAATGCACTTCTTCCAGACCTTTCTCCATGTAGTGCAAATCATCCTGAGTTACTTCCTGATGCTGATATTCATGACCTACAATGTATGGCTATGCATGGCTGTTGTTATTGGTGCTGCACTAGGATATTTTTTGTTTGGTTGGAAGAAATCTGCAATTGTCGATGTAACTGAACACTGTCATTGACAGATATTTATTTGCTTAAGTGTAAATTATGACTATGATGGATATATTTTAGCTTAATTGTTGTTGAGTGTTGTCTTGTTCAGGAATTATGTTAAAGCTTGAGATGGACTGCATGTAGCATTACCTCAGTCCAATATATATTTTTTATATTTTTGATGCCTTCGTGACTCTAAAGTCGCAGATTTAAGTGTACAACTCTTTGGTAAAATTTTAACAGTTAGTAAGAACTGCTAATATTTTTATTGCGTCACATTGACACGGTCAGTGATTATTTTACAGCATATTTTAATAATGTACTGTATTAAAATCAGGGAAACTATGAACATTTATTTAGAGCAATTGTTTGTGAACTGGAATTTTGTAGTAATGAAGTAGTACATTCCGAGAATAATTCTGTTGGCAATTTAGTTTGTATTTCTTAATAGTATGAAAAGGAAACTTATTTCAATTTTGAAGCCAAAATAAAAACTTATCAGTTTTCTTAAATAAGTGATGTAATGATGAAAACTATAGATACAAATATGGCAAGTTATCCGCTCTATCTCATTTTGTTATGTTTTATTCACATCTGTCAGCTGTTTTGTGATGATGTTATAGTTACTTTCGGTTTGCATAAAAGAAAAGCATCAGTTTTCTGTAGTGACTGGACACCTTACAAAATCCGGAAAATATATTAGTGTTTTCACTGTATAGTTCTATGGGGAGTTAATATCTGCAGGCACTCTCTAAGCCTAACATTGATGTTACAATATTTAACCAAAGCTACTTCTGACTTATACATCAAAGCATCAAAAATGTTGCTGGGTAATAATAATTTTCTGTGGTACTCTTCTGCAAAATTATCTGTCAGTTATGGTAGAAATATTAAATAATGTGCCTTACATTGAAAAACTCAAATAAAAGTGATAATAATGTACACAATGGCTTCCATGTACAATTTCCTGTTGTTAATCATTGTGTATTCAGTGTGAGTAGACATTCAGGTTTTTTTTCATTTTTTTTTAATTTGTGAGAGCTGGAATGACATGAAAATTTCTTTTTTTACAACACAGAATCACGTTAACATGACATTCCATCCTAAATATTTGTTTGCTTGTTTTTGATTTGCATAATGTTTGTGCCACATCAGATACCGGCACTTGAACCATCTCCATAATATGGAGAGAATATGAAGCTGAAAAAAAAGCCAGTTGTTACCAATATGACTTGTTAATGTATTCATACATGTATAAAAGATCTGACAATAGTGTACATTACACTGTGAAACATAACTGTTTGAGACCAGTAATAAAGAACACGAAGATTTTTAAAAATATTTTTAAATTTCTTTTGACAATAAATTGAGTTCTTATACCAAATAAGGTATTGTTTTTGTAATTAAGTAATGAAATTTTTCCTCTGGTGAAAGGGTGGTGCATTAATGGATCTTGAATCTTGTAGTAGCATGCTGGGATCAAAAGATAAACCTAACCACCACTAACAAGCCCTATGCCCCTCCCCTCCAATAACAAGCCCTCATCAACCTCCACAGTTGATAATTTAGTTATTTACTAAATTATTTACTTATATTTTTAATCTTCCAGCCATCTCGTTTTTAAAATGATTTACATTTTCTCTTTTTACCCTCTCCAGTATTACGTAATTGCATTATTTATTCCATTTTTCATTAGTCTTTTTAATCCACTTTTACTACTTACTTTGCCCCTTCTATTATCTCTGAATTGAAACTGGCACAGGGCTTACCAGTGTAAATTTTCGATGCTCTACTCTCTCCATGACCTCTTCTTCATTTTTATCCTCCCTCACTCTCAAATGTAAGTCCTTCTCAAATGTGAATCCAAGTGACTTGCATCCTCTGGTTTCTAACATTCACCAACCAATCCCTCTGACCTCCATAAAGAAAGAACATATAAGTTCAAAACAATAAGATTACTTGTTTTTACTTTCAGTGTTTCTGTAAGTATATGAGGCATTTCACTTCGTGAAGGTAAGTTCTGGCCAGAGCCATCTTGTCATGTTATGTGAGAGAGCATAGGAGGTTCACATATAGGGATGATAACTGTCTGGATTAGTTTTACCAGAAGTAAATGTTCACAAATTAGGTCATTAACATTATTGCCATCAGATTTGTCTTCCATATTCTTGTAAACATCTTGCCTCCTATCCCTTTTGGAAGTAGTAATACCATCAATTAATTTGAGAAAGACCTGGAAAAAAGCTTCTTTGAAGCAATTGGAATGTTTTCTCTACTTTCCCCAAGTGCCTGTTTTTAATGTTTTCAATTGCGACGGAAATAGGAATTTCAACAGTCCCTGTCACATAGAAAGTAAAAATCCATGAAACATATTTATCATGTGTATAAACATCTGACGCAGTACTGTTTTTTTAAATTTCTGGAAGATAGTGCATACTTACAGGTTCATAAAAGGGAATGACGATAATGACTAAGCAGGAAGTAAGTCTCGACATTTTTCATGTGGCTTTCAGATGGGAAAGAAGAGGGTGTTCTCCAATGGACACTAAGTGCGTGTGCAGACATGGTGTATAGTGCTGCAGACAGAGCAGTGTGAACGTCATTTTTCCCCACAAACAATGAAAACACCTTCATAACTAAAGTTTAAATAGATTTACAAAGTGTGACAGAAGTGCACAATGGTGTAACTGCTACAATACAAATATATCTTCTATAAAAGTACAAGATTGAAAACATATCACACAGCCTGAAAAAAATAAGTATCCAGCCATGACCTGAAGTCATACATGATGACTCTGCACACCATGATGCAGGAGTAACAACACTGGGACCTCTTAAACGGTCGTCACTGTACTCACCGAAGACAGTCATCCAGGATAGTGCGGAACCGCAACAACAATGCATGCCATTCATCAGCAGTCCATGCTTCCCAGTCACTACAAATGCTACATGTGTGTTGTGGTGTTAACAGTGGCCTACACTTGGGACAATTTCCCTAGTTTGGCTGCTGGTAGCCTATGACTGATAGTGCAGGATGACAGAATGTTGTAGTGAGACTGTTGTTTTTGGATGGGAGGTGCAGACGTGAAAGGGTGCAAAATACATTGTCACATTTCATGGGTAGACACAATCAGCTGAAACCTTGAGGACAATTGTGCTTGCACTCACATTCCCACACAGTCCGACATTGGGCCACTGTCTCATCTGAATGCTCCACTAACCAAGATATTGCAGGATTCAACCAGCTGCCCTAATGGAAACCCATAGTGAGGCTCCTGATAACGTTTCACAGGAGTATGCGGACTCTGTATCATTCAGTGATTACTCAACATCTGATGCTGGTCACAATTCTTACATACCCTAGCAGGCCAGCAACAACACTAAACATGAACACCACTAATGCACATTGGTGCTAGTTTGACCTGTAACAGAGAATTGCAATTATAGTATATTCCATTAACAGATATGTAAATGACATATATGAAGTTACACTGACATCCTCCCGTACATTTCAGATGCTACTGCATGAAAATATGAGTAGCATGCTGAAAACAATGCTAATATTTAGCTTGTAGTTCACTGTGGCATTTCCAATAAATACACATAACAGCATCACACAGTTTTGTGTAACTTTCAGCAGTGTGTGACTATAAAAGTGATAAGCATCCTCATTCTTACGTTACTAATAATTGTTAACAAACACTGTTGATTACTGCACACAGGTCTTATCCTTAGCTTCTGATGACAAAACACCCTATTGTATTTTTTTTCATAAAAACACAAAATTCAGTAACTGACTAAATGAGGAAATGTTCACTTAATTACTGTGGTCTGTTTCCGGATTGGTTGCTCAGTTGTGGTAGCTCTCCTCTTTCTGTTAGTATGATAAAAATATTGGTCTACTATCCAAATCTGTCTTCCATTCATGTAACTTTTTATTATTCACATTTAATGCACATTTTATTCTAGGCATAATATTTAAGGAAATATTCCTAATTTTAATGAATCAGTGTGCCTACAATTTTTCAACATTTTGAATTGCCTCAGTATGGCAGTCTTCCTGAAAACACAACTAACATGCACATTGTTTTAACACACTCAGAATTGTTCTAATTGAGTATTGTAGTTATGTTACCCTTTGCCCATATTATCTACTGAATATAATACCATGAATTTCAATTGTTTCTGCAACTTTTATCATACTTCTATATAAAATGTAACTGTCATATCACCATATTATCCAAACAGATGGCCACTATTATATTTCAGGATATTTGGAAATGTGTGGCATGGTTGTAAATTATGTAATTCATTTTCTGTCAGTCTGAGCTTATTACTTCAACAGGAATTTTATTGATATTCTAAGAGAAAGCAGTTTACTACATTAAATGTGGTTACTCGTGCCCTGTCCGTATCATTTGACAACTTACATGTGACATGACATCTGTACAAAATGGTCACCAGTGCTGCCAATCCTCATTACCTTAGACTCTGCATATGCTTCAGTAACCATTGTGTGATGAGAAAATGTGTCACAGGGAATGGGATCTTGACTTAACTGCCTAGAATGGTACAAATCTATATAAACTTCATCTCAAGGGTTCAGGTGGTAGCACTAACACACAAGCCCTATAACACAAGAAAGCAGTTCAGCCTCCCTAAACACAAAAATCGTTCAAATGGCTCTGAGCACTATGGAACTTAACATCTGTGGTCATCAGTCCCCTAGAACTTAGAACTACTTAAACCTAACTAACCTAAGGACATCACACACATCCATGCCCGAGACAGGATTCGAACCTGTGACCGTAGCGATCACCCGGTTCCAGACTGAAGCACCTAGAACCGCACGGCCACACCAGCCGGCCCCTAAACACATGCAAACAAAAATAATACAGGGTAACAGTAACAGAACAAAGTGTCGGCTTGTATATATATACACTCCTGGAAATTGAAATAAGAACACCGTGAATTCATTGTCCCAGGAAGGGGAAACTTTATTGACACATTCCTGGGGTCAGATACATCACATGATCACACTGACAGAACCACAGGCACATAGACACAGGCAACAGAGCATGCACAATGTCGGCACTAGTACAGTGTATATCCACCTTTCGCAGCAATGCAGGCTGCTATTCTCCCATGGAGACGATCGTAGAGTTGCTGGATGTAGTCCTGTGGAACGGCTTGCCATGCCATTTCCACCTGGCGCCTCAGCTGGACCAGCGTTCGTGCTGGACGTGCAGACCGCGTGAGACGACGCTTCATCCAGTCCCAAACATGCTCAATGGGGGACAGATCCGGAGATCTTGCTGGCCAGGGTAGTTGACTTACACCTTCTAGAGCACGTTGGGTGGCACGGGATACATGCGGACGTGCATTGTCCTGTTGGAACAGTAAGTTCCCTTGCCGGTCTAGGAATGGTAGAACGATGGGTTCGATGACGGTTTGGATGTACCGTGCACTATTCAGCGTCCCCTCGACGATCACCAGAGGTGTACGGCCAGTGTAGGAGATCGCTCCCCACACCATGATGCAGGGTGTTGGCCCTGTGTGCCTCGGTCGTATGCAGTCCTGATTGTGGCGCTCACCTGCACGGCGCCAAACACGCATACGACCATCATTGGCACCAAGGCAGAAGCGACTCTCATCGCTGAAGACGACACGTCTCCATTCGTCCCTCCATTCATGCCTGTCGCGACACCACTGGAGGCGGGCTGCACGATGTTGGGGCGTGAGCGGAAGACGGCCTAACGGTGTGTGGGACCGTAGCCCAGCTTCATGGAGATGGTTGCGAATGGTCCTCGCCGGTACCCCAGGAGCAACAGTGTCCCTAATTTGCTGGGAAGGGGCGGTGCGGTCCCCTACGGCACTGTGTAGGATCCTACGGTCTTGGCGTGCATCCGTGCGTCGCTGCGGTCCGGTCCCAGGTCGACGGGCACGCGCACCTTCCACCGGCGACAACATCGATGTACTGTGGAGACCTCACGCCCCACTTGTTGAGCAATTCGGCGGTACGTCCACCTGGCCTCCCGCATGCCCACTATACGCCCTCGCTCAAAGTCCGTCAACTGCACATACCGTTCATGTCCACACTGTCGCAGCATGCTACCAGTGTTAAAGACTGCGATGGAGCTCCGTATGCCACGGCAAACTGGCTGACACTGACGGCGGCGGTGCACAAATGCTGCGCAGCTAGCGCCATTCGACGGCCAACACCGCGGTTCCTGGTGTGTCCGCTGTGCCGTGCGTGTGATCATTGCTTGTACAGCCCTCTCGCAGTGTCCGGAGCAAGTATGGTGGGTCTGACACACCGGTGTCAATGTGTTCTTTTTTCCATTTCCAGGAGTGTATATATATTAAGGACAGATGGTATGTCAGAAAAGTTCTTACCTATATTGTGCAGAATAGTAGGAACCCTGTAGTCACTAAAATAGCTGAGAAATGGGTCTATACTATTGGAAACAGGCATATTACATTAGGTTACACTGTTGTAGAATGTTGCGTGTCACAAATTACGTGAAAAATTATGAAAAAGATTAATAGTTAACAGCAGAAGATGGCAGTATCCGCCCTAATTTTTGATACACACGTCCTTCCAAAGTGCATTAAGAAGATTAAGAGAACAGTCACATCTACCATGCCCATTTAGGCGTTTTGAGTGACAGTATTTTGCACACACTTGGCTACCAAACAGGGTCGAGAAATTGTCGAAACTGTTACTAAAATTGGCTCATGTCCAGTTTCACATCACATTAATTCTGGTGGAAGCCATACTGTATGGAGTTAGGATTTTCCTTTTTCCTTGGAGGAGGAGTAAGAGGAGGAGGAGATCCAGAAATTTGAAGTAGTCAGCAGCACAACTTTCCAATGTCATTCGTGGGTATAGTGAAGAAAATGACACACAAAGTTAACATCTCAAAACACACACACACACACACACACACACACACACACACACACACACACACACAAGTGATTCAAATATTAATACCTTCATTTAGCAATGCTCCTGCTATAAATTACATAGTCTTCCCTGAACATCCAACAAAGCCACCCCATATAATTAGCGTACAGCAGGTCCAGTGTACCTATCCAGCAGGTGACAACAAATTGATTAGTGTGTCTGTGATGGTTAACCCTCAATGTCACCAAGAGCTAAATGTGAGGTGTGGATAAAAAGCCATTTGGCCAACCAATCATAATTTTAATCTGATAAGTCAGATGAGCTGGCTACAGATGCTTTGTTGTTGTTGTTGTGGTCTTCAGTCTAAAGACAGGTTTGGTGCAGCTTTCCATGCTAATCTATCCTATGCAGTCCCCTTCATATCTGTGTAGCTACTGCAGACTACATCCATTTAAACCTGCTTACTGCAATCAAGCTTTTGTCTTACACCTTCCACCACCCCTCTTCTCTTCACTAACAAACTGAGAATTCCTTGATGCCTTAGGCTGTGTCCAATCAATTGATCACTTCTTTTAGTCAAGTTTTACCATAACACTTCTCTCTCCAATTTACCTCTAATCGTGACCAGTCTTCTGTAATGCCACAGTCTCCTCTTATTGTCTGAACTGTTTATCATCCATGTTTCACTTTCACAGAAGTACACTTCAAATAATTTCAGAAAAAAATTGTTAACACTTATTCCTAATCCAATTCCTTACGCATAATCCGATTTAATTTGACTACACTTCATTATCCTTATTTTATTTTATTTGATGCCAAATTCTCATCTCATACCTCTTTCCAAGATACCTGTTCTGTTTAAATGATCTAATTCCCTTCTTGATTGATGGAATTACAATGTTATTGACAAATCTTGAAGTTTTTATTTCCTCTCCCTAAACTTTAATTCCAATTCCAAATATTCTCCCTAGTTTCCTTTACTGCTTCCCAAATGTACAGTTTGAATAATATCAGGGATAGGCTACAATCATGTCTTGCTCCCATCTCAACTGCTGCTTCCTTTTCGTGCCCCTAGTCTTATAACTGCAGTCTGGTTTCTGTACAAGTTGTAGATAACCTTTCACTCCTTGTATTTTATCTCTGCTGCCTTCAGAATTTCAAAGTGTGTATTCCAGCAAACATTGTCAAAAGCTTTCTCTAAATCTGCAAATGCTATAAATGTAGGTTTGCCATTCTTCAAAGATAACTCATATAGTTAGTACTGCCAGATGTTTTCCTACATTTCTCTAGAAATCAGGCTGATCTACCTCAAAGCCAGTTTCTACTAGTCCTGTGAATAATATGTATCACTATCTTTCAACAATGACTTGTTAACTAATGATTCATTTGTATTAACAATTGCCTTTTTTGAAACTGGAATTATTACATTCTCCTGAGGTCAGAGTATTTCATGTGTCTCACATCTTGCATGGCAGGTGGAATAGTTTGCTCAAGATACATTCTCCCAAGGATCTCAGTAATTCTGAGAGAATTTGTTCTACTTCAGGTGTCTTATTTTGACTTGGGTCTTTTAGTGCTGTATCAAATTTTTCTTGCTGTGTCTTATCTCCCATCTCATGATCATTTACTTCCTCAATGTTATCTTCTAGTTTCTTCTCTTTGTGTAACCCTTCTATATATTCATTCCACCTTTTCCTGATTTGCTTAATACTGGCTTGCCATCTGAGCTCTTGATATTCATGTGGTTGCTTCTCTTTCCCCAATTGTTCCTTTAATTTTCCTATATGCAGAATCAGTCTTTCTCACAGTCACGTGTGCTTCATGCTTCTACAGGTGTGTGTGTGTGTGTGTGTGTGTGTGTGTGTGTGTGTGTGTGTGTGTGTGTGTGTGTTTCTTCCTCTCTAGCCATTTTGCGCTTTGTCAGTATCATTTTTTCGTGTGACTTTATTCCCTTCATCTGAATTTTTATGTTTTCCTCTTTTTGTCAAATTCAGTATCCGATGGGTTACCAAAGGATTTCAACTGTGTCTTGTCTATTTGATACTCTGCTGCCTCTACTATTTCATCCCTCAAAGCTCACCACACACACACACACACACACACACACACACACACACAAAACTAAAACAGCTCCCATGAAATTTTAATTGGTTCAAAAGCAATTTAAAGGAAATGAAACTCCTGGTGCAAGGAAGAATATTGTGTTTGAGTTTGCAGGAAACACAATGTAAATGTGCTAGCACACCTGTACAAAGAGGTAATACCCTTCACAGGCAGGACTGAGTGAAGTGGTGTAGTGTTTAGCACATGACTTGCATTCAGGAGGAACAAATTTCAAATCCCAATTTTCCAAAAATTGGCCGAGGCATATGCAGCAACAGTTTCCATGAAAAAAGTACAGGTAATTTCCTTCCCTGCTGTGTCCAATCTTTGCTCAATCTATAATGTCCTCGTTATTGACTGGACTTCAAAGCTTTAACTTTTCTGCAGGAGATATCACCTTACTGGGAAGAAGGCTAAAAATGAAGTTATTGTTTGTGATAAATATAACTCCTCAGCTGTTCTTCTGGTTAGCCTTCTAAGTAGTTGCTGCTCTAGTCCACACACTACATAAGTTCACAATACTATTTACCGTACAGTCGCAAAAAGCTTTTATGTTATGTCACACTCACTCACCCCTTCTACTGTGCAGTTCACACTTTCAACATCCTATGGAGCTCATTACCTACCTGCCTAAGGAGTCATGTTGTATAGGACTTCATGTCTGGTTAGCTGAATATAGTAAACAATGGCAGACTCTTGCAGTTCAGAATCTGCTGCCATACACCTTTAAAGCTGATCTCCAGCCTTGTAAATTCTGTTCACTGGGAAGTAACTGACAGTCATTCCAGTGACCAGTTAACACTCTGGACCCATCTACTACACAGAGCAGTCCTGGAATGGAAGCCACCATGAAAGGTGACCAAAAGAGCAAACTTGGTGCTGTACATCCAATTGTCTATTTTCCAGCATCAAGACAGCAACCCAGACTGGGACCCAGACTGGGTCGATCATATCGCTGATTTATCCAACATTCCCTCACCTCAAAAAAGTACTGGTTCCCAGAGGAAACAGCTTGAACATAGTTGGAGAAAAAAAACTGCCATTCTGTCATATAAGCCAAGTAGCATGGCAATAGTTTAAGTGGCAATCAACCGAAGATAATCTTGCAGCCTTTAAGGTTGAGAGAATCATCAATGTCCACTAAATAATCGGACAGGTGTAATGACAAATGTTCATAGACTATCAACCATTATAGCAACCATACCTCAAATCTTTAATTCAACTATTGGTAATCAATCACATTCGGAGAGACTGTTTGCAATTGGTTTACAGTTTTTCACTGTCGATGTGCTTCAGTAAGTGATGAACTTCGTGAACATTGACCAAAAACAATTGATGTTGCAAAACATACTGATGCTGTTGTCAAAAAAATTGATGAGGATTGGTATGTGACTTACTGTGAGACAAGAGATTATTATTTGGCTTACAAAAAGATTGCAGTTTACTCAGTTCTGCATGAAGAACTATTCCTGACAGTCTCCACAATTTGAATGAAGCCCAAAAACTGGTTCACCTCAATTATAAGTAAATACACAAAAAATTGACTCAGGAATTACTGTGTGTGTGTGTGTGTGTGTGTGTGTGTGTGTGTGTGAGAGAGAGAGAGAGAGAGAGAGAGAGAGAGAGAGAGAGAGAGAGAGAGAGGGGGGGGGGGGGGGGGGGGGGCGTGTGCTCGGCAACATATCTGGAGAAAATTTTTTGGATACATTTGTTTTAGCTGGAAAAGCAGCAGCTATCAATTGTTTTGGATGTTCCAAGATGAACTGAAATAAAAAAAGTGGTTTGTTCACTAAGCACTTCCAAGGACATGATCACTTGTTTGCTTACAATGGACATGTTGCAACCATTGCTTTAGGTGACTGAATAGCACACAAAATAATGTCTATGGTAAGGACACTGAAGACAATTTCAGGATGGTGGTGGTTAAATCACTGTCCAATTACCCATATTTTGGTTTATGACGGTGTCTCTAAATCCTATATGGTAAATGTGGCATGGTTCCTTTGAAAATAACAGCTGAAAACCTTCCCCAATCTCTTATGATCTTGTGGTCAATGGGATGGGAAACTCTCATACTCCTTATTTATGGCAAGGAGTGTAGTGTAGTGCAGTGCAGTGCTCTCCTTCATGGATTATTTTGTAATATTGTCTCTTTGCCAACCAGCTAAACATTTTTTGATTAATTTTCCTTTGATTTCTACATGCATATTACTATATAAAATAGAATGAAAATTACAAATTGTGTGTTTGTCACAAATAGTAGTTAGGAATCAGATGTTTCAATTTGTTCCTATTCCTTTGTAGTGTGTCTGATAGCACAACGCTCTTTCCAGCATGGCAAAAAAGGCCATAAAATAGTGAACCACAAAACAAGAATGTCAACCAACACATTATCTGATAATGCAAAATAAGGGCAGCCCGACAATAAAATTGCAAAGGTTTCTTTGGCACGTTAAATTGCTCTTATGTTTTCAGAATTCTTACAGAGTTGTCAATTCTATTTTGACAATTGACCTAGTTGACTAGAAGAATGTTACAAGAACTTTCATCCTAAAATGTGCATAAATTTCAGCAAAACCACCTACCTGTTTACTGTTGTATTAAAGAGCTAGGCAGCAGCAAATACATTAAGAGCACCTCAGTTTCTAATAAAATTACTCATCAATACAAAATTTGTGACATGAACCACAACAAGAAATTCACTTTTTTGATATTTAAAAGGTGCACCAAAAATTTAACAGCCTTTTACCACTGGCAAGGATTTATATATGCAAAATACCCCAAGTTGCACTGCAGTTCAGAATCCACTTTACAGTAGGTCCTTCTATAACTGACAGGGGTAACCAGTTCAAAGGGTACAGAAAAACAAGAGTATACTGTCACCAACTGGACCATGCCTAGAGAAGCACTAGGATGTTCAAACCAACCTATTGGTTAAAGACAACTCTAGTTTAACATCACAGATAACTAGTATGCGAAAAGTTCATTTCTAAAGGGTCCTGCTGTTTTGAATATGGGGTCTTGTTTTAAACAAATTGAAACAGTTTATTGCTTTACATTAAGAGTCAATACACTTGTAAACAATATCGTTTAATAAAAACCAGGCAAATTTTGTTCAAACAATATGATAAGCACACACACAAATTCTCTAGAAACACCAATATCCATGTTCATCAAAATATATGTTGGCAAATTCAAACAAGAACACAAATGGTATTCTCTACTTGAACTTCATTGCTTACAGCCTGGTACAAGGAAATTATCTTCTTTTGTAGTTGACAGACATCAGTTTCTTACATTAACACAATAAGAAATAATATTTCTTTCACCTCCACTACAGTAGAAAAAGAAGTCATGAAGACATTCTAACATCACACCGTTTCAATAGGCATAGCATTAATAACAGTGTTCCACTTTGCTTTCTTCCACTCACTTTAAAAAAATTGCACGAAGTTATATATTAAAATTAATAAATACTACTTATATAAAAAGATTTTCCACTATTTTTAATAAATACTGCCTGACTGCCAAATGCATTCGGATGATATGTTGTCCATCAGGCTTTGTAACTAGACACTCACAGTGAAGATCAACCAACAGATGGCAACATAGTTTTATGTATACAAACAGATGTTTACACAGCTACACTGCAATGAATCAGATACTATGCCACTGTCTGCAAAATTCTCTATTCCGAAATATGTAATGTCCAAAAATCTTCAAAACCACTACATATTGAATTTAGAAGTATACAAATATATACATCAAAAAATAAGTGGTTCTTATCAAAATTATATCAATAATATGACTTATCTACACACATTAATATTTTCAGAATGCCAGTATTGATTATAGCTAATCAGATTGCATTCATAATTCATAACTGGCAAGTAACACATAATATGAGGAACCAAAGTGGTGAAGCAAATAAAACATACAAACTGTATTACATAATATTATGATCAGAATTCATGCCACTATATAGCAGTCTAATCAATTTCTTGTGCCATTTAACATTGCAAGAAAATGTGAATGAGTCACAATATAGTGGGAACACCACTATTTACACATCCTTATTACAATTTTTTTAAACATTATCGAATTAGTTAACCACTAATATCTCTATAAATATATGACCACCGAAAAGTGTCATATGGACGGCACTGACAAATTTCAACCATTTTACTAAAACTAAAGCTCATTTGTAAGGAAGCTTTGAATAGTTTGGTAATTAAAATACAATTTCATAATACAGTAAATCAAATACAACAACTTCATCAAAATAAATTTTACCAACAGTAATTTTTGTACTGAATAAAAAGTAGTTTACAAAATTCTGTTCAAAGTAAGTTTCATTACAAAATTTTTTTAAACCAAAAATGAGTAATGTGTAAAGTAGTTACGTTACAAGCCCAGCATACTTAGTGTAGGACACACAACATAGAAAGGAAAACAGAAACATCTATACCTTAAGGATCTATAGATACCTTAAAACTGTGTCTAAATTCCATATAACTTAACAAATTAGGAGCAACTATGTAACTTGCTTACCCCATGTGATTTAGAGCAACTATGTAACTTGCTTACCCCACGTGATTTCCTTAGCTATGTGCATCAGTATTCACACTTAAAACGTTATTATAAGAAAGCAATAA
Organism: Schistocerca gregaria; assembly: GCF_023897955.1. Taxonomy (NCBI): domain Eukaryota; kingdom Metazoa; phylum Arthropoda; class Insecta; order Orthoptera; family Acrididae; genus Schistocerca; species Schistocerca gregaria. The sequence goes on along the minus strand of NC_064931.1, from coordinate 132,007,093 downwards.
ACTCTCATTATGATCACTCTCATTATGATCACTCTCTTTGTTGACATGACATTTCTTCCATCAATATTTCTTGCTCCTTTAAAACACTACTAAAAAAGTAATCTAGTCAGAGATATTTTATTAGTCAAAATGCAAAATGAAGAGACAAACTATTAATTATGTTCAACCATACACTTCATCAAAATAAAACATTCAACAATATCAACTGTAGTTATAGTTCTCGTTACAATATGTGTAAAAAAACTCTAGGAAGGTTTTACAATGCAGTCTATATTAGGAACACACACTTCATTGATCAGCTGTCTTCAAATGGAGTTTTGTGATCAAAGTTGTGCTACTCAGTACTTTCGATGTATAATACAACAGCACTTTGGTCATTACTTAAGTAAGTAAAAACTATTTTCAGAATGCAGGCTTTCTGAACAGAAATTTAAGGAACAGTCAGAGTCACATTGTTTTTTTATGTCAGCTTCCTACAACAGATAAATTTTGAATGACTACAACGCAGTGCTTCAATAAAGAAAAAGAAAATACAGAGAAAACCAATGGCAAGTGTTCAAAAACACTCAGTTTTGAACTAAAAAGGTTATTAAGATATAGGTAGTGTATTAGAAATTATAAATGTATTCAGGTAATTCTCACTTATTCCCTTGTTTACATCTCATACATGCTTTTCAGCAATGCAGTCTGCTTATATTTTATCAGTGTTGTTGAGAACAAGAGAGGCATACAATTAATGATACACAGGTTCACAACATGTTCCTCTTATTAGAATACAAATTTATGGACTTAAGCTTTAGAGGAAAACAGACTGTGGAGAACATCCTGCAGACTGATAATGCAAATGATCAAAATGTGCAATTACAGACAGTAGGTAGATGAAATCATATACTAAAATAGAAATTTTTTGAAAAATTAAAACAATGTTGGTTAGATTGTACTTATTTACTAAATTCAAAGCATTTGGAACCAAAACACGTCTGAGAACAAACTATATTGAGCAAGAACACAAGCAAAATTTTAAATTCCCAAGGAAAGGCATAAACTCTGTATATTACGCAACTAGTTGAAATATTTAAATGATGATAAAAGCACATGATTTCTGTTATAAAACACTGCTGCGATGTACTTTTTGCAATATGTTAATTCAGAATGAGATAAAGAAAATGTGGAAAAAATTTCAAGTTCTAACTACCACTGACTGACTTAAGCATTGACCTAATAAAATCTGTGTGGAAATCGAAGTGGATTTCAAATCATAATGGATTTTTAAAATTATTTTGCAGCAGTGATTTCAACTCCACGAAAACAATACTGCAGGATGCAGCAAAGTTGGTACAGATAAATCAGAAACTGTTGTACTATGCTGGTAAGCTTATCACCAGCTGTACAGATGGGAAAAATTAAACACTTGCCATGTATTTACATTGTGATTTTCAATAAAAAGGCAATAATGAACAAGGAAGATCAATGCTATTATTTTAAGTGGGAAAGGATTCAAAATGTACTCATATAAAAATCCTTTTTGGAGAGCAGTCTGCTGATTCTTACAGTACTGAACTAAACAGTAATAATGCAAGGTTCTCATGCAATTTTAGTAATTCTGAAATATGAGATTGTAAATGAGAACACTAATGATGTTGCTGTAAGGAGATGAGCGAACATTGGGCGTATTTAGCAGCCTCATCAGTACTTGAATAAATGGTTAAGTGCCTTCCACGATGAAAAGTAACTAAGGGAATTTTATAGTTTTCTCTATTTGTATATAAAATACCAATAATACATCTGATTAAGTTTGTGGATGCCAGATGTTATTAAATGCTAATTAATACTGGCCACATGCATCTGACAGTCTTAGTGAATCTGTCAAAGTTCCAAATTTTATGGCACTACTTTTCTGTGGAAGGTGTTTCAGAATATGCATCTTGTTTTAACACTGTGAGAGAACCTGCAGAACACTTTGATAAAACTTGTATTTTTTTAGATAACACTAATGTGAGGATGAATTACAGTTGCATATGCAAATAAGCTGCCCTACTACAGTGGTTAAAACACCATCTCTCTCTTCCATCTTGCTGCATAATCACATTCCTCCATCCCCACTTTTTATCCTACCAATTATATACAATATAGTCTTAGTCTTGACAATTAACTTGTTTCAGAAATTAGCAGCTATGTAAGCCAACTGCACTGAAATGGAAGAAGAAGAAGAAGAAGAAGAAGAAGAAGAAGAAGAAGAAAGTACCTGTACACTGAGTTTTTAGCAACTAGTGGAATACCTAAGCGAATCAGTGTAACAGCGTTGCAAAGCAATTATGAAATTATATTGCATGATGTTTTCTTATATTTTCTTGGCTTGGAGTTCAATACTTACTGACAGTAACTTTTTGGTACAACTGCTGATGTTCATCACTAAAGATTTTCTAAACCCTCAGTAGATGGAAGAAACAGAGAGAAAATGTTAAACCACTTTGCAAGTCTTTTGTTTATACTCATTTATATTGTTAAGAGAGTTACTTTTTTTTTTTTTTTTGCTAAGTCATTCAGCATGAAGTTGGCTCCCAGAAGATTACATTCAGGGACTTAACATTAGATAAAAGAATTTTGTACCGATTTGTATGTTAACTGAAATTACTGTAAATGATATTATAAATATTACTTATCTGGGTTTGACAATTATACAGAAAACACTTGGAATTTATGATCCAAAATGATTTTTCCCTCAGTTCTGAGATCTGACAATACATAGGAATTATAAAGACCATTTATTTTTTTGACCAGTTACAAACCGTTAAAACTTGTAGAGAGTGAACCTGTCCACTGAGACTGAAATTTGTGCATGTGGGTTTCTTGACTAAATGAATGAAACTTCTGAATAGATTTTAAAATCACTTTCTATCTTAACGCCTGTTTTTCTAATAATGGTTGAAAAATTACAGATACCTGGATTAATTAACTCTACCTTGTAGAGAGATATTCATTATGAAATAAAGATCTACAATTTTAAAACAATTTCCACAATTAAACCATTGTATTCGCAGAAATGTTTGGGCTACAAATAGCTATGGAGACAGGGGTGTAACACACAACTGCAGAAAAGAAAATATTTTATTGGCAAAAATACCAACAGAAAAGCAAGAAACTAAAGTAAATTATTTTGACCTCTAGCACCCTGTAACGTGTATGCAAATCATACGACATAATGTTGCAGTTTCACACATCCAACATTATTCTGGTTGCAAACTACATCCAATGTTAAAAATATTACAAAATACATTTTACTGATTATACCACTGACAATGTACAATGAGGTAGATACATTCGGCTTAGAAGCAAATAGATTAAATATGTTATGTCACCAATTTCAATATGCTTATTATGCTTCAGTAAATGACTTAAGTGACATTTTTACAAAAGATTTATACCATGGTACAATTTCACTGAAGTGTGTGTGTGTGTGTGTGTGTGTGTGTGTGTGTGTGTGTGTGTGTGTGTGTACGGGGGTGGGAGTGGGGGGGGGGGGGGCATGCGTGCAAAATGGTTTAAATGGCTCTGAGCACTATGGGACTTCTGAGGTCATCAGTCCCCTAGAACTTAGAACTAATTAAACCTAACTAACCTAAGGACATCACACACATCCATACCCTAGGCAGGATTCGAACCTGCAACCGTAGTGGTCGCTCGGTTCCAGACTGTAGCGCCTAGAACTGCTCGGACACCCCAGGCAGCGGTGCACGCATGCATTACACAACAATCTGTCCTCTGGGATACTGGGATATTCAAACACATTTGTGTGTGTGTGTGTGTGTGTGTGTGTGTGTGTGTATATGTAAAGCAGTTTAAACCAGGTATCAGTTCAGTACTATTACGACCTAAAGATGCTGCTTCTTTTGGATACTGTATGGTTATTTCAAGCACTAAGTATAATCAATTTTTGGATGTCATCAGTGCTTAAGAGATGGTAAGGCATAACATTTTGAGAGCCCTGCTATGAATTAAAAGCTATTAACTGCTTCGTTCAACTAGCTGACTTTCACACCAACATCCCCACATTTTCTCTAGACTTCTGCATTACATCAACTTTTAAGTACCACACATTACATATTAAACCCGAAACATGAACAACGACTGGAAGGGAAAGGGAGATGCCTTACAATTGAAAAATTTGGTGGGATTGTTATCAGATGAAAAGAATCAGATAATGTGCACTACCTTGCTGAAGTATGAATCATAAAGGTTTCCTGATATAGCAAGCTATCATTTGCATCTACATTAAGTTGCCAACAAAATTTTAGTACTGACTTGCTACTAAAAATTCCGCAGATTACATTACATCAGTATCACTTAAGACCATTTATATTTGAGCTATATCCTTATCAATTGAGTATTTTGCTTTTGTTGCACTGCACCTGCTACTGATTTGTAAGAGATTTGTTCTTCCTTTATTCCTTTCACAATTATTTTAAGTGCTTCCACTTTATTAATCTCTCTATCTAACACAAATTTTTGTTTTCTGCAACACACACACACACACACACACACACACACACACACACACACACACACACACACACACACACACACACAAAATATATATGTCTGTTTTATATTTTAACAGTGTTAGTAAAGCTATAAGATGAAACTCACACTGAATCCTCTTTTGGAAAGATATGAGATGTTACCTCAGTGTACTGGTCATACTAATGATGAAAAACAAACACATACACCCCCGCCTCCTCTCCTCCCCCCCCTCCTCCCCCCCCCCCCCCCCCCACACACACACACATGCATATGCTTATGCACACACTGAAGATATCTGAAAGAAACAAAATACCTGTGGAATCATCTCATAAAATCATTTAGGGGAAAACTTTTTTCAACCAATGCCTCCTCCTTAGACAGAGGAACAGAGGAGAGGCTACATCACGGTGAGGAAGGAACAGTTTAATTTCCTGGAATTATTTAAACAAGCTACAGAAAGAAGTGTACCTAAATGGCCCACTAATTTTAAGTCCAGCATTTTATTGCCTATTCATCCAGTTTCGTCGTATCAGAAACGTGGGAACGCATTATTTATGCTATATGCTGTATTAATATGATTATTATGAGAACTGTGTCATTATAGTTTTAGTTTGCCCTACATAAATGTTCATCAGTAAAGTACATCACACAATAGTCTTTCCTTGCCTGTGTTACACACACCAAGTTCTATTTCCTCTTTCCCTTCCACTGTGTGAGAACTCTTCCAATACGACTGCTGTTTTTTAACTATCTTCCAATGCAAGGATGTCTGAAGTTAATGTAATGTCAGCCGGTACACTGACTATACAAAGTGTTACATTAAAAAACTCTGCAGTTTGATATTCCGAGATGTTTTTACCTCTTCTCTTCTTAAACCAATTGTTTACACTTCTACCACTCTCTCTTTCTTGTAAAATGTTTACTGATGCTTCTCCCCATACATGGCCTTCTTATTGTCTCTTCATTCCACATCTTATAAATTTATTTTGAACCATTCCTCCTACAAATCCACATTTAAATTTTTTCAAGACTGTCTCTGACTTTCACAATAGACATGTTCAAACGTCATAGAGAGAGATGAATGATTTTAATGTTGTCTGAAAATGTAGTATATTTGTTCTATATTATGAAATTTCAGATTTATTTTGGCCTTTTCCTTCAATTCGTTTACAGTTTTGAAGTTGAAAAACAAAAGTGACAATTTTTCACATCTCAACAAAAATGTTGGGTTTCTGCAGCTTCCCAACTTTTATTTACAAGTTGTCTTAGCTTTATAATTCAGAAAATATTCTGTTCAATTTTATACTGTCAGTAGCTACATCCTGACCTACAATTGCTACATGTCTGAGTTTTTTCTCAGTTCATTCTTCAGAATTACATTTCATAGCTGCTATTACTTCTTCAGTAATTCTAACTTTTCTGAAATCAAATTAATTCTCTAGCATTTCTTCAACTTCCCAGTCTAGTGCAAATCATTTGGTTAATTTAACCACACATAGAAAACAAAGTAAAAAACGTTTAGCTGAATAAGAATGACAAAAATCATTCTTACTGCTGTTGTTGATCACTAACTTGTCTCTTTCTTAAACCTAGAAAGCAGTATAGACATATGAATTTAGCGAGCAATATGTTTATGATAATCGTGTTTGCTTAAAATCTCTCAAACACTACTTCATAAACCTGGATTTGTGTTACACGATTAAACTAAATACATAACGTGCAGCAGTTAGAAAAAATATTAAACATCAACAATTAATGTAATAAATAAAATAACAAGCCATACCAAAAGCTGTTATCAATATAGTAAACAATTCAAGTGAAGAATGACAGTGCTCATAAGTGAATCCAATCAAAATACACATTTCTTCTGAGAAAAAGAGAAAGAGAGAGAGAGAGAGAGAGAGAGAGAGAGAGAGAGAGAGAGAGAGAGAGAGAGAGAGAGTAGAAGTTAAACTTTATTTGTATCACAAACTGTCACTCTAATCTTGCATCAGATTTCACTCGCAATAAACAAAACTAAAATGCTCCTCTTGAAAATGCTTCAATTATAGTGGGCACCTTTTCATCAAATCCTTTGATCTCCAACATACCAGGATCTGCTGGGTCAATACAATTCAATCCACACATATCTAGTCCAACCGCAATATACCTGTAACACAATAACTGATGTAGAATACACTCCTTTTTCAAATTTATAACTAAAATTGTAATTCTATTTAACAATCTTAATAGAACATTATCACAGACATTCTTTAGTGAACTTTTCAGTTATTGGTTGTTTATAATTTTTTTAATTTCTCATATTTTGTGAAAAAGCTAATGCGAAATTGGCAATTTTCACAAAATATCATTAAATTTGTCCTTTCCCATATAAAAAAAGTTACAAATCTGAGAAGTTTGCCAATATAACTTATAGTTACTGAATCTTTAAACTGAATTTTGCCTTCTTTTTACCTCAAGGCATAGGCTAATCCTATCCCACTTAACGAACTAAGTTGTGATGTCAAAAACGCCACCAAAATTTCCAATAATAACATCAGAATTGGCAAAAACACCGAAGTTGGCAATATGCGCACCGAAATTGGCAAAATAGAACAATATAATTAGCAAAAAACCGAATATCACAAAAAATATATATAATTTAGCAAAAGATACACCAAATCTGGCAAAAATAGTAAGACTGAATCTGTCAAACTGGTGACACTGAATCTGGCAGTCAAAAAAACTAACATCAAATATGACAAAAAATAACATCGAGTCTGGGAGAAAGTAACAAGAAAATTGACAAAACTAGCACCAAAAATTGTAAAAACATAAGCACAGAAATATGAAAAACATAACATAACATCGAAATTAGCAAATAAATAACCCCGAAGCTGACAAAAACACTGGATTTGGTGGGAGGGGGGGGAACACTAGGGAAAAATAGCACCTAAATTGGCAAAACGACAACACCGAAATTGGGGGGGGGGGGGGGGGAATCACACTGAAAATGGAAAAATGTATCACTATAAAAGAAACAATTGGCAGAAGAATGAAGAAACTGACAAAATGAATGTGCAAAATAAATAGCACCAAACATTACAAAAAAATAGCACTGAGTTTAACCGTGAAGTAAAACGATTTTTTCCCACCCTAGCTATTCCCGTATTTAATCTGCTACTAAAACCAGTGCAGTTCTTGACTTAAAATTAAATCATTTCACTAACTGATCTAATTACAAGGAGACAGATCGGCTAGGCAGCGCTCTCATTCAGGATACAAAATTCCAAGGATTGTGACGCACACATCAATAAGTGGAAAAAAAAACTATACTCATATTTTGAAACTGTTCCTTATTTCCTTAGAAAAGAAAGCCTTAGTTTGGGAGAAGTTTTCTCAAAAGATTTTTCGCTTTTGACATCATTAATTTATCATTTCGACAACTGAGATAGTAAATGTATCAAAGTCACTGACCAGCGTTCTATTGTATGTAATAGTTATGATTTGCACTTTGTTTTGCCAAAATATCCACTGAACTCTGATTCTGAGTCTGTGTGAGGGCATATGGTAAGCTTACCATTCTTCAGGTGGAGTTATGACAGAGGAAAGAGTCAGATGAGAGCATTATGTCATCCTAGCAGCAAAAAACCAGCTCAGGATCTACCTGACATGATTTATATGGTTTTCACATCATTCCTCCTTAACATGACTCAAGTATTTAACCATTGTGTCACCTTGTATGTCTGTCACAAGAGAAAATTCAAAATGTTGCTAAAACTATGATCTTGCATAAAAACTGGTGCGACTTTCAGTGCAGTGATATAGGATATTTCAACAGAGACAAGTAAACTAAAAAATTTACCAAAACTATTTAATATGAACATTGTCATCACAAATGATTCAGTGCAACATGACCTTTCACAGCGGTGGTGTGTGAATACAGAAATTCAATACCACAGCTCTGAGCTAAGAAACTGTGCAATAAGTTTAACTATGTAAATCTGCTAGACCTAAGTACCATGAACTGTGATAATCACACAAGCCACACACTGCACTTAAACAGAAAAGGAGAGGCCAAGCTAGGTTCCCTGTGAAGTGAACTATGCAACAAAGATACCAGCAGTAAGGAGGAGTATCCAATTGCTCTGGACTATAACCACGAGACTTTTTCAGGACAGTAGTAGATTTTCCAACAGGGGTAATTGATACTGTCACAATCTGACATATTATATACTGATAGGGGAAAAATCACAATACCAAAAAGTAATTAATAGCAGTAATGAAATTTTGGGAATACATTTTTCTAGGAAATATACTTCAGTGATTAAGTTGGAAGATCAGAGGTTAATGTAAGTGCAAGATAAGCCATTGCAAATGTGAAATACTGGTACATTAATAACCGGTGGAACCACCAGAGTGTTGAATGCAAGTATGTAGATCTGCACGCATTGTGTTCTACAGATGCCAGATGTCAGTTTGTGGAATGGAGTTCCAAGTCCGTTGCACCTGGTCAGTCAATACAGCAATGGTTAATACTGTGTGTGGATAGCGCTGGAGTTGCCGACCCGTGAGGTCCGATATGTGCTCGATTGGAGACAGATATGGTGACTGAGCAGGCAACATGTTCACACACTGCAGAGCATGTTGGGTTACAACAGTGGGATGTGTGCGCGTGTGATCCTGTTGGAAAACACTCCTATCTGTTGGAAAACACTCCTAGAAATGCTGTTCATGAAAGGCAGCACAATGGCTCAAATCACAGACTGACATACAAATTTGCAGTCAGGATGTGTGGGATTACCACAAGAGTTGTCCTACTGTCACACAAAGTCGCACCTCCAAACCCCAAGACCAGGTGTAGGTCTGGCGTGTGTAGCACACAGACAAGTTGGTTGCAGGCCCTCAACAGTGCAACCATGGCACTGAGGCAGAAACAGCTTTCATCAGCAAACATAACTGATCTCCACCCCCCCTGAAGTCGCAAATTACGGTGGTTTGGAGTCAGTGGAACACATGCTACAGGGTATCTCGCTCACGTCTGCCCTCGAAGTAGCCAATTTGTAACCGTTTGTTCTGTCATTGTGGTGCCAGTGCTGATCAGATTGCTGCAGCAGATGCAGTATGACATGCCAAAGCCATACACAAACATGGTGGTCTTCCCTTTCAGTAGTGCAATGCGGCCATCCAGAGCCTGCCTTCTTGCGACCGTACATTCTCGTGACCACCACTGCCAAGTCTTTTTCTGTAGTGTCGCACGTATGGAACATCAAGCTTCTCATAGCATTATTACACGACCTCATTCAAACTCGGTGAGATGTTGATAATGACGTCTTTATAAGGTTAAAGATATTTTGGCTAACATCAGCTCACCATGTCCAGTCTCAAAGGTAGATAATACTCACAACCGTAACAGCATGTATTTAATGCAAACCTGATTTGTATCCTCACAGTGGCACTACTAGCATCACTCATATGCAATTGGTGTGAAATTTGAATAGACATCATCTTTCAAATGTAGACACATGCCTACCAACTTTCGTTTGTGTCACAATTCCTCCTTGGTGTTGTGATATTTTTTTCCATCAGTGTATTTATAAGACAGGTCAAGATCAACAGTGTCAGTGTGTCACCCTTTCTGGCCACGACAGTCAATTGCTTATAGTAACTGACATCAATCTGTGCAACAGTTCTGTACATTCTTGGAATAAATTATGAGACCCTTAAAAATTTTAATTACAGCCAGAAAGACGTAGACTGAAGTCCAGTTTTCAATGAAACAGATGTACATAAAAAAGTATAGTATGTTTTTAAATGAATTCATGTTGCTTTTAGAAGCTACCTTTCACAAAAAAAATAAAATAAAATAATAAAAGAAATCAGAAACAGCCGTGTAAAGACTGACAAGAAAACATGGCTCACTGCAGGAATAAAACATCCTGCAGAAAAAAGAGATGCTACATAACTGTCTCAGAACTTGCAATGACCCAAAAATACAGCAGAACAACAAACTTTACTGTGTTGCCTTAAAAAAGGTAGTTAACAAGTCTAAAAGTATGTGCACAAAATCTGAAACAGAGATCAGGAAACAACATAAAAACTATTTGGAATGTGATAAAGCATAAAACTGGCAGAAAAACTGAGAACATGACACTCTCAGAATTTTTTTTTTTTAAAAAGGTGACAACATTGTAAACAAACCTGAAGTGGTTGGAGAAATATTAAGCAAACATTTTTGACAGCAGCACAGAAGGCTGGCTGTAAAGGATATGTGGATGAAGCAATGGTGGTGCTACAGCAAGCTATTAGAAACAGAACACTGCATATATCTCCCCCTTATGTTACAGTACATGAGACAGAAAGAGTAATTAAGTCAACAAAAAATAAAATATCTGTTGGTGTGGATAATATTGCTAGCAAAATATTGAAATATTGTTCTAAATATGTAAATCCAGTATTCTGTAAAACATTCAATACACCTCTGCAAGAAGGAATTGTCTCAGACTAAAACTGACTGTAGTGGAAAAGGTGATTAAAAAAATGGCTCTGAGTACTGTGGGACTCAACTGCTGTGGTCATTAGTCCCCTAGAACTTAGAACTACTTAAACCTAACTAACCTAAGGACATCACACACATCCATGCCCGAGGCAGGATTCGAACCTGCGACCGTAGCAGTCGCACGGTTCCGGACTGCACGCATAGAATTGCGAGACCACCGCGGCCGGCAAGGTGATAATAGTAATGTCACGATCTATTGCCAGTAATGTCATGATCTATTGCCCAGTCTTCCTTTTAACTGTATTTTCAAAAATGTTTGAAAAACTCACGCACAGAATGATGTCAATCATCTAAATATCCACATCGTCCTCGCCAAGTAAGCTGAGGGTTTGTGCTAGTCTTTCTACCAAACACGCAATATTCTCTTTTAAAATCAAGTTTTGGAAGCTATTAACAAAAAATATGTCCACCAGTAGGTATTTTTGTGTGATCTCTCAAAAGTCTGATGTTGAAAGCAGACTGCAGTACTGAGGGGCTTATCTGGAGAACAGCATCATCTGAGAGGGACACCTTAAGTTGTGATGGATCACAAGACTATTTTAGGTCCACTGTTATTTCTTATTTTCATTAATGAGCTCTACTTTGTTCCAATAAGAAGCATAAATCTACCCTTTTTGGAAGATATGACAATTCTCATTGATGAATTGCCAGAAAATAGTCCTGAACAGTTTTCATTAAAATATAAAACTGATTTTCTTAAAGGTGTCTCTCACTCAATGCAGATAAAACCCATTACATGAAGAAAGTGACAAAGTGTAGAGATCAATTCATACACAAAGTGGAGGATACAACATCCTTAGGTTCTTGTATAAACAGCAAATGTAATTGGTCAATCCATATTACGAATGACAATAATGACACTCGACACTCAATCGTCAAATTATCATAAAAATTACAACAATTAAAAAGTCAAGAATGATGAAGTGTTTCCAAAAGCCGCACTGCTGTACGAAGGTGCTTTATTCACAATTACTGGTTTCACGTCAGTATAGATGCATCTCCATGATTATAGTGTTATATTTCCACAATATAGATGGACAATACGAAGTTCTAGCTTTTGGCAATTTATCTACATTAAAAGTCAAACCACAATGGTGGATTGTTATAACAAAATTGAGCACACCCAAAAATGCTTGTAAAATGTACACAGTACGACTGCTGAGTGAGCCAGGCCTGTTAGAACCATTTACGATATCTTATAAGATCTGGAAGACACCAACTGATAAAACTGACCAGGTAAAACTTAAAACCCTGTGTAATGTTTGGACTTCTGCCTTATTGCTAACAGGCCGATGTGATATAAGCACCCCATGAAGGCTCACAATTAAATGAGAGATTGTTTGATGAAAACCAGTTTAATATTTCAGTGAAAACTTTGTTCGGGACTATTTTCTGGCAATTCGTCATCAAGAACTGAGGTATAATCTGCAAAAAGGGTAAATTTATTGAGTGTACTGCTAGCCTCCACAGGCTGCTTACACCTCATCAGCATACTAGTAATACAGAAGAAGAAAGCTGGTCAATCACAGCCAGTAGGATGGCGCCCATAATGACCGGACATCAGGAAACTGCACTTAAAGACTGCATACGTGAAAACCATTCAAAACTCGCCCTGAATCGTGTAGTAACAAAGTAATAAATGAAACTGATCCAAGTAATACAAATATGGCTTTACTCATAAACCTCTGAACAATAGTGGAACAAAACAAAAGAATCAGGCAGAAGGTGCAACATAAGTAATATACAGAGCAACTGATGTACGTGATACAAACTAAGAGAACATAGTGAGAGGGAGTCACTGCTGCCCTGTGCATATATAGGCACGAGTCACCAGTAACCAATGCAGCAGAGACCATGCCACAAGCACACTTCCTACAGGAGGTCTCTAATGGTTGACCCATGCTGATAACACACACATGCACTAGCAGCAGGATACAGCAGTCTGTGACATGTTTATCATCTTTCTCATCATTGCTGATATTACAATTGTTTTGGAGCTAGTATTTATTAATTTTGTGCCATAGAGCAACATGTTGCCCCACTCAAGGACATTGCAACTAACAATGTCCTTGTGGTATCGATATAAATGATGCTACGGCTTAGGTGCAAGTTATTTATTTGGCACTACGACAGACACTGAGAACACCACCCTCTAGCCGGTGCTGTGGAGGTCTACGAGCTCCGCTACAGATTCTGCCCCATTTCATCAAGAGCTGACGGCCGGGACATTTCGCTTCAGCTTCGCACCTACGTACCAAGTTATGTATGCCTCTGTAAATATTCATGCACCAGTAAACCTCTTTTACTTTCTTGCAGTACCTACGTGTATTATCTTTTCCTGCTCCTGCCCAAGCACCGCCTTCCAGGTGGGATACAAAAGATGGCGGCAATCAGAGATTAAATTTTTTTTCCCCTTTCATTTCCTATTTTTCTCAGTACTGCTTTAGTTTATATATATATTTTTTCTCATGTGCCTGACTGTATCTAAGTGCTCCAACCTTTCGCTATATAGAATTTCATTTGTGTAAACCATGACTTCACCAGATGAACAGGCTTTGCTGTTCGATCTTGTACATTTTCAGGCTCAGCAAATGATGCAGCTGCTTGCTGCAATAAATGGAGTGGTCACACTACAAACTGCAACTACTTCAGCGCCTCCGACGCCACCGCCTTTACCGACGCCATCGTTGACGGCACTGTCATTTCGTGCCTTCAGTTCTGACGTTGAACGTTGGCCAGAATACATTGCCCAGTTCGAGGCACACTTCGCAGCTTACAACATACCAGGAACAGAGTGGCTTGCTTTTTTCATTGACAACGTGGATGTTGTGCTATACCGTGTGATTGTGAAATTGTTTCCCACCACCCACTCAGAAACTAAAACGTACGATGAAGTGATTGATGCACAGTGTAAATGTTGTAGCTGCACGTTACAAATTATTTTGTCTCCAACGTCGCCCTACTCAGTCAAATAAATCTTGGTTAGCGGACCTTCAGGTACTAAATTCTGATTGTGACTTTAATTGCTCATGTGGACGCTCATATGCAGATATAATGATTAGAGACGCTATTGCGCAGAATGTGGCGGATCAACCGCATCCGCGAACAAATCCTCAAATTTAAAAACCCGTCTTTGCAGGAAGTAGTGGAGTTGCTAAACAGACAGACATGGCTACTTCCGCGTTCAACGTGACCCCAGGTGTGTGCACTGTTAGTGCGGCAAAACACACGCCCTCCCACACAGCCAGCCACGTCGCACCGCCTGCACACACGTAAACATGTTTCAAGCCAGGCGTGTCCGAACTGATTTCGTGCCCACCCATGGGATGATTGTCCATCCCATCAAGGACAGCGTTACTTTTGTAGTAAGACAGGACATGTGCAAGCTGTGTGTAGTAAGAGAAATACTAATTCACAACCTGTCTCCCATTCACGTGACTCGCACAGGCGTCACCACAACGGCAACCGCCAAGATCATGATTCACATCAGCCTATGGACTTTAATGCCATTTATTCAAAGCCTTCTGCTTCCCATGCTTCAACAGCTCGTCATGTGAATCAAGTTTTGCCACACACTTCCTCTCACATTCAGTGCGATGCAAGGAAACTTTTTGTGACTTTGCACATTTGTGGATGTTCTGCTTGCTTGCAGCTGGACACTAGTGCATCAGTTTCTTTACTGAACAAATGGACACATGACTTGCTTGGTTTGCCCCCACTACGTCATTCACATTCCACGCTGACTGCATTTACTGGACAGGAAATCCCAGTGCTCGCCATGTGTAGTTTGCTTGCCACGTATGGTGCAATGACCTGTACAGTGTCTTTCATGTGCTCCGCTCTAATGATGCTATGAACATTTTTGGCATGGACGCATTTGAACTTTTTGGCCTCGCGATTCAGGACAATGTACTTTGCATCAACGCTAGTGACCATGCAGCAGTGTTGCCGCCCTATGCAATGATTTTGCTGAACTCTTTTCTGATGGCCTTGGTTGTGCCTCAGACTTCGCAGTTCATGTTGTAGTTAAAGACAATGCCATGCCTATTTTCTGGCACGCACAGCCGGTACCGCACACATTGCGCGACGCCGTAGCTGCTGAACTTACGCATTTGCAAGACATTGGTGTCATTGAACCTATTTCTGCTTCGACATGGGCTTCACCTATAGTGTGTGTGAATAAACCAAATGGTCGTCTCTGTATCTGTGCTGACTTTAAGTCTACAGTAAATCCCCAGACAGTGGTAGCTACATTTCCGTTACCGCATCCTGAAGACATTTTTGATAAGCTTGGTGCGGGAAAATTCTTTTCCATGATTGACTTGCAGGACGCATACTTTAAGATTCTGCTTGACGAACAGTCGCAGCACTATTATGTGATCAACACCCACCTTGTTCAGGTTTCGCTGTCTTCTGTTCGGTTGTGCTTTGGCTCCTACTATTTTTCAGTCTTACTTGCAGCAGTTGTGTGCCACTGTCCCTGGTTGTTCCAATTATCTGGACGATATAGTCATATCAGGTCGCACCCCTGACGAACATTTGCAGAATTTGCGTGCCTTATTTACTGTACTTTTGCAGGCAGGACTAAAGTGAACAGAGACAAGTGCAAATTTTTTCAAACTGAGATTCAGTATTTAGGACATATGATTAATGGACAGGGTATCCACCCCTCGGCGTCGCATCTCAGTGTGATTAGAGACTTGCCAGCACCCAGGAACTTGAAAGAACTTAAGTCTGTGTTGGGCAAAATCACTTACTACATTCTGTTTATACCAAATGCAGTGCAGATTGCAGCGCCGTTGCATCACCTTCGGTGTAAGAACGTTCCTTTTGTTTGGTCTTCGGAATGTGACACTGCTTTCCATAAGCTCAAATCAGCTTTGCTGAGTGATCACTGTTTGATTTCGTTCGATCCCTCCAAACCAGTTGTTTTGGCTGTTGATGCGTCTTCTCATGGCATTGGCACAGTTCTCTCACACCGAATTAATTCTGTCAATCACCCAATCGCTTTTGCGTCTAAGTTGCTCAATTCTGCCCATCAAAACTATTCTCATATCGAGAAAGAAGCTATAGCTATTGTCTATGGAGTGACAACGTTTCATGAATTTTTGTACGGTCGAAAGTTCTATTTGGTCGCCGACCATATGCCTTTGGCTTCGTTGTTTCACCGGTCAAAGCCAGTTCCGGCCCGTACGGCACAAAAGTTGCAACGTTTGTCTTGTTTTTGTCCAACTAAAATTACGAAATCTTGTTTCGGCCTACGGCCCAGCATGGAAATGCTGATGGTTTGTCTCGTCTTCCTATTGGTCCTGACGAAGTGTTTGATTCTTCCAAACTGTCCTGTATGTTTATTGATTTGCAAGATAAGGAATTAGTTGATGGTTTTCCGGTAGATTTTCATCGCATTGCTTCTGCGACAGCCGCTGATGCTTCTTTGCAGATTCTTTGGCAGTATATTCGTACTCAATGGCCTCAATCTGCTACGCAAATTCGAGATCCCCTTGTACAGCGTTACTTTGCGCACCGTCACAACTTGTCTATACACCACAGTGTTATCTTGTTACGATCTGACAATGGTCAGTCTCATGTGGTTGTACCTCATTTGTTACAGTCTGAAATCCTCCGCTTACTGCACGCTGGTCATTGGGGGTATAGTGTGGATGAAGCAATTAGCGCGTCGTCACTGCTCTTGGGTCGGCATTGATAAACAAATTGAGAATTTGCTTGCTGATTGTCGCTCTTGTGCGGAGCATCAATCTGCTCCCTGCCAGTGCTTCTGTGCCTGGCCAACTCCTACTGTGCCTTGGCAGCACGTTCATATTTATTTAGTGGGTCCATTCTGGGACACCCGCTGGTTGATAGTTATTGATACATACAGCAACTTCCTTTTTGTTCTCCATATGTCTTCTACTATATCTGCGAGTACTGTTCGGGCTTTGACGTCTATTTTCTGCATTGAGGGCATTCCTGAAGTTATTGTCCCAGATAATGGCCCACAATTCATGTCCTCAGAGTTTGAAGCATTCTGTGTTGCTAATGGCATTCGCCATCTGACCTCAGCCTCATTCCACCCCCAGTCGAACGGCGAGGCTGAACGCTTTGTGGGTACGTTTAAGTCGCAGATGAGCAAGTTGTGCGCCACGCACTCTCAAAAGCGCGTGCTCTGGACTTTCCTTGCTTCCTACTGCTCTCAGCCGCGTGGCACCCCATTTCCCAGTGGAATTGCTACATGGCCACGCGCATCAGTCGCTCCTGCAGCTATTGCACCCGCTGCCGTGCACTCCCGCTGCTTCGCCTCGTTCTGGCTTGACGCTGCATGATTCGGTGTTCTATCGAGTTTTCTCTAGCAGGCAGCGCTGGGAGCAGGGGCGCCTTCTTTGCCAGCTTGGCTATGCCTTATTTTTCATTTCTGGTCCCTCCGGCACTGTCATGTGACACCTGAACCAGATTAGTTTGTGCTATCCTCGGTTTTCTGCCGCTGGTTGTTTTTCAGCAGAATTGGAGGCTTTCCAGCTTCCGCTGCCTCAGCCCACGACTCCACCGACGGTGCCTCTGCCGCTCGCGCCTCCACAGGCACATCTGCCGTCGTTGCCGCTGCCGGTCCGGTCACCTGAAACGGACGGGCGCCTCTCGCCGGCGCCACTGTGTTCCTCTGCGGTGCCAGAACCGATGGACGCTGAGGCTGCTGTCATGCCGATGCCACCCATGGAGGTTGTTGCGCCGCCTCTTCATCCAAGCATACCCAGAAGCGATGTGCAGCCTGTGCAGGTTATCCACCGGTTGTTTTCCTCGTCCCCTTGCGAGCAAGTTGGGGTCGCAGGTGGACAGCGTGACCCCGCAGTTCCGCTGTCCACCCCCCTCAAAGACGGTGTGTCATTTCAGGGGGAAGGATGTAGTATCGATAGCAATGATACCATGGCTTAGGTGCAAGTTATTAAGTTGGCACTACGACAGACACAGACAACAGCACCCTCTAGCCGGTGCTGTGGAGGTCTACGAGCTCTGCTACAGATTCTGCCCCATTTCATCAAGAGCAGATGGCCGGGACACTTGCTTCAGATTCGCACCTATGTACTAAGTTATGTACACCTCTGTAAATATTCATGCACCAGTAAACCACTTTTACTTTCTTGCAGTACCGACGTGTATTACCTTTTCCTGCTCCTACCCACAAGCCGCCTTCCACACGGGATACGAAAGTCCTTATCATACACTATGTGATCAAAAGTGTCCTGACACCAGGCTGAAAATGACTTACAAGTTATCGAGCGAGGTGGCGCAGTGGTTAGCACATTGGACTCTCATTCGGGAAGATGATGATTCAATTCCGCATCCGGCCATCGTGATTTAGGTTTCCTGTGATTTCTCTAAATTGCTTCAGGCAAATGCCGGGATCATTCCTTTGACAGGGCATGGCTGACCTCACTGTTTGGTCCCTCCCCCAATCAACCCAACCCAACTTACAAGTTCGTGGCTTACTTCATCGGTAGTGTTGGAATTCAATATTGTGTTGGCCGATCCTTAGTATTGATGACAGCTTCCACTCTCTTACGCATGTCTTCAATTATGTACCTCAAGATTTCTTGGGAAATGGCAGCCCATTTTTCATGGGAGCTGCACTAAGGAGAGGTATCAATGTTGGTCAATGAGGCCTGGCACAAAGTCGGCATTCCAAAGCATCCAAAAGGTGTTCTATGGGATTCAGGTCAAGACTCCGTGCAGGCCAGTCCATTACAGGGATGATGATGTTGCATAACCACTCTGTCACAGGCCGTGCATTATGAAAAGGTGATCGATCATGTTGAAAGATGCAACTGCCATCTCCGAATTGCTCTTCAATAGACGGAAGCAAGAAGGTGCTTAAAACATCAATGTAGGAATGTGCTGTGATAGTGCCATACAAAACATCAAGGGGTGCAAGCCCCATCCATGAAAAACATGACCACACCATAACACCACCGCTCAGAATTTTACAGTTGGCACTACACACTCTGGGAGATGACGTTCACCAGGCATTCGCCATACCAACACCCTACCATCGGATCGCCACATTGAGTACCGTGAATCATCACTCCACACAGTTTTTCACTGTTCAATCATCCAACATTTACACTCTTTACACCGAGAGAGGCGTCATTTGATGTTTACCGGCATTATGTGTGGCTTGTGAGCAGCTGCTCGACCATGAAACCGAAGTTTTCTCATCTCCGCCTAAATGCCATAGCACTTGCAGTGGACCCTGATGCTGTTTGGAAGTCCTGTGTGATGGTCTGAATTGATGTCTGCCTAATACACATTACGACCCTCTTCAACTGTCGGTGGTCTGTGTCAGTCAACAGATGAGGTCGGCCTGTACACTTTTGTGCTGTACATGTAGTGTGTAGGAACTGTGACCATGGTGTATTCGAACTCTGAAAAGGCGGAGATGATACTCATCTGTGGCGAAATGCAGCTGAAGCCTGCAGGGTGTATGCAGAACAGTACCCGGACAGAGAGCATCCAACGTGCCGCACATTGCAAAACATCTACTGCCAACTGTATGCAACAGGTATGGTCATAGCATGCAAACGGGTCCGTAACAGGCCCGACACAGGAGAAGCGGGTGCAGTTGGTGTGTTAGCTGCTGTTGCCATCAACTCACACATGAGTACACGGGACATTGCGAGAGCCGGTGGACTGAGTCAAAGTAGTGTCATGCGCATACTGCATCGTCACCGCTTTCACCCGTTTCGTGTGTCGCTACATGAGCAATTACATGGTGATGACTTTAATCATCGAGTGCAATTGGACATTAACAGAGAATGTGTTGCAGTTCTACCTGTTTACCGATGAAGGGGGTTTCACAAACCACGGGACAGTGAATCTACAGAACATGCATTACTGGTCCGTGAACAATCCTCGCTGGCTCAGACAGGTAGAGCGACAGTGACCATGGACTGTAAATGTATGGTATGGAATCATTGGCGACTACCTCATTGGTCCTCACTTCATTGCAGGGGCCCAAACAGCTGCATCACACATCTCGTTTCTACAGAATGATCTGCCAACGTTGCTCGAAAATGTCCCACTGGAAACGTGTCGACGTATGTGGTATCAGCATGATGCACATTTCGCAATTAACACTAGGCTGATCCTTGACAGGATGTTCGACGGGCGTTTCATAGGACGTGGAGGACGCATAAATCGGCCAGCCCATTCTCCTGATCTTACACCTCTGGACTACTTTATGTGGGGTACGTTAAAGGAGAATGTGTACCATGATGTGCCTACAACCCCAGAGGATATGAAACAACGTATTGTGGCAGCCTGCAGCGACATTACACCAGATGTACTGCGGCATGTACGACATTCATTACGACAGAGATTGCAATTGTGAGCAGCAAATCATGGCCACCACATTGAACATCTATTGGCCTGACATGTCGGGACACACACTATTCCACTCTGTAATTGAAAACGGAAACCACGTGTGTACGTGTACATCACCCCTCATAGTAATGTACATGTGCATCAGTGAAAAAGACCAATAAAAAGGTGTTGGCATGTGGACGTAATGTGCTGTTCCAGTCTCTTCTGTACCTAAGGTCCATCACCGTTCCCTTTGGATCCCTACGTAATTCGGTGCTCTCCGATACACACGATCGAACAGCAGAGGAGTGGTACTCAAGCATCAACTTTAGGTTACAATATCTCCAGATGTAAATAACATTTTACAGTGCAACAAATGGCACTGATTACGTATTTGTTTATGTGTTCAGATGTGCTAACAAAACTAATGGGGTTCCATTTATAAACCCCTATTCAAACATGCTTCAGCAAACTAGATTTTAGTGTGAAGTTCTGCGTAAGGATTAAAGATGGAACTGAACAGCAAAAGGAGGTCTTACACCTCTTGATGGAGAGCAATGAGTATATCTAGAAACTTTTGGTGACATAGTATAACTAACTCCAGACAAGTTCACAGGATTTGGTCATCAACTTAACACAGATATGGAGGAATGGAATGTAAATAGATGTTTCAGTTTATTTGGACTTACTTTGTTTGAGGAAGATTCATTTCAGTTCTATACTGATTTAAGCATGTTGGTAAAGAGGCAGAACTTGTTTCATTGTTGTTATTTGTTATAACAACAAACACATCAACTGCCTTTTTGTTTTTCTGTGCCCACATTACAGGTTGTGCCATATTCACTTTAGCAGCAGAACAACGCTAGAAACAAAAATATTGCACAATTGGAATACTTCATAAAGCTTTCTTAATGTTACATAAAAATGAATATGTGATTAGACAATGCATCAGTAAAAGCATATATCAATAAGAATAATTGCAGTATTTAATGTAAAAATTACTGAACAATTAAAAACTTTTTATTTATTTCCAGACACAAAGAACATGGGTTCCGCACGTTAAATTACCATTGATCACGTTGTCTTCAATCAGATGACTGGTTTGGTGGAGCTCTCGATGGTAGTCTATTACGTACAATTATCTCCACCTTGCCGTAACAACTGCAACCTACAGCCATTTGAACCGGCATACTATACTGTATCTTTAGCATATGGTTCTTGGAAGAGTTCCTTTTACAACTGCTGATTCACTAGATTCATCACAGTCGAATAAAGTAGCACACTGGTTAGCGCATTGGACTCGAATTCAAGTCCAAAGCCAACTAACATTTAAAAATAAATTAAAAAAATTTCTAGATGACTCCTCCTACTCATTGGCTGAATTTTTAGATATAAACTAAGTAAAAAAAAAAAAACTTAATCATTAGTGTCATGCAATATTTTGTGTAATGTAATTTCTTGTACAGACATCTTTTATTAACCTGACACGTTCCACATCATTACGAAGTGTCGTATTCATGATCTATGGAACAAGTATTAATCTAATCTAGTTGACAGTTCAAACCTGCGTCTGGCTATACTGATTTAGGTTTTCTGTGATTTCCCTAAATCGCAAATGGTACCTGTGAAAATGCAAAGCCCACGTCCTTTCCCATCCTCCCCTAATCTGTTGGGACCAATGACCTCGCTGTTTGGTCTCCTCCCCCAAATCAGCCAACCAACCAACCAACCAACCATCACCATCATATACAGACTTGACCCCATACTTGTTCCACATACTTTTAATTCTTACTCAAATCAAGTCTGCACAGCAATGTGTCCAGAATAGGAATTATTAAGCATTAGGTATACATCCAGGAGATTATATATATATATTTAAATTTTATATGGTTAGCAAGAAATACGGTAGCCTCTAAAACACACTTTGCAGATTTAGTGACTGACCCTAAATGGTATAGTTTAACTCATTTATGCAATGATGAGAACATCCTGGCATTGTAAATAGTGAGTGTGCAAAACACACACACACACACACACACACACACACACACACACACACACACACACACACACCACTGCAAAGGGAGAAGAGGGATTCGTGGCTGAGCTATGACATGTAGCTTCATGTTTATGTGACTACCTACTACTTAATGGTCTGATGCACTGTAAGATACTGGTAGACAATGGTTTACAGTACGATATTTCTATCAGCTTCAAAAATCAATTACATTCATTTGGCAGTGACAGTAGCTACACCTGCATGGACAGACGACCAATAACTTTGAATCAGAATACTTTCAGCATAAATCACATGACCATGTATATATCACCAAATAGCATCTCTTCTATATGGTGAGTAACAATCTATCCTTTTCGTAATACTGTTGCCCTATTGTGATTTTCCATCAACATTAAATAACATTTAAGACAAGACAACTTCATGCCTTTCTGAGAACTTTTATACTTTTAACTTTTCTGAATATGTTATTTATTGAGTCTGAGATGAATATAAGTCTTTAGCCTTTACCTGAACATGCAGTTATGAAATCAACACACTAGTATTCAATACAAAGTCTAAACTCATTCTTAAGATATTAAACTTTCTAAAGCGTATACACTACTTTTTGATCCTTGGGATCACGGTCAGTCAATTCAATCTTACCGCTCTCATTGTTGAAATTGTTTCATTGAAAGACAGTGATTTATCCAATGGCACTTCCTCCATATCTGATGCTGAATATATAAGAACAGTAGCATCTGTTTCCGTTTTGTAAATACAATATGTTATCAGGAGTGCAGCCATACAACATGTCAATTCACGACACTGCCAACACTTTGTCAGTATCATATCAAATCCATTGTTGACTGCTATTATATACCTCAAGCCAGTTGGTTTAAGAAGCTGAAACATTTTTCAAAAAATAATCACAAAAAGTACACATCTTTTTGTATTCTTTTAAAGGTTGCAAAATATAATTAAATTTTAGTTTAGTTACAAACAGAAGTAAATTAGATCCTGGTAAACATAAAAGTAATACAAGATAGTTTATGGATAAAATACTTTTAGGAAAACTGTGTATGAAGTGCAATTACCACCGCAACAAGTAACAAATATATTATTTAAAGTGAAATGATGTTTCTTTCATCAAATAAAGTCATATAGGTACAGTAAGCAACAAATCAAGCAACATGCCAATATCCCCGTGCTCTTTCAATTTTATACAGATTGTATTAGAAAAGGTATATGTTGTTTCACGTGCAACACTGTGTATCTGAAGAGGTGGTTGTATGAGAAGTTTGACTAAAAAGTTAATATAACAGAGAGAGAGAGAGAGAGAGAGAGAGAGAGAGAGAGAGAGAGAGAGAGAGAGTGTGTGTGTGTGTGTGTGTGTGTGTGTGTGTGTGTGTGTGTACGCGTGCGTTTTAAATCTGTTGATGCCAACTGTTGATTAATTCCACTAACACAGTCCCTCGATAAAACTAGTTAAGCAACAATACTACATCACATCAATAGTACATCAAAATTTTTGTACTAGGAAAGTTCTGGCAGAATGTAACAAATGTAACTACTTCAGGAGCAAAGGAGACCAAAGACCGAAAAGCAGAATCATTATAGACTACAAGCAGAAATACAAGTACACACACATGTGCATGGGAGAGAGAGAGTCCCATTTATCTTGAGCACCTTAAATAACTGTTTGTCCAGATGCAAATTACAAAATGTTTCAAACCAATGCTCTTTAGCCATCAGGGGGACATCAATCAGAACGATTGCCTTCGTTGTACCTTTGTTTTTTACAAAGACATGAACAGCGGTATGACTTTTTTAAATGGCACCCTGTATTTTTTATTCGGTAATTCATTTCCTCTCCTAAAGACCTATTCAAAAATGTATCACAGTGCACCAGTCACTGAAACACAACATTATTAATTACATTACAGAACACTGACATTGACGCTACCAGCCCTTAGTGCAGGTACTTGGGGTAATGGAACACATCAATGAGCTGGTGTTGATAGAAGACAAATGTAAACATAAGTAGAATGCACACCCGTCATTCCGTCAACCATTGTCAGTTGAGTTGTGAGAGTAGAATGTACACCAATGAATAGAAGGTAGAAATGCTACTCATCTATGGGGGATGTGAGTTAGCAGAACAGTAACTGCAATACTGTTTTCTTATGTACGGGTACATTTAGTACAGTAGTTTAGTCTTTTTAAAGTCTGTTGTGTAGAGTAAGCACACAGTAAAGGCTGTCCTTCCTACAAACTGCATCAACATAACCTTTCTTTAATTGTTTGTTGTTGAAGGTAGGCAAAATGCTACGCAGGCAGCAGAACTCTACAGTGAGCAATATCACGACAAGAACCCACCTTCGCGACGGATGTTTCCTCATCTTGTTGCGATGCTTCAGGAAACGGGAAGTTTCCACGCGACAATGCAATCGTCATAGCACTCGCACAGAAGAAGAAGAAGCTGCTGCAGTTACTGTTCTCGCTTCCGTTGCTATGAATCCACATGTGAGCACATGACAACTTGAACACGAGATTGGCTTTCCTAAAACCAGTGTATATCATATTCTTACACGTCACTAGTTGCATCC
Source organism: Schistocerca gregaria (assembly GCF_023897955.1). Classification (NCBI taxonomy): domain Eukaryota; kingdom Metazoa; phylum Arthropoda; class Insecta; order Orthoptera; family Acrididae; genus Schistocerca; species Schistocerca gregaria. The sequence continues at coordinate 131,982,081 of NC_064931.1, read as the reverse complement.
TTACCATGTACACCTAAAACAAGAATTGCATGGGAATGATTTCCAGAATTGAGTACAGTTCTGTCAGTGGGCACAGCAGCAAATCCTTGGCAACCTGAACTACTTCTCCAATAATCTATTTACTGATGAATGTTCCTTCTCAAACAAAGGACAGGTAAATACAAGAAACCTGCATTATTGGTCCAGCTACAGGCCCCGGTGGCTTAGACAGGTGGAACATCGCCATCAATGCAGAGTTAACATCTGGTGTGGGATGCTTGGTACTACAATTATTGGCCCTTATTTCATCAATGGTAGTATAAACAGCACAGTGGATGACAACTTCCTCAGACGAATTCTTCCTCTTCTTCTGGATGAAGTGCCCCTAAGAACCAGAATGCTTATGTGGTATCAACACGATGGATGTCCAGCACATATTGTCTTGCATGCATGTCGTGTTCTGAACCGAAAGTATCCTGCAAGAGGGATTGGTTGCCTGCTAGGTCTCCTGATTTAAATCCTGTGGCCTTTTTCTTTGGGGATGCATTAAAGACATTGTCCCTCGTGATATTCCAACAACTCCAGAGGACATGCAGGAATGTATCGTGCTTGCTTTTAATTCTCTTCAGCAGGTAACACTGGAAGCAATAAATAATTCTTTCATTCAATGAGTGCACCAGTGTAACAATGTCCAGGGTCACCACTTTGAGCACCTTTGAATGTTATACTCCTGGGCAATGGTACAGGAGTGTCAAATTCAATTTTGTGTTTTGTTTTTACTTGGTTTTCATTTGTTTTCTGACAACTCCAGCAAGTGGACGAGTTTGTGTTATGTAATTAATAATGTTGTGTTTCAGTGATTGGTACATTGTGATACATTTTTCAATAGGTCTTTAGGAGAACAAATTAATTACTGAATAAAATATACAGGGAACCACTTAAAAAAGTCATACCACTGTTCATATCTTTGTAAAAAAACAAAGCCTGACAGCTAAAGAACATTTGCTTGAAACCTTTTTATAATTTTGTGTGTGTGTGTGTGTGTGTGTGTGTGTGTGTGTGTGTGTGTGTGTGTGTGTGTGGCGGGGGGGGGGGGGGGATGGGGGGAGGGGTGTACTTGTCCTCTAGCTTGAGAAAGCATTTATTCCAAGAACTATCAAGTTCTCTTTTCTTGTTGCGCGTGTCCCTTCCAGTGACTCAATGCTTCTGCTTTTCAGTTAGTGGTCTCCTTTACTCTCAAAGCATGTACATCAAAATTTCATATGGCATAGTTAAAAAATACTTACGGAATCACTTTTCTATAAATGACTGGTGTCTTAGAAACTAATTAGGAGAATAATATACACTATGTGATCAAAAGTATACGAACATCCCCAAAAACATAAATTTTTCATATTAGGTGCATTATGCTACCACCTACTGCCAGATGCTCCATGTCAGCCACCTAAGTAGTCATTAGGCATCGTGAGAGAGCAGAATGGAGCACTCCGGGGAACTCACGGACTTCAAAAGTGGTCGGGTGATTGGGTGTCACTTGTATCCTATTTCTGTATGCAAGATTTCCACACTCCTAAATATCCCTAGGTCCACTGTTTCCGATGTGATAGTGAAGCAGAAAAAAATGAAGGGACACATACGGCACAAAAGTGTACAGGCCGACCTTGTCTGTTGACTGACAGAGATCGCCAACAGTTGAAGAGGGGCATAATGTGTAATAGGCAGACATCTATCCAGACCATCACACAGGAATTTCAAGCTGCATCAGGATCCACTGCATGTACTATGACAGTTAGGCGGGACTTGAGAAAACTTGGATTTCATGGTCGAGCGGCTGCTCATAAGCCACACATCATGTCGGTAAATGCCAAATGACACCTTGCTTGGTGTAAGGGGAGTAAACATTGGATGATTGAACAGTGGAAAAACAATGTGTGGAGTGACAGATCACAGTACACAATGTGGCTATCCGATGGCAGCTCAGGGCAGCACTCCGTGAAGAATGGGCTGCCATTCCCCAAGAAACCTCCCAGCACCTGAATGGATATATGCCTGCGAGAGTGGAAGCTGTCATCATGGCTAAGCGTGGGCCAACACCATATTGAATTTCAGCATTACCGATGGAGGGAGCCATGAACTTTTAAGTCATTTTCAGCCAGGTGTCCGGATACTTTTGATCATGTAGTGTCTGTAAACTTCCTGAAAAGAAGATAACAACTTCTATCACTGTTGGAAAGATTCTAATTTGTCTACAATATTAATTATGGTCTCTTAACTTGACAGAGCCACTGCACATTCAGCCATGAGTCAGTACCTCCACTCCACTAGATGTACTGATCACAGCTGTCCAGTTCAGTGGCCACCGAAGTCCCTATCTCTTAGTACATCTAACGTCTGCCTGTGAATATGGAGGGAAACATAGTCACATGATTGTTTGCATTATATATATATTGATGCTTTAGGAAAGAAAAATGGATATTCTTCCAAATGACCAACACAAATTGTCTGGTACAAATGTTTACACGTGGTTATATTTTTATGTGTAAGGAATATGATAGATTTCTATGCTGTTCAATTCAAATATAATTAAGTTCATGTATCTCTGACTACTGTCAAGTGCACCAGCTTCAACTGAATATTTGAATTCCATATAGTACGTGAATGGATGACAAAGTCATTATTTTAAACATCTTATGTCACCATGGCACTCTAAAGTGAAAGTGTTTACCAAAACCACACCAATCTGCACCAATCTGCATGCACTAAGGCAATATTATCCTTGCCAAGAAATTAAATTGAGTGTTCAGTGCTTCTCACTTTTGTAATACCTGCAACACCTCCATGTCTCACAAGACCATTTAGTGACAGCATATCACCAGACACTTCCAGTTGTGAAGCTGTTAGTGATACGAGATGAAAGGTGGTTAAGACACTGATATTGAAATGAATGCTTCATCTGAGAGAAACGGTAATATTATGGTACTCATACTAATACTGCTCTTGAACATCATTACAACACTGACTGCTGTGAAAAAGTGATCTCTGCTGGATACAATACACCATAAATTATGAGTTTAGTGGCCTGCGTTGGTCAACAGAAATAAAGTCTACAAAATGGAATTTTCTTTCTAGTGTGTTTATAACATTTTTTTGTAGTGATACAGTTCACCAATTAAGCTGTTTTCCAAAATGACTTTTTGTTTGTTTAGGCCAAAATAAACTCCTCACTTCAATTTTCACTGATTTATGAGCATGACATCTTAAATGTTACAATATAACAGATAATGATTGAATGTTACACCCCAATTAAACAATGTATGACTTTTTGTCTATTCCATTAAAGTATATGACACGAGGATATTCTGGTGTGGTTTGTAGAATAAAAATTCTGGCTTTTGTAGCCACATGGCAACTGGTAGATACACAGACAGAATGTTCATCCCTGTTCACAGCCTATTATAGACCACAAGTATCTTTATTACTTGTGATCAAGGGAATAAAAAAAGATTTACCTATAAAAAATCACATCTACGCCACTGAACTGACCCGCTCCCTTCCACAGCAGCCTTTGCCTCAAGCAGTGACAAAACCAATGAAAACCAACATTTTATTTTAATCAGACTAAAATGAGAGGTGGTTGAAAACATGGCAGCAACCAATTTACTGCAGCTAATGGAGAAACAAAGTTATTTTATTTTGATAGAGATGCAGTGATCTATATAGCTGTTTTTTTTAGAGCAGTTGATTCTGCAATTAGTTATTAATTAACATAATTGTTTAACAAATAATTGTTAATGACATTAAGAGATCTGTTTTTGAAGTTTCCATAATTCTATTATTGTACATTTACATTATAGTCACATTATTATGACTACTTGATTTCATCTCGAGTAGTAGCCATTTGCAAGACACAGCAGCTATACAAGCTAAAAGTGAATCAATCACATGTTGACAGAACAGTCCATGGATGTACTGCCACTTCTCACTATAAAATCGGCACAATATTTCCGTGAGCAACCCTGTTGGCATCATCAGGTGCACTGATGAAGTGACCTCATGAGGACATGCAGTTGAGTTATAACCGCTGCCCCTGGGTCTCTGGAGTAGCGTTCCATACATCATCCATGCCCAAAGTTGCATGCCTGTGGCAGCAGCTGTAAAGACGGTATCAGCGGCGTGGCTGTTTGTACTCCACTCACCTCTCAAGTCATCTCATTGTGTCTGCTGAAAAACTTCTTGTTCTCTCTAATCATAATGAGAGTGGGTTCCCAGGCCTTACTGAGAAAGTAGCTGCAGTCAAAAAGTTACCAGTTGTTCTTGACATTCATTTTGGTGGCTTGTTTTATAAACTGTCACAATATTTCAAACAATAGCAAATCCAGGAGGGAATGTAACAATATTAGAGAAGGAAAGTTGCTACACATCATATAGCAGAGATGCTGTGTCGCAGATATGCACAACAAAAAGATTTTCACATTTAAAGCTTTTTGCCAATGGCCTTTGTCAACAATACACACACACACACACACACACACACACACACACACACACACAGTGTCAGCGCATGTGTCTATTGCTGACAAAGACCTTAATGGCTGAAAGCTATAATTGTGAGAATCTTTTTGTTGTGCCTATCTGCAACTCAGCATCTCCGCTTTATGGTGAGTCTCAATATTTGGATGTTCATGCCAAAATCTCCAGATTGCATTGAGTATATTTTAGATAAACAGTGCTCTGCAACTGCCAATTTGTTAGGCTGTAGTAAACAGCCTAGAAATGTGTTGATCATTTGACCTATATACAACACAGTGTCATATAATAAACAGAAAATATGTGCTATAAATGCATTTTGCATGTACATTACATATGCATAAAATTAACGCTTAAAAAAGTCAAGTTTGGTCTGTCTAAGCAAGCATCCCCACTTATGAGCAGTTAAGTAACACACTTTCTTCAGGACAGGTATCTGATCCTGGTCACTTTCATCTTGAACTTCAAACCATCTAAGGCAGCAGCTAAAAATGTAAATGCTTGACAAGCAGCCAGTATATTGTATTCTTCATCTACAGGACCACCAGTTGTTGAGATGGTGGCCACAACAGCTTTATCAGTGATGCAAGTTTACAATTTTGCTATCTTGCATGATTTGGTTCCTTGGCTCTGCATTGTTGACACTAATCAATTCTTTACTGTCTTCTTCATCACATTCAAGACAACTGAGTTCTTTCAGCATATTGAGCATTTCAGACATATCAGTCTGTTTGTTATTTTCCACCACACTCAACATTTTATTCCTGGATTTTTTTCAAATTCTGCTCCTTTACACTATCTCACGCTTATGATTTTGTAAAAGACTTTCTTCTCTCTCCTCTTCTTTTTCTAACAACAACTTACATAACTGTTTGAAAGCCGCAATAATGCCTCGCTATTATTTAACTGATGACCTTTTACAGAGGATACAAAACTTCCATATATCATTCCATGAGAATCGTACTATCCATCCAGGCTCTCATTTGTGAGGATGTAAGCAATAAGCATTGCAGATAAATTAACATGTTTGAAACACTGTGGTTTCTTACTTTTACCATTAACAAGGTTAGGCAATTGGTGGCTACCAATAGCATTAGCACTAAAGCAGTAACATGACCCATGCTTATTTTAGGCCCAGGTGCTGCTAATTCACGATGTGAAGCGAGAGTTTTTCTCAGTAAAACTTTCCTGTTTCATCAGCACTGTAAACATTTTCCAGAGTATAAATTCTTCCCTCAGTACTTAACTTACTTTGCTTTTGAAAGAATCTGCTGCTGAAACAAATGAAATGTCGTGTGACTAGGGCCTCCTGTCGGGTAGACTGGTCGCCTGGTGCAAATCTTTTGAGCTGATGCCACTCCAGCAACTTGTGCATCGATGATGATGATGATGATGATGATGATGATGATGATGATAATACAACACCCAATCCCTGAGTGGAGAAAATCTCCGACCCAGCCAGGAATCGAACCCGGCCGCTTTGCACGGCTCCCTGTAGTGCTGACCACTCAGCTATCACGGTGGAATCAGCAGACAGTTGTTCTCCTTGTATTTACATCACAAGTTCACTATACCCGGCAAAATTGATACAAGTGCTTGTAACAGAGCGCAAATGATTACTATTGTTGGTCACTCGGCATTTCTGCAGTGGAGGGGGTGGGGAGAGCTGACTGTAGCGGAGGGAGGGCAGCACATGTGAGCAAGTAACAGTTCTGTTAAGCAATTGTTTGGTTGACCGACGTTCAAATAATCGACACTACTGTACTGCTTCCCACATTGACAAGGGTTTGGTACATACAGGCCTTAGCGAGCATGAGATCATGCTTTACACACTCTAGCAGTGGCCTAGTTTTACTTAGGAGATTGGGGGAGGAAATTTGGGAGGAGACCAAACTGTGAGATCATCGGTCTTACTTAGGAGACAAAAGACTGTTGTGACTTGGTCTTGTCTGAGAATCTGTCCAATTTTCTCTGATAAAGTGCCAATATATGGAAGAAAGGCTAAAGAAACTTCTTTTCCTAATTCTTCTTCTTGTCTGTAGATTATGCAGTAGTTGTGGAGTGTAAGGCTAGTAAAATCCGCAACTCAGCAAATGTCTTTCTGGAACATAATTTTCAGATTATCCGTTTCTCACGGGAGGCTTTGTGATGGGGTATGATCTCTTTGTACTAGTGTCTTGAGCACTTCATCCCTCTGCACCAGACGGTGACACGTATCTGCATGCAGATATAATTCCATGTGTGTGTCTTCTTTTGCTAAATTCCGTGGCCCAACATGCCACCTGGATACCCAGAATTGGGATCACTCCATCAACCTTTACTTTCATCACAAATCTGATGTTACAATGTTTGTAGTTGAGGTGTGCGAGAAGATGTTTAAAGAAGACAAGTACCTGAGACAAAGCTGTCATTAGGACTTTCCACACCTAACATGAAAATTAGTCTAACTAATGTGCAAACCAAGTAACAACTCAAGGCATTTGAGGGCAGAGAATTACTTTGAAGTCTTCCAGCTCTGTACAGATACTTACAGCAATGTTCTTATCTTGCTGACAGGCCCCACACTCTCCAATCAAACACATGTAAAAGCGAAAAGGCTCTTAAAGGATAAATTCATTACTAATGGGTGAAGAGTGGATTCTAAATCAATTAATGGACCTTGAAAATGCCGCAAAAATTCTCAAAGAATTGTTTCAGAGTGTACATAGTCTGATATCTCTTGATTAACAAGCTGACATCTACTCGTCATAGGAAGCAGAATGTGTGACGACACATCAGAGGAACATGTCTCTGTATCACCTTTCAACAATAGTCTACTTTCTCAACTGTCCAGGAACTTTCTAGTATTTCCCAGTGTCACACCACTGACAGTAACGATTTGTCTGTCTAGATTGCCACATGAAGATGGTTTCACAGAACTGTGATGGTACACAGGATTTGCCCTTTGATTTATCTGGAAAATGAATTGTCCCACCGTAGCACATTAACTGGCCTTCACAGATTGTTGCGGTTGACATGTCACACCAATGGTGATGACTGAAACACACAGAGAGAGCCTGAAAGTCCTCCAACACACACTTACTTCATAGCTGCACATCATCTGACATACATTGTGAACTATGTATTGTAGACTTCACAACTAGGAGTTAACTGTAATATGTGACCCAACAAGATGTTCTACAGTTTTTAATGAATGAGTACCCACATTTTCACCCTTATAACCAGAGAGATAAGGAAATGAACTGTTCAGTTACTAATTGCCTATTAAAATTAACTACCAACATTTATATTTGTAATAAAATAACAATATATCATTATTTCAACTACTCATTTCTTGATGCAGACTTAATCACTTTCAAAACTTTTTCACTCTTCCATTTTTACAGGAATTTTCCTGTTTTACCAATGTCTGATGGATAATTTCTTTCATTTCCTCACATTCATACAGATCTTTTCTATATGTATTGATCCAGTGCGAAATGCATTTCTGACAATTGTGCCATCATATAAGAGCACTGTTCTATTAAGAAATACTTGTATACTGATTAGAGAGGTAAATTTGCACAAAATTTAACACAAATAGTGGCTTTCTGAACAATTTTTTGCCTTTTAGTAAACACACTTAACAACAGCACATCAATTATAAAATTAGTACTGCAATAAGGACCACATTTAGGATCTGAAGAACACTAGGCTGAATATGTGATGTGTGCCAAACCGGGACAATGTTTACAATACATAACATGCAAAAAAAAATAGCATTTCAGAGAAATTTTTAAATTAAAAGCCTATTACACAATCTTCAAGGTTTACTATTTATGAAACTTTACTGTTAAATTGTATAATTTAGTTAATTTCTGAGATTAGAAATGAAAGGAACTGAAGTAAGTATAGTATTCAACACTATTAATTAACATAGTTATGAACAACTATATTTTTTAAAAGGAAAACAAGAAGTGATATTCATTTCCTGGCAAAAATTAGTGGTGGTGGTGGTTAGTGTTTAACGTCCCGTCGACAACGAGGTCATTAGAGACGGAGCGCAAGCTCGGGTTAGGGAAGGAAATCGGCCGTGCCCTTTCAAAGGAACCATCCCGGCATTTGCCTGAAGCGATTTAGGGAAATCACGGAAAACCTAAATCAGGATGGCAGGAGACGGGATTGAACCGTCGTCCTCCCGAATGCGAGTCCAGTGTGCTAACCACTGCGCCACCTCGCTCGGTGCAAAAATTAGTGTAACAGTTTTAAAGTAACATATTTTAACTAGAGTAAATTAGCAGTAACATAATTATTATGACAAAAATGTTTCTTATAAAAACACCGTCATAGCTCTTTTTAAAAACACATTTGGTTTGAATTGTTCACAATGGCTGCATGTCCCTGCTACGGTGTCATGAGTCAGTAAGCTACTGTCAGATACTATGAATTTTAGAGTATATTTTACATTTCTCACGATAACTTGTTAATGAATGAAGTTACCTTAAAGTGTTTTTTCTTTTGAGAAAAAATGAGTCCATGTTTGGATGTAAAACGGTATGGAAGAAATTGATTTTTCACAGAACCAACCTCACATGAAACTGCCAAAATTCGGGTAACAACTTTTTTTGCCAAAGTGTTAGAGACTTTTCAAACTGGAGTGCCACACATTTGACAGTGTACCAGTGGGAATTAGGTGAGAGGAAATGTGATGTCATAAATGAATGTTAACTTAATTCATATATCTGTCCACTGAGTAATTTAGCTGAATAAGCCCATACAAAACAGTTATGTCTATGTCTTTAATTATAAGAGGGTCTGCACTACAGTATTAAAACAAAATTTTTATTTTAAATTTCTGTAGTGCAGGCCTCCTTGTGGTTTAAGCCACTACGTTGTAGCCTCGGTAGCCTGTGCATAAATATAGTCCTCACAGCAATACATTTCTTCATAACAACCTATTATTGTTCTTGGCAACAAAATAATATTTACTCAAATGCTAACAGGACATGGATACCTCTAGAATCATAACAAAAGAGAAGCTATCAAACCCACATTGAGGCTAGAACCGCTATTAATGCACATTGGAAATGAATTTGGAATGTTGGCAGTCAGTGGGGGAGTAGATTGAGCAGGTTGGTATATGGTGGTGGGGAAGGCACATTTATCCTCTGTTCACCTTTAAAAGATGTCTTGCACCATTAGTTTATTTTAGCATAAAACAGGCTCTATAGACAGTAATTAGAAATATTATGATCACAGAGATGTCATGATTTTCTGTCATGTGATACAACAACCAAGCAATATCATGTATTCAATAATTTCTGACACGAGGTACAATTCACACAACAGGTTTTACATATGTTTTACACATAAATTAAAATAAAAATGTAAAGCATATTAAATTTTTGCTTTACACTGCTCAGTTAAGTCTCAAAGAAAAGCTGCCAATACAACTGTTCAAACACAGGACAATAAAATTGGTTTTTAGATTTCCGAAATTGCAAGTGACAACTCTGTCATGGCTATGATAGAAAAAAAGAAAGTTGCTGTCTCAACCAAAATAAAATGTGGATGGAAACTGTGCTTTACAGCCACATGCTGCTCTGGCATGTTGAATTATTTTATCTATCTTCAACATATTATGTCCATAAATGGAAGAATATCAATTTCTGAATTAGTTTTGAATCTCTTAAAGTTACACAAGTTACTCACACTGACTGATGTATTCAAAAGTGCATTAGCTGCATCTACGACAGCAGGGTTGACTGGTGGTGGGGGCTTAACTGGTCTTGATCTGTCAATAAATCTCAACCTAAAGAAAAACAATGTACATCATCATGACAGAACAATCAATGCTTCATTAAGAATTAACACAGCAAAGTACAGAAACCAACTATGATCATACAGCATTAATTACTTAGAATGGGACTGGATTAAAAGGAATGGATATTAGGTTTGAACATCCTGTCGGACAAACCTGCTCAAGCCCAAATAGGGCAAGGACAAGGGAAGAAAATTGGTTGTGTCCTTTTTCTAGAATCCATCCCAACACTCAAATGAACAGATTTTGCAGAGCCAAAATGGAACTATACTTATATGGTCGCATGCGAATTTCAACACCACTCTTTTAGAATGTAAGTCCAGTGTCTTAACCACTGGACAACACAACTTGGCAGTTGAATTAAAGGTAGCTCCTAGTTTGCTGAGAGAACACTCCAGATCTCATGAATACCCAATGAACATTCTTTAATAAATAAGGTAACAGAGAATTTTAATTTTCTAAATGATGAAAGCACATTTGAAACTTACTGTGTAGAATTTGCTGGTCACAATATTCTAATAATTTCAATACATAGAATCCCAGACAAAGAAATAAGTAAACTATCCCTTTTTAAACCACATGCATCACTTGTTAGGGAAGTTAGGCCCCCTTCAGGACCTGGAATCTCTATCATCTGACAAAATGTGTTGTTTGCTGCATTCTTAAATCGCAAGTATACTCACATTATATCTGTAAGAGTGGAGTTTTATCAGTGCAAAAAGCAATCTCATCAATCCTATCACATTTGAGCTGTGCAACTGCAGGGGTTAAGTCACAGGTGTAGGTCTGTTACTGGTAAAGCTCAGGAATCTTACACAGATAGTATGGTTTTAGGTGCTGTCATGTGGGCAGTCCCAGATAAAGAGGTTCCACAAAGGGCATTGCAATTTGAGGATGCCTCTTTAGAAGAAGTACTCAAGATAGCACAAAAATTTGGAGTTTCTTATCCCACTGGCCATCAATTAGATTCTTGGGCCGACACAGCCACAGTCAACTCTAACAGCAACAGGCATATGTGTTCTTGCATGCCCTCAGAAGAAGTGTGTGCGACAGTGCAGCATGCTTTGCTGCTATGTTCTGCACAAACACTACCATGGTGGAAAATTTTCCACAAGCTCCTGTCCTCCTTGTTTTGTTCAATGTGAGTGGCCAGCTTGTCCACAGTGTTGCGTGTCATGCTGTACACATGTTATAAGAAAGATTACATTGCAACTGTGTGCAATACTCAGTCTCCTTCCACAGTGCTTCACACATCTCTACCTATGTATATCTACACTGTTAGTCATGTGTGTGAAGATATTACAACTGTTTCAAACAAACTGCCTACTGATGCACATATCGATGAGACACTCTTACGTCTTCAGGTGGATATTGGTGCAGCAGCCTCGCTCCTGAATTCTACCACTTATCTACTTCTTAGGGAACTCCACAGTCCGCTACTTCATGCTGTCTATTGTAATTGTACAATAGAAAGCAGATTCTTCTTCTAGGTCAGTTTACTGCAGAAACAACACACAAAGCGGTGGATCGGCCAGTAACATTTCTGGTAATGAACACAGCATTTACAGAAAATTTGTTCGGTTTGGAAATTACCCTGGATTTTAGTTTTTGGTCTCAGATTCCATTCATTTAGGGGCACATCTTGTACCGTATCAAGAGTTGGATTATTTATGCAAAGAATATTCTGCCCTTTTTTCACCCAGACTTGGTAACCTTCTGATTACATAGAGGACATTACATTCAAATCTATGACCAATCCCCATTTTTTCTGTGTCTGGCCCGTACCACTTGCACTTCATGCTCAAGTGATATAGAATTACACGGATTGACAGCTTAAGGTGTCATGGAACCAATTTTGCCCACTCAGTGGACTACACCATATGTCATTATCAAGAAGCAGATGCGCAAACTGCGTCTTTGTGGTGACTTTATGGTGACTTTAACTTCCAGACCATGGTTGATACATACTCCATCCTCCACCAGGATGAACTTCTGATGAAGCTTGTGGGTAGACAACATTTTTCCAAACCAGATTTGTTGGAAGCGTATTTATCAATGCCACTTGATGAGGAAACACGTCACCACCTTGTTACAAATATTCAGTACGCCATCTACAGCTACAACCGATTGGTTTTTGGTGTTGCAAATCCACCTGCCATTTTTCAACATTACTTACAAGGGAACCTCCCCATCGCACCTCCCTCAGATTTAGTTCTAAGTCGGTCCAATGGATAGGCCCTGAAAAACTGAACACAGATCAATCAAGAAAACAGAAAGAAAATGTGGAACTATGAAAAACCTTTGCCTTTTGTTTCAGATCTTGTGACATGTGTCTTAAGTGCAATTTGGAAAATCACATTTCTTCCAATTCTCTGTAGAATAGTTGGCACATATTTCTCATCAGGGGATTCAGCTGACTGACAGTCACATCATGGCTACTGCGACCTTCCCACACACTTTGAATGTGAAGCACTTCAAGCATTCTTAGGCTAAGTCATAGCAACAGTGGACCCCGCTCCTTAGTAGTTAAAATTACAAGATTCATTTCCACTCTATGGCACAGCATTAAAACGCAGGTGCTCTCCTGGGTCTGTCAGTGGGACCTGACCCCGGGTTTCAATCAAGAGGGAGTACTTTGTTTTTACCTCGACAAGAAAGCTGGCAGTACTGTGGATGGATTCCCTGCTACCAGTTCTTGCATATCTCACGCTGACACTTCTAACACTGTTCCTAATCAATTGCAACGATACGCTCAGCAATAGTGGCCCAAGTGACTCTCTCTCCCCCCCCCAGCTCCTCCCGGATATAAATCTTGTCTGCAATTAATTTTTGGTACAATACAGACTCTTGCTCTTCGACAGTGCCCTTTTGTTGTTCACAAAAAAAAATGCTGTTCCTCATTCCGGCAGCTCTCAGTTATAAACATTCTTCACCTTCTGCATCAGGATCCGTGGGCATCTCCTGCAGGAAGATGCTGATTCACCACCATGTCTACTGGCCTGGACATGATAATGAGATTGAACATTTAATAACTGCTTGCTCTACATGTTCCGACCATCAGGCCTCTACCTGTCAATGTTACTCACCGTGACTTGAGTCACCACAGCTGTGGGAATGTGTCCATTCTCCAGGCCCTTCTTAAATGCTTATTGGTTGGTCACCATTAATGCCTACTCCCGCTTCCCATATATAGTCAACTGCTGCACCACTACAGGGGATGCAATGGTGTGGACTTTACTCTGACCTCCACTGAAGACCTGGTCCACACCCTGGTATCTGATAACAGTCCTCAACTCCTCTCTCAGACTTTTCACAATTTTTGTGCTTACCACAGTATACAACATTGAACATGGAGGCAGAATGCCTCATCTGCACTTTTAAAAGGCAACTGAAGAAGTAATGATGCCTCTGTGGATGAAGCCCTCACATACTTTTCAGAGTTCCTACAGGTCCACACTTATGAGCAAGAAGAGCCTGGAGGAGCTCCTACACGGCTGCCAGCTATGTACAGTGCTGAATCTCCTGTCCTCTACTCTGAGGCAGCACAAGGGGCCTCCGACAGCATGTTACATGCCTGGGACTCCGGTCCGGGATGTGTGTTTGGCCGGGAGTGCTGGTCCCAGCAGTCATCAGCAGCCAGTGACGTTGGCATATCGTTACGCTGCAGGTGACTGACAGATTGGTGACATGACACCACAATCAACTCTATCACCAAGTGGGGAACCTGCCTTCTCTGCCTCCATGCACACCTCCAAGTTCATCTGCTCCTCCTACACCTGGACCTCCTTCATTGCCTCCGCCTTCTTTCTGTGCCCCTTCCACTGTTTTTGCTCCTGTATGCTACTACGCAGTGCTCACCCTCCACCAGCTCATTAGAATCAGGACACAAATGGGCACACAGAGCAGCCGCTGGAGACATGGACCCTTCATCAGGAGCCGTCCCCCACCTCATTCCCAGCATACCTCCACATATTCCAGTACCAGCATCTGAGCCCCCAGCAGCCGGCGTATCTCCCACGAGCATCTGCCCACAGTGACGCGCCATCATGCCTGGGTCACTTCTGGATCTATTCTTCAGTGGAAGCTCACAGAGAGCTCTTTGTGGCACAGACAGCACCCTCCGGTGGCACTACAGAAGCACTTCTGAGCACAGAGCGCCATCTCCCACAACAGGGAAGGGATGCTGGGATGGTACTAGCTCACACGTGCCCTGACAACAGGCGAGGACTGCCTTAACCGGAGGTTATCACGTGAATCATACTGGCACCTCACCCTCTGTCAAAACTCATCAAGATGCATGGTGCCGGCCCGTCACATGTTATTTAATCAGCCTGCACTGGAGCATGGCGGCAAAGCTTGGACACCAAGTGGTGGCACTTTTAGACAGCACTGGCATGTGTGCATCAACAGTGGTGAGTGTGTCTGCCATCCAATGCCACCACAAAGCATCATCTAATGCTTTTGTATTTAACTCTGGAATGGAGTGGCTTCTGTCTCATTCTGTAATGTTCCCTTCATTAGCTTCTCTCCACTCGTGGATCACTGTTTATCTATCTGGTACTGACCTAGCAATGTGCAAGGATGGTGTGTAGAATATCTCTTCTGTTTCTACATTAAAGTGTTATTATTGTTACTTACTTTCTCAGTTGTGTGTGTTACTATAATAAGTTTCAGAAGATCCTTCCACCTTACATGAATTTAAACTGACACAAAAACATGTTTTATTGATTGTGGTGACTAGTGAGCTATACTCACTCAATTCTAGGTTTAGCTGTCAACTTATTTGCTTCATGGTCTACAAAAATTATAATACCATCTAAAGTTTTTGAAGTTTTTTTTTTCTTTTCAATTTTGGAATCAAGTACACTATAACATTAATTTTCTGTGAATTTATCTGAATTTTACAGAAAACCACAAATGTTTTGAAAATATGGTACACCACTCATCTGTTTTAAAATCAATATAAGAAATTCATATTGATAAAATGGAAATTAAACAATAAAGGGCCATCAACTTTGCTGCTTTTATGTTCTCCGATGTTTGTTCATACTTCCCAGTCTGCTGCACTAAAATGTTTTCTGATTTATCCATATCTCATCAACAATAACAAGCAAAACCATTTTAATTTCGCTTAAGATACTCAAACAACAACTGAATTTTCAAGTCACTCTTAAAATTAATAGGATCAAATGTGATATCAAGTGTGTGTTCAACTTTTAATTACAATTATCGAATTTGACACAAAGTTATAAAGTATTTGGCCAGAAACCTCCACTATCTCTACAAAGTTCATAAATGATAGTCTCTCAACTTTTGGTGTCCTTCATTAAAGATTGCCTCTGTCATGGTTCATGGTTGTCCAGAACATTATTTCTTAGAGATTTTTTTCAATCTCATTCTTGCAGTACCCTTTTGATTTCCATTGAAATGGACAGAAACAAATTATTATTATATGGATATCAGTTTTAAATCTTCACATTTTATTAAATGTTACTTGGATAAACAGAAGCATGAAACAATCACACTATGCATGAAACATTCCAGTTATTCACAATTTATCACATAAGTGATTTTTTGTTAGAGTTAAGTCCTTATTTCTCATTATCTATGTTACTATACGCTAGGTACCCACTATAAGATGTTTAAGAATATGGATCCCTCTATGTTCTTGGTGCTTTCAGTTTTGCTTCTAAATTTATTAATATATACGATAGGTAAAAAATTAACACTACTGACTTACCTAGATGACGATTCATACTTTTTTAAGTAGAGCAAGATTTCTGCAGGCTGTACTTTCTCCTCTATAATGGCCTGTTCCTCCTTTAAACGATCCACAATAAGTGGAACAATCACTGACTTTCGTCGAAGTAACCGATATCTTGACAAACGTCGCAGAACCTTCAATATGGTCACCACAGACATCTTTGGTATTAACACATGCCAAATCTGTAAACGTTCAACAAGACCTGTAGATCAAACTGTGTGATCAAGTTTAAATGGCAAATTCAGTTGTAAAATACTGATGATGCTCACATTAGTTAACAAAGTCAATTTATCAATTTACACAATACAGACATGCCTTCATAATATAACAATCACAGGTCAATTCAGATGCTCAATATACAATTTTAAAATGTTCAAACACCACACTAGAACAGCATTCAAGGAATTGATCAGAATACGACATGTAGTCAGCATCTTCTGTTTTAGCTACTCTTTTAATGGTGCAATAACTGCTTTGCAGGCAACATCATTGTTTTCTGTGGGTATAAGAACACAATTTGTCTGTTTGGTGACTATAGGTGATGACTTCGTGAAGGTTACCACAAGAATAACCTGTCATCAGAAAGCCACATTTCAGCATCTGATATGAACAAGTAGAGAACAGGTTGGTTATGAAATTTCCTAGCAGATTAAAACTTGCACCAGACTGGGACTTGACCCCAGAACCTTGTCTTTCATGGACAATGCTCCTGACAACTGAGCTATCCGGGCATGACTCATGATCACCCTCACTGGTTTATTTCTGCCAGTACTTTTTCCTAATTTCCCCACTTCACAGAAATTCTGCCACATACCTTGCTGGATTAGCAATCTTTAAGGAAAAACTGTATTAACCTCAGTATAAGATGACCTGAATATAAAAGACTCCCCCCCCCCTTTTTTAATAGGCTCCTTGAGAAAAATTTATTTGTAACATAGTGTGACAAATCAAAATTACAGTTCTATTGACAAAGTATCTGGCAAAAAGTCAACATTATTCCTATTCTAAACTTATGTCATTTATTGTCTACATGTTGATAAAACTAGGAGAAATAAAATAAATAAAAAAGTTGGTTTACATTAATTTTCAAGCCATTTCCTATCCTTCCTTTTTGTTTATTAACCCTGTAGTTTGTGGTATCGCTATTTTTAGTTATTATCATCATCATCATCATCCTAATATCACAGCTGTGAAATTTATGCCTTCATTGTCACAAATATTTGTGTGTTTCTTCCGAATATTGCTATTTCTGAGGCTGTCGTTATAGTGGGGCCTGAGAATAAATATCGGATTTCTCTTCTATACTGACATGGGACTGGTTCAATGTATCTTGCTTCCAAACGTATCACCTGCCTGCTGCTCTCTCAGTGGCTGTGTAGAACCAGCTGACACACCTCCCTTTCATTTCTGACATTCGTCACAGTGTTGACAACATTGCAGCAAGAAACACATAAGCATGCCACTGGCCCGTATTTAGACTTTTACCATCTCCTGCAGAAAAGAATACTATTGTTGAGTATTTTCCCAACTTCAAAGTCAATTCAGTTTTAACAACAAATGGATTCAGGCAAATTGCAGTTTAAATCTGGCAGATGTTAATAAGAAGCCAAAATATGTGGTATAGATTCCTATTGTTGGCAACATGACAAAAGTTGCTGTTCGCTCAGTGCTCCCCTCACCTCAATCACCATAGCTTTCGCCTGAGCTGTTGTCACTGTTCCCCATCCAAACCTTTCATAGCACTGAGCTTGAGCAACTGTGAAAAACAGACTGCAATACCTTCTAATGTGCAGGTCATATGCAACAATACCAACTACCATATAAATAAAAGATCACAATTACAAATCAGTTCCGTTCTCAAGCTTTTACTCGTCCAGTGATTTAGTGATGTCTGTTGGTACTATCTCCACCACAGGTTTTGCCACTGTAATTTACTCTCCCAATAACAATTACAGTCAGTTAATACGATTTATTTCCTTTGTTAGACATTTCAGTCTGGATTAATTTTCCTTCTTGTTTCAATTGGATGTCACCATCATGTTCTAAAGCTCACATCCAAATAAAATATTGGTATGGGTTTTGAATCACTTTTTTTAAGTATAACATTTCTGTTTTTGAATGTGACCTTTATTTAAAAAGTGGCATTATTTTTTGTATACTGTATCCATACATGTATGAGAATGTTTATTGCAAATCTGTTCAAACACAACAAAAGTTCGTAAGATGGTAGAATTTAACGCTATTTCCTCCTACGTTTCACAAAAAGTCCAAATTTGAAACAGAGCTATAGACTGTTGTGGTGGCAAGTCCATACTTTCTTGTGTATCTCTTGCACTAACGCTGCGCAAGTCAGTGTCATGTAACATCCACATTGCATCAAATGCTTTAGTGTGCTGTGAATTATTGAGCCTATTGGAACGTATCATTTGCTGAGCCCTGTCCTTCAGAGATCTTCAAAATAAATCTGCACATGACCTCAATAGCCAAAGCTTCTTCTCTAAATGTATGACGACCCCTATAAATGTAAGACTACTGCTACACACACTACTAAAATGCACAAATGCTGACCTCAGGAGCAATAATTTAATCTGCGAATATAAGGCGACTCCGTATTTTTTGAATGATGAATTTGGGGAAAAAACCTTGTCTTACAATCACGTAAATACAGTACATTGTGGACAAATGGCTTCTGTAAAGTTCAGAAAGTATGAAAAAGGCACCAGACGAAGTAAAGCTGCGAGGGTGAGACTTGAGTCACTCCTGGATACCAGTCAGTAAAAGCATTCCCATGTTTTTCACAGGTTATTATGAAGGAATTATTCCAATACTTTCATTGCACTATACATTTTTCTATTTTATTTTCAATAAAACTGCAAAAAGCAACAGTTTCTCATCAGAATTCATTCTGTATCTGTCTTGTGCAAGTACATAGCTCTTGCCATAGAGATTCAGTAATGGAGATTGATTGCATGCCTAGGAGTCCAATCATATGGTAGTCACACATTTCAGCAAATCAATTATCTGACTAAACGGCAAGTGTGAAAGCAGCTTAAGAATGCTCAGTAACATATTTGTGGGGCAAACAACAAAAGAGTAACATTCTTGCAGTCATTAATTGCCAAAAAAATGTACAAGTTTCTGAAATAAGGTCGAGAAAAAGAGTTTATGTTTCCTGTGGTTTCCCTAAATCCAAGACAAGTCTTTAAAAAAGACATTAGTCAGTGGTTTTCTCTCCTCGTCCAAGTGATGTTTGTGTTCAGTCTCTAATGGCCCCAATGTCTGTGAGAAAGTGTAACCATCCTTTTTTTACAAAATCACCTTTGCAAAAAGAACTGTTTCAAGCTACAAACAATTTTATAATTGTCATCTGCAGAACTGTGCATGTGGATTGCATAAGTTCTGACTTAAATAAGAGTTATTTCATACTTAAACAAAAATTATATTCTAACAATACACTTGCTCAAGAATTGATCAAGTTTCTTTAACATTTTACTACTATATACAATATCAAATTTTTATGATACAGATAACAATTCTGTTTTGTACAATTTTGTTGTCAAAACTGCTTATCTGTGACCAAGTCATCTATTTTTGACGGAAGAGCAGTGACTGACAAGTGATCCTCCTATTAAGTAGCATGAGAAGACACAACAAAGCTTAGGTAAGATAGGTAAACCAGATAAAAATCCAGAATAACAACACTGAATTAGATTATATTAACAAAACACATCGGTGCCAGCTCAAGTGTCATTGGTTGGCTTATTGTTTCTGGATGCTCAACAATTTTATCAGTGTCAATGTTACAATGTTGGATCAACCAACTGCCGACATTTTAACATTGATTTTAACAACTATGACCTTGTATCCATTATGGACAAAATCAAAGTTTATCGGTGTTCTTGCTAAAATGGTCAGGTCTACAAGATATTTAAAATATAAACAGGCAACATGCATGAAAAAAGAAATACAACACACATCATGCACGAAAAAGGAACTACAACACCATATCCAAATTCATTCCTGAGGAGGAGGAGGAGGAGGAGGAGGAGGAGGAGGATGAAATATAACTGCTTAAAAAAAAGGGGGGGGGGGCTAAGTGACTCGTTGCATGGACTAGTCAGCAACCCTGCTGCAATACACAGAAAAATCTACCCTTCTGTTGCTACACAGAACCTTATAATCTGCACCACAACCCCTTCTCCACCCATATAGAGGGCACATCCTGTATTAAAACAGACAACAACATCTTGCCAATATGTAGACTGTAGTTACTTAAAAAAATGGCATAAAAAACTACTGCACTACAAGCATCACAAGCCAGTCAGTCTTGTTGTAGACTGCAGGAATGCTTTTTTGTGGGTAATGCCCTGTTCTCGGTCTTGTTACGGTGGCTTCTTTCCACCTGAGGTTGGTAGGAGGTTCTGAAGAACCTGACAGTTGGGTATATGACAATTTTGTGTGTACATTCAGCCACTCCAGTTCCCACTGACAAAATGAACCTACCTCACTAAAGCATGGAGATTGATTCAGCGGGATGGTATATATTGCTAAAATAATGCACTCATATGCCTCTTTGACCAGTGAGTGAACTAAATCCTTCCCTTTGACCACCACATACCTGGTATCCAGCAGAATGAGTATTAGTTTTTTAGTCATTATAAATGTGTAACAGTGATCTAACTGTATAGTACAACTTTCTCTGCCAGGTATATTTGTATGACACCCTGCAGGGAATTCAAAAAATCAGAACAGATGTGATACTTATTATTTAGGTGAACCTTCATCTGCCCCCGTGTCCCAAAACACACAAACCTCTGCACTTCAATGTAAATTTATATAGATTGCATACATTTCTGCATTTTTATTTACATTTGAAAGGAATGCAAATACAAAAGTTATGGCTAGAAAATACGACTGAACATCTGGCAATGACCCCCATTTAGATCATGTCAGTGTACATTACAGTAAAGTCACACAGTTCACCATAAATGGAACAAAACTTTATTTTTGTTGTCATGATATTTACTGCAACTGCAAACATTTATGCTATAACTACTACTGGGATGGGTAATCAAGTGTTGAACATTAACTCCAGAATGCACTGTGGAAGTAGATGATCAGTCCTTTAGTTTGCAGAACCCATATTAGATGAGAGTTCATTCATCTCCAAGTCTTCCCCGTGCATTTTATTAAAGTAATGAACTTTAAGAGACAGAAGTCTTTCTTAGCTTTAGGAATTGGATCATAAAGGTCTTTGACTACAGACTGCAATACTTTCCATCAAACAGGCTGCTACTACTACTCTTCATACTTATCACAAAAAATGCTGGCCTGGTTCCAAAATTTCACCAAAGCAACTTTAATTACAAGCATATGAAGCAAGAACAGTGTTATCAACCTCACTTGTTTCAATAAAAGATAATGCTATCAGCAGAAAAGTTGCTTTCATATAATGAAATCATGCAAATCTTAACAAATATGATGCCACGTTAAAGAACTTCAGTCCCATAATTAAACTTACTTGTTCATTATTTAATTTAAACATACTGACGTATCATCAAATACTTACTTCTTTCGATCTATAGAGGCCTGATGGCACACATTCAAATGAAAATGAATGTGCTGATATAAGTAATGACGCTGTAGTGGAATTTGTGCTATGTTTAAGATTCTCAACATTTTTCAGGTACTCAATTATTGATTGTGCCTCTGGCTTATCATTAAATAATTTCTGTGCTGTCTCAATACCATTTATCACATAACTGATGACAGCATTTTGGGCTAAACAAAGAAACAAGGTGACATAAATGACATATGTTACCAAACCAAAATTAATTCTAATGTATAAATAAATGTCACTAACTGTTTTAAACAAATACTTTCATATGACAGACAACACAATCTGGAACAAATAATTTTAAGATTGCAAAATTCATTCCATTTTTGTAAAATATACCAATACCAACAGCTAGGCAAAAGATGTTTTGGGCTCAATGCTAGCATATAAACACGTAACTGCTTCCACACTGGTACATGGTTTCAGAGTTAATATACTCTTCCAGTTTAATCCACTGCAGGTCATATTGCAACCACAAACATAAGAAATAAATTTTTGAGTTGCTTTACACTGACACATCCTTCATTAAAACAACAGGTTTATGTGGATTCTTATTCTGATGCATATGAAAATTTACACTCACATTATTTCTGTTATTTATAATTGGCAGATTATGGTGTGCCCAACTATTTAGTTGATTTGTGAAAATTTACAGATTGCTATGACTCTCCACTATTGAAAGCTTTTGTATGCTCAATGAAGAAGATAGTCTTTCATGCATCCACATTTACACTCGCACATACAGAGCACCCCATACTCGACTGCATATTCCTCTTTACAGTAATTCAAATACTGCTTTGCAATCTGATCAGTTAGCCTCCGAAACACACATGGAAATAAATAAACTAGTAACAGTAAACTTGTTTCATTCAATATCAATAACAGTCACGGTAAAAAAAGCTAACTAAAAATGTTTACACTTAAAGGAGCATAACTGATGCCAAGTATATTTTATTGCTAAGAAATAAAGTAATTCACTTTTAATGAGGCTCTACATACAATTATGTTCTCTTTTAGGGACATAACTTTTATAATAAACCACATAAAAAGCCTTTTGGAAAAAATTCCTTTTGTTAATTTTTGTCAGTCCGATTTAACGTACTGTGGAGGCATTTGTAGATACTGTCTCATGATCCTGCACTTCTGAATACATGCTGATCCAGATAGTATATCACTCTTATGAATAAACGAAATCAGTTTTTATACTTAATATTCTCTAAAACATTAAACGTAATACTGCAGTGCCAAATAGATGATAGTAATTAACAGTGTCCTCCTGTAAATATGAATGATTTTAGGCATTTTCAATGGCTCAAGAGAAGATCTGCTTGCAGTGAAGAGTTTTACAATTGCAGAATATTTTCTTACATTCTATTCTAAGCACAATTCTTCAAAATTATCACATCAATGTCATTAACACATGCTGAATGACCGAGCAAAGTGGTGCAGTGGTTAGCACACTGGACTCACATTTGGGAGGATGACTGTTCAATCCCACATCAGGCCATCCTGATTTAGGTTTTCTGTGATTTCCAAAAAACTGCTTCAGGCAAATGCCAGGATGGTTCCTTTGAAAGGGCATGGCCGACTTCCTTCCCCATCCCTCCCTAATCTGATGAGACCTTGCAGTTTGGTCTCCTTCCCCCCAAATCAACCAATCAACGAACCATGATGAATGAATTGTTTTTCAGTTCACATAGTACATGAAAGATCACCTCTGGTGGCAGTGTTAGATTAAACAGTGATCTGGGACAAGACCAAGAGCGCTATAGCACGAAGCACCAGCCAGTGAGATATAGCCCAGGAACTTTGTATGGATTTTTTACAGTTTGGGGAAAGTGGGACTATCAGAACAGTTACTAAAGCATTTTTTGGGCAGTATCATATCCTTCATCATTTGTTAAACGTAACATACAAAGTCAAGGATTATGACACTGCATCAAGACAAAAGCACAGAGACATAATCCGTGTCCTCCATATGAAGCCCTACTACAGTCCTGAGGCGCAGATCAATGATGCAGCTTCTCATTCAAGGAAACTGAAGACTCAGTTGGCAATCGTAAAGCTTTAATGGGAGAGGTTACCTCCATTGCTGATGATAGTAAAGAGGATGTGACAACACAGCCAGAATGTGAGGCTGTGTCAGTGTTGCCATAAAGAGGAACACTGCCAGGATTTACATCCAGGGTGCTGTAATCAGCTCCAATGAGAACTTCTGAAATAATGGAATACTGTTTCTCCAGGAGCAAAAGCATTGCTGTGAGATGTGGTGCATGCAGTGTGGCATAGTGGTTAGCATCGCTGGCTGGTGTGCTTTGGGTCACCAGTTCAAATCCGACCACCAGTAATTATTCTTTTATTTATTGTTTTGCATTTCTGGAAGGTTCTCGAAATGTCTTATGTTTATATATTCTGGAATATTAAATGTTTCTATAAATAGCAACACTCTCATTCCAGGAGATCAGGTTCTCGCATTTGTGTTAATAATAAACATGTTTTCCAGAGCTAAATGTTGTAATTCATTGACAACCTAGCTTTTGGATTTGAACTTGAATGTTGTTATAACGTGAAAAAATTATTTAATACAATAGTATGTTTTTGTGGTAAACCTGTAGCTCATTTGGTGTAATGGTCTAGTTACATATTGTGCACATCACATACTTTATGGGAACTACTTATCCTTGTTGTGATTTAGTTAGTGTAACAAGCTGTCCTTTTACTACTTACAGTGTTCTGTGGAAATCTAAAGTTAAAGCACTGACAAAATGCTCAATACTCAATCCTGTATTTAATAAATGTTTAGCATTTTCTCTTTGGAGAGTAGGCTATTAAAAATTAATATTTATGTCACAGTAGAATTTAAGGGCGAGTTTTTTGTGCGCGTTTTAGTTCATCAATATTTCTACTGCCAAGTACTTAAATGTGAATTGCAGAGTAATCATGTAGATGTAGATTTGTAGTCTTTGTGCAACGTCGCCTCTCCTACAAGCCACCCTGTACTCCAAGTCAAGGGAGACCCATCTTGGCCAAAAAGCTTTATTTTTTTCACAACTCCAACAGTTTTACTGCTCTTTGACGATTAAGGAGAATTGCTTGCTTGACAAACTGGCAACAAAACCAAATTTAGATGGCTACAGGACAGACATTTGTTGAATTCAAACAAAAACCAATATGAAAACAAGTTTCTCGGCAATATTTGGGTGGTTTTAAAACCCGCCTGGGTAGTCAAGAGCACTAATGCGCTGCTTCCTGGTCTCAGGTAGGCGCGCCGGCCCCGGATCAAATCCGCCTGGCGGATTAATGACGAGAGCTGGTATGTTGGCCATCCTGGATGTGGCTTTTAGGCAGTTTTCCACATCCTGCTTGATGAATACCGAGATGGTCCCTAAGTTCTGCCTCAGTTACATGGCTCGCAGACATTTGAAAATGTTCGCACTATTACATGGCTTACACTAGATGCTGACAGTTGGGGTTCACTAATTCCGTCCCGGGGCATTCAGGGTGGTGGCAGGAAGGGTAACTGGCCACCCGCTGTAACTAACACTGCCAAATCAATAGTAACATGGTCGCCCCCGCGTTGAAGCGAGACTAAGGCCTCAAGAAAGACATCTGGATGGTTTTAAACAAAATTCAACAACTCTGTATACTAATTTATTGTTAGTTTTATGATGTGAAAATAATAGCTAGAAAATACTATGGAAGTCTTCTGGATCAAACTGATAAAATGTGTTTGAGAAGAGGCCAAAAAGAGTCCTGAATTTCAAAACTCTGCTGAGGCAGCAACCAGGTTACTTCACTGTCATCCCAGTGTTGTTAGGTTTCTTAACAACTCATTCCTCGTTCCTACTCCGTGAGGAAGATGATAATGTTGTTTGTTAGGTAACACTTAACTGCATGGTTGGCTAGAGAGTGCGTTGAAATGAGAAGTCAACTTCTCACCAATTTAGCATTACAGGTGAGCTACTTAAGTCATTCATTCTGAGAGAGGAAGCAAAATAATCTTAAGTGTGACAATTTTCAAAGTATACTATTACCAACAGCATGTCTGCCGCTGGTAGCTGAGTGGTCAGTGCAATGGAATGTCATACTGGACGGCCTGGGTTTGATTCCTGGCTGGGTCGGAGATTTTCTCCGTTCAGGGACTGGGTATTGTGCTGTCCTTATCATTACCATTTCATCCCCATTGGCATGCAAGTCACCGAAGTGGCGTCAACTCAAAAGACTTGCAGCAGGCGAACAATCTACCCAATGGGGAGCCACACAGCATTTCCATTTTACCAACTGCATGAAGCTATCAAATATGCTCTGGAGCAACTGGTACACAACGTTTAAAATTTTACAAAACTGGAAATAACTTTCTAACTGCCGGTACATCAAAAGCTGCTGACTTGAGCATAATATTTTTCCACCTTAAGTAGAACACTATGTTAGTACATTTAAGGATAATTTAGATAAGGTATGGCTTCTTGGCACAATTCTCTAGGTCTTCCTAATATTAACTTCTTACTTACACAGTTACTGAAGAAAAATGCTTATGCTAATTTTTGTAATGCAGTTATATGTGCAAACGAATCTCACTGTTTATTATACATGCAGTAACTGTTAATGTTTATTTAATTTAAAATTAACTCTTCAGTAATCTCCGTTGTATTCCCAATAAGACAGTTATATTTACAACAAACATATTGTACCAAGGGTAATAGGAAAGTCTTCTAAAGTGCTCCAGTTAGACATTTTAATTCTTCCTTCTCTGTATCTAGGAGCTGTTCATAGACAAATTGCAGCCAAGAGATTGAGCTGTTCGTATCAGTTTTGACAGCCATTCATTCATCAAAAGATCTAGCGAAAGAACAAACCTGATAAGCAGTTTTGGTACAGATTCTTTCTCAACGGCTAACAGTGATCTAAGAAAATTTCTATAGTGTTGTGAGAAGATTATACATATTTTTCTACTATAAATGAGCTATTCAGAATGGTATCAGATAAGGTAATCCTTAGGTATATTTGCACATCATTCTGCAAGACAATACTGTTTTTTTCCTCGTAAGGATATAACCCTTCTTGACAGAGGAATGAACAGCGTAATATTCCTTGTGGTGCAAAGGCACACTCAAGAGATTTAAAAATCGAACATTTCAAGAAGAATGGCACTGTTATACGTGTTAAACCTGGATTCATTAACGAAACATTCTAACCAAGCAGCAACAAAAATGTGATGGTTTCAACATGAGGTGGCATCTCTCACAGGCAGTAATTATATGTGTGTCAGGCAGAAAATGGTGAATTTTTTCCCCACTGGAAGGGAGACTTTGGCGATCTTAATATTGGTTCTACTTCATTTTGGCTGCCTGATGGAGCAGAAAAGTTATAAATATTTTTCAATAAAAACAGCGTCAATGGCAAATTTGTTTTTATTAATAACAATGATGCATTTTGCTCTCAAAGCATCATCAGATTATATAAGCAGGATAAGATTCATCTGCCAACTGCTGCTGAAGAGTATTAAACAAGAATAAGGTATGTCTGGATATATTATCTGGTCATCAAATATCTTCTCAAATATATGAAGGACCTTACAAGCACTAAAGCAGGCTCAGCACAGTGCACACAGCACAGAGCCACATGTACAACATGTGAATGTAGAACAGTAAATGATCTGCTACGCAGGTCTGCCCAGCACAGGAACAGAACTGACTATAGTCATTTTATGCTCTGACTATAGTCAGTTCTGTTCTTTCACTGGGTGGATCTGCTTAGCTGATCATTTTCTGCTCTACATTCACATGCTGTAAGTGTGACTCTGTGCTGTGTACACCATGCTGGGCCTGTTTCAGTGTATGTAATGTCCTTCAGGAATCTGATACGACATTTGACAACCGGATGTCATGTTCAGATGCTTCTTATTCTTGTTTAATGCCCTTCATTGGCAATTCACAGATGAAGCTTATCCTACTACATGTTTACATAATCTGAGTGCCCTTTTCAAAGGAATCGTCCTGACATTTGTGCCAATCGATTTTGGGAAACCACAGCAAACCTATATCAGGATAGTTGCACAAGCATATGGTGGCAAATACTACTGAATGAGTGTCCAAATCCTTTAGCACTAAATCAACTAGCTCAACCTAAGATTCATATTAGCACATTGGCCACATGTTCCATTAGACTATTTGGTTATAAGAGGCTTCTGGACTAATCTCCTTATAGTGCTAATCTTGTCCCATTTAACTTGTTTCTACCTGCAACAACTTCACAAAAGAATAGCCATTTTATTCTACTGAGGCACTTGTGCAGACACATTGTGATGAGCAATTTCAAAATGTGATATGATGTGATGGAAAATAAATATGGCTGTCCTGCAACACTTCTGTAGTGTCCTCTGTACTCCGATGACAATGATGGCAAAAGTTACCTTAGTTCAAGTCTTTTTCAACCTTCAGCCATCTTACTCTTCAGTGTGGCTTTATTAGCATTTCCACATAGCAACATGCTGGTTCTCAAAATCAGGTGCTTTGAACCTGTTTACCTTAATTTAAGTGACTTTCATATATAAAAAAAACAGCAGAGTTTACAAAACAGGCATTGTTTCAAAAAGTTATCTATCTACACTCATCACAGAAATCTTAACTTACCTGGATTTTTAGAACATGTATGAGCCAATTTCAGAATATCCTTGTGTGTCCAGCTATGCATTCCTACAAAACGAGTAACATTTTCAGCCATTTTCTGTGGTTCTTGATGTAAATACCAGTTATTAACTGCACGGCGTAGCCCTCTTCCCCAGCCTTAAAAGAAAGTGGAAAATAAGCCTAAGAATGCAAGCGCCTTTCAGACAGTCAAAAAACATCTGTGCATGACAACAAGCACATACGAGGTGCTAGATTTTTAAATGTAATAAACAATTTATACCAACTAAGAACATACAGTTATACGGACAATACAAAAATTCTTTCTTTGGAACATGTTAAAAACAGATGACTGCTTGTGTCAGTGAAGATAGGAAGTTCTGTGGCATAATACTGAATAACTCTACATGCCAAACCCAGAACTGTGTAAAAACATGCTTAAACTCCACACATAACTCACAGGTCTCTCTCACTGTAACTGTTTCCATTTCTATTTTCTCTGGATTTTTATGAAGTATCATGTATATCATATAGGCCATGCATCCTTCTTGCTAGGTCAAATTAGTCAATAAAACTCCCATACCACAATATCAATAATAGCACAACCATAAAAGTGGTATTAATTTCCACATTAGAACTGAAATAACTGAAACCAAAGTTGCATTTTCATAACAGTGTACTGGAGAGAAACTAACAAGAACACCTCAGGTACTTTCACAGTTATGCTCCTCCACATTCCTGGAGGGAGGGAGGGAGGGAGGCAGAGTGATTACCTTTACTTCTTCCATCATTTCCAAGGGGCAAATATATTCTGATGCTGAGTACTAACAAAACCCACTCAAAAGCTGCATATTGGCTATAGTTTTTGCCACAGAGAACAAGTAACAAAAAGAGATGTTAGTCACTCAGTGCATCAGTCCTTGTCCACCACTTTTTGCTGAGTAGTACAACCAATGTCATTGACACACAACTTATGAAATATCAGTCTACATGGAATGCTGATTGATTACTAACCTAAATCATGCTATGCATACATAGACACACATTACTTTCTCAGTTTAGTCCATGACAAATAACTTACTTGTATTAACAAAAAGCAATCCCCATTGGCTCAAACCTCAGTTGACAGTTTCCCTTTGCCACACCTTACCTTTTCCTTTCTTCTGTTCACACCACTCATTCCCGATCCAGATCGTGTACTGACTTCTCCAAACACTCTCCTCCTCCTAAACTCTCTCTCTCTCTCTCTCTCTCTCTCTCTCTCTCTCTCTCTCTCTCTCTCTCTCTCTCTCTCTCAATCCCCCCCCCCCCCGCCCTCCTCGTCACCATCTTGCTATCCTTTCCTCCCCACCCCTTCCCCTCCCAACCTCTTATATACTCTACCCCTTGAACTACTATCTTCTTCTTCTTCTTCTTCTTCTTCTTCTTCTTATGCAGATGCTGAGTCATGTGAGTAAAGACCTGCCTGACTCTACCCCACTAACCCTCCTTGCTTTGTTGCTTTGTGCGTCTTCCTCTAGCCCCTCCCCACCTCACTCTGCCCAAGCAACTTCTATTAATATTCAAGTCATTCTCACTGTAGCCACAGGCATGTGTATTTGTGCGATTGTGTGTTTACTTCCACTACAGAAAGAACAAAAGCTCGAAAACTAGTATAAATAGTTCAATGCCACACACATGAGTCAGCTATACACAAGTAGTTGTGTTTCCTTTATTTTACATATTATTCCATTCAGGAGTTTCTATTGCCATTTAACAAAAAGTAAAATAATTACACTGCAAAACAAAAATATAAGGGACCACAAAGGAATTATACGAATGGGATGGAAAT
Source organism: Schistocerca gregaria (assembly GCF_023897955.1). NCBI lineage: Eukaryota > Metazoa > Arthropoda > Insecta > Orthoptera > Acrididae > Schistocerca > Schistocerca gregaria. The sequence goes on along the minus strand of NC_064931.1, from coordinate 131,951,937 downwards.
TTGTAACGTGATGTAAATGTTTTGTTTCGGTCTGTTTTAGGATGCAAAAACAACTACAGTCATATGCACCCATGTTAGAACAGTAGAACATAAATAAACAGGAGTTAAAAGTGACTACACTTTAAGCCCAATCGACAGAAGGAAAGACAGCTAGAAACAAGGACTTGGAGAAAGGTCCATGAACTATGCCACAGACAAATGGAGCTCCTGAACTAAAGGTTAAATGTCCTTCACCATATTGCTATGACAGATAAAAAGTAGAATGCGGTCGACAGTCCACGTGTCGTTCACTAAAACAGCAGATAACTCAGACAGAAAACATAAATGAGAATGTAAGGGGGGGGGAAAAAAACACTTTCTGGCAGGAAATGGTGACCATCAAAGTTCCAGGACAATGAGCACGAAGTGGTGGGGTAGCACCACCTAACAAATGGCAATGGTTAAAAAAGACAGTGTCCAATATCCAACTTAGCTAAAATGATGGCTGAGATGAGGTAGTACAAGCAGCTGGGAAGAGCTTAATTCACACAAGCTTGTTCCCATGAAGGACGGACCAGTGGTGATGCCAAAGTAACACCACTTGCTGACACATGGCAACACAGAGATCATCGGAGGGAATGAAAGAACTAGCTGGCTGAGGTACGAGGACTGCAGCCTCGGCAGCAACATCAGCGTCCTCATTTCCCATCAGACTGATGTGACCAGGAACCCACATGAACTTCACAGTGGCTCCAGCAACAGTGAGCATGTGACAGCTTTCCTGGATGCGTTGCACTATGGGATGGATGGAGTACAGCACACAGAGGCTCTGAAGAGCACAGACAGAGTCAGAGCAGATGGTGCAATTGAAAAGCTTGTGTCTCTGGATGTACTGTGTGGCCTGATACGGGACATAGAGATCTGCTGTAAATACTGAGTAGTGTTCTGGAAGCCGATACCAAAAATCGTCGGTGCCAATGACGACGGCACACCCGACACCACGATCAGTCCGAGAGCATCAGTGTATGCAAAGATACTATTACAAAGTTCCGTGTGAAGGCCATGAAACTTGGAGCGATACAGTGAGGCTGGAGTAGTGTCCTTAGGAAGCAAATGAAGGCCAAGGTGAACACAGGCCACCGCATGAAACCAAAGTGATGAAGGGTTCACACCCAACAGGAAAGCGGCAGGTAGCATGAAGTTAAGCTGATGGAGCAAAAGCTGAAAGCAAACTCCAGGAGGTAAGAGAGAAGAGGGACGCACCTCATACTGCTGATCAAAAGAGTTATAGAAGAAGGAGGCATCGGATGGGTGGCCAGGCATGGCATACAAACAGCATGCATATCTGCTGAGAAAAAAGTCATGGCAGTATGACAGAGGCAGTTCAGCAGCTTCTACATACAGACTCTAAGCCAGGCTAGTGTAAAAGGTGCCAGTGGCCAAACTGATGACACAATGGTGGATAGTGTAAGAGGGACGGACATGCACATGCATAAACCAAACACTCATAGTCTAGTTTCAACAGGTAACACACTGGTAAAAATAGAGGACAGTTGTCCGATCCGCTCCCCAGGAAGTACCGATGAGGACACGTAGGACATTGAGGTACCATGTACAGCAGGCAGCCAGGTAAGATATGGGAGGGCATGAGCCCCAGGAATTTCGTAATTTCAACAAAGAGAATAGCAAAAGGCCCTAGATGTAAAGATAGTGGAAGAAACCAATTGTGCTGCCAGAAATTCATACAAACGGTCTCATCAGAAAAGCAAAAGCCATTGTTGATGCTCCATGAGTAAAGACACTCAAGACATCGCTGAAGATGCCATTCAAGGAGACAAGTCTGTGGAGAACTGCAATAGATTGCAAAATTGTCAATGAAAAGGTAGCCAGAGATGCCTGGCAGGAAACAAGCCGTAATAAGGTTAATGGTGAAAGCAAAGAGGATGACACTCTGGAAGGAACCCTGAGGGACACCATTTTCCTGGATGAAGGTGTTTGACTAGGCAGAATCCACATTTACCTTGAAAAGTCAGTCTTTTAAAAATTCCTGAAGGAAATGGGGCATATGGCCACAGAACTCCGACATGTAGAGAGTACAGAGAATACCAGTCCTCCAGCAGGTGTCCTGGTCTTTCTCCTAATAGAAAAACACAGCCAGTCTGGTATTTCCACAAAAAATCATTCATGACATGGGTTGTCAATGTTACTAGATGGCCAACTGCAGAATGGTGCACTTGAAATCCACACGGTGCGGTGGTCAGCAAATTGCGAGACAAACCACCATACCCAGCCAGGAATGAATCATATGTTCCATCACCTTGCAAACACAGTGTTGAGAAAATGGAGCAATAATTAGAAGGAAGGTGTTTGTCCTTACCAGGCTTAGGTATGGGTATGACATGGGCTTCATGCCAGCGTCTGGGAAGCGTGTCCTCTGCCCAGATGTGATTGTACGTATGGAGGAGAAAGTGCTTGCCCACAAGAGAAAGGTTCTGCAACATCTGAATGTGAACGTCATCTGGCCCTGGTGCCGAGGATTGGGATGAAATGAGAGCATGATCTAGCTCCCTCATAATAAAGAAGGCATTGTAGCCCTCATGATTCCGAGAAGAGTAGGGTATTGTCCGAGCTGCCTCCACTTGTTTCTGATGGAGGGAGGCAGCGTGATAGTGGGTGGAGCTCAAAATCTCCACAAAAAAGCAGTCCAAGATGTTGGAAACAGCAATTGGGGAATGGCCCAGAGAGCCATTGGAGGTTGGCCCACATGATGGAAGAGGAAGTGGAAGCGGAACTGTTAAAAGAACTAGCAAAGGAAATCCAGCTAGCTTTTTTGCTATTCCAAAGAATGCAACAGCACTGTGGAAGCAATTGTTTATAATAAATACAGTTTGCCATCACAGGATGATTGTTAAAAATGCGGAGAGCATGTCTCTGTGCAAATTGCATCCGTGGCATACCTCAGTCCACCAAGGGAACAGGACATGAAATAGTAAAGAGGAAGTGCAAGGAATGGAACGTTCTGGAGCAGTAACGATAACGTTTATAAGATATTATACCTGGTCATCACAACTGTTCATCGAAGGTCGCCAGGGGGGAGTAAAGCCTCTATTCAGCCTTAGGAAGCTGCCATTTCGGTGTGCACTTAGGTGGGGGTAGGAGTCAGCAAACTGATAGCACACGGAAATGGTTGCTCGAGTATGTGTCAGAGAGAAAGGGCCACTCGAGACAATGGGCAAGCTGGCCAGTGCAGAAGGAGAGGTCCTAATGGGAATAGGCGTGTGTGTGTGTGTGTGTGTGTGTGTGTGTGTGTGTGTGTGTGTGTGTGTGTGTGTTTGTTACCTCTCAGACAGTTTTTTGGAGAACCTCAAAGGGGATGGTGTGCATTAAAGTCACCAAGCAGCAGAAAGGGGCAAAGAAGATGCCCAGTAAGTTTGATGAAGTCTGCCCTGGCGACACCAAATGATGGAGGGATGTAAATAGTACAACAGGAAAAGGTCAAGTAAGGTAGGAAAATGTGGACTGCAACAGCTTGCAGCTGGGTGTTCAGTGAGATAGTTTGACGATGAATGTCGTCCCAGATGAGCAGCATGACTCCCGCAAGAGATGGGATGCCATCCTCAGGGGAAGGTCAAGGTGGACCAGGAAGAAATGCGAGAGCTCAAAGCAGTTGTGAGGATGCAATTTTGTTTCCTGGAGCCAGAGAACAAGGGTACGCTGTGATTCCTGGAGCAGCCGTAAGCCCTCTTTGTGGGATCAAAGACCATGAACATTTCATTGGAGAAGAGTCATGATGAGGAAAGGGGAGGAGGGAAAAAATGAAGAGGTATCACCTTGGCAGCTGCCAAGTGCCACCCTTCAAAGACTCACCGCTAAAGGGCATGGAGGCTGGAGGATCATGCTCCACGAGATCTACAGAGGTTTTGGCATTCTCCTTCTGTGCGTGTGTGGAGTCCAGGGCAGAAGAACAGTTAGTGGGGCACACTAGTCAGCTGGGCGAGGGTACTACATAGCGACACCATTGAAGTGGCTCTCCAAGTTGGCAAATCAGAGCTTGTTGCCCGGAGGGACATAAGAAGTCTTCGTGGGAGTTTTCCTTCTGTTTTTTCTGGCCTGCCGGTTGTGAAGCATGTAACTTCGGCCCGTGAGGTGAAAGTCTGGTGGGTTGCTGGATAGCTGGAAGAGGACACGGGGATGCTACTGTGACACTGGCGATTTTACAACCATGGTGCTGAATTTGATGAAGTATGTCTGTGTGGCCATGTCCTTCATGGAGCAAGATGTAGCAAGAACAGTACTGTAAGTGCCGGATGGTAAAACGCAGGGTTTCTGGCTAGCCAAAAACTTGTAAGCGACCAGGTAAAGTACTATTTGCTTCACCCGGATCTCCTGGATGGCCCGCTCATCGAGATATATGGGACAATCTCGGGAGGGAGCAGCATGTTTGCCAATGCAATTGGTACAGTGAGGAGAAGGAGGTGAATAATCACCCGCATGAGCATCCCTACCACAGGTTACAGATTTACCCAGGTGTCGACAGGACATTTGAGTGTGGTTGTAACAATGACACTGTAGCGCATCGGGTTCACAATGTACAGTTGGACTGTGATAACTTCGTAGCCTAATCTGATCTTTGACGGAACCATGACTATCTAAAGTCAGAGAAAGAGTGAATGTGGGCACTAAGGATGCATCTACCTTTTTCATCACCTGATGGACTGCAATGACACTCTGATCAGAGAGATACATTCCGATTTCCACCTCGGTCAGATCATTGAGCAGCCTAGTGTAAATAACATCACGGGAAGAATTCAGTGTTCAATGGGTTGGGGTTGTTTGGGGAAGGAGACCAGACAGCGAGGTCACCAGTCTCATCGGATTAAGGAAGGACGGGGAAGGAAGTCGGCCGTGCCCTTTCAAAGGAATCATCCCGGCATTTGCCTGGAGCGATTTAGGGAAATCATGGAAAACCTAAATCAGGATGGCCGGATGCAGGATTGAACTGTCGTCCTCCCGAATGCGAGTCCAGTGTCTAACCACTGCGCCACCTCGCTCGGTAGTGTTCAATGGGACTTGACACAAACAGGATAGCTGTGGAGGAGTGAAACTGCAAGCAGTTGTGCTTGAGAATCACAAGTTGTTTCCAAAAGCACAGTGCCATTGCATGAATAAGAACAGGATTTCACAGGGCCAGCAACTGCATCAACAACTTTCTGAATAATAAATGGATTTACCGTAGCAAAGAACTGCGTTTACATTTAGTAGACGTTAACTGTGAAGATGATGATTGTCTCACTGCAATAAAATTCCCATTACTGCCAGCATATCCGATGGCTCGCTCCTTCGCACTGGGGGCCCTTCCTCAGAGGGGGTGCACCTGCCTTAGGCGATTGTTCACACCTCAGGTCACACCTCATGAACACCTGACAGAGGGACCAACTGGCAATTTGGAACGGTAGCAGCTCATGCGATCACCCCTCCCTGGGCCTGGCCTGTACCAGGGGGTACGTGCAATCCCTACCTGTCAACCCATGGCTGGGTCAATATTAAGTGTCAGACGTGTGGGCCAGCCTTCAGAAGCACACAGGGAGGAAGAAGAAAAAGAGGAACTCCAACACTGAAGTGGAGGAAGGATAGGAGAAGCGAACGAAGAAACTAAAAACTGAAGAAACCGTTCTGATATTGGCATCTAAAAATACACAACACTTTTCCAATAAGATCCCAGACATGTTCCCCAAGAGAGGGGAAAAAGAATAGCAAGAGGATCCACTTGCAGCATGGAAGAGAAAAGATGCTGCAAAGGACGTGCCATGGTAGCCAAGAGCAAACCTGCCAAAGAGTGGCGAGCCACATGGGGGTTGATGAATATGTGCAGACAAACAAATGCTTACAGTTTTAGGAAAATTGGATGATTTATTCAAGTGAAAGAGCTTCACAAATTGGGCAAGTCAATAACGCGTTGGTCCATCTCTGCCCCTTATGCAAGCAGTTACTCAGCTTGACACTGATCAACAGAATCTTTGCTGATCATGGGGGCCCAATTCGAAGTGGGAATCATCACTAAAGGCAATTCTACTCCAGTCAATGATATTCTAGGCTAAAGACGTGTCTGGAGATGCCCCAGACAGCAGTGGTATATCATCCTGACTGTTGCCCTCCATATGGCCTGACACCCAGGTGTGATGGCCTGAGGTGTCATTTCATTTCATAGCAGGACCCCTTTGGTTATCATCCTCTGGCGTCCTTACAGCATCATGGTTTGTCGATGATATTCTGCGCCCCATTTTGTAGCTCTTCGCGGCTAGCCATACTGGACATAGATTTAACCCTTTTGTGGGCTGTGGGGGATATACTAAATGTATTTCTTTATAGCATTTAAGGGAATGTGTGTTACCACTTCTGTATGCTCCTGGTATCTAGTGGCTGTCCACTGCACCAGCTGTAGTGCTGTTTATTGTGCAATATAGCCTTCAGGACTGTAGGAAGTATATATATCATCAGATGGTGATTTAATGGTTACTGGGAAGTAGGGTTACCACCAAAGTAGTTTATGGAAGGGGCTTGGGAAGTATACTTACCACAAAATTAATCTGTCATTTGTGATTCTTGCAAAGCATACAACTTAGGGGTATCCCAAAGCTCTTGGGAATACATCTTACCACCTCTGCCTATGCCTGACATCTTGTGGTAGTACACTGCACCACGGGTATGAAAACTGTTACAACAATCAGTTTCTGTTTATCATGGGATCACTACTGTTGTCAGAACACATTTCTTCTCTTCTGCAATATAGAATACTGTGACCTATGTCAACTCATACCTTTATTGCATGATAAAATTTCAAGGATTGTTTTCAGACTGTGCTAAGTAAACTTTAGTATCAGTAACAAGTACTTTTTTAAATAAAGTAAAATAAAGCATAAAATAAAAACAGATAACACTGTTTTTTTCTTCTTTACATGTAATGGCTGCACACAACAGCTCACAATAGGGAAGGGGAAATCCATTTACTACCATAGTTTTAGTACCTCACACAGGTGCCGTGGTGATATATGTACCACCAAAAAATAAATATAGTCAGTTGATCAAAATTTCAACAGGACAGCAAAAAATTATCTTCGCTCAGTTGCTACAAAAAATGCACTTGCAAAAGGGTTAAGCACAATAGAGCTTGCCTGCGCATGCTGAGAGTTTCTAGTGCTTGTTTTCATCCTTGCCAAACCATACACTGGCCAGCAAGTCCACCAGATGTCTCCGCCACTGACAACATTTGGAACATTATCAGCGGGGTCCTCCAACCAGCTCAGGATTTTGATGATATAAAGTGCCAATTGGACAGAATTTGGCACGATATCCCTCAGGAGGGTATCCAAGAACTTTATCAATCAACACCAAGCTGAATAACTGCTTGCATAATGGCCAGAGGTGGACCAACGCATTATTGACTTGCTCGATTTGTGAAGCTCTTTCTCCTGAATAAATCGTCCATTTTTTCTGAAATGGTTTGTTTGTCTGTACAAGTACATCACATCTACTGAGGTCTGTCCCATTCAGATAATTCCTTGGTTGTGTCTTGTTCTTTTGTCTTAAAAGTATAGTTTCCTTCCCACACTGTCTTATGCTGAATAGAAATTAACATCTAATATATCCAGATACCATGACAACAAACAAGAGAAGGAATAATGCCTTTATGCATATTCACATGGTAATAAATGATACAGCCTTCTCAAATGACTCTTTTCACTCTGCAGCTGAGGGAGCTGCTGCTCCTTTTGAGCCGTCAGTCTTGTGATTGGTTCGATGTGGCCCACCTCTGAATTCCTTTCATGCCAGCCACTTCATCGTAAAGTAGCATTTGCATGCTACATCCTCAATTATTTGTTGGATGTATTCCAATCTTTGTCCTCCCCTACAGTTTTTACTCTCTAAAGCTTTGTTTGGTACCATGGAATTTATTCCCTGAAGGCTTAACCCATGTCGTATCATTCTCTCTTTAGTTACTGTCAGTGTTTGCCAAAGTCCCCCCCCCCCCCCCCTCCAATTCTCCGAAGAACCACCTTATTTCTTATCTTATCAGTCCATCAAATTTTTAATCATCTTTCTATAGCACCACATCTCAAAAAAGTCTCAAGGCTCTTCTTTTCCGTTTTTTCCACAGTCCATTATTCACGACTATACAATGCTCTGCTCCAGAGGTGTATTCTCTGAAATTTCTTCCACAGTTTAAGGCTGATATTTGATACTTCTGTTGGCCAGGAATGCCCTCTTGCCGTCCGAGTTATTTAGGCATCACATACAATCTGCCATCACAGTTTCAATTCTGCTAGCCCTGTATGTACACAGCAGAGCTTCTAAAAACTTATGAAAGTATGTGCTAGTACAGGCAGAACTGAAGCTGATAAGGTAAGCCATGAGTTGTGCGTGGATACCTTAAGCACTATGAATATTTCTAGTGAAAGACAAGGATCTGAAATTGAGCCCAGTCCAGCAGACAGAAAGAACCTTTCATGAAATTTTAATATTGCCTTCTTTCTCATTCTTCAGTTTTCTTTCCTGGGATGCCAACTCTTAAAATATACCCAACTCATAGATGGCAATAGTTGTATTTACCTGTTGTTGGTTTCGACAAATCAGTTATGTACTTCACAAAAGCAAAAAATGACTTTGGTGTCTTATACACTGTTTCAATAGCAGCGTAGGCTGCTCGGCGGACTTCTAATGACTGACTCTGCTTCATGCATAACACCAATGCAAACAAGATGGCTTCTGGTTCAGCGGAGTAACCACCATTGTAAGCCTGAAATATAACAAGACAAATAGCCTTTTGTTGAAAAAGTATGAGGCAAAAACACTTGCATACCACACAGTTACTTCAGGAAACCTTATCTATTTTTTCAAAGTTCATATGCGATACTAATAACATGTGTTAGAATAGCATATGCTACCAACACACTGATATATCAGGCATTTAATAAAAAGGACGTAGTATTAAGAAACTATATACTAGAAATAAAGATAACTTATGCGAATCTGAAAATTTCACAGAGAGTAAAGAGTTATATAAGAAATTTTAAAATTGTGTACATAGCTGGAGTGACAACAGTAGTGTGAAATCTTCATGAAGAAATAATAAGCAGGAAATTAGTTGTAAAATGGAAAGCTTATTTAAGAAGGGGCACTAGTAATATCCACCAGGAGAATGCACATTAGTGAATGAACATTATTTTGCTAAACTTGCTTAAATTGTTAAAATTTAAATTGTGACATTTAAAATCAGATCATACTTAGTTATGTAGGTATGTGAAATTTACAAAATGGCAATAAATAATAACCTACCATCAAGAAACGATTACTGTAGTTCACACAAATTACAGAAACTGTGAGATAATGTAAATAATATCCAATACAATAAGAGCAGTGAGGAGGGGAAGAAAATGGGGGCTAGAGGGAGGGAAATGGTACAAATGTGTACAACTAAAAAATACAGCATATCTGATAAATTGTGAACATCAAAACCTCAAGAAATACATTGATAGGGAAAGCAAAGATACAGATTTGACATCTTAGAAGTATTTGAAATTTTTAAACAGTTTGCTCACAAAGATGGATCCATTTTAAATGAACAGGTGCAACTCAAAAATAGAAATTTTGTAGATATTTTCAGACCCCCATTTTTGTTAATGTAAAAGAGAAGTGACCCAATCTTCCATATAACTGTTGGATATGTCATTTTTCTCATCTGTCCATGGTGGTGATTCTCTGCTTCTTCTTTCTTATGACATTAATGTATTTCTTGAGATTTTTATGGTCACAATTTCTCAGATATGCTGTATTTTTTAGTTATACACATTTGCATTATCTTCCCCCTCCCCCCTGGTCTAATTGTACTGTATATTATTTACATTATCTCATGTTTTATGCAATTTGATTTACTACAATAACCTTTTCTTGATGGTAACTTATTATTTATTGCCACTTTGTTAATTTTCCATATGTACATAGCTAAACACAATGTAGTTTTTAACGTCATAATTTTTTAAGCAAGTTTAACATATTAATGTTCAATCACTAATGAGAACCCTCCTTGTGCATACTACTAGTGCCCTTCTCTCATCAGAAGCTTTCCTTAGCCCAAGTGTTATGCACACAGTGCTAGTGCATAAGTTGTACATTGGTGAGGTACTACTCAAAGACAACCACCACGTTGAGCATGTTTTTAATATTATAGAGGCGAAACTATATATTTTAATGACACCTTTTGACTATTTTTTTATGCAACTCTGCTACAACATGTCACCCAATAAGTACAAATAATTTTTGTATCCGTAATGAGTTACTATTGTTCCTGTGGATATACAACTGAACATGTATTCACTTTTAACCTGTTTAGGTTGTCACAAATTTCCTTCTGAAGATGTTTTTATAAATGTTGAAACCATGGTCAAGGGGTTTAAATAAACCTCTGTACTGAAACTGATTGGCTGCTTATTATTTCTTCACAAAGAATAATTAGTATGGGGGGGGGGGGGGGGGGCTGAAGTAGAAAAACATAGCGTAAGTGACTCAAATACACTGCTAACAGCAAAGATAGTCAAGCAATCTTTAAAATAACAGTAAAATAAACCAGTAAACCAGCTTTAAGTGAAAAATGTTGCAAGCAGAACAGCTGAAACAGAAATGTGAACAAGCTGACAAACAAAAAACTTTACTCGTGTAAAATTAAAATTCAATGAAAATGCTACAAGGTTCAAGCTCACATAAAAGAAGCAATGAAGGGACTTCAGAAGATTTACAGTAAATTGACACAAATTCTCACAAATCACAATCAGATAAAAAATCTACATTTTGCATCTATGTGATGCAATTCTTAATTTTAATTATTTATGTGGGGGGAGGTGCGGTGAAGAGTTTAAAAAATGTGACACACGAGTTTAGTTCATGCAAGCCAAATGTTGGCTTGACAAAAATATTAACGGTGAATTTCTATATCTTGAGAATATCCCTGACATAGCAACATCAAGTAGTGTAGACTAATATATAAAAGGGACTACCACAGATAAAATTAAAATCAAATACTTCCAGCAATGAAGTACTTTATCTCCTGCCTGTTTAATTCTATCACTTAATCAACACAAGGAATATCAAGAAGTCCCTACCATGTAACTAGTGGAGGGACAAGAATCTAATAGCACAGATGCAGCTGCAATGACATGTCCTAGTCATTTTATACATTGTATCACGACGACGTAAAACTTCCTGGTAGATTAAAACTTTGTGCTGGACCAAGACTCGAACCCTGGACCTTTGCCATTCTCAGGCAAGTGCTCTACTGACTGTGTTACCCAAGCATGGCTCACGAGCCATCCTCACAGCTTTACTTCCACCAGTACCTCATTTCCTATCATCCAGACTTCACATAAGCTCTCCTGCGAACTTGCAAGACTAGTACTCCTGGAAGAAAGCATACTGTGGAGACATAATTAGTCACAGCCTGGTAGAGCACTTGCCCCTGACAGGCAAAGGTCCTGAGTTTGAGTCTCAGTCTGGCATACAATTTTAATCAGCCACGAAGTTTCATATCAGTGCACAATCCGCTGCAAAGTGAAAATTTCATACATGATGAAGTAGTTTACTGAATCACTCTGGCTATAAGGGCATACTGTCATATAGTCACAAGAATTAAATGTTTTAGGATCTGCAACAAAAATTAACGTGAAAGTTATAAAGCCGAGTCCAAGAAAGCAGTGATTGGGGGTTGATCGAACACTACTTTTAAAGTGGACTAATTATGGAGGTGATTGGCTACTGCCTTTATCTGATCTGATGTGTCACATAACTGTACAATGTGGACGGCTAGCTACCTGTCCCATCCCAACAAGACTAGAGCTGCAAGTATGTAAATGCTTGAATGTATTAATATTTTTTCCTTGTGCATAAATTGTAACACCATGACATCATTGTAAAAGTGATCCAAACATGAATTAACTTTACTAATTCTTCTTATCCTCCTCCTCACAAATAACTTTGTAAGGGGAAGGACGTTAACCATGTGCTGAATTACAACCTGCAATTTTCTAAGAATAGTAAGGAGGCTTCGAAGCTTAGCATTCCTCATTACAATTAACAGTGTCGAATGACCTAACTCTGAGGAATATTGAATAGGTCCCAAATTTTAAGCTTGTAATTACAAAACTTGCATTCAGCAAATATAAATCACTTCTTTTCTTCAAGCTGTATGCAGGAGGTTTCTACCCACAAGATTTGCACAGCTTACCTCTGTGTCAGCACGAATCACACCACCATCAAACATACAGAGTAATACAAAATGTACACTGGACTTTTAATTATGGGACACTTATTACTAAAGTAAATCTCATCAAAGAATAATATAAAAAATATTTGAACAACAGAAGATCTAGCAATGCTGAAACTGGAAGAAGGAAGGAACTCTAGTAGTCCAGTACTCCAGACATATAGAAAGACTTTTAGAGTAACAGCAACATTATATGTGTGACACATAGATTTGCTCTCCACTGCTGTGTCTTCAGGGGTCGTGGCAAACATGTCACATGGGAACGGCCAATGACCCGCACAGTAAATGAACACCCAGCCTGGCAGGTGGATTGGAACTTTGTATCTTGTTACTGAAGCCTCTGTATATTGATTTTCTGATACAATTGTTATTTTGCTTTCCAGACCTGGACTGACTTGGAACTCTGTGTGATTGAGTGTTGCTGTCTAAGATAATGCTGGCTTTTATTGCAAAGGAAATCGTCAATATGGAACTCAGTCATTTAGTGACATCAGATGTTGTGATGATAACTGCTCCTAACCAATGGGAGAGGCCCATGGTAGTAATTAAAAAGTCAAATGGCACAATTCAGATTTGTGACAATTTTAAAGCATCTATCAATGCTCACTCTAATATAGATGTTTATACAATCTCACATTCAGAAGAGCTACTAGCTAAGTTATCAGGGGAGTGGTTCTAGTCTAAGATAACTTTAGCTGACACTTCTCTGCAATTACCCTCAGATGTAGAATGAAAGCATTTTACCTTAATCAGTTCATCAGAGGAAATGATTACCTTTTGGTGTTGCAAGTACACCCACAGCAGACCAGCCTACACAGGAGGTACCACAAGCTGTGAAATATGTAAATGACACAGTAGGTACTTGATCTACCCAAGAGCAACAGCTCAGCAATACTAAATGAGCTATTTAGCTAGTGGATTCAAATGTAAATTAAGTAAGTGTATTTTTTCCAATCAACTTTGCAATATCTTGGCTACAAAGACAGCAAAGATGGTTTCAGGCTCATCTCAGTTTATACTGAACAACTGTCAGTCTCTCTATCACAAAGATCCGAAGGAGTTCCAGTTGTTCTTGGGCAATTATTGTGGCAATTTTATACCAAAAGCCACACAAATATTATAACGCCCTCAATTAGCATAAAAATAGGGAGTAAAATTTCAGTGGTTTATCACATGTCGGGCAGACTTTCTTGAAAATGAGAAAGTGTTTAATGCCTACTCCTTGTCTGGCCACATTTACGCTAGGAAAATATTTACTCCTGCTGACAGATGCTTCATAATTTACAAGAAGCACTGTTTTACCCCAATTTCCCCAAATAAATAGAACAACCGAATGCACACACATAAAAAATTGTAACAGTGACACAGAGGCATTACAGCTAAACACAAAATGAGGCACTGGCTATTATTTACTGTAGCAAAATAATCATTATTGTAGTATATGGAGAAAAAATTCAATCTGGTCCTGGACCACATGTCACTAATTCTGCTTTCTGGACAGCAGCAAACCTACCAGACATGCACATGAAACCAGATGGATCTGTCATGACATTTATCTTCATAGCCCACTACCAATCAGCCATGGGGCTGCCTGCAGATTGACTATGCAGGCCCATTGGAGATGGCTATGTGGTTGCTTGTTATGAGTGTTCTCCAACTTGCTATACATTGTCCAAATGTCATTAGCAGCTACAATCTGGGCACTAGTGATGATCATTGCCAAAGCAAATACAAATCATCATACTTGACATTGCCCTGATGTTCACATTAGGCGAGCTCTATTCCTTTCGCCAAAGGAATGACATACCACTGGTCTTTTTTATGCTGTGTGAAACTCTAAAGCAGCTGAGTTGCTGCATGGGCACAGACATCATACGCTTTTTGTTCCGCTGTATCGGATCAAGTGAGCTCAGTCATTACACAGTATTTGCATTACCATACCCATCCACTCAAGGCCATTGCACCTGACTGCAGAATGATTTTACCGCTGCTAACAAACATTTCGCGTAAGGACCACAAAGGCAAGATAAGAGAAATTATGGTTAATACAGAAGCACATATACAGTCATTTTTCCCTTGCTCCATTTGCAAGTGGAATAAGACAGGAAATAACTAGTGGTGGTACATGGTACCCTCAGCCATACAAAATACGGTGGCCTGCAGACTACGTATGTATACGAGGATACAACAGGGTGGACGCAAGGGGTTGTTAATTGTCATGGGAGTAGCCAGTCATTTGAAGCAGCCAGACAAGGACACTTCATGCAACATCAAAAACAGCTACAGCTGTGACAACTAAATTACACTACACTCCAAATATGATCTTTCCAGGATCCAAGTATTCATCCAAGACCACAACCACTGCCGGCTATGGCTCCCAGCAGGTCCATGTTCATACTGCAACCTCTCAGACTGTCACACAGTCTCGCTCAAGACCCTTGCCTCCATTTACTTACTTATTTATTTATTTATTAGGGTTGGAACTTTAATAGTGGCAACTATTTATTTACAGTTCGTAGAAAATAGGTACGTGTTTCAAAGTTTTACTGACCTTCAAAGTAGTCACCAGCATTGTGTATAATCCGTTGCCAGCGGTGTGGAAGTTGTAGAATACTCTTAGCAGTGTCAGTTGTGTTGACAGTTCAAGCGGTGCAGTCTATTGCCCAATTGCAGAAAGTGTCAGCATTTCTGTCTCTATGCTGTTAATTTTTGGAACACAACCTACAACCAGCTTAGAGACGGAAGTGAAGACACTTTCCGTAGGACATGACCATCATTTTGCAGAACAATTCTCAAGCATGTACAGTGCAAACTGTTACTGATTTGTTTGTTTGATGGGTCTGCTAAGTGCTATACCACCTACTGCACTCCCGTGACTTAAGCCCTCGTGAGTTCAACTGTATTTCTAAACTGAAGTAAACAGTTCAAGGCATTTGCTTCAGAACTGCTACAAATTTGTCAGGCAATGGACCGCACTGCTCGAACTGTCAACACAACTGGCACTGCTAAGAGTATCCTACGACTTCCACATTGCTGGCAACGGGTTGTACACAATGCTGGTAACTACTCTGAAGGTCAGTAAAACTTTGAAACATGTATCTATTTTGTACAAGCTGTAAATAAATAGTTGCTACTATTGAAGTTCCAGCCCTCTTATTTATTTACACGTCAAGTTCCATAGGACCAACTTGAGGAGCAAATCACCAAGGTCATGGAACATGTCAGTACATGAAATTACAACACAAAACTAATAACCAATAAAAATAAAATATTTATGAACCCAAAAAGCCATAAGATGAAGTAAATGCAATCAACAATCTAACATAACAATCAGCTTAATTTTTCAAGGAACTCCTCAACAGAATAGAAACAGTAACCCATGAGGAGACTCTTCAGCTTCGATTTGAAAGCGCATGGATTACTGCTGAGATTTTTTAATTCTGGTGGTAGCTTATTGAAAATGGATGCAGCAGTATACTGCACACCTTTCTGCACAAGAATTAAGGAAGTCCGATCCAAATGCAGGTTGGATTTCTGCCAAGTATTAACTGAGTGAAAGTTGCTTCTTCTTGAGAATAAACTGATATTGTCAACAAGAAACGACAGTCAAAATACCCAGACTAGTGAACAGGGGTCAACAAGAGGTTTGCAAACTTACACCACTTATTGCCCAAACCGCCCATTTCTGAGCCAAAAATATCCTTTCAGAATAGGAAGAGTTACCCCAAAATATAATACCATATAACATAAACGAATGAAAATAAGCAAAATAGACTAATTTTTGTGTCGAATTATCACTTGCCCCAGATACCGTTTGAATAGTAAAAATGGCAGCATTAAGTCTTTGAACAAGATCCTGAATGTGGTCTTTCCACAACATAACACCTAGAAATTTGAACTGCTCAGTTTCACTAATCATACGCCCATATGGTGAAATTAAAATGACAGGTTTTGTTGAATTGTGTGTTAGAAACTATAAAAACTGAGTCTTACTGTGATTTAGCGTTAGTTTATTTTCTACAAGCCATGAACTTATGTCATGAACTGCACTATTTGAAACTGAGCCAATATTGCACACAACAACCTTTACTACCTTGCTAGTGTCATCAGCAAACAGAAATATTTTAGAGTTACCCATAATAATAAAGGGCATATCATTTATATAAATAAGGGACAGGAGTGGCCCCAACACTGATTCCTGGGGCACCCCCCAATTTGACCGTACCCCTCCTTGCCCCCCCCCCCCTCCCCCCTCAGACCCCACATCACAGCCATTCTGGACACTGTGAATAATGACCTTTTGTTGTCTGTTGTTGAAGTAAGAGGTGAACCAATTGTGAGCTACTCCCTGTATTCCATAATGGTCCAACTTCTGGAGCAATATTTTTTGAGCAACACAATGAAACACGTTAGTTAAATCAAAAAATATCCTTGATGTTCAAAACCTTTTGTTTAACCCATCCAGTACCTCAGAGAAAAGAGAATATAGCATTTTTCAGTTGTTAAACTGACTTCTAAAGCCGAACTATACATTTGATCAAATTGTGTGATATAAAATGACCAATTATCCTTACATACACAGCCTTTTCAGTAACTTTAGCAAACAATGATGGCATAGAAACAGGTCTAAAATTGTCTGCATTATCCCTCTCCCCCTTTTTATAAAGCGGCTTTGCTATTGAGTACTTTAATCGTTCAGAAAACTGACCATTCCTAAAAGAAAAATTACAAATATGGCTATGTAAGGTGCTAACATGGGCAGCACAGTACTTTAATATTCTGCTAGGATCTCCAGCATATCCACGAGGAGAGTCTTCAGTGATTTAATCATTGATTCAATCTCCCCCTTGTTTGTATCACAGAGGAGTATTTCAGACAGCAATCTCAGAAAGACATTTGCCAAGAGTGTTATATGATTCCCTGTAGAAACTAAATTTTTATTTAATTCACCAACAATGCTCAGAAAATGATTGTTAAATACTGTATATATATATATGATTTATCTGTAACAGAAATATTTTTACTACGAACTGATTTTATATCATCGACCTTGTGCTGCTAACCAGACATTTCCTTCACAACTGACCATATGGTTTTAATTTTATCCTGTAAAATAGCTATTCTATTTGCATACCACATACCTTCCTAATAACATTTTTATGCACCTTACAGTACTGTTTGTAATGGGTTACTGTAGTTTGATTGTGGCTTCTAACATTCTGATATAATTCCCACTTTGTTCTACACGACGTCCTTATTCCACTAGTCAGCCACCCAGACTGCCTTTTTACTGCTAGTACCCCATTTAGAATGTTATAATGGAAAGCAACTCTCAAAGAGCAAAAGAAATTTGTTCAGGAAAGCATTATATTTGTCACCTATGTTATTGGCACTATAAACATCCTGCCACTCTTGTATTTTGACGTGTTTTAAAGAACTCTCTATTGCAATTGGATTAACTTTCCTACATAGTTTGTAATTGTATGTGACATTTGTTTGAGTACAAAAGCCTTTTAGAGTTAAAATTTGTGCATCATGGTCTGAAAGGCCATTCACCCTTTTACTAAAAGAATGCCCATCTAGTAATGAAGAATGAATAAAAATATTGTCTATGGCTGTGCTACTGTTCCCCTGCACCCTAGTTGGGAAGAAACACAGTCTGCTCAGATCATATGAATTTAGGAGATCTATCAACGTCCTTTTTCTTGCACAATCATACACAAAATTAATATTGTAGTCACCACATATAACTAATTTTTTGGTACTTCCTATAAAGTGAATCAAGAACCTTCTCTAGCTTGAGCAGAAATGCTCTGCTGTCAGAGTTAGGGGACCTATAAACAACAACAATTAGAAGTTTAGTTTCACTAAATTCAACTGCTCCTGCACAACATTCAAATATCTGTTCAGTGCAGTGCTGTGATATGTCTATAGACTCAAATGGAATACTGTTTTTTTTTCTTTCTTTTTTTTTTTCTTTGTTGCATACGTACATGGCCACTCCCCCACTTCAAAGGAACTCCTTGAAAAACAGGCAGCTAATCTGTATCCCAGTAAAAGAAGTCTCTGAATTGTCAAATTATGTAAGTGGCGCTTCAATATACTAACAATTTCGGAGTCAACATCTATAAGCAGTTCACTAACTTTATCTCAAATACCTCTTATATTTTGATGAAATATGCTAATTCCTTCTCTACTTGGAAACATGATGTCCCCTGAAGGTGATTCCTTAGTTAGAGGAACTTCCTTTTAAACAGGTATACCTATCAGCTGACTTCAATCTGAAAAGAGGTGCAGCTATAACACCAACTACTACAGGAATTTTTCCATGAGTGATCGCACCACCACCCACTACACGGTCACCTGTAAGCTTTGCCAGCCTACCCTTTCCTTACCACTTAAGGTGCTCATCATGCCTAGTGAAACTGATCTACTGATAGACTCAACTGGCACCACCGCAATGTGACCCATGCCCTCTGCCATCAGTGCCTTCTCCAGTCCCATGTTAACGTGCCCAACAGCCGCATTATGATGATGCCGATCATGACGCTGAAACAGTTGCACGAAATGCACATCAGTGCCATCAGTCTGAGTAGCTATGTTTACCAGGTCACCACCTACATCATATTCCCCGTCCCTATCAAGACCGTTCCCTGCTCCACCCACTATCACTACCTGATCCTTGTTTGTAAAATTCCTACATAACTCCCCTGTGCTGTCAGGTGACTGAGCCAATCCTGCACTAGGCTTCACAATCCTGGCGACCTGGTACTCACTCCCCAACACTTCCTGCAACTGCAGGCCCACACTCCACCGTGTGAACTACCTAGCAACAGAACCTTCTTCTTTCTGTTACGCTTTGTAACTGACTTAGGTCTCCTAACTGCTGAGAACTGATGCATGTTTCCTACACCTACAGCTACAAGAGGTTCCTCTCCACTCATCTCTGACAGTTGGTCAAACCTATTGCATATACACACAGGCAACTGTTTGAATACCTCCACCTCCTCCTAGCTGCCTTCTTGCCAACTGCCTGTTCCCATTCCCCAGCACCCTTCACCCTCCTCAACCTATCTAGTTCCTCCTTTTCCTGTTGTAACTGCACCTGAAGGGCATAGATCTTATGCTCTTACTCTTCTATCAACATATTTCTACTACAGACTCTGCACTTCCAGGAGAGGATATTGCCAGAATGCCCATTGGCTTCCCCACTTCATCCCTCGCCCCTCCTCCCTCCCCCGCCCCCCCCCCCCCCCCCAACGAAAATACTTTGAACAAATACCACACTGTAACCCACTATTCACAAACCTGCGACAGGGCCCACACTTCTCACTCATAGTAAAATTTTACAGTTACTGAAAAAAACAATAAGAAACGAAAGCTGAAAACTAAAGCCCAAAATTTACTACACAACTCCAACACACAGAAAAAACTAAAAAAACACAGTGAGCAAACATTTCCAAAAGTTTATTAAATCATTATTTCGCCACAAACAGCACAAAACACCATTGGAAACTATTAGTTTAATAACTGTCTAAGAGTGTACAAACAACTTTGTCATTACTTAGCTTCATAACCGGTACAGCTGCAACAGCATGCCACAAAATGTAAACACACTACTGAGGCATGAGACTTGGAATAGAGACACAAATACAGCTCCCACTCCTGCCATACGCCCACCATGGCCAGACCATCATGGAAAATTAACTATGAGGAGCCTATCGAGATCAAATCACTGCCTCCAGTTCTGAAAGGTCAAGTCTCTGAGGCCCTATCCACTTCCCCTCAATGTCACTGGTTCTGGTTCCATTCCAGGCACTACTGCCCATAGAGGTCAGTTAAAGTGGCACGGGGGGGGGGGGGGGGGGGGGGGGGGGGGGGAATGTATTACCCCACTAGCCCAGTAACACAAAGATAGACTCAGAGTGGTGATGACATGTTTTGAGACACAGGAAGTTCCATACTCTGCTGTTATGACACTAGGGATCACAACAAACATGTCACATGGGGTTGGCCAACAGTTCGCTACAGAAAATAAATAACCACCTAAGAAGGGGTACTGTAAGTTTGCATGTTGCTATTAAAGCCCCAATACGCCAATTTTCAAATACAACTGTTACCTCACTTTCCAGAGCTGGATGGTTCGTTGGTTGTTTTAAAAGAGGGGTGAAGGGACCAAGCTACGAGGTCATGAGGTCATCGGTCCCTTGCTCCGAAGGGAACAATGCCACAAGGGTGAGAATAAGACAGTGAGACCTATACAACGCAAAACAGAATGAAAGGATAAACCACAACAACGACTGAAGGGCAACAAACACTTAAATGGACAAAAGGGGACAAGAAAACCACAAAGACGCAAGAAACAGGTAGAAGAGAAGGCCAGTCACTCCCACTCTGCAACAATTTAAAACCCCCACCCCGAAAGCACTAGGGTGGAGATCACACAGAGACAAAGGACATGTGCTAAAACTTAGAGCAAATGATAACACTCACCCTCACGAATAAAACGTGAAACTAAAGCTGTAGTTGAGGCATTGTCGCCGAACACCGAAGGTAGGGTGCAGGGAAGGTTAAAAGTCTGCCACACAGTGGCTAAAAGTAGGCAGTCCAGCAAGAGATGGACGACCGTCATTTGTGAGACACAACGACACTAAGATGGGTCCTCGTGACGGAGTAGGTAACCATGCGTCAGCCACATATGGCCAACGTGAAGCTGACAGAGAACCGCAGCGTCCCTGTGAGAGGTGCGCACAGAGGTCTTCCACACATTCTTAATTTCCTTAATGGCACACAGCTTGTTATGCATACTGAGACTATGCCATTCTGTCTCCCAAAGTTGCAAAACCTTGTAGCGTAATACTGAATGCAGGTCAGTTTCAGAGAAGCCGATCTCCATAAGCGGTTTCTGCGTAGCCTGTTTGGCCAGACTGTTGGCTAGTTCATTGCCTCAGATTCCGACATGACCTGGGGTCCAGACAAACACCACTGAATGATGACTTGACTGTTCCAGGGCATAGATAGACTCCTGGATGGTCGCTACCGAAGGATGACAAGGGTAGCACTGGTCGATAGCCTATAGGCTCCTTGAGGCAAGGAGTCAGTACACAAGAGAAATGACTTGCCTGGGCATGAGAAGATGTGCTCAAAAGCACGAGATGTGGCTTACAGCTCTGCAGTGAAAAAACTTCAGCCACCTGGAAAGAAGTGCTGTTCTGTATGTCCTCCATGATCATACCCAAAGTCAACATGACCATCAGCCATTGAGCCATTGGTGTAAACCACTTCACAGCCCTGGTACATGTTGAGAATCAAGAGGAAGTGACAGCAGAGAGTCGCAGGGTTAACTGAGTCCTTAGGGCCATGTGAAAGGTCCAGACGAAGCCACGGACTAGATGTATACCATGGAGGTGTTCGTGAATGAACCTCAAGCATAGGTGGTAAAGGCAAGGACTCCAGTTCGGAGAGAAGGCATCACACATGAACTGCAATTGTAAGCCCTGACCTGGGTCGCCGATGTGGGAGATGAACCACCATGGGCAGGAAAAGGAGACGGTAATTCTAATGTGCAGGAGAACTACGAACATGTGTAACATGGAGAGCAATTGTGCACGCCAAACCTGCAATGGAGGGACTCGAGCCTCCAACAGGATGCTGGTCACTGAACTCGTCCTAAAGGTCCTGTCGCTATGCGAACACCGCAGTGGTGCACTGGCCTGAGCAAACGCAGCGCTGAGGATGCCGCCGAATCATAAACCAGACTCCCATAGTCAAGGTGGGATTGAACAAGGGCTCTGTAGACCTGCAGCAGCGTAGAGCAATCTGCACCCCAGTTTGTGTTGCTCAGGCAGCAGAGGGCATTGAGGTGCTGCCAGCACTTCTGCTTAAGCTGACAGAGGTGAGGAAGCCAAGTCAATCGAGCATCAAAAACCATTACTAAGTATCAATATGTCTCTACTACAATGAGTGGATCATCATAAAGGTAAAGTTCTGGTTCTAGATGAACGGCACGATGCTGACACAAGTGCATGACACACGACTTAGCGGCCGAAAACTGGAAACTGTGGGCAAGAGCCCATGACTGCACCTTGTGAATGGCTCCCTGTAGGCACCTCTCAGCAACACCAGTACTGGTGGTGCAGGACGAAATGCAGAAGTCATCTGTGTACAGAGACGGCGAGTGGGTGGCCCTACAGCTGCTGCTTGACCATGAATGGCCATTAAAAATAGAGATACCCTCAATACGCAGCCCTGTGGGACCCCATTCTCCTGGATATGGGGCGAACTATGGGAGGCACCAACTTGGAAAGTACGAAGCGACAGAAAATTTTGCATAAAAATCAGGTGTGGGCCTCTGAGACCCCACTCGTATAATGTGGCAAGGATATGATGTCGCCAGGTGGTGTCATACACTTCTCATAAATCAAAAAAGACAGCAACCAGACGTTGGCGTCTCGAAAAGGCTGTTCAGATGACAGACTCGAGGGACACAAGATTATCAGTGGTAGAGTGACCCTGGCAGAAGCCACCCTGACATGGAGCCAGTAGGCCACATGACTCCTGGACCCAACCCAACCACCGACACATCAGACACATCATACGTTCCAGCAGCTTACAAAGAACTTTGGTAAGGTTGATGGGCTGATAGCTATCCACATCAAGCGGGTTTTTACCAGGTTTAAGCACCGGAATGATGGTGCTGTCCCACCACTGCGATGGAAAGATGGCATTGCACCAGATCCAGTTGAAGATTACAAGGAGATATTGCTTGTAGCCAGATGAGAGATGTTTAGTCATCTGAACATGGATCTTATCTAGCCCAGGAGCTGTGTTGGGGCAATGTGCAAGGGCACTGAGGAGCTTCCACACAGTAAATGGGGTGTTATAGGGTACACAGTGGTGTATAGCGAACAAGAGGACTTTCCTTTCCATCTGCCTGCCGTTTGAGGGTGTGAAAGGTTGGGGTGTAGTTCTCCGGCGCAGAAGCTCGAGCATAGTGCTCAGCAATCGTGTTTGCGTCGGTAGACAACACGCAATTGATGTTAATGCCAGGGACACCTGTTGGGGTCTGGTACCCAAGAAGACATCTGATCTTCGTCCAGCCTTGAGAAGGTGACGTATGGCATCCAATGGTCGAGACGTATCTCTCCCAACACTCCTGCTTCCATCTTTTGATAAGATGCCGGACGCGGGCGTGGAGCCACTTAAAGGCTATGACATGCTCCAGAGAAGGATGCTACTTATGCCGCTGTAGAGCACACTGATGCTGAATTGCCTCAGCAACTTCTGGCGTCCAGCGGGAGCACTCTGAAGAGTGAGGGGTCATGTTTCCCGCCGGATTAATGATTGCTGTAGTCACCTTGCTCAACCATCACATCGATGTCACCATATGGGGGAGAGTAAATGGTGACTGTAGAGGTGAAAGTTTCCCAGTCTACCTTGTTTAAAGCTCACCTGGTCAAGCGCCCATGCACCTGATGCCGGGGCAGTGACAGGAAGATGGGGAAGTGGTCACTATCACACAGGTCGTCATGTGCTCTCCAGTGGATAGATGCCCTGGGCTGCAAACAGATAAATCAATGGCCAAGTAGCTACCAGGAGCCACACTGAAATGTGTGGCGGCCCAAGTATTTAAGAGGCAGAGGTCGAACTGAGACAGTAAAGTTTCGACATCTCTGCCACAGCCAGTAACCATGGAACCGCTCCACAAGGGGTTATGGGTGTTAAAATCTCCCCAAAGTAGGAAAGGTTTAGGGAGTTGATCAATCAGTGCATTTAGGGGTACTGCACCATCTGGAGGAAGATATACACTGCAGACAGTTATTTCCCATGTCGTCCTTATTCCGACAGCCACGGCTTCAAGAGGAGTTTGAAGGGGGCACAGTTGCACTACAGACTGAGTTTAGGACATAAATGCAAACTCCACCTGACACTTGATTATAGTCGCTACAGTTCCTGTAATATCCCTTACAGCCACGGAGGGCAGGGGTCCGCATTTCAGGAAACCAGGTTTCCTGGGGGGAGGGAGGGGGGGGGGGGCAATGCAGAAAGCAGGTGTAAAGCTTAACAGTTGGCATAGCTCAGACAGGCAGTGGAAAAAACCACCACAATTCCACTGGAGGATGACATCGTGAGACTGGGAAGGCATGGAACATTCAATGAGGCAGTTTCCGCCTCAGGGTCACCTCCTGCCACCGACTTATTGCCTAAGCAGTCTATATCCATTATGTCTGCGGGTCCGACGAGATCTAAGTCATCAGTGGACGTCAGAATCTCCACGTCATTCCCAGACGCAGAGCTTGTAGGTAGCGGTGGTATGGGTGCCACAGCAATTTCCTTGGTCTTAGGGGTCTTCTTTTTGGACTTGACTCTCTGCTCCTTGGGTTTCTCTCGCTGGGAGGGCTTCACTGAATCAGTCTCTGGGACAGGAGTATCATGAAGCTTTTAAGCACTTCAGCCACTGGTGGGCATTATCGTTCCCACTAGCAGAAACCTGGGAAGGGAGTGACCCCAGGGATCCCTTCCTGGCGAGAGGAGCCAAAGACGACTTACACTTCTCCGGCTCAGAAGTGAGGACTGGTGTCCCTGATGGCTTGGGGGGGGGGGGGGGGGGGGGCAGTGCTAACTCAAAGCCAGACCGTCGTTCTATTTGTGGAATGTACTCTGCCTGTGGTAGGAGTGAACTTCTGACAGGCTTCCAGAATGAGATTTTCACTCTGCAGCAGAGTGTGCGTTGATATGAAACTTCCTGGCGGATTAAAACTGTGTGGCTGACCGAGACTCGAAAACAGGATCTTTGCCTTTGGCGGGCAAGTGCTCTACTATCTGAGCTACCGAAGCATGACTCACGCCCGGTCCTCACAGCTTTACTTCTGCCAGTATCTCGTCTCCTACCTTGCCTGCGAAAGGCAAAGGTCCTGAGTTCGAGTCTCGGTCGGCCACAAAGTTTTAATCTGCCAGGAAGTTTCTGACAGGCTGTCATTTAGCATACTATCCAGTAAGGGAATGAGTTTGTGTATGGAACTGTTTCATTAAAAGTACTCTTCCCCAGACTGTCACACACAGCAGCCAGTCTAGAAAAACCACGACTGTTTGTTCCTTGTCAAATCCAGTTTCCTCGTAATTGGTTAAAGGGTGGACCTGATCAGTGTAGCAAGAACACGGATGTGATCCAGCTTGATCTACTGGGTTTAACATTTCAGCCATTATTCTGTGTACAATCAACCTTTCATGAGTGGGTGAGGACGAGCAATATGATTAGTTTGAAGCTTGTGAAAGGTCAGAGTCTTTCCGCTGTTTCAGATATGTAATAATTTTAGACTTGCAACAGTCGATGTGATTATAATAATGTAGTTGAAAAATAAAGCAAGACCGATTTTCTGGAAACTCAACAGTATTTGAATGGTCACTCCCTCAGTGGTGTTGACCAGGAGCCCAGTTGTCATGCTGGCATGGCTTAAATTTATACTCACATCAGTTTTCACCTATTTAGCTTTCCTGGCATGATTCGCTGATTTCTGAAGCTTTGGCACTGTTTCATAGGAGGTTGTTCAATCAAATTCAGCAGCAAGTCTGCTTGTCTCCTCATGCCATACTGGCATATAATCTTTTTGGACTTCTCTGGTATGCTTCTCTTGGCTGCTGCTTTATTTAGGTCACAAAACCTTCCATAGTTCCAGAAAGAGATTTTCTCTCTGCAGCAGAGTGTGTGCTGATATGAAACTTCCTGGCAGATTAAAATTGTGTGCTAGACTGAGACAAACTTAGAACTTTTGCCTTTCATGGGCAAGTGCTCTACAAACAGTGCTATCCAAGCACAACTCACACCCTGTCCTCCCAAGCACTGGTGGAAGTAACATTGTGAGGATGGGTAATTGAGTCATGCTTGGGTAGCTCAATTGTCTTCATCTGACATAGTTTTAACCCACCAGTAAGTTTCATTTCCTTCCATAGTTCTCTGGAACTGACTTAACACATCTTATATTAGCACCTGAGTTGACTGTGAGTGAAGTCAATTAACAATTGCCTCCATATTCTTGAAAACTATATAGTCAAATTAGAATAGGTGAAACCAATCTCACGTGATTAGTCCCATCTCTACCAAGATGAGTGAAGTGTGTCTGTGTCTTTGGCATTGTTTACAAGACTTAATTATTTCTGCCCATGCAATAATGATGCTGAATAAAATATAAAACAAGTTGGAAAAAAGTTGGATAAAAAGGAAGAAGGTATGAAAACAAGACTGAAAAAGAATAAAATGAAACAAGAGCTAAGAATATGCTAACCAACATACCCTGCTCTGATGTCATCCAAAATATCAATATTTTTTCTTAATCCTTCATTATTCCTCCTTATATATTCATTCCTTCACCTTATTTCCGTAGATATTTTAGCATAGGAATCACTAACATGATGTAAACATTAATACAAATTAATTTCAACTTCCACAAATTATTCTTCTTACCTCAATTATGTGTTTTACTACATCACTTCCTTTCCCTTCAGAAATTAGAGAATCAACTGATGTCAGTTCTACTGCTTCATAGTTTGGAGAGGCAATATTTATTTTCCATGCACCAGCTTCATAACATGGAAGTTCAGATCCATAGTGTAAGAACCTTTTCAGTCGTGTTTCCGCTGATACTGCCATTTTCTTGAACACAGAGAGTTTTTTTTTTAGACAAACAGCCAAACAATGAACTTAAATTTATGGAAAAAACTTGAATATCAATGAACTTGAAAGTTAAAGAAAATTCTTCATGTGGGTAGAAGAGAGTAGAACATAATACTTCAATTGTGTGCTGTAATTAGATAGGCTGTACTACTGAGATTGACAAGGATGGGGGAAAAAAATCAGTACAGCCTTGTTGAATGAATCATCACAGCATTTCCTGGCAAGATATGGATAAACAATTTTTGCATGAAAAGATAGCATTCTCTCTATTAGTTATATCGGGCACAAATCTAACTGATGATGCATAGCAGATTTTTAGTCGATCCAACCCCCCCCCCCCCTCCTCCTCCTCCTCCTCCAGATGAAGCAGATTGATTCTGGGCACGAGACATGGATATACCACATGACAGGAAGTAGTTTACTGCATAACACTGTGTTTTAACTTCTTCATTTGCCTTATTGTTGACCTTGTGCCAGGATTCATGCAACAGATCTAACTTTGTTGAAGTGATTGAACTGTGACTGGCTACAATTCTAATTTCATTCTATATGTTTACCATATGATGGCTCCATCACAGAATAGTACAGATTCCTTGCAGAGATAGGAATGTTTTGTTCCACAATTTGTGCTCTGTCGGAGTTGATTTCTCCTTCAGTTCAATCTATGTAGCACTGTTTTACAGTGTCCATTGCAGTATCACTTCACCTTCAGCTATACCATATTTAGATTAGGGCAAACTCGGCTAATTTCACAGTATTAAGGTTTTTTGTCTCTAGTATTTAAAAGAAATATATTAAAAATGGAATTTTTGTATCAAATGATAAGTTAAAGTAGTATAATTCGTTGGTATAAATGTTAAGTATTGAAAGCTGAATTTCAGATACAAAAAAACTTTGTGAAAATAGTGCTACTTTACTGTATTAATAAGAACTCAGGCAATTTTGCAACACCACTTGAGTAATTTCACAGTAGCAGTTATAATTCTATTAAAAAAATTATACTTTTGTATCATTAGAACATCATTTAATGTAAACAAAAACATCATACACTTCACATGTACTGTTTTCACTACCACCAAATTATTATAAGTGACGTAATCAAATGTAATGTGGTTAATTAATTACATAATTTAACAAAAAAGTGAATAATAAAATTAACAAAATTAATTACTGCAGCCATACAAAACCTTAAAATTGGAAATGTAATTGAAGTTAGTTCTTAAAATCTGAAATGTGATTCTAGTTAATCAGAATCAGCCTCAGTGCATGAACGGTATGTGAACTGTACTCTTTCAGTCTTTGGTAAGACTGATGAAACCAGCACTCACACTTCAACACCAAATCCACTCTTGGCCATCATCATCATCTTCGTAATTTCCACTACATGACGAACAAATATTGCCATCATTTCCTACATTTCTTATTAATCTTCTCCGTACAGGCATACATTGTCTTGTTGAAGATACTACTTGTGCACATGCTTGCTGTTTTCCCATTCTAGTTTTTGAGGTGCTCACTTTTCCTTGTTGCCTCTCTGCTGGAAAATTCCCCTTTTATTTTAACTTTTCTCTGCCTGCTTCCCTTTTTTTCAGGAGTCTTTAGGCCTGTTGCAACCAACATGCCTTCATCAACAATAACTCTGGTTGAAGCAGCTGCATGTTACCCCTTTTTCCATGATTTTACGGATTTTGGAAGAGGCATGTTAATTTCCTCCTGGATATTTTCAGTTTGATCTGTTGATGCTTCTATCTCACATGGCACATTATCAACAGCTCCTTCTTCCTCCGCTGATATGCATCCATCTATTGTTCTTTCAGGTAGATCCACTTGCACATCATTAATGGTCTCTTGAACTTGGGAAACCTTCAAAGCAACATCCAGAATGGCATCTCTATTCATGGGAAAAATTCCAGTTTTGGGAAAATCACTCTTGATGGTGGCTGGAGCTATGGTTTCGTCCATGGACTTCTTGAACAGATGGTAAAAGTCTGTCCTTGTAGGCCTCTAACAAGAAGTTTTCATAAAGTCTCTCACATTCCTTTTTCAAGCCATTTTTAGAGGGCCAAACATGGGCACATCACATGGCTGTAAAATCTGAGAGGTATGTGATGGAAAGGTAACAAAAATAATGCCAATTTCTTGTCTGAATTTTAGAGCTTCTGGAGAGACATGTCTAGAAATGAGTGGGAGGAATGTGGTTAATGAAGTGCTTCAAGATTTCCAAATTTATCCAACCATTTTTTGACACTGCTGCCTGGCTCAATGGAGGAGCATTTTCCTTCAAGCTCCAAGTGACACGAATCCCCTAGGAAATAGACATAAGTGGCACTGTTAGCTCTATAGCATTGGCAGCAATCACAACTGTTGTGGTCTCCCCCTTTTCAGTAGTTGTCTGCTGCTGGAAATGTTCTGCTCCTTTTGGTGAAACAATTTAGCTCAGCTTATTCACCATTGGAAATCCCATTTCATCTAGATTCCAAATTACCTTTTGCTTCGTCCCCAGCCCTGTTTTCCCATACACAGAACTTAGCACATTATAAAAATTGTTCAAATTAGAACAATTCGAAGCTGTGGCCTTCTGATATGATAGATTTTCTGGCTGACGTAAACATAAGCCATACAGTTTCTCAAATGAACTCCATCAGTTCCATCCTGCCTTGTGTCTTTCTTCCCCAAATAGGTTCCCTTGAGGTCTCTTTGATGCTAATTTGTGAGCGTAATAACACATATCACTTGCCGACAATCCGAAGCCCAGTTCTTGCATTTCAATTGCATTCTTCACCAATTTAGTTCCTCTTCCTTTGTTAAAAAGAAGGCGTGCCCCTTTTTCAAGACAGCACAGTCTGCAGAATCAGCACAAACGCTTAGTCTATCCTTTATGGTGTTTTAAAGTATGCCAAACTCTTTACTGGGTCTGTAAACTGACCAGCCATCCTTTAACACCCTTCATACAGCTTCTTCCAAATCCTTTCTGCTGTACTGTTCTCCATATTTCCCTCTAGACTTAGACCTCTGTAACAAATTAAATCGATAAATACTTTTATGAATGTGAGTATTGCATTCAAATCATGAAAGCACTTTAATTCGGCATAACAACATGTAAAATACATTCTTTTGCAGGGATCCAACACTAAGCTCTTTACAGCAGATGCTTTTAGATTACTCAATTGTCCAAATTGTTTGGCTCAGCAACTTTTGCTTTACGTGTAATTGTAGTTACAAAAGGTGGAAACTTAAAAGTACTTCCATTCATTACAATCAAAATGGACTGTCAGGATTCAGAAGAGAAGAATCTAAACTACTTTTTCCATTATGTTTGCCAAGTCCATTTAGTTCTATACAACAAACAGTAACTGCTATAATATCCAAGTACAACACATCAATCTATGGCAAGGGCGAATTATTGGATCTATGACACTGTGGCCTTAATTTCACTGTAAGGAGCCAAATGTTATGTTGCCATGAGCTCTGGTGTACACAATGTGGTGTAGTGGTTAGTGTCACTGGCTGGTGTGCTGCAGGTCACCAGCTCAAACCCAACCACTAACAATGCCTACGATTGTCATTGGAATATAGATTTCTTTTTTGAGCCAGAGTAGCTTTTTGAAATCGATGAAGGCTTCACAGTTTAACTGTGCATCATTACTGATGACTGAAACTTGTCTTGTTAATGATGACGGGATAACAACATCTTCAACGGCAAACAATTACCCAGTAAAATCTTTGTTACATTGGTTTGTTGGAATAGCTTTGTAAATCTGGAACTCTGATCTTACACAGTCCATGCTTGCTTGAGATTCCTGCAAGAAGTTGCATGATATGATAATATCATGACTAAATTCTGTTAAAATGACGAATCTGAAGGGCTTTCTTCTGTCAGTGACAGTTATTTTTGCAATATTTGTTCCCGTTGGCCATTCGCTACCTTCAACATAATCGCTTTTGTATTTCGAAACACAGTCTTCTTTAGCTGGTGATGATAAATATTTGATATTACACAAAATGAAGCCTGTGGGACAATTAGCACCAGGAGTGGTTGGCCGTTGATGAGATTCCCTGTCACCTTGGTAAGTGTTGTTTATGGAGGATTTTCATTTGTGGTGGCCTAACCTCCATTTCTGGTTGCTTCACTTAGATTTCCTGAATTCAGTGGCTAGACATGCTGCTGGTACCTCTGCATGGTGATGGGGAATGACAACAGTCTTGGGGAGTGACCTCCTCCAGGGTACTGTGATCAGCTCCATCCCACAGGTCTACTATAATCATCTACAGTTCACTGAAGTGAACAGGACTATTGTGATAGTTGACATATTGCAGCATAATAGCCACCTTTCTCTGTAACAGCACACAATGAGTCCAAGGCATCCACAGTGAAAATAAACTAGCATGTTGTTGTACTTTATACTTCAAAGTCTGTTCTTCTGCAGGGGATTTTACTCCATGGAAAAGCTCCTTGTAAGTACATTGGTTGGATGACGGGTGGTTGTTTGACAGTAGTGGTGTAAGTCTGAGTTGGCCACATACAGTCAGTTCCACAAGGAAGTATACACCATATATTAAATGTAACATTCAAAGCGATACCTCTGGTAGTGGTCTCGGGTCTGTAATCAATGCAATTTTGCACAGTGTATAGATAAACAGTGCGAGAGTTGAATGTTTTGTTTTGTTGATTGCAGTTTAAAATGAGTGCAAAATATCTGAAGCATCACGAGGCAGTGTTTCTTGTAAATCATACAAAGTGATCAAAGCTTTCATATGGAGCTGCTGCTAAAGTTCTTAGAAATTCAAAGACATTCATTGCGAAGTGCATCAAATGATATTTAGAGGTTCAAAACAGGGATGACTTACTGGTGAGAGGGCTAAGGTGTCAATCCAGTTGCCACCATTATCAATTATAGCTTAACTATTAGGTAATTGTGCAATTAGTAATAACATATATTTTCATGTAAACTTATATTTATAATAGTGTTTTTTTATTTCATACACATAACGACATTCACCTTCTTGTGGAACTGACTGTACATTCTTCACTATGCATTCCACTGGTGATAGAGTTTGGCACCAAAGGTCAACAGACCCCTTCTTCAACAATCTGCACTACCTGCTGACATTCATGGTTGACGTCTCTTCTGTATTTGGTCCAACAATTCTCGTTCCCATATCTGTTGTCTCTCTTCTATTATTCTATGGTGTAAGAGAGAAGTGTGGCCATGGCGGTCTTCCACAACTGTCGTAGGTACCACTTTTGGGAGTCAATTATAACTCTTTCATCTGACTCATTTCTGGTTCATTTTCTCAATGTGTCCACACCACTTAATGAACTCTTCTGTTATTATGACACTCTTTAGATGTCTCCTACAACTCTTAATTAAATGTGAGGTTCTGAAAGCTTTTGTAATATTCGAATTCGCAGTTGTAAAGAGCCAAAACATTCTGTATGTATAACTATGAAATTTTACCATGACATTGGGCTGTATTCTTCACTTGCTCTTGTGCTAAGTGGACTTGCTGTTGATTGCCAGTAAATGTTTTCTCCAATTCAACCTTGAATTTGCCTGAGCTGCTCTTTGTTATTCTCTAAACATTACTGGTCTGTGCTCTCCAAGTGAAAGTATACACTGTTAAACACATTGTCTCATCCCAACTGCTGTACTTGGCAACTGTGTCGAATCCTTTCAGACATTTTGCTGGATCCTGGAAAATACTCTTTGCTGCCTGATATGCAGCTCACCTACTCCTCTTCTGGAATCCATGTTTCCTGACTATACAGACCTAAGGAATGATGTAGTGCTTGTATACATACAACATACAACCAC
The DNA here is from genome assembly GCF_023897955.1 of Schistocerca gregaria. NCBI lineage: Eukaryota > Metazoa > Arthropoda > Insecta > Orthoptera > Acrididae > Schistocerca > Schistocerca gregaria. The sequence continues at coordinate 131,919,161 of NC_064931.1, read as the reverse complement.
TGAATATTCCAGATATACAAATGTAAGACATTTCAAGAACCTTCCAGAAATGATAAATATGAAATAAAAAATAATTGTTGAATGGGCAGTTTTGCAGAAGATGTGCTGATAAAAGTATCTCAAGCTTCCAGCCACATCAAGGAGTTTAAAATGCATGAGTTTCTGGCTGAGTACTCCTCAGCCAGTGTCAAGTGGATACTGTTTTTTGGTTGCTGCTACTGTCCTAATGTAGCCACACTGCCTTCTATGATGTCACTGGTGCCCTCTCCAATGTCATATAGGGTAATGTTTTTGTTGCGCGCCCACCACACCTGCTTCAACTTTCCGATGGCCAGGTCCCAAGCTGCACTTAGCTGTAGGCCATAGTTATTATTGAGGGTGTTGTCATAAATTTTTATGTCACAAACTTGTTTAATTACACAGTCCCACAAACAACTAGTCCATGTAATAACATATCTCTTCAAATACAACAAAATGTCCATTTTCTAGAGCATGCTCCTTTACCACTGATTTCTCAGGGTACTGAAGGTGAAAGCATCTCATGTTCTACACAGTGCTGTTTAATAATATGCACGGTCTGTCCATCATAAAACTGCCAACACCCATGTGAATTTCATACGTACTCTGAGGGCTACAACATTTTCACAAGCCTCATGAGTTGTCGAATTTTTGTTGGAGCCCTGAAGACAGAATTGATTTTATTCCTCTTTAGGAGCTAACTAATCTTTCTTGTTACCGAGCCATAGAAAGGCAAAAACATAAGCTCATTTGAGTCCTCCTCTGGGTCCTTCTGCTTCCGTGATTTCAGAAAGATGGCTTGCAAAATCTGGCAGTTGTCGTTGTCATTGCTCTTGAATACTTTCCTTAAGTGACTCAATTCCTTTGACAGGTTTTCAGCATCTGAGACGGCTTCTAGTCAATGCACCAAGGTCCTCAGAACAGAACCTTTCTGTGATGGATGGTGACAGCTGTTAGCATGTAGATATTGGTTTGTGCAGGTGGTTTCTGGTTAACACTGTGGCTCAGAAACCCATGTGCTTTATGGCATATAAGGACATTAAGGAAAAGCAAGGCACCATCGGTCTCTACTTCCATGGTGAGCTTAATGTTGTTATGGATATTGTTGATGTGATTCAAGAATTCTCCCAGTTTTTCGTGTCCATGATGCCAGACAGTGAACGATGAATCAGACAGATGGTGTCGTAATTGGGAGCCCAATAGCTCCAGTTATGGCCAACCTGTTTATGGAGCACTTTGAGGATATCGCCCTGGTCATGGCTCCTGCAAAGCCTACTTTTATTGTTATGTCAATGACATGCACATCGTCTGATCTCATGGATGTGAAAAACCGGGAGAATTCTTGGACACCATCAACAGTATCCATAACAACATTCAGTTTATGATGGAGGTAGAGACCGATGGTGCCTTTCCTTTCCTTGACCACCTCATCTGATGTAAAGCAAATGGGCATCTCAGTCACAGTGTTCACCAGAAACCCACCCACACAAAGTGATATCTGCATGTTAACAGCTATCACCATCAGACGCGGAAAGTTTCTGTTCTAAGGACCTTGGTACATCAAGCAGAACCCATCTCAGATGCTGAAAACCTGCTGACAGAACTGAGCCACTTACGGAAAGTATTCCAGGAAAACGGCTACGGTAACCACCAGATTTCATAAGCCATCTCTCTGAAAACACAGAAGCAGAAGGACCCCAAGAAGGACTCAGACACTTGTGTTTTTGCCATTCTATGGCTCAGTAACAGGAAAGATTAGCCAGCTCTTAAAGATGCATAAAATCAATTCTGTATTCAGGACAACAACAAAAATTCAACAACTTATGAGGCCTGTGAAAGAGAATGTAGGCCTCAGAATTACAGGAGTATAAAAATACCGTATGGGTGCCAACAGTTTTATGTTGGACAGACTGCGCACTGTGTAGAACATGAGAAGCTTTCACCTTCGGTACCCTGAGAAATCAGTGGTAGTGGACCATGCTCTAGAAATCAGACATCTTATTGCATTTGAAGAGATAGCAATTATCACATGGACTAGTGGTTTCTGGCACTGCATAATCAAACAAGTGCTCAAGATAAAAATTTGTGACAAGACCCTCAACAATGGTTATGGCCTACAGCTAAGCATGGCTTGGGGTCTGGTCATCGGAAGGTTGAAGCAGGCGTGGTGAGTGTGCAACAAAAGAATTACCATAAATGCCATTGAAGCAGGCACCAGTGATGTCACAGAAGGCAGCGTGGAGCACCCTGGTTCTAGCTAATGTCCATGACCCTGCTACAGCCCAGAGGCACATATCAACAATGGGAGGTTCAAGTACTGAATACCCACTTGACAGATGTGAAGCTTTGCCAGGAGAGGCTACTTTTGATGCTCATCATATTTAAGATGACATAACCACAAAACCGGAATACACGGATCCACCAGTGTTACCAAGCAGAGGACCACTGACAATATCTAAATTCAGAGTGATGCAGTTGGTTCCAAAGACAACTTCTGAAACAGCGGGTCACTGTTTCTCTTACGATCATAAGAGAAACACCTAAACCTTTCCGTTCGAGCTCTGATTTCTCTTATGATCATTTCTCCCTATGTAGGTGGGTGTCAGCAAAATATTTTCGCATTCGGAAGAGAAAGTTGGTGATTGAAATTTCGTAAATAGATCTTGCCGCAAAGGAAACCGCCTTTGTTTCAGTGACTGCCACCTCAACTCGTATATCATATCAGTGACACTCTCACCCCTATTGTGCAATAACATGAAACGAGCTGCCTTTCTTTGCACTTTTTCGATGTCCTCCGTCAATCCTACCTGGTAAGGATCCCACACCACGCAGCAATATTCCATCAGAGGACGGACAAGTGTCTCTTTAGTGGGTTTGTCGCATCTTTTAAGTGTCCTGCCAACAAAGCCCAGTCTTTGTTTCGTCTTCCCTACAATATTATCTGTGTGGTCTTTCCAATTTAAGTTGCTCGTAATTGTAATTCCTACGTATTCAGTCAAATTGACAGCCCTTCGATTTGTGCGAATTAGTGTATACCCTAAATTTATTGGATTTCTTTTTGTACCCATGTGGATGACCTCACACTTTTCTTTGTTTAGTGTTAATTGCCACTTTTCGCACAATACAGAAATTCTCTCTAGATCATTTTGTAATTGGAATTTACCATCTGATGATTTTACTAGATGGTAAATTACAGCGTCATCTGCAAACAATCTAAGGGGGCTTCTCAGATTATCACCTAGTTCATTTATGTAAATCAGGAACAGCAGAGGACCTATGACACTACCTTGTGCAACGCCAGATATCACTTCTGTTCTACTCGATGATTTACCATCTATCATTACGAACTGTGACATCTCTGAGAGGAAATCACGAATCCAGTCACACAACTGAGACAATACACCACATGCACACAATTTGATTAACAGTCGCTTGTGAGGAACGGTATCAAAAAACTTCTGGAAATCTAGGAATATGGAATTGATCTGAGATCCCTTGTTGACAGCACTCATTACTTCATAGGAATAAAGAGCTAGCTGTGTTGCACAAGAACAATATTTTCTGAATCTGTGTTGGTTATGCATCAATACGTCATTTTCTTCATGGTGATTTATAATGTTCAAGTACAGTATATGCTCCAAAATCCTACTGCAAGTTGAGGTGTGATATGGGTCTGTAATTCAATGAGTTACTCCTGTTTCCTTTCTTGAATATTGAAGTGACCTGTGCTACTTTCCAGTCTTAAGGAACAGGCCTTTCGTCAAGTGAGTGGTTGTATATGATTGCTAAGAAAGGCGCTATTGTGTCTGCATACTCTGAAAGGAGCCTGTTTGGTATATCATCTGTACCAGAAGACTTGCCTTTATTAAGTGATTTGAGTTGTTTCGCAACATCTAAGATGTTATGTCACTCGTGCTAACAGCTGTTCTGGTTTTGAATTCTGGAACATATACTTCATCTTCTTTTGTGAAGGAATTGCGGAAAACTGTATTTAGTAACTCCACTTTCGTGGCACCATCATCGGTAACATTTCCATCGCTATTGCGCAATGATGGTATTGACTGTTTTTTGCCACTAGTGTACTTTACATACAATGAAAATTTCTTTGGGTTTTCTACCATATTTTGAGACAATGTTTCATTGTGGAAACTTAAAAGCATCTCAATTTGATGTCGGCACTAAATTTTGAGCTTCCGTGAAACTAAGGCAGTCTTGGGGATTTTGCATTCTTCTGAATTTGCATGCTTTTTTCGTAGCTTCCGACGTGTTTTGTGTACCATGGTGGATCAATCCCATCTCTCATTAACTTCCGTGGTATGAATCAATCTATTGCTGTCAATACTGTATCTTTTGAATTTGAGCCACATCTGGGTCTACAGTTATATAATTAGTTGGAAGGAATGGAGACACTCTCTTAGGAAGGAATCAAGCAAATTTTTATCTGCTGTTTTAAATAGATATATTCTGCATTTATTTTTTGTGGTTTTGGTTGATACGGTTTTGAGCCTCACTAATCCCTGTATCAGTCATGACAATCTCTATTAGATCAACACGCGATCTAGTGTAGAGGTCAAGTGCGTTTTCGCAACCATTTACAATTTTTGTGGGCTCAAGAAATAACTGCTCAAAGTAATTCTCAGAGAAAGCATTTAGTACAATTTCGGAAGATGTTTTCTGTCTACCACCGGCTTTGAACATGTATTTTCGCCAACAAATTGAGGATGGATTGAAGTCTCCACCGATTATAACTCTATGAGTGGGGTACTTATTTGTAATGAGATTCAAGTTTTCTTTGAACCGTTCAGCTATTATATCATCTGAGTCAGGGGGTCGGTAGAAGGAGCCAATTATTATTTTGGTACAGCTGATGAGCATAACCTCTACCCACAGTAATTCGCAAGAACTGCCTATTTCAACTTTACTACAAGATAAACTACTACCAATAGACACAAACACACCACCTACTTTATTTAATCTATCCTTTCGGAACACAGTTTGTGCCTCTGTAAAATTTCGGCAGAATTTATCTCTGGCTTTAGCCAGCTTTCTGTTCCTGTAACGATTTCAGTGCCAGTGATTTTTATCAGCACTTGAAGCTCTGGTACTTTTCCAACACAGCTACAACAATTTACAACTACAATACCAACTACTGCTTGGTCGATTCTCGTCGTTTCTTTGCCCTATACCCTTTGAGACTGGAGCCCTTTTTGATCTTTCCCGACACTGTCTAAGCTAAAAAATCACCCAGTCCACACCACACAGCCACTGCTACCCATGTAGCCGCCTACTGTGAGTAGTAGACACCTGACCTATTTAGCAGAAACCGAAACACCACCACCGTATGGTGCAAGTCAAGGAATCTGCAGCCTACACGGCCGCAGAACCATCTGAGCCCCGATTCAGACCCTCCACTCGGCTCTGTACCAAAGGTCCACAATCGGTCCTGTCGACAATGTTGCAGATGGTGAGCTCTGCCTTTATCTTGTTAGCAAGACCGGCAGTCTTCACCAACTCAGATAGCCGCCAGAAACCAGAGAGAATCTCTTCCAATCCATAGCGACACACGTCATTAGTGCCAACATGAGCCACCACCTGCAGTTAGCTGCACCCTGTACCCTTCATGGCATCCGGAAGGACCCTTTCCACATCTTGGATGACTCTCCACAGTATGCACACGGAGTGAACATTGCCTTTCTTCCCGTCCTTAGCTACCATATCCCTAAGGGGCTCCATCACCCGCCTAACATTGGAGCTCCCAGTAGCAATAAAAGGAAAATGTACAATTCCATCTTTAACTTCCATTATGTGTAGTTGCAAAAACTGTTATTTGGAAACTTTGAAGACAACAGACTCTAGGAGCGTATTATATCAGCTTGGTGGCAGATGGTGTTGATGTCAAAGATCAAGACAAACAAAGACATAGCTTTTATAACACACAAAGCAATGTAAATATCCCTACAACATTACATCTGGATTTTTTGTTTACAATAAGTATCATGTTGTTGTTGTTGTTGTTGTTGTTGTTGTGGTCTTCAGTCCCGAGACTGGTTTGATGCAGCTCTCCTTGATACTCTACCCTGTGCAAGCTGCTTCATCTCCCAGTACGTACTGCAGCCTACATCCTTCAGAATCTGCTTAGTGTATTCATCTCTTGGTCTCCCTCTACTATTTTTACCCTCCACACGTCCCTCCAATACTAAATTAGTGATCCCTTGATGCCTCAGAACATATCCTACCAACCGATCCCTTCTTCTAGTCAAGTATCATATTGTCAATGAAAAAATAAAACACAGAATACGTTGCGAGTCAAAACCAGTCATGGGACATATACAAAGATCATACAGCACATTGCGCAGCTAGGCACAATGTTCAAATATTCCCTCCAGCAAGAAAGCAATGCAAAGGCTACCATTATAAAGAAGGACATTACAATTTTTTAGTTACAGTTTTCCAAACAAAGCAAGTGAGCTTCAATCTACTGAGGCCACAGATTTGTCATATCAAAAACAAAAAGCTATCACAAAACAGTAATTTTTCTACTGTGTCAAGAGTGGACAGGGGATGGATAGGAACAAGGGGGAGTGGCTGTCGGGGTGGGGAGGAGGGGAAGGGCAGGCTAGGGGGCAGGTGGTGACATGTTGAAAAGGGGGGGGGGGGTGTAAAGGGAAACAGGCAGGGGTTGTGGAGGGGCAGAAAACTGACGAACTGGAAGGAAGGGCAGCATGAAGGGATAGGGGGGGGAGAACAAAGAAGGAAAGGGGGGCAGGGAGTAGGAAATGTTGCTCCAATGGTACATTTTCACTAGCGTCATATAACAAACATAATGACATTAAAATTACATTGTAACAGAAGTGACGACAGTTCTCTCTCTCTCTCTCTCTCTCTCTCTCTCTCTCTCTCTCTCTCTCTCCCTCCCTCTCCCCCCCCCCCCCCCCCCAAGTACATTATTATCTTTCAAAGTAGACCATTATGCTGAAACCTCTCCAATATGTTCAAAAGTATAACAGTATCATTAAAGCATATTACAAGGTGAGGGCATGGAAGGGGACAGATGATGAATGAGTTGGGGATGGAGGGAAGGATGGCATGAAGGTTCGGAAGGGAACAAAGAGGGGAGGGGAAATGTTAATCTAGTAGTATCTATTCGCATTTTTTTGGTATAAAACACATAATGATATTTAAAATTATATTAGCACATAATGACTTTTTTTTACATTACAACACTCTGTTCTAAAGTGGAGAATTATGTCAAAACCTCATGAATAAGTTTACAAGTATAGCATTGTCAGAGCATATTACTGGGAGGGAGGTGGGAGAGGGATGTGGGGAAGAGAAGGATGGTGAAATGAAAAGTTAATTGAGCAATATGCAAATACATGACAATATTAAAATACAACAAGCAACTACACAACATTATTCATATACACACCATTTGAAGAGGAACAATGTATACATTTCTTTCCTCTTATATCTGGGTCATGCATAAAATGTTTCCTCTTTAAATAATATATATTTGAGTAATGCTATTTAGTGCCATATTGTATTTGAAAAATGTTATGTATTTGTATATTTCACTTTCCATTCTCCCTTACAGGTCTTCACCCTTCCCCACCAGTAATGTGCTTTAATGACACTTTTATGCTTGTAAACACATTCAAGAGGTTTCAGCATAATGGTGTACTTCGAAAGATGATAATGTACTGGGCGAGGGGGAGGGGGGGGAGAGAGGTGGGGAGAGAGGGAGAGGGGGGAGAGAGAGAGGGGGGAGAGAGAGAGGGGGAGATAGAGAGAGAGAGAGAGAGAGAGAGAGAGAGAGAGAGAGAGAGAGAGAGAGAGAGAGAGAGAGTCATCATTTCTGTTATAATGTAATTTTAATGTCATTATGTTTGTTATACAAAGTTAGTGAAAATGCTGAAAATGTACAATTGGAGCGACATTTTCTCCCCCCCCCCCCTTCCTTCTTTGTTTCCCTCCATGTTGCCCTTTTCTTCAAATTCCTTGGTTCTCCATACCTACCCAATCCCTGCCTATTTTCCTGCACACCTCTCCCCCCTCCAAGTAATTAAACAGCATGACGGATTGCCGTCCTATGGGCCCGGGTTCGATTCCTGGCTGGGGTCGGAGACTTTCTCTGCTCCAGGACTGGGTGTTGTGTTGTCTTCAATATCATTTCATCCCCATATGGCGCGCAGGTCACCCAATATGGTGTTGAATGTAATAAGACCTGCACCAAGGCAGCCGGACCAGCCCCACAAGGGGCCTCCCGGCCATGACGTCAAATGTTCATCTCCATTTTTTCCTAATTTGTCTTTTGTGTAAATTTTGCAACAATTACCTGATGAGGATGACTCGAAAAACATCAAAGTTTTTAGCGATCCAGGGAATTACTATATGCCAAGGTTGGGTGGCAGCACACCCTACAAATGGACGACTTAGTCAGTCAAATGGAAGAACATGTTAAATATTTTATGTTAAGCATGTAAGTGAGGAAAAGTTTGTTGGTAGTACCTAAATGCCCTCATTACAAAACACTGCATGAATAAAGTCTGGGTAATTTATGCTCCATTTCAGGCAAAAGTTAGTTTTTCATACATCTCGACCTTTATGACAGAATATCTCCTGAACTGTAAGCCTTACTACGATATAATTTTGCAGGAACATTCATTGGCATGTGTGGATTTTGTTCAGTCATCAGTCTTCTGACTGGTTTGGTGCAGCCCGCCATGAATTCCTCTCCTGTGCCAACCTCTTCATCTCAGAGTAGCAATCTACGTCCTCAATTATTTGCTGGATGTATTCCAGTCTCTGTCTGCTTCTACAGTTTTTGCCCTCTGTAGCTCCCTCTAGTACCATGGAAGTCATTCCCTGCTGTCTTAGCAGCTGTCCTATCATCCTGTCCCTTCTCCTTGTCAGTGTTTTAAACATATTCCTTTCCTCTCTGATCCAGTGCAGAACTCCCTCGTTCCTTTCCTTATCAGTCCACCTAATATTCAACATCTGTCTGTAGGACCACATTGCAAATGCTTCAATTCTCTTCTGTTCTGGTTTTCCCACAGTACGTGTTGCACTACCATACAATGCTGTACTTCAAATGTACATTTTCAGAAATTTCTTCCTCACATTAAGACCTATGTCTGATACTAGTAGACTTCTCTTGGCCAGGAATACCCTTTTTGGCAGTGCTAGTCTGCTTTTGATGTCCCCATTACTCTGTCTGTCACTGGTAGTAGTACGTGTGACACACACACACACACACACACACACACACACACACACAGTTTGTAACCACACTATCTGTCTCACTATGTTAAATCTTTAGCATAAGATTATAACTCTTACTGAGTAGGTTATGACAGCAATTTTGATTTTAATTCACTCTGTTATAATATGAAATATCGAAATTTAAGTTTCTTGTTACCCCTCGAAGCCATTAGATAGCAACAAACAACTGAAATCACATGCCATGAACTGAATTAGCCATTTACTAATATAGATCAGCACGTTACAAGAATTTCTTGTGTGGGGGTCCATTGGTGATTTTCTCCTGAAAATAACTGTTCCACAACTACACTTTCATTTCATTTCTTTATCAACTCATAGATAGTCAGGCAGCAGTTACAGTTGACAGTAAATTGAGTTCATGGTTCAGAGTAGTTTCAGGGGTAACACAAGGCTGCAACCTGTCTCCACTGTTGTTCATATTATTTATGGAGCATATGTTGAAAACAATAGACTGGCTGGGTGAGATCAAGATATGTGAACACAAAATAAGCAGTTTAGCATATGCGGACGACTTAGTTGTGATAGCAGATTCGATTGAAAGTTTGCAAAGTAATATTTCGGTGCTAGATCAGAAATGTAAGGGCTATGGTATGAAGATTAGCATCTCCAAAACGAAAGTAATGTCAGTGGGAAAGAAATATAAACGGATTGAGTGCCAAATAGGAGGAACAAAGTTAGAACAGGTGGACAGTTCAAAGTACTTAGGATGCATATTCTCACAGGATGGCAACATAGTGAAAGAACTGGAAGCGAGGTGTAGCAAAGCTAATGAAGTGAGTGCTCAGCTACGATCTACTCTCTTCTGCAAGAAGGAAGTCAGTACCAAGACTAAGTTATCTGTGCACCGTTCAATCTATCGACCAACTTTGTTGTATGGGAGCGAAAGCTGGGTGGATTCAGGTTACCTTATCAACAAGGTTGAGGTTACGGATGTGAAAGTAGCTAGGATGATTGCAGGTACTAGTAGATGGGAGGAGGGTGTCCACAATGAGGAAATCAAAGAAAAACTGGGAATGAACTCTATAGATGTAGCAGTCAGGATGAACAGGCTTAGATGGTGGGGTCATGTTACACGCATGGGAGAAGCAACGTTACCCAAGAGACTCATGGGTTCAGCAGTAGAGGGTAGGAGGAGTCGGGGCAGACCAAGGAGAAGGTACCTGGATTCGGTTAAGAATGATTTTGAAGTAATAGGTTTAACATCAGAAGAGGCACCAATGTTAGCACTGAATAGGGGATCATGGAGGAATTTTATAAAGGGGCTATGCTCCCGACTGAACGCTGAACGGCATAATCAGTCTTAAACGATGATGATGATCAACTCATAATTTTGGTGTCACAGCCCCATTTGCATGTTCAGTCTCATTCAAATGAGCCAAGCCATCACAATGTAACCTGGCAACAGCACTGCCCACACTTAAAATAAGTCTGCAGACAGATGTTACACACACAGACTAACATGAGCAGGTTGGCTGATATGAACGTGAATCAGTACTTAAGAATGAGGCTGTGACCCTGAAGCTAGCAGCAATCAAAGAAATAAAAACAGTGTACCCACGGAATGGGTAGGCGGAGGTAGTTTGGGTTTGGGGGTGGGACGGGGGGTGGGGGGGGGGGGGGGGGGGGGGGGTTTAGCATAACAGAACTGCTTACATTATCAGTACAAGTACTGGTACAATAAAATAAATAACTGGATAAGTTTAAGATAGCAACTGTTCACTGACAATTCTGCTCACTGCAAAAAAAAATGTCATTGCTGGATGATACTAATAGAATACAGAACGACTGGCAGTATTTCCAGTTGGTGCATTAAATGACAGCCCTTTCTAAATGTGGAGGACTGTAGGATTGTGCACATAAACAAGACAGGGAAACCACTAATATACGGTTAAATATTAATGGTAAATTATGAAAGCTTGTCAGATTATTTAATTATCTAAGAGTAGCACTAGGTGGTGATGTGAAATCTGTAGTAACATAAAGTGTGAAATCATCCACATGAGTACAAAAAGGAATCCACTAAGTTTCAGTTACATGATAAATCGCACAAATCTGTAGGCTGTAATCTCAACTAAATACTTGCGGATTACGATTATGAAAAATTTAAATTGGAATAATTATACAGATAACGTTGTGGGGAAAGCAAATGAAAGGCTGTGATCTATTGGCAGAACATTTTGAAAATGCAACAGGTGTACTAAAGAGACTGCCTACACTACACTTGCCTGTCCTTCTGGAGTATTGTTGTGGGAGGACTGATGGAGGACATCAAAAATGTTCAAAGAAGGGCAGGTAATTTTGTATTATGACAAAATAGGGCTGAGAGTCCTCTGGATATTATATGCGAATTGGGGTGGCAATCATTAAAACAAATGCATTTTTTGCTGCTGACCAACTTTCTCTTCAGAGTGTAAAAATATTTTGTTGGTGCACACTTACATATGGAGAAATGATCATCATAATGAAATAAGAAAAATCAGAGTTCGCAAGGAAAGATTTAAGTGTTTTCCTTTGTTCCCTGCATGGTGTTCAAGAGCAGAAAGGTACGAAGGCCTGAAGGTGGTTTGATGAACCGTCTGCCAGGTACTTAACTGTCAATTGCAGAGTGATGATGTAGGTGTAGGGACTGCAAATAGAGAACATATATTTTTATTTGGCGGGGATTATGGGAAAGAGCATGACAGCCATTAAAAAAACTGCATACCAGAAACTAGTGTGACTGACTGAGCACCTTGGGGGAACACAAAGGTAAGCGCTATTGCTGTGTTTTTTGGGTTATAGGGCAATCATCATGACCTAAGAAGAAAAAGAGTATAATACATGAGGAGAAAGTTCTAATTTCACTCTATAGATGTTTGGGTGTTGGTTCATGTTAAATGCCAATGGCTGCCTGCCGCAGAATCATAATGGCAAGACACAGGCAAAATGGATGGTTTTAGGAGGGACCCACATATGTTTTCCAAGATTATGGCCACATTTGAAGAGTTACCACAAAAAAGATGATGTTCTTAGCAGTCCTCATGTGTCTTACCAGGATCCCGAGTACAATCCCAATGGAACTGAGATGACTCAAGAGGTATGTAAATTTGCAAATCTGTTGCACTTAGTATGTTTCATGATGATAATGGTAAGTGCATGCACATACCATAATGTTTCAGAAATGCATGAAATATGAGGTTATTACTGAATGGCTGTTGTTGAAGGTTTTATCATGTGTGTATAGGCATAGTTCATTTATATTTTTACGGGTAATAATAATAATAATAATAATAATAATAATAATAATAATAATAATAATAACATTAATAGTAATAATCTTTGTTGTTATTATGACAATCTGCAAAAGATTTCAAATTGGGTGTAATATATACCAGTCCGTCACTGTCTCAGTTGCCTGTCATGAAGGGACAGAACAGACTAAGAGATCTTCTAGAAAACTGCTGAGATGCACCGCACATGGAAGTTTAAGCAGAAGACGTGTAATACAGATGAAGAATAAGTATCTCATTGTGGAAAAATTATAAATAAAAATGATGTAGGACCTAATTGCCACTGTCCCCTTAAATCATTTGAGAAAACAGGTGAAGTCAGTGTGAGGCAAACATTCAAAACATTCTGTTAAATTGGTGACTGATGTCCAGAATTGATGTGGCTGTCACACAAAGGAAAGCATGCAGCTGACTTCTAAATACCCACCCTCTTTATTCATCAGTGAGACACTGTCATGAAATCTGGAGCAAATTAAGTTTCAGAAAACATGGAAGGCAAAACCTAGTTCTCACTTCTTGACTAAAATATGATGCATCCAGCTGCTGTCATTCAGTCCCACTCAGATTACATCCCTCCCTTTTATCATGGATTTTTCTTGTCACTAAACCCAAAACATTTGGACAATGGGCACACATGTTATAAGAGTGATAAGTACTTTCAAGCAACAAGCTGTACAGTTAATTCTTCTAGAAACTCTGTGTAAATGTTCTCATATGATTATCTGTCATGGTGTTTTGTTGTCAATGTATGTGATTTGGGTAGCACAATGGTATCTCCACTACAGCAATGTGTGTATTTCTTGTGTTATCTGCTTCTTGTTCTTTTTATGTCTTGTATAGAAGACTATAGAAGTCAAAAGCCTATCTAGCACAAAATGGATGTTAGATTAAAATTATTCAATCTTGTGGATTAATTGCAAACTTTAAACCTCTTTATCTCCAAATCCTATTCGGCTTTTACCATTTTCTCCCTCAAACAGCTCAATTACAGAGCATGTGGTAACCTCATCAAGTAGGTATTGCAGCAAGCACTGTACAATTCAGTGATGCACTGCTAGCAGAGCAAAATAATATGAATGTGTTGTATAGATGGCCAGGAAACACAAATAGGAAGCTTTGGAAGAATAGCAATTTGGTAAATTCTGAGAACAAATGTTAGAGGAAGACTGTCCCATAATCCTGCTGCCCCCCCCCCCCCCCCCCCCCACACACACACACACACACGATATTCAACTCACCTCTGTGAGATTAGTTACTATCATCCATCAAAGTGCTAATAAGTGTACATCCATCAAGGACCATCTGCAACAGAGATGAATTATTATAGTAAGTAAGGTTTTCATCATAGTGATTTTGATCATGGGGAAAATAATGATAGAAAGAAACATCACTTAAGAAGAATAAACTGCATAAACTTACTGACATGATATGTGCACATTAGGTGCAACAAGAAGGGGTACATATTTATATTATATTGCACGAGTTTTCTACAGTTATCTAATATAACAGCACCATTTGTACAACGACAAACAACACAACACTTGTGATTAAGGCAGATGATCAACTTACAAATTAGTTTCATCAATCATTCCTCATTAAACAATGTGTCTCAACTATTGCAAATAAGTAGCCTACATCATAAACAACAACTATAATGCTGAGTGAGATCACTATTTAAATTACCAATAAAAGAAAAGTGGTCAATGAATGTGGAAATCAAATAAACTGACTGATGAGATTTTGTCTGTCTTCTCTTGTTAGCCAGCCCATTTCATTACACTTCGTACAAATTGCAAAGATTTACTGACCATGCAGGAATTCTCTTTCTTTACTTATGAGAGTGCTATTATTGATGAATATACTTCATAGCATTTCCAATTTTTACAAAAACTAATTTTATATTTTCAGAATGTTTGTGTGTGACACATGATACACCCTTCAGGACTGAATATTATCAGTCATTATCATCATGTGTAAGATCTCATAACCTATATCACACACCTTACAATAAGTTATAGGACACTTTTGTTATATGGATTTTCAAAAAAATTGTTTCCCATTCTTCAAGCCCACAGAGCACTTCATTGATTTTCAAGCTCATGGTGCTAAGTGAGCAGTATTTTTCTTCCGTTTCAATTGAAATCAACTGGCTGGTTGTGTGGTTCTATGATATCCTGATATGCTACACTTCAGCTAAAGGAATCACTTGTATGGTTGTTTAGCAATAATAATTCCTACATTCATTCACAAAATTTTAACCCAGCTGTCAAACCCACATTATGCAGTAACTCAAAAATTTTATGCAAGCTTGTTAACAGATAAACTAATCCGTTTGTCATACATTCATGTAGAAACTGCTGGGGAGAGGCACGTCAGATAGAAGAAAATAAAGATTATCCAACTGCACCACAGATTTGTCACAACACTGGAGGCCCAAAGGGTTATAGAAATAATGACTTTAGTACTCTGTTTACAGTTCAACTAGATAGCAATAAAAAATCCTATTACAATATTCTGGACACCTGAGATTTGATTCAGACACCAAAAAGTTTGTATCTGGCAAGTAAAAAGCAGTTAACTTTTCCAATATGGAAGAAACTAGCTGGCTTCAACAAAATAAGGTAATAACAAATAAAGAAAAAAACTGTCTTATGAATTTTCACTCTTCTCCACTTGAACAAGAGTTTCATACAGTACTCTATCTTGACAACACATTACTGAAAGCATTTACTGAAACTAAAGTGTCAGGTATGTGGTTGCAAGACAATTTAAATTGGAACTGTCACGTGTGTTAAGCCAACATACAAGCAGATCAGCAGTCATTCAGGCATATTATGCATACTTCCATTCATTACTCTGGTATGGGCTAATCTTCTGGAAAAACTTAGTCACCAGAATAAAAGTCTTTAGGATGCAGAAAGTGCAATCAGGGTTATTTGTAACCTAAAGAAACTGGACACATGTAGATCACATTCCATACTGCTCAAAATAAGCTTGCCAAAGCTTCACACACGAGTGTATCCAATTTGCAAATAAGTATTGCTTAAACATCCCAGGCCATCTATGGCAAAATAAGCATATCCGTAGCCACAACACAAGAGACATCAGTAATGCCCACATCTCACAAGGGTATAAAAACAGTTCTGTATAAGGTAAGTGTTTCACAGATAACAGCTAAATTATTCAGTAGTCTACCTAGTGAATTAAACCTGCAACGGCATAAAAATATGGCTAAATATAACTTTACGGCATTTCTGAGGAAACAGAGTTTCTACTCAGTATATGAATTTTTAAACTGTAAAAAGCAGCCTTGTAAATTAAATATGTAATTATGTCTAAATTAAAACTGGGTTGCTTTTGTTACTAGTAATTTACGATTGTAATTTGTAAATTGAACTTTGTCTCTATATCTTTCTCCTCCCCCCCCCCCCCTCTCCTTCTTCCCCAAATTTGACTTGGCGTACGGTGGTGGTGGTGGTGTATGTGCGGAGGAGGGAGGGGGGGCTGACGGGGGGGTTGCGCATATACTGCTCCGTTGACGTCATGAGAACGGGTGGAGGATGATGATTGTACAGACATTGCAATCGGTGAAACTGTGGTCGTTACATATCTATTCTCAAAGTTACTGCTAAAAATCTTATAACTCATTAAATATACTGTTTACAGTGTTGCCCAGGAAACCGCTCAGGGCTCTATAGGCTATAAGGAACTGTGCCCTCACTAATGCCGCAAGTAATGCTACTGCCGTCTATAAACGTCAAATATGAAATCATCCGAGTTTTCAAAACGCATTATTGAGTTAAGATGGGTAACTTTTATTGTGTTAATTAGAAACAAACACTTATACTTAATCCACCAAATATTGGTGTTGCCGGTTCGTGGATAAAACAGATTTAAATACTCCCGATTACTCACCCGCTTAGTATAAGGTTTGTGACACACGTAATGCCTGGTTTCTATGCCTCCTCAGCAGCAGCTTCATTCTAATTTTTACTGACAGCAATGCTTCGAACTGTCACTTAAAATATACAAAATTGTCGCACTGTATTATTCGGATACACTCGATAAAAAAAAGTTTTTAGTAAGTACAGCAAAAAGAAAGAAAAGCCCTATGAACATCATAACAAAGAGCTTAGTAACAACACTATTTGCGGAAGATAATTTTTTGTTTATTTACCATATGATTCAAACACGCTACATGCACACGCACACTCACACACACTGCCTTAAACCAATAAACCTTCAACAGCAAGAACCTCCAGCACGCACGAAACGGGAAACAGCGATATTCTTTCGTTACTCTGCCTTTCAACAGTTACTTGAGCATTTAAACACTACCCGAAGAAACCGACGAAATAAAACAGTAATAAAACACGAAATATCTGAAAAGTTATGTACCTTTACTTCTTAAAAGATTAGTCCACGAGTACAGATATTTACTTCTGGATCGTCGAGTCGTCGTTAACTGTATACCGGTGTGTCATACTAACGGCATTTAGTGCCGCTTTGGTATTCGCGTATTGTTCGGTCGCAAGACGAATGCACCGCGGCCTCCTGTACACAAACAAGAATGCACTGCAATTTTGTGTCTTTCGATTTCCTAGTAATACATAGCAGAAGATGCTGGCGTTTATTACTGGAAGCTTCTTCCAGAAAATTCGGTGCCTGTATCTCATAAAATATTGAGAGCTTTTCTTCCAGCAGCTGTATTATTATACAGTACAAAATGTGAACAACGCTTTATTGATATTTAGCGTACAGTTATCTCATCAGTTGTTCCGATTTTCTCTGCATTCGATATCCTTTATTGTGTTATGTGATAGAAATTCCATTCACCTTTTGTACCTGCAGTCACAGGTGTCCACAAAAATGTTTCTAAGAGCGCAAGATTGAAAATAGCCAATTTTTATACAAATGATTCGGTGAGTTTAGCGAGTCGTGCGCCAAGAACAAAATTTGACAAGAAATACACAAAACGTATTGTACTGGTACCTTTCAAACATTGATAATTATCTGCTTTTTGTTTTATAGCAGATTTTTTGGGTATCGAAACGATAAATATGTTTCAATAGTATACCCGCATGCAAAAAACATCTTTTGTTTCGTTCATATGAATACCACATTTTTGCCTCAATGATGTGGAATTACACTAGATTTCTAAGTTGACTGGCAAAACAGAACAAACTGTACTTTGGAGAGCTGTTTTTTGAGTCGGTTGGGAGAAGTGCAGCCCAGGGCCAATATGTGACTATATGAATGTGGGAAACCACCCAAAACCACTCTTACAGTGGCTGGTATAGTCAACTTTTAAGCTTAGAGCTGAACCTAGTTAGTCCTCATTTCTCCAGTTTTTCGCGTTATTCCGCAGCCGTGCCAGCTGGAATGCAGAATTCGTAGCTCGGTGACTGTATCTGATGCCATGTTGCTCATGAACTTCGATAAGGTCCAAACATGGAAAGCACAATTCCTGTAAGTAACCGGACACCCGTATACAATGCGGAAATGACCACTAGATGTCACGAGAAGCGGACCCACTGGCATAAAACGAGCAGGAGAGTACTGCGTTTGCAATCAGGAAGCAGTAAGAGCAGACTCGGTTGAAACTGAAATCGAAATTGATTTGCCTCAGGACAACTGTGACATTGTATAAGGCATCGCCAGTACCACATAATTATACAAAGGCTAACATTTCTAAATAATATTTCATAGATGTTGCTTACCACATAATTAGATTTAGATTATCACATGGCTTGTTACATACATTACATAGAATACATACAGGGTGTTACAAAAAGGTACGGCCAAACTTTCAGGAAACATTCCTCACACACAAATAAAGAAAAGATGTTATGTGGACATGTGTCCGGAAATGCTTAATTTTCATGTTAGAGCTCATTTTAGTTTCGTCAGTATGTACTGTACTTCCTCGATTCACCGCCAGTTGGCCCAATTGAAGGAAAGTAATGTTGACTTCGGTGCTTGTGTTGACATGCGACTCATTGCTCTACAGTTCTAGCATCAAGCACATCAGTACGTAGCATCAACAGGTTAGTGTTCATCACGAACGTGGTTTTGCAGTCAGTGCAGTGTTTACAAATGCGGAGTTGGCAGATGCCCATTTGATGTGTGCATTAGCACGGGGCAATAGCCGTGGCGCGGTACGTTTGTATAGAGACAGGTTTCCAGAACGAAGGTGTCCCGACAGGAAGACGTTCGAAGCAACTGATCGGTGTCTTGGCGAGCACGGAGCATTCCAGCCTAAGACTCGCGACTGGGGAAGACCTAGAACGATGAGTACACCTGCAATGGACATTTCAATTCTTCGTGCAATTGACGAATACCCTCATGTCAGCGTCAGAGAAGTTGCTGCTGTACAAGGTAATGTTGACCACGTCACTGTATGGAGAGTGCTACGGGAGAACCAGTTGTTTCCGAACCATGTACAGCGTGTGCAGCCACTATCAGCAGGTGATTGGCCTCCACGGGTACACTTCTGCGAATGGTTCATCCAACAATGTGTCAATCCTCATTTCAGTGCAAATGTTCTCTTTACGGATGAGGCTTCATTCCAACGTGATCAAATTGTAAATTTTCACAATCAACGTGTGTGGGCTGACGAGAATCCGCACGCAATTGTGCAATCACGTCATCAACACAGATTTTCTGTGAACGTTTGGGCAGGCATTGTTGGTGATGTGTTGATTGGGCCCTATGTTCTTCCACCTACTCTCAATGGAGCACGTTATCATGATTTCATACGGGATACTCCACCCGTGCTGTTAGACCATGTGCCTTTACAAGTGCGACACAACATGTGGTTCATGCACAATGGAGCTCCTGCACATTTCAGTCGAAGTCTTCGTACGCTTCTCAACAACAGATTCGGTGACCGATGGATTGTTAGAGGCGGACCAATTCCATGGCCTCCACGCTCACCTGATCTCAACCCTCTTGCCTTCATTTATGGGGGCATTTGAAAGCTCTTGTCTATGCAACCCCGGTACCAAATGTAGAGACTCTTCGTGCTCGTATTGTGGACAGCTGTGATACAATATGCCATTCTCCAGGGCTGCATCAGCGCATCAGGGATTCCATGCGACAGAGGGTGGATGCATGTATCCTCGCTAACGGAGGACATTTTGAACAATTCCTGTAACATAGTGTTTGTAGTCACGCTGGTACGTTCTGTTGCTGTGTGTTTCCATTCCATGATTAATTTGATTTGAAGAGAAGTAATAAAATGAGCTCTAACATGGAAAGTAAGCGTTTCCGGACACATGTCCACATATTTTCTTTCTTTGTGTGTGAGGAATGTTTCCTGAAAGTTTGGCCGCACAATCAGTGAAGTTCGGTGGCAGGAGGAACAAGACTTCTGGTCAGGTGAATACAGGGTTATAGATACAAATTAAAATTGGGGTAATGCAGGAGTAGGTTTAAGAACGAATATAAAAAATAGGAGTGTGGGTAAGTTACTCTGAACAGCATAGTGAACACATTATTGAAGCCAAGATAGACACAAAGTCCACACCTACCAGAGTAGTACAAGTTTATATGCCAACTAGCTCCTCAGATGATGAAGAGATTGATGAAATGTATGATGAGACATAAAGTTATTCAGGTAGTGAAGGGAGATGAAAACGTAATAGTCGTGGGTGACTGGAATTCTATAGTAGGAAAAGGACGAGATGGAGAAGTAGTAGGTGAATATGGAACGGGGGTAAGGAATGAAAGAGGAAGCCGCCTGGTAGAATTTTGCACAGAGCATAACTTAATTATAGCTAACGCTTGGTTCAAGAATCATGAAAGAAGGTTGTATACATGGGGAGAGGCCTGGAGACACTGGAAGTTTTCAAATAGATTATATAATCGTAAGACCGAGATTTAGGAACCAGGTTTTAAATTGTAAGACGTATCCAGGGGTAGATGTGGACTCTGACCACAATCTACTAGTTATGAACCTTAGGTTAAAACTGAAGAAACTGCAAAAAGGTGTGAATTTAAGGAGATGGGACCTGGATGAACTGAAAGAACCAGAGGTTGTAGAGAGTTTCAGAGTGAGCATTAGGGAACGATCGACAAGAATGGGGGAAATAAATACAGTATAAGAAGAATGGGCAGCTTTGAGAGATGAAATAGTGAAGGCAGCAGAGGATCAAGTAGGTAAAAAGACGAGGGCTAGTAAAAATCCTTGGGTAACAGAGGAAACATTGAATTTAATTGATTAAAGGGAAAAATATAAAAATGCAGTAAAATAAGCAGGCAAAAAGGAATACAAGGCATTTGAGAAGCATCATCGATGTGTAAAATGTTTAATTTAAATTTCTGTTGCATCTTAAACTGAGCATTGTACATAGAACAAACAATTACCTTTTTTATTAGTGCAATGCTCATTTTCTAGAGTGGAGCCATCTGTTTCTGACAGTAAGAAAGTCGTGTTAAAAAAATCAAATTAGGGTCGTTTTCTACCATTCACCCATCTGTCGGTGAAGTGAGCATCTGTGATAACAGCAGACGACGTTATTTCGCGTTTTTCTGAGTTTGTGGAATAGTATTTAAAGTAAAACTCAGTTTAGACAACTAAATATTCTTAATTTCTGATACATATTTCACAAGTAAATATTGGTTTTTAATTATTTATAGAAGAATATGGTATCTACTCGTTCCAATATACCATGGTGGATGATATGTACCTGCAAATGAACTTTATCAACACGACTCGTGAGCCAGTCCTTAAACAAATTTTCAAGAGTCAGAATTACATATAATACAACTTTATTGTTGCTCGAATTTTCATAGGGGTCTCACATATTTCGGTAAGGTTGCAGACTGTGTGTATTTTAATAATCTACACAGACAATTTAAATGCAGCAATATTTAATTCGAAGCGTCATTTTGTTTGCAATGAGTGAATAATGTTACAGGGTGTTTCAAAAATGACCGGTATATTTGAAACGGCAATACAAACTAAACTAGCAGCGATAGAAATACACCGTTTGTTGCAATATGCTTGGGACAACATTACATTTTCAGGCGGACAAACTTTCGAAATTACAGTAGTTACAATTGTCAACAACAGATGGCGATGCGGTCTGGGAAACTCTATAGTAAGATATTTTCCAGATATCCACCATGCGTAGCAATAATATGGCGTAGTCTCTGAATGAAATTACCCGAAACCTCTGACAACGTGTCTGGCGGAATGGCTTCACATGCAGATGAGATGTACTGCTTCAGCTGTTCAATTGTTTCTGGATTTTGGCGGTACACCTGATCTTTCAAGTGTCCCCACAGAAAGAAGTCACAGGGGTTCATGTCTGGCGAATAGGGAGGCCAATCCACGCCGCCTCCTGTATGTTTCGGATAGCCCAAAGCAATCTCACGATCATCGAAATATTCATTCAGGAAATTAAAGACGTCGGCCATGCGATGTGGCCGGGCACCATCTTGCATAAACCACGAGGTGTTCGCAGTGTCGTCTAAGGCAGTTTGTACCGCCACAAATTCACGAAGAATGTCCAGATAGCGTGATGCAGTAATCGTTTCGGATCTGAAAAATGGCCAATGATTCCTTTGGAAGAAATGGCGGCCCAGACCAGTACTTTTTGAGGATGCAGGGACGATGGGACTGCAACATGGGGCTTTTCGGTTCCCCATATGCGCCAGTTCTGTTTATTGACGAAGCCATCCAGGTAAAAATAAGCTTCGTCAGTAAACCAAATGCTGCCCACATGCATATCGCTGTCATCAATCCTGTGCACTATATCGTTAGCGAATGTCTCTCGTGCAGCAATGGTAGCGGCGCTGAGCGGTTGCCGCGTTTGAATTTTGTATGGATAGAGGTGTAAACTCTGGCGCATGAGACGATACGTGGACGTTGGCGTCATTTGGACCGCAGCTGCAACACGGCGAACGGAAGCCCGAGGTCGCTGTTGGATCACCTGCTGCACTAGCTGCGCGTTGCCCTCTGTGGTTGCCGTACGCGGTCGCCCTACCTTTCCAGCACGTTCATCCATCACGTTCCCAGTCCGTTGAAATTTTTCAAACAGATCCTTTATTGTATCGCTTTTCGGTCCTTTGGTTACATTAAACCTCCGTTGAAAACTTCGTCTTGTTGCAACAACACTGTGTTCTAGGCGGTGGAATTCCAACACCAGAAAAATCCTCTGTTCTAAGGAATAAACCATGTTGTCCACAGCACACTTGCACGTTGTGAACAGCACACGCTTACAGCAGAAAGACGACGTACAGAATAGCGCACCCACAGACTGCGTTGTCTTCTATATCTTTCACATCACTTGCAGCGCCATCTGTTGTTGAAAATTGTAACTACTGTAATTTCGAAAGTTTGTCCGCCTGAAAATGTACTGTTGTCCCAAGCATATTGCAACAAACGGTGTATTTCTATCTCTGCTCGTTTAGTTTTTATTGTCGTTTCAGATATACCGGTCATTTTTGAAACACCCTGTATGTGTTGTGCAGTTTTATTTTGCTTGAGTTTTTGTAGAGACCTTGCTTATAATATGATAAGCAAGCATTTTATTAAGTAATACAGATGTCAAAGTTACGTATACTATGTATATTACTGAAGAACAGTGCAACCCACCCTGACCTACCAACAGACATAGTCCATGGATATTTCTGACAGAGCTGTAACTGGCAGCAGTTAAAACCCCTAACGAGAGAGAAATGTTGCAATAAGCTCCAATAATTACTAAATAACCCAATCCTGTTAGACTAAGATAAACAGGACTGCTTTTAAAGCAACACAAGGTGGCCTCTCCACGAGGCTGCTCAACATTGCTACTCAGCACGTCTTCATGTGTTATCTGCATATTATGGTATGCAAAACATGCACACAGATATCATGGCCGCCCCAACGCAGTCGACTATTTTTCCACAATTTGGCCATTTGCAAGGCACTCCACCTCCTATACTAATGAACCAAAATGTAAGCTGATTGGCGGAACAACATGTAGATCTGGTCATGTTCGTATAGTGATATGTTTACTGCAATATAGGCCACATTCCAGATGCACTATACACATGTGGCTCGTAACTGACCAAAACATCTAACACACTGATTGTCGAATTCTCATAACTGCAAGTTCCCTAATAATGTGTAGAGGGGAGTTGTATTGTTGCACTTTGTCATCAGCACATTGCACTATGCTGGAGGTAAGTGAATTCTAACATGTGGAACTGTATCCTACTGTTTGAACATAGTATGTGTTCCAAAACCTTAAGAACAACTCTGCAGTCTTTTAACAATGATACTACTGAACCTGTTTTGGTAGAACCAAGCGTTGTATAACATTTATGGTGGAGTCTGTGTTACTGATTGTTCCATATGTCATCTTGTTAGAACACAATTGTAGTACAGCACTTACATTATAGTGACTGCATGGTAGCTTCTGATGTAAATAATTTGCTTCAGTACTTCTACAAAGTTTCGTAGGTGGTGCATAATTTTTGCTTGGAGATGGCTTCTTGCATATAAAAAGACACCTAAGGCTATACTTTAGTAGACACATGGGACGATTTTTATGCTGTAGGTATCACTTTACAGTGCAATAATGTGCAAGCTGGTTGGTTGGTTTTTATAGTGTTTACAGACAATACGTCAGCTCAACTGCTGTGTATGCCATACGTTTCAGTTTTGGTTTCTTGACTTTGAGGTCTAAATTTCTGGTTTTCGTTTTGTTCACATACATGACACATTAAAAGTGCTTAGGGGCTTATTACTCCAGTATACAAACTACAGAATACAACACACAGATTATCTTTTTCTGTCTCCAGGGAGGCTCCCCATTGGAATATGACAGCAGGCAGGTATGGAGTGACTCCAAATTACTGTTATAAGCCGTTATTCCATCAGTTTTAAACTCTAAAAATGTATGTTATAATGCTATCGTCAGAACTTTATTTGCAATTCGTATGTACTGGAATAGAATACCACAGATTTTGAACTCAGTATAAAGGGTACAATCGAATCTTATATCTGGGAACAGGGTGGAGCATGTGTTTTGACCCTGTGCAACACCATAAAACAGTATCTATGATGTGCTCCACTGTACTCTGTGCCAATTGCTTCCATCTGATGTGACTCGGCGAATAATTTACAGAACAGCTGTTCTTGATGTTTAATAATGTTCCTGCTGTTTATCTACTGTTGGACAGGTAAAACATTAACTATATGCTATCTGTACACAGCTTTATTAAGTTACTCTGACTCCAACAAATACGACGCAGAAGTGGTATTTTAAAGCATGGGGGAAACATCATTCACCACAGTATTGCCAGTGGCACCGTCTGTCCATCACGATTTGGCACACTATCACAAACAAATAATGAAATATACCAGTAAATTCTTCGGCTAAATTATTAATAGCCGCCATTTTGCGGAATATGCTATGACGTCATTAATTTATACACACTGCATGTGGAATTTATGTAGTATTCTGCCTCACAAAACGATAACATAAATCCACATTACGGATCCAAATGCTCTCTATGGTTCTTCATCACCCTGCAGCAGTCATGGGAACTGGCCTGCTTTGGTAGTTCTATAAAGTTTCCCTGGGTGGAGCGTAATTTTCGCTTCGAGTTGATATTTTACGTATAAAATGACGCCTAGGATTATACTATGTGATAAGACAGTTCGGAGTGACTATTTAACGTTGATAACCTCCAATTGTACGCCCCCAGTAGCTGAGTGGTGCCGACACGATAGCTCAGCGTGTTCGGTCATAGGGCTAGCTGCCCTCTGTAATAAGAAAGCTGACTTAATGGATCAACAACGAACTGAAACGGGTGTCTTTCGAAGTCCGCCCAGAGCAGATACAACGAACGAAAACGAACAAAATGAGAATTAAAAATTTAAAAAAAAGTGGTCAGCACAACAGAATGTCAATCTTAAGAGCCGGAGTTCGATTCCCGGCTTGGTCAGAGATTCTCTCCGCTCAGGGACTGGGTGTTGTGCTGTCTAATCATCATCATTTCATCCCCATCGACGCGCAAGTGGCCGAACTGGCGTCAAATCGAAAGATTTGCACCTGGCGAACAGTCACGCGACATTTCCATTTACCTCCAATTGTACAGTGAAACTAATAGAATTTATAAAGTGTCCAGACATGCAACTATTAGAAACGTTTATGCCTTCGTTGCGTAAAGAACATGGTACTACCAGATTGGACACCACAATATACAGTTACAGAATGGGTCATGTATTTGATCCCTGTGTAAGACTGTTTATGTATGTTCACAATGACTTGTATCTTTCTTTTCAACTTCTCTGTTATTATTACGTTACTTTGACAATTATTAGTAGTTCCCAACTGCTATTGTTGCTGTAATCACATTATTTCATCTCTATTTCCTGTGTATTACGATGTTCGTATCATTGTCTCTGCAAACTGGCAATGGACCGGTTGTACAACGTCCAGTTAGCAGCCAGTTAAGTTCTAACCGACAGTCTAACATAACAGTCGCGACACTCACTGCTGCAAAAGTTGTTACCGTTTGACAGATGGAGCGACACTAGCGCTCCTGACGAGTAAGATGAACGTAAGACGTGTCGTAAGCATATTTGTTTTGCATCCATTTCCTACGTAATTTACGAAATATTTGAGTTTCTTCTTTCCTCTAATGGTTTGTGTAGTATCAGAAGGCATATATCTTTCTAAAATGATTCTAAAATAAGCGCAAGTATGGACAAAAACCGTGAATCGAGTGACAAGCTACAACACTTTCGTGAAGAAACACTTGGGACATTGGGTAGAACTGCAGTTTACCACGTTGATATCAAAAGAATATAAACACACATATTCACACGTAAAAAGCACAGACATGTACCTCTACATGCAAAAGCGATCGACAACTCAGTTATTGTTCTGTAGGCCTACTGTGTTTGTTATTGTTGTCGCCTGTCGCCACAAGTACCACCTTCATTTTTATATTATTCTAAGTGGGAAAAGCAAGTGCCAAATAGCAGGAGAAATATGTTTAAAAACTATAATGAGCTGATTACATTAAATGTCACTCAAAACCAAATATTTGAATAGTTTTCAAACGATCTGTCAGTGAACAAGGTGCTAACAATGTCATCACACGAAGGAAGCAATGAAAATTAAGTGACTAACAACAGAAGTGAATGAAATACATACCAAACGCTTTTGTAAGACACGAATAACTCCACTTAATCTAAGCACTTCATCATCAAAGCATGTCTGTGTTGACGATTCACACGAATTTGGCACTGATACATGAAGAGTTGAACTGACTGCTTCTGTGTCATAGGACTGTTTTACAGCTTTAGATGGACTGTCGAATCTTTGTGGCAGTTTCCTCTTCATCGTCAGTTGAGGTGGCTTATTTAGGATGTCAAACAGTGTGGGTACTGCATTCTACACGAGTTCATTATTGTCTGCGTTCATGAACTGGTTTTGTTCGAAATGTAGCGAACAAAACCTAATATTATTATACAGGTAAACTGGGTCTTTTTTCATAAGGTCTTCTCGTCTGCTACTAACAAACCATTTTCTGCTCCTAAAACGAAATATTAATCATTAATACACATGCAGTTTGCAAGTGAATCCTGACGATACAGTTTAGTAACATGACGGTATATACCTCTCAGGATCCTTAGAGAACGTAAAAAAAGACAGTTGTGGTGTCTTCTTCCTGTTGTTGCTGCAATTTATTGCGCTACAAACGCTCCAGCTTGTAGAAACCATTGTAGAAATCAAAATAAACAACCACTATTCGCTTTCAAGATCGTGCCGAACTCACAGTTTATATTACTGGCGGCTTGGGGCGCTGCTGGTGCGGCAGACGACAAAATCGACGCGAAGTGTCGTGACTGCTATGTTAGACTGTGCTCTAACCCCGGAATAGCGCGAGAAACGCGTTGTGCGAAACCGGTCTAACGCCTAACCGGAGAATAAACTCTGGGATAGCTTAGCCGGTGATTTGTGACCGGTTAGCGAGCTTAACCACGGAATAAGTTTTAAAGATGGCAGGAATACCCATAGATTCAGACAGCGGTAACGAGTTTTTGCCTGAAGTGTTCACAAAAATGAGGAAGGAGAAGAAAGTGAGTCGCCGCCCGAATTATTTTGATGAATTCGACGACTCAGAATTTATATGCAGATTTCGCTTGTCAAAGGAAGCCATGCTCTGTCTTTTCAATCTCGTAGGTCAGAAATTGGAACATAAGGTGGACAGGTGAAACTATTTATCTGTTTTCTAAGACAATAGTGTTAAATTGTGTAAAATGCATTGCCTTTCCGTGCTTCGTGAATTCCGTTGTGTTATTTCTGTAAATCAGGCACATTAAAAAGGCGATTCGTGCCAAAATAGTCTTGCGTATCTGGCGTGTGTTACTGTTGTTGCAGTAGTAGTAAGGATTGACTCGTTTTATTTAGAAGACAGTCCCATAATAGACTTAACGAAATCGAAAATCCGCACCAGTTATGGGTACCTTTGTATGGCAGTTTTAACAAAAACGTGAATTCTCATGTTACAAAACGCTTTGATAAATTGTTTGCATTGAGCTTATGAACGAGACACAATATATCTGGAAATGAATACATCATTATGAACAAAAATTGGGCGCTAGAATATTACAACATTCACTTTTGATACAACAGTACGAAGTGCTACCGTATAATGACTTATTTTGAAGTAGTTTTCATGTTTCTTACCTGATGGACGTGTCTTCACAAGCAATAGCACGCTTACTTCAGACATTTGTGAATAGGGATTCATAATCTGAAAACAAAAGTGACACTTTTAAGTAGAGATTATTGTAGAAAACAAGGAAGAACAGAGTAAAGATCTTACTTCTTCAGTTACTTCCCCTTCCCCCCTGTATTACACATAGAAGCTAGAGATAATTGTAAAGCCATAATTATATACTTAAAAGTAACTGTTACTTATATATTTAGCAGACATTAAATGGCAACAGCCTCTAGTTAAGATATGACCCATAAGTACATTAATTATACCCCAGCAATATAAAGAGGTTTATGGCTGTCCACTGTAAATGTTGACAACCTATTCTCCATGTGTATCACCCAATAAAATATTTAATTACCGCCTCATCATAAAAATGGTATTTGTATATGGGAAAAAGAAGCAGCAGAAGTGGAGGAACAAACAGTGTTCAATAATTCAGTAAATGTACTATACTTCCCGTAAAACACCCATTGCTACTGTAGTGAATTAATCATTCTAAAATTTAATTACGACAGAGAGCTAGCCCATAAATAACACACCTCAGAATTATCGGCCAAATTAAACTCCATGACGCCTGTGTTGTCGCTGGTTGTTGCAGCTTCTGAAAAGATAACATGACGTTCATTATTTCAAAAAGCTGCTTGTCTTTCAAAATAGTTACTACGTTAGCTGCCTACGAAAAATTCATCATCTACCATATTGGTCGGAATATTCTTACCTTGAAACGTTGCATCAGAATCGGAATGACTAGTGTGGCCATCTGAAGAAAGTTTAATTAAATTGTGTATTTGTGTATACACCATTACAAATTTATGTTCGAAAAAAGGCCCACCGCTAGTCTGCAGTCTATGCTGCCTCAATGCAGCATAATATTTTCTGGTATCTTTCTTTAGCGTGTCATATTTCTGTCGCAGCTGATCGCTGGTTCTGCATGATGTTTGTGAATTACAGAGATCGTATACTTTCTCCCATGCTTTTTTCTGTAATTTGGAAAGATATCTTATTGGTCAAACAACGAAAACTTAATCATTTACCAATTTCAAGAGATATTTCATTATACATACATTACAAGCTAAGTTAAATGTTTTGACTGACCTTTTCACTACATGATACTGCATCCGTTTTCTTGTTCTCTATTATGCTTCTGAAATCGTTAACGATACCGACAAGGTTTAATACATCTTCCAGGGAATAGTTTTGGGCTCTTGATTGCTTTTCACTCATTTTAATCGAGCTCTTTTTGCAGACGACGAGACGTAAATTAACTTCAAAAACGCGCGAGAATACCCAGAGTGCTCTCCTGCTGTTGGCAACTTAACTCACCAGAGAATAAAATGGCATGTTACAACGCGCTGTCAAAGTTATACCGTGGTTAGATTATTCCGTGGCTAGCTAACCTCATAATATTTGCAGCCATTTTGTTTAAGCCTTGCTTATTGGAGGTCTGAACATGAACGATGCGGTTCAGAAATTGATATTAAGTGTGTGTTCCAATTGTAGCTGCATCAATGGTAGGTAGAATTTCTGATGTCATTTCTGGTTGTGGCGCTCTAAATTTCAGAACACAGGTACATCTACATATCCGAAAGTTATGAGGAATACCATCACTTTAATACATGTTGAGGGATTTGTTTAGCGTTTACAGCAATGGAGTTTGGTCATACAGTGGTGTGATTACAGAGAAAGTCCTGTGTTAGACGTGATGCATTATGAGTTAGGCATATTTGTTGCCTCAGTGTGCTTCCAACGTGTGCAAACTCATGCGTACAATACAACTTTTGTTTGGTCGAATGTTTGTGGTGATCTTGCATAGTACGACAAACATGTATTTTAATCAGTTGTACAAACATTTTAGATGCAAAAAAAGTTTAATTTGAAGCTTCATAGTGCTTCCAACGTGTGAGAAATATTGTATATAATGCAATTTTATTTAGGTAGATTTTCGTAGAGGTCTTACATATATTACGATAAGCATGCATTTCCATAAGTAATACAGACAATTTACATGCTGAAATATTGCATTCATATTGCATAAACAAATGCTGGTTTTTAATTATTTACAGAGAAATATGCTATCTACTCGTATAGTGGCTGCAAATAAAATTTGCCAATATGACTGGTGAGCCAGTCCTTGGAAGTCAGTAATGCAAACATAGTTGACAAAACTTTTAGTATTTAATGCAAATCAGATACTCTATTGCATTTGGCACTTATGCCGGTATTATGCACTTTATGTATTAAGTTATTCATATGATCCCACCAGATCACAGCTTCTCTGCAGTAGAGCAGTGAGAAGAGTGCACTGTATCCAATTGAATGCCAAACTGGGGGTAGGTGCACTGAGAAGTGATGTATGTAGATGCATACAGTAACCAGTATGACGTTGGAGATAAGGAACTGCTGATGCTGATGTTAGTGAAATGTAACAAACACAACTGCCTGTGTAGTGTAGGGTTCCTAGAATGACCTTGGTGATAAGATAATGTTGATGCTGATATCAGCAAAAGTGATGTGTCACCCAATGTTTAGTGTGGCTATCTCCGGTAGTGACCCACTACTGATGTCAGATATTAAACGCTCACTTGTATTTTTAACCCTAGCAAGTACTGCGTCCCTAATCCCAGTATCGGATTTTTGATACAGTTCAGTACACAATTCAGCAAGTACTTGAAATTTACTTTTGTTATTTGGAAGTGTTTCAAGAATGGATTTCCATTTATGATTACTAGTTCATTTTTAAGGGTTTCTGATGTTCCTGTGTTATTTCTGCACAAAATAGACTTCCAAATCCAACATTTATACTTTCGCTTCTTATTACTGGGGTCTTGGGTCAATTCCAAAGCCATAACACGAATTATAACACCAGTGTATTTCCGAATAATCTGATTTGATGCCATACTGAAAACTGTGCAACTAGAATATTGACAAGGGCTTTGCAAAACAGTAGCACACAGCGCCACTGCCAAATCAGCCTGTATTCCATTTGCTTTGGTGTCTGTGGGAACCTGGTTTTAGATTCTAGACATATCTCTAGACGATTTGAGTGTGGGTTCAGGACATACTTTCAAATAATTGATAGCCTTGCTATGTTAGAGGCTGCTGTACAATACGCTTTCTCATGGAAGCATCACGTAATAGATTGTAGTGATGGAATTTTCTTTGGCCCCATGTTGGGTCCCAGTTTTGTAGAAACGGAATTTTTAGACAGAGTTTTCGCAAATTCTCTGTAGGAAGGTAAATACAGGGTGTTTTGAGAAGATTCATCTGATTTCAGAAGACTATATTTTCTACATGAGAGCAGACAGAAATTTGAGATGCATTTTAATTTACGAATGGAAACTAAAAAGTTCACCTTAATAATAGTTAGTAGTCTCTGGTTCATGCATTGGCGTTAGATGTCTTCCTCGCTCGCTCATTATTAAATATGAGTCGAGTTGAGATCTTGGTAACTCAGGTACTAAAGGAATTTAGCGTTAAGAATATGGCACCGTGAATTCAACAGCTCAATTTGTTCGACGATGGTACCAGCAGATGGCGATCACACTGCGACAAAAGATGTTTTGAGTTCTTAATCCCACGGGCGCATTGCAGTTGCTACTTCGCGACATTCTTTTCGTTGAGAGTTTGCCACTAAAACTCTTACAACTCAGTGCAGTCGACAATGGCGCTGCTGTCAGTTTCAAACACTAGTTGTTTATGTAAAGGGGAAATCTACAGGTTGCACCCAAGAGCTCGTTTAATAAGTAGAGCGTGTTCAGTATAGTTTTGCTTGTAATTCACTCTTCGTGTCTACCAAGAGTTAATCATTCCTCATACGTCTGTCTGCCATGTTTTTCAGCTGCAACAGGCCCTTTAATGTACTGATAAACAACAAGGTATAGATTTTAGTGAAATCATTTAGAGAGTGGAGATAACAGGTTTAGTGTTCAGTGATGAGAATACTTTCCATTCAAGTGGATGAATGAGTTACCACAACACAAGGCTATAAGGAACACAATAACCATATACCATAATTGTCCATGAGAGAGCCTCTACAAAGCTTCATGTATTTTGCAGCATTCTCCAAGAATGTGTTTTCGCCTTGTTATTTTTTATGGAAGTTACAGATGCCTCCATGCCATAGACATCAGGCTTTGATGGCACCATGGACATCATCTAAGTAGATTGGGTTGTCATAAGCTTTGTTACTAGGACCAGACGCTGTGGGATATCTCATTACATTCCTTCACAGTCTGTATCCAGTATGGGCCAACAGTTCTCACTGCGAGGATCCTGGTAGAGGCCATGCCTGGAGCCTTAAATTTGCTTGGCCTTGGCCTCTTCAACACCTTGCGGTTGGAGATTCAAGATGCTGAAATAACTGTCAGCACCTTAGTCTACAGCTCATATACATTAGAACATTTTTCCAAGTTTCCATCAGTATTTTCTCAGCCTGAAACCAGAGCACTGATTTTGAGGTATTATGTCACCCTGTTGCCCACACATGTACTCAAATTTTGTAAAGCACAGAATATGCTGTTTATTATTAAAGACAAGCCATGACTCGAAATTCATTGTCTCCAAGAGGAAGAAATTTTGACACCTATCTCCAACAGCAGATGGGTGATGCCTATCATAATAGTGGAGAAACCTAATGGCACAATTAGAATTTGTGGTGATTTCAAAGCAATGATTAATATGTTGTCAATAAATGATACACACTTAACCTATTCCCAAAGTGGAGGACATTATGATTAAACTAGCTGGGGGTAAAGATTCCGCGAAAATTGAACTTCGTGACACCTATCTCCAACTCCCATTCCATGCCACATCTCGTGAAGTGATGGCCATTAATACCCTCTCTGGATTTTATCAGTACACCACTCTTCCGTTTGGAATCACAAGTACACCCATCATCTTCCAGCGGTAACTCAAACACTTTATTTGGGATGTTCTAGAAAAGGTGAACTACTTTGGCAACATTCTAGTATGGGGCAAAAATGCTGCACACCTCATCAAAAGCCTGAATATGTTGTTCTTCTCTTTGATCATGTGGACTAGAAATTAGAAATGCCATTTTTTTCATCCAGTGGAATACCTGGGACACATCTTAAGTGCCTCTGGGATTCGCCAACTCCACAATATGTTGAGACTGTTCAGAAAGTGCCAGTACCTGAAGACATACTTCAGTTGAAATTCATCCTCGGGCAAATCAGCTACTGTCATCTGTTTGTATCACATGCCACAGCTCTGAACCACTGCTCAAAATTCTCCAGAAAAATGTCCATTGGAAGAGGTCAAGTAGCCTTTTGGGACTTAGGGACTTACTGCAGGCGCTGTTATGGTCCAAATGCTTAATTGTCTATGATCATACAAAGTCTCTCAGCCTGGCCACGGATGCCTTGGAATGCAGATCCTTGGCCTGCAGATTGGGTGTTGTGTTGTCTCATGTGGTTGATAGTGTGAAATGTCCCACTACTTTTCTGTCTAAGACTCCATATCGAACAGAAAGTCCATATAATTGTCTTCAGAATCAAGAAATTCCACGACTATGTATGTGGCAGAGCTTCCATGTTCTTAACAGACCGCAAGCCCCTGCTGACATTGTTCAAGTCTTCCATCCCCATCCCAACTGAGACAGCACCCCACCTCCAATATTGGACATTGTTCCTTTCCAGCTTCAATTGTGATATCAAATACAAATCCAGAATGTATGACGCTGATACTGACTTCTTCTCATATCTGTATCTATGTCAGGAACCAGATTTAGATGATGATGCTGAAGTATGCTTCTTCATGGACTCGGAAGTGGAAGAAGCAGTCGCCAAGGTCCCCTTAGATGCCATCTTGTCTGGCATCACGCTGTGGAAGATACAGTGACATGGTACTGTGTTATATCCATCATGGCTGGACTTCCAATAAGAAGATCATCACTCAACTGGATCTCCAGGCTTTCTGCTCCCAATGGCAGGACCTCTCCACTCTACAGGGGGTCGTCCCACTAGAAGGAACAACAGATGCACCAGAGTCAATATCTGCAGTGTCAAGTCCTTGAGTTGCTTCACGTGGGCCACTGTGTATTTACAAATATGCTGGCATGCCAACATGTCGACTGATGGGCTGGACTCAGACATTGCTAATTATGGACTCAGACATAACAAATATGGTCACAACCTGCTCTACATATCAGAGCAAGCAGGTTGCACCAGCGACGGATTAATTTCCCTGGCCAAACACCTCTTCTCTGTGTCCCTTTTTGGGAACATTTGTGGCTCGTGGTAGCTGCTGGTGGAATTGGCTTCTCCTTTGTCACCTAGATGACTTTCACATCTTCTACTCCTACAATACAAGTCCTTGCACGCGTATTTCCATTAGAGGGCCTGCTTGACTCCGCTGTCACTGACAAACATGGTACCTTTTCTTCCCATTTCTAATGGCATAACCGAGAGATTTGTTCAAACTTGTTAAACACAGTTCGCAAAACTCTGCTGCCACCATTCAGTGGATGATGCGCTCGCCTTTTTCCTGTCTTCTTACTCAGCCACCACATAAGATGGCTCCTCGCCTGCAGAAAAACTGCATGAGCGTCCACACCGTTCACAGCTCTCCATTATACACCCTCAGGTAGGCTCACCACACCCTCTGCAGCCTCAAGATCCTTTCTGTGCACTCACCTTCTTTTGAGGTCGTCCCCAGGTGCTCCCCAGCATAGTCACACACCTACTTGGCCAAGCCATGCTCAAATGTGAATTACAGGATGGCACCCAGTGCATGTTCAGTTGCGTCAGAGTCTTACACATGCTGCAGGAAACCTTACAGAACTCTGTACTAGAAACACAAGCCATCACTGATCCCTGTAGAACCATCGCCTATCAGTTTCGGGGCTCCGTACCAGATCGGGTTGACAGAGGAGATAGAGAAGATCCAAAGAAGAGCGGCGCGTTTGGTCACAGGGTTATTTGGTAAGCGTGATAGCATTACGGAGATGTTTAGCAGTTTCGGGTTCCGCTGGATAGGTCAGGAGTCCACTACACGCATCAGGTGGCTACACGGGTAGCAGGGGTTGTGTTGCGTGGACTGGGCGGTTTTTTAGGTTAGATGGCCTTGAGCAAGTACAGAAGGGGCAACAGCCACAAAGGGTGTGGGGCAAAGTCAGGACATGCGGGGACCAAGCAGCAGTTGGTATTGTAATTGTAAACCGTCGAAGCTGCATTGGTAAAGTGCTGATAGAAAGCACCGAAGCTGAAATCGTTATCGGTATGGAAAGCTCACTGGAGCCAGAGATAAATTCTGCCGAAATTTTTACAAAGGTACAGACGGTACTTTACATAAATTTTCTCAGCATGTTATAGTCTTAGGTGGAGATTTCAATTTACCAGATATAGACTGGGACGCTCAGATGTTTAGGACGGGCGGTAGGGACAGAGCATCGAGTGACATTATACTGAGTGCACTATCCGGAAATTACCTCGAGCAATTAAACAGAGAACCGACTCGTGGAGATAACATCTTGGACCTACTGATAACAAACAGATCCGAACTTTTCGACTCTGTAAGCGCAGAACAGGGAATCAGTGATCATAAGGCTGTTGCAGCATCCCTGAATATGGAAGTAAATAGGAATATAAAAAAAGGGAGGAAGGTTTATCTGTTTAGCAAGAGTAATAGATAACAGATTTCAGACTACCTAACAGATCAAAACGAAAATTTCTGTTCCGACACTGACAATGTTGAGTGTTTATGGAAAAAGTTCAAGGCAATCGTAAAATGCGTTTTAGACAGGTACACGCCAAGTAAAACTGTGAGAGACGGGAAAAACCCACCGTGGTTCAACAACAAAGTTAGCAAACTACTGCGAAAGCAAAGTGAGCTTCACTGCAAGTTTAAACGCAGCCAAAACCTCTCAGACAAACAGAAGCTAAACGAAGTCAAAGTTAGCGTAAGGAGGGCTATGCGTGAAGCTTTCAGTCAATTCGAAAGTAAAATTCTATGTACCGACTTGACAGAAAATCCTAGGAAGTTCTGGTCTTACGTTAAATCAGTAAGTGGCTCGAAACAGCATATCCAGACACTCCGGGATGATGATGGCATTGAAACAGAGGATGATACACGTAAAGCCGAAATACTAAACACCTTTTTCCAGAGCTATTTCACAGAGGAAGACCGCACTGCAGTTCCTTCTCTAAATCCTCCCACAAACGAAAAAATGGCTGACATCGAAATAAGTGTCCAAGG
This sequence comes from Schistocerca gregaria, assembly GCF_023897955.1. NCBI lineage: Eukaryota > Metazoa > Arthropoda > Insecta > Orthoptera > Acrididae > Schistocerca > Schistocerca gregaria. The sequence continues at coordinate 131,882,643 of NC_064931.1, read as the reverse complement.
AATAGAAAAGCAACTGGAATCAGTCAACAGAGGAGAGTCCACTGGACCTGACGGGACACTAATTCGATTCTACACAGAGTACGCGAAAGAACTTGCTCCCCTTCTAACAGCCGTGTACCGCAGAGGAACGGAAGGTTCCAAATGATTGGAAGAGAGCACATGTAGTCCCGGTCTACAAGAAGGGTCGTCGAGCAGATGTGCAAAATTATAAATCTATAACTCTGACGTCGATCTGTTGTAGAATTTTAGAACATGTTTTTTGCTCACGTATCATGTCGTTTCTGGAAATCCAGAATCTATTCTGTAGGAATCAACATGGATTCCGGAAACAGCGATCGTGTGAGACCCAACTGTTCATGAAACCCAGAAAATATTAGCTACAGGCTCCCAGGTAGACGTCGTTTTCCTTGACTTCCGGAAGGCGTTCGATACAGTTCCGCACTGTCGCCTGATAAACAAAGAGCCTACGGAATATCAGACCAGCTGTGTGGCTGGATTGAAGAGTTTTTAGCAAACAGAACACAGCATGTTGTTCTCAATGGAGAGACGTCTACAGACGTTAAAAGTACAGTTAAAGTAAAGTGACACAGGGGAGTGTTATGGGACCATTGCTTTTCACAATATATATAAATGACCTAGTAGATAGTGTCGGAAGTTCCATGCGGCTTATCGAGGATGATTCTGTAGTATACAGAGAAGTTGCAGCTTTAGAAAATTGTAGCGATATGCAAGAAGATCTGCAGCGGATAGGCACTTGATGCAGGGAGTGGCAACTGACCCTTAAAATAGACAAATGTAATGTATTGCGAATACATAGAAAGAAGGATCCTTTATTGTATGATTATATGATAGTGGAACCAACACTGGTAGCAGTTACTTCTGTAAAATATCTGGGAGGATGCGTGCGGAACGATTTGAAGTGGAATGATCATATAAAATTAATTGTTGGTAAGGCGGGTACCAGGTTGAGATTCATTGGGAAAGTCCTTAGAGAATGTAGTCCATCAACAAAGGAAGAGGCTTACAAAGCACTCTTTCGACTTATACTTGAGTGTTGCTCATCAGTGTGGGATCCATACCAGATCGGGTTGACGGAGGAGATAGAAAAGATCCAAAGCAGAGCGGCGCGTTTCGTCACAGGGTTATTTGGTAACCGTGATAGCGTTAGGCAGATGTTTAGCAAACTCAAGTGGCTGACTCTACAAGAGAGGCGCTCTGCAGCGCGGTGTAGCTTGCTGTCCAGGTTTCGAGAGGGTGCGCTTCTGGATGAGGTATCGAATATACTGTTTCCCCCTACTTATACCTCTCGAGGAGATCACGGATGTAAAATTGGAGAGATTCGAGCGGGAACGGAGGCTATCCGGCAGTCGTTCTTCCCACGAACCATAAGCGACTGGAACAGGAAAGGGAGGTAATGACAGTGGCACGTAAAGTGCCCTCCGCCAGACACCGTTGGGTGGCATGCGCAGTATAAATGTAGATGTAGATGAACACCTCCTCTGGCTGAGACAAATCAGCATGATGGGCATCGGGAGTTATATCACGACATCCCAATGGAAGTAGACCCATGCACAGGCTCATTCCCCCCCCCCCCCTCCCCTCCCGAAGGAGGACACTGACATCACGCTAAAGATTTTGATGTCTGCCTCCACCTCTCCTCCTTTGCCTGTGGGATTGGAGGAATATCTTGGCACGCTCCAGGTGCCAACAGCCCCACCCACAACATCTAAATAGTTTGTGTTGTTGAGAGCTTCGTTCCTATTGAGTGAGCAGTGCAGGAAATCTGAGTTCCCAAAATCCATGGTTAGATCACCAGGTGGCGTCAGCAGTGTTGTGGCCAGGCCATCAGGCAGAGTTTACATTGATGGTAGAGATCATTGACGTATTGCACGTCAGTGTCATGTGCCGAAAATAGGTTTGCATTTATCCTATTGCAATGGAGCTATTTAGACTGGCATGGGAGCTTAGCAAGACAGTTCCATCGCACCAAGTGACTGACAAAAAGATTTCAGCCCAGCCTAACTATTTTTACCACCATCATCTTCCATGACAGCACACTGCCTCCTCTACCTGGATACTACGTTTGATTGGCGATGTTCTAGCTGTGCATACCGAGTGGAGTCATTATAGGCATGGAAAGGGTTCTTCCGGATCCCATGAAGAGCACAGGATGCAGCCAACTGCAGGTTGTGACCCACATCGGTACCAATGATGTGTGTCACTTTGTATCACAAGAGATTCTCTCTCGTTTCAAGTAGGTAACAAAAGACTGCCAGTCTTGCTTACGAGATCTAAGCAGAGCTCACCGTTTGCTGCGTAGTTGACAGAAACGATTGTGGACCTTTCGTAGAGAGCCGATTTGGGGGTCTGAATCAGAGGTTCAGACAGTTCTGCAACCATGTAGACTGTAAATTACTCGACTTGCGCCATTGGATGGTTGGGTATTGGGTTCCAATGAATATGTCTGGAGTCCACTACATGCAGGAGGCAGCTACACTGGTAGCAGTGGCTGTGTGGCGTGGACTGGGCGGTTTTTTTTTAGGTTAGAGGGTCTCAGGGAATACAAAAAGGGCTTCAGTCTCAAAGGGTGCAGATCGCACATAGGAAGAAGGTAGGTACAAGGAAAGGGTCTCAGCCTGGGCTGGTGGAGAGAGGAAAGAGTGTACTTTATTTATTTTGGAACAATTTACTAACGGATGGAGTATGTTTATCACAATGATACAGAACACATGGTCTGACATGCCACACAACATACAGACCTGCAAACTATTCCCAAATAACTCATGTATAATGCTCTACACATGTGCCTGCTAATTGTAAACTGTCAAAATAACGTATTGCACAGCCTACAGACATACAAACCACTCATAAATAATACAATACACTTACGTCCAGAAGGCCAAACAGCTCATAAATTGTCAAAATAATAATCCATCTAAAAGACTCTGCAAACATGCTTGCTAATCGTCAACTGTCGAAAACATGCACCAGTCTTTATTTAAACAGTTAGAGACAGCACAAACATCCAGTGTGTTCGCCAAGAGGTCTGCACTCCAACTAGAGGCGGCAAAAAATAACGTAACTGATAGAAATAACCGGTTACTGAGAAGTAACGGTTACTGCGATAACCGTTCCTCTGATTCTGCCAGTTATTTCAATAACTGTTTAATGTCAATAGTGCCTCGCCCCATCTGTTGACCGAAGATCGTACTGCACATTTGGAAGGCGTTCTATAGACCATGGGAATAACTGTGAGACTGCGCGCCATCTGTTGATAAGAACTGTGTACTATTTTATGAGCCTTCGTTACTTTTAGCATAAACAATTAAATAAAGTTAATGTCCGAGCCGTGGCTGATAGGAGCTGCAGTACAGGCATTAACAAGTACAGTCGATCCCTTGAGCCACCGCCTTACGTGTTACTTTAGCTTGGACGGGTAGTACAAGGAGAGTTACTAAGGAATTCGAGCGACTATGGAAATAACTCTGAGAGATCAGTATTCTCTGGCAGTTATCGTTATTGGCTCGCAGTTCTAGTTCTCTGGCAGTTATCGGGCTACCACCATAGATAACCTGGAAGTTGGTAACGGAATAACTGTGTGTCTAGACGTTCCTGACCCGGTGACTCCAGTTAAAGGTCGTAGATCCCGGTGATATTTCCAGAGAGGATAGTAACTGGAGCGAACAAATATTTTCGTACTGCTACGGAAATGACGATGGGCCATCGGGGAGAGGGGATGGCAAATAAGGGGAATCTATTGTCTCATTTCCCTGCAATTCTTGGTGTTCCGGAACAGGTGTCACTCTCTTTCCGGCCTTTGGTTGCGTTAGAGGGTATTGACTTTCGTTCCGCGTTCTTGTTTTTCTTTGTGTTGTTGCTATTACTACCAATAGTTGCCAACATGAAGAGGTCGAGGACAAGCGAAATGTGGTCATATTTTGAAACTCTTGATCGAGAGTTAGCGAAATGTACTTTGTATGGTAAGAAATTATCGTACAAATCGACGACGTCGAATTTAAAAAAACATATTCAGAAATCACATTTAATTGTGAATTTCTCTTCACAAAGACCTTCGGAGCTAGATTTGGGTGAGTAATGAAAAAAATATATTTATTGCAATTACGGTTATTTCAGTGCATGCATAATCATTTATTTTTACTTTATTAATTTTTTTTTAAAATTAAGAGCATGCTATACAGTGTGGTGCTTTGTGCATTTTTACACGCAAGTTTTCATTTGTCGTGACTACTTAAGCTGTCGATACTACCGCACCTGTCTGCCTTGACATTTTCAAACATCAAATCATGTTGCATATGGTGCCGGAATACTTAATTATTTAATTCGAAGTTATTGTTGCAGGTGTAATAAAGATAGTGTTAATAAAATGCCACTGAGTGATGTATGAACTGTCGTCTCGCAATTATTAGTAACTAATCGGATAGCAGATTGCATCAGTGCTCATTCCTGTGTATCATTTGTTTTTAACCCTGACGATGCCGGGGGGCAGGGGGGGGGGGGGGGGAATTAGATACTGTTTCATATTTTAAAATTTTGAAAAGGATAATTGTTTTTAATGGTGTCTTCAACTGAATTCCATAAATGTTTTAAATTTTGTGGTTAAAGTTAACCCAACATTTTGACACGTTAATAGTACATGTGACTTTCCTAAGTGACAGTCATATTGAATATTTTAAAGTTCAGGGCCCTACTTATACATCAGTATTTGTTTAAAATATGATAATATGTCAACAACAATTAAGATATTTTTTAGGGTGGAAATACAGTACCCTCTCTTCCCCCCAATACACATTATTGAAAATGTGTTGGTGTTGCTAGGATTAAAGAAGAAACTTGAAGCTATAGTCATTACTAAAACTGAGTAAATTGTCAACTTGTATGAAGTAAATATTCAATCTGCAAGTACCATGTAGAATATTGTATGCAAACATTGTAATATATATCACCAAAAGTAATATGGCATCATTTCTATTGTGTTTATGCTGATATGAAACCTATTTTTCTGTAGGTGAAACCCTTCCTGTAGAGGTGATCCTTGGCATCAGTAGTGTAGAAGAGGAACGAGCTGCTCCAGCCCCCTCAATGCAGCAAGGTGTTCAAAGTTCTATGACATCGTACCTCTCCAAAAGGATTGGAGTGAATCAGAAAAAGAAGATAGATGGGCAACTTCTTCAGCTATTCACTAAAGACTTCCAACCATTTTCAGTTGTTGAAGATTCGGGGTTTTGTGCGGGCCCTTATTCCTAGTTGTGAGTTACCAAGCAGGAAGCATATTTCAGATGTAATGCTGCAAGCAGCATACACAGCAACGAAGTAGAAAGTGGTAGACAAACTGTCAGCTGCGAAGACAGTTTGTTTGACCACAGATTGCTGGACATCGGCAGCAAATAAAAGTTACATGGCGATGACAGGGCATTTTGTGTCTGAAGATTTCACCTTGCAATCTGTGTTGTTACGATATTCCCAATTCTCTGGTGCACATACTGCTTCGAATCTGTCGGCATCTCTAATAGGCATGACAGATAACTTCAGGCTGACAAACAAAATATTAAAAATGCAGTATCAATTTTACAGTGGAAACACATTGGGTGCTATGCACATACACTAAATCTTATTGTGCAGAATGCACTAAAACATTTTGTGCCAATCCAGCAGAAAGTAAAAGCTATTGTAGCATTCTTCAAGAGAAGCTGCAAGGTAACAGAAAGACTGCTGACATACCAACAAAATAATGGGGCAGGTCATGTTAAAAATCTGGTGCAGGAGGTGCCAACAAGGTGGAACTCTACTCTGTGTATGTTAGAGCGAATAGTTGAATTTAAAGATGCAGTGATGACTTCACTTGTACTATTCACAGTTGATTTTTAACAACTGGCAGATGAGGAATGGAACATCTGCTCAGAACTCTGCTCTGTGTTGAAGCCATTTGCACAGGTTTCAACACAGCTTAGTGCCGATTCATATCCTACTGGCAGCCAAGTAAGTTAATCAGCTTTTTTCTTGCTAAAATGTTAGCTGTGGTATTGTGGCATAATCATTTCTGAGATATTGTACTGTTTGTGTTATCTATCCCCCTTAAAATGGAGATATAACTGTAGGACATAGCATATATTTGTTATGCTACATTAAAAGAGTACTAGTGGTTTTGTGTTGAAGTGTTTAATGTATATTGTCAGTCAGTAAGTCAGAGCACTTTGTTCCAGTTATAGCTCCAGAAGTCAGTCACCAGCAGCAGATGTCACACAGTTATAAAATGGGAAACTTAAGGACTAAGGTACTAGTGGTTTGGATTCACATTTGGCAAATTTCACCTTTCACTTAAAATCAAGGTACAGTTACAGTCCTTAAGAGTATACTGGCAAATGGTAACTCAAAGCTCTTTGTTCCTGTTACAGCTTCAGAAGTAAGCAGCAGCAGCAGACGTCACACAGCCATAATGTGAGAAGCTTGAAGAATAATGTGGTAGTGGTTTGGATACATATGACATATTTCACCTTCAGTTTAAAATTTGTTTGTTTATATTGGCAGGTGGTAGCTCAGAGCTCTTTGTTCCAGTCATCGCTCAGATAGTCTTCCGGCAGTAGCAAATGTTACACAGTCCTATAGAGGCAAACTTGAAGTATAAGGTAATAGTGTTTTGCATACAATGGCAAACTTGACCTTTCACTTAAAATGGAGGTACATTTGCACTGAGTTAAATGTTATGACACGTGAATGGATTATCAGTGATGTATATGTAAATACTGGAATTTGTAACTTAGAACTTAATTTCAGTATCGGCTTTGAAATTTGGTCACTGGATACAACTCTATTTTCTTTCATGTTGATAGCAGCAATCATCAGATTGCAATCCAGTTAAGTACCTGTGAGGTATAAGATGTCAAAAATACTTGTGGGTTATTGGTATCCTGTGTCAAGGCATGTGGCACCTCAAAGTTTGTAAGCACAGTAGCATTTTGTTTTCTGCTTTACTTAAAAATTGTTAGCTGTATCACCCATTCTGACATTCAATTATTTTGAATTTCAAGTTTCTTAAAATGATACTGACATCAGTTTCATGTGTGTTAACACTAATCCGTATATTATTGTTAATATATGCTGCTATTTTCCTCAGATGTTATCATTACAATAAAACAATTTCAGTTAACAACACTTCAGCCTTTGCAAACTTGCAGTATAGGTTACCTGCTGAGAAATAGTTACTGGAAGAAATGGTTTCTTGAGTAGGACCGAAAGGAATACCAATGAAAATGCCAAACGTGGATTGGTGAAACATCTTGTGCTCAATACCAAATTTCATTTGCAAAACATGGAAGTTTTTATGTCTTTGTGGTGGAACACAACAAAGTCTCATAATTTTGCTAGTTTTTATTCTAGAAAGGGTGCCAGAAATGGAAGAGTATAATTTTTATTAAATCAGGCATTAAATGTAAGTAGGTTGGAGTATAGAAAGAGTGCAACTGGCCTTCCCCACTGTAGCCTGACGTGCTCCAGCATGCATTTGTACTGATGTGCAGATGGTTATAACACTAGTATCAAACTGCATAGTACCCACTTACTAATGTGACATACCCTTGCATGATCTGTTGCAGACAGCAAGAAATCCGCTACTGCTCTTACTACCTGTCCAACAGTTGTAGAGGATTTTTTCCCCTTGGTGCTTGCGATGACATGTTTTGCCCTCTGCCCTTGAAATCTCAATTCTTGTTACATTTTTCATCCATTTTCTATCTCCTGATGGACCAGTATTGATTAAAAAACTAATCACTGCAGAGGTGATTATAGAACTTTTGCTAGTGGCAGTGTGGAGGGGCTCCACTCTTTAAAAAATGAAACTACATTGCGGGACATGGAATTATTATTAGAGGCTTTCATGGACATTTTGTTTGCTGAAAAAGTCAGTCATTATCTGAGGTATTTAAATGTTAACTTCAAATCTAAAACTGCATCAAAAGATAAATTTCAGTAAGTCTTTAACAAGTTTCAGTATCTTGCTTCACATGCTGGACCCTCCAACTATAAAAAAACAATGTTTTGCAGAGAACAGCTATTCAGATGTTAACATCCCAGAATTTGTGTAGAAGATATCCCTTACATTGTTAGTTTCATTGTGGTTGCACTCTACAGTGCAGTGTTATCAGCATACTTATAGAAGTTTGAAGAACATATTAAATTAACTGCTAGACATGCCTTAAGTGAATATGTTTACTACTAATGTGAGTCAGCTAAGTAGTTGCAAGTTTTTATGTTGTTTCTAAAGTGTCTTTAGACAAGGATACTTCTGCTGTTTGTTTCCTGTTCTTCTGTTTCAGATAACTACCCATATATGCAGCAACTGCTGAAGCAGCCTCTGGCAGTTTATTGAAGTTCCGTGGACAAAGTGTTGTGTGGTCTGTTTGTGTAAAGCGATAAAAAAAATGTTAAAGTGTAATTGCATATGTAATTGTGTATATATTTAACCATTATTTTTGCTACTTGTAAGATCTATTTTCATGTAAATCAGAACATAGTATAATAGGTAACAACCGAATGAGGCAGTGTAGCCATTAACAGCACTGACCTCGTATTCAGGAGGATGGGGTTCGCTCTGTCTGGCCATCCTGATTCGGGCTTTCCTGGATCGCTAATGCAAATCCCGAGATGGTTCCTTCATCAAGGCCACGGCTCACCACCTGTCCCGCCCTTAAAGACATCCTTTAAACATTGTTGTGTATATCCATTTTTGAATTATTGATGTTTGTTGTATTGTGTTGAGATATTCTTGGATGAAATAAAAACAGTTTATAAATTTGTATTTGTGGTCACGTGTTAAATTACTGAGAAAATTGCAGAGTGGTTATAGCACCGATTTTCCATTCAGGTGCATTGGGATCATTCGCCTGTTTGAACATCCTGATTTACATTTTATGTGGGTTCCCTAAATTCCTTTAGGCAAATACTTTTGTTGGTTCCACTGAATACACCATGGCAGAATACCTGCCATTTCCAATCTGAGTTTCTGCTCAGTCTGACATGTTAACTATTTATTCATTCTCTATATAATGCTGTAATATGTTTTAAGTGTTCCATATCATTGTGGAAAAGTCAGAATAAAATTGATCATCTCATATGTACATACATTTGTGTTGGTTACCATTTTTATTTTAACTTTTCTTCCTTTTGTTCCATGTAAAGCAATTTGTTGAAAACCCATGAGCTCAAAGACGAGCACTTACTACCATTTTAGCATATATTTTATGTACAAATATGGTAATCTCTCATGTGGCATGGTAATGTCTTTGTTGAGGTGATATTACTGTCTCATTAACATACGTGTCTTACATAGAATATACAGAAATTAAACAGCTGTGCAGTAATCTTGTAAGAATATACTTTAATTTTGAGGCAGGATAGGAAACTCATCTCAAGTGATACCTGTATCACATCTCCTACCTTCTCAAGAAATGTCAAAATTTGTGGCGCTACTGTGAGCACAAACACTTGCTGTCTCATACATAGCATGGAAAGCTATGAAGTGTAGTAGTGTGTATGAAACATGTTAATACTTTCCAGGGATTTCAAACTTACTGAAATGCCTTGAGTATTGGCAGTGATCCAAAAATGGAACATAGTTGAGTATCTTCTCCAAGTATACCCCATCACTAATGCTTGGTAGCATCATGATGAAAAAGTACCAGTGCTGTTCAGGTCAACTTGAATACAAAGAAACTTATGTAATTTGGTGAGACTTAGCTTTGTGGCATTAGCGAGAGAAAAATGAGTTCTCAATTTGTACACATCCATTGCAAATAGGCTTTTTTTCATTTAATTAGTTTTTGGCCATTGACTTTGAAACATAGTTTGGAGCATATCACTTTTATTCAGGAACATTGTCCAGTGTACACTTCAAATATATGTATTGCAATTAAAGCATTTCACAGAGGTATATTTGGCATGAATACAATATGCTTACAACAATAATCACATCAGATACTTGGTCAGTGTATTTAAATAAAAGTATAGATTTACTTACATTTGGGCCTATTAGCACTTGTGCATAATACATGAATGTTTTTGAATAAAATATGCTTTTTTGTTTTCAAAGAGCTCAAGTCAGTTAATTTTCTATTATGTTAAGCAACACTGAAAAACTCTGTTAGGTCCACTCATTGCTACATTGAGGTTGTTATATGAAAGACTTAGCTCATCTTGTCTTGTTCATGAATTAGTCTTACCTATTCAGAAAGTTAACTGTCATGACATTAAACTGCAAAAAGATCAAAGCAGGCAGCTGGCATTGACAGATGAAGTGTTTCGAAAGGATTTATGTTATTGCCTCGTGTGAGACAGAAAAAAGCAAAACGTGGAATCCACAGGTAAAGCATTCCCCAGGAAAGGAAATTTTGTATTTCCTATAGATGAATATCTTAACAGGGACTGGTAGAGTAACTTAAGTAAAAAGTATTATTTCAGTTTTGACAGCACTTTACTCCAACAGTCAAGATTAGATTTCTGAAAACTTACTACAAATTTTTATTACCTACACAATACCATTAATTCATACTCTCACAATATGGATATCCAAAGAAGAATTGTATAAAAAGATTGAAAAGGTATTGTAATGACATCTGAGGCATTAAGCCTTATGAGTTGTTAATCATTCAGCACTGGAATTCTGTATACAATAATGCCAAACATGAGAGACACACAACAAACTGAAGGCTTGGACATATGCATTAGTCATTCTCCCACCACAAAATCAAAACCCTCACTGTAGATTAGATTAACTTGTTTTTTTCCCAGGTACCCAAAAATGAGATGATTCTCATGGATGTGCAACATGTCAAAATATAACATAAAGCACTTGAATATAATACTTACCACCATCATCATCTGCCACGAGATTGTCAAAATATGTGAATATATTGCAGTAAACTGGAGTTGCTAATATGTACAGTATTAATACACTACCAGAACAAAACATAGTTATGCACTTTTAATAAATTTATCACACAGAGAATAACTGATCTTGACTGTTGTGACCAAGTGCTGTCAAAACTGTAATATGCTGGTAGCAGAATTTTTACTTAAGCTGGTCTAACAGTCCCTGTTAAGATATTCATCTATAGAGTAGGAGTTGCCTATCAAAAAGTCTTTCAAACTCTCAGTAAACCGTGCTTTATCTGAATCCAAGTTTTTAATGGTTGCTTGCCGTTTATGGAAAATGTGTGTTCTTGAATATTGAACCCCTTTCTGGTCCAAGGTAAGTGACTTTAGATCTTTATGTAGATAACTGTTCTTATTCCTTGTATTGGTACTATGTATTGTGCTATAGGTTGGAAATACTTGCAACAAATTTCATTAAGGAATAAATATACTATAAAGCAGTGGCTAGAATATGAAGTTCCTTGAACAGGTTTCTACATGGTGTTCTTGAATTTATACCACAAACGATTTTTATTAGGCCTACACGCTTTTACATGCTAAAAACGTTTGCTCTGTTGATGAGTTACCCCAGAATATGATCCCTTATGACATAACAGAATAAAAGTATGTAAACTTTTTTACATCTGTGTCTCCTACATCTGACACCATTCTAAATACAGACTTGTTTAGGAGCTTTAGCAATTCTGTGGTAAGCCCTTCCCAACTGAATTTATTATCGAGTTATAATCCCAGAAATTTAACACTGTCAATCTTTTCGATCTGCAAGTCTTAATATGTTATGGGATTACAGAAAGCAGACGGGTGGAATTGGACGCTTCCATTCATCCTATGTTATACACATGCTGCAGCTGGAGAAATCGAGCAGTTTTCCAACTAGCATACTCACACTTTCAACCATATGACTATCTTGTAGAGGAGTAAACTAATATTTCACATTACGTATATTTTTGTGTTGTATTACAAGGCAGTACACTTATTCTATTAAGTAAACAACACAAGAAATTAAGGTTCGAATTTAACCTAAGTATTCAGTTTACATATTTCTTCAAACTTAAAAACGCACGTTGTTAACATTTTACTTAAACAGTGCTGTGGCGAAGTACTTTCTGTTGCAGCTGTGAGGATAATATTTCTAACAGCGACCGATAACCTACATACATATAATATGAAACACTAATAATCGTTATAACATCAACTAAAATATACCCAAAGTTAATTAGCTAAGGTTATGACACAATTCATACGACATTCCTGCCATTTCACACTATCGCAGTTATACTGATAACTGTTAACTAAACTGATGGATGCCAACTATGTCGTTATTTAACTGGCGGAGTATTCAGTATTCGCTAGCGAAAAATAACTTATTAATAACCGTTAAAAGTAACAGTTATCAAAGAATAACTGGAGCTGTGATAACGGTTACTCCAGAATAACCGTTTGGCCCACCTCTAACTCTAACTGACCTAGTACACAGTACCACCACAAGAGGGTACTGTCGTCCATTTTGTGACGTAATCCAAAATGGCAGCCATTATGTCAGCTGATGACGCAAGTACCATTATCCAAAATGGCGGCAAACGGTGTGTTCACCACGAGGCCTGGACCTAGTACACAGTACCACCACTAGAGAGTGCTGTCGTCTGTTTCGTGATGTAATCCAAGAGGGTGGGGAGAAATGGTGGAAAATCGACTCTGCCTGTGCTTGACATAAGCTTTTATTTTGCAGACAATGTCTCCACCACGAGATCTAGTCTCCAACTGACCTAGTATACAGTACTACCACCAGAGGTGCTGTCATCCCTCCTGTGATGTAATCCAAAATGGTGGTCTGGAGGAGGAAAATGGTGCGAAAATGACTCAGCTTGCTCTGGGCTGTTGGATAGAGTAAGGAAGGAGTGTACTTTATTTATTTTGGAACAATTTATTTAGGGATGGAGTACATTTATAAGATTGATACGAAACACATGCTTGGGCTCACGCCACACAGCCCACAGACCTGTAAACCACTCCTAAATAACGCTCTGCAGACATGCAAACAACTTCTAATTTACTGAAATAATTTAAGCACAGACATGCAGACTCCTCCTAAATAATGCAATACACAGAAGTGCATACACGAAATCCTAAACTGTCCAAATAATGCATAGCTCAGCCTACAGACCTGCTCACAAAATAATGTAACACATGCGCAATCAACGCGTGCAAGCACCCTCTGCAGCCACCTATCCACTACACCACACAGTAGGCTACAGGCAGCCCCAGCGAAGTGAAGCAGCCGTCAGCTGTCAAACCACGCACAGCTGCCCCCCAAGCATGAGGCGGCGACATCCCTTGCGTACTTGATACCTGAGAAATTCCTCTAAAAATACTATTCACCTAGGCACCGTTGATGACGCGAGCGGACAGAGTGAAAACCTATTTCCAAAAAGCAGACGCTCCAAGGTGGGCCACATGCCGTGTGTTCGCCACCGCTGGTGTGAATCTCCCTCTACTTGTGGTCCGGCAAAGAGCTAATTGCCAAGAGACACTGCAGAAATCTGTTCCAGAGTAGCACAGGCTGCTTCCCCCTTAGCGATTCTATTGGGTCATGCGTGACGTGTGGCTGACGCGTCACCGCGCGTAGCTACATACCTGTCCAACTGCATCTAGCAACGTTCTCAATGTCATACTGATATCAAAGGTTGCTTTTGGGCTTTCCCAATGTCTTGGCTTGTATGCACGGACATTCTTATCCTAACAGAACCTGTTTACAAAAATAGTGCATATAAGCCAGTCCATCTCGTGTTACCCTTCCTGCTCTCAATATATGCAAACGTTCTCACCGCTATGTAAATATTCCTACATACCAGAACAAAGAATGTCTTGTGAATGAATCGAGCATTATGATTGGCTCTTATCGAATTTACCCGCCGAATTACTGATGCCGCTGGTATCAACCTTTTCTTTCTTTCTGCAGACGGGACTTTCAGCGGTGAAATTATTTTGCACAGATCCCTAAATTGCATTGACAGTTAAACCCGCAAAGTTGTCTACAGATCATCAAATACATACGAGACTCACGAGAATATTGGAAGCCACGAAGATATTTACCAGTGGAACTGCAATTAAATATCACTATTGCTGCTAAAGTCTGACACCAATCGATGTACAGGTAATGTCTCCTCTTGACGGCTGTGCTTCTGGAACAAATCTCAGTATCTGTAGCGCACATAATGTTCCACGTAAAAAATCTCTCTCATACCCTCACGGTTATCGATGTGCTGGATCTATACATCCCTCTCGATACGACACACATCACCCTCTCTAGTCATGCCACAACATAAACCACAGTAACCTGACAATGCAATATATACACATTTTACACAACATAAGTCACAGTAAGTTTACAGTATAATATATACACATTTTACACAAACGCTGCAGTTATCGTTTATACCTCTACAGCACCCGAAAAAAATGGTGTGCCTGCAATCACACCAGCTATATGTCACGATGCTCCTCAGTCCTAGGGAAGACCCATCAGCCTTTTCTTTCTTTCTACAGACTTGATATTCAGCGCAAATAAACTATTTTACACTGATCACCATATTGCACCGACAACTAAACCTCGCAAAGTGCCATACACATCATAATATACGGAAAGACTCTTACTCAATTACACTGCTCTCCCACTGAGGACAGGAGCTTGAATACTAGAGCGTGAAACCGATTTCCAACCAGCAATATATCACTGTGTACCATGTCGATGTAGTAAACATACAATTCATATCCTATGCCACATACAATCATCCCTTTTACATCAAAAAGCTGTGAATGGATTGTTGTGCAAAGACTGGCTCATCTGCCCTATTCGGTACAAACATGTTCCTATTTCTGGTCTGGACCTACCTGCTTGCTCTCGTTTCTACACTCATGTCCAGACTTTGGGATCACAAGAACATATCTAATTTCGCAAGATTCGCACATAGCAGTGTCCTACTGATCGCGCCGACTGTGGTGCGTAACCAAACTACATACAAGTACTAGAGATCCACATCCATTCAAATCAATCAACCCAACATGTTATCATAGTTATTCTCTACCACCAACAGAGAGAAATTACGAACTATAAAAGTTCCACCAACTTCATCCGATATAGAAGTCACCTAGGCACCGATGCTGGCGCAATGACACATAGCTGCAGTGCCGCTCAGCGTGGAGACGAGATGTCGCAATTCTCCGCAGAATAGCATTCCTAATGGGTCACCCCATCCGGTCAAACTGCTGCTGCTACTGCTGCCTGTGTGGCACAATCCTATTAAATATACAGGCACTGCAGAGGCCACTTTAAAGTTTGATCACCTATACTCAAGGCGAATGATCGTATCCCACAGACTACACTAAGTCGCAGACGATGCTCCCTCTCGTCCTGTTTAGTTACTTGAAACACTGTTTTCTAACACGCTTTTGTACAATGCCAAACATTTCGTTTTTCAGCCAAGACTTCGAGGCCTAAGCCACATTGTAAACTGCCATTACGAGGTTCTGATCCACGGCCTTTCACAGGAAACTAGATGTTCCACAGCATAAATCATATTGTTAGGATGGCTACCATAACACGCCACACACTAGACGATTTTAAATAAAAGACAGTTACAACATGAGGAAACTCGAAGAGTTTGGCTGCAGTGGGGGAGTTTCCAAATTGATGTCCGAAAGTGATTGGCGACCTATACATTTAAACTCATCTGTCACAGTGATAGAATAGATGATGGCTCTACATTCCCTTTCGACTGATACCTCATATTTCTCTCATGTACGCAATCTTTATTTCGATTCTAGCAACCCCCAGAAGGTGTCACCCATCCACAAAACTCATTCCCCAATTCAAACAAGTGCTGTCAGTTAATCATCATGTGATAACCACCAGCATGCCAATGCATGGATGGGATGTAAAAGACACCACTGATGTACTGTAATAATAAGCATCAGAGTTGATAGCGCTAACAATTTTAGCAAGTTTGCAGTAATTTCAGCATCAGCCAATGATATGACAGTATGTTTCCCTAATTTCAGAATCATAGCTAAACCGCCCCTTCCGTAGTTTGCGAGCATCATTGTGAATGCAGATAGATGACTGTGCAGTATGTGCATTCTGTGTTAATTCTTGAACACATACATCATCAAAGTATGCCAGACAGCACTCTACAGATTTCTAAGTCCTTGAGCACAGGGCTTAATTTACGATATATCTCTCTGGGTATGAGAGTCACAGAGCATTCTCGCTGTCTTAGGGTAAAATTAGAGAGTGAGAGACCCTCATCACACTGTCATTGACCAACCCGCCCTGCAGCACCGTCACTGAATCAATCTGCAACCGATCAGAAGTACACCGCTAGACTCCACGCCTCGTGAATGAATAGAGCTTTCCGCGTCGTCACCCATCCAAGTGCACGAGATTTATCGAGATGCACCCATGTCGAAGAGCTTAGCACTCCTTATCGATGTATAGTGACAGATTTAAAAGTGTCGTGATGTAATAGCAGACGGTTAAGAAGAACAAGAAACGAATGATTTTTATGCGCGATGGATCTCCAGACGGATTGAGTTCGACGCATTTTTACGTAAATCAACCAAGCTATCAACTCTAAAGTATTGTTCTAGAGTTTAAGATCGGTGCCTGCAAGGTATTGGTAAGAGAGAACATAAACACACGCACTCCTAAGGGTACAACGTTCTGCACTTAAAACGGGCTATAATGTTAGATTGCCTGTATTTCCAAAGTTTCAGTCGTATGGAATGTAGAGCTGCTAATATTCCAATGTAAGAAATATATTTCAAGCGCATGACATACATTCTTCTTCCCAGTTTCTCTACGATAAACTACGTTATCGAACCGTAAAACGAAAGAAATTACTTCCTTAAAACATTGTCTCTGTGTGATACAAGTAAAATAAAGCTTTCCGGAGATGTAGAGCGCCCGCTATTCTCATCCGATCATGGCTCGGAAATTATACTATACCTGCATCAGCTCTATATAAAATGATCGTTAGTAACGGCGAAAGCCGGCCGGGGTGGCCAAGCGGTTCTAGGCTCTTCAGTCTGGAACCGTGCGACCGCTACAGTCGCAGGTTCGAATCCTGCCTGGGGCATGGATGTGTGTGATGTCCTTAGGTTAGTTAGGTTTAAGTAGTTCTAAGTTCTAGGGGACTGATGACCTCAGATGGTAAGTCCCATAGTGCTCAGAGCCATTTGAACCATTTTAATGGCAAATACCTCTAACAAGGAAACAGATAAACACACAGCAGCAGTGTCCGACATGCGAAAATGACAAGTCATTCTGTCACTAACTCTGTAAAGAGGACACCTGTCAGGTAAATGTGTACACAAGGATTGCACTGCCTCACAAGGACCTATCGCTAACTTAGTTATGACGCTGAAGTCTCGATTTTACACCCAAGATGCGACAGGGAGGGGGCGGGGGGATGACCGTCAGGTTTACCGTTAACGTTCGCAAGTAAACAGTGCTTTAAACCACATACAGAACACATGGCTGCATACGAGTAGAACACAGACTATGCCATGTGATTGATGCATCCTGACAGAACAGTGGAAAAATTGACCTCCAGCAACTCCTCGTCCTCCTCTACAATGCATCAGTCAACCATTAAATTGTACCTCATTACAGCTCTGGGTGCCTGTGTGTCTGCAGTGCGTTATTTAGGAGTAGTTTACAGGTCTGTGGGCTGTGTGGCGTGACCTCAAGCATGTGTTTTGTATCAGTGTGATAAATATACTCCACCCCTAAATAAATTGTTACAAAATAAATAAAGTACATTCCTTCCTTACTCTATCCAGCAGCCCAGCGCAGGCTGAGTCATTTTCGCACCATTTTCCCCCTCCAGACCACCATCTTGGATTATATCACAAGAGGGATGACAGCACCCTCTGGTGGCAGTATTGTGTACTAGGTCAGTTGGAGACAAGATCTCGTGGTGGAGACATTGTCTGCAAAATAAAAACATATCCAGCACAGGCAGAGTCGTTTTCCCGCCATTTCGCCCGACCATCTTGGATTACATCAGGAAATGGATGACAGCGTTCCTGGTGGCGGTACTGTGTACTAGGTCCAGACCTCGTGGTGAACACACTGTTTGCCGCCATCTTGGATAACGCTTCTAGCGTCATCAGCTGACATCATGGCCGCCATCTTCGATTACGTCACAAAATGGATGACAGCGCCCTCTGGTAGTGGTACTGTGTACTAGGTCAGTTGGAGTGCAGTCCTCCTGGCGAACACACTGGATGGTTGTGCTGTCTTTAATTGTTGACGATTAGCCAGCCTGTTTGCAGAGTCTTTTAGATGGATTATTATTTTTACTATTTATGAGCTGTATGGCCTTCTGGACGTTTACGAGTGGTTTGCATATCTGTAGGCTGTGAAATGCGTTATTTTGACAGTTTACAATTAGGAAGTGCGTGTGTAGAGCATTATGCATGAGTTATTTCGGTGTAGTTTGCAGGTTTGTATGCTGTGTGGCGTGTCAGAGCATGTGTTTTGTATCATTGTGATAAATATATTCCATCCGTAAGTAAATTGTTCCAAAATAATTAAAGTACACTCCTTCCCTTCTCCACCAGCCCAGGTGGGCTGAGTCCTTTTTCCACCAATCTCTACAAGAGGTGGCAGTTGGGTGACTTAGCCTAGTGGAGGTAGTCCAAGTGTCCCTTCTTTCGCGCCATTTTCTTAGCTTAGTAGACAAACCCCAAGTTACCTATCTTCTGGCCAAAATTCAAACTTGGCGCCAGTTCCTAGGATGAGGTGGCGGTTGGATGACTTAGGTTAGTGGAGGTAACGCAAGTGACCTCCCTTGCCGACATGTTTTTAGGTTAGTAGAGGTTGCATTGTCCTGATGGAATTTAAACTTCGTACTAGGGAAGGGTGGGCGTGGCAGGGGGGTGTGGCAGAAGGGCATGGCACTTTCCAACTATTTTGGATAATGGTACTTTGGGGCAGAACGCAGGTTGGGGTTGGGTGACTTCATCAACTGAGGTCACAGACACCATCTTCTATGACGTCATCAGCTGGCGTCAGTTGATGACTTCATCGCTGCCTTCTTGGATAACGGTATTTTTGGGGCAGAAACAGGTTGTCCCAATACTGCTAGTGTTTGTTGCCATTAGAAGCAGTTTATCTTGTAGCGAAATTGAAGTAGATATTTCCCGTAAGTTAGTACCGGCAGAGGTCATTCTTGGCAACCAGAACATAACAATAATTGGATCCTTTTACCAACCTCTCAACTGGGACGATACAATTGGTGAAAGGTTCAAAGAAAATTTGAGTTTAATTTCATACACGTACCTGACTCATACAATTATAGTTGGTGGTGACTTTAATTTACCCTCGATATGTTGACGAAACTCCATTTTTAAATTCCGAGGCAAGCATAAAACATCATCTGAAATTGTCCTAAACACATTCCTCGAAAATTACTTCGAGCAGTCAGTTCATAGGCCACACGAGTAGTAAGTGGTTGTGAAAACACACTTGACCTCTTAGCTGCAAATGAAGGGCTTATTTCAATAGTGGTACAAGTCCATTACCTCCACTTTTCTGTATATAATGCTTTTGACATTAATGATCCGAGCAAACAGAAAGAAAGGTTCATCTCTAGCAAGAAGCGATATGCTTGAATATTTCTGGTATCTCAACTGCAGATTTTTCAGCGCCCATTTAACTTTAGAACTGTATCTCAAAATGAACAAAAATGAACTTGTACCACCATTTAAATAAGCCCTTCAAATAATCCTGAGCTAATAACGAGGGTCAGAACGAATACAGGGATTAGTGAACACATGGTTGTCGTAGCGAGATTGAATATTGTAATCCCTAAATCCTCCAAAAATAAATGAAAAATATACCTATTAAAAAAAAAAACAGGTAAAAGTTTACTTGACGCCTTCCTGAGAAACAATCTCCACTCCTTCCAGATTAACAGTGTAAGTGTAGACCAGATTTGGCTTGAATTCAAAGAAACAGTATCGAGAGGAATTGAGAGATTTATATCAAATAAATTAACGAACGACGAAACTGATGCTCCTTGGTACACAAAACGGGTCAGAACGCTGTTGCAGAAAGAACGAAAAAAGCATGCCAAATTTAAACGAACGCAGAATCTCCAACACTGGCGATCTTTCACTGAATCTCGAAATTTAGCGCGGACATCAATGCGAGTTGCGTATAATAGTTTCCACAGCGAAACTTTATCTCGAAACCTGGCAGAAAATCCAAAGAGTTTCTAGTCGTATGTAAAGTATGCTAGTGGCAAACACAATGTATGCCTTCTCTGTGCGATAGCAATGGAAGTAATATCGGCGACAGTGCTGCGAAAGCAGGGTTACTAAGCACAACTTTTCGAAATTCCTTCACCAAGGAAAACGAAGTAAATATTCCAGAGTTAGAATCAAGAACACCTGCCAACATGAGTAACTTAAAGGTAGACATCCTCGGAGTAGTGAAGCAACTTAAGTCACTTAATAAAAGCAAGTCTTCCGGTCCAGACGGAATACCAATTAGGTTCCTTTCAGAGCATGCCGATGCAATAGCTCCATACTTAACATTCATATGCAACGGCTCGCTCGACGAGAGATCCGTACCCAAAGACTGGAAAGTTGCACAGGTCACACCAATATTCAAGAAAGGTAGTAGGAGTAATCCACTAAATTACAGGCCCATACCGTTAACGTCTGTATGCAGAAGGATTTTAGAACACATATTGTGTTCGAACATTATGAATTACGTCGAAGGATTTAACTCTTTACACACACGAAGTGTTGAGTTCTATCGACAAGAGATTTCAAATTGATTCCGGATTTCTAGATCCCAAAAAGCTTTTTACATTGCAACAAAAAGAGGCTTGTAGTGAAATTGCGTGATTATGGAATATCGTCTCACTTATGTAACTGGATTTATAATTCCTATCAGAGAGGTAACAGTTCGTAGTAGTAGTAGCAGTAGTAGCTTTCTTCATCCGTAATTGATGGAAAGTCATCGAGTAAAACAGAAGTGATTTCTGGCGTTCCCTAAGAGAGTGCTATACGCCCTCTGCTGTTCCTGATCTATATAAACGATTTAGGAGACAATCTGAACAGCCGTCTTAGGTTGTTTGTAGATGATGCTGTCGTTTATCGTCTAGTAAACTCTTCAGAAGATCAAAACAAATTGCAAAACGATTTAAAGCGGTGCGAAACTTGGTAATTGACCCTGAATAATGAAAAGTGTGAGGTCATCCACATGAGTGCTAAAATGAATCCATTAAACTTTGGTTACACGATAAATTAGTCTAATCTAAAGGCAATAAATTCAACTAAATACCTAGGAATTACAATTATGAAAACTTTAAATTGAAAAGAATGCATAAAAAATGTTGTGGGGAAGACAAACTAAAGACGGCGATTTATTGGCAGAACACTTAGTACATGCAACAGACCTACTAAAGAGTCGGCCTACACTACGCTTGTCAATCCCCTTTTAGGGTACAGCTGCGGGGTCTGGGATCTTTACCACATAGGATTAACGGAGTACATCGAGAAAGTTCAAAGAAGAGCAACACGTTTTGTATTATCATGAAAAAAGAGAAAGAATATAGGATTTGGGATGGACACCATTAAAACAAAGTTGTTTTCCGTTCCAGCGGGATCTTCACACGAAATTCCAGTCTCCAACTTACTCTTCAGAACTCGAAAATATTTTGTTGACACCGATCTACTTAGGGAGAAACAATCATCGTAATAAAATAAGGGAAATCAGAGCTCGTACGGAAAGATATAAGTCCTCGTTTCTTCCGCGCACTGTTCGAGAGTGAAATAATAGAGATTGTGAACGTGGTTGGATGAACCCTCTGTCATGCAGTTACGTGTGGTTTGCAGAGTATCCATGCAGATGTCGATGTAATTACGAAACCTGTTTATGACCCACTGCGAACATCCCCAATCTTCATCCTCTTTCGGAGGAAGCTTGTAATCGTAGCAAGTATAATGTCTTCGTCGAAATTTAACAACTGAAAAGAAACAAGACTTTTTTTGAAAACCCAGACGGTCGCGCGGAGTGACCGTGCGGTTAGAGGCGCCATGTCACGGACTACATGGCCCTTTCCGCCAGAGGTTCGAGGCCTCCCTCGGGCATGGATATGTGTGTTTGTCCTTAGGATAATTTAGATTATGTAGTGTGTAAGCTTATGGACTGATGACCTTAGCAGTTTGGTTCCTTAGGAATTCACACACATTTTGAAAACCTCCACGAATTAGCACACGTCACTGCCTTCAAGAGCGTTGCAATCGAAAAAAGATAACCAGTTTTTGAAGAGTCATACAGTTGAAAAGCGTCCCAAGGTACGTGCGCGAAATCAGACATCAGTTATTTGGGAAAGAGAACCTCTGAGCGAGAACTGGCTCCCATAAACAGACGAGAGTGAAACGAATATCAAACTCAACGAATTAGTGAATCACGTACACACATCAAAAAAAGTTTTGCATCACCTCGGTTCCGAGCGTTCCGGAACCTGTACACAAAATTGGTATAGAGATCAACATAAACATCATTTCCGCCCTTTTTATTGCACATGAAAACCATACATTGTATGTTGCATGACCATACTGCGATACCTTCAGAGGTGGTGGTCCAAATTGCTGCACACACCGGTACCTCTAATACCCAGTAGCACGTCCTCTTGCATTGATGCATGCCTGTATTCGTCGTGGCATATTATCCAAAAGTTCATCAAAGCACCGGTGATCCAGATTGTCTCACTCCTCAACGGCGATTCGGCGTAGATTCCTCAGAGTGGTTGGCGGGTCACGTCGTCCATAAACGGCGCTCTTCAATCTATCCCAGGCATCTTTGATTGGGTTCTTGTCTGGAGAACATGATGGCCACTCTAGTCGAGCGATGTCGTTATCCTGAAGGAAGTCATTCACAAAAAGTGCACGATGGGGGCGCGAATTGTCGTGACGAAGACGAATGCCTCACCAGTATGCTGCCTATATGGTTGCACTATCGGTCGGAGGATGGCATTCACGAATTGTACAGCCGTTACGACGCCTTCAATGACCACCAGCGGCGTACGTCGCCCCCACATATTCCACCTCAAAACAGCAGGGAACCTCCACCTTGGTGCTCTCACTAGGTAGTGTGTCTAAGGCGTTCAGCCTGACCAGGTTGCCTCCAAACACGTCTCCGACGATTGTCTGGCTGAAGGCACATGCGACACTCATCGGTGAAGAGAACGTCATGGCAATCCTGAGCGGTCCATTCAGCATGTTGTTGGGCCCATCTGTACCGCGCTGCATCGTGTCGGGGTTGCAAATATGGTCCTCGCCATGGACGTCGGGAGTGAAGCTGCGTATCATGCAGCCTATTGTACACAGTTTGAGTCGTAACACGACGTCCTGTGGCTGCAAGAAAAGCATTATTCAACATGGTGGCGTTGATGTCAGTGTTCCTCCGAGCCATAATTCGTAGGTAGCAGTCATCCACTGCAGTAGTAGCCCTTGGACGGCCTGAGTAAGGCATGTCATCGATAGTTCCTGTCTCTCTGCATCTCCTACATGTCCGAACAACATGACTTTGGTTCACCCCGAGACGCCTGGACACTTCCCTAGTTGAGAGCCCTTCCAGGCACAAAGTAACAATGCGAACGTGATCAAACCGCGGTATTGACCGTCTAGGTACGGTTGAACCTACAGACACCAAGACCGTGTACCTCCTTCCTGGTGGAATAACTGGAACTGATCGGCTGTCGGACGACCTCCGTCTAATAGGCGCTGCTCATGCACAGTTGTTTACATGTTTACATCTTGGGGGGTGGGGGGATGGGGTGTTAGTGATATCTCTGAACAGTGAAAGGGACTGTGTGTGTGATACAATATCCACAGTCAACGTCTAGCTTCAGGAGTTGTGGGAACTGGGGTGATGCAAAACTTTTTTTGATGTATGTATTAATGTACTATATATATATATATATATATATATATATATATATATATATATATATATATATATATATATATATATATATATTACACGCAAAGTTAGAAAAATCCACTACTACTTCAATACTGCAGAAACGTTGTCCAAGGTGTGGTGTATGTCTTCTATAACGCGTAGTCGTCATCATGACTGAGTGAATGAAACAGCCCCATTGCAAGAGCCTTGTACTAATTGAATGGTCCTGCAATGATACCAGAAACTGGGAGAAGAATAAGATGATGATGAAGAAGAAGAATGGTTAACTACTTTCTCACGATATACACTGAGGCGACAAACGTCATCGGGTTGATTGCGATACGAACGTATACCACTGGTGGTTGTATCACGAACACAACGTATAAATGAGCAGTGCATTGGTGGAGTTGTCATTCGTACCCAGGTGATTCATGTGAAAAGGTTTCCGACATAATTAGAGCCGCATGAAGGGAATTAACATACACTACTGCCCATTAAAATTGTTACACCACGAAGATGACGTGCTACAGACGCGAAATTTAACCGACAGGAAGAATATGCTGTGAAATGCAAATTATTAGCTTTTCAGAGCATTCACACAAGGTTGGCGCCGGTGGCGACACCTACAACGTGCTGACATGAGGAAAGTTTCCAACCGATTTGTCATACACAAACAGCAGTTGACCGGCGTTGCCTGGTGAAACGTTGTTGTGATGCCTCGTGTAAGGATGAGAAATGCCTACCATCACGTTTTTCCGACTTTAATAAAGGTCGGATTGCAGCCTATCGCGATTGCGGATTATCGTATCGCGACATTGCTGCTCGCGTTGGTCGAGATCCAATGACTGTTAGCAGAATATGGAATCGTTGGGTTCATGAGGGTAATACGGAACGCCGTGCTGGATCCCAACGGCCTCGTATCACTAGCAGTAGAGATGACAAGCATCTTATCCGCATGGCTGTAACGGATCGTGCAGCCACGTCTCTATCCCTGAATCAACAGACGTCGACGTTTGCAAGACAGCAACCATCTGCACGAACAGTTCGACGACGTTTGCAGCAGCATGGACTATCAGCTCGGAGACCATGGCTGCGGATAACCTTGACGCTGAATCACAGACAGGAGCGATCGCGATGGTGTACTCAACGACGAACCTGGGTGCACGAATGGCAAAATGTCATTTTTTTCGGATAAATCCAGGTTCTGTTTGCAGCATCATGATGGTCGCATCCGTGTTTGGCGACATCGCGGTGAACGCAGATTGGAAGCGTGTATTCGTCATCGCCATACTGGCGTATCATCCGGCGTGATGGTATGGGATGCAATTGGTTACACGTCTCGGTCACCTCTTGTTCGCAATGACGGCACTTTGTACAGTGGACGTTACATTTCAGATGTGTTACGACCCGTGGCTCTATCCTTCATTCGATCCCTACCAATCCCTACATTTCAGCAGGATAATGCACGACCGCATGTTGCAGGTCCTGTACGGACCTTTCTGGATGCAGAAAATGTTCGACTGCTGCCCTGGCCAGCACATTCTCCAGATCTATCACCAATTGAACACGTCTGGCCGAGCAACTGGCTCGTCACAATACGCCAGTCACTGCTCTTGATGAAGTGTGGTATCGTGATGAAGTGTGGCAGCTGTACCTGTACACGCCATCCAAGCTCTGTTTGACTCAATGCCCAGGCCTATCAAGGCCGCTATTACGGCCAGAGGTGGTTGTTCTGGGTACTGATTTCTCAGGTTCTATGCACCCAAATTGCGTGAAAATGTAATCACATGTCAGATCGAGTATAATATATTTGTCCAATGAATACCCGTTTATCATCTGAATTTCTTCTTGGTGTAGCAATTTTAATGGCCAGTGGTGTATGTTGAACGTGGGATGGTGTATGTTGGAGCTAGACACATGGGACATTCCTTTTCGGAAATCATTAGTGAGTTAAATATTCTGAGAGCCACGGTATCAAGAGTATGCCGAAAATAACAAATTTCATTCATTACCTTGATTACCTTCATTTTCATTTCATTCATTCGAATATAGATTTATGTGTCAGGAAGTCATTTCTGAAAGTATTTGTATGGAGTGTAGCCATGTATGGAAGTGAATCATGGACGATAAATAGTTTGGACAAGAAGAGAATAGAAGCTTTCGAAATGTGGTGCTACAGAAGAATGCTGAAGATTAGATGGGTAGATCAGATAAGTAATGAGGAAGTATTGAATAGGATTGGGGAGAAGAAAAGTTTGTGGCACAACTTGACCAGAAGAAGGGATCGGCTGGTAGGACATGTTCTGAGGCATCAAGGGATCACCAATTTAGTATTGGAGGGCAGCGTGGAGGGTAAAAATCGTAGAGGAAGAGATGAATACACTAAACAGATTCAGAAGGTTGTAGGTTGCAGTAGGTACTGGGAGGTGAAGAAGCTTGCACAGGATAGAGTAGCATGGAGAGCTGCATCAAACCAGTCTCACGACTGAAGACCACAACAACAACAACAACAACAATATACTAGATAAAGCCTGCAGGGAGCAGGATTTAGCATACACTGCAAATCAGGATTTAGCAGAATGTCACGTTGCAGATTGAATTTTAGCAGATAAATCTAAGCAAGTCTATCAAAGAAAGTATATACGAATAGAACAATCCCTCGCAGCATTTGCAGTCGATAATGCGATGCGTGCCAAACTTAAATTGGGTGATGGAATACTGACGATCTGGATGCATATTTGAAATGATTTGTAAAAGGCTTTGAGTCACGTGCAAAAGATGATACATTTAAGACAGAGATAAAAACAATGGAAGAGATGGTAGATTTAAGCCGCAAAGGCTCAATAGAATCACTACATGGCTTCTTGAGGAACCAAGTGTTGTAGAAGAATGCTAATAAAATTTGCGAGTCAAATCAACAAGTGACAGTACTATCAGTCAGTACAATTTGTGTTGGGTGCAATATCGCAGGGGACTGATGACCTCAGATGTTAAGTTCCATAGTGCTTAGAGCCATTTGAACCAGCAATATCGCAACAAATTCACATCTTAACAACAGTATAACCGACACAATATACGGACTTTCCTACAGAGGGTCCAGGTCGTAAAGTTGTAGAGGGGCCTAAGCAACACAATATATCTACCAGACACAGTTAGGACATTATATCATCTGAAATTGAATATGACATATCAGAACAGTGATCTAGTCGATTTTACCATTGACGAAATAATAGTATGACTACACTCGAAGCAACGTGGGTATAAAGTATAAAACCGAGGCACTTTCCCAATAGAACACCACCTTACATTGCAAGCAGAAAGTGATAACACCTAAGAATTATGAATTTCTTACATCAATAAAATTGAAACCTCACAATGGCGTTACTTGACATAATAACTCCCATTCCGTATGAAAATCGAATCATTCGTTAGGAATATTTCTCCCACAAACTTTTTTCTTCGGTGCCGTTTAATAATAGATGGGAGAATAATTACCAGTATACATCAAGATTTTCTGCATTTGGAAGGAAAATTTGTTACCAAGAAGAAGAATGGAAGCTCTCCAACACCATCACGACACCTGTAAACTATCCAAAGCAAAAGCGTAGCCAAATTCTGAGTTTTTTTCCATATGATAACTTACAACTTGACTGGGACAGTAACAATGTCAGTCTACTGCAAGGTTTTGCTCTTCTTGCTACGAGGGCAATGAATTTGAATGCACGCCCAGTACTAATAAGGTTAAAGAATTAGCGCCCTTTGGAGTGATAGATTGTTCAAAGCAAAACGAGACAGTGAAAACTGGAGCTGTGGATGTACGTATTGAATTTGAATCATCACAAAACTTCCGTCCAGGCACCACAGCGTTTGTGTTATTGGTACATGATGGTACAGTAAACTACTCACCTCTCACAGGAATCATACAATGTGTAGCATAAATGTAGAGGTGCAACATATTTCACGATGACGCCTCACGGTGCAAATATCGTTGTGGATGCACGGAGGTTTTATGGCAACTGTGAACAATTTTTAAGGATGTTGCAGTCATTCGAGTCTGCAATGCTAGACAGTATTAACAAAGTATTACACAATCGTCGCTTCACCCATACCATTTAGTACTATACGTTGTGCTAAGACTCAACAAACTGCTGCATGGTTGACTCACTTTCATCATGCATCAGAAGGGGACCAAAACTGGCCCTCTTCTGATTCACTTCCTGCAGCACGAGACAACAGAGAATGCCCAGCGTTACTCGTAAACCTTGATCACCCTTCGCCAAGCGATCGAATCAAAACGACCAGGCAATCCCACCCATGGAGTCATTCTGCTCCACAACAATGCAAAGACTCATACGGCTAACACAGTCGGGCACTCTTGCAGAAATTCAAATGGGAGGTTCTCGGCCACCCTCCATACAGTCCGGACCTCTCTCCCTGTGATTACGCCAATTTTGGTCCCCTTAAGGGGAGATGGAACGCCCTATCCCGATAATGTTTAATTTAGTGACTTGATTTCCCTGTATTTCGGGAACCATTGAACCATTGATATGAAACTTTTACAGGGCATTAAACTGTATGTCCTGAGTGTACTGAACTACAATATTTGCATTTCAGGCACTGCTTGGGGAAAACAATTTTTTAATTACACGGTTAAAATTTTGTGTACTTTTTTGTACGTTATCCTAAATAATTTTAATTATACATAATATTATGTTCTTCTTTTAGTTCAGTAGGCGCAGGATATGTATTTTATAACTCCCTGAAAATTTGAATACTCTACTCGAAGTGGTTTCTGAGATTTAGGACAAAATGCAACAGAAAAAGTAAATTTTCAGGAACGGCTTCTAAAGTTTTAGAGGACTGTAACTCACTTAATGTATGCTTAATTTTTTACTTTTAGTCACTCAGTAGCACCCTGCACCATACTGTATATCATCCTCTTGATATTTCCGTTCTAACTCCCCTTAAAAAGGCTCTGAGGAGCAAACGGTTCACCTCGGACGTCGACGTCCAATTGTACGTGCGGAACTGGTTAACATCGCAGCCCCAGGAATATTATGAGACAGCCATTCACCGCCTTATGTCACAGTGGGACAAGTGTCTCAACAGCCAGGGTCAATACTTATAACATACAAGTACTGGTTTCCGTAATTATACCTCCGTCTCGTTTCTTTTTGAACGCCCCTTATAATTTAATGATTTGTCTGTACGATGTCAGAAGCGGCGACGATCGATGGTTGCTTGTACCCAGGGATCCATGCGAGTCTCTCTGTTTATAGAAAAATGACAATCATTTAATAAGTGAACTGATGTTCACTCCTCATTCTGCCGGCCGCTGTGGCCGAGCTGTTCTAGGCGCTTCAGTCCGGAACCACGCAGCTGCTACGGTCGCAGGTTCGAATCCTGTCTCTGGCATGGGTGTGTGTGATGTCCTTAGGTTAGTTATGTTTAAGTAGTTCTCAGTCTAGGGGACTGATGACCTCATATGTTAAGTCCCATTTGAACCATTTTGTTTCAACGTCGCACTATACACTGGTTGCTAAGGTATCACCAACTGAACTGCATACACGTACTTAAGGATAATTACGCATGACACAGTAGCTAAAGGTGCAGGGAAATTGGTTTGGGTATCCGTAGATGCTGATTCGTCACAGCAGAGGTTATAGGTGGTTGGTCCTCTGCAGAACAATGAAGCATTAGATGAAATGCATTGTTTTATACGAAAAAGCTTTGTGCACATAACCAACTTCAATGGAGAACTGATGAGCCCAGTAAGCTTGATAACTTTGAGACAGTTGGAGTGAATTTACCGAAAGCATTAGTAACAGCTACTTTAGAGATACTAGTAGATGAGGATGTCAGTGGATCACGAGGTGATCGGAGCCTCAAGCAAACCTACTTCTTGCCAACTTTCACCACTTCAGAGACAGTAAGAAGGAAGCTATCGACGTAGGGTATTTAGCCTCATTCAGTTCAGATGGTCCTTTACCAGCAACACCTATTACACAACAGTACATACCAACAGGCGACGATAAAGCATCAGTCCATAGGAAACCATACAAAATAGCTAAACACTTACAGCCACTAGTAGACCAATTTATAGATCAGCAATGACGTGAGGTCAGTTTCGAGCATAACGGTAGCCCATAGTCAGCAAATATTGCTACTGTACAGAAAGGTCTATTGATGGCACGTAAAAGAATCGATTTTGTTGTGACTACCATTACTTGAACGAATGAACCGCAACACATGCATATCCAATCCCAAACATTGCGTGTATATTAGTCAAACTAGGAAGATGTAAATATATTTCCACAATTGCTTTTAGAAGTTGTCATCACAAGCTGGAAGTGTTTCCCAAACACGAACGCAAAAAAGGTTTCACAACACATTTAGGTCATTACCGATACCAAAGAACGCCATTCAGATTGAAAAACGCTTTGGCTAAATTTCGATGCCTATTAGATGGGGTATTTCGTAGATTAAAACCAAGAATCTGTATGGTATAGTTTGACGATATAATCGTTTATTCCAGTACTATAAAAGATCATGTTAAACGTCTCGATGAAGTATTTAGTAGATTGAGGGCAGCACACCTTATACTTACTGGAGATAAATGCCTTTTTTCTCAGACACGAGCATATCGTCAGTCAAGATGAAGGAGGACAGATCCTCGACTCACTTCCGCTCTATGTGATTTTACGATACCACCGAGTACTAAACAGCTATAGTCATTTATTTGATTATTTAATTACTATCGTACGTTTGTGAAGAGATTCGCGGAAACTGACCAGCCATTAACTAAGTTGCTTCAGAAAAGTGCTAGTTTTCAGCGAACATCATAGTGTCAAGAAGCATTCGAGAAACTAAATGAGATATTAATATCAGATCCTGTGTTAATATTCCCTGAATTTGAACAGGAATTTATACTTTCGTGTGATGCCAGCATCAATGCTTTATGTTGTATTTTAAGTCAGAATGTTGATGGGAAAGAACATCCAATGGAATATGTCTGCAGACAACTAAGTATGGCTGAAACTAATTATTCGACAACTGAAGAAGAACTTTGTGAAATAAGAATGTTTTGAAGAAAAAAGGTTTTAAATCCTAGACCGCAATATTCTGATTACAATTAAAGTACGATAACTACTTTCTTTTGCTTTCTACAAACATCGTCAGGTCTATAAACAAATGGCTCAAACGTAGCCTATGAAAAATTTGTACGAAACATCATCATGAGCTATATCGTAATTTCGCAGGATGACGGTAATAACGAAAGAAAATGGTCCGTTGCATGAGTAGAAGTTGCATAAAATGTAAATACTGAACATACGCAACTGGCCATTTTCCTTCATTATTACCGACATCCCGCGAGTATACGGTATAGCTAATGGTGATGTTTTTAAACTATGTACTGTCATTGTCTTGGTGTTCACGAATGTATGTCATCGCACTACAACAGCTAATGATGTTTTTCAATTTCTGTTCACCGCTTTTTTACATTTTGAGCAGTATGTTATCTTATAAGCATTAAGATAATTTGTGCTAAATTGTTAAATAGATGTGTCAAATATTCACTTTTACTATTGGAACTGGCTCCCCATTACATTTTTGGCGATTTTGGTGATTTTAAATCCTACTTGATTGTACAAATTTTTCGTAGGCTACTTTTACTTTACGTTTCTTGTAGCGGCCATTTTCGCAGCAACTGTATATAAACTACAGTTGTTTCAAAGAAAATGCCTTTTTTGCATGCTGCACATCTAAATTTTTATTTTTATTTATGCACTCAGACGGGTTTCGCCTTTTTTACAACGCACCTTCAGTGGGTGTCCTGAAATATTACATCATTTGTCCATTTTTACACATAGGTTATGGTTTTCAGATCTAGGTTATAGATTTAAAAACAGTTCCTTAACGTTTTTTTTATGAAATGGAAAGATACTTACATGTAACTTCAATTGATTGCACGTAAACAAACTGCTTTTTGTCATCTGGCAACCAGGTGGACATCTTAGAGTTCGCTTTCAGTTCACTGTTCACATTACACATCACTGTAACTGCCATCTTTTTAATACAGAGTTTCATTTGTTTTTCTAAGTGTGACCAACGTTCTCAGTTTTCTGCATTCAACTGTATTGTGTGTGTGTGTGTGTGTGTGTGTGTGTGTGTTTATTAGAGAGGGAGAGAATTTTTTATTACTATTTTTTTATTTATGCTTAAAAATAATAATAGTAATAATTGTTATTATTATATTTTCCTGTATATACTTATGAGAGAAATCAGATGTGTAATCATTTGATGGGATTCCTGTCCATTATATGATCAGTCAGTGTAAACAATGAGTTGTTAATCATATTTACTTGATCATTTAGTAGTTGTTTCTTTTCGCCTTTGTTTTGTATATATGATAATTTTCCTACATCTACGTGATTACTCTGCTATTCACAATAAAGTGCCTGGAAGAGGGTTCAATGAAACACCTTCAAGTTGCCTGTACCGTTCCACTCTCGAACGGCACGCGGGAAAAACGAGCACTTAAATTTTTCTGTGCGAGCCCTGATTTCTCTTATTTTATCGTGATGATCATTTCTCCCCATCTAGGTGGGTGCCAACAGAATGTTTTCGCAATCGGAGGAGAAAACTGGTAATTGAAATTTCATGAGAAGATCCCGACGCAAAGAAAAACGCCTTTGTTTTAATGATTGCCACTCCAACTCACGTATCATGCCTGTGACACTATCTCGCATATTTCGTGATAATACAAAACGAGCTACCCTTCTTTGTACTTTTTCGATATCATTCGTCAGTCCCACCTGATGCGGATGCCTCACCGCACAGCAATACTGCAGAATAGGGTGGACAAGCGCGGTGTAAGCAGTCTCTTTAGTAGACCTGTTGCACCTTCTAAGTGTTCTGCCAATCAATCGTAGTCTTTGGTTTGATCTACCTGTAATATTATCTATGTGATCGTTCCAATTTAGGTTATTTGTAATTGTAATCCCTAAGTATTTAGTTGAATTTACAGCCTTCAGATTTGGGTGACTTATCGCGTAATCGAAATTTAGCTGATTTCTTTTAGTACTCATGTGAATAACTTCAAACTTTTCCTTATTCAGGGTCAATTGCTACTTTTGGCACCATACAGATATCTTATCTAAATCATTTTGCAAGTCGCTTTGATCATCTGATGACTTTACAAGACGGTAAATGACAGCATCATCTGCACACAATCTAAGACGGGTGCTCAGATTGTCTCCTATGTCGTTAATATAGATCAGGGACAATAGAGGGCCTATAACACTTCCTTCGGATATTACTTCTGTTTTGCTTGATGACTTTCCGTCTATTACTATGAACTGTGACCTTTCTGACAGGAAATCACGAGTCCAGTCGCACAATTGAGGCCATACTCCGTAGACACGCATCTACACCTACATGACTACTCTGCAATTCACATTTAAGTGCTTGGCAGAGGGTTCATCGAACCACAATCATACTATCTCTCTATCATTCCACTCCCTAACAGCGCGCGGGAAAAACGAACACTTAAACCTTTCTGTTCGAGCTCTGATTTCTCGTATTTTATTTTGACGTTCGTTCCTATCTATGTAGGTTGGGTTCAACAAAATATTTTCGCATTCGGAAGAGAAAGTTGGTGACTGAAATTTCGTAAAAAGATCTCGCCGCGACAAAAAACGTCTTTGCTTTAGTGACTTCCATCCCAATTCGCGTATCATATCTGCCACACTCTCTCCCCTATTACGTGATAATACAAAACGAGCTGCCCTTTTCTTGCACCCTTTCGATGTCCTCCGTCAATCGCACCTGGCAAGGATCCCACACCGCGCAGCAATATTCTTACAGAGGACGAACGAGTGTAGTGAAAGCTGTCTCTTTAGTGGACTTAGTGCATCTTCTAAGTGTCCTGCCAATGAAACGCAACCTTTGGCTCGCCTTCCCCACAATATTATCTATGTGGTCTTTCCAACTGAAGTTGTTCGTAATTTTAACACCCAGGTACTTAGTTGAATTGACAGCTTTGAGAATTGTACTATTCATCGAGTAATCGAATTCCAACGGATTTCTTTTGGAACTCATGTGGATCACCTCACACTTTTCGTTATTTAACGTCAACTGCCACCTGCCACACCATACAGCAATCTTTTCTAAATCGCTTTGCAACTGATACTGGTCTTCGGATGACCTTACTAGACGGTAAATTACAGCATCATCTGCGAACAACCTAAGAGAACTGCTCAGATTATCACCCAGGTCATTTATATAGATCAGGAACAGCAGAGATCCCAGAACGCTTCCCTGGGGAACATCTGATATCACTTCAGTTTTACTCGATGATTTGCCGTATATTACTACGAACTGCGACCTTCCCGACAGGAAATCACGAATCCAGTCGCACAACTGAGACGATACCCCATAGGCCCACAGCTTGATTAGAAGTCTCTTGTGAGGAACAGTGTCAAAAGTTTTCCAGAAATCTAGAAATACGGAATCAACTTGAGATCCCCTGTCGATAGCGGCCATTACTTCATGCGAATAAAGAGCTAGCTGTGTTGCACAAGAGCGATGATTTCTGAAACCATGCTGATTACGTATCAATAGATCGTTTCCTCCGAGGTGATTCATAATGTTTGAATACAGTATATGCTCCAAAACCCTACTGCAAACCGACGTCAATGATATAGGTCTGCAGTTAGATGGATTACTCCTACTACCCTTCTTAAACACTGGTGCGACCTGCGCAATTTTCCAATCTGTAGGTACAGATCTATCGATGAGCGAGCTGTTGTACATGAGTGCTAAGTAGGGAGCTATTGTATCAGCGTAATCTGAAAGCAACCTAATCGGTATACAGTCTGGACCTGAAGACTTGCCCGTATCAAGCGATTTGAGTTGCTTCGCAACCCCTAAGGTATCTACTTCTAAGAAACTCATGCTAGCAGCTGTTCGTGTTTCAAATTCTGGAATATTCCATTCGTCTTCCTTGGTGAGGGAATTTCGGAAAACTGCGTTCAATAACTCCGCTTTAGCGGCACAGTCGTCGATAACAGTACCATCGGCACTACGCAGCAAAGGTATTGACTGCGTCTTGCCGCTTGTGTACTTTACATACGACCAGAATTTCTTCGGATTTTCCACCAAATTTCGAGATAATGTTTCGTTGTGGAACCTATTAAAGGCATCTCGCATTGAAGTCCGTGCCAAATTTCGCGCGTCTGTAAATTTTAGCCAATCTTCGGGATTTCGCGTTCTTCTGAACTTCGCATACTTTTTCCGTTGCCTCTGCAACAGCGTTCGGACCTGTTTTGTGTACCATGGGGGATCCGTTCCATCTCTTACCAATTTATGAGGTATGAATCTCTCAATTACTGTTGCTACTATATCTTTGAATTTGAGCCACATCTCGTCTACATTCGCATAGTCAGTTCGGAAGGAATGGAGATTGTCTCTTAGGAAGGCTTCTAGTGACACTTTATCCGCTTTTTAAAATAAAATTATTTTTCGTTTGTTTCTGGTGGATTTGAAGAAACGGCCTAGCTACAACGACCTTGTGATAACTAATCCCTGTATCAGTCATGATGCTCTCTATCAGCTCTGGATTGTTTGTGGCTATGAGGTCAAGTATGTTTTCGCAACCATTTACAATTTGCGTGGGTTCGTGGACTAACTTCTCGAAATAATTTTCGGAGAAAGCATTTAGGACAATCTCGGAACAGGTTTTCTGCCTACCACCGGTTATGAACAAGTATTTTTGCCAACATATCGAGGGAAGGTTGAAGTCCCCACCAACTATAACCGTATGAGTGGGGTATTTATTTGTTACGAGACTCAAATTTTCTTTGAACTGTTCCGCAACTACACTCCTGGAAATTGAAATAAGAAAACCGTGAATTCATTGTCCCAGGAAGGGGAAACTTTATTGACACATTCCTGGGGTCAGATACATCACATGATCACACTGACAGAACCACAGGCACATAGACACAGGCAACAGAGCATGCACAATGTCGGCACTAGTACAGTGTATATCCATCTTTCGCAGCAATGCAGGATGCTGTTCTCCCATGGAGACAATCGTAGAGATGCTGGATGTAGTCCTGTGGAACGGCTTGCCATGCCATTTCCATCTGGCGCCTCAGTTGGACCAGCGTTCGTGCTGGACGTGCAGACCGCGTGAGACGACGCTTCATCCAGTTCCAAACATGCTCAATGGGGGACAGATCCGGAGATCTTGCTGGCCAGGGTAGTTGACTTACACCTTCTACAGCACGTTGAGTGGCACGGGATACATGCGGACGTGCATTGTCCTGTTGGAACAGCAAGTTCCCTTGCCGGTCTAGGAATGGTAGTACGATGGGTTCGATGACGGTTTGGATGTACCGTGCACTATTCAGTGTCCCCTCGACGATCACCAGAGGTGTACGGCCAGTGTAGGAGATCGCTCCCCACACCACGATGCCGGGTGTTGGCCCTTTGTGCCTCGGTCGTATGGAGTCCTGATTGTGGCGCTCACCTGCACGGCGCCAAACACGCATACGACCATCATTGGCACCAAGGCAGAAGCGACTCTCATCGCTGAAGACGACACGTCTCCATTCGTCCCTCCATTCATGCCTGTCGCGACACCACTGGAGGCGGGCTGCACGATGTTGGGGCGTGAGCGGAAGACGGCCTAACGGTGTGCGGGACCGTAGCCCAGCTTCATGGAGACGGTTGCGAATGGTCCTCGCCGATCCCCCAGGAGCAACAGTGTACCTAATTTGCTGGGAAGTCGCGGTGCGGTCCCCTACGGCACTGCGTAGGATCCTACGGTCTTGGCGTGCATCCGTGCGTCGCTGTGGTCCGGTCCCAGGTCGACGGGCACGTGCACCTTCCGCCGACCACTGGCGACAACATCGATGTACTGTGGAGACCTCACGTCCCACGTGTTGAGCAATTCGGCGGTACGTCCACCCGGCCTCCCGCATGCCCACTATACGCCCTCGCTCAAAGTCCGTCAACTGCACATACGGTTCACGTCCACGCTGTCGCGGCATGCTACCAGTGTTAAAGACTGCGATGGAGCTCCGTATGCCACGGCAAACTGGCTGACACTGACGGCGGCGGTGCACAAATGCTGCGCAGCTAGCGCCATTCGACGGCCAACACCGCGGTTCCTGGTGTGTCCGCTGTGCCGTGCGTGTGATCATTGCTTGTACAGCCCTCTCGCAGTGTCCGGAGCAAGTATGAAAATGATTAAAGGTATAAACATTCTATAAAAGCTAATCATTAAATGTGAAACATAGTGAATTGAGCTACTTCAGCAGTTTTATTTTTAGAAAAATGAATATAGTGAAAAGTAAATTTTGTGTAGAAAGTCAATGATAAAAAGGAAACGTTGTATATAAATCCTTTATTAGTACTAGTGCAAAAAACATTCTTTGTGGATCATGGTTTTAAAGTATAAAAAAAATTCTCTGATATTTGACCGAGAGCAACAGAGTGTGATTGATAAATACTTCACCACAGGCTGCTTTGTGATGGGCTGTTGCCTGAGAACATTGACCGACCTCCCCCTACCAGGAGACTGACCTTGAATATGACATGCGCAATTGCATCAGCTGTGACATGACACAGGCAGTGTTGCCATTGCTTTTTCCATTCTCTCCTTGCTATCCTACTAATAGCAATGAATACAGTAACTCCAGACATACTCCGAACGTTTTGGCCGTGTTTCGCCATCGTTTGGATGCTTATTATACATCTGGCGATGGCCATGCAGAACATTTGTGAAGAGGAAATGAAAAATTTGATCCTAAAAATAATTTTAAAAAGTATCTGTGGGCTGTATGGGCATGCATGTAAAACATGCACTCTTGTAAAATGAGACGATAATTTTCAAAATAGATGCTTAGGAGTCCTATGTGTACGTTAAAATTTACCACAAATTTTTAACTTCATTTGGGTAGACGAGCATTTATGAGACGGTGTAACGTGGAATATTGGGATACAGTGGAGATCATTCAAGGGTTCCATGTAACTTCTATGTCGTTTCTAATAATGCTCCAGAAAGTAACCTTAAAAACAATAACGATTATAGTCTCCCCGAAATTAAAACATAGTACAACAACTTACGCTCTCTTACACTTACTAATTTGGATAGTACGTACGAATGCGACACAATAGCAAATAAGGCTGTATTATTAGTAGGAATGAGTGATTAACTGCAATTAATAGATTATCGCAATTATCCTGGAAATCAGTTACAGAAATATATGAATATTCACTCCACTTGATTTAATTTTACATTATCGATTATCCCTACGATTAACTGTTTCACTGTTTTATTGCAAATATCCTGTGTCCCTTGGACAGACTTGTCGCACTGTGGAAGACAGATGTGTCAAACATCGACGACACAGACCAGCCAGAAAAATCTGCAGTGATCCAGCATTGTCTCAGAACAAGACACAGCATGGAATACAAAAACAGCAAAATTCTCTCGTCGACATCTTCGTACTGGGACAGCATAATTAAAGAAGTAGTGGAAAGTCGCAGCTCGACTAATCTGTTTAACAGGGGCACATGATATCAAATAAGCACGGCATAGGATCCAGCGCTGGCCAAGTTAAAATCATAGCGACCGCCAAAAAGAACTGTTGGTTGTACAAGGGGTGACGCTGCGGTGGCGACATAGATATTTATTTGACAAACAGCGAGGATTGGCATCCGGCAGTGAAGATACGTATTTCAGCAGGCGGCTCCCGACAGATGGCTCTGGGGCAGCCGAAGGCAGCGCACAGTATGACTGATAGTCTTGCATGTGCTTGCATCTTCCGACAGGTGGCATAGCTGTGTCTCTTGCTACCGATCTGTATATCTGTGCTACTCGTCATCAAATTTCGCGCCTTCACGCCTGGCCATTTTCTTATCAGCCTGTCATCAATAGGAGGCTTCGGTCTCAACCGCAGCAGTGTGTTCGACACGCATAAAGACGTTCGTCAGTTGTGCCGACTACGTATTGTGGAAAATTACCCAATGGTTTCCGACATCTCGCCCGAGAAACATTTTTGCAGCTAGGCAGTCGGGAAAGCCTCATGCAACATTTTCCTTTTTTGTTCAGTGTCCACTTTCTGTCTATAAGCTGCTTACGAAGAAAGTCCGATTGTCCCATAGTACTCATCATGAAACTTCGACGCAAATTGGTACAGTTCATGTCGACTGTGTTTTGTCTACGTTTGCTGGGGGAAAAAAAAAACTGGCGAGCTAATAGTAGCGTCTCAAGTATTATAGCAAAGTCTTGAAGGTGTAAATTCAGAAATAAATAACGCATCAAGTGTATTTGAACATGAACGTCTTTTTGATGTGCTTTGAGCAAACCTTCTTATTTCTGTCGCAATTTATACCACAGCTGCTGATCGGTACGAGATAAGTGAACCTGAAAGTTTTCAGGACTGGACGTAAATAAGTATACATTCCTCTCACGTACCCTGACCACACCACTGCAATGTCAATATGTCATTCTTCCTCTGCTCCCCACCCGCCTACGAGCCAGTTGGACCTCCATCTGTAACAAAGCCTTATTATTGTGTCCGCTTCCCAAGTTATTGTGTGCAGACACGCACTAAGTTGAAATCATGACACCAGAGAAACTAAGAATAGCACGAAATATTTTGAGGAAGGTGACGCAGGTTTATGTAAATGTAAGCTGTGCTTGCCCTCCCGGTTGGCCGTGCTGTCTAACGCACGGTTTTCCGGGTGGGAAGGCGCGCCGGTTCCCGGCACGAATCCGCCCGGCAGATACGTGTCGAGGTCTGGTGAGCCAGCCAGTCTGTGGATGGTTTTTAGACGGTTTTCCATCTTCCTCGGCAAAAGAGGGCTGGTTCCCCTTATTCCGCCACAGCTATACTATGTCAGCGATTGCTGAGCAAACAAGTTCTCCACGTACGCGTACACCACCAGTACTCGACCACGCGAACATAGGGGTTACACTCGTCTGGTGTGAGACGTTCCCTGGGGGCCGAACCGCACAATAACCCTGGGTTCGGTGTGGGGCGGCGGAGGGGTGAAGTGGACTGCGGTAGCCGTCGTGGGGTTGCGGACCACTGAGCTGCGGCGGGGCAGAGCCTCTCGGTCGTTTCCAGGTCCCCGGTTAACTTAACGTAACATAACATAAGCTGTGCTTCAAGGCTGTGGAATGTATAGGAAATACAACAATCCTAATGAATCGCTTGAAAATTAACCATTCATTTGCAGAAGACAATCACGCCAGTACACCTTCCGTAACGTACAATATTGTTGAGTAAACAGTACATTATCCTTGCTAAACATATAGTGTATGTGCAATGATTGTCGTCGTTTGTCCTGACACTGCAAAGCTTTCACTGGCTCGGATTACTTGCAAGACCGCAAGTTCCTGTTCCAGAGTTTCTGTATTTCGACTCCTCTATCAGTTCCTTCATTTTACCCGCCAGGGTAGCCGAGAGCGCTAACGTGCTGCTTCCTGGACTCGGGTAGGCGCGATGGCTCCGGATCGAATCAGCCGGGAGGATTGACGACGATAGCTGGTGTGCAGGCAGCATGGATGTGGTTTTGAGGTGGTTTTCCACATCCCGCTAGGTGAATACCGGGCTGGTCCCAACATTCCGCCTCAGTTACACAGGTCGCAGACATCTGAACACAGTCACGCTATTTCATGGATTCCACTAGACACAGACAGTTGGGGTACACTAATTCCGTCCTGGGGGTACGGGGTGGCGGCAGGAAGGGCATCTGGCCACCTCTTACAATTAACATGCCAAATACAATTAACCATACCGGCCGGGGTGGCCAAGCGGTTCTAGGCGCTACAGTTTGGAGCCGCGCGACCGCCACGGTCGCAGGTTCGAATCCTGCCTCGGGCATGGATGTGTGTGATGTCCTAAGGTTAGTTAGTATTAAGTAGTTCTAAGATCTAGGGAACTTATGACCTCAGAAGTTAAGTCCCATAGTGCTCAGAGGCATTTTGAACAATTAACCATGGCCGCACCTGCGTAATAGTTGGACAAGGCGCAAGCGATAGTATCAGTTCCTTCATTTTGTGGGCAACGTTTTGAATCATCCTGTACACTGAAGTGTACTTCTTAATATCGTGTCGGATCTCCTCTTGCGCGACGTAGGGCAGAACGCGACATGGCATGAAGTCAACAAGTCATTGGAAGCCCCCTGCAGTAATACTGAGCCATGCTGCCTCGATAGCCGTCCACATCAGCGAATGTGTGGCCAGTGCAGGAGTTTGTGCACGAACTGACCTCTCGATTAGGTCCCATAAACGTTCGATAGGATTCATGTCAGGCGATGTGAGTGGCCAGATCATTCTGTCGAATTGTCCAGAACGTTCTTCAAACTAGTCTCGAACAAGTGTGGCCTGGTGACAAGACAACATTGTTTGGGAACATGAAGCCCGTGAATGGCTGTAAATAGTCTCAGAGTAGCCGAACATAACCATTTTCAGTGATCCGGTCGGTTGGGTCAGAGGACTGAGTCCATCCATTTAAGGACAGGCTACACCATTATGGAGCCACCACCAGCTTGCACAGTTCCGTGTTGACAACTTGGGTCGATGTCTTCGCGAGGTCTGGGCCAGAACGGATCCTACTATCAGCTCTTACCAACCGAAATCGGGACTCATCTGGCCAGGCCAAGGGTGACCAGTCTCTGGGATCCAACCATTATGGTCACGAGCCCAGGAGAGTCGCTGTAGGCGATGTCGTGCTGTTAGCACAGGCTCTCATGTCTATTGTCTGCTGCTATAGCATATTAACGCCAAATTTCGCCGTACTGTCCTGATGGATACATTCGTCGTACGTCCCACATTGATTTCTGCGGTTATTTCACGCAGTGTTGCTTGTCCGCTAGCACTTACAACTCTACGTATACGCCGCTGTTCTCGGTCGTTAAGTGAAGGCGTTGTCCATGGAGAGAGGTAATACCTGAAATTTGGTATTCTCGGCACATTCTTGACATTGTAGATCTCGGAATATTGAAATCCCAGACGATTTCGGAAATAGAATGTCCCATGCATTAATTATTATTAATATTATTATTTCGTATTCAATGTGTGTTAATTCCCATCAAGCGGCCATAATGACGTCAGAAACCGTCTCACGTGAGTCATCTGAGTACAACCGATAGATCCTTTTTGTACCTTGTGTACGCGAACTACCACCATCTGTATATGTGCGTATCACTATCCCATGACTTTTGTCACCTCAGTGTATCATTGTGAAATCCGATGACTCTGTAGATTAAGTCACAATCATTTATTTTCACAAAATGTATTTGGGCTACGGCTGTTGACTTGAGTTATCCTTCACAAAGTAAAATGGCCAAATCATTAATATCACTTACATCTGTTATAGATTATCCTCCAGGGATTGCGACCGTATTATAGCATAGAATTCTGCATAAGTCACGACCATTTATTTTATCCACTTAGCATTTCTGTGGTTAACAATTATCATCTTCTGTATCGTCGTTAGCAGGGCCTTGCCGAGGGCGCATACACAAAGGGGGCGCAAAAACTGACAAAAAACAATAGCAAAGGAAGACAGTTCAAGAATTAACTGGAGAGATCAACGACAAGAAGATTTACCCTCAATCCGTGATTTTAAACGCACACTGTTGTCACAATGTCATTTCGGCCAAGTAGTATAACCAAGAATCGACTACTTCTGAACAGACGTCTATCGTTAACATGCTTAATGTGGCAACAGCGCGCTTGAATCACACAGCTGCCACGTACACAGCTGGCTCATCTTCAGCAACAGAGTTCTTGTTGCTACTTTGCTATGGTATTGTGGGACTTCAAACGTCGGCGGGAAGGTGCCGAAGCAAATATGGTGTTTGACTAAAGACTTCGATTTTCCCCGATTTCTGACGACAGAGTAGTGATAACTTTGAAGAACAGTGACATGATGTATTGTCATCCATAAGAATTCCATCGTTGCTTGGGAACATGAAGTGCATGAATGGCTGCAAATGGTGTTCAAGTTGCCGAACTGTGGTGTGCGTACTGTAAGACCTTCATTACACACACCATCAGATTATTTTACTTGTCGCTCTAACGAAGTAGGCGAGTGTCAGCAATATGTCTCGTGGTCTTATTGGGGCGTGTTTATCTTCTGCCATTAGGTCAGACGATAGAAATGCCACTTGCACACTTAGAGTAGCAGCTTGATAGTGACCAACTTTAAACAGAACTTGATTAATTTTCACACACATTTATTAAAATAATAACAAGCATAAAAATTACTTAACTTGGTTCGGGATGCTATTTACAATTGACAATCTGAAGTTCCTTTGGTATTGGTATGTTAATCTTATTCTCACATCTATCTCTGATACTTGACAAAAATGTCTATACATCTATCTTCATGGCTATGCACAGGAATATGGTAATCTTATTAGGCGCAGACTGAAACTTGACTATAGACTGGTACAGACATATGTAGAACTCGTACAGACTGGTACAGACTAATGCAGACTGGTACAGACTGGTGCAGACAAATGCAGACTGACTAATCGGAGGTTTGTACACTCGTTATAATACCTTGCGCGTTCATGTATCATAGGCGAGTGTGATCAGTGAGGAGAAAAGGTTCTACGTTAGCAGCAATCTCATTGGCTGCGTTACATATTAATACGCGGATCGGCGGAAGCGGAATTTGGTCCGTTTTTATGGCAGCGCCATCTCGTAGTGCGGAGACGGACGAGCGCTGCGCCTGCGCTGTTGTGCTTAGCGAGGCCTGCTCTAGTGGGAAAGTTGTGTACACACTGACTACACGGAACTATGTACTCAATACGAACATAACCATTTCCAGTCAATGATAGGTTCAGTTGGACCGGAGGACCCAATCCATTCCATGTAAACACAGCCCACACCATTATGGAGTCACCAACACCTTGCACAGGCCTTGTTGACAACTTGGGTCAACAGGTTCGTGGGATCAGCGCCACACTCGAACCCTACCATCAGCTCTTGACAATTGAAATCGGGATTCATCCGACCAGGGAATCGCTTTCCAGCCGCGTTGGGTCCAACCAATATGGCCACGAGCCCAGCAGAGCCGCTGCAGATGATGTCGCGCTGTTAGTAAAAACACTCACGTCGGTAGTCTGCTGTCGTAGTTAAAATCGACTGCCAGAAAGAAAACAATCCCGCACAAGTTCACAGAAGAGGACAACACAGCACGTTCTTCCTCGCAGTCGGTTTTGACAGAAAACCTACACATCGCTATTTAAAAAATACATAGCTTATGTCCGACTGAATGTTCATTAGAATATCGCGTAAAAATGTGAAGTAAATCGCTCAAGAAATTTTCCAGATTTTTTCTGACAACGTTTCTCGTTGATACCTTCGTAACTGCATCTCTCTGTGAAAACCTGTTGATTCCTGTAACTACGTTATGACAGAGAGATATGAAAGTGCATAGATTCCTCTAACCCGGCAGAAACTAGGTTTCTACTATAAGAAATCATTATTGGTTCTCCTGTTAAATTTAACAAAATGGAGCTACGAGGTTTTCATTGCCTACCAGCAATATATACACTGATAAGCCAAAAATGTTATGACCGTTGCCCACCGCTAGGTT
Source organism: Schistocerca gregaria (assembly GCF_023897955.1). Lineage (NCBI taxonomy): Eukaryota > Metazoa > Arthropoda > Insecta > Orthoptera > Acrididae > Schistocerca > Schistocerca gregaria. The sequence continues at coordinate 131,838,081 of NC_064931.1, read as the reverse complement.
GGATGCCGCCTGGTGGCGTTGCGGGCAAGTGACGCCGAAACAAAAGTACACTACGGGCCATTAAAATTGCTACACCAAGAAGAAATGCAGGTGATATACGGGTATTCATCGGGCACATATATTATACTAGAACTGACATGTGATTACATTTTCACGCAATTTGGGCGCATAAATCCTGAGAAGTCAGTACCCAGAACAACCACCTCTGGCCGTAATAACGGCACAACACAGTTCATTGAGAGTAGTGGCTGGCGTATTGTGACGAGCCAGTTGCTCGGCCACCACTGACCAGACGTTTTAAATTGGTGAGAGATCTGGAAAATGTGCTGACCAGGGCAGCAGTCGAACATTTTCTGGATCCAGAAAGGCCCGTACAGAACCTGCAACATGCGGTCGTGCATTATCCTGCTGAAATGTAGATTTCTGCAGGGATCGAATGAAGGGTAGATCCACGGGTCGTAACACATCTGAAATGTAACGTCCACTGTTCAAAGTGCCGTCAATGCGATCAAGAGGTGACCGAGACGTGTAACCAATGGCACCTCATACCATCACGCCGGGTGATACGCCAATATGGCGATGACGAATACACGCTTCCAATCTGCGTTCACCGTGAAGTCGCCAAACATGGATGTTACCATCACGATGCTGTAAACAGAACCTGGATTCATCCGAAAAAATGACGTTTTGACATTTGTGCTCCCAGGTCCGTCGTTGAGTACACCATCGCAGGCACTCCTGTCTGTGATGCAGCGTCAAGGCTAACCGCAGCCACGGTCTCCGAGCTGATAGTCAATGCTGCTGCAGACGTCGTCGAACTGTTCGTGCATATGGTTGTTGTCTTGCAAACATCTCCATCTGTTGACTAAGGGATCGAGACGTGGCTGCACGATCCGTTACAGCAATGCGGATAAGATGCCTGTCATCTCGACTGCTAGTGATACGAGGCCGTTGGGATCGAGCACGGCGTTCCGTATTACCCTCCTGAACCTACCGATTCCATATTCTGCTATCAGTCATCGGATCTCTACCAATGAGAGCAGCAGTGTCGCGATACGATAAACCGCAATCGCGATAGTCTACAATCCGACCTTTATCAAAGTCGGAAACGTGATGGTACGCATTTCTCCTCCTTACACGAGGCATCACAACAACGTTTCACCAGGCAACGCCGGTCAACTGCTGTTTGTGTATGAGAAATCGGTTGGAAACTTTGCATATCTCAACACGTTGTAGGTGTCGCCACCGGCGCCAACCTTGTGTGAATGCTCTGAAAAGCTAATCATTTGCATATCACAGCATCTTCTTCCTGTCGGTTAAATTTCGCGTCTGTAGCACGTCATCTTTGTGGTGTAGCAATTTTAATGGCCAGTAGTGTATATAGCGTACGTCCGTGGGAAAGTTCATTAGAGTATCGTGTAAACTTTGAAGTAATGGTGTCAGATTCCATTGGTAAAACAATAATACGCCCTTTATATTTATTAAAATCTTCCGGTGTTGTTGTGAGGGTTTTAGTTGCTGCTACTCTGAGCCAAACGGAGCAGTGGCAGGCGGACGGTGACGGAAGTGCTTAAGTGCATGTCGTTAGGCGATGATAGGTCTCTGACGTCTGCTCGTCTGTCGAGTAGCAGCCGTGCTTGCCTTTCGGCCGCGGCCAATTCTGGACCGCAGAAGCTACTGCTGGCTGAGTGTCGCCAGCGATAATAGCGCTCGCAAGTTGCGTACTAAGCGAGCTACTAGTTGTAGTCTCTCATGAAACAACGAATCCAAGCCTTTACACCCAAGTCTAGCAGTGAAGTGCCTCGCACTACGACGATATCCCTCTCGCGTTCTGCAAAGGTTTCTTTGGTTGTATCCGTGCATTTTATTGGTCGCCTCATCTTATTCTCGTCAATTGGATTATTTAAACAATAACCTTCAAAGAATAATTCGGCACGCCCTTTTCATTCCACGCTTAAAAGAACCAGACACTCACGAAGAAAGTTTTCATTGGAAGGCATTCCTTCATTGCGGCAAATTGTATTTCATCCGGCACCTGCAAATCACCCTTGTCCGTTGGTGGATGTAACTTTTATTAAGCTCTGCTTTCGAAAGGCTCTTGTTATTGCGCGGACTTCCGTCTGCATGGGCCGGCGTAAGCTCAACTTGGTCGTGTAACTGTTATACACCGCTTCGAGGCCGGCCGGAGTAGCCGTACGGTTCTAGGCGCAACAGTCTCTAACCGCGAGACCGCTACGGTCGCAGGTTCGAATCCTGCCTCGGGCATGGATGTGTGTGATGTCCTTAGGTTTAAGTAGTAAGTTCTAGGTGACTGATGACCTCAGATGTTGAGTCCCATAGTGCTCAGAGCCATTTGAACCATTTTTGAACAGCGCTTCGAGGATCTCCCATGGAGGCTTTCCCTGTCTGGTTGCAGAAGATAGGCGGTTCAATTAAACAATGCCTGACAACGACTTTGTGGCGTCATGCATAGCGGCCCAGGTAGCGACGCCTTCTGACGCTCGCCACTTGCTTTTTTTCTTCATTCTCCATATTTTCATTCGCTAATATCTTACGGTATAATATTCTGGGATAATTCCTCACTTAGGCAAAAAGCCTTCATTGCACAAAAGAAAGTAATTACAATTATGTGTGGGGTTCACACACAAAGCTCTTGTAGACATCGCTTCAAGCCATTACACAGGGAGACAGTTATTGAACTATACGAAATAAAATAGTCACAACTTCTGAACGGTTTGTGTTAGTACGTTCAAATTGCACGGTTGGCAGCGGGGCATGATGGGAATTAGTATGATGTGAATATGATTTGATTTAGCGACGAAGCCACTTTCGTTTCGATGGGTTCGTCAGTAAGCAGAATGGGCGCATTTGGGGGGCTGAGAATCTGCGTTTAGCGATCGAGCAGTCTCTTCACCCTCAACAGAAAGATCCGCACCTAAAGACTGGAAAATTTCTCAAGTCACACCAATACCCAAAAATGGAAGTAGGAGTAATCCGCTGAATTACAGGTCTATATCACTAACGTCAATTTGCAGTAGGGTTTTAGAACATAGACTGTATTCGAACATTATGAAGTACCTTGAAGAAAACGATTTATTGACATATAGTCAGCACGGATACAGAAAATATCGTTCTTGTGAAACACAACTAGCTCTTTATACTCTTGACGTAATAAGTGCTATTGGCAGGGACTGTCAAATTGACATCTTGAACTCAGCTGCGTGTAATATTACGGTATACTGATAATTTTTACTTATGGACCGTCTGACAGCAACTGAATAAAACACAATTTTAGTGCCATACGCGTTTCGCCTTTATTTTCTGCAAGGCATCATCAGTGGCAGGTTGCGTGGACAATTTCTTACATATTACGCTCCTGTTGCATTTTTTGTGTTGTTCTTCTTCTTATGAACGCCAATTTGCGTTTTTTTCCCACATCCCACAGCACTATAAATTGAACGCTTGTTTTAATGCGGAGTATCGCCTCAGTTGTGCGACTGGATTCGTGATTTCCTGTCAGAAAGGTCGCAGTTCGTAGTAATAGACGGAAAGTCAACGAGTAAAACAGAAGTAATATCCGGCGTGTTTTGCCCCTCTATTGTTCCTGATCTATATTAACGACATAGGAACCAATCTGAGTAGCGGTCTTGGACTGTTTGCAGATGATGCTGTCATTTACCGTCTTGTAAAGTCATCAGATGATCAAAACGACTTGCAAAATGATTTAGATAACATATCTGTATAGTGCGAAAAGTGGCAATTGTCTATGAATAAAGGAAAGTGTGAATGTATTCACAAGTACTAAAAGAAATCAGCTAAATCTCGATTTCGCGATAAGTCACACAAATCTGAAGGCTGTAAATTCAACTAAATACTTAGAGATTACAATTACAAATAACCTAAATTGGGACACTCACATAGATAATATTGTGTGTAGGGCAAACCAAAGACTGCGATTCACTGGCAGAACACTTAGAAGGTGCAACAGGTCTACTAAAGAGACTGCTTACACTACGCTTGTCCGCCCTATTCTGGAGTATTGCTGTGCCGTGTGGGATCCGCATCAGGTGGGACTGACTGATGACATCGAAAAAGTACAAGGAAGGGCAGCTCGTTTTGTTTATCACGAAATATGCGAGATAGTGTCACAGGCATGATACGTGAGTTGGAGTGGCAATCATTAAAACAAAGGCCGATCGTGCTGTGTCATCAGTCTTCCATTGTCAGTCATATTTGCTTACTAGTTTCCTAGCGTCAGTATCGTGAATTACACGTCATTTCGTAACTCATTTGTTTTTCCAAGCTCTGCTGGTACTGCTGTAGAGATCCCAGTGGGATATCTAACGCGCGTCGTAAATTGCGAAAGAAACAATTGGTAACACATTTCGTGCGCCACCCTGTAGTTCAATAATTGTCACCCTATAAGTATAGAAATCTAAATCATTGCTATGTTTAAAGTATTCAGAGCTTTGTAAATCCGCTTGCTACAATGCTATTTTCTAGCTGCTTGGCCGGCCGCGGTGGTCTCGCGGTTCTAGGCGCTCAGTCCGGAACCGCGCGACCGCTACGGTCGCGGGTTCGAATCCTGCCTGGGGCATGAATGTGTGTGATGTCCTTAGGTTAGTTAGGTTTAAGTAGTTCTAAGTTCTAGGGGACTGATGACCACGGATGTTAAGTCCCATAGTGCTCAGAGCCATTTGAACCATTTTTTCTAGCTGCTTGCTAATAACACCTGTTTTCGTTAACCTTTGTTTCTATTCTTACGTATAACTATTGAGAATATTGGGTGATTATACTATAGTACTTACGTCTAGGTGTTTTTGACGTCTATAAAACATCGATTGATGCTGTCACTGTCTAATTATTTGGTTGTTATGTCTTACAGACTGCGTGATTATATGAATATGGAAGCTATACAGCTAAGTGTTTTTGACGTCTATAAAACATCGATTGGTGCTGCCACTGTGTAATTATTTGGTTGCAATGTCTTCCAGGTTGCGTGAATATGTGAATTGGCAGCTATACAGCCATATCTCCACCGCTAATGTTAATGTAGACGAGACTCTTTTTTTCGCTATAGCCTTTCTCTGTTTACTAGCTTTTGTACTTTTGATAGCTTTTTTCGACAGAACACCAACGATTTTATAAGGGTACAGTTTCGTTTTAATTTATTAATCTATGAGTTTCTTTGTACTAATGATTTGCTCTTTGCTGTTGATTTTGTCTTTGCTTGTGTAATTTTAGTGGCTCTGTAAGTTTATCCACTATCTATATTTAAGATGCAAATAAAATTTTTATATAGTATTTATGTTTAAAATTAGATTTCTCGTTTAATATGCTCTGTGGGTAGATATTGAATCGCACCCAAGAGGTAGGATAAAGGGGGGTGGGGGGTGGGGGGAAGGTGGTTAGGTGCGGATGGTACTTAACTTTGAAGCTGATTTGTTTGGACTTAGTGATCTCTGGGGCAGAAGGTCACTGAGCTCTTTTCAAAATTTATTTTAACACGAAAGCAAACAGTACATACATCGCTGCTTGAGCAATACAGGAAAATACATGTTTTGTGGTCTTCAGTCTAAAGACGGGTTTGATCCAGCTCTCCATGCTACTTTATCCTGGGCAAGCCTCTTCATCTTCGGATAACTTCTGAAGCTGTTTAATGTATTCATCACCTGGTCTCTTTCTACGGTTTTTACTCTCCACACTTCCCTTCAATACTAAACTGGTGATCCCTTGATGCCTTAGAACGTGTCCTATCAACCTATCCCTTCTTCTAGTCAACTTGTGCCACAAATTCCTCTACATCCCAATTCTATTCACTACCTCAAAATGGTTCAAATGGCTCTGAGCACTACGGGACTTAACTTCAGCGGTCACTAGTACCCTAGAACTTAGAACTACTTAAACCTAACTAACCTAAGGACATCACACACATCCATGCCCGAGGCAGGATTCGAACCTGCGACCGCTGCGGTCGTCGAACCTGCGATCGTAGCGGTCGCGCGGTTCGAGACTGTGGCGCCTAGAATCGCTCGTTCTCTCCGGCCGGCGGCTATTTACTACCTCTTCATTCGTTTCTACCCATCTATTCTTCAACATTCTTCTGTAGCGCCATATTTCGAAAGCTTTTATTGTTCTTCTGTCTAAACTGTTTATCGTCCATGTTTCACTTCCATACATGGCTACACTCCGTACAAATACTTTCAGAAAAGACTTCCTGACGCTTAAATCTGTACTCGATGTTAACAAATTTCTCTTCTTCCGAAACGCTTTCCTTCCCATTGCCAGTCTACATTTTATATCCTCTGTATTTCTATCATCGCCAGTTATTTTGCTCCCCAAATAGCAAAACTCGTTTACTACTTTAAGTGTCTCATTTCCTAATCTAATTCCCTCAGCATCACCCGATTTAATTTGACTACATTACATTATCCTCCCTTTGCTTTTGTTGATGTTCATCTTATATCCTCCTTTCAAGACACTGTCCATTCCATTCAACTGCTCTTCCAAGTCCTTTGCTGTCTCTGACAGAATTACAGTGTCATCGGCAAACTTCAAAGTATATACTAAGATGGTATCTGTCCTTCTAGACATGTCCGAAAGGACAGATACCATCTTAGTATATATATAGATACGGCTCACCGGCCACTTGACCATCTTCTTCTTCTGTGCGAATGCACAAACAGTGCCCGAACTCTTACGGGAATCGGTAAAGCCGCGAGTAATGAGTATAATGGGCAGGGGCACTACGCATTTAGTGCGGGACAATACGTTGAGAATGTGAGTTTCGCGGGAGGCGTGCCAAAGATAAATCCCTGCAGTCGCGCTATCCTCTGTGTCCTCAATAGAGCGTCTGCCATGTAAGCAGGAGATCCCGGGTTCGAGTCCCGGTCGGGGCACACCTGTCAACGCCTGTAAGCAGCTAAGGGTGTTCATTTCATTGTAATTTAAACTTCAAAGTTTTTATTTCTTCTCCCTGGATTTTAATCCTACACCAAATTTTTCTTTTGCTTCCTTTACTGCTTGTTCACTATACAGATTGAATAACATCGGGGATAGGCTACAACTCTGTCTCACTCCCTTCTCAACCAATGCTTCCCTTTCACGCTCCTCGACTCTTGTAACTGCCTTCTGATTTCCGTACAAATTGTAAATAGCCTTTCGCTCCCTGTATTTTACCCCTGCCACCTTCAGAATTTGAAAGAGAGTATTCTGGTCAACATTGTGAAAAGCTTTCTCTAGGTCTACAAATGCTAGAAATATAGGTTTGCCTTTCCTTACTCTATCTTCTAAGATAAGTCGTAGGGTCAGTATCGTCTCGCGTGTTCCTACATTTCTACGGAATCCAAACTGATTTTCCCCGAGGTCGGCTTCTACCATACTTTCCATTCGCCTGTAAGGAATTCGTGTTAGTATTTTGCAACCGTGATTTATTAAACTGATAGTTCGGTAATTTTCACACCGGTCAGCACCTGGTTTCTTTAGAATTGGAATTATTATATTCTTCTTGGAGTCTGGGGGTATTTTGCCTGTCTCATACGTTTTGTCATGGCTGGCTCTCCCAAGACTATCAATAGTTGTTTCGACTTAGGTCTTTCATTGCTCTGTTAAATTCTTCGCGCAGTATCATATCTCCCTTGTCATTTTCATCTACGTCTTCTTCCATTTCCATAATATTCACCTCAGTTACGTCGCCCTTGTATAGACCCTCTATATACTCCTTCCAAAAACCTTTCCGCTTTTCCTTTTTTGTTTTTAGGACTGGTTTTCCATTTGAGTTCTTAAAATTCATACAGGCGGTTCTCTTTCCTCCAAAGGTCTCTTTAATTTTCCTGTAGGTAGTGTCTAACTTACCTCTAGTGATATACGCTTCTATATCCTTATATTTGTCCTCTAGCCATTCCTATTTACCTGTTTTGCACTTCCAGTCGATCTCATTTTTGAGACGTTGTATCCCAATTCGCCAGCTTCATTCACTGCATTTTTAAAGTTTCTCCTTTCATCAATTAAATCCAATATCTCCTGTGTCACCCAAGGATTTCTACTAGCCCTCGTCTTTTTACGTACTTGATCATCTGCTGCCTTCACTATTTCATCTCTCTAAGCTACCCATTCTTCTTCTACTGTATTTCTTTCCCCCATTTCTGTCAATTGTTCCCTTATGCTCTCCCTGAAACTCTGTACAACCTCTGGTTCTTTCAGTTTATCCAGATCCCATCTCCTTAAATTCCTACCTTTTAGCAGTTTCTTCAGTTTTAATCTACAGTTCATAACCAATAAATTGTGGTCTGAGTCCACATCTGCCCCCGTGAAATGTCTTACAATTTAAAACCTGCTTCCGAGATCTCTGTCTTACCATTATGCAATCTATCTGAAACCTTCCGGTGTCTCCAGGTCTCCTCCACGTATTCAACCTTCTTTCATTATTCTTAAGCCAAGTGTTAGCTCTGATTACGTCATGCCCTGTGCAAAATTCTACCAGGCGGTTTCCTCCCTCACTCCTTACCCCCAGTCCATATTCACCTACTACTTTTCCTTCTCTTCCTTTTCCTACTATCGAATTCCAGTCCCCCATCACTATTGAATTTTCGTCTCCCTTAACTATCTGAATAATTTCTTTTATCGCGTCATACATTTCTTCAATCTCCCCATCATCTGCGGAGCTAGTTGGCATGTAAATTTGTACTACTGTGGTAGGCGTGGGCTTCGTGTCTATCTTGGCTACAATAATGCGTTCAATATGCTGTTCGTAGTAGCTCATCCGCGTTCCATTTTTTATTTATTATTAAACCTACTCCTCCATTACCCTTGTTCGATTTTGTATTTATAACTCTGTATTCACTTGACCAGAAGTCTTGTTCCTCCTGCCACAGAACTTCACTAATTGCCACTATATCTAACTTTAACCCATCCATTCAGCTTTTCAAATTTTCTAACGTACCTGCCCGATTAAGGGATCTGACATTCCACGCTACGATCTGTAGAACGCTAATTTGGTTTCTCCTGATAACGACATCCTCCTGAGTAGTCCCCAGCCGAAGGTGCGAATGGGGGACTGTTTTACCTCCGGCATATTTTACCCAAGAGGACGTCATCATCATTTAACCATACGGTGAAGCTGTATGCTCCCGGGAAAAATTACAGCTGTAGTTTCCCCTTGCTTTCGGACTTTCGCAGTACCAACACAGCAATGCTGTGTTGGTCGATGTTGCAAGGCCAGTTCAATCGATCGTCCAGATTCTTGCCCCTGCAACTACTGAAAAGGCTGCTGCTCCTCTTCAGGAACCACACGTTTGTCTGACCTCAGTTGTGGTTGCATCTACGGTACCGCTATATGTAACGCTGAGGCACGTAAGCCTCCACACCAACAGCAAGGTCCATGGTTCTTTTGGTGGGGTGGGGGGGGGGGGGGGGGGTGGGGGAAGGAAAAGACGTACATAGTTAAAAACACTCCTTTCGAATAACAGAAAGCTCCTATCGGAGCGCAAAAAATATTGCTATTTATTTAAAAGACTGACTGAAATTTGGGGTACCAACCACCTTAATCCACCTTCCTCAGCACCTTTAACAAATTTGACAAACATTTTAGCATATGAATATATTCGCGCTTTTTTTTAACATACAACTCACCTCAAACTCCCACAAGCTCCCTTCCTGTAATTCACTCACACCCACTAGTCCATTGCTGTAAGTCGCTCATACCCATCTGATCTCAGCAGCGGTTCTAAGCGCTTCAGTTTGGAACCGCGTCACCGCTACGGTCGCAGGTTCGAATCCTGCCTCGGGCATGGATGTGTGTGATGTCCTTAGGTTAGTTAGGTTTAAGTAGTTCTAAGTTCTAGGGGACTGATGACCTCAGATGTTAAGTCCCATAGTGCTCAGAGCCATTTGAACCATTTTGATCTCAGCTGTCCTTTCTCATTCACTCATTCAACCCAACTCATTGTCTTTATCTCTCTGTCATTGTCTCCCGTGCTACAGCCACTGTCCTCTTCGTTCTGCCCTACTACTGCGGTCTCCTCCCACTTTCACTGTCTCCCTCTTGCTCTTCTTACTGTTAATATCTCATTCCTTCCTCCTGCTGATGTCTTTCCTCACTGTCACTACCTCTCTCTTCCTCGTCGTCATTGTCACTGGCTCTCATCGACTTTCACATTCTCTTCTATTTATTTCTCCCTGCCCCTTCCCTCGTACCTCCCCCCACCCGTAACTGTGTCCCTTTCTTTCACTAACAACGTCATTGTCTTCTTCGATATATCTATAACACAACCACTGTCTACTACGCAATGTGATCAAAAGTATCCGGACACCGCCAAAAACATACGTTTTTCATATCAAGATGCATTGTGTTGCCACCTACTGCCAGTTACTCCATACCAGCGACCTGAGTAGTCATTAGACATCGTAAGAGAGCACAATGGGGCGCTCTGTGGAGCTTACGAACGTGGTCAGGTGGTTGGGCATCATTTGTGTCATACGTCTGTACGAGAGATTTCCACACTCTTAAACATCCCTAGGTCCACTGTTTCCGATGTGATAGTGAAGTGAAAACGTGAAGGGACATGTACAGCACAAAAGCGTACAGGCTGACGTCGTCTGTTGACCGACAGAAACCGTCAACAGTTGAAGAGGTCCGTAATGTGTAATAGGCAGACATCTATCCAGACCATCACACAGGAATTCCAAACTGCATCAGGATCCACTGCAAGTACTATGACAGTCAGGCGGGAGGTGAGAAAACTTGGATTTCATGGTCGAGCGGCTGCTCATAAGCCACACATCACTCCGGAAAATGCCAAGCGGCGCCTCGCTTGGTGTAAGGAGCGTAATCGTTGGACGATTGAGCATTGGAAAAAACGTTGTGTGGAGTGACGAATCACGGTAAACAATGTGGCGATCCGATGGCATGATGTGGGTATGGCGAATTCCTGGTGAACGTTATCTGCAAGCGTGTGTAATGCCAACAGTAAAATTCGGAGGCGGTTGTGTTATGGTGAGGTCGTGTTTTTCATGGAGGGGGCTTGTACCCCTTGTTGTCTCGCGTGGCACTATCACAGCACAGGCCTACATTGATGTTTTAAGCACCTTCTTGCTTCCCTCTGTTGAAGAGCAATTCGGGGATGGCGACTGCATCTTTCAACAGGATCGAGCCCCTGTTCATAATGCACGGCCTGTGGCTGAGTGGTTACACGACAATAACATTCCTGTAATTGAGTGACCTGCACAGAGTCCTAACCTGAATACTACAGAACACCTTTGGGATGTTTTGGAACGCCGACTTCGTGCCTGGCTTTACCGACCGACGTCGATACCTCTACTCAGTGCAGCACTCAGTGAAGAATGGGCTGCCATTCCCCAAGAAACTTTCCAGCACCTGATTGAACGTATGCCTGCGAAAGTGGGAGCTGTCATCAAGGCTAAGGGTGGGCAAACACCATATTGAATTCCAGCATTACCGATGGAGGGCGCCACGAACTTCTAAGTCATTTTCAGCCAGGTGTCCGGATACCTTTGATCACATAGTGTATCTTCCAGTATTTATTACTTTTTGGTCTCTTTGCTACTGCCACTGTCTTTTTCGCTCACAACATAAAAAGGAAATATGTTCGTATGACAAAATTTTTAGGAAAAACTTGAAAGGTACTGAGGAAGGTAGAATGGGACAGCTGGTACCCTACTTTTCAGATAGGAATGTTACTCCACTGGTTCCTTTGTTTCCCTGCTGCAGCAGGGCGTGTAACTCATATGAAAGAAATTTATTGGTCAGTAAAATTTAGTTATTTTACTCATTATGCGAAACTGAAATAACACAAAAATAATATTACACCTCAAACAGCGTGACAGACAAAGATGTGCAAAAAAATTCTGGGTGTGCTTCAGTATTACAACAAGGGCTTTCCATATGATAATTGAGACTCTTTACAGCATATTTCTTCGTGCTACGTCACTTTATAAACTACGTTTTCACCTCACCTCACATGTACTTTACGTGTACAACTAGGGTAAATTTGAACTTCTGTATTTCGGAAATGGATAAACATATGAAGAAAATGTTTAAGATTGCTATAGATCGGTATCCTTGGAATATATCATAAAAATTGCATCCATTTGCTGTGAATAGCCGTTTCGAACTCCGCGGCTGGGTTTTGCTACCCAAAAAACAAGTTTATAGGGTGTTTCTCTACAACAGATAAAGATTGTTGAAAAGGGGGGAGATGGCTCTCCTATCTAAATGCCTAAAGAATATACCGTACAATTAGTGCTCTTTTGTTTGAAAATATGGTTTCAATTAAATCTGTGTTTGTATTAAATTTCTTGACTTAAATGAGTTCTGGACAACAACTCTTTTCCCAAAAGAATTTAAGACCACCAATTCCAGAGAGCCGTCTCAATTCTGTCTCCACGTAAACTTTCAAATTATTTCTTAGAATTCCTTATCCCAAACGGCTCTGATGACTATTAAAACAGTTGAATTAAAAATTAAAAGGAAAAATAACATAGCCTTAAATAAGCGGCTGTTACTGACCGTATTGAGTAGATTAAACAATACAAAGTGTAACTTACTGTGGGAACGCCTGTGACCAACTGGCAGAATCAGCACATGATAACACAAATTTTACTAAGCAAGAACGGCCGTGAGAGACCAGCCACAAAAGTTAGATTAAATATGAAGAAAAATATCATAGCATTAAGCAGACTGCTGTGCCTGACCAATTAAACAGATTTATTATTTAATACAAATAACACAGAATTAAGAATTGCAAAGAATTACTGTCAGTCTATCGAATGCTAGAATTGATGCGCTCAACTTCGGAGCAACTCTAGAAAGTACTTCAAATGATGGTTTAAGCAGTGCCCAATTACACCTAGAGCAATTTTTACGGATTCTACAATTAACTGCCAGCCAGTCTCCTGAAGCTCACACTCCTTTCAGAAGATTTTATGCAAGTTTTCATTTGCCTCCCTACATCCTTAGCACTCTGCCAATCAAAAACGCGCTTCTGCTTTCCGGCGGGAAGCGTGTGCTGGCTTTTTCTGTGAGAAGATTCCTCAGAGGTCAACTCGCAACCATCGTTTGTGACCCGCACATTCCTTTGCACTAAAAGGACGTCTTTTTACCTTATTCCACCCCTGACTCTTTTTCCAGGTACGCTATTCTGAATTTTTTTCTGTCCCACCAGAAAGGGACTTCTCACCCACTCTGTCCGCAATACAGGGGTTCTGAGGCCTCCAGCATGTAAACTGCGGCCTCCACACACTGCTCTCTCTCAGGACAGTAAATTTCCGCCACTGTAGAGCACGACAAGTCCTTTCCATACCCTCTTTAGCCGACAGTGGCTTCTAACGAAAGCATGACCCACTGCGACATTTCTGTCAGTGCTCAGATCTAATTAACTCCCAGACATGCAGTACTACAGAAATTGTTAGTACATGGTGCTAGCCATTGAAACGATCAATAATCCAGTTGTACTTCGTAAAAATTGATCTAAAACTGTAAATCAAAAAGAATATTAAACGTATACTTGCAAAACCTTGTATTGTATTGTATGTTAAGTGGGGGCCTAGAAACGACAGAGAGGCTTCGTCGCCGTCGCAGCCGCAGTGGTCCACAGCCCCATGACGACTACCGCAGTCCACTTCAGCCGCCCCACACCGAACTACTCTTTCAGGGTAAATGTGCCGTTCAGCCGTTATGTTTGTGTGAAGGGTAGTGGTGGTGTACGCGTACGTGGAGAATTTGTTTACGCAGCAATGGCCGATTAGGCGGAATAAGGGGAACCAGGCCGCATTCGCCAAGGCAGATGGAAAACCGCTTAAAAACCATTCACAGGCTGGGCGGCTCACCGAACCTCGACCCAAGTCCGCAGGTTGCATTCGTGCCGGGGACCAGGCGCTCCTTCCCAATCCGGAAACCGTGCGTTACGCCGTTCGGTTAACAGGGCGGTTTCAGCAAAACCTTACTACCTTACACTACCGACCTCTTAACTACACTACTGGTCATTGCTACACCAGGAAGATGACGTGCTACAGACGCGAAATTTAACCGACACGAAAAAGATGCTGTGATATGCAAATGATTAGCTTTTCAGAGCATTCACATGAGGTTGTTGCCGGTGGCGACACCTACAACGTGCAGACATGAGGAAAGTTGCCCACCGTATTCTCATACACAAACAGCAGTTGACAGGCGTTGCCTGGTGAAACGTTGCGTACCATCACGTTTCCGACTGATAAAGGTCGGACTGTAGCCTATCGCGATTGCGGTTTATCGTATCGCGACATTATTGCTCGCGTTGGGCGAGATCCAATGACTGTTAGCAGAATATGGAATCGATGGGTTCAGGAGGGTAATACGGAAAGCCGTGCTGGATCCCAACGGACTCGTATCACTAGCAGCCGAGATGACAGGCATCTTATCCGCTTGGCTGTAACGGATCGTGCAGCCACGCGTCGATCCCTGAGTCAACAGATGGGGACGTTTGCAAGACAACAACTATTTGCACGAACAGTTCGACGATGTATGCAACAGCATGGACTATCAGCTCGGAGACTATGGCTGCGGTTACCCTTGACGCTGCATCACAGACAGGAGCGCCTGCGACGGTGTACTCAACGACGAATCTAGGTGCACGAATGGCAAAACGTCATTTTTTTTAAATGAATCCAGGTTAAGTTTACAGCATCATGATGGTCGCATCCGTGTTTGGCGATATCGCGGTGAACGCACATTGGAAGCGTGTATTCGTCATCGTCATACTGGCGTATCACCCGGCGTGATGGTATGGGGTGCCATTGGGTGCACGTCTCGGTCAACCCCTTATTCGCACTGATGGCACTTTGAACTGTGGACGTTATATTTCAGATGTGTCACGACCCGTGGCTCTACCTCTCATTCGATCCTTGCGAAACTCTACATTTCAGCTGGATAATGCACGACCGCATGTTGCAAGTCCTGTACGGGCCTTTCTGGATACAGAAAATGTTCGACTGCTGTCCTGGCCAGCACATTCTCCAGATCTTCACCAACTGAAAACATCCGGCCAATGGTGGCCGAGCAACTGGCTTGTCACAATACGTCCGTCACTACTCTTGATGAATTGTGGTATCGTGTTGAAGCTGCATAGGTAGCTGTACCTGCACACGCCATCCAAGCTTTGTTTGACTCAATGCCCAGGCGTATCATGCCGTTATTACGGCCAGAGGTGGTTGTTCTGGTTATTGATTTCTCAGGATATATGCTCCCAAATTGCGTGAAAATGTAATCACATGTCAGTTCTAGTATAATAGATTTGTCCAATGAATACCCGTTTATCATTTGCATTTCTTCTTGGCGTAGCAATTTTAATGGCCAGTAGTGTAATTATCTGGTATGAGCGCAGAACTGTTGTGTTGTTACTTGATCTAGCAGAAAATTGTCTCACAGATCATATTCTGCGTGTTCTTGAGAGCAGGCCACTTTCATGTTGTGCCAGTCTTCATCACACCTCTTGTTTAGAGATTGCTTTCTTTTCTTGTTAACACTGGACATTAGTTGCACCCCAGCCAGCACCTCAGAACCCACAGTTCTGTGTCGTGGCAAGTACTGATCAATAGCAAAATGACCAGTAACAAAACAGAATTTACCAATAGATCAGCATCAACGTTGACATAGTCTCTACACTGTCTGTTCTTACAACGGCAGCCTCCAATCTATCTACAGTGCATTGATGCAACTCAATCTCAAGACCTAACACATTCATTCCCGAAATATTCATATGACATCACAATCAAATACTGAAGTATGACGGACGTTCAATTATAGCCGTCCAATAATAAACAAAAGTCAAGCACAACCAGTATGTGAGAATGTAAATGTAAACAACATAAACTATGACTGAGTTCAGATAATTAATACTGTGTTGGAAGTTACTGGTGATCTGCAGTTACTTTTAATTAAATAATTGGACTACAATTGTTGTCAAATACATGATCTTATAGATTAAGATGTGTACTTAACAGCTAAAACAGAACATATTGCCACAACTGGATAAAAAACATATGATGATTAAGAGACAGATCATTTCGACGCGAAACAAACAATGGAACCAAATATAAATCGTAGTTATTAAGCGCATAAGACTATTGTTTATTATTTACGTTGTGGGTAATGACACACTATTCTTGTCGCACATGACATTCATACTTACCCGCTGAGAAGTGACACATTCCAGGAAAGGAGCAATTGTTTTGGTTTGGCAGAGTATGACACTAGAATCAGACAGGATGTGGAGATTTAGTACAATCCAACTCTCAAAGACCTTGGTGTGGCAGTTGCTCAACAGCTGCCAGAGCTATCGTGCTGTGTAATAAATACACTGTATATTCTCGAATTCATGGTTAACCTTCAGTGTTCAAGGCATCAGTGACATATTGATCAGATCCAATGGTACTATGGTAGGAGGAGACATGTGGATTGTATTTCTGAACTACCCCATATTTGGGGACTAAACTCTGTTGTCAGTGTACTAAGCATCTTGATATTGTGTTTGTACTGTACAGACCTAAGCTATTACATTCACAAATTGTAGCTGCTTAAGGTTGTATGGCAGAACCACACCCCCCTGTATTTCAAGTGGTTTTATGGAATTCAGCCCCTTCTTTATCTTGATGTCTTCTTTTTCTTGAGCTCTTGGCTACTTGCGTCTTGGGCCCTCTTTCTCGAATTTCTTCTTCTCTTGTGACTTCAAATCCTCTTACTTTCACTCTTCTGAGTCTTCTTATCTTGTTTTGGGATCAAATTTGGATCCAATGTGGTTCTACTTTTGACAGTGGAAACATGATAACTGGAATTGTCAGATGGTAGGGTTACTCCCCAAGTAACAGATGTTTCTGCTTCATGCGCCGTCGTGCATGGCTGCAAGACGCAGGCGTAAAGAGACCAGCCAGCTCTATGATCGCGACACTGTCACGTCGTAAGACTTCCTTGTGTCCTAAGTAGCCTGCTATTACTGTCGAGGACTGTAGACTAACGTGAGTGTGATGATCTGACATCACTTCCAGTTTTCACCAGAATTGCGCAAGTCTCCTTCTTCAGGGTACTCGGATCATTGTGGCTTTCATAGTGATTCCTTCGCTTCAGCTTCTGACGTCATCTGCCTTCGAGGCCTGTGTATCTATTCGCGAGGACGATTCCCTGTGGCACGATCGTTGCCTTGCTGTCGTTAAAGCACTCTCCAGGGATCGCCTCAGGCCACCTCCTTCAGCGCGGACGACTTTCCTTTTTGTACGGCCTGTTGCAGCTCTTATCTGTCCGCTCTCCCACAGACTTACTCCCTGCTCCAGCCGCCTCTGCTTTCGTGATGTGTGCCTCTGCTGGGCTGCAGTCATCACAGTTCTGCTTACAACCTTTAACACTCTGCTCATACTGTACAAGATTGCTTAACGCTATGTGCTTATATGCACATCAAAAAAAAGTTTTGCGTCACCCCGTTACCAGAACTCCTGAAGATAGACGTTGACTCTGGATGTTGTATCACAGACACAGTCCCTTTGACTGTTCAGAGATATCGCTAAACCCACCCAATGATGTACACAACCATGCATGAGCAATGCCCGTCAGACGGAGGGGGTCCGACAGCCGATCAATTAAAGTCATTCCATCTGAAAGAAGGTACACAGCTCATGTTGTCTGTAGTTCAACCATGCCTAGACGGTCAACACCGCGGTTCGATCGCGACCGCATTGTTACTTTGTGCCAGGAAGGGCTCTCAACAAGGGAAGTGTCCAGGCGTCTCGGAGTGAACCTAAGCGATGTTGTTCGGACATGTAGGAGATACAGAGAGACAGTAACTGTCGATGACAGGCCATGCTCAGGCCGCCCAAGGGCTACTATTGCAGTGGATGACTGCTGCCTACGGATTATGGCTCGGAGGAAACCTGACAGCAACGACCCAATGTTGAATTATGCTTTTCGTGCAGCCACAGGACGTCGTGTTACGACTCAAACTGTGCACAATAGGCTGCATGATATGCAACTTCACTCCCGATGCCCATGGCGAGGTCCATCTTTGCAACCACGTCACCTTGCAGCGCGGTACACATGGGCCCAACAACATGGCAAATGGACAGCTCACGATTAGCACCAGGTCCTCTTCACCGATGAGTGTCACATATGCCTTCAACCAGACAATCGTCGGAGACGTGTTTGGAGGCAACCCAGTCAGGATGAACGCATTAGACAGACTGTCCAGGAAGTGCAGCAAGGTGGAGGTTCCCTGCTGTTTTCGAGTGTCATTATGTAGGGTCGAAGTTCGCCGCTGGTGGTCATTGAAGGCGCTGTAACGGCTGTACGATACGTGAATGTCATCCTCCGACCGTTAGTGCAACCATATAGGCAGCATACTGGCGAGGCATTCTTCTTCATGGACGACAATTCGCCGCCCCATCGTGCACATCTTGTGAATGGCTTCCTTCAGGATAACGACATCGCTCGACTAGAGTGTCCAGCATGTTCTCCAGACAAGAACCCAATCGAAGATGCCTGGGATAGATTGAAATGGGTCGTTTATGGATGACGTGACCCACCAACCACTCTGAGGAATCTACGTCGAATCGCCGTTGAGGAGTGGGACAATCTGGACCAACAGTGCCTTGATGAACTTGTGGATAGCATGCCACGACGAATACAGACGTGCATTAATGTAAAAGGATGTGCTACTGGGTAGTAGGGGTACCAGTGAGTACAGCAATCTGGACCACCATCTCTGACGGTCTCGTTGTATGGTGGTACAACACATAGTGTGTGGTTTTCATGAACAATAAAAAGGGCGGAAACGATGTTTATGTTGATATCTATTCGACTTTGTCTACAGTTTCCGGAATTCTCGGAAGCGAGGTGGTGCAAAGCATTTGTTGATGTGTGCATAACGAATACACACTTTGTATTTTGTCCGAGCGTTACATTTAAAGCAAATACGTAAATCAGATTTAAAATATATTACATAGTGAAAGGTACTATTGAAATATTGGTGACTATGGTAGACAGGCATCGGAGGGTGAATACGTGTTGTAATGTTTAGTACATTTTAACATTTCATGCAGTTAAGGTCTTTGCTACCCAGCATAACTGTCATCCACTATTAAAGTTAGTTACCAAATTATTAAGGCTATTTCCCTGTTACTTGAACTGGCCTCTCGACGTGCAAACAATGTCGCAGACGGGCTGGTGTTACCATCTGTGAACAGGACAGAATATGCCGGCCCATGTAATAATGTTTATCGTACTGTTCTTTTGTTACACTGTGTACTACATTTTGTTCTTTAAATGAGGTGGTATCTTAATACACATCATTAACTCATATTAAAAGTGCAATGTATCTTTTAAAGTTAATGTTTTACCTTTTAGTTTTATCTCTTGTTCCTTCTTTCCCAGTCTTCAAGTCATGGTCATTCCCAACTTCCTTCTCGGTGCTAACTTTATTTCTCACATCTGTTGAACGTTTCTTCATTAGTTTTTCATGGAGTGCTTCTTAAACGTTACAGGTTTGAACATGGTTGTTTCTCAGCAACCGTATATAAGTTTCAACGGAGAAATATCTCATCCAACCAGCTGTAAATAATTTTTGATACATTGAGCTAGGTTTCGACATCTCAAGGGATGTCTTCATCAGAATTAAATTTTAACAATCGTAAAATCACATTGCGAGCAGGCTCAGGCAGTAGTCAAAATTACGAGCAGACATGCTCAAGTAAAAAATTAAAAATTAAAAATGTTCCAGCGTTTTGTACGTATACCTTGTAATGAACAACATAAATTTTATGAAAATGTCATTCTTTTTGTAAAAACTCGTCGCCAGTTTTGATAAGGCCTCGTCCCTACTGCTGTGGAGGCCGAGTTGCCACCGTTGTTACGGTACACCGAGTCTTTTGAGTTCGTGAAACGGTTTCTGGTGCGGTACACCGCTAAGACAATTTCTCTCTGCCACTATTACAGAGCTACGCCCCAGGGTGAGGTAACAGGATAGGAGGACGAAGATGCTACAACACTCCAACAAATCAGCAACAAAGTCACACAAATGGGTTAAAAAGGTTTATTTACAATGAAATGAATACCCCTAGGTGCATACAGGCGATGACATAAGTCAACGGGGACAGTTGAAAATGTGTGCCCCGACAGGGACTCGAACACATGGTCTCCTGCTTACATGGCAGACGCTCTATCCAACTTCTTCTTCTTATTCTTATTCTTTTTTTCGGGAATTTGTTCGGGGCGGACGTCCGATGACAGCCATTTAGGTTCTCCTTTGATCTGTTCACTCAGTTTTTTGTTACAGAGAGTAGCTAACCCTCTGACCGAACACGCTGAGCTACCGTGCCGGCTTTCCATTTGAGCCACCGAGGAGACAGAGATTTTCTGGCACGTCTCCGGTAGACCCACATTCTCAACTTATTGTCCCGCTCTATATTCATAGTGCCCCTGCCCATTATATTACTCGCGACTTTTTGCATATTACCGTAAGAGTAAGGGCACTGTTTGTGCATCTGCACAGAAGAAGATGGTCAAATGGCGGGCGAGCCTTATATATATATATATACACTCCTGGAAATTGAAATAAGAATACCGTGAATTCATTGTCCCAGGAAGAGGAAACTTTATTGACACATTCCTGGGGTCAGATACATCACACGATCACACTGACAGAACCACAGGCACACAGACACAGGCAACAGAGCATGCACAATGTCGGCACTAGTACAGTGTATATCCACCTTTCGCAGCAATGCAGGCTGCTATTCTCCCATGGAGACGATCGTAGAGATGCTGGATGTAGTCCTGTGGAACGGCTTGCCATGCCATTTCCACCTGGCGCCTCAGTTGGACCAGCGTTCGTGCTGGACGTGCAGACCGCGTGAGACGACGCTTCATCCAGTACCAAACATGCCCAATGGGGGACAGATCCGGAGATCTTGCTGGCCAGGGTAGTTGACTTACACCTTCTAGAGCACGTTGGGTGGCACGGGATACATGCGGATGTGCATTGTCCTGTTGGAACAGCAAGTTCCCTTGCCGGTCTAGGAATGGTAGAACGATGGGTTCGATGACGGTTTGGATGTACCGTGCACTATTCAGTATCCCCTCGACCATCACCAGAGGTGTACGGCCAGTGTAGGAGATCGCTCCCCACACCATGATGCCGGGTGTTGGCCCTGTGTGCCTCGGTCGTATGCAGTCCTGATTGTGGCGCTCACCTGCACGGCGCCAAACACGCATACGACCATCATTGGCACCAAGGCAGAAGCGACTCTCATCGCTGAAGACGACACGTCTCCATTCGTCCCTCCATTCACGCCTGTCGCGACACCACTGGAGGCGGGCTGCACGATGTTGGGGCGTGAGCGGAAGACGGCCTAACGGTGTGCGGGACCGTAGCCCAGCTTCATGGAGACGGTTGCGAATGGTCCTCGCCGATCCCCCAGGAGCAACAGTGTACCTAATTTGCTGGGAAGTCGCGGTGCGGTCCCCTACGGCACTGCGTAGGATCCTACGGTCTTGGCGTGCATCCGTGCGTCGCTGCGGTCCGGTCCCAGGTCGACGGGCACGTGCACATTCCGCCGACCACTGGCGACATCATCGATGTACTGTGGAGACCTCACGCCCCACGTGTTGAGCAATCCGGCGGTACGTCCACCCGGCCTCCCGCATGCCCACTATACGCCCTCGCTCAAAGTCCGTCAAGTGCACATACGGTTCACGTCCACGCTGTCGCGGCGCTCTACCAGTGTTAAAGACTGCGATGGAGCTCCGTATGCCACGGCAAACTGGCTGACACTGATGGCGGCGGTGCACAAATGCTGCGCAGCTAGCGCCATTCGACGGCCAACACCGCGGTTCCTGATGTGTCCGCTGTGCCGTGCGTGTGATCATTGCTTGTACAGCCCTCTTGCAGTGTCCGGAGCAAGTATGGTGGGTCTGACACACCGGTGTCAATGTGTTCTTTTTTCCATTTCCAGGAGTGTATTATATCACGTCTTCTGGAGTAGGGAAGTCTTGCCCTAAAACAAGAAACAGCCGTGACACAATCTTTAGTTAATACTCGCACCTATACTGACAAGAACTTAACTCTGAGGTGTAGAATCCAGCCCACGTACAGTTATTGAGGATGACTGAGTCCTAGACAAAGTACACTGAGTCCATTACACTAAAATTCCTTCTCCAGTAACACGTTGTGACAGAATCTGTCTGTAACAGGCTTCACGGATCGGGACTAACACCACTGAACACAGACTGTCCTGTAAAGAGCTGCCGAGCGTACTTAAAACAGCGGCCGGTGACGGCGGCACCGTGTTGCTTCCTGGAGGCGTTTCACCAAGACCCGCTGTGGTTGGCGACTACAGGTTAGCCTCAACGCTCTTAATAATTCAAGTGGTGTCAAGACTGGAACCCCTGATTTAAATAAAGATGACATCTAAAGGTGGCAGGGATAAAATACAGAGACTGAAAGGCTATTTACAATTTGTACAGAAACCAGATGGCAGTCGATTCGAGGAGCATGAAAGGGAAGCAGCGGTAGAGAAGAGACAAGGTTGTGGCCTATCCCCGATGTTATTCAATCTGTATATTGAGCAAGCAGTGAAGGAAACAAAAGAAAAATTCGGAGCAGGTATTAAAATCCATGGAGAAGAAATAAAAACTTTGAGGTTCGCCGATGACATTGTAATTCTGTCACAGACAGCAAACGACTTGGAAGAGCAGTTGAACGGAATGGACAGTGTCTTGAAAGGAGGATATAAGATGAACATCAACAGAAGCAAAACGAGGATAATGGAATGTAGTCGAATTAAGTCGGGTGATGCTGAGGGAATTAGATTAGGAAATGAGACACTTAAAGTAGTAAAGGAGTTTTGCTATTTGGGGAGCAAAATAACTGATGATGGTCGTAGTAGAGAGGGTATAAAATGTAGACTGGCAATGGCAAGGAAAGCGTTTCTGAGGAAGAGAAATTTGTTAACATCGAGTATAGATTTAAGTGTCAGGATGTCGTTTCTGAAACTATTTGTATGGAGTGTAGCTATGTATGGAAGTGAAACGTGGACGATAAATAGTTTAGACAAGAAGAGAATAAAAGCTTTCGAAATTTGGTGCTACAGAAGAATGCTGAAGATTAGATGGGTGGATCACATAACTAATGAGGAGGTATTGAATAGATTTGGTGAGAAGAGAAATTTGTGGCACAACTTGACTAGAAGAAGGGATCGATTGGTAGGACATATTCTGAGGCGTCAAGGGATCACCAATTTAGTATTGGAGGGAAGCGTGGAGGGTAAAAATCGTAGAGGGAGACCAAGAGATGAATACACTAAATAGAATCAGAAGGTTGTAGGTTGCAGTAGGTACTGGGAGGTGAAGAAGCTTGCACAGGATAGAGTAGCATGGAGAGCTGCATCAAACCATTCTCAGGACTGAAGACCACAACAACAACAACGACATCACATCCCCCCCCCCTCCCCAAACCTTCTCACTGTCGCTGTGCACTGTGCTGGGAGGGCTGGGTGGTGGCGGGGGGGGGGGGGGGGTTGAAGGTCGGGACGCGGACTTTGATGAGGGGACTGCAGACGTCTGTCCACACCCTGGCGTTCAACTGGAGAGTGGTCGGAACACTAGCCAAAAATCCAGCCACAGG
Organism: Schistocerca gregaria; assembly: GCF_023897955.1. Lineage (NCBI taxonomy): Eukaryota > Metazoa > Arthropoda > Insecta > Orthoptera > Acrididae > Schistocerca > Schistocerca gregaria. The sequence continues at coordinate 131,814,421 of NC_064931.1, read as the reverse complement.
GGTGCACACTTGCGTCCCCTAGGACTCTGACTCTGCTGAAAGGGTGTCCAAGACTGCAGCTGGACAACCTGGAATGTCACAGAAGGAGGCCCGAAGCACTGAAGCCGCAGGCGACTGCTCAGAACGGGCCTCCATGATTGCCTCGACTAGAGGTGGCGACTGCGCTCGGCCAGCAGAAGACGAAGGCGGCTGTTGTTGGAGACCCAAGGAGCACTGGGTCTGCGAACAAAAAATCCACTGCAGAATCACGCAGTCAAGAAGGATGCATTTCGTTCTGATGCCACCGCGGCAACCCTGACGGCGCATGTACCGTATAAGACGACATGCTTAACATTCGTGACGACTCTTGGTGAACATTCTGTGATACACCTCCTGGAGCTGAAACCTGATGCGACATGGCGGAACGTAGGACCTCTGCGAGGGGGTGCTGGAGGTTCAGGAGGGTGCGATGCTGACAACCAACGTTCGGCTTCCCCAGTGGATTGTGGATGAAATAGTGCAATCATGACACGCTCAGTACTGCTGGCTTGGCGAAACTGACGAAAGTCGGCCGACGTGAACTATGAACCACTGCGGTTCTGCAAGACGAGTCAGTGGAATGTATGGTGTCGTATATGCTCGGCTGTGCGTACGATGTTCATGAGGCGTACAATGATGACGATACATGCTTAGCAAGTGACAGTGATAGTGAAACAGATGTCGGACCATGTAGTTCGTCATCCTTGTCGGACAGAAAGCTACAAATCCCGTCTACAGTGAAACGAAGTAAAGGACAACAGCTGTCCAAGGAGCAGATAGTTAACATAATTACGTACATTGAAGATCGCCAGCAGCAAAGTAAAAAAAAAAATGTACAGATTTCGGTAAGTCCGCAGCAATATGACCATGTAGTACACAAGACAACTACGGATATCGAAGGGCGGACAAGGTACACATGTCCCAAAAAGTGGTTTGCAAAAACAGACTTAATGTCTTACGGGATAACAGTGATCAGTGATTTTATAATGTTACTTAAAATCCGTCTTGATTGCAAATTTTTTTATTCATATGACCGGTTTCGGTTCATTCAGAACCATCTTCAGATCTGATATTTCAGATACAGGAGTGACCCGTCCAAATCCAGCAACTTTCACATGCATGTAGCTGGTTTTGGACGGGTTACTCCTGTAACTGAAATATCAGATCTGAAGATGGTTCTGAATGAACTGAAACCGGTCATATGAATAAAAAAAATTGCAATCAAGACGGATTTTAAGTAACATTACCAAAAAGTGGTGTTTGCGCGTTTCGAGGATGGTCAGTACAGTATAGTGATAGTGACCTATTACGTAAAGCACGTCAAACTGCGCGCGACATACATTACAGTGACTTCAAGGGAAGCAGTGAATGGTTGCATAACATATAAAAAGTTCTTTATAATTGAAAGCCGTAAGATCGAAATTTCAAACAAAGCGTCAACTTTACGATGCACAGCAAACTGCGGAATAGGCTCGATAATTTGTAGGTGAGTTAAACGTATCCCATCGTTCAGTAAGAAATTTGTGTTCATCTCCGACCAATCGCGATTTGAAGGGGAAATGTATATGAAATGAACCCTGGAAATTAGAGGTACTAAGAGAGTTGTGTCAAGATCACCTAAAATCAATGTCTAAACGCAGTCGTATATAATTATGCCGACTGTAATGTGGATGGTATATTGGCTGGAAAGTTATTTATTGTGCTGCGAGAAGATTGTGCTTTGCTACGTACGATTCTTTCTCGTGTGCGTGGTCTTGCAAGGGCATTAGGGAATATTTACATCACAGAAAGCTATGTTTCTGGCCAATAGATGCTCAAACTAACTTGCTTTTGCTTCATTCCTGGTCTGCGTATAAAAGTCATACTCCTTTAGAGCAAACCGTCCGTTCTGAAAAGTGTGTGACATTACAGTTCACGTTACCTGGAACCATTAGACAAATTTAGCCCCTGGATGTTTGTTTTCTCCATGCTTATAAAACATATTACCACGCTGTCTGCACTTTAAACGATAGTCAGTTTGCTCTTAATTTTGTTCAGAAGATAGAGGCAAAGGCAATGGATCTGTCTATAGACGCTGTGGGAGATCACTGCTCCAGTCCCATATGACGGTCCACCCACCACAAGTACGAAAATCTTGTTTTGATTTTTAAAAATCAGATATCTATCACTGAGTAGGACATCCTTGAGACGCTGGAAACTATGCTCACATTCCGCGGAACACACAAAAAGAACGTTCTTCCGGTGCAGTAGATCAGCAATCTGCACTCTTTTAGGTTTGGATTTTATACAATGTGTACGCTTTCCCATCAGCGCTTGCTGTCCGTAGACACTGCGAGGTGCTGGTAAATCCTTAATAGTCAACAAATACGTGTGCAGGGTGAATACTTTCATCGTCAATGACATGACCTAAATGCTCAATCTCTCATTTTGCCTTGTTACTCTCGAAGCCAGAATCCGAAAGAAACTTGAAGAGACATTAAAAATTTGACAAATGTTCTGTAGGTGTGTGACTGGAAACTACAATATCATTAACGTAGGTCTACATGTACATCTACATGGATACTCTGCAAATCCCATTTAAGTGCCTGGCAGAGGGTTCATCGAACCACCTTCACAATTCTCTATTATACCACTCTAGAACATTGCGCAAAAAAAAGAAAAAACGAACACCTGCATCTTTCCGTGCGAGTTCTGATTTCCCTTATTTTATTACGATGATCGTGTCTCCCTAAGTAGATCGGTGTCAAAAAATTTTTTCTAATTTGGATGAGAAAATTGGTGACTGAAATTTCGTGAGAAGATTCCGTCGCAACGAAGAACGCCTTTTTAAAATGATGTCTACCCCAAATCTTGTATCATTTCAGTGACACACACTCCCCAACTTCGCGATAAAAGAAAATGTGCTGCCCTTCTTTGAACTTTTTCGATGTACTCCGTCAATCCTATCTGGTAAGGATTCCACACCGCGCAGCAGTATTCTAAAAGGGGAAGAACAAGCGTAGTGTAGTCAGTCTCCTTAGCAGACCTGTTATACTCTCTAAGTATTCTGCCAATAGAACGCAGTCTTTGGTTAGTCTTCCCCATAACATTTTTTATGTGTTCCTTCCAATTTAAGTTGTTCGTAACTGTAATTCCTAGGTATTTAGTTGAATTTACGACCTTTAGATTTGACTGACTTATCACGTAACCGAAGTTTAACGCTTTCCTTTTAGCACTCATATGGATGACCTCACATTTTTCGTTATTTAGTGCAATTGCCAATTTTCGTACCATACAGATATCTTTTCTAAATCATTTTGCAATTTTTTTTTGATCTTCTGATTACTTTTCTAGTCTATAAACGACAGTGTCATCTGCAAACAACCTCTGCTCAGATTGTCTCCCAAATCGTTTATATAGATAAGAAACAGCAAGGAGCCTATAACACGACCTTGGAGAACGCCAGAAATCACTTCAGTTTTACTCGATGACTTTCCGTCAATTACGAAAAACTGTGACCTCTCTGACAGGAAATCACGAATCCAGTCACATAACTGAGACGATACTCCATAAGCACGCAATTTCACTACAAGCCGCTTGTGTGGTACAGTGTCAAAAGCCTTCCGGAAATCTAGAAATACGGAATCAATTTGAAATCCCTTGTCAATAGCACTCAACATGTTTGCTTCTGGTGGCACATCTGAAACAGCTGCTCTGCTGGACGAATATTACCAGCTATATGAAGAAAATCCATATAGCGAGGAAACTTATCTGGCTGCACAGAATACTCTCTCCTCAATCTCCGAGGCGAAGAGAGAAGAGCGGATTAAACTGATGACAGTGTGTGAGATGAGTAGAAGCAACCAGAAGGCCCGGAGATTGTTACGACGTCTCAACAACGATTTCTCCCAATCAAATACACACGCAAATGTGGAGGCAGATCAGATTGCATACCAGCTCTTGAAAAATGGTAAACCTGACTGTACCAGTAAAATCGGGAGACGAACCCTGGAATGGGAACCCGAGCAAGAGGGCAACTAGTAGATCATATAAGAACTGAACAGATCAAGAACTTTTGTCCTGGTGCAAATTGCTAGTTACTTGAACTAATGAATAATTATATCAAGAGCTGCAAGATACCTAAATCGCAGAGCAAAACAAAAATCATAGCTATAAATAAGCCAGGAAAAGACCAGGATGATCCCAAAAGCTATAGGTCTATCTCCCTTCTATGCCACCTGTATAAGGTGTTGGAAAGGCTGGCCCTCCAAAGAGTAACAGATATGATAGACCCATTAGTGATCCCCCAACAAGCAGGGAAGAGCTGCACAGCACAGGTGTAGAAGTGACACAGCATATATAGGACGGCTTCGAAAGGCGGCAGATCATAGGAGCTGTGTTTATAGATCTCTCAGCAGCCTGCGACACTGTCAACCATAGACTTTTGTTGCTGAAGTTGTGCAACCTCACCAAGTATTACCAACTAACCTGTATGATTAGAAATCTACTGCAGAATCGAAGATATTTTGTGGAATATCAAGGGCAAAGAAGCAGCTGGAGGCAGCTGAAAAACGGGTTGCCACTGGGAAGTGTGCTGGCACCCACTTTGTTTAATATATACACTAACAACCAGCAGTTACGAGAAGGAACACAAAGCTTCATATACGCAGATGACTGTGTAATCGCAGCTCAAGGATATAGCTTTGAGAGTGTGGAGCAGAAGCTCACTGATCCTTTGAAAAAATTGTGTGTCGGTTACAGGGACAATCAGCTGAAACCAAATTCATCTAAAACCCAGACTTGCACTTTCCACCTTAGAAACAAACAGGGTAGTAGAACCTTACAGACAGATTGGGAAGGAACATCTCTAGAACACTGAAAGACACCAAAATACTTCGGGGTCACTCTGGACTGTGCTCTCACACACAAGGAGCACTGAATAAAAGCAAAGCAAAAAGTGGCTGCCAGGAACACTGTTGTTAGGAAGCTGACAGGAACAACATGGGGAGCACAACTAAATACAGTGTGGACATCTGCATTAGACTATGCTACTCTGCAGCTGAGTATGCTTGCCCGTTATGGTGCAGATCCACACATACCAAGAAAGTTGTCCCTCTGAACGAAACATGTCGTAACATCACAGGTTGTCTGAGAGGCACACTTGTGGAAAAACTGCACTGCTTATCCAACATAGCCCCTCCGGATATTCGACCAGATGCAGCACCACAAAATGAAATGAAAAAGGCATTAACATTAAAATCTCACCCACTACACGGCCATCAAGCGGCACAGCAAAGACTTCACAGCACAGAAGCACTCGCTGATACTGAACATCAACATCAGGAGAAGAGATGGCAGGCCAGATGACAGCATCTGGAGGAGTGATTGATTCCACAAGAGTATTAGTTGAAAACAGCCTTGGTTGCAGTTTTAGTTTTTTTATTTATCAAAAATAAAAATAATAAAATTGCAACCAAGACTTTTTTCAACTAATACTAATAAACACTGGTTTCCAGAATGAGATTTTCACTCTGCAGCGGAGTATGCGCTGATATGAAACTTCCTGGCAGTTTAAAACTGTGTGCCCGACAGAGACTCGAACTCGGGACCTTTGCCTTTAGCGGGGCAAGTGCTCTACCATCTGGGCTACCGAAGCACGACTTACGCCCGGTAATCACAGCTTTACTTCTGCCAGTAGCTCGTCTCCTACCTTCCAAACTTTACAGAAGCTCTCCTTGCAGAACTAGCACTCCTGAAAGAAAGGATATAGCGGAGACTGGCTTATCCATGGCTTAGCCCAGATGGTGGAGCACTTGCCCGCGAAAGGCAAAGGTCCTGAGTTCGAGTCTCGGTCGGGTACACAGTTTTAATCTGCCAGGAAGTTTCAAACATTAGTTTGCTGATTCATGCCACAGATGGATTGAAAGGATTCCACAAGAAGCTTTTCTCTCTGGCCACACAGAGAAATGGTCCACATGGAAATCACTTAGTCGCCTGAGTCCCTTTGTCACAAGATCGAAGAGTAACCTGTATAGGTGGGGCTTCCAGTTGGAATCTGCTGTGGCCGCACACGGACATCGTAGCGCCTACTGCAACGGCATCCCACTTTACGTCGAACCATCACGGGATGCCTGCAGCACAGGGTGTATATTCACCTGGAAAACCTACGTAGTGTGTGTCGTCAAAACAAAGACTTACTGGCGGCCACAACACAACACACCACCAGGTCTCCAACAACGGCCGCCAGGGACGGCTACCCGTTCGCGGAGTCTGCAGAACAGCTTCACCAGAGGTCGTAGCTAGCCTAGGAACTATTTTGCTGCGCCAGGCACGTGATCGCAAATAGTTCCGGCAGATATATCCACCAACGGGCTTTATGAGGCGGCACACTGCCGGCAAAAGGCAGTTCGACGCACCGCTCGGAAGGATAGAGAGATGCCGCCCCGGCAGCCACGGCCACAGAGCATAGAAGGCTGTGGCCACGGCCAGACGCATCTTCTAGCTGGCCGATCTCTTGGTATAGTCGACGTTGTAGAACTGTTTGTGTACGCTCCCCGTCAGGAGTCGGATCTTTTTTTATTATTATTTGTTATTTTGTATTTGTGTCGATCCGCAGTTGGGATCGAGTCGGTTGTTCTTTTGGATATTGTGTTATTGTTTCGTTCTGGTGAGTCCAATAAATTGTTTTCGCATCTCTATTCTGCTAGCGCAGATACTTCAGACTCTCTCAAGTGTGACTGTGGAGCTTCCGTGAAGACATCATCACATCTGCTGCAATGCACATTACCTCCAACTGTGTGCACTACAGAAGATCTTGTAAATACTACACACTGGACGTTGCTAATATTTGGGCATCCACTGTATAGTTCAATTAACCAATGTTTGTTAATATAATCTATCTGTATATATATATATTATTCTTTGACTGGTTTAATTTATAAACCATAATGTATGTAGTAATATAATGCAGTAATGAATGCAATAATGGTTTTCTCTGCTTCTGCTTCTGGCTTACCAAACATTCGTTCGACCTATACTTGACTATTGCTCATCAGTGTGGGATCCGTACCAGGTCGGGTTGACAGAGGAGATAGAGAAGATTCAAAGAAGAACGGTGCGTTTCGTCACAGGGTTATTTGGTTAGCGTGATAGCGTTACGGAGATGTTTAGCAAACTCAAGTGGCAGACTCTGCAAGAGAGGCGCTCTGCATCGCGGTGTAGCTTGCTGACCAGGTTTCGAGAGGCTGCGTTTCTAGATGAGGTATCGAATATATTGCTTCCCCCTACTTAGACCTCCCGAAGAGATCACGAAAAGCACTCAACACACCATGCGAGTAAAGAGCTACTTGTGTTTCACAAGATAGATGTTTCTCAAAGCTGTGTAGACTGTGTGTTCCAAAATCCTGCTGCATATCGACGTTAATGATATGGGTCTGTAATTTAGTGGCTTACTCTTACTACCTTTCTTGAATTTAGTTTGAACACGAAAGGACTGTTCCAAAAAACATTGAAAAATGGCTGGAGCAGACGCACTACCGAAGAATGGGCGTTGAAGCAGTCCCCATACAAGTATTGATAACCAAAAAAAACTTAGAACTTTCTGTCCAACAGCAATTTTAAATGTGCTTTCCGCAAATCTGTTTTGGGAAATAACTGGTGCTATCTCAATTTTTCGATGAGTTCGTCAGGCCTAAGAAGAGGAAAGGAGTCCACCACTGACCGAGGACAGGCCGTAGGCTTGAAGTCGGGTAGAGACATAATCCACCTGACAGGTTTTTGATAACAGCAAAGGTGATGCGCACTGAACTGCTGAAACAGAGTTAACGACACCAATATCGAAAAAATGGCTCCAAGCACTAAGGGACTTAACTGCTGAGGTCATCAGTCCCCCAGACTTAGAACTACTTAAACATAACTAACCTAAGGACAGCACACACATCCATGCCCAAGGCAGGATTCGAACCTGAGACCGTAGCAGCAGCGCGGTTCCGGACTAAAGCACCTAGAACCACTCGGCCACAGCGGCCGGCACACCAATGTCCTGCCAGTGTAGCAGGCACAGTGAGATTTGATCGTGGATTGCATGTGGGACAGGCCAAGCACGACAAAATCTTCGCTGAGCATTGCCCATAAAACATGAGCCTCAAAACCATGGGCTTAATCAAGCCCTTCCTGGTACAGCTGACTCTACCTGCCACATAATTAATTTACACTGTCTTGAGGCACCGTTGAATTTACTTGTAGCACATTATCTTTTATTGAAGGACCACACACATCAAAGGAATCAATTATAGAAATGTCTGGACTCTCCTAGGAACACAATATTTGAAAATACACTGTTTCTGTCACATTTCAGAGCATTACTGTTCGGCTGAAAATAGAAATGTAAGTTCCATTATACGCTGACTGCGTGGCATGAGGCTTCTAAGGCTGCGGGCTCCCTTATAACTCATAAGTATGCCTGTTCAGTTGTGTGACCGAAGCACCCGTGTCTAACTGCGTTTTAAAAATACGCCGAGCCACCTATTAATGTACGTAGAGTTCGTTCGACTGTCGTTGAATCGCTGCCGGCTGCTTCGCACCGTGCGGGGCAACCACCGTGTTAGAATTGTGCTTATGTTTACGTGAGGGACAAGTGAGATGTCACTGACGTGAAGGCTTGCGCTAATGATGCCGTCCCGTGCAGAGGCTAGGCTGATAACATCTTAACGTCCACTACAGAAATCCGACAGCACGACGTCACTGTAAGCAGACTGACTGAATGTGGCCCATCTTGCAACGTAAAAAGCAATTGGACTCCCGACACAGACCCTGTTTGCTATCATGCTCACTAAAGCACTGTGGGGCAGCCTTAGTATCATTACTACGCGCTCGGTGGTCACGGGACTTTGTTTGACACGAGTCACCTGCTTGGTGATTTGACTGACTATGTTACACACTTTGAACCACTGAAACAGCCAAAGACTCTAAGACTATCTTTGCGACATTTACAATGCTTTGCAAATCTATTACTGTCAGTACAGTATCAGGGATGGTGTCAGGCAGCTTTAAAATTGTAACGCAAATGAGTGCACTAGACAAATTTTGAGTAATGGCATCATGGAGCACAGCATCACTGTATGAAGGTCCTCAAGAACACTTGTATCTACAATGTCTAGTAAGACTCCGCAGTTCGGCTTATCACTGTATGTACACTACTGGCCAGTAAAATTGCTACACCAAGAAGAAATGCTGATGATAAATGGGTATTCATTGGACAAATATATTACACTAGAGCTGACATGTGATTACATTTTGACACAATTTGAGTGCATAGATCCTGAGAAATCAGTACCCAGAACAACCACCTCTGGCCGCACTAACGGGCTTGATACGGCTGGGCATTGAGTCAAACAGAGTTTGGATGGCGTGTAGAGGTACAGCTGCCCTTGGAGCTTCAACACGATACCACAGTTCATCAAGAGTAGTGACTGGCGTATTGTGACGAGCCAGTTGCTCGGACACCATTGACCAGACATTGTCAGTTGGTGAGAGATCTGGAGAATATGCTGGCCAGGAGAGCAGTCGAACATTTTCTGTATCCAGAAAGGCCCGTACAGAAACTGCAACATGCGGTCGTGCATTATCCTGCTGAAATGTAGGGTTTCGCAGGGATCGAATGAAGGGTAGAGCCAAGGGTCGTAACACATCTGAAATGTAATGTCAACTGTTCAAAGTGCCGTCAATGCGAACAAGAGGTGAGCGAGATGTGTAACCAATGGCACCCGATACCATCATGCCGGGTGATGCGCCGGTATGACGATGACGAATACACGCTTCCAATCTGCGTTCACCGCGATGTCGCCAAACACGGATGCGACCATCATGATGCTGTAAACAGAACCTGGATTCACCCGAAAAAATGACGTTTTGCCATTCGTGCACCCAGATCGTCGTTGAGTACACCATCGCAGGTGCTCCTGTTTGTGATGCAGCGTCAAGGGTAACCGCATCCATGTTTTCCGAGCTGATAGTCCGTGCTGCTGTAAACGTCGTGGAACTGTTAGTGCAGGTTGTTGTTGTCCTGCAAACATTCCCATCTGTTGACTCAGGGATCGAAAGGTGGCTGCACGATCCGTTACAGCCATGCGGATAAGATGCCTGTCATCTCGACTGCTAGTGATACGAGCCCGTTGGGATCCAGCAAGGCGTTCCGTATTACCCTCCTGAACCCACCGATTCCTTACTCTGCTAACAGCCATTGGATCTCGATCAACGCGAGCAGCAATGTCGCGTTACGATAAACCGCGATAGGCTACAATCCGACCTTTATCTAAGTCGGAAACGTGATGGTACGCATTTCTCCTCCTTACACGAGGCATCACGACAACGTTTCACCAGGCAACGCCGGTCAACTGCTGCTTGTGTATGAGAAATGGGTTGGAAACTTTCCTCATGTCAGCACGTTGTAGGTGTCGCCACCGGCACCAAGCTTGTGTGAATGCTCTGAAAAGTTAATTATTTGCATATCACAGAATCTTCTTCCTGACGGTTAAATTTTACATCTATAGCACGTCATCTTCGTGGTGTAGCGATTTTAATGGCCAGTAGTGTGCATATGAACATCTTGCATGTATTATCTACTCTCGCGCTCTGGATGTATCGTAAGATTTTAATCTCAAACAGAAGAGACTAAGCAAAGCAAGCATTGTCGGAATGTTTCACAATAACAATACTGCAGGCTTAAAGGTTTTGTATCCTCGGCTGAGGAGCTCCCACGCTATTTTAAGGATTATGTAGTCACTGGTTACATGTGGTACAGAAACACGCGTGCACTGTATAATTAACTTTTACCACTTTATTCCATAAAACAATTTGTAATAATAACGCTCTCGCTGCGCCGACCCGTCGTAACTATATTTGACGTCTAACCGATAATATGAATAACCGGGACTCCATTGTGAGCCGAAGAAGACATATATTCTGTGTCGAAACCAGGCGAGTTAAAATAGCTCTGCTCCCTGCAGGCAGCTTGCGACGCGACGCGACTCGACTGCCTGTGGAGACGCTCTGGAGCAGGCGTATACTGAACACCGCAGTCCGTAGCATTCCTAGATGCACCATCTTGCACGCGTATGTGGACGAGGCGGCTGCGTCCAAGCCTGTAACCCTTACTGCACACACCCCTCAAACAAGATGAGTTACCAAATGTGATTCAAAACAACCTCCTGGGCTTCATGAGTCTGTTTCGCCAGTTGCGGCCTCAGAAGGCATTGCAACTTTTATATCGTTTGCAGACACAGTAACAACTAGTACTGACGAACGGGCTTTAAAATTCACAGCTTGGTGCATGACTTACGTTGCAGGAACAAGACAAATTAATGAAAGTAAGAAGAACACTACTGACGATTAAGTACCGGGTGATCAAAAAGTCAGAATAAATTTGAAAACTTAATAAACCACAGAATAATGTACACTCCTGGAAATTGAAATAAGAACACCGTGAATTCATTGTCCCAGGAAGGGGAAACTTTATTGACACATTCCCGGGGTCACATACATCACATGATCACACTGACAGAACCACAGGCACATAGACACAGGCAACAGAGCATGCACAATGTCGGCACTAGTACAGTGTATATCCACCTTTCGCAGCAATGCAGGCTGCTATTCTCCCATGGAGACGATCGTAGAGATGCTGGATGTAGTCCTGTGGAACGGCTTGCCATGCCATTTCCACCTGGCGCCTCAGTTGGACCAGCGTTCGTGCTGGACGTGCAGACCGCGTGAGACGACGCTTCATCCAGTCCCAAACATGCTCAATGGGGGACAGATCCGGAGATCTTGCTGGCCAGGGTAGTTGACTTACACCTTCTAGAGCACGTTGGGTAGCACGGGATACATGCGGACGTGCATTGTCCTGTTGGAACAGCAAGTTCCCTTGCCGGTCTAGGAATGGTAGAACGATGGGTTCGATGACGGTTTGGACGTTCCGTGAACTATTCAGTGTCCCCTCGACGATCACCAGAGGTGTACGGCCAGTGTAGGAGATCGCGCCCCACACCATGATGCCGGGTGTTGGCCCTGTGTGCCTCGGTCGTATGCAGTCCTGATTGTGGCGCTCACCTGCACGGCGCCAAACACGCATATGACCATCATTGGCACCAAGGCAGAAGCGACTCTCATCGCTGAAGACGACACGTCTCCATTCGTCCCTCCATTCACGCCTGTCGCGACACCACTGGAGGCGGGCTGCACGATGTTGGGGCGTGAGCGGAAGACGGCCTAACGGTGTGCGGGGCCGTAGCCCAGCTTCATGGAGACGGTTGCGAATGGTCCTCGCCGATACCCCAGGAGCAACAGTGTCCCTAATTTGCTGGGAAGTGGCGGTGCGGTCCCCTACGGCACTGCGTAGGATCCTACGGTCTTGGCGTGCATCCGTGCGTCGCTGCGGTCCGGTCCCAGGTCGACGGGCACGTGCACCTTCCGCCGACCACTGGCGACAACATCGATGTACTGTGGAGACCTCACGCCCCACGTATTGAGCAATTCGGCGGTACGTCCACCCGGCCTCCCGCATGCCCACTATACGCCCTCGCTCAAAGTCCGTCAAGTGCACATACGGTTCACGTCCACGCTGTCGCGGCGTGCTACCAGTGTTAAAGACTGCGATGGAGCTCCGAATGCCAAGGCAAACTGGCTGACACTGACGGCGGCGGTGCACAAATGCTGCGCAGCTAGCGCCATTCGACGGCCAACACCGCGGTTCCTGGTGTGTCCGCTGTGCCGTGCGTGTGATCATTGCTTGTACAGCCCTCTCGCAGTGTCCGGAGCAAGTATGGTGGCTCTGACACACCGGTGTCAATGTTTTCTTTTTTCCATTTCCAGGAGTGTAGATAGAGAGGCAAAAATTGACACAGATGCTTGGGATGACATGGGGTTTTATTTGAACCACCCCATATTGCTAGAGGCGTGAAAGATCTCTTGCGCGCGTCGTTTGGTGATGATCGTGTGCTCAGCCGCCACTTTCGTCATGCTTGGCCTCCCAGGTCCCCAGACCTCACTCAGTCCGTGCGATTATTGGCTTTGGGGTTACCTGAAGTCGCAAGTGTATCGTGATCGACCGACATCTCTAGGGATGCTAAAAGACAACATCCGACGTCAATGCCTCATCATAACTCCGGACATGCTTTACAGTGTTGTTCACAACATTATTCCTCGACTACAGCTATTGTTGAGGAATGATGGGGACATATTGAGCATTTCCTGTAAAGAACATCATCTTTGCTTTGTTTTACTTTGTTATGCTAATTATTGCTATTCTGATCAGATGAAGCGCTATCTGTCGGACATTTTTTGAACGTATGATTTTTTTTGTTCTAGTAAAACCCCATGTCATTCCAAGCATGTGTGTCAATTTGTACCTCTCTATCTTCATTATTCCGTGATTTATTCAGTTTTCAAATTTATACTGACTTTTTGATCATCCAGTATATATTAACATTATTACAAGATTCGAAAGACTTCATCGTATTAGATGCTTCAGTGAATTTTACTCATTGTTAGCATCGTTACATTTTCTTGGATATCCAGAATTAAATCATTGTCCCTGGGTGAGCTGGAGAGGGAATGGTTTTCATATGTTACTATTTATAATTCGTTATAGTAAACTGTTATCGGTAATGAAAAGCTTTTCAGCTGCATGAAAAGTAGTTGGCAATACAGAAGGTATATCAAACAGATCACATGATAAATCACAGTGGGTGGTACTTAAATCAATCCATTGCCATTGAATTTGAGTGTGAAAGGCAGTTCAGGTATACCAAAAGTTGTACATCAAAATGTGACATCGAGAGTATCAGAATATCGTTACACCACTTTCAGCTACTGCATGGGAAAATTCTTTGCCCAACGAAGCAATCACAGTGAGCCTACATTGTATTGTCAACAGACGGTAAACTCGTACTTTGTGGTCGATAAAGTAACCACAAAGCACACTCAATTTTCAGTGCACTGACTGCTTCGTACTTTTGCTGGTAAGTCGTTATATTTACAAAATCAAGTCGATTTATTATGATTTTTATAGTGTAATATAGATATGGTTACATTAATCTATCTTCAGTTTCACTTTGCCCGTTGCAAACCGCTCTGAAATAAATTTTTTGTCTCGTGTGTGAAAGAAGACGTACACAATCTCAATTTTCCTTGAGTTTCTACATCTACATATCAACATACATACTCCGCAATCCACCATACGGTGAGTGGCGGAGGGTACCTCGTACCACAACTAGCATCTTCTCTCCCTGTTCCACTCCCAAACAGATCGAGGGAAAAATGACTGCCTATATGCCTCTGTACGAGCCCTAATCTCTCTTATCTTATCTTTGTGGTCTTTCCGCGAAATAAAAGTTGGTGGCAGTAAAATTTTACTGCAGTCAGCCTCAAATGCTGGTTCTCTAAATTTCCTCAGTAGCGATTCACGAAAAGAACGCCTCCTTTCCTCCAGAGACTACCACCCGAGTTCCTGAAACATTTCCGTAACACTCGCGTTATGATCAAACCTACCAGTAACAAATCTAGCAGCCAGCCTTTGAATTGCCTCCATGTCCTCCCTCATTCCGACCTGGTAGGGATCCCAAACGCTCGAGCAGTACTCAAGAATAGGTCGTATTAGTGTTTTATAAGCGGTCTCCTTTACTGATGAACCACATCTTCCCAAAATTCTACCAATGAAGCGAAGACGACTATCCGCCTTCCCCACAACTGCCATTACATGCTTTAGGTAATATTTCAGTTGTAAACAAACAGCTTCTGCGCAATTTATATTATGTTATTATGGTATCTCAGGATTTGCTTGACATTTTATCAAAGAGTTGCCAAAAGCACTGCGCTCAGAGGCTCTGGGCAGTTTTCATAGAAGCTGACTCCCACGTTAATATAGCGAGGTCAACTTTTTGTGAGCAGTCAGCTGCATAGAGCATGGGAAGCCAAAGCATCAGTTTTCAGTGCACGAATTTCGTAGAATTTTGTTGATAAGTCTTTACATTCACAAAACTAAATCGATTTATTATTATACTATAGTGTAATATACAGTAGATACTTTAAGAATAATCTGCCTCCCTTTTCACTGTGTGTAGTGCAAATGACACTTCAGCTCTTCTGAGATAGAACGACTTCTTTTGGGAGATGTGCTTGATGACATTGGCTCCAATTATGAGTATGGAAGGGACATAGATGCAAAAGTTATTCTAGTAGGAACTTCCAGAGGCACTAGTAACCACAAAACACAGCTGAGTTTTGATGAAGTTCCAGCAATGAAGAAGTATTCGAATATATTTCTAAATCATAATCAGTTTCTGAAATTTCTGATATGTCTGTAGTTACTCCATATCAGCTGAAGTCTTCTAAACAGGGAATGACGCCATGTCAAAATAACATTCAAACGTTTTTACTACCATTTGGTCCTAGACTTCATCTGAATTTGCAGTCCCCTTTAGGTGTGGTTAGATGAAAATTTTCTATTACTTCACCGATACAGCAACGGTAAATGCATATATATTTTATAAGGAGACTAGTTTTCCTGTTTGGAACACTAAACCTCCGTCATATTTCAAATTTAGAAATATTCTGGCCAATGAACTGACTGAAAATTTCTGCTCAAAACTGAAAATGGGACCAACATCCAGCTCAAAAAGAGTAATTAGTAAGTCAAAATTTCAGAAAAGAGCTACAAGATTCCAATTGATGCAATTCAGGAATAGCCTGAGCATATGTTTACAGCAGGTACATCAAGGAGGTGTGTATCTAGCAGCACACGAAGCAAATCTTAACGTAGTAAGTTAGCTTGCAGTACCTGAAATGTAGCGTTCTGCAGACAATGCTTTGGACCCTTCCACAAGCAGAACTAGCAACGGAACAAATCTGGTTTATGCGTATGTCTTTTGTATGTATTTTCAAGCACGTATATAAAATAACAAAAGATAACAACAAATAAATCTTTGGTTTTCTCTTTTATTGCTACTTTAATAAATGACCCATTTTCACAATGGGGTTAAAATATAGACCACAAAAATAGCACGTCCACAGAATGGATTGTGGTGGATACGAGGGTTGGAACTTAAATAGTGGCAACTATTTTTTCACAACCGATACAAAAGAGTTACATGTTTGCACCTGTTACTGTCCTTCAAAGTAGTCACCAGCGTTGTGTAGAACCCCTTGCCAGCGATGTGGAATGCGTAGCATACCGTTAGCAGAGCCTGTTCTGTTGATTATGCGAATGGAGCGGTCTACTGATTGTCGAATCTCTGGAACAGTTCTGAAGCGAAGGCCACGAAGCCAAAACTGAAACGCCAATCCGACGAATGGCGTCATTATGGTTCGCCGCGAAAGTCGAAATTGCGTCAGAGCCCCAGTATGGTGAAAGCTATGGTGATTGTCGTGTACGACTGTGATGGTGTTATCCTAACGCATTACGTTCCTCCACGGAAGACCATCAATGCAGCACCACCTGCGACCAGCTTTGCGAAAGAAGCGGCGACACTTTCTGCGCAACCCACCCATCATTTTACAACACAATGCGCTGGCGCATACAGGGAAGCTGTGGCTGCTCTGTTCGGTCGATGGGTCTGGGAAGTACCATACTCCCCGGACTTAAGTCCTTGTAACTTTGATTTGATTCCGAAGATGTAGGAACCACTTCGTGGCATTCGCTTCAGAACTGTTCCAGAGATTCGACAGGCAGTAGACCGCTCCATTCGCACCATCAACACAACAGGCTCTGCAAACGGTATACTGCGCCTTCCACATAGCTGACAACGGGTTCTACACAACGCTAGTGACTACTTTGAAGGACAGTAACAGTTGCAACATGTAACTCTTTTGTATCGGTTGTGAGTAAATAGTTGTCACTATTTAAGTTCCAACCCTCTTATTCTGCCGAGCATAAAAATTTATAATAATTACAGCCACAAGACTTTTCAAATCTTAAATATTTTTATATATCTGGGTATTATTAGTAATCTAACAAATTACATTTCAACATTCTCCTTTAAAATGAAAGTTTTCCCTATAAACGGTTAAGAAATGGCTAATACAGATGCATTAAATTCCTAGGCCAATCATCCCTTGCAGGATTATTCATAAACAGTTCTGCCTCACAGCTGTACACTCTGCTATCTAAGAATACTGCCCATTCTGGGCAAATTAACTTATCACTACGCTTACGTATGAGCAGATGATGTTCATTGAGACACAAAGAATACCTTCGATCTTTACAGATCACTAAATAATCCTTTACCCGATACATGACATGAAGTCTTGCTTGTTGCCACATGTCATGGTAAGTATAAATCTTATAGACTTCAAAATTATACTTTGGTGTAGCAGTTGGTATGAAACAATAACAGTTAATTCTTCTTCAGTCACTGAAGAGTGTGTAGTAGCTAATTTGTAGTAAGCATATAAATTATAAAAATTAACAGGGTAAATCATAGTAGATGTTTCATTTAACTTACATTCAGTTAATAGTAGAATCTGTAAGAACTGGTCTGGGTGCAATAGCACACTGCTTAAACAATCATTTGAAGTACTTTCTAGAGTTGCTCCGAAATTGAGCGCATCAATTCTAGCATTCGATAGACTGACAGTAATTCTTGTTAACAGGGTACTTAAACCTAGCTGCGCACTTAAACATTTCATCTTCGAAACGACTCGTGGGTTGTTGCATTCATCTCACAACGAATTATGCCGAAATGTGTAATGATCGTCGTTATTAATGGTCCTTTGCATATTCTTTAACAGAATTACTTCATTAGAGAGATTAATTGAATTCGTACTAAACTATTGATCTGACGGAATTGCGTTTCTCCGGAGACACATGAGTCTCAACTTTATCTTCGATAAGGATAGAAGCTGAAGCAATGAATTAAAATTTGTGCTACGACCGAGACATCTACCTAGTAAGCAGGAGAGCCGGGTTCAAGTCCACGCAGCGGCACAAATTTTAATTCATTGCTTCAGTTTCTGTACTTATCGTACTAGAGTGCTGTTCAAGAGCTATAATTTTGTCTTTAACGTTCATTAGACCTCCGCTGGTTAAAGTGCAAAATACAGTACGAAGGATATTGCCTCTAAGGTTTACGTGCTAGCCAGCACGGTAGCTCAGCGTGTTCCGCCAGAGAGCTGTTTAGCCTCTGTAATAAAAGAACTGAGTGGAAGGATCAACAAAAGGAACTTTAACGGATGTCATGTGATGTCCGCAACGACAAAACACAACGATCAACAACGAACAAAATTTAATAAAAAAGTGGTCAAAGGCCCTGCATTCATGGACTGTGAGGTTGGTACCGGCGGAGGTTCGAGTCCTGCCTCGGGCATGGGTGTGTGTGTTTGTCCTTAGGATAATTTAGGTTAAGTAGTGTGTAAGCTTAGGGACTGATGACCTTAGCAGTTAAGTCCCATAAGATTTCACATAATTCTTTTTACGTGCTATTCATTAAAAATTTTTTTCAAAACTACCAGGCTAGATGGTGCTCGTCAGACATTTTCTCCTATACTTGTTGTACAAATGTGCAATCATCATTTCACTATGACTGTGGTCACCATGACCCCCCAAGTGCAATGCGTCCAACAAACACAGCAACTTATCTCTAAGAAACTAGCCGGCATCACAACACCACCGAGGTTGCACAACTACCTACCGCGATACACCACCAGGCTTACTGGACTCCAAGTGGCACTGCCACAGCTTTCACTCGTGAAAGCAATCTGATCACTTGGACGAGCGCTTCTAAATACAGTAACTTTCAGGTTAAATCCATCATTGGACCTTCGCATTACAGCGCCTCTGTACACGTGATCAAATGTTTTACTTCAGCCTACAGTGGCAGAATACTTTACTTTTCCAGGAAATGTGGTCGTTGCTGCCACGAATTCCTTCATGTTCACACACTGCATGGTGAAAGTTTACCAAGACACTTCGCACAGTTACAGGGCTGCAGCACTCTGCTGCTGTCTGGGCGCCACCAGGGCTCATTTGCCCACAGCATACCGTTATTTGCAAAGCTCTTAGCCTTTTGGCCATTCTTCCTCATTCTGTGCATACTTCAATTATACATTTTGGTCTCACAACTTCCAGCTCCACGACAGCCATTCCAAAGACTGTTTGTTTGAGGTGTACATGTTTTCTGGCTCTGTGCAGGTGCAGCCCCTTCCACACTAGGTCTACATTCACCAGATGGCACCCACTGATCGATACACCACTGGCTCCCATCCCACCCTAAATGGCTGCCATAGACAACAAGCTGTCATGATGGCACCCATCTTTTTCCAGATGGGGAAGGGGTACCACATCCAGACACGGTCCACCAGCAATACAGACTTCTTCTGCAAGTCTGCGCCACATGATCAAGGAACGAAAACAGGAATTCCAGATAAAAACAGTAACAACATGGTCTTCTCAGCGCTGCGTCATTGAGAACCAAACACAAGAATCCAGGACAACAGCAGAAATAGGTCGTTGTCATAACAAAATTTGGCAATCTCTACTGCGACCAGCAGTGTGTACATTTCCAAATGGTTCAAATGGCTCTGAGTAGTATGTGACTTAACATCTGAGGTCATCAGTCCCCTACTACTTAAAACTAACTAACCTAAGGACATCACAGACATCCATGCCCGAGGCAGGATTCGAACCTGCGACCGTAGCGTTCGCGCGGTTCCAGACTGAAGCGCCTAGAACCGCTCAGCCACTGAGGCCGGCCGTACATTGCCAACAGGTAGCATTTTATCACCAGTGGCAAGTTCGACAATCACAGCTCTACTTGTATACTCCAGGTCGCGTGTCTACAAGTAGATCGTGTCGTATTCCTCCGCCATTACAGTATTTATATCATAACGTGGCCACAGCCATCCACTTCAGTCTTTGCCACTGTGAACCAGTCACAGAAGCAGCAGTTCAGTCTTGCCACCAAATAAATCGTAGTAACAGTAGTTTGGTTCCAGGCACCGAACCAATTTAGTTCCACCCACTGATCCAAGACCACTTTATCTGCTCCATCCTCCAGACCAATCAGCTGATTTAGTACGAGCTTTCATCTCATTGACCTTGGTCTCTGAGGACTCAGACCTCAGACTTGTTCTCTGTTTTCATCAGCGCAGTCCTCCTGAGCTGCCAGCTTGTCAACCCTTCAGCATTCAGATTTAGTATCAACCAATAGTTGACTTTATTGCTGCGAACACTGTAAGCAGTCTAGGTTGTGGCCTGTCTGCACTTTGACATTAGATTATATCCCACTGTGCTTGTGCTTGATCACAGACATCTAATTAAGAATTGTTGTCGATGAATAAAACTTGTGAGGTGCCGGGGCTAGCAGTGTATTTAACACTAAATTCTTCTAGAATCTTCATATGGAAATTATGCTCTAAGCCGCCCCCCCCCCCTTTTCTAACTACGACTTTTGCTGTTGCACATGGATTAAGAAGAAACGCGAACTGACTGTAATCGACCTTGCAAGTGGAGTACTAAAGAGTTTGGCATCTGCAATAATTTAATTGGATAGAAATTTATTAGATAAAGAAAAGTTTCATTAACGTAGTGAGAAATGAAAGGGTTGCTCTACCGATTAACAGAATTAAAGTTCTGTCCAAAATAACAATTTGATTTATTATGACTAAACTCAAAATAATAAACAAAACACTTGAAACATTTACAATACATCAAATTGGATACTCAAATAAATGCTGTGAAGGTGAAGGTGTCCATAAACTAGATTGACATTTACGACCAAGTGGTATGTGGAGCCAATTCCTTGCAAACTCAAATCTTAAAAGAAACACCCAGCCAATCCAACATTAATTGCTGCTACAGCAGTGATAACTCAGGCAATGAACACCCAAGACAGAACAAAGTTAGAAAAGACGAACAGGCGCGCTCTGCTGAGCTTTGATTATCACCTAGCAAAATTCCCTGATTTGCCAGTGCTGCGGACGTACATTACCAAGCTGTCTTCTTAACTGCAAAACACGATCTGGCATACCGGAGGCGATGGCTGGTTGCTTCGACGTCCCGTCGTGGTGATGATAATGTCGCGAGTATAGCCCGAAGCAAATTATGCTGGTCTGGTTGTTCCAGACTAAAGACTTCCTAGCAACACAAATACGCCTCTGAGGGAGACGAAGAAGGCTCGCTACACAATCACTGACGGTACAGTGAGTGATTTTAGCAATAGAATCACACAGTAACTCCGGTACAGTCAACTTTAGCCAAAACTGCTCAAGACGGACAACATAGGCCGCTAGTACGCAGAACGCTCAATTGCCAACTGTACTCGGAAAGTTACGTTGAAGTCGAAACTTCAGCAACTTCGTGAAACAGTTGCAATTAAATGAAAGTATATTAGACAGCCAACGGAAGGCAGGCTGTCCAGAGCAGCGAGAGCTCGGTCTTGTAAGCTGCTCTGACCGAAAGGCGAGAGCCGACTCTATCAAGAGCACCTACACAAGCCGAACACAGAACATTCCCGCCCCCACAACAGTGGCCATGGTTAAGCGTTCCAATCAGCAACTCGAAAACTGGCGGAAAATTCCACTCTGTTGCCGACGTACTACTATTCCACCAATGGAGATACCTGGCGCCAATTTCTGCGCCGATTTTGCTACGTCACGGAGCTATCCCATGAGCAAGCCAATCGTAGTTATGATTTTGCAGGAAACTCGGGAATTTATCCGCCAAGACTGCCTGGTAACACAAGTCATTCCCACGCCTCACTGGTAGCCCGCCAGAAAGTGTTTCCACTAAGTTTCTGCGAAGTAACGGAATCTCTAGCCCAGCCGCTCCGTCAGGCCCCTGTGGGCGTGTCGCCCCTGCTCTTATGACAATGTCGGCGTGTGGAAAGCATCCATTCGACTCCCTCACACCCGCGGCTTAACCCTTTCAAGATCAG
Organism: Schistocerca gregaria; assembly: GCF_023897955.1. Lineage (NCBI taxonomy): Eukaryota > Metazoa > Arthropoda > Insecta > Orthoptera > Acrididae > Schistocerca > Schistocerca gregaria. The sequence continues at coordinate 131,792,498 of NC_064931.1, read as the reverse complement.
CAGAACCCGCCTGTCACCAGACCACCCGGGTGACGAGAGACGCTGCGTGGGAAGTCCGCGGGTGAAGGAATAGCAACTTTTCACCGCATGCAATTAGAGAGGAAAATCGAATTACTCAGAGTCAGATAGAAATATGAGAGGGAGCTCATGCCACCCAACTAACCTAAGGACATCACACACAGCCATGCCCGAGGCAGGATTCGGACCTGCAAGCGTAGCGGGCACGCGCTTCCAGACTGCAGCGCCTAGAACCGATCGGCCAATGCGGCCGGCCAAGGGAACTACCGGTAAACTTGAGAGTACTGCGTCGAAACATTCAACAGCCATTCCTGCCTTCAAGGATTGGCTCACAGTGGTACCTGATTGTCAATAACAAAATCCCTACGACCAAAACACTGCACCGAATCCACCTCAGAGCAACATCCGCCTGCCAAAAATGCGGAAATGTGGACTCGCTCGCACAGAGATTTGTTTGTGAAGCAACACTGGACATGTGGACTTTCCTCAGCCACCAACTAGGCGTCATTGATAGGACAAACGCACCCTGTCTAAACGTTCGCGAACCGCCGTGACCTGACCGAATGAGATACCACATTATGAAATAAAATGCAGCACTTTGGGTGATCGGACATACAGCCACTATATTAATGAGAACAGCGATGCTACATTTTCCGAATATTTGTCTTAAATTGAAGGGGAATATTTTCGGATTGTGCAGGATGACACCCATCGGAAAATATTTGCCAATATCCCGCATACAATGATCAGGGAATCCCCACAAGTTCTCTTCATTACGCCAGTTAATAAATAATCGACGTGGTGTGAAGACAGAAACTATAGAAGAATCTCATCCACTATACAGGGTGGTCCATGGATCGTGACCGGGCCAAATATCTCACGAAATTAGCGTCAAACGAAAAAACTACAAAGAACGAAACTTGTCTAGCTTGAAAGGAGAACCAGATGGCGCTACGGTTGGCCCGCTAGATGGCGCTGCCATATATCAAACGGACATCAACTGCGTTTTTAAAAATAGGAACCCCCATTTTTTATTAGATATTCGTGTAGTACGTAGAGAAATATGAATTTTTTAGTTGGACTACTTTCTTCGCTTTGTGGTAGATGGCGCTGTAATAGTCAGAAACATATGGCTCATAATTTTAGACGAACAGTTGGTAACAGGTAGGTTTTTTAAATTAAAATACAGAACGTAGGTACGTTGATCATTTTGTTTCGATTGTTCCAATGTGATACATGTACCTTTGTGTACTTACCATTTCTGAGAACGCATGCAGTTATAGCGTGATTACCTGTAAATACCACATTAATGCAATAAATGCTCAAAAAGATGTGTGTCAACCTCACTGCATTTGACAATACGTGTAACGACATTCCTCTCAACAGCGAGTAGTTCGCCATCCGTAATGTTCGCAGATGCATTGACAATGAGCTGATGCATGTTGTCAGGTGGTGTCGGTGGATCACGATAGCAAATATCCTTCAACTTTCCCCACAGAAAGAAATCCGGGGACGTCAGATCCGGTGAACGTGCGGCCCATGGTATGGTGCTTCGACGACCAATCCACCTGTAATGAAATATGCTATTAAATACCGCTTCAAACGCATTCGAGCTATGTGCCGGACATCCGTCATGTTGGAGTACATCGCCATTCTGTCATGCAGTGAAACATCTTGTAGTAACATCGGTAGAACATTACTTAAGAAATCAACATACATTGCCCCATTTAGATTGCCATTGATAAAATGGGGGCCAATTATCCTTCCTCCCATAATGCCGCACCATACATTAACCCGCCAAGGTCGCTGATGTTCCATTTGTCGCAGCCATCGTGGATACCCAGTAGTGCATACTACTCCGATTTACGTTACCGCTGTTGGTGAATGACGCTTCGTCGCTAAATGGAACGCGTGCAAAGATCTGTCATCGTCCCGTAATTTCTCTTGTGCCCAGTGGGAGAACTTTACACGACGTTGAAAGTCGTCGCCATGCAATTCCTGGTGCACAGAAATATAGTACGGGTGCAACAGATGTTGAAGTAGCATTCTGAAGACCGACGTTTTTGAGATTGCCGATTCTCGCGCAATTTGCCTACTACTGATGTGCGGATTACCCGCGACAGCAGCTAAAACACCTACTTGGGCGTCACATTTGTTGCAGGTCGTGGTTGACGTTTCACATGTGGCTGAAAACTTCCGGTTTCTTTAAATAACGTAACTGTCTGGCGAACGGTTCGGGCACTTGGATGAAGTCGTCCAGGATACTGAGCAGTATACGTAGCACACGCCCGTTGGGCATTTTGTTCACAATAGCCATACATCAACACGATATCAACCTTTTCCGCAGTTGGTAAACGGTCCATTTTTACACGGGTAATGTATCCCGAAGCAAATACCATGCGCACTTGCGGAATGTTACGTGATACCACGAACTTATACGTTTGTGACTATTACAGCGCCATCTATCACAAAGCGAAAAAAGTGGTCCACCAAAAACATTCATATTTCTTTACGTACTTCACGAGTATGTAATACAAAATCGGGGTTCCTATTTTAAAAAACGCAGTTTATATCTGTTTGACCTATGGCAGCGCCATCTAGCGGGCCAACCATAGCTCCATCTGGTTTCCCCCTTCACGATAGACAAGTTTCGTTGTTTGTAGTTTTTTCGTTTGACGCTTATTTCGTGAGATATTTGGTCCGGTCACGATCAATGGACCACCCTGTACAGCCCTTTCGTGTAGGTGATACAGGTGTGTGAGTAGCAATAGAAGTCGGCACAAAGGAAAAACAAGAACGTGGATAAAATTAAACTTCCTCATAAAAAAACGATGATCTTTACTCCTTTGGAAGATGAATCTCCGTCTAATTAGAAGACGAATTTTGTTTTACTGCATATTGTTCTCCATAATGTCTAGGACAAAGGGTCCTTTTCTTGTCAAGTGAGAAGAAATACATTTTATTCAGCCTTAAATAATACCTTCCTAAATTCAGTTCACCATTTATCTTTAGTAAAGTAACTTTGTTACTTTATGAAATAGGAAGGATGACAAGGCCCTATTTATTTCTTCATTTTACTATTTTTATTTTATTATCAGGATACGCATGTACACAACATAGGCACTGAAGCCTGGTCGACGAAGGCAATTTTGGTGAAAAAAAAAGGCTAAGGTTATTACACATTCGTGCGTCTGTGAAAAGATCTTTGCGTGAAGGATACAACTATTATCGTCATACCTTAGCAGAATATCTGGCCGAGAACTTGAGAAAATTCTAGTCCCGTGTAAAGCCGCTAAGCGGGTCTAAGGCTTCTATCCAGTCAATCGCCAACCAGTCTTGTGGCGCAGTAGAAAATAGCAAAAGGAAAGCCGAAGTTTTAAATTTCGCATTTAACAAATCGTTCGCACAGGAGAATCGTACAAATATGCCGTCTTATTTGTTTTGCAAATAAAAACCGCTTTTTCTTGCTCCAAATATTTCTTTGCTTGCTACGGATGATGGCCAAGCAAGAAAACTTGTTAACCGTACCGTCGTTTGACTACTGCACAGAGTCCCGCATCGACGACATATTAAGAAGCAGAAACAGCTGTCAGAGATGAAAATAAGTACACTGGGTCCAAAATTGAAGCAACAAACGGAAATTTTGCAAGGCTGCGTTTATTTTTCCACAAAACTGTATGAACAGGAGAAAGTAAAGTAGAAACAATGTAAAGAATACAGAACGTAAGCAACTGCAACATTCATAACGGTAGACAAAAATGTTCTTCGTTTTTTCCAACTTAACGGATTTGCACCCCACATTCCGACAACTGATGAATGTGATCAGCATGGGGTGTTACCACCTCTCGCAGCAATACAGGCCTGATAACGAAGGGGAAGGCTGCGTATGATGTCATCAAAAAATGTTCAAATGTGTGTGAATTCCTGCTTAGGTCATCGGTCCCAAGACTACTTAAAGTACCTTAAACTAACTTACCCTAAGAACAACACACACAAACACCCATGCCCGAGAGAGGACTCGAACTTCCTGCGGGAGGAACCGCACAGTCCGTGACATGACGCCTCAAACCTCGCGGCCACTCCGCGCGGCTATAATGTCATCAATCTCATGTTGAGGCAATAACGCCCATTCTTCCTGCAGAGCTGCCTCCGTAGTGCATCCCAGACATGCTCTATGGGATTCAAATCGGAAGAGCGACCAGGCTACGCCATGCGTGCAATATCTTCCGTTTCCAATAAAACACCGCGAGGGTAACCGCCCGGTCTTCGGGCGCCTTGCCACGGTTCGCACGGCGTCCCCCCCCCCCCCCCCCCCGCCCCCTCCCGGTTGTCCCGTTGGAGGTTCGAATCCTCCCTCGCGCATGGGTGTGTGTATTGTCTTAAGTTAGTTCAAGTTAGATTTAGTAGTGTGTAAGCCTACGGACTGATGACCTCAGCAGTTTAGTCCCATTGGAACTTACAACAAATTAAAAAAAAAAGAAAAAAGAAAAAAATCCAACCAAACATCAACCGCCCGTTCTCTAAGAGGTTGAGCATTATGTCCATTAGTACGACGTTTGGGCCCACATTACCTCTCAACAACCGAACTTGCGGTCTCAGCATCTCGCCACGAAACTTGACAGCAGTTAAACATTGCCGATTCACCTGTATGATTTCATGAAGGGGTCTTCGAGTGGTCAGCATAATCCCTGCCCACGTCATTAGGGATCCCTCTCGATGTCGATCTCTCTCCACGATTTTTGGGTCCCGAAATTGTGTTCCACGTTCACTCCAGATGCGAATTCGCCGAGTCTGAGTCTCTAGACCAATTTGGGACTGATCTGAGAAAAGTACATCTGCCCAGTGTTCGACCATCCAGGTGGTAATTTGGCGACTCCACTCTAGACGTTCCCTTCTGTGAAAATGCGTCAGAGGTACACATACAGCAAGTCTCCTAGAATAAAGGCAATTCTGCCGAAGCCTTCTGTACACCATTTGCCTCGATATAACACGTCCAATGTATGCTGCGAGGTCAGATGCCAGTTGTTGTGCAGTACTAAGGAGGTACTGTTGTACCCTTACAGCCAAATAACTGTCTTCTCTTTCTGATGTTACACATTGTCGGCCCTGACCTGGTCTTTGGGACACAGTTTCGGTCTCTACAAACTGTCGCCACACCCGAGAAACACAAAACAATTCACTTTAAGCTATCGGCGCACATCAGTTTTGCAACTGTTCTGCTTCCGTTCCTCCTACGCCTCTCCACTGCAAAGAGTGTGGCAGGTGATCTGTCTGTGCCATACTGCACCGTCTGTGACAAACAGCGATTGCAGATGTGGGACTACCTGACAAATACTACCCCGTTTGATGGGTGCCCTGACGCCTTCACTGGCATGGTTGTCGGTTGACCGGAATGTCATCTTTCGTCCAGAACACGATCGTACGGACAATTGTTCACAGTTGGTATGATTAAACTTAGACACAGGACGGAGATAGAGTGTTTTATTGGTTTACTTTTGGACACCAGTGTAAATCACCTGGTCCGGAAGGAATCCCAGTTCGGTTTTAGAATGAGTACTATGTAGCATTGTTCCCTTACCTAGCTTTCATTTATCGTGAATCTCTCTGGTGCATGTCTGTCGGTACGTCGCTAGTATCTACGCCCATCAGAGAGCAAACGGCCGTGGTGATAACATCCGTGACTGGCGCGAGCGTTACACTAAGTGATCAAAACTACCCGGACACCTGGCTGAAAATTACTTACATGTTAGTGCCGCCCTCCATCGGTAATGCTGGAATTCAATATGGTGTTGGCCTACACTTAGCCTTGATGAGAGCTTCCACTCTCGTAGGCATACGTTCAATCAGGTGCTGGAAGGTTTCTTTGGGAGTGGTAGCCCATGCTTTACGGAGTGCTCCACTGAGAAGAGGTATGGATGTCGGGTCGGTGAGGCCTGACACGAAGTCGGCGTTCCAAAACATCCCAAAGGTGTTCTGTAGGATTCAGGTCAGGACTCTGTGCAGGCCAGTCCATTACAGGGATGTTATTGTCTTGTAACCACTCCGCCACAGGCCGTGCTTTATGAACAGGTTTTCGATCGTGTTGAAAGATGCAATCGCCATCCCCGAATTGCTCTTCAACAGTGGGAAGCAAGAAGGTGCTTAAAACATCAATGTAGGCCTGTGCTGTGATAGTGCCACGCAAAACAACAAGGGGTGCAAGCCCTCTCCATGAAAAACATCACCGCCTCCAAATTTTACTGTAGGCACTACACACGCTGCAGATGACGTTCACTGGTCATTCGCCATGCCCACACCATGCCATCGGATCACCACATTGTGTACCTTGATTCGTCACTCCACACAACGTTTTTCCACTGTTTAGCCGTCCAATGTTTACGCTCCTTACACCAAGCGAGTCGTCGTTTGGCATTTACCGCCGTGATGTGTGGCTGATGAGCAGTTGCTCGACTATGAAATCAAAGTTTTTTCACCTCTCGCCTGTCCTAGTACTTACAGTGGATCCTGATGCAGTTTGGAATTCCTGTGTGATGGTCTGGATAGACGTCTGCCTATTACACATTACGACCCTCCTCAGTTGTCGGCGGTCTCTGTCAGTCAACAGACGAGATCGGCTTGTACCCTTTTGTGCTGTACATGTCCCTTCACGTTTCCACTTCACTATCGCATCGGATAAAGTGGACCTAGGGATGTTTAGGAGTGTGGAAATCACGCGTACAAACGTGTGACACAAGTGACACCCAATCACCTGACCACGTTCGAAGTCCGTGAGTTGCGCGGAGCGCCCCATTCTGCTTTCTCACGCAGTCTAATGACTACTCAGGTCGCTGATATGGAGTACCTGGGAATAGGTGGTAGCACAATGCATCTAACGCATGTTTTTGGGGGTGTTCGGATACTTTTGATCACATAGCGTAGTTTGTTGGCGGCGGGCGGTGGAAGTGTGTGAGAGCAGAAGTACAATACAGTGTCGAGTGGGGTTGGTACGCTATGCGACAGAGAGGAAGCGGCGGTGGCTGTCACAGTAGGGAAGCGCAGTTGGTTTGATGGGGCAGGACCATGGCACAACCTGCTACGAGCCGAGGACAGCGGGTGATCTACTAAGTTATGTAGCTTTCACTGTCCGGTTGAAATCTGGTTACAAGGTTCGGAGGCTTGCCATGGATCTTCGTTGGTTTTTCTCCTTGTTTCTGGTGGAGTAACTGTACAGTGTTTAGCACCCAACAATCTTATTTGAACACTACAAAACCTTATCGCTTTTAGAGTAACTGCCACAGTGTGTTAGCGCACGTAAATGTGTTTGAATAACCCTTGCAAGTTAAGGAATAAATGTCACAGTGTGTCAGTGGCTGAATATTTCATTTGAATAGCTAGAATAAGGCTGTATGTGTTTTGAGAGTAACTGTCACGATGTGTTAGCGTACGTAAATGTATTTGAACAGTTCTTGCAAGTTAAATGGTTCAAATGGCTCTGAGCACTATGGGACTTAACTTCTGAGGTCATCAGTCCCCTAGAACTTAGAACTACTTAAACCTAACTAACCTAAGGACATCACACACATCCATGCCCGAGGCAGGATTCGAACCTGCGGCCGTAGCGGTCGCGCGGTGCCAGACTGTAGCGCTTAGAACCGCTCGGCCATTCCGGCTGGCCCAAGTTAAATAATGGATGTCAAAATGTGTTAGTGGTCAAAATTTTTAAATTGAACAGCATTTACAAAACGGTGTGTGTTCTGAGAGCAACTACCACAGTGTGTTAGCGCACGTCAATGCATCTGAACATTTGTTTCAAGTTAAAGTATAAGTGTCAGAATGTGTTAAAGGCGGAAATGTTCATTGGAACGGCTAGCACAAACCGTTTTTATTTGGCAGTAGTTGTCACCGGGTGTTAGTGCTCATAAATGCATTTGAATGTGTGTCTCTAGTTAGAGAATATGTGTTGCTATCTTTAGGCAGTGGTTAACGTATTTGATAGGTACTGTAAAGAACTGTGCTGCTCTGGCAGTAACTGCCCCAGGCTGTAGCGTTCATAAATGGCGCTGAAATTTGCTTCTTGTAAGTATGTCATAAACCTTTAATGGTCGGACTGTTTGCACGGGGTGTATACACTGGTTCATTCTTTAAAGGCAACTGTTCCAGTGAACTGCTGCCTTTAAGATCGTTGCAAGTTTACTACATTCTTTTCAAGAACGAGTAACTGCTGCTGCAGTTTAGTGCCCGTAAACTGCATCTCGAGGAAAGTCGTAATATTTTAAAGTGTTTAATATTCAGCATATGTTGCTTAACAAAGAGTAATGTTGCTCAGCGAAAATTTGTTTGTAGTTTTGTTTATTAATGAATTGTTGTTCTAAAAGTCCAGTGACGTTCGCTCCAGGACCTTGTGTTCTAGCTTACCATCGCTAAGTTACTTTCATCTTTTCACCATGTGTGCACACTATCGTCCAGTGCAAAGTCCCAAGCAACTGGGGAAAAAACACAGATGTCTCATGTATACAAGTAGGGTAAAATAACGTACCCGCAGAATTACAGACCAATATCCTCAGGTTTGCTGCAGAATTCTTTTTGCTGCAGATATCGAAGCAGTTCAGAGACAGGCTGCTAGATTTGTTACTGGTAGGTTCTAACATCATGCAAGTATTACAAAGATGCTTCAGGAACTGAAATGGGAACCTCCGAAGGCAAGGCGAGGTTATTTTCTAGGATTGATATGCCCAAATACCGAATTTGTGAAAAACATGTGAAATGTAAGAAAAGTAAATATACTGGGGATCCAACCCAGAATCTTCTGGATCCATGGACTCGAGCTAGATCCGCTGTCTTGAATTGATGATGAGGGGACGGGTGCGGGAGTAATTGGTGGTGCGTTGAGCTGTCTTCGGATTCTTATTTACCCACTACTTGTCTGATCTGCGTCAGATGCACCCAGTCGGGAAAGAAATCAAAATACCAGGCACCAGACGAATACTTTTCTGTGAACACCAGTGCACACTGATCAGCCAGAACATTATGACCAGCGACCCACTATCGATATAAAGCCATCGAGGCGATAGGAGCGTCACATGGCGAGGAATTACTGCTAGTCAGACACACGCACGATGTATGTATTGTCAGTGATCGCGCTGTCCGTGTGTAGAACGGGGAAGGAGCGCGATGTGTCGGAGGTTGAACGAGGGGAGATTGTGATAACACGGAGGCTCAGCACGAGCATCTCGAAAACCGGACGACACGTCGCGCCCCCGAAGAGTGCTGTGGTGAGTGTCTTCAACACGTGGCGAAATTAAGGTGGAAATCACGTGCAGACCTCGTGGGGCTGGGTGGCCGCTCCTGGTTACAGATGAACATCGTAGGTTGGGCAGACTGATAAAACAGGGCAGACGGCGAACTGCGGCGGGACTAATATCAAACTTTGATTCTGGGCAGAGTACAAATTTGTTTGAACATGCGGTGCACAGAACACTCCTCACAATGTGCCTTCACAGCCAATGACCCGCGCATGTGCCAATGTAATGCTATGACATCGGCAACAACGACTGAAATGGGCATGTGACCATTGTGCGGCTGGTCCCGGCGGAGGTTCGAGTCCTCCCTCGGGCATGGGTGTGTGTGTTTGTCCTTAGGATAATTTAGGTTAAGTAGTGTGTAAGCTTAGGGACTGATGACCTTAGCAGTTAAGTCCCATAAGATTTCACACACATTTTTTTGGGCATGTGACCATCGGCGCAAGATGTTGGTGTTGTGGCAGAACGTTGCATGGTCTGATTAATCCTGATACCTTCTTTATTATGCCGAGGGGAGGGCTTGAATCTGTCATTTTCCACAGGGACAGCCCCTTGACGCCTTTACTGCAGGATGGAGATGAGCTGGCAGCAGCTCTATTATGCTCTGGGGAATATTCATGTGGGAATCTGTGAGTCTAGTGGAGCTCATGCAGCAACCCACCAAGACGGCCAAGGACGTTTTTTTTTTTCTATAGGTATAAACACTAAAGAGTAGCGCACCACCTGGGTTACTAAGGTGGGCCGTGTGCTACTTAAGACAAGTGACAAGCCAGGCAGTGTTAGGTCTCTCAGCCGTAATGGCTGCTTGCAAGTTAGATTAGCTTGACAAGCCCCCATTCCGTTACCGTTCCTGCCACGTGGAGGCGGTCCTTTTTCTAATGTTTCTGCCCTGGCTGTTGCTCTGTGTGTTGGTACACTCTTTAATACAGTGAGTGATGTTTATATGCAAAGTAATTAATAAAAACTAATATAATTAATTAAGTATAAAATAAAACAAAATAGATATAAAAATATATACACAAAAGAAAACAAAGAAAAAGAAGTCTAAACTATATGGTATCTACCAAGAACCGAGTTCTCCCTGATGCAATTTTAGAGTGCAAGGCTATACATGTGCCCCAAAAATTAAACTGAGCAAGATTCCTCTATGTGAGATTATAAATGATGTTAGAATTTCACATGAAACATAAGAGCATAATGAATATTAAGATATAATGGTATTGGTAAGTTCTTGCATAAACAATCTTAGATACAGGAAGTATTCAGGTAGCTATGTTTAAACATGATAGGATTCCTCTATACAAAATTTAAAAATTAAATTTAAGTATGAAATAACATACAAATCATCAATTGTTAGAGATAGGTGGTTACCAAAGTTAATATAATTAATAAAAATAATATAATTATACTTAGAATAAAAGGAAATAAGTCTAAGGAGTATCGTACACTGGTTGCAGGTCTCGTACACCCCTTCATGATGATCACGTTTCCTGACGGCAGTGGCATTCTTCAACAAGATAAAGCGCCATGTCACAAGGCCAGGAGTGTGATGCAGTGTTTCCAGGAACGCAGTTGTGAGTCCCAACTGATGTGCTGGCCCCCCCAAGTCGCCAGATCTGCACCTGATCAAGCACATGTGGGACGTGACTGAAGGTGGCGTCAAGAGGTCATCGCCTCCATCTTCAGAATTTACGGGAATTAGGCGACTTGTTCAAAATGGTTCAAATAGCTCTGAGCACTATGGGACTTAACATCTGTGGTCATCAGTCCCCTAGAACTTAGAATTACTTAAACCTAACTAACCTAAAGACATCACACACATCCATGCCCGAGGCAGGATTCGAACCTGCCACCGTAGCACTCGCGCGTTTACGGAGTCCGCGCCTAGAACCGCTAGACCACAGCGGCCGGCTGGCGACTTGTATGTCCAGACGTGATGACAACTCTCTCCAGCGGCCTACCAAGGCCCCATTGCTTCCATGCCACAGCGCATCGCCGCTGTTATCTGTGCCAAAGATGGACATTCCGGCTATTATGTAGGTGGTCATAATGTTCTGGCTGATCAGTGTATGACATTGGTACCATAGAAATACACTTCTGATTATTAGAATTCCAAACACCATGAAGATGGCATGCAACATATGTCCAATTGGCATGAAATATACTAACTGTTTGGATATGAAAATGATTAGCAATTCAGTGCGACCATGCACAGGAGGAGGGAGTAATGTCACCTACATTCTGTGTACAAGGAAAGATTAAACAGTAGTTTTATCATTTTGAAATCGCATTTGAATGTTGATTGTTTGTGAGAAAACTGTGTCATGCCTCGTGTAAAGAGAAGAAATGCCTATCAGCATGTGTTGTAATTCGACACCTGTAGGATTGTATGCCACAACACTGCAGTTTATCGTTCTGTGATATTTCTGCATGTCTTGGTCGGAATCCCACTACTATCGAGCGATGTGGTTTGTATGAGTTCGCCAGCCGGATTGGCCGAGCAGTTCTAGTCGCTACAGTCTGGAACCGCGCGACCGCTACGGTCGCATGTTCGAATCCTGCCTCGGGCATGGATGTGTGTGATGTCCTTAGGTTAGTTAGCTTTAAGTTTCTCTAAGTTCTAGGGGACTGATGACCTCAGAAGGTAAGTCCCATAGTGCTCAGTGCCATTTGAATCATTTTTTTGTATGATTTCACGATGGCAGGTTTCAATGACATGCAGTATCTCAGTGGCTCCACATGAATGGCATCCTAGAGGATGTGCAGGTATGGGAGAGTCGTGCAAAATCGGCCAGATTAAATTTTTGTGACGTTACTGTATAACTGTGGCAGTTAATCGGAATACTAATATACTATGCTCTTACCCCGTGACATGTTCTATGAGTAGCATACTGTAATAATTTTTATTTTTTCTTTATAATACTTAATGACATGGAAGGTAGAATAGCTTTAATTGCAGGGCTTGTAGAAAGTATCTTCCAGTATCGCCCATTGTCTTTTCTGTGAAATATCTGTTGTTAATGAGACAGTGCACTGATACCTATTGAGTAATAAAAGAACACATAAGCATGGGAACTTGTTGTTACTATTGCAGCTTAGTTCACCAGTGTTTAGCTCACTGTTTTACAGAGATTGCAAATAAAATCCAAAATATTCTCCTTATACACGTATCGAACAGTCTTCTTCAAATGACTGCAAACATTTAATGCTCTTCTCAGTCTCTTCCGTCGACTCATTATTTCCAGTAAATGCAAGTTTTCTTCGCCGCTTTGTAATTGGCTTTCCATGGCCATCTTCTGCGTGTTTATTTTAGTTTTGAACATCCAACTTAAGTTCAGCTTTCGTCAGTTCTCTTTAGGACTTTATTTCTTCTGATTTTGAGATCTTCTCTTCGGTGGTGATCTTTTTTATTCTGAATTGTTGAGAACTCTTCAGCTGTCTCCCTCGCAGTCATTTTGTTAGACATAACCCTGCACACAGCCACGTTCATGCACTCTTCATTCCTTTTTCACTTACTTTTGCCTTATTTCCGTCCTTTCCATACGAAAAGAGGTAATAAGAAGAAAATATAACTCACAAATTCAAATTGGTTCTGGCTGGTCCAAAAACACAATCGCCATAACCTTTCCTGCTGACTGTGTTTGTTTGAATTTCTTTGGTGACAGTGAACCAGAGTGATGCCACTGACGAGTTTGTTGTTTTGTTTTCGGGGCGTAATGAAACACCTACGTTTCATCTCCCGTGACAATAGAGTCCAACAACTTCTCCTTGTTGCCTCCTCCCTCACATTGTTGAAGAAACTTACGAGCACAGTCAAGGCGTTGCTCCTTGTGTCTGTCAGTCAGCATAGAGGGGACCCAGCAAGCACACACCTTGTGATAACCCAATGCTTCAGTTAAAGTTTTTTCATTTGTACTGTGGGAAGCTTCAGAAATGCGTTCAACAAGTTCACGAACAGTGACCCTCCGATCTTTGAGCAGCTCACTGTTGATCTTTTGGATAATCGCATACGAAACTGGCGGCATTCCACTCTGTTCTTCATCATGAACTTCCGTGCGATCCTCAGCAAAAGTCCTGCACCATTTGCAGACGTGCCGAACGGACATGCAGTCTTTACCACAAACCTCAGTCAGCTGCTCATGGATCTCGACGGGCGGTAACTTCTTTGTGTGGAGAAACCGGATTACCGCTCGAACCTCGCACTTGGCGGGAGCGGCGATGAACACTTCCTTCCCTAACGGCTGCCAAGCCAACACTGAGCGACGTAACGAATCGTAGACGGGCGGACCGAGAGTGGGGGAACCGCTGCGCACGGCGCTGTTGTCAGATTTAGCCTAGCACCTTCCCTCGAGGCTGTAGCTCGATCAGAACCTTACTTTTGACACAACCCTTGTAGATAGCACGACGTTGTGTGGAGCACCACGGTTTGTCAGTATAGCGAACATTGTGGTGGCTTACCTTGATGTGGCAGGAAAGAGAGTTGTGCGAACAGCAGACAGCCCGACGACAACAACGGACACAGATGTGACACCGTGATATCCTTTTTGACGTGTTCTGGTTCTTGGAACAGCATTGTGATGGACGTATTTGGGTGTCGAGACTTTGAGTAAATTGAACTTCGGCAGATCTGCGTTCATCACAGACATACAGGCCCAGACCGTGGCGTTATGGTAAGGCATATTATTGGGTGCACAACATGATAATCTCTGGCACGAAGGGTACTAGTTTACCAAGGTCCAATGAGCCGTGAGATGGAAACCACAGCGAATTTTTTTTTATTTTTTTAACAGTTACCTTCACGTTTCAGCTACTTCTCCATGTAGTCGCCACACCAACTGAGACATCTGTCATAGCGTTTTACCAACTTTCCAATACTCTCGTCATAGAGCGCAACTTTCTGTGCTTTCTGCCTGTTTTCTACGGTGGTCTGTGCCAAAATGTTGTCTTGATATACAGCAGTTCATGTAAGCAGAGATGAAACTCAGAGGGAGCCAAGTCCAGGCTATATGGAGGATGAGCAAACACTTCCCACCGAAAACGCTACAAGAGTATCTTCATTGCCCCTGCAGTGTGTGGCCGAGAATTGGCGTGAGGAAGACAATGTATGAAAGCTACACCATGTGGGCTGCATGAAATCAGGCGAAATCTTAAACAGCCACTCGTACATGGCACGAGACACTGTTTTCTAGCCACATCTACGTGCTGACTGTGCCCTCAGCACTGAAAAGAGCAATGTTACGCGATCGACAGCCATAATAGATACACGCCTGAACACATCTGTGCTAAGATTCATCGAATTTTCACTGTGGTTTTCATTTCGCGATTGATCGAACCTTGATAAACGAATGACCCTCGTAATACGTACAACTGGAATTACATTTCTGACTCATTAAAGTTGGTGGCTGTGCCATACCTTCAAATTCTTCTTTACATTATCTTTCAACAACGTTATCTTTCTACAGCAAGACCGCATGTCACTCATTCTGTCATGACCTATCTCGATACAGATGGTGTTCAACTGTTGTTGCAGCCAGCACATTCTCCAGCTATCTCATCCATAGAAAACATCTGATTGTGGCTTTTAACGAGACTAGCACGCCACCACTCCTCCATCTCCCCCCCCCCCCCCCTCCCCCAATACAGTTGATGGATTCTGGCATAGTGATGAAGCAGTATGGTATGACACAGCCACATCTGTCAGGCAAGTTCAGTTTGTCCGGTGATTTCGTTATTTGCTATTCTTCCCGCTGCTGCAGTTTTAATGATCAGCAATACAATTCTGTACAATGTACAACCAGCATCATATTGAAAACAAATATTTACAAGAGAGTGAAATCAAAAACTATGACCTGTCAGCAGCCATCTCGGATCCCACTGTAAAGTCTGATGCACCAGGTAAATTACTACTCTCAGTTAAGCAGAGTTATACACATGTAGGCAGCACCTGAAAAAGTCAACGAACAGAAGGAAATAGTGCATTTTCATCAGACATGCATTGATGAATTCATTATGTTACATTCAGTGGTTTATTTTACTTAACTAGTCCACATTACTTTATTTTTTCGCAGTGTAAGTCCCCTTGACTGGAGAAAATCGCAGATCATTCCTGTATATAAGAAGGTCAAAAGAACGGACTCGCACTATTACAGACCAATATCCCTAACAGCAGTTTGCTGCATAATCCTTGAACAGATTGTCAGTTCAAATATAATAAATTTTCTTGAGACTAGCAAGCTTAGGTCCACGAATCAGCATGGATTAGAAAGCATCGCTCGTGCGAAACTCGGCCTGCCCTTTTCTCACATGATGTTCAAAAATGGTTCAAATGGCTCTGAGCACTATGGGACTTAACTTCTGAGGTCATCAGTCCCCTAGAACTTAGAACTACTTAAACCTAACTAACCTAAGGACATCACACACAACCATGCCCGAGGCAGGATTCGAACCTGCGACCGTAGCGGTCGCGCGGTTCCAGATTGTAGCGCCTACAACCGCTCGGCCACCCTGGCCGGCATCACATGATGTACTGCCAGCAATGGATGAAGCGCACCAGCAGATCCCATAGTCCTAGATTTCCACAAATCATTTGTCACGGTGCCCCACAGCAGACTGTTAGTAAAAGTAAAGGCATATGGAATAGGTTCCCAGATATGTGACTGGCGTGAAGATTCCTTAAGGGGATGTTTACTATCTTTTGGTTCAAAAAATTGATTTTTTAAAATCGCTTTTTTGGATCCACAAAAGTGTTTAGAATCCACTCCTGAGGTGGTTTTTTCCGAATACGGAACAGAAATGTTTGTTATACGAGGTTGAACAAAAAAATGCACCTGCCTGAAATCGGCCTTTTCCACGCACTAGTGTTTTTCTTTCGGAGGACGAATTATTGTACCGGTGCTTGGGAAGAAACACACAAAATTCAAATGAAAGTCTGAACGCGTGTGTTTGGAAGCTAGCCCCCAAGCATATGCACTCTGGTGTGAAGACTGTGGAGATTGCGACTTTCCTGGGAGTGAGCAGCTTCGACGAAGGGTATTCAGCAATTCTGAAGACCATGATAACGATGGACGTCACCCTGTGACTCTATTCGACGCTGTTCGCCAAGCATTCGGACGACCACCGGATTCAAGCGGTCCAAAACCGCTTGTCAACGGCCGCACGAGCTGCTCTGTAGGAGCACAGGATGGCCCAGATCGAGCAGAACACCCTCTTTGAGGACCCGCAATGGCAGATTGAATGTAAGTTGCATAATATTGCATTTATATGTAGTCAAGACTTCAAATGCGTTTTTCTCAACTATAGCCGCGTGGGATTAGCCGAGCGGTCTCAGGCGCTGCAGTCATGGACTGTGCGGCTGATCCCGGCAGAGTCCTCCCTCGGGCATGGGTGTGTGTGTGTTTGTCCTTAGGATAATTTAGGTTAAGTAGTGTATAAGCTTAGGGACTGATGACCTTAGCAGTTAAGTCCCATAAGATTTCACAAACATTTGAACATTTGAACATCAACTATAAATATTTTTACTTGGCCGACGAAGTCGAAAATCGATGAAAAAAACCCTTTTTTTCAAATCGCCGCCATTTTGTTTCCTGTTGTCCAAATAACTTAAGCGAGGTAAAACTCCTCAAGAATCTTATATACTTCGCTAACGTCAACTCAAGTTTGATTTCAGACGAGCCGGCTGACCTGTGACATACCGCGCGTGGAGGTCTACATCGAAATTTCGTTACGTTCCGACAGCACGACCGCCTTTGCTCTCCAACATTTCAGGTCGAAAAAATTCCAGTTTGTAGAGGAAATATCAATAAACATTTTGACCAAATTTGACATTGATATCTATAATATATCCCGAAAAAAAATTTCTCAAAGAACATGCTCTTTTCAGGCCAAAGATAGTAAACCTTCCCTTAAGTAATAGAACCCAGACTGTCATCCTCGAGGGCAAGTGTTCGTCAGAGACAAGGATATCGTCAGGAGTGCCCCGGGGAAATGTGACAGGAGCGCTATTATTGTTTATACACGTAAACGGTATTGATGAAAGGGGGGCAGCAATCTGCGTTTGTAGTGTTTTGGGAGGTGACGAAGTTGAGTGATTGTAGGAGGATACAAGATTACTCAGAGAAACTTTCTAGTTGGTTTGATGAATAGAAGCTAGCTCTAAATATGTAAAACCGTAAGTTAATACAGATGAGTCGGCAAAACAAACCAGTAATGTTCAAATACAGCATTACTAGTGTCCTTCTTGACACAAAACGTCGTTGAAATGGCTCTGAGCCATTTACACCTACAGTGAAAATGTACTTAATTCGTTAAATAACAAGTTACAAGCAGCAGGTATTTTCTGTGATTTGTCAAAGGCATTCGATTGTGTAAACCACAACATCCTTTTAAATAAATTAGAATTCTGTGGTGTCACGGGCAGTGCTGCAAAATGGTTCAAGTCATACATCGCTAACAGGAAACAAAGGGTGTCAGTGCAAGGGACTCGTGAATTAAGTCATCAGTCATCATCAGAATGGGAAGAAATTACATGTGGTGTCCCACAAGGATCCATCTTCGGGCCATTGCTTTTTCTTGTGTACATTAATGATCTATCATCAGTTACACTGCCAGAAGCAGAGTTCGTTTTGTTTGCAGATGACACAAGTATTGCAATAAGTAGTATGTCAAGTATAGTTCAAGAAAGATCTGCTAATGATATTTTCATGGATATTAATAAATGGTTTAAAGCCAACTCATTGACATTAAACTTTGAAAAGACTCACTACATGCAATTCAGAACTTGTAAGAGGTTTCCACCCAGCATATGCATAAAGTATGAAGAAGAGCAGATAGAAGAGGTTGACAGTCTTAAATTCCTGGGATTACAACTTGATAATAAATTCAGTTGGGAGGAGCACACCACAGAACTGCAGAAACGCCTTAACAAATCTGTATTTCCAATTCGAGTGTTAGCAGACATAGGCGACATAAAAGTGAAAAAGCTTGCATACTTTGCCCACTTTCATTCCATAATGTCATATGGTATAATATTTTGGGGCAACTCTTCAAGTCAAACAAAACTTTTCAGAGTCCAAAAGCGTGTAATACGTATTATTTGTGGAGTAAACTCACGGACGTCTTGTAGAAACCTCTTCAAAGAACTGGGTATACTAACTACTGCCTCTCACTATATTTACTCCTTAATGAAATTTGTCCTAAATAATATATCTCTTTTTCCAACAAACAGCTCAGTTCATACATACAATACCAGGAACAAAAATGACCTGCACAAGGACATAAAAAGCACTTACTTTAGTTCAAAAAGGGGTCCACTACTCAGGAACACTCATCTTCAATAATTTGTCAGCAAACATAAAAAAATTAGTTACAAATAAAGATCAGTTTAAAAGTAGCCTGAAAGACTTACTGGTGGCCAACTCCTTTTATTCCATTGACGAATATTTTAATAGAAACAAATGATGTGTTGTATATATTTATACTATTAGTATTGTTATTTCAGCTTTAAAAAAAAGGTGACATGTTCCACATCCACGAGGATCTCCTCAACACGGATCTATGGAACGAAGAACTAATCTAATCTAATCTAATCTTAACACTATGGAACTTAACTGCTGAGGTCATCAGTCCCCTAGACGTAGAACTACTTAAACCTAACTAACCTAAGGACATCACACACATCCATGCCCGAGGCAGGATTCGAACCTGCGACCGTAGCGGTCGCGCGTTTTCAGACTGTAGCGCCTACAACCGCTCGGCCACCCCGGCCGGCTTCTTGACGCACTCATACCGTTTGGATACATCTGCATCTGTATGTACATCGATACCCCGCAGTCCACCTTACGGCGCATGGCGGAGGGTACCCTGTACCACTACTAGTCATTTCCTTTGCTGTTCCACTCGAAACAGAACATCGGAAAAACAACTGCCTATATGCCTCCTATAAGCCCTAGTTTATCGTATCTTATCTTCGTGGTCTTTACGTGCAATGTATGTTGGAGGCAAAAGAATCGTTCTGCCATCAGCTTCAAATGCCGGTTCTCTAAATTTTCTCAGTAATGTTCCTTGAAAAAAAGTCGTCTTCTCTCCAGGGATTTCCACTTGAGTTCCCGAAGCATCTCTGTAGCACTTGGGTGCTGATCGAACCTACCAAATCTAGCAGCCCGTCTCTGAACTGCTTCGATTTTTTCCTTTAATCCCAACTGGTACGGATCCCAAACAGTCGAGCAGCACTCAAGAATAGGTCCCACTAGCGTCCTAAAATTTTATGCGTCTCCTTTACAAATGAACCATACTTTCCTAGAATTCTTCCAATAAACCAAAGTCGCCCATCCCCCTTTCCTACCACAATCCTGACATACTCGTTCCATTTCATATCGCTATCCAACGTTACACCCAGACACTACTAATGCTGTATCCGAACATTGGGTTTGTTTTCACGTCCCATCCGCATTAACGCACAGTTTTCTACATTTAGAGCTAACTATTATTCATCACACTAACTAGAAATTTTGTCTGTCATCATCTTGTATCCCCCTACAGTTACTCAACTTCTTCACCTTACCGCACACCACAGCATCGTCAGCAAACAACAGCTGATTGCTGCCCAACCTGTCCACCAAATCATTTATGTATATACAGCGCTGTTGCTATGGTCGCAGGTTCGAATCCTGCCTCGGGCATGGATGTGTGTGATGTCCTTAGGTTAGTTAGGTTTCAGCAGCTCTAATCCAACACCAGCAGGCAAATCCAACACCTTTCATGAAAACCCTGACATGATAAGCAAATCCGGTAGTATGTCACATAGCTCCGAATAAATCGTGATTTAAATTAACAAAAGTAATACGAGTAATGAGTGAGCAAATGGAATACCACAGACTAACACAAGAATGCCTAAATGCATGTCATACCTTCCCACCGTGAGACCGACGCAGTTCCGAGGGCAGACACGAGAACAGAAGCCGAGAGCAGAACTGTGTTAAGCTAGAAGGCCCTACGATAAAGTACGGACTGGACACCCACGTCGCCAGCTAACCATTAGGACAACACCACCCGCACGTTTTAGCGTGAGACTTTTTCGCGTCTCTGTTACATCAAGGACCACCCCCCAGCCCATGTTAAAAGCGAGAGCCCTCCAGAAAAACAGTATAGATCTTACGATAACACAAAAAGGGCCACTACCACCCGCAAGTTTTAGCGTGAGCCTTTTCGCGTGTCTGTTACATTAGGACCACTCCCCAGCCCATGTTAAAAGATAGAGCCCTCCAGAAGAACAGTATAGATCTTACAATAACGCTAAAAGGACCACACCAGCTGCAGGTTTTAGCATGAGACTTTTTAGCATCTCTGTTACGTTGCAAACTTTAAAAACATTTCCCCACCACGAAAAGTATAACGTTTCTCATTGGATAGACAGAATTTTTGTAGGCAGAGCTTAAGGTTAACATTGAGACCCTGATTGGTCAGATGAAAACAGAGCCAGATAGTTTTTTTAAACCAACTTCGGTAAATTGTAGTAAGGAGAAGTTAGGACAGAGTTGCTTCCGAGATGGCGAGGTGAGCGGAGCTGTGCTGCCCGCCGCTGCCCTGACGCTGCCTAACACCGACAAGGTAATGAACGCACGCGATGCCGCATTTTTGAGCGCATAAGGCTTCACTCAGAACTGCAGAAGTCTCATCTGTTATACTCTCTTTTTGCGTAATACTAGTAGTTGTTGTTGTGGTCTTCAGTCCAGAAACTGGTTTGATGCAGCTCTCCATGCTACTCTATCCTGTGCAAGTTTCTTCATCTGCCAGTACCTACTGCAACCTACATCCTTCTGAATCTGCTTAGTGTCGATCGTCAATTAAAGCTCATGGTGTTCACATTTGCCACTTGCAGTAAAAATCTGAAACTCGATGATTTTTCTGTTATATAGTTATTGAGAAACCACATCAGCCACTGTAATTTACGACAAGTTAGATAAGTAATTAAAGATAATTGAGGGTCATTGTAGACCATTTTGATAGTTTTCTCTTTTGTGAAACTTAATTTAAACCTAGATTAAAGACGTGTTATGGCATAGGTCATCCTTCGATCCATTGTAGAACTTGGAAACCCATTCCGGGAATATTCGTTCACATTTTTGTTGAACGCAGTTGGTTTTTACCATCCTGTATTAAAACACTTCCTTTTATCAATAGTGCAATTTATAAACAATGTTTTGTGAGTAGAATAAAATTTCCAATGGTAAACTTAACTGCTTTTTCGATGTTATTTTATCAGCTAACTAAAAATAGGAGAGCCTTGAACCCCTTCCACTAAATTTAGTTAGTATTAAGATTCTTTTACAGGGAGTGCAGTGGAGCTGACGCTGAAATCATTAAGTATTTGGTTATATCATCGCTAGTCTCACTGAACTCTTCTGAATTCTACATGGCATGTGTGGTCTGGCGTCTCCTTACCAGCAACAGGTCCCAGGTTCAAACTAGTCAATTCCCTAAAAAAACACGCTTAGAGCGTCGTTGCGCGAAAGTGGTAGGGAGACACGATACAGAACAAACAGACACCACCCAGAATGTTAGAACTGATGACCTTAGATCTTAAGTCCCATAGTGCTTAGAGCCATTTGAACCATTTATGTATATACAGAATAACAGCGGTCCTATCACACTTCCCTGGGGCACTCCTGATGATACTCTTGTCTCTCGTCGTCGGGGACAACATACTGGGCTGTGCTACTTAAGAAGTCTTCGAGCCACTCACATATCTGTGAACCTGTTCCATATGCCCGTACCTTCATTAACAATTTGCAATTGGGCGCCGTGTCAAACGCTATCTGGAAATCTAGAAATATGGAATCTACCTGTTGCCTTTCATCCACAGTCGCAATACATCATGTGAGAAACGGACAAGCCGAGTTTCGCACGAGCGGTGCTTTCTATAACCGTGCTGATTCGTCGACATAAGTTTTTTGGTCTCTAGGAAATTTATTACATTCAGGCTCAGAAAATGTTCAAGAATTCTGCAGAAAATCAATGTTAAGGATATTGGCCAGCAATTTCGAGGTCCGTTTTTTAACCTTCTTGTACACAAGAGTCACCTTTGCTTTTTCCAGTCGCTTGAGACTTTGTCCTGGGCGAGAGATTCACGACAAATTCAAGCTAAGTAAGGGACCAATACCGTAGAGCAGGGATTCCCAACGTGTGCTCCACGGACCCCTAAGGGGTGTAAAATAATGAGTAAAATTATTGAATAAAAATGTGAAAATCAGATTCATCACTTTTTTTCGTGTGAAAACATGTGTGCTTTTACTTCAGGTCGTATTCCCAAGCAGCCTTTGCGGTTCCTAAGTGAGAACGCATACACAGTTTAGTGCCGGAGAATGCGGCTTCTCAGATCGACTGTTTCGTAACAATACGGGGGTCGTTTGTGCGCCGGCTCACGGCGCTAGATGCGCTGAAACCTTTTACGCATACGCGGAGCGAACTTTGTCGACCAATCACAGCGCTCGTTGGCACGTATGCGGCCCCAGGTATCATTAAATGTTAAATTTGCTTTGTCAGTACATTACCTATTTCAAAAGTCGATTTTTGACCAGTTTATTAGTTCTAACATGGATCGGTGGCTGTAGTCAGGATCATTGAAGAAGGGTGCAACTTCTCCATCGCCTTCACAACAAGGGAATTTTCCAGTTGAAATGAATGATGAGGGAGGACGAACAAAGGAAGAACAATCACAAGAAGCTCCACAGCCGGATTTATTACGTGAAAATGCTGCAAGTACTCCATTGGCTGCAATATCCTGTGGAAGGGGAATAACCAAGAAGCGTAAGTACAACGAAAGCTATTTAGAAATGGGCTTTATGGAGACAAAGGAGGGTAAAGCTCAGTATGTGATTTGTGCACGAGTCCTTCCGAACAGTTCAATGGTTCCAGTTAAATTGCGCCGTCATTTTGAAGGTACTAACCCGGATTTCCAGGATAAAGACATCGATTTTTTCAAAAGGAAGAGTGCTGAACTAGCTGCTTCTCAGCATTGCATGAAAACTCATGCAAAAACAATTAATGAAAATTCATTAAAAGCTTCTTTCTTGGTTAGTTGTTGAGTGGCAAAAACAGGCAAAGCTCATACCATTGCAGAAAATCTCATAAAGCCGTGTGTTAATGATATTGTTTCTTGCATGCTAGACGAAAAGGTAAAGTTTGTATCTTTGCTGCCATTATAAAACAATATTGTCAAGAGACGCATTGTTGACATGTCAAATGATGTGAAAGACACTCCTGTTTCTCGCATCCAACACAATTCATTTTCTCTGCAGATAGATGAATCCACTGATGTAGGATTAGCGATTTTATTAGCTTTTGTCCGTTATGAATATTCTGGATGTTTTGAGGAAGCACTCTTTATTGTGCAGACCACTACCTGCCAACACAACAGGTGCTGAAATATTCCGTCTACTGGATGATTTTTGAAGGACTAACGAAGTTCCATGGTCTAATTGCATAGATGTGTGCACACATGGTGCAAAAGCTATGACGGGTCCTACAGTCGGAGCAATAACGAAAATAAAAGAAAACGCCAAGAACTGCAGCAGTAGTCATTGTGCTCTCTACAGATACGCTTTAGCTACGAAACAAATGCCTGTTTCGTTCAAGAAAGTTTTAGACGAATCCATTCAAATCATTAACTACATAAAATCAAGGCCGTTGAAGTAAAGACTTTTCACAATACTATGTGAAGATGTGGGAAGCCTTCATCGTTCCCTGCTTCTCCACACAGAAGTGAGGTGACTCTCACGTGGGAATGCACTCTCTCGGCTGTACGAATGAAGATTGGAAGTCTTAGCTTTCCTTTTGGAGTATAACACCAAATTAGCAGACCTTTTTAATGACGAAAATTGGCAGTGTGTACTTGCCTATTTGTCAGATATTTTCTCCAAAATGAACGAAATAAATATTTCACTCCAAGGGCAAAGTGAAACAAAGGTCACTGCTATTGACAAAGTTCGAGCATTCAAGAGGAAAATCAATTTTTGGGCAGAGAGTGTCGAGGAGGGGGAGGTCGAGTATTTATCTCTTCTCAAAGAGTTTTTTTGAAAAACAAAACATTGGCACTTGGGAAGAATTTGTTTCATCAAATCCTGTCATATCTCTGTTGTGGTTGGCAGGAGAGCCAACCGTATGGTTAAAGGAGGCCGAAATGCACGCGTTTTAGCTCACGCAGGCTGGCGTGAGGTCTGGAACATGACAAGGGAATTAGAATTGAGAAAAACGGACGTAGCTGGTGGAATACTTAACTTTAATCCATTAATGACGAACGTCGCTCTTGACGGTACATGATTTACAACATCAATAGAAACTGGTCATGGCGCCTTGCAAGGTCGTAGCAAATAACGTAGCTGAAGACTATGCTAACTATCGTCTCGGCAAATGAGAGCGTAATTTGTCAGTGAACCATCGCTAGCAGAGTCGGCTGTACAACTGGGGCGAGTGCTAGGAAGTCTCTCTAGACCTGCCGTGTGGCGGCGCTCGGTCTGCAATCACTGACAGTGGCGACAAGCGGGTCCGACGTATACTACCGGACCGCGGCCGATTTAAAGGCTACCACCTAGCAAGTGTGGTGTCTGGCAATGACACCACAATCTCCAAAGCTTGATCTCATTGTTGGAGCATTATTTCCCAACAGCTGAAGATGAGAATCTGCAGAAATACGAATGGGTGGTCAACTCATTCACTGTATCCAAAAAGCCGAACATTCTTTCATCAAATGAATATGAGTTGTTGATAGAAATTGCCACAGACTCTACCTTGAAATCAAGTTTTGACTTTGATGGTTACTCACACTACTGGATCCGTTTGGATAACAAGAAATACTACCCCCTTGTTGAAAAGGCAAAACGTGTACTTCTTCCATTTGCCACAACATACATGTGTGAATCTGGATTCTCGGTCCATGCTGTCCACAAAACTAAGTGCTGAAGCTGTCTAGATGCGGAACCAGACATCCGCCTCCAGCTGTCAAGAACTGAACCCAACTTTTTCAAAATTGTGTTAGCAGAGGAACCCACAACCATCGCATTAGGATTCCATTATTATTCCTACAGACTCATCTATAGTAAAGAAGAAAGCATTTTTCTTCGTACATGCTTAGTGAACTTACCTGAAATATAACTCTGTAGGAATTTTGTTTCTTTCTTCTTCTATCATTTACAAAATAATTACTGACTGAATTCTGTTGGCATTGATATTTTTGTTACGAAAATTAAAATGATCTCTAAAGCAAATTTATTTACTTTATGATACACTACTGGGCATTAAAATTGCTACACCACGAAGTTGAGGTGCTATAGACGCGAAATTTAACCGACAGGAAGAAGATGCTGTGATCTGCAAATGATTAGCTTATCAGAGCATTCACACAAGTTTGGCTCCGGTGACGACACCTACAACCTGCTGACATGAAGAAAGTTTCCAACCGATTTCTCATACAGAAACAGCAGTTGACCGGCTTTGCCTGGTGAAACGTTGTTGTGATGCCTCGTGTAAGGAGGAGAAATGCGTACCATCACGTTTCCGACTTTGATAAAGGTCGGATTGTAGCTTATCGCGATTGCGGTTTATCGTATCGCGACATTGCTGCTCGCGTTGGTCGAGGTCCCATGACTGTTAGCAGAATGTGGAATCAGTGGGTTCAGGAGGGTAATACGGAACTCCGTGCTGGATCCCAACGGCCTCGTATCACTAGCAGTCGAGATGGCAGGCATCTTATCCGCACGGCTCTAACGGGTCGTGCAGCCACGTCTCGATCCCTGAGTCAACAGATGGGGACGTTTGCAAGACAACAACCATCTGCACCAACAGTTCGACTCCGTTTGCAGCAGCGTGGACTATCAGCTCAGAGACCATGGATGTGGTTACCCTTGACGCTGCATCACAGACAGAAGCGCCTCAACGACGAACCTGGGTACACGAATGGCAAAAAGGCATTTTTTCGGATGAATCCAGGTACTGTTTACAGCACCACGATGGTCGCATCCGTGTTTGGCGACATCGCGGTGAACGCACATTGGAAGCGTGTATTCGTCGTCGCCATACTGGCGTATCACCCGGTGTGATGGTATAGCGCTCCATTGGTTACACGTCTCGGTCACCTCTTTTCGCATTGACGGCACTTTGAACAGTGGGCGTTACATTTCAGATGTGTTATGACCCGTGGCTCTACGCTTCATTCGATCCCTGCGAAACCCTACATTTCAGCAGGATAATGCACGACCACGTGTTGCAGGTCCTGTACGGGCCTTTCTCGATACAGGAAATGTTCGACTGTTGTCCTGGCCAGCACATTCTCCAGATCTCTTACCAATTGAAAACGGCTGGTCAATTGTGGGCGAGCAACTGGCTCGTCACAATATGCCAGTCACTACTCTTGATGAACTGTGGTATCGTGTTGAAGCTGCATGGGCAGCTGTACCTGTACCTGCCATCCAAGCTCTGTTTGGTTCAATGCCCAGGCGTGTCAATGCCGTTGTTACGGACAGAGGTGGTTGCTCTGGGTTGTGATTTCTCAGGATCTATGCACCCAAATTGCGTGAAAATGTTATCACATTTCAGTTCTAGTATAATATATTTGTCCAATGAATAACGGTTTATCATCTGCATTTCTTCTTGGTGCAGAAATTTTAATGGCCAGTAGTGTATATTCCATCCTGTCAGTTAAAAATATGGCCTGCCTATACTTCAATTATAATTACTTGTTATTACTCTGACACTATATTGTGGCAACTGTCTGCGAGCGAAAACAAATGAGGACTTTTCACGTGCCACCATGTAAAAGGTAAACCTCCTCTGCCAGAATTGTTTCCTTTGTGAAACAAAAGTCTTACGTTCTGTGAAATGCTTTGTCTTCCCATATAGAAATAAGAGATTCTGTTTGTTTGTTTTCCTAATTTGTTTACAGTCGAGGCTGACTGCCACGATATAGCGTCCAAGCAGTAGTTGAAGCTGTCAGCTGTGGCTAAACTGTTGCCACGCCGCCTGCCAGTTGCCAGCTACCAACCGACAGTACACTGTTGCAACGCCGCCTGCTAGCTGCCGGCTATGGACTGACAGCTGCCGTTCAGTAGAAGCGCAAAGGCGTAAAAATAACTAGACTTTCGGAGCTGTTTACATGGGCACGAAAATCGATTGTGGAACTGGAAAACGGCTTTATAACAGCCGATTTCCAGAATAGATTTTGAAGTGTTTACCTGACCAACCAAAAGCGGAACTGGGACATAGGCTTACGAAATCCGGTTTTGGAAACGCATGTAAACTGGGTGAATGTATTCCCACACATTGCACAACAGATGTCCCCATAGTCCTTTAAAGGCAATTCCTTGGCCTCTTTTCTTTCGTGATGTGTTTGTATCCCGAATCATGGCTCCTTACACAACAGTAGCCAAACAGTGGAAGTGAACAGACCACAAGCGGCAGATTGTCAACAGCGAACAGTTTGGACGTGACGTTGATTGCTCCTGGTGGAAGGCAGCTCCAATGTGTGAAATGTCAAATACCAAGTAATTTTAATCAGGCTATAGTGTGTCGAACAAAGGGAGTAAATCCACTAGCAAGTGTCTGGTCACAGTGGGAATTCAAA
The DNA here is from genome assembly GCF_023897955.1 of Schistocerca gregaria. Lineage (NCBI taxonomy): Eukaryota > Metazoa > Arthropoda > Insecta > Orthoptera > Acrididae > Schistocerca > Schistocerca gregaria. Next base: position 131,764,592 of record NC_064931.1, on the reverse strand, counting down.
TTGCATCGTTAATTTCAAATTGTTTCCATTCATCTCTAAACCAAAGACCATTGATAGCATGGGCGGGGGAGGGGGCGTCATTGGGAACATAGTTACTGTGCTCTTGACTGACTAGGGTTCCGCCATGAATTTTCCACTGAAGAAGGGGTCTGCCAGCTGAAATGGTTGGGAAGCCCTGCCATAGCGTACTCTTTGAAAAACCGAACTGGAATTCCATCCAGACCTGCTGACTTATTTGTTTTCAACTCCTTCAGTTGTTTCTCTACGCCAGTGACACTTATTACTGTGTCATCCATACGGGTGTCTGTCGATGGTCAAACAACGGTATGTTTGTACGATTCTCCTGCGCGAACGATTTCTTGAACGTGAAATTTAAAACTTGAACTTTTGGTGTCTTCAACTGCCACACCATACTAGCCAACAAGTGACTGGACAGAAGTCTTAGACCCACTTAGCGATTTTCCGTAGGACCCGAATTTTTTAGGGGTTTTGTGTCAAATCTTTTGCTAAGATATGACGGTGGTAGCAGCTGTATGCTTCGCGCATATATCTTTCCACAAACGCACGAATCTCTTCTAAGTTTGCTTGCCGTCATTTGCGCTTTCTCTTTTGAACAGAAAGTGTTCCTCAGCATTTACCGAACCTCGTTATTAAATGATGGTGGGTCTTTTTCGTCCTTATTACACTTACTAGGCACATAATTCTCTAGACCACGATTTACGGTCTGCTTAAATTTTGCCCACAATTCCTCTACGCCCATCTTACTGATACTAAGTGATGTCAGTTCACTGTCTAAGTGAGATGCTAAAAACTGCTTATCCGTTCTTTCTATCAGAAACAATTTCCTAGCCTTCTTAAATGATTTATTAACTTTGGTAGCCGGAGTTGCTACGATAACGATATGATCGCTAATCCCCTTTTCTATAGTGACATTGTCGATAGGATGCAGCCTATCTTTAGCTACAACGTATAAGATACCGGGTGATCAAAAAGTAAGTATAAATTTGAAAACTGAATAAATCGCGGAATAATGTAGATAAAGAGGTACAAATTGACATACATGTTTGGAATGACATAGGGTTTTATTAGAACCAAAAAAATACAAAACTTCAAAAAATGTCCGACAGATGGCGCTTCATCTGATCAGAATAGCAATAATTAGCATAACAAAGTAAGACAAAGCAAAAATGATGTTCTTTACAGGAAATGCTCACTATGTCCACCATCATTCCTCAACAATAGCTGAAGTCGAGGAATAATGTTGTGAACAGCGCTGTAAAGCATGTCCGGAGTTATGGTGAGGCATTGGCGTCGGATGTTGTCTTTCAGCATCCCTAGAGATGTCGGCCGATCACGATACACTTGCGACTTCACGTAATCCTAAAACCAATAATCGCACGGACTGAGGTCTGGGGACCTGGGAGGCCAAGCATGACGAAAGTGGCGGCTGAGCACGCGATCATCACCGAACGACGCGCGCAAGAGATCTTTCACACGTCTAGCAATATGGGGTGGAGCGCCATCCTGCATAAACATCGTACGTTCCAGCAGGTGTTTATCAGCCAGGCTCGGGATGATGCGATTCTGTAACATATCGGCGTACCTTTCACCTGCCACGGTAGCGGTTTTGCTGTCCAGCGCCATCTGTCGGACATTTTGTGAACTTTTTTCCTTCTTCTTCTAATAGAACCCCATGTCATTCCAAGCACGTGTGTCAATTTTTACCTCTCTATCTACAATATTCTGTGGTTTGTTCAGTTTTCAAATTTATACTGACTTTTTGTTCACCCGGTATTTCCACTGCCCGTGAGCTGCCGAACTAGCTGCTCAAGACAGTTTTCAGAACGTGTTCAAAAGTACATCGCATAACTGTCTGTGTGTGACCTGCAATTAATCCATAGACATACCAGCCTGTACTCGGTAGATTAGAGTCGCCTCCAATTAGTAATGCATCATTTGGGTATTTACTCCTCGACTGTTTGGATTCCTTCCCTGGTCGGATTAAAGGAAGACATCAAAGCAGTTCAGAGGCGAGCTGCTAAATTTGTTACCGGTAGCTTCGAACAACACGCAAGTGTTACGAAGATGCTTCGCGTACTCAAATGGGAATCCCTGAAGGGAAGAGGATGCTTTTTTCGAGGAACATTACTGAGAAAATTTAGAGAACCAGCATTTGAAGCTGACTGCAGAATGACCAGTACTGCCGCAAACATACATTTAGCGTAAGAATGATGAAGATAATGTAGGAGAAATTAGGGCTCATACGGAGGCATTTGGACAATCGTTGTTCCTTCACTATATTTGCGAGTGGAACAGGAAAGGAAATGGCTAGAAGGGGTGCAAGGTACCCTCCGCCACGCACCGTACGGTGGCATCGGAGTATGTATCTATGTTGATGTAGATGCATGAATCACTGAACCTTGTACTCATACTGATTAATTGCCTTAGCTCTGTAGTTAATGGGTACCACAACTACAGAAACTGCTATATATTAACGGTAGTATGAATTATTTTTAAAAAAAAGGTTCAAATCGATCTGAGCACTATGGGACTTAACTGGTGTGGTCATCAGTCCCCTAGAACTTAGAACTACTTAAACCTAACTAACCTAAGGACATCACACACGTCCATGCCCGAGGCAGGATTCGAACCTGCGACCGTAGCGGTCACGCTGCTCCAGACTGTAGCGCCTAGAACCGCACAGCCACTCCGGCCGGCAATTATTTTCACGTTGTGGAACCAGACAAAAGCGGTCAGTGAATTCATTTTGAAAAAACTCCCCCAGGCTATGGCTAAGCCATGTCTCCACAGTATCCTTGTTTCCAGGAATTCTAGTCCTGCCAGGAATGTGGGAGGCGGCACAAATGCTGTGAGGACGCATAGTGAGTCGTGCTTAGGTAGCTCAGTCGAAAGCAAAGGCAAAGGTAAAGGTCGTGCATTCGAGTCGCAGTGAGGCACACAGTATTAATGTGCCAGAACCTGACTAGTATTTGTGATGCTAGAGTTTTTCCTATGCTGTTTATACCTCACAACATGAAAATCCACTTAGTGGACGCAAAACGTTTCTCCCGTACAGGTAGAAAGCTTTTATTATCCAAGAAAAACATTCAGACGTGCTATTTCGGTGGTGACCTGCAAGCCTATTTATAGCACGCCTACGAAAATTCTCGTGTCAGGAATGTGAAGACCTACTTTCCGTGCGCGTGCGTGTGCATGTGCGTGGACGGCCACTCACTTACACACGAACACAGACACACACACACACACACACACACACACACACACACACACAATAGATAAATATAGACACAATTAACGAAAGACAGTTCGTCAAATAATAAATTAACGTCGCAAATATACCGATGTGGTAACTAAAGAATACATTGATTCAAAACTGCTAGAACACAATCAGCGAACAAGGACACTTTAAGATGATAATCGTACTATAATAGCCTTCCTCCTAGACAGGGATCTCCAAAATGCGGCCCGCGGGTCGAATCCGGCCCGCGTTTGAACGAACGCTTTTTAAAAAAAAGGGTGTGATTGTTCCCGCCCGTTTAACGCTATTGTTGTTTCAAGTTTTCTTTCTTTCAAATACTTATGGAATATATCTGTTCAGGCTAAAAAGAGAGAAGCACATAGTCAGTGTCATATCTTCAACACAACGTAGGTTTTGAAATATTTCGTTATAGAGAAAGACAACAAAAAATTTGTGTTAACCATAACAAAGTTATTGCTCTCCTTAAAGAATACCACACTCGTCACCACTACGAAAAAACGCATGGTGTTCAGTCTGACAAAGAGGTGCGTTTTAATTATAACGGAAGAACTGTTTTCTGATAAAACCGAGCAATGTAAAGCGGTCACTTTTTCGTCAAATACAGTGACACGCGTCGAGTTGAAAATGTTGTTTGTATTTTATGCAAACAGTTACAAGAAAAGCGATATAAACCTTCTTGGTACGCAATAGCCTTGGAGGAATATACAGAAATCTCTGATGCCGCTCAAGTCGTTTGGTTTTTTGGAAGTATCAACTCAGTCCCCAAAGTTACCGAAGAACAAACAGATCTGATCGATTGTTCAAAAACATGGAAATATCGCAGGAACGGCATTCCTGAACATAAATGCAAATGGTACCCAATCGTGCAGGTTGCGCTATTGTACTTTGTAACGGACGGCGCCTAAGCAATGTTCTCAATATGTCGCAAGTTCCAATCATGCTCATAAGTGTTCTGTGTGGCTGGGAGTGCATTATGTCGGGGCTAAGTGAACTCGAACGCCGGCAAATTGTTGGTGGCTGAAAGGTGCGTTTTGCGTGATCGTGACAAGCGGCCATTGAAAAGAAATGTGACTAAAAATAACAGCTGCAAAAGTTACTGCAAAACTGAATATCACATTCGCGAACCCTGAAAGCACCAAAACAACACGACGGGAGCTTCATTAACAGGGAATTGCAGGGCGAGATGGTATAAAAAAACCACACATCAGTGACGCAAATGCCCGAAACTGGAAAACGCGGTGCCGAAGCCGTAACACCTAGACTATGGAGCAATGAATGGAAATCATTTGGTTGGGTGGGTCTCGTTTCACACTGTTTCTAACTTCTGGCTAAGTTTACGTCCAAAGAGCGAAATATGGCGAGCGTCCGTGGAATTCCGAAGGCCCCATGATTAATATGCAAGGTCGCATAACTGCCAAGGATTATGTGACCATTTTGGCTGATCAGATCCGTGCCATGGTACGAAGTATGTTCGCCAATGGGGAGCTGTATTCCATTATGTCAGGGCTCCTGTTCATACAGCTTGTATCGTCTGGAAATGGTTTTGGGAGAACGAGGATGAATTGTCGCACATCCCCTGGCCAACTCCTTTACCATATAACAATGTTATTGAACCTTTTATCTATGATCACTATCCACATACATCGTCTGTAATATATTGATTATTCCTTGGTAGTGTTATATTGAAGTTGTGAGAAAAGAGGACAGACGCTCCAAGGCGCGGAAGCAGAGACGATGCTGAGGGCAGACAAAACTACAAGAGATATAGTTACATGAAGTAAACCGTAAGGGGAGAGCCTTGCGAAAATGCAGATGCCCCCAGACACGGTCCCAGGGCGCTAGTTACTCTTCAAGGAATTAACATCTGACTTCATATGTCGCCTAGACGCTGTGGTAGGTTGCCACCGTAGAACATTTTGTAACCAACAGGCACGTATTAGCGTGTAAAGCCAGCTTGATACTAGCCCTGAGAACAGCAATGTCAATAGGCTTACGAGGGTTACAAAGAGAGCGAAATCGCCAAAAAACTGTTGAGCTTGGAGTCCCTTCTATGGGGAGTCCGAGGGGCGGGGCTGAATGACGTATAACAATAATGTTGCACGCCTTATTTGGCAGAGCAGTTATGTTTAGCTTTCGGCTGAACAATGTTGATACTAAATACGGACTTAGTGCAACTCCATTAACATCCCCGCCTTAGGAGCAGTAGAGAGGTCCTCACTAAAGCATGATTGGCAGGCGCCTGCAAGAGACCTACGGGATTGGCTGCGTGGCTTTAAGTGGGAAAAACAGTCCCCCCACGCGACTCTTTAAAACCTCTAGATTCCGCATTTTGGCGGAGTTCTGTCAGACGATCTGGGTGCCGAATCCGCGTCCGTCGACTCCAGCCTCGGTCCAGCTCCGCGTAAGGCTGCTCTCTCACTTGGAGTGCCTCAGTGAACAGTGTTACATTCAGTGTGTTTTGTTTTGCAACTAAGTTGCAGCCTTAAGATGCTGCAAGCGGTGGCTACTGTGGTTAGCATCCACTCCTGGGACTTGTGCACTGGCTTCTGTTGTAACAGTGTTATTCATGCTTTTTCTAACCCTAGAACTAGCCTCCAGTGTATTAGTCAGTCCTGTCTGGAATAAACAACTATTTTAAAACCCTGTTTGTCCAAGAGTCTCCACAACGAGTTCTCTACCAAGTCTGACCACCTGCATATCTAGTAAATGCCTGTACCAGTGTTGGCTCAGATAGAAGAAAGCAGTCAAATGTCTTCACTGTGAATTGTCGTTCTGCCTTCTGCTCTGTACCACTCGGGAGCGCAGACTGACCAGTAACCCCTTTTCTCCCTCTCCCACCTATGTCAGGACACGACACATCGTTACCTGAACTTGCCACTATTTTGCAGGAACAATTGTATCACATTCCCCTGAAAATCATACAGGACCTGTATGGTGTTTTGAATGCCAACGATTTGCCTACACCGTGTTAGGTATTGTACAGTGTGATATTTTTGGCATTACCATATTTTTGTAACCCTTTTTGTGTGGGAAATATGACAATCGGTGAACGATGAACACGCTTCAAGTTTTCCACTTTTGTATGCAATGGAATTCCTTTGTTATCTGACAGAAGACTTCTCTTCCAGGTTCTCAGATTTAGATGCTCATTCCAACTGATTGAAATTTCCGCAATCCCTTTCCTTGTGAAGTGGAAAATGTTCAGGCAGCAGTGCAAAGGGCAATCATCGATCTTCAAGCTGATAACACCATGATGGACAAGTTTAAAGAAGTAGATATTCTTCAGTTTTACAGGTTTTCTCCGGAAGAAAAGAATTCCAGGATCAATGACTTTCCACGATGTTTGCTGTCTGTATTTGACACTACCTACAGCTGTGAACAAACCTTTTCAATGCTAAAATTTACAAAAAATTAAAATGCAGAAATAACTTGAGTGACTAACACGAGATATTTTACTGAAACAATAGCCTAAGGTAGAGCCACGTTTGAGAAAATTCTGGATTCGAAAGTTAAATTTCATGTCTCTCACTAAGTGTACTAAAGAGCAATAAAATGTACCAGAGATATTCACTAATATTGTGTTTGTGTTAAACAACAATAAATTTCGTTGCAATTTTCTTCTTGAATTTCTGAGAATGTGTGTTATCTGGCCCCCGCTGAGATTCAAAAATTGATATTTGGCCTTCTGGTATGGTAATTTGAAGATACCTTTCTTGGACGATCACTCACTTAAGGTTCATAAAGAAGTGTGACCTGTGTGGTCGAGTCTGTAGAATACTAGCTGTAGGTTCAGTGTGTGTGTGTGTGTGTGTGTGTGAAATCTTATGGGACTTAACTGCTAAGGTCATCAGTCCCTAAGCTTACACACTACTTAACCTAAATTATCCTAATGACAAACACACACACCCATGTCCGAGGGAGGACTCGAACCTCCGCCGGGACCAGCCGCACAGTCCCGGATTGCAGCGCCTGAGACCGCTCGGCTAATCCCGCGCAGCTGTAGGTTCATTCCATAGATTCAAACAGTAGGTACCACACAGAGTTTTGGTGGTAGATTCACACAGTACCCCCCCACCCCCACCCCACCCCACCCCCCCGCCACCAACTCTCTGTACCACTTCAGCCACACACTCTTTTTTACTAAGTTACCTAAACTGCGCTGCACGAAGAGTTAACATGAAGCGTCAAGCTGCTTCGCCACCATCAGGTAAGAACTGTCCTTGTCCTTGTGTATACATGTATGTGTACCAAGGGCGCCCATGTGATTGTATCAGGTGGAAGGGGATTGGGGGGGGGGGGGGGGGGGGATAGACCTGGGGGAATGGAGTATTTTCAATATTTTGAAAGACGAATGGAAACTTGTAAGTGGCGATAAAAAGTTCCATTTCTAATTTTGTTAAAGCTTTGTCCTCTTACTAAAAGACTTGTCTATAGTACTCATATTCTATGAACAATAATACATGTTATTAAAATAAAAACATCTGACTACACTATATTTTTTCATTTCCATGAGGCGAATGGGGGGTGGGTCTTGGAAGTGTGCCCCCTTGCTCCTGGGGATGGGCACCATTGATAAGTAGTGTGTATGTGCTTGAAGACCTGGGTTTTGCACATGACCTTTGAGCCGGCCGGAGTGGCCGAGCGGTTCTTGGCTCTTCAGTCTGGAACCGCGCGACCGCAGATTCGAATCCTGCCTCGGGCATGGATGTGTGTGATGTCCTTAGATTAGTTACGTTTAAGTAGTTCTAAGTTCTAGGGGACTGATGACATCAGGACATCAGCTGTTGAGTCCCATAGTGCTCAGAGCCATCTGAACCATTTGAACATGACCTTTGCCTTCTATGCCACAGGCTCAATGACATGAAAGAGAAGCTAGATCTGAAATCTGCATCGAAGGAATTTGGCTTGAAAATTAACGCCCAAAATACTAAAGACATGCGGGCATATGATAACAGCACTGCAGAGCTTAAGCCTAGGAGCCAGATAATTGAAAAAGTGGATAAGTTTTGCTATCCTGGACGCATGATTATACCAGATGGCAGTGCAACAGAGGACATTAACAGCCGCATCAACAAATCAAGAGGAGCTTTTACAACTTTACGCTCTATCTGGAGATCGAAGGAAATATCACTGAGGGCCAAATGGCGGATATTTGAAAGTAATGTAAAATCTGTGCTCCTTTATTGATGTGAAACATGGAAAGTGACAAAACAGTTAATCTACAAGCTGCAGACATTCAACAACAGATGCCTGAGGAACATCCTGGGGATACGGTGGCCAAATGTCATCTCTAACGAAACTCTTTGGGAAAGAACAAACCAGCCGCCAATTGAGCTGCAAATCAGAAGCAAGAAGTGAAGATGGTTAGGACATACTCTTAGAAGACCAAATGAACATACTGCGAGAGAAGCACTTGACTGGATCCCGCAAGGACGACGGAGACGAGGCAGGCCCAGAATGACATGGAGACGGTCAGTTGAAGCAGAAGGCCATCAGCAAGCAATAGAATGGGAAGAAATGAAGATACTAGCAGAAGACAGAACAAGGTGGCAATCCTTCGTTGCAGCCCTATGCTCCACATAATGAGTTAAAGGAATTAATAATAAATAATAATAAATATGCTTGGTTTAACTCATTTTACTCATTTCCAGGTGGACGCCTCAACAGACCCCTCAACAGCAGCATATATCAATTTTCAACACACATTTCATCCTAAATTAAACTCGTAGTAAATGTGTTAGCGTTGAAATGAAGTCGGATTGTGAATTCAACCCAGTTGCGATTTTTGAAAACCCTCGTTATTGCGGCGCTACAGTTATGCTATCAACATCAGATGTGTTTCGGTGGTGAAATAACTCAGTAGCGATTTCGGGCATCTGTCTTAGAAATACTCAAACATCCACATTGCTACTAGAGGATCACAATATCAGTGCATGCAACTTCCACCGAAAGATTAGACTTTTCAGTGTAACCGGATCCACAAACATGCAAGAGAACACCTTCAAGAATTTAATGTTTGCTTGTTATGCCATATAGCACACACTCGATCAGAGAATGAGCTGGCAGCCACATGTACGAGTATATAGCTTCTGTGAAATCTTATGGACCATTTTAACAGAAATGTCGCGGCAGACTACGAATTCCACTGAAGGCAGCGTTGCTCAGTATTTCGACGCAGTTTGCACGCCAGTATGCGGAACTGCTTATGAGTTTGCGACATTTGATGTAAGCACAGAGCTGCGTTCTTATCTCAGTATATACAGGTGGTCCATTGATCGTGACCGGGCCAAATACTTCAGGAAATAAGCGTCAAACGAAAAAACTAGAAGAACGAAACATGTCTAGCTTGAAGGGGGAAACCAGATGGCGCTACGGTTGGCCCTCTAGATGGCGCTGCCATAGGTCCAACGGATATCAACAGCGTTTTTTTTTTAAATAGGAACCCCATTTTTTATTACGCATTCGCGTAGTACGTAAAGAAATAGGAATGTTTTAGTTGGACCACTTTTTTCGCTTTGTGATAGATGGCGGTGTAATAGTCACAAACATATGGCTCACAATTTTAGACGAACAGTTGGTAACAGAACGTAGGTACGTTTGAACATTTTATTTCGGTTGTTCCAATGTGATACATGTACCTTTGTGAACTTATCATTTCTGAGAACGCATGCTGTTACAACGTGATTACCTGTAAATACCACATTAATGCAATAAATGCTCAAAATGATGTCCGTCAACCTCAATGCATTTGAAACTTCCTAGCAGATTAAAACTGTGTGCCCGACCGAGACTCGAACTCGGGACCTTTGCCTTTCGCGGGTAAGTGCTCTACCAACTGAGCTACCGAAGCACGACTCACGGCTGGTACTCACAGCTTTACTTCTGCCAGTATCCATGGATACTGGCAGAAGTAAAGCTCGAGTAAGGCTTCGAGTCTCGGCCGGGCACAAAGTTTTAATCTGCCAGGAAGTTTCATATCAGCGCACACTCCGCTGCAGAGTGAAAATCTCATTCTGGAAACATCCCCCAGGCTGTGGCTAAGCCATGTCTCCACAGTATCCTTTCTTTCAGGAGTGCTAGTTCTGCATGTTTCGCAGAAGAGCTTCTGTAAAGTTTGGAAGGTAGGAGATGGATACTGGCAGAAGTAAAGCTGTGAGTACCGGGCGTGAGTCGGGCTTCGGTAGCTCAGTTGGTAGAGCACTTGCGCGCGAAAGGCAAAGGTCCCGAGTTCGAGTCTCGGTCGGGCACACAGTTTTAATCTGCCAGGAAGTTTCATATCAGCGCACACTCCGCTGCAGAGTGAAAATCTCATTCTGGCTCAATGCATTTGTCAATACGTGTAACGATATTCCTCTCAACAGCGAGTAGTTCGCCTTCCGTGATGTTCTCACGTGCATTGACAATGCGCTGACGCATGTTGTCAGGCGTTGTCGGTGGATCACGATAGCAAATATCCTTCAACTTTCCCCACAGAAAGAAAATCGGGGACGTCAGATCCGGTAAACGTACGGGTCACGGTATGATGCTTCGATGACAAATCCACCTGTAATGAAATATGCTGTTCAATACCGTTTCAACCGCACGCGAGCTATGTGCCGGACACCCAAGTATGTGCTTTCCATCTGCGCAATAGAGATGCTGGAGTTGAGCTCGACGTTACATGGCAAGGTAAGAAGCTAAAGCACTGTCCAAAACCTAAATACCTTGGGGTTGTACTCGACAGAACGCTTTCCTTCAAGCAGCATTGCCAAAACACCAAGGCTAAAATCTGCTCCACGAATAACATCATCCGCAGGCTGCCAAACTATGAATGGGGAGCTCAACCATCAGTACTGAGAACATCAGCACTAGATCTGTGTGTTTCTGCAGCAGACTATGCAGCGCCAATATGGGAAGCATCTGCACATGTTAAACAGGTTGATGTAAGTGTAAATGAGACAATGCGAATTGTTACAGGCTGTCTCAGACCCACACCAACGGGTAATTTTACCTACTTGCTGGAATTGCCCCATCCAAGATCAGAAGGCAGGTGACAGCAGACGCTGAGAGAACAAAGAAAGAAACAGATTCTCGACACCCACTGAATGCGCACGTCACTCAGGCTCGGAGGCTTAAGTCTAGAAATAGCTTTATTGCAAGAACCAAGATTCTTGACGGTTCACAGGAAGATAATAGAGTCCGTAAATGGGAGAATGAACAAACCGCACTGTAGATAATACCAAAAGAGCAAATGGCACCTGGAAACAAACTTCCTTATACAGTGTGGAGAACACTAAATAGGCTGAGGGCTGGTGTACCCAGATGCAAAACTAATCTGTGCAAGTGGGGATTGCTGACTAACGATGACGACGTTCTTTGCGGGTGCAGAGAAGTACAAGACGAGGCATGTCTGCTCATGTTCCGACTACTGCCGGAGCCCTGCAGTTTTAGTGACCTGCTACAAGCCAACGACAAAGCCGTAGCGGTGGCTAACTATTGGAAAAATAAAATTTGATCTGGACACGGAAAAGTAAAAGCTGTTGAAGTAACACAGACGATCTCTTTCAGATGTTGTGAGCCAAAGATTAACCAGATGTGTTCGCAATGAACTGTAAAGAATTAACTGGATCCAGGTGCAACAACAGGGAGAATTTGGTGAGTTGAATTCTTCAAAGAAGGGAAGAGCGTAGGCAGATGGGCTCGATGCCGTTAAGCAGACTGCTTATGGCAAAATGTTGACCCAGCCTTGCACCAGAGCGCTCACTGGGCATCATCGTCTGCCATCCAGTCAATGCAGAGGTGATTACTATAACCAGAGGTAGTCTGGCACGTGGGATACACGATTTATGCAACCGCAGTACCAAAACATACCACTTTTGCCGCGAAGAAATACTTGCCATCTGGCCATGCTGGACATGTGTTGAAGCAGTAAGTCATCTGTCAAGTGTCGTAGTGTCAACTTCTGCCATGAAGTCACCACTGCTCGGCTGTTATCCTGACAGAGGCGGCTACCAATAGGATCCAGCCACTGGGGGCTAATGATCAAACTGAGGCCATCCTAGCCACTGAACCACTGGGGCACTCTCCTGCGCCAGCTGCCAGGCAGCCACCAATCTTAGGTTCACTCCCTGGACGTCTGCACCTGTTACCGTTCCTCGGTCGAGTGGGATTCAGCGTCCTGCATTCAGCGAGGAGTAGCAGCATCCCACATCAGCCCTGACACAGCACAGCCACTGGCCGGGACTGTCTACAATCTACATCTACATCTACATGCATACTCTGCAAATCACATTTAAGTGCCTGGCAGAGGGTTCATTGAACGACCTTCACAATTCTCTATTATTCCAATCTCGTATAGCGCGCGGGAAGAATGAACACCTGTATCTTTCCGTACGAGCTCTGATTTCCCGTATTTTATCTTTGTGATCGTTCCTCCCTATGTAAGTCGGTGTCAACAAAATATTTTCGCATTCGGAGGAGAAAGTTGGTGATTGGAATTTCGTGATAAGATTCCGTCGCAACGAAAAACGCCTTTCTTTTAATGACGTCCATCCCAAATCCTGTATCATTTCTGCGACACTCTCTCCCATATTTCGCGATAATACAAAACGTGCTGCCTTTCTTTGAACTTTTTCGATGTACTCAGTCAGTCCTATCCGGTAAGGATCCCACACCGCGCAACAGTATTCTAAAAGAGGACGGACAAGCGTAGTGTAGGCAGTCTCCTTAGTGGGTCTTTTTCATTTTCTTAGTGTCCTGCCAATCAAACGCAGTCTTTGGTTAGCCTTCCCCACAACATTTTCTATGTGTTCCTTCCAATTTAAATTATAATCCCTAGGTATTTAGTTGAATTTACAGCTTTTAGATTAGACTGATTTATCGTGTAACCGACGTTTAAAGCGTTCTTTTTAGCACTCATGTGCTTTTCGTTATTTAAGGTCAACTGCCACTTTTCGCACCATTTCAATATTTCTTTTAAGTCGTTTTGCAGTTTCTTTTGATCTTATGATGACTGTATTAGTCGATAAACGACAGCGTCATCTGCAAACAACCGAAGACGGCTGCTTAGATTGTCTCCCAAATCGTTTATACAGGGTGTTACAAAAAGGTACGGCCAAACTTTCAGGAAACATTCCTCACACACAAATAAAGAAAAGATGTTTGTGGACATGTGTCCGGAAACGCTTAATTTCCATGTTAGAGCTCATTTTAGTTTCGTCCACCTACGCTCAATGGAGCACGTTATCATGATTTCACACGGGATACTCTACCTGTGCTGCTAGAACATGTGCCTTTACAAGTACGACACAACATGTGGTTAATGCGCAATGGAGCTCCTGCACATTTCAGTCGAAGTGTTCGTACGCTTCTCAACAACAGATTCGGTGACCGATGGATTGGTGAGGCGGACCAATTCCATGACCTCCACGCTCTCCTGACCTCAACCCTCTTGACTTTCATTTATGGGGGCGTTTGAAAGCTCTTGTCTACGCAACCCCGGTACCAAATGTAGAGACTCTTCGTGCTCGTATTGTGGACGGCTGTGATACAATACGCCACTCTCCAACGCTGCAACAGCGCATCAGGGATTCCATGCGACGGAGGGAGGATGCATGTATTCTCGCTAACGGAGGACATTTTGAACATTTCCTGTAACAAAGTGTTTGAAGTCACGCTGGTACGTTTTGTTGCTGTGTGTTTCCATTCCATGATTAATGTGATTTGAAGAGAAGTATTAAAGTGAGCTCTAACATGGAAAGTAAGCGTTTCCGGACACATGTCCACATAACATATTTTCTTTCTTTGTGTGTGAGGAATGTTTCCTGAAAGTTTGGCCCTACCTTTTTGTAGCACCCTGTATAGATAAGGAACAGCAAAGGGCCTATAACACTACCTTGGAGAACGCCTGAAATCGCTCATGTTTAACTCGATGACTTTCTGTCAATTACAACGAACTGTGACCTCTCTGACAGGAAATCACAGATCCAGTCACATAACTGAGACGATATTCCATAAGCACGCAATTTCACTACGAGCCGCTTGTGTGGTACAGTGTCAAAAGCCATCCGGAAATACAGAAATACGGAATCGATCTGAAATCCCTTGTCAATAGCACTCAGCACTTCATGTGAATAATGAGCTAGTTGCGTTTCACAAGAACGATGTCTTCTAAACCCATGTTGACTGTGTGTCAATAGACCCATTTCTTTGAGGTAATTCATTACGTTCGAATACAATATATGTACTAAAATCCTGCTGCATATCGACGTTAACGATATGGGCCTGTAATTTAGTGGATTACTCCTACTACCTTTCTTGAATATTGGTGTGACCTGGGCAACCTTCCAGTCTTTGGGCACGGATCCTTCGCCGAGCGAACGGTTGTATATGATTGCAAGGCTATTCCACATTTGTACCACACTGATCACAGAAGCGGCCAGTGTTCTACAACAACGTTTCACTGCCATGGGGTCCATGAGTCGAGACCTACCTTTTAACCGTCTTCAGATGAGAGCTTGAACTGGCAGTAAATTAATAAATGGATTCTGCTACCTTCGAGCAGCTTCAGACTCACCCTGATCCACCGGCCTCTACTCATGTCCTCTACACCTTACTACACTCATCAGTGATTCTGTTGCTTTGTACACAGTAGGGTGGTGTATATGCCCCAGCAAACGTTATAGCATGTAGAAAACAATGGTAAGTGAAATAGCAAAGCCATAGTAAAATTTTATGTTGAAAATTTGTGTGAAATATTTCACGTTTTCAACTGTCGCCGGAATAATTGTGCTTTGGTACTGATTTGTAACACACATTTCCGTATTTCCAATTCTGATAAAATCACTGTACAAAAAAATTTAACTCTGAAAACCCAAGGTTGCAAGAAAAATAAGGACTAGTTATGTTCATGGGACACATGTGATGCATCTCACCTTTTTGAAATTTGACAACTTAAAATTTTTTTGTAGTAAAAGTGTCTTACTGATCATAACAAAAGACTGTTTTTGATCTTTTATTTTTCGAATAAACAGACAGGAAAAAACCGCAGCTCCAAAAAATAATTAAAGTAGAGTAATGAAATTTTGCGAATACATTTGTCTAGGTAATGTACTAAAGATATATACATTGGAAGATCACAGGTTAATGTAAGTGGTAGGTAAGTCTTTGCAAATGTGAAATGCTGGTACAACCGCCAGAATGTTGAATGCAAGCATGCAAACGCGCATGCATTGTGTTGTACAGGTGCCGGATTGCAGTTTATGGGATGGAGTTCCATGCCTGTAGCATTTGGTCAGTCGATACAGTGTCAGTTAATGCTGTTCGTGAATGATGCTGGAATTGACCGATGACGGCTCATTTGTGCTCTATTGCAGACAGATTTGGTGATTGAGCACGACAAGACAGCATGCCCACACTCTGTAGAGCATGTTGGGTTACAACAGCAGTATGTGAATGAGTGAGCGACAACCAAACGAATCCACAACGTCCACTCGTAAATGAAAACAAAGTACAGTAAACACGCTGTTTGTAACCGAGATGTCGAGAGACTCACACGAATGTCAGACTGCTTAGCTGAGCGAGAGGCAGGCACTTATACAGGATTGTCGATTGCTAGTGACCGGGCCAAATATCTCACGAAATAAGCATCAAACGAAAAAACTACAAAGAGCGAAACTCGTCTAGCTTGAAGGGGGGGACCAGATGGCGCTATGGGTGGCCCGCTGGATGGCGCTGCCATAGATCAAAGGGATATCAACTGCGTCTTTTAAATAGGAACCCCCATTTTTATTACATATTCGTGTAGTACGTAATGAAATATGAATGTTTTAGTTGGACAATTTTTTTCGCTTTGTGATAGATGGCGCTGTAATAGTCACAAACGTATAAGCACGTGGTATCACGTATCATTCCGTCAGTGCGGACGGGATTTGCTTCGTGATACATTACCCGTTTACCAATTGCGGAAAAGTTCGATATCGTGTTGATGTATGGCTTTTGTGATCAAAATGCCCAACGGTCGTGTGCTATGTATGCTGCTCGGTATCCTGGACGACGTCATTCAAGTGTCGCCGGATAGTTACGTTAATTAAGGAAACAGGAAGTGTTCAGACACATGTGAAACGTCAACCACAACCTACAACAAATGATGCCCAGGTAGGTGTTTTAGCTGCTGTCGCGGCTAATCCGCGCATCAGTAGCAGACAAATTGCATGAGAATCGGGAATCTCAAAAACGTCGGTGTTGAGAATGCTGCATCAACATCGATTGCACTCCTACGATATATCTATGCACCAGGAATTGCATGGGGACGACTTTGAACGTCGTGTACAGTTCTGCCACTGGGCACAAGAGAAATTACGGAACGATGGCAGATTTTTTACACACGTTCTATTTACCGACGAAGCGTCATTCACCAACAGTGCTAACATAAACCGGCATAATATGCACTATTGGGCAACGGAAAATCCTCGATGGCTGCGACAAGTGGAACATCAGCGACCTTGCCGGGTTAATGTATGGTGCGGCATTATGGGAGGGCCGGCCGCGGTGGTCTCGCGGTTCTAGGCGCGCAGTCCGGAACCGTGCGACTGCTATGGTCGCAGGTTCGAATCCTGCCTCGGGCATGGATGTGTGTGATGTCCTTAGGTTAGTTAGGTTTAAGTAGTTCTAAGTTCTAGGGGACTAATGACCACAGCAGTTGAGTCCCATAGTGCTCAGAGCCATTTGAATCATTATGGGAGGAAGGATAATTGGCCCCCCCATTTTATCAATGGCAATCTAAATGGGGCAATGTATGCTGATTTCCTACGCAATGTTCTACCGATGTTACTACAAAATGTTTCACTGCGTGACAGAATGGCGATGTACTTCCAACATGATGGAAGTCCGGCACATAGCTCGCGTGCGCTTGAAGCGGTATTGAATAGCATATTTCATGACAAGTGGATTGGTCGTCGAAGCACCATACCATGGCCCGCACGTTCACTGGATCTGATGTCCCCGGATTTCTTTCTGTGGGGAAAGTTGAAGGATATTTGCTATCGTGATCCACCGACATCACCTGACAACATGCATCAGCTCATTGTCAATTCATGTGCGAACATTACGGATGGCGAACTACTCGCTGTTGAGAGGAATGTCGTTACACGTATTGTCAAATGCAGTGAGGTTGACACACATCTTTTTAAGCATTTATTGCATTAATGTGGTATTTACAGGTAATCACGCTGTAACAGTATGCGTTCTCAGAAATGATAAGTTCACAAAGGTACATGTATCACATTGGAACAACCGAAATAAAATGTTCAAACGTACCTACGTTCTGTATTTTAATTTAAGAAAACCCACCTGTTACCAACTGTTCGTCTAAAATTGTGAGTTATATGTTTGTGACTATTACAGCGCCATCTACCACAAAGCGAAAAAAGTGGTCCAACTAAAACATTCATATTTCTTTACGTACTAAACGAATATTTAATAAAAAGGGGGGTTCCTTTTTTAAAAAAACGCATTTGATATCCATTTGACCTATGGCAGCGTCATCTAGTATGGCAACCATAGCGCCATCTGGTTTCCCCCTTCAAGTTAGACAAGTTTCGTTCTTTGTAGTTTTTTCGTTTGACGCTTAATCCGCAGGTCGCGGTGGTCTGGCGGTTCTAGGCGCTCAGTCCGAAACCGCGCGACTGCTATGGTCGCAGGTTCGAATCCTGCCTCTGGCATGGCTCTGTGTGATGTGCTTAGGTTAGTTAGGTTTAAGTATTTCTAAGTTCTAGGGGACTGATGACAACAGATGTTGAGTCCCATAGTGTTCAGAGACATTTGAACCATTTTGAACGCTTAATCCGTGAGATATTTGGCCCGGTCACGATCACTGGACAACCCTGTATAAGCGCCTGTCTCTCGCTCAGCTAAGCAGTCTGATATTCGTATGAGTCTCTCGACATCCCGGCTACTTTGTTTTCGTTTACGAGTGGACGTTGTGAATTCGTTTGGTTGTCGCTTGTGACCCCGTTGCTTCTTACGTTTTGTCGTCGTAAGGTCTTGAAAGGTCGTCCGTCGTTGTTCGTGTCCACCCTATCCCGTTTGTTTGTTTGTTCGTTGGCCGCTCCCGTTTGGTCCCGCTGCGCTTCATTCTCGGCAACACCCACGACCGTTCCGGTCGCGGTTACAACATGAGCCCTATACTATTGGGAAACATACCCTGGAATGCTGTTCATAAATGGCAGCACAACAGGTCGAATCACCAGACTGACATATGATTTTGCAGTCAGGGTGCGTGGGATAACCACGTGAGTGCTCTTTGCCGTAACTGCAGGTGTACGTCCAGTGTGTCTAGCACGCAGACAGGTTAGTTGCAGACCCTCAGCTGGCCTCCTTCAAAACAACACATGGCCGTCACTGGCACTGAGGCAGAACCATCTTTCATCAGTGAACGCAAAAGACTTCTACCCTGCCCTCTAATGAGCTTTCGCTTTCTAAACATTCATTGTGGTGTCTGTTTGTTCTATATCGTGTCTCCCTACCACTTTCGCGCAACGACGCTCTGTGTGTGTTTTTTGGGAATTAACTATTTTGAACCTGGGACCTGTTGCTGGTAAGTAGACGCCAGACTACACATGACATGTAGAATTCAGAAGAGTTAAGTGAGACTAGCGATGATATAACCAAATACTTAATGATCTCAGCGTCAGCTCCACTGCACTCCCTGTAAAAGAATCTTAATACTAACTAAATTTAGTGGAAGGGGTTCAAGGCTCTCCTATTTTTAGTTAGCTGGTAAAATAACGTCGAAAAAGCAGTTAAGTTTACCATTGGAAATTTTATTCTACTCACAAAACATCGTTGATAAATTGCACTATTGATAAAAGGAAGTGTTTTAATACAGGATGGTAAAAACCAACTGCGTTCAACAAAAATGTGAACGAATATTCCCTGAATGGGTTTCCAAGTTCTACAATGGATCGAAGGATGACCTATGCCATATCACATCTATAATCTAGTTTTAAGTTAAGTTTCACAAAAGAGAAAAACTATCAAAATGGTCTACAGTGACCCTCAGTTATCTTTAATAACTTATCTAACTTGTCGTAAATTACAGTGGCTGATTTGGCTTCTCAATAACTATATAACAGAAAAATCATCGCGTTTCAGATCTTTACTTCAAGTGCCAAATGTGAACACCATGAGTTTTAATTAACGATCGACACTAGTATTACGCAAAAAGGGGGTGTAACAGATGAGACTTGTGCAGTTCTGAGTGAAGCCTTATGCGCTCAAAAATGCGGCATCGCGTGCGTTCATTACCTTGTCGGTGTTAGGCAGCGTCAGGGCAGCGGCGGGCAGCACAGCTCCGCTCACCTCGCCATCTCGGAAGCAACTCTGTCCTAACTTCTCCTTACTACAATTTACCGAAGTTGGTTTAAAAAAACTATCTGGCTCTGTTTTCATCTGACCAATCGGGGTCTCAATGTTAACCTTAAGCTCTGCCTACAAAAATTCTGTCTATCCAATGAGAAACGTTATACTTTTCGTGGTGGGGAAATGTTTTTAAAGTTTGCAACGTAACAGAGACGCTAAAAAGTCTCGTGCTAAAACCTGCAGCTGGTGTGGTCCTTTTAGCGTTATTGTAAGATCTATACTGTTCTTCTGGAGGGCTCTATCTTTTAACATGGGCTGGGGAGTGGTCCTAATGTAACAGACACGCGAAAAGGCTCACGCTAAAACTTGCGGGTGGTAGTGGCCCTTTTTGTGTTATCGTAAGATCTATACTGTTTTTCTGGAGGGCTCTCGCTTTTAACATGGGCTGGGAGGTGGTCCTTGATGTAACAGAGACGCGAAAAAGTCTCACGCTAAAACGTGCGGGTGGTAGTCTTACAGGTAGGCTGGCGGCGTGGGTGTCCAGTCCGTACCTTATCGTAGGGCCTTCTAGCTTAACACGGTTCTGCTCTCGGCTTCTGTTCTCGTTTCTCCTCTCGGAACTGCGTCGGTCTCACGGTGGGAAGGTACGACATGCATTTAGGCATTCTTGTGTTAGTCTGTGGTATTCCATTTGCTCACTCTTTACTCGTATTACTTTGGTTAATTTAATGTCACGATTTATTCGGAGCTATATGACATACTACTGGATTTGCTTATCATGTCAGGGTTTTCATGGAAGGTGTTGGATTTGCCTGACACCTTACATATCACCACCCTTTGAACTTAATTTTTGTACTGAAGTTAGGCAGTGATTGAATCGTTGTCCAAGTCAGTCAAAAATTTTTTAATTTATCTAAATTTTGTTGCGTACTGTTCAGCCACGTTATTCTTTTCTATGCTAGTTTGTATTACTAATTTATATTTTTATCTTCTTCCACATTATAATTAAAAATGACAAGAGAAGAATATTTTTATACTATTATTAATTTTTAATTATTTTCTTTTTTATTTAAGTGTGAAGTTTGTTTTTTTAAGAAGTTTGTTTTTTAAGAAGTTTGTTATCGAAAGTGAGGAGTCTTTCACATCGATTTTCTTAGAAATATTGTTTTTATAAATGTAGTAATTAAGTAAAATCTATTCCTAACACATTTACTAAATATCATGTGCAAGTGAAATGTTTTTGTTTCGAGACACTCATTTCAACATTGTTAAACTAACAAATCAAAATTATTTCCAAGAATTGTTTTGACAAAGAAATATAGATACACAAGTATTAAGATATTATCCTTATAAATGGTACAAATGTTTAAAAAAAGGGAAAACGTCCAACAAGATAATTTTTCATTCTTTGTTTTTATAAGGAGAAAATAAGTGGTATATAGTTTTAGCGTTTATATTGCCTTACTTTGCGTTCTTTATATACTGTCCATTTCAGAACTAATGACTTATTTTTATCGATAGTCTATTTTTTACTTAAGTCCATAGTCAATGACTGTTTATTTAGTTTATTAGCTGCCTGGTGTGCTTGACTTGTTTAGTTTTTCACATGTTTCTTTTGCACAATTCATACATCACATAATTTGCTTCCACACGTTCACACAATCGTAGGAATGTTCAAGCATGAGATTGGCGAATGTTTCTTGCACGAAGGTGATGGACTTGAGCGAGATGGATGTGGGCAAGTATTTGATGTAAAGCTTCGTTCGTCGTTCCTTGTTGGCTTTGCAAGCGTGTGTTGCTGTTGTGGAGGTCCCATAATGGAATGGAGCTGTGAGTGCAGAATCTCGTGGTTTAATGGCTTTGTATGCGTGAAAGTCATCGTTATGTATCGCTGAAAGCGGTAGTTTTTAGTTGTAATACCTCGCAGATGACTAGTTTACAATAGGATAGGGATTTAGGAAGGTATGTCGTCTATTCTTCACACATCTTCTTTCTTGCTCTCAACCTTGCGAATCTTCAACTTCTGTTCTTCCTGCTTTTTCTCTGCTTCTTCCTTGCTTCTTGGTTCTTCTTTGGGCAGGATATGGAAATATTTATTGATAACTAGTCGCTTTGAAGTTCTCCTAGTAACACTTTGATAAATTGTTTGGGCGTGTCATTTATACTTTGTGGAAGTTTTCTTCAGTTTCGTGCATCAGCGTGCTGTTTAATAGCAGTAGTGTGACTTTTACGCATATTTTTTGCCAGTGGTGGCTTGCCCAAGCGGTCTTCTCGTCGGGCCGTCGGGCTGCGGTCGCAGGTTCGAATCCTGCCACGGGCATGAATGTGTGTGATGTCCTTAGGTTAGTTAGGTTTAAGCAGTTCTAAGTTCTAGGGGACTGATGACCTTAGAAGTTGAGTCCCATTAGTGCTCAGAGCCATTTTTTTCGTAACCACTACACCCAAGAGGTTCCACATTTATCGATAGCGCAAGGAAATCTGACAATAAACAGTCACCCCTGTGTGTACACCCTGAGTTGGCTAATTATACATCAAATTAATTTAATTACTTCAAACCCACAACAAAATAAATGACATCGTAGGGAATGAGAATGGGTGTCGTTGAAAAATTAATAACGAGTACCTACGCAATCACAAAGAGATTTATTAACTAATATCAAGGTCGAGAGCGAACAAACATATAAACAGAAACTACAAATGTGTAAAACTTCATTAACACGAACACAGGTTGGTTGGCAATAGACCTGGGGAACCTAACTGGAATTTACATTTAAATGAGACTGGCTACTGTGAGTGGAAGGATTGCCAATCTGGGCAAGCACACGCAGCTGTATCGTTCCACTGACTGGTCTCTCGCGTCAAGATACAATTAAACATGCAATGGACACTGGGAGTGACTACTGCGAGTACAAGGCAGCTATGAAAAAAGAAGGTCATGAAAACGATTGATAGGCTTCTGAATTTGTCGAAGCTGGGCACCGTTCCGACATAGCCGACGAAAGACGAGACACTGTCGGGGTACGGGCACTGCCAAAGTGTCGTCTTCTGTTCTCCGAAAAAACACCACACAATGACTGGAGGTCCTGCATCCAAACCCCCGGCGCATTTCACAAGATGACGGAAGTTTCCTAGTGGAAACGAGCTCCGTCTCATCCATAAAACGATTTAGTAGGCGCCGTTTTGGCGGGCCGCGGCGGCATCTAAGAAACGCGACACCCGCAGAAATTCGTCGTCCCGTCTCACAGCGTACGTTGTTTTTTGTAATAAACACATCAGCCGGGCGCCAGACCGACGCCGCTCTACCTGGACCTGCACATGGAATAAGGAGCCCAGACTCCCACACCACGTTCACCCGCCAATAAAGCTACACTACCGGGCATTAAAATTGATACACCACGAAGATGACGTGCTACAGACGCGAAATTTAACCGACAGGAAGAAGATGCTGTGATATGCAAATGATTAGCTTTTCGGAGCATTCGCACAAGGTTGGCGCCGGTGGCGACACCTACAACGTGCTGACATGAGGAAAGTTTCCAACCGATTACTCATACCCAAACAGCAGTTGACCGGCGTTGCCTGGTGAAACGTTGTTGTCATGCCTCGTGTAAGGATGAGAAATGCGTACCATCACGTTTTTCCGACTTTGATAAAGGTCGGATTGCAGCCTATCGCGATTGCGGATTATCGTATCGCGACATTGCTGCTCGCGTTGGTCGAGATCCAACTACTGTTAGCAGGATATGGAATCGGTGGGTTCAGTAGGATAATACGGAACGCCGTGCTGGAACCCAACGACCTCGTATCACTAGCAGTCGAGATGAAAGGCATCTTATCCTCATGCCTGCAACGGCTCGTGCAGCCACCTCTCGATCCCTGAGTCAGCACATGGGGACGTTTGCAAGACAACAACCATCTACACGAACAGTTCGACGACGCTTGCAGCAGCATGGACTATCAGCTAGGAGACAATGGCTGTGGATACCCTTGACGCTGCATCACAGACAGGAGCACCTGCGGTGGTGTACTCAACGACGAACCTGGGTGCACGAATGGCAAAACGTCATTTTTTTGGATGGTTCTGTTTACAGCATCACGATGGTCGCATCAGTGTTTGGCGACATCGCGGTGAACGCACTTTGGAAGCGTGTATTCGTCATCGCCATACTAGCGTATCACCCGGCGTGATGGCATGGGGTGCCATTGGTTACACATCTCGGTCACCTCTTATTCGCATTGACGGCACTTTGAACATTGGGCGTTACATTTCAGATGTGTTACGGTCCGTGGCTCTATCCTTCATTCGATCCCAGCGAAACCCTACATTTCAGCAGGATAATGCACGACCGCATGTTGCAGGTCCTGTACGGGCCTTTCTGGATACAGAAAATGTTCGACTGCTGCACTGGCCAGCACATTCTCCAGATCTCTCACCAACTGAAAACGTCTGGTCAATGGTGGCTGAGCAACTGGGTCGTCACAATACGCCAGTCACTACTCTTGATGAACTGTGGTATCGTGTTGAAGCTGCATGGGCAGATGTGCCTGTACACGCCATCCAAGCCCTGTTTTACTCAATGCCCAGGCGTATCAAAGCCGTTATTACGGCCAGAGGTGGTTATTCTGGGTACTGATTTCTCAGGATCTATGGACCCAAATTGCGTGAAAATGTAATCACATTTCAGTTCTAGTATAATATATTTGTCCAATGAATACCCGTTTATCATCTGAATTTCTTCTTGGTGTAGCAATTTTAATGGCCAATAGTGTATTAGGCCGGCTCCAGGATGCTCGGCGCTGCCAGTTTTGAAAGAAGTGTCATTTCGCATTCAGTCATAGCCCATAGGGTTCCCACCCTCTTGCTTCGCCGCTAGCGGAACGAGGCCGACTGCCAGAATGGCGGGCAATATACCACTTCCCTGCCCGGCCTACGGCCCGTTTCGATAACTTCAAAGAAATCCGCGAACTGGCATGCTGCTCGGAGTAAGTTCTAAGGCCGCACCTAATGCAATGGTCACCTCCAGCGTCCAAAAATCTGTCTCTATACCGAGATTAATTCTACGACTGCTACTCAAGTCATGCTAGTACTGAGAGATCAATCAGTGGGTTAAAAGTCCATCAGAGTAATATAAATCAGGGAAAATTTCGATACACGAAAGGCGAATGAAATTGTATGCTGATCACCGAGACAAAACGAAAGGGGAAGTGACTGACAGGTATTACCATGGCAGTGGCCTGCCCAGTAGGCACCGCCAACTTTCACCTTGTCTTTACCGTTTTTAGGTTTCCTGTACTTAATTTATTGTCACACAAGGGTGGAAGTTATCAGGCAACCTGTAATAAAGAGTGTAAATTTTCTGAAGAGTTCTTATTCCCCCAGTCACAAATAATCCCAACCAGTATTAACTGCGAGTTCTTTTAAGCGAGTTAGAATATCAAACCGGCCAACTGGGAGCAGGAGAGGCACCAAAGGACAGTTTAATTTCCACTCTCCTGAATATAAGTTTAATGCCTTCCATTGCAAAATATACACGTTTGAATGCCACAGAGCGAAATTCGGTGACGTGCTATAGAAAAATTCTGTGTGAAGAGGTGTGTCACTGCACTTTGGTACACTTAAGACAAATGACATGTCCGACATTTCCGCAAACATATATGTTTTATATATGAAACTGTTCAGAGAGATGTGCGCTGCAAAATGATCATATTTTGGAAAAATCTATTTTTTAAAAATTTTGTCGTCCTATCTCCAGAATGAAGATACTAAAAGGGTAATACAGTATGTAAAGGGAGAAGAAACTCTAATAGTCGTGGGGGACTGGAATGCAGTTGTAGGAGAAGCAGCAGAATAAATGGTTACAGGACAATATGGGCTTGGGACAAGGAATGAGAGAGGAGAAAGACTAACTGAATTCAGTAATAAATTTCAGCTAATAATAGCGAGTACTCTGTTCAAGAACCACAAGAGGAGGTGGCATACTTGGAAAGGGCTGTGTCATATGGGAAGATTTCCATTAGATCACACCATGGTCAGACAGAGATTCCGAAATCAGATACTGGATTGTAAGATGTACTCAGGGCCAGATATAGACTCAGATCACAATGTAGTAGTGATGAAGAGTAGGCTGAAGTTTAAGAGGTTAGTCAGAAAGAATCAATACACAAAGATGTGGGACATGGAAGTACTAAGGAATGACAAGACACGCTTGAAGTTCTCTAAGGCTATAGATACAGCAATAAAGAATAGCTCAGTACGCAATACAGTTGAGGAGGAATGGACATCCCTAGCCCCGTGAACCATGGACCTTACCGTTGGTGGGGAGTCTTGCGAGTGTCAGCGATACAGATGGCCGTACAGTAGGTGCAACCACAACGGGGGGTATCTGTTGAGAGGCCAGACAAACGTGTGGTTCCTGAAGAGGGGCAGCAGCCTTTTCAGTAGTTGCAGGGGCAACAGTCTGGATGATTGACTGATCGGGCCTTGTGACACTAACCAAAACGGCCTTGCTGTTCTGGTACTACAGCCGTAATTTTTCCTGAGGGCATGCAGCTTCACTGTATGGTTAAATGATGATGGTGTACTCTTGGGTAAAATATTCCGGAGGTAAAATAGTCCCCCATTCGGATCTCCGGGCGGGGACTACTCAGGAGGACGTCGTTATCAGGAGAAAGAAAACTGGCGTTTTACGGATCGGAGCGTGGAATGTCAGATCCCTTAATAGGGCAGGTAGGTTAGAAAATTTAAAAAGGAAATGGATAGTTTAAAGTTAGATATAGTGGGAATTATTGAAGTTCGGTGGCAGGAGGAACAAGACTTTTGGTCAGGTGAATACAGGGTTATAAATACAAAATCAAACAGGGGTTATGCAGGAGTAGGTTTAATAATGAATAAAAAAATAGGAGTGCGGGTAAGCTACTACAAACAGCATAGTGAACGCATTATTGTGGCCAAGATAGACACGAAGCCCATGCCTACTACAGTAGTACAAGTTTATATGCCAACTAGCTCTGCAGCTTGTGAAGAAATTGATGAAATGTATGATGAGGTAAAAGAAATTATTCAGGTAGTGAAGGGAGACGAAAATGTAATAGTCATGGGTGACTGGAATTCGAGAGTACGGAAAGGGAGAGAAGGAAACATAGTAGGTGAATATGGATTGGGGGGTAAGAAATGAAAGAGGAAGCTATCTGGTAGAATTTTGCACAGAGCATAACTTAACCATAGCTAACACTTGGATCAAGAATCATGAAAGAAGGTTGTATACATGAAAGAACTCTGGAGATACTAGAAGGTATCAGATAGATTATGTAATGGTAAGACAGAGATTTAGGAACCAGGTTTTAAATTGTAAGACATTTCCAGGGGCAGATGTGGACTCTGACCACAATCTATTGGTTATGAACTGTAGATTAAAACTGAAGAAATTGCAAAAAGGTGGGAATTTAAGAAGATGAGACCTGGATAAAGTGACTAAAGCACAGGTTGTACGGAGTTTCAGGGAGGGCATAAGGAAACAATTGACAGGAATGGGTAGCTTTGAGGGATAAAGTAGTGAAGGCAGCAGAGGATCAAGTAGGTAAAAAGACGAGGGCTGGTAGAAATCCTTGGGTAACAGAAGAAAGATTGAATTTAATTGATGAAAGGAGAAAATATAAAAATGCAGTAATTGAAGCAGGCAAAAAGGAATACAAACGTCTAAAACACGAGATCGACAGGAAGTGCAAAATGGCTAAGCAGCGATGACTAGAAGACAAATGTAAGGATGTAGAGGCTTATCTCACAAGGGGTAAGATAGATACTGCCTACAGGAAAATTAAAGAGACCTTTGGAGAAAAGAGAACCGCTGGTATGGATATCAAGAGCTCAGATGGAAACCCAGTTCTAAGCAAAGAAGGGAAATCAGAAAAGTGGAAGGAGTATTTAGAGGGTCTATACAAGGGCGATGTACTTGAGGACAATATTATGGAAATGGAAGAGGATGCAGATGAAGATGAAATGGGAGATACGATACTGCGTGAAGAGTTTGACAGAGCACTGAAAGAACTGAGTCGAAACAAGGCCCTGGGAGTAGACAACACTCCATTAGAACTACTTACGGCCTTGGGAGAGCCACTCCTGACAAAACTCTACAAGATGGCCTTGTAAGCCGAAAACCGGTTAGCAATAAAAGTAATATTGTAGAACTGGTGCTTTTCACTTTTTATTATAATGTTTTTCTACCAAGAACCGACGGAAGATTCCGTTAATATGTTTATGAAAGTATTTGTATGGAGATGAAACGTGGACGATAAATAGTTTAGGACATGTTCTGAGGCATCAGGGGATGGCAAATTTAGCATTGGAGGGCAGCGTGGAGGGTAAAAATAATAGAGGTAGACCAAGAGATGAATATACTATGCAGATTCGGAAGGATGTAGGTTGCGGTAGGTACTGGGAGATGAAGTAGCTTACACAGGATAGAGTAGCATGGAGAGCTGCATCAAACCAGTCTTAGGACTGAAGACCAAAACAACGACAACAACAAGAAGTACAATCACAGAAGGTGGAAAGAAAAACAGCTACAAAAAAGGTAACTACGAAGAACCCGTGTGTAACAGAAGAAATACTTCAGTTGTGGGATGAAAGAAGGAAGTTAAAATATGTTTAGGGAAATTCAGGAATATGGAAATATAAGTCCCTGAGGAATGAAATAAATAGGAAGTGCAGGGAAGCTAAGAGGGAATGGCTGCATGAAAAATGAGAGGACATCGAAAAAGAAGTGAGACTGTCGGAAGGGCTGACCCAGCGTATAGGAAAGTGAAAAAATCTTCGGTGAAATTAAAATGCAAAGATAGGTGCAAAGAGTACATTGAAGGTCTCTATGAGGAGGAAGATTTGTCTGATGTGATAGAAGAAGAAACAGGAGTCGATCTAGAAGACATGGGACATTCAGTATTAGAATCAAAATTTAAAAGAGCTTTGGAGGACTTAAGATAAAATAAGGCAGAAGGGATAGATAACATTCCATCAGAACGACGATTCACGTTGGTGTGTAGAATGTATGAGTCTGGTGACATACCATCTGACTTTCGGAAAAATATCATCCACACAATTTCGAAGACTACAACAGCTGACAAGTGCGAGAATTATTGCAAAATCAGCTTAACAACTCATGCATCCAAATAATATACAGAAGAATGGAAAAGAAAAGTGGGGATTCGTTAGATTACGATCAGCTTGGCTTAAGGAAAGGTAAAGGCGTCAGAGGGGCAATTCTGACGTTGTGGTTCATAATGGAAGCAAAACTAAGGAAAAAATAGGATATGTTCACAGGAGTTGTCGACCAGGAAAAAGCGTTCTACAATGTAAAATGGTGCAAGATGTTCGGTATTCTGAGAAAAAATAAGGGTAAGCTATAGGAAGAGATGGATAATATACAACATGTACAAGATCCAAGAGGGGATACTGAGAGTGGCTGACCGAGAGCGAAGTGCTCGGATTGATGGTCACGAAGTAGATGAAGTTAAAGAATTCTGCAGCCTAAGCAGCAAAATAGCCAATGATGGATGGAGCAAGGAGGACATCAAAAGCAGACTAGCACTGGCAAGAAGGGCATTCCTGACCTAGAGAAATCTACTAGTATCAAACATAGTCCTTAATTTGAGGAATAAATTTCTGAGAATGTACCTTTGGAACACAGCATTGCGTGAAGTGAAACATGGACTGTGGGGAAACTAGAACAAAATAAAATCGAGGCGAGACGAAACAAGACGAATGTTGACATTTAGGTGGACTGATGAGGTACGGAATGGGAAGGTTCTGTGTAGAATCGGAGAGGAAAGGAATGTGTGGAAAACAGTGACATGAAGGAGGGACAGGATGATAGGATATCAGGGAATGACTTCCATGGTACTAGAGGGAACTGTAGAGG
The DNA here is from genome assembly GCF_023897955.1 of Schistocerca gregaria. Classification (NCBI taxonomy): domain Eukaryota; kingdom Metazoa; phylum Arthropoda; class Insecta; order Orthoptera; family Acrididae; genus Schistocerca; species Schistocerca gregaria. The sequence continues at coordinate 131,735,063 of NC_064931.1, read as the reverse complement.
GCAGAAACTGAGCATGTATTGTGTGTATTGAACCGTGTACCTAGAAATGTCAGACAGGCTTCGTCCCACCGTAGCCCTCTGTTGTCCACAACCCCACAACGTGCCACAGCAGTCCACCCACCCCGCTGCCGTCCCACACCGAACCAGGGTTATGCTTCTCCAGAAAAGTGAGAACACACTCCTTTGTCGCTCTATGGAGTACGTTAATGCTATTCTCAGTGCCGATATTGGCTAAAAACAGCCATAACTCAGTCTTATTATATGTTTGCAAATGGTCCTTAAATCTCACGTTAAAAGAGCAGCTGTTTTGGTCGATATAATGCCAAGTACGAGACAATCGGTTATTTATACCCTGGATCCATCTAATTTATCAGATGAACTTCCAACTAATGTTTTACCTGAAATTTTAGTGTATTGTTAACTTGCAAACCACATAAAACTTACGATTTTCTAAAACATTTCTCGGTTTGCTGGAACATTTTAGCACGAAATACTTTAGAAACAGTCTTCATTTGTTCCTCAAATACCTCTGTTTTCTGAGTGAGTGTGTGTTTGCCTAATAGGTAAAATTTTATTTTCTTAGCAATTTGTATGAGCACATAATGTCATTTGCAGAAATACTGTTGGCTATTGCAAGTTAATTTACAATACTAAATATAGAATATTTCAATTCTGGCTAAGGATAAACAGTAGAGATAGTCAATCACTAGTTAAAAAAAAGGGCTCTTTCATATCATGGGGGATGCCAGGAAATGGTATTGAAGATAAGGTCTGTACACGTAGGTTTTCTGAAAATCGTTAATAAGTTTGTTGTTAACATCCATAATGGTAATAATGCGTTGACCTCATTATTGTCACCTCCTTAGAGCAATAAAATATCGTCAACATATCGTTGACAGTAAACAGCTCTCGCCTTCTCTCTCTCTCTCTCTCTCCCTCTCTCTCTCTTTCTCTCTCTCTATTTTTTTTCACCGTGGAAGGCCATGCTGTCTGCAATTTGTTGGTAATTAGAACTTTCTTCCTTCTTTCCCTTTTTATGGATCCGTTTGACTATACCTATTTGTAAGCACCTTCGATACATCTTCTCTCTACTGCGATTAATGAGGTAGATGTGAGGTTACTATTTCTCTTACACATTTCCTAACTACAACACTTGATGTAACATCCCATCTCACGAAGAATTTCTTCGTTAAAAGGTTAACTAGTTTGAATACTTGATCTTCATAGACCTCTCCAGACGCAAAGTACGCTGCTTGTTAACATAACTAAATATCTGCTCATGCAGATTTGTAGCCGGTGCTGCATTGCTTCTTGAAAATTCCGGTACTTTTTCTGTATCCCAGATCTCTTCAGCTAATTTATTTTTAAAGCTTTTCATATTATAGCCAGTCATAGCTAGTTTTCTTTCTACAACTTTCGTGTATTTTTGAGGGGCAGAGTATAATTAATGTCTCTTTCGACGAAAATAGTCGGCTTAGTAAAAGTGTAAACTACTATCATTGTCTTTATCATTTTAGTTTCACAGTACATGGTTTATCCCAGTAGTGCTGTGGTGAACTGTGGTATCAAAGGATACTTCACCACTTAAAATGTAATCTAATATTCCATTGACTGTGTAGTAAAACACAGCAATATTTTACGGACTTTTTAGCGATCTGTCTATCTTTCATTGTACAAACCACAAGATACATTTGAAGAAGTGCAAAGTTTAAGGATTTTGAAGTAAAATGAGAAAGTGAATCACTTCATGTTTAACTGATATGATATAGTCATAAGCTCTCATGACAAATATTGTTATGAGTGGGGACAATTTGCCATTGGCGTCCCACAGGGTTCAGTTCTAGGAGCCCTCCCAGTCTTGCTATACACTCTGTCAGTCAAAACGTTTCGAGACTGTATTATTAAAAAACAGAGATAAGTTAAGATGGTGGTTTAACGCTCCACATGTCCTACATACACACATCAAAAAAAGTTTTGAATCACCTTGATTCCGAGAGTTCCAGAACCTGTACAGAAATAAACCGCCCTTTTTATTGCTCATGAAAACCACGCATTCCATGTTGTCTACATCTACATCTACCTGATTACTCTGCTATTCACAATAAAGTGCCTGGCAGAGCGTTCAATGAACCACCTTCAAGTTGTGTTTCTACCGTTCCACTCTCGAACGGTGCGCGGGAAAAACGAGCACTTAGATTTTTCTTTGCGAGCCCTGATTTGTCTTATTTTATCGTGATAATCATTTCTCCCTACGTAGGTGGGTGCCAAAGGAATGTTTTTGCAATCGGAGGAGAAAACTGGTGACTGAAATTTCGCCTTTGTTTTAATGATTGCCACTCCAGTTCACACGTAATGCGGATCCCACACTGCACAGTAGCACTCCAAAATATGGCGGACAAGCGTGGTGTAAGCAGTCTCTTTAGTAGACCTGTTCCACCTTCTAAGTGTTCTGCCAATAAATTGCAGTCTTTGGTTTGCCCTACCCACAATATTATCTATGTGTTCGTTCCAGTCTAGGGTAACTTTAGTTGTAATCCCTAAGTATTTATTTGAATTTATAGCCTTAAGATTTGTGTGACTTATTGCGTAATCGTAATTTAGCGGATTTCTCTTAGTACTCATGTGAATAAATTCACACTTTTCCTTTATTCAGGGTCAACTGCCACTTTTCGCAATATACAGATATTTTATCTAAATCATTTTGCAAGTAATTTTGATCATCTGATGACTTTACAAGACGTTAAATGACAGCATTACTTGCAAACAATCTAAGATGTCGTTATCCTGAAGGAAGTCATTCACAAGATGTTCATGATGGGAGCTCGAATTGTCGTCCATGAAGACGAATGTGTCGCCAATATGCTGCCGATATGGTTGCACTATCGTTCGGCGTATGGCATTCACGAATCGTACAGCTGTTTTGGCGCCTTCCATAACCACCAGCGGCGTACGTTGGCCCCACATAACGCCACCCCAAAACAGCAGGGAAACTGCACGTCGCTGGGCAATGTGTCTAAGTCTTTCATCCTGACCGGGTTTTCTCCAAACACGTCTCTGACGATTGTCTGGTTGAAGGCATATGTAACACTCATCGGTGAAGAAAACGTGATGCCAATCCTTAGTGGTCCATTCGACATGTTGTTGGGTCCATCTGAACCGTGCAGCCGGCCGCAGTGGCCGTGCGGTTCTAGGCACTTCAGTCCGGAACCGCGTGACTGCTACGGTCACAGGTTCGAATCCTGCCTTCGGCATGGATGTGTGTGATGTCCTTAGGTTAGTTAGGTTTAAGTAGTTCTAAGTTCTAAGGGACTGATGACCTCAGATGTTGAGTCCCATAGTGCTCAGAGCCATTTGAACCATTTGTACAGTGCTGCAAGGTATTGTGGTTGCAAAGATGGACCTCGCCATGGACGTTGGGAGTGAAGTTGCGCATCTTGCGGCCTATTGCACACAGTTTGAGTCGTAACACGACGTACTATGGCTGCACGAAAAGCATTATCCCACATGGTGGTGTTGCCATCAGGGTTCCTTCGAGCTATAATTCGTAGGTAGCGGTCATCCACTGCAGTATTAGTAGTAGCCCTTGGACGGCCTGAGCGAGGCATGTCATCGACAGTTCCTGTCTGTGTATCTCCTTCCTGGTGGAATGACTGGAAATAATCGGCTGTCAGACACTCTCCGTCTAATAGGCGCTGCTCATGCATGGTTGTTGACATGTTTGCTCTGAACAGTCTAAGGGACTGTGTCTGTGATGCAATATCCACAGTCAACATCTATCTTCATGAGTTCTGGGAACCAGGGTGATGCACAACTTTTTTTGATGTGTGAAGTTCACCCAACCCAACCTCCCCACCCACCCCCCAACCTCCTCAGCTGAGTACAATGCATAGAACGTTCATGCAACCATATGAAACTGTCATAAAAATCCGTCTTGGGTATATTGTTCAGCTTGCACGTCACATTGGCTTCAATTTCGGTTATATCATCAAGGTGTCATCCCTTCATGTGAATTTCTACACTTTGTAGTTTTGTGGCTAGTTCGTGTCGACAATGTTATGTCTCATCACCAGTGATGATTTTGTTTCCAGAAAAGAATTGTGGGCATTTTGCATTTCAACAAAGCAGTAGCAGGCACAGTTATTTTTGTTTGAGAGTCGAAGTGTGTGGGACAAACTTTGCACACACTTATCTCTTCTTTCAAACATGTTGGAAAACCCTCCAACACTTGAGATTTAGAGATATTGCTCCACTGCGATTTGTGACACAACAACAGTGCACACGACAACTGCACGTCCACTATCTAATGCTGTCTGCTCACAACTAATTGGTCTAATGCAGTTCTGTTGTTTACATTTGATAATACAAGGGGGCACCATAATTATTAAGCTGACTTCGCTTATAACCCATGAATAAAATCACTCTCCGAACTTTTTGGAGGGACAGTATATAAAGGACAATCCATCTTGAACAAATAAAGCAGAAATGACGTTCTTTTTTGATGATGTAAGGTTCATAATCAAAGCCTACAGAGCTGCAACAACAGAAGGAACAATATAGAAAATATTAGAAGGTGTTATTAACTGGCTCTTGGTAAATTGTGTATATATATATATATATATATATATATATATATATATATATATATATATATATATTTTCAAATGACTGAGTTCAAGAACATTTGTTCTATATGTAATTGCTGCTTTTGGCGATGACAGAATTATATTGTTCTGTTTGATGATATCATATGGAATAATTTTCTAGCGCAATTGCACACACGGACACAAAAAATTTATTGCCCAAATGTGTGTTGTGTGGATAACATCTGGTGTACATCTTCTAACTTCATTTAAAAGAAGTAGGCATATTAAAAACCGGCATCCAGCACATTTACGCCCTTATGAAGATATTTAGTGAAAAGTCAGGCACAGTTTGCAAATAATATAGCATTCAAAAGTACATACAACACTAGGAACAAATATAGCCTCCCTCATGCTAAATTTAATCTTTCTCTTGCACAAAATAGAGCAAAATGTGGTGCCTTAAAAGTCTGACCATCTCCCTTCATAATTTAAGGTGCTGGGAGATAATGAAAGTTTTAAAACCCAATTAAAATAATTTCTACTTGACATCTTCTACTGCATAGATGATTTTTTGAATAGATAGTACAAATGTTGTTGGGTTACGTTAGTCAAATTTCATTGTAGATAATATTAAAACAGAAAATCTGTTTGTATAAATGGTCAGCCTGTAGCTATTTCTCCACAGACAAAAATGTATCTTGTTTGTAAAGCTAAACTTAACTACTGCTAATGTATTCGACATATCTATGAGATAAATGTTCACTTACTTCCAAGACAGGGCATCTGCATTAAAGTATTCGAATACAGTAGTGTAAAGTGACCATATTTTTGGAAGCTGAAGTTGGGACTAACATGGATGCCCCTACAGGTGAGGAAGGGCAAGGAAGGCCACGCCCCCAACCCCCAGATTTCAGGGAAAAGCAAAAATTCTGTAGTCTGCAGTAGCATGAAGTTGTTTCAAGAAATTTATTAAAAAGTTGGTATATATATGACAAAGAAGCCCCCCCCCCCCCTGTGACCTATGATATGGGCGTCCTTAGGGAAGAGTTTTATACAGTAACTACTCACTAATCAGAATACAACAGTGTTCTATAACTGTTATACTTTGTTAAAGTATACACTGAAATAAGTAACAGGCATCAAATGACAATATAGCACATTTAATATAAAACATAACACACAATCACAGTAATTGTATAATTACAATGCACCAAAATATTAAAAGTTAATAAAACATTTGCTAAGATAACTATATACAACTTTTAAAAATTCAGCTTCTCATGCATTTCTGTGATGAATGAAATTAATTTAACAAATGTTTGCTTTCTTTTAAGTTTAGAAAATCATAGAATTCTGAACAACTGTATTTCAGATTAATTTTAACTGTCAGAATTGATTTAAAAGTCTCTATTTTCATTTGAGTTTTCTCAGATGTCCATATTTTTTTCATCAAAGAAAAGACACACTCGACTGCTACATTTGTACCTGGAAGAAACATCGCAAATTACACAATCCTTGAAATAATCTCTTAAGGAATTTGTTTCGATGTGAATGCTAAAATATCTGTACCTAACGCATATCAGTTTTAGTTTTTCCTACATTCCATTGGTCTATCTTCTGAGAGGTGACAAACTGCTGCACATTAAGACCCTCTTGAAATAATTCATTGTCATTGATGGTACAGTTTGGCAATACATTCATGAGAGATTCATGGTATTTTTGGACCTCAGTGCATGTAGGTCCATGGTTTAAATGAACTCATTCGAAGTGTGAAGAGGCATTAAATGATAAATCTACAACTCAATGTATTATGTACTGCTATCATAGAATTCACATATGGTTTCAGATCACGTAATAAAGTTTATGCCCCCCTCAGATTGCTTAAAGCACTTCTTAAAAGTGTGGCACGAATTTGGTTTTTAGTTTTTCTGTCATATTCACTTTTAAATCATGAAATGCTTCTCCAGCCTCTGCATATGTAACATACTGGCCTTCTATCTTCAATACTGCTGCATGAAAACTTGATGCTTGATTGTGTAAAAACACTAGGATGTCGGAGCATGGGTTTTCAAAAATGTCCTTAGTACTGTTGGGCATTTTTCTTCGCTAAAAAAGACCATGGTTTTAGTTGTCCATAGAGCTGAAAAACTCTCTCGATGGCTGGCATCAAGGCCAACCATCTGGTACTAGTGTATCCAAGTAATTGCTTGTACTCTATGTCTAAAAATGTACAAAATTCTTTTAGGCTTTCTACACGCACACAATATATGTTGAAGTAATAATAAATCTTCTGAATGATCGACTGGTAAACAATCTGCAGCTTCTTTATAGCATTACGCATTATGTGCACTGCACAACCTACACCAATGATGTCACGACCAAGCCAGCCCTTTAATTTGTGGAAAATATTGTTTGTCCATCTTCGAGACTGTCCACCAAAGTTTATGTTGGTATTATTCCGGCAGAATGCTACAACCTTAGCATTCAAATTATATTCTGTGATACATAGTTTCCAACAATATCTGCAGTTTCACCAAGCTACTATTTAAACTGGAGAATTTTCACACATATGCCTTCAATCGGCAAGAAATATCGGACAAGTACAGGGAAAAACTTTGTGTTTCCATGATTAGATGCATCAGAAAGAATATAAGTGCACTTCACTTTGCACATTTCTCGCTGCAGTTCATCACGACTATATGTAGCAAGCACGTTAGCAACAATGGCTTCGCATTTTGTATGGCCACAAGGGTACTTAAGACTCGAAGCACTTCTGGCTTAGTTTAGACATTCAGTCACTTGAACGAAAGCTATGGTTCTCTTGTGGCAATTGTTGCCTTCTGGTGCAGTTAGTTTAAGTTCGTGGTCACGTGGAAGAACTTTCCAAAAGAAGTCAAAGATGCGGCACTGGTAAATGATGACTTGTGTTTGGCCGTTTTCAAGTGGCACTCTATGTAGCACTTCCCTCCATGAGAAACAGAAAACTCTTCTCCAAATTTCGTGCAATGGACATCGTGGTCTGTTCTCCCTCTTTTTATTATGAATGGATACCTGTGTTAAAAGTAAATAAATGACAGTTTTTGAGGGTTTGTTCACTTAAATTCGATTTAACCCATATACTATCTATGGATGTCTACAGGAACACAATTGCTACGTAGGCGTCTATCAGACCGCCTTTTTATTAATTTATTTTTTATGTAAAACAGTTGTTATGGAGAATATACATGTTTATGATTACCTGTTTTTTCTCTGTTCCGTAAGAGCGGAAACGAGCAACTTCAAAAGACAGACATTATCATCGTTGGTCCGTCTTATAAGATAAACATACATTCTTGAAGACTTTAATTTAGATCTTTTTAACACGTTGACAGCCATGGCTAAATGAATGTACTACTCCCAGAATCCAGGTTAAACGGTTCATACAGTTTGATTCGTCCTCTCGGTTGTAGTCCATCTGTCTCCGAAATTTCTAAAAAAACAGTTACTGACGAGAAAATAGAGTGCGGATCACATCGTAATTGGCATAAAGAGTGGAAACTTCAGCTCAGATGCGCAATAACATCGTCTTACAACTTAAAGAAATGGAGCAGAAGGGGAGAGTACATTTTCCAGATCGAATTGTATTTGTCTGTGTACTTATTAAATGACCCTACTGTTAATCGCCTTTCACCAGTTATCTGGTGGTCTTTTGTCCAATTTGTGAAGAATGCTTTAAGACAGCGTTCCCCAACTGAAGGGTCGCGACCCGGCGCCAGGACACGAAAACAAAATACCGGGTCGCATAAATATCTCATTGTCGTAATCGACAGTTTATAATTATGTACTTTATTAAATAATCACATTATAGTAATAGTAGGTTAGTTAAAAAACTTAGTTCCTAAAGGGAATCATATGACAGTTGTATGTTACGTAGAAGTTGTACTCATTCTGGTAAACAATGGAACTGCCCGTCGTTGCGATATTACTTTAGTGACGATCGTCCTGCGTTTGGCCTAACACTGAAGCTCACGAAGCAAAGAGAAGTTCAAAGAGGCTACAACATAGGTTCATTCCGGCACGATACAGCAACTCTTATCATGGAGCATTTGCTGGGACTAGGCAGTGAACACTAATCTGAAATAACATTTTCCTTCAATCAACAGCAACCGATCATGGATAAGGAACTTATTTTTAGAATTCGTTAATTTGTCAGATTACTAATGCTCACTCGTTAACTGTGCTGTCATGTGACAGATTTTCGGATATCTTGCCGTTAAGAGATCCTGCTTTAGTAGAACAAGCGATGAAATTTCTAATGCCTTAGGATTCGATATATAAGTGTGAATCAGGGTTTTCAACACTAATGTTCCTGAAGAAATAAATAAGCCTGTATAAACCGATTGGAAGTTGAACCAGTTCTAAGGATAAAGATAACGTCTTTTGAACCGAATTTGGAGTTCATAGTGAAAAGTAAACAACTACATACTTCCCACTAATACAGGACAGCTGAGGTAATATAACTGTGAAACTGTAATTATCATTTTATTGTTGAAAGTTGACGCTTGAAAGACTTTGTATACTGTTTAGGCTTTATAGTTTTTTAATTTGCTTCACTATCTGGAGCACGAAAATTTGAGCATTATGCCTCCTATGAATGCTGTTGGGGTCTTGGCGGTATCGTGCCAGCTGTGCTCATTTTCTCATTGTTGCCAACGTGATTAATCTAACAATTTTTCCACTATAGTTGCACGGCAAAGTGATGTTACAATAACAAGTTGAATTTAATTTCATATTCTTTGCTACTTACCAGTGATGTATATGAAAATAACAGTTCACATGCGTGGGCTTTGAGGGAGAAGGGGCAATGCAGTACAGCTTCAGTAATGTATCTCCTCTGTGCCAAAGATTGTATCCTCGCAACTGTTGGCATCAATGTACAAAGGCAGGAGAAGAACTAGCGGTGGTGGCGGCAGCTCTTTCAAATGTTCTAGTGTATAGTAAAAAAAATTGTCAGTGGTTCAGGAAGGGAGGGAAAAAAACAAAAAGACCGGGCTGGGACAAAAAATTTGGTAACCTTTGCTTTAAGGCATGATTCCATTACCATTAGCGACGCACAGTGTACATTTTCCGCCTGAAACTTTAATATTTGTATGAAATTTTGCATGCACTTTTCTCTTACTTTGATCCAAGTTTGAAAATAAAAATTCTTTTTCAGCACGTCCAGACGACTTACTATACCTGTTCCTGACGCCCAAAACCTGTAAATCACACTATTTGCTACGAATATTTTCATATCTGACTTTATGCAGAAATTCGTTTCCTGCTAGTTAATTCGCAGTTGGCGCCAATGGCCACATCGGTCGTACGAGGTAAATCGTAGTTGGCAGGCAACGTGTTAAGCTCTACAGTCCGGCACTACGTAACGTGATGTTGCTCTTATGAATCGTATTATATAGCGTATTAGCAGGGGAGCTACGGTATAACTTTTTTACTTAAAATTTAGCTTATGAAATCTGAATTGCTGTACAAACTTTCATGGAAGATAGTTAAGAACCATTCCGATTTAACCAACTGTCAAGCAAAAAAAAAAACTGCATTAAAATCGGACCTTTCGTTTGGAAGTTAATGATGCCACTGACACAGACACAAACGCACTTTAAGCTTGTAACACCCTTCTGTTTGCGTCGTTCAGGTTAAAAGGAAAAAAGTGCAGTAATAGTCAAGAGTTCTGGCATCCTCGCATCATGTCCAATAGGAAGAGACTACAAAAGAAAAAAAAATTGTTGTGCTATGAGAGACGATCCATATTAGTTGAAGGTTAATTAAAAGCAGAGTTACCACACTGTTTATGACACTGAATTATGATTACGGTACGTTACTTACCTCTCTTGAAGTTCGGAACTGAAAACGCCCTGACGTTTGTGCATTGCGAAGCTGATTGTACAATCTTTACACCCTACAATACTCACGCCAACAGAACAATAACGAAAGGGCTACAGGTAGGGAAATCCAGCTCAGTAATACCAACTTCAGAGCAAATATTATTGAGGGTCTCGGACTTGAACGCGTCAAAGACAGGTCGTGTAAACGCAATATGTAATGTGGTATATTAAGTTTGCGATATGATAAGGAAATAAAGTGTATAACACCTTTACAATGCAAAAAAATTTGAGGAGGTACATGTTGAAAGATCCCATGGCCTAGACTTGGATTTGATTTGTTAAAACCGGAACATTTAGGCGTCCCGGGCTAAACCCGGTCGGGACAGGGGGACAGGACTCCAAAAACTGGAACTGTCCCGGTCAAATCGGGACTTATGGTTTCTTTAAATAAGTTCGCTGGGCCGGTCCGCGTAACTACGATCGTAAAACTATCCAGAAAGTTTAAGGCCTCTTCATTTAGTACCAAATATATTCATATAACACTATGTATTTCAAAATTTAAGACACTGTTCCCTATATGGAGAATCTGAGACGAAATTGTGGAATGATTCTTGCATTTACCTAAACGGCAGTCTAAAACTAATGCCTGCACACGTGCGAAGTCTTAATACCGTGCTTCAGTGATCATTATATTTTGAATTACGTCCTGATACGATCAAACTATATTTATACGCTAACACAGTTTTCAAAACTGACAAAATATCACAGAATGATAATATTTGTTTATTAAATAAGTTATGCTGTAGTTACAATGAGTAGCTGGTACCACTAGTAACGCTTTTACTGTGACTTACTTCGAATGCAGTCGATTATCGTCCATTAAATATATCGATATGCAATTAAGAAATTATATCGATTGTTAGTCGATAGTATGTCATCACTGATAGTTGCCAGTTGTTTTGATCAAGATGTCTAATACACCATTAGAAAATAGAATATTAGATTTACAGGCTAGGTTGAAAGCAGAAAACGAAGCGAGAAATAGAGACAAAATGCCTGCTGACTTGGGGAACGTGACGGAGAGTCCGAGGCAAGGATCAGGACGTAGACCTCGAGCATGTAAGTCAGGCCTCCCGAAAGAAAATTTGCATTCTTATGCCAAAAATCATTGTTGTTTAGTGAATAAGAGTCAGGCGTCGTCATTAGTGTCATGCAGGGTACCATTTGTTACAAAATCCTCACGTGTCGTTTTACGTTACATGGGTTACACCCAGTATTATTGTGAGATGGAATTACCACGGTGATCGGTGACCGCTGTTTATTTACTGTGTGCCAGTGCTACGTATGTGTGTGTTTTGTGTTTAATTCTGTCGTGTTTATATAGTGGGCGAGGTGACAGCACCTGCAAGACCAAGAGGAAAACTTGACCTCCCTGTTGGATATATGCCACAGCAGAGGAATCAGAATCAGGAAATAGACAATAAATTAAAGGAAATTATGAAAATGAACGGCATTCTAAACATCAACGGCAAGGTTAGTTTCTTCTGTGAATGATTGCTCTTAGCGAGTTTATAATGTTGTTTTATTCTATTTATGCTGTTTACGTCGTGACAACAGAATATGAACTGTTTTTATTTTCATGTTGTGCTTCATGAGTATTTGATTAGATATTTATGGCACATTTTAATGTACAGTTTTGTATGCTGTCACATTTAAAAAAGGTTTGCAGCATTGTTACTCACTAAACTGAAGCTTTAACTAAAGGATTCTGTTGTGAACTCGTACAGTTTTGTGTGCACTGTACTGTAATTGATGAGTTGGTAAACCTCTGTTGTCATTGACAGGTACTCTGCAGCAACAGTCATTTGCGTGCTGTTGTGTTACACTACAGTAATTTGACAAATTACGTTCTCTGTTGTGTGTTTTGAGAATAAATATGACAGACCAATTCATGGGTGTGTAAAATTTTGTTTTCTGTTCAATTCAGACTCTGCATTGAGCAACACAAGTGTTGTCATATAATTGTTTATGTTTCAATTATCTCGGTGGGAAAATATTAATACGTATGACCAAGCATTATGGTGAATGGAGATGATGTCAATCTACAAATAACAAGTTTTATTGGAACATATGAAATAGTCTTCTGAATTAGTGTGGTCTGTTTGTTTCTACTGTGTTGTGTAGTCAAGTCTAACAAAAGGAAAGTTGATAGGGCAATTTTAGAGGACTCATCACATTGTGGTGTTACATAGAAGTGAAACCAACTATCTTATTGTGTCACTTATCAGTAAACAATGAACTGAAAGTGTTTTTGTTGTACTGTCATGAGCTTAGAATTTCACTGCTGATTGGCCTTTATGTGTAAACCTTTTGGAACCAGGAAACATTTGTAATTTCCTCATCAGAGTTATTAAAATTGTTTTGAAAGAATATTTCACAATTATGGAAGCAATAATTTCTGCTACATTTTCATTTGTGTGAAGATCCTACTGTGCTTCCATACTGTGTTTAAAATTCTTGCAAATTTATATGGTGAGTTATTGTTTTTAATTTCGTTTGTTTATTTATTTTGTGGTTTTAGAGTGCTCAATGACTGGATTATTGACACACTTCCTCGGCTGTAGTTACTATTTCAAGAGATTATATCATAGCAAGAACAATGACAGTGTTCAACTGAGCCAATATATATTAGCCCGGTAGCATTTTCTGTTGTTGGACCAAACAACCCAAGGGATAGAAAATGTTATTGAGATAATGAAACTATGGTTTTAAATTGATTGAAGTGCCTTTTTGCTTGCACTGAGTACTGCCAGTTTCAAATGGTAAAATTTACTGGCCAAGAATGTAGGTCTGTGGCATATTTTTGAAAGAGAAATTGACTCTTGAGAATAGCTCTATTACAACATTCGAGTTGGTTTTCTATTTTTTCGGTATAGCTCAGAGTATGTCTTCTTTTGATTCTAGTTGTAAAAACTCTGCTGTATTACTTGTAATAGAAACAGTGTTAGGGCCAGTAATGAACCGGAGGATGAAAAATGTAAATCTCTCTTCTACAGGGGTATGTAAATGCCTGCTGTACCCATTAGCACTGAAATTTACATTACTATCTCATAATTCTTATTGTACGTGACAAGACATTTCTCATTTGAGAGGAACCAAGTCTCTCACACAGTAAGCTGTTGATGTATCATTGATTCACACTGCTGTGGCCACATTCCACATGTCATGTGACGAAGTAATGTGGTTGAGTGGTTATGCCACTACTCACATTTGGCCTGAGCCAGTTTCAAGTCCTTGTCCTGCCATCTGTATTATAGTTGCTGTGGTTTTCCTACTATGTCTAAAGTTAATTGCTAAATGGTTTCTTTGAAAAGGGCCAGATCAACTTCCTACCGCTCTCCACATTTTTGTTGTGTCTGCTTCTGCTATGTGTCTAATGACCTTGTCATCAATGAAATATTATGCTGTTGAGAATCTTTCTCTGCACACTTGGACTATTTATCCTTGTGCATACTCCACAAATTATTGCATGCCTTTTGTAGAAAGAAGTACAGGGCAGTAATTCTTGTTCTTGTTTACATTCTGTTAATGGATGCTACATTCAAAGAACATTTGCTTGTATGCTTCTTTAAATGTAATAATCGGTGGGAAAGTCAGATTAGGTATTCTTTCCGTAGGTCATTATGTACAGTGAAGTAGCAGTTGTTAAAAACCTCTGAACATAAGGCCCTCGAAATGTCTGAGGCAACCTTTATGTGTTGCATTACACATTTATTGTGCAGTATTCCACTGGAGGTTGTAAGTAACTCCATAACCATCTTATACAAATCAAATATAAATTGCACTGGTATTCTTTGAATTTATTCCGTGAAGTACATGTGGTGATGGGTGTGTGGCGTAAGCAATAGGCACAGAGACTAGTGAATAATGCGAGCTGTTCGTGTAGTCTTTGAAATGTGGTTCCATATATTAAGTAGATGCCTCTGGTACTTTTGTTTGTATGTTTCAGTTGCAGTATTTGTCATTTGTGTTTGTTGTATATAATATGTTGTTTAGTTATTGTGGGTCGTGGCTTAGGCCGTGTGGTGTAGGGGAGAGAGGCTATGAACTGGATGATGCTGTTTACAAGATCTATGTAGGTCTAACAAGAAAATCCCCACTCATAACGTGTTATTCCAAGGAGGTCTCATTAATTTCTCGGTTTTTGTTTTGCTCTTGTTTTAATGTTGATGATGATGTCATCTGTTGGTTGCTTCTCAAAGCTAGTATCTGTACCTCCTAGTAGTGTTGACATCAGATCCCCCTGCAGATAAATCTGTTACAGTGTTCTTTAACCCACTTTAAAATATGAGATGATGATAGAGAAGGGGGGTGGGGAGGTACTATCATACAATTTCACGCAGTTTTTAGTTGATTGAAGATATAACACATGTAAATTATGTAGATATATTTGTATAATACGTAGAGACTTTTAAACATCCATACATTCACTCACTGTCGCTTAATTCCATTATGTTAGTGTGATTTTCAAGTTCTTCATACCACGGCTTGTTGTTACTAGTAGTATGTTTAAGTTGAAAATTAACTACAAATAACACAAATATTAGCAAACCAAGAGGCTGGACTAATTAAATTGAATTGAATTTTGCTTGATCCCGTAGGATTACATTGTGTACAGTGAATGTGCATATAATATAGGACATGTCAAAAATACAAAAATCTTCATTATGACATATTCCTAACTATTCTAACCTAATTGATTATAATTAACAATATTTACAAATTTGATGTGAGAAGCCCTCATCAACACTGTCAAATTCCTTTTCCACCAGATAGTTTTTTAGGTTGTTTGAAAACTTAGTATTATATATGTTGTCATCCAGTTTTTCAGCCAGTCTTCTTAGTAATTTTATACCTGACTGCTGTGGGGTCATTTTTCATCATTGTCAGTTGGTGGGGTATGCTTTGTATGTCATTCTTTCTCCATGTGTTGTAGGTGTGTACACTAGCATTTGCGGTCCGCTCTGCACTATCTTTTTGTGAAATATGGTATAGTTTTATATATGTACAAGAGGAAAAAAGTTAACATGCCTAGTCTTTTGAAGGCATGATGGAGGAACAACAAAAACATACTGGTAGACTGAATGTCAAACAGACTTTGAAATTTACAAGCTGATGACAGGCTGTTGACAAATCATTTCTCATTAGCACCTCTGCAGAAAATTTTACTCAGAATGCCAACTATAAGGTAACATACGTCTCTTATTATCCTGTCATTTATATCTTTTTAAAACACACACACACACACACACACACACACACACACACACACACTACAAATGAAATGAGTGTTGAAACTGTATAAAACTGTTAATATGATCTATCTGGCAGACTTTATCTTTTTAATGTTTTTGACAATTAACATGTTACTACTTTGACAACAGTAATAGACAGAATTCAGTGTTGCTGATAGATGAAATTCCACCACTGTAATACTACTGACAACACGGAGAAACAGTAGATCGGTTATATTGAGCGTAGACATCTGCTACTCATAATAGTAGTCTATGACATGTACCTTTGAAATTTATCTTCCAACTACTGTGGAAATATTTAATCTTTGTTGGGGGTTTCTTTTCTGTTCTACTGTGTCATGACAGTTAACTATTGAAATGAAAAAATAAACTTTTAATTAAATTTTTGTTACAGTTTTTAAGTAATCATATTAGTACCTGTTAAGGGATTATCAGTATAAACTACTGAAAAAGTTTTTCATTAGCTTTATGACTTGCATAATTTGTGGTTGTTGATGGGAAACCTCTTTCTCAATATGACAGTGAGTTGCTGTGTACAGTCACCTCTGTAATGAAGATGAAAGTAAACCAGCAAGTTCAGTAGAGCATGCTATTTCTCTAATCACAGATGGGACACTGTAGCCTGCGTGCACTGTTGATTCTGTCTTTATCTTGAAGGGTCATTTCAAGCTTAGACCCCAGACCCACATTATTGCAAGAGGTGTCGTCAGTGTGTGAAGTTCCCTGTGAAATTGCTGTACATTATGATGACACGATTTAAACATTCAGTTGCCATCATGAGACATCAAATATCTGAGATCTTTCTCATAGTGGTCGCTCCAGGCAACTCCAGCTGACACAAGTTACCAACAGATTGTAGTTCATAGGTA
Organism: Schistocerca gregaria; assembly: GCF_023897955.1. Taxonomy (NCBI): domain Eukaryota; kingdom Metazoa; phylum Arthropoda; class Insecta; order Orthoptera; family Acrididae; genus Schistocerca; species Schistocerca gregaria. The sequence continues at coordinate 131,718,435 of NC_064931.1, read as the reverse complement.
CTCTAAGGACTGTGTGTTGCTTTTTTGGAGGCTACTGGGAGTGTTGTATTGACCTAACCTTCTCCCCTCAAGCAGTGTGGCATCTAGATGCTTATTACGAATGACCATTCGAACTCTCTAGCACTTTATGTGTGGTGGTGGTGGTGGTGGTGTTCAAAGAAACCTGTGGAATGAAACATGGATCAGTGGCACTGGGCCCCATTCATCAATCTGTGTGGGATCTGTATTGTGCCTGACAATCACCTTAGAAGAATGTATAGGTGACCAGGCATCGATGCGCATCTTAGACAAACTATTCTCCCCCAGTCAGCATTCTGACAGTGCTTTTGACTTTCAAGATGATAATGCACAAGCACTCCATGTGCACCTCATGAGTACCTTTCTCCAGGAAGCAGGAATCAACCAAATGGAATGGCCTCTGCTATCTGCTAACATGAACCTGACTGAGCATATTGGGTAGCAGTCAAAATTTGCAGTGCATGGTCACATAAACCTGTCTCAGATGCTGGATGACCTCAAAAGGGCTGCCGACAAAGTGTAAGTCAGGCTCTAGCAGCAATGTCTTAGTTAACAATGTAGGAAAAGACAAGTTGCTACCTTACCGTGAAGAAAACGTGTCAATTTGCAGACAGGCACAATTAAAAGACACTCACATATAGCTTTTGGTCACAGACTTTGTCAGTAACACACACACACACACACACACACACACACACACACAAGCACACTTCATGCAGCTACGACTGCCAACTCCAGTATCTCGGGCTGGGATGCAGCATCATGTGAGATGCAACCAGCAATATGGAGGGGATTGGGGAAGGGATATGAGTGTACAGCTGGGGAGAGAGACGATTGCTGTGTGCAGGCACTAGACTCTCAACAGGCACATCGTCAAGAGGTTTTGGGGCAGGGAGGTGTGAAAAAGGAGCAAGAAAAGGAGAGGAGGGGGAAGATGGGCAGATGCATTGGCAGAGGGGCTGCAAATAAACAGGATGTTGGATGAGAATGGGGAGTAAATGACAGGACAGAGGGGGACGGTATGTTACCGTAGGTTGAGGCCAGGATAATTATGGAAGCAGAGAATGTGTTGTAAGGATAACTCCCATCTGCTTAGTTCAGAAAAGCTGGTGCTGGAGAGAAGGATCCATATGGTACAGATAGTGAAGCAGCCATTGAAATAAAGTATGTTTTGCTCAGCTGCATGCTGTGCCATAAGGTGGTCTACTTTGCTCCCGGCCACAGTTTGGCCATGGCCGTTCATCTTAGTGGACAGCTGATTAGTAGTCATACCAATATTAAAATCTGTGCAATGATTGCACCAGAGCTGGTAAATGACATGGCTGCTTTCGCAGGTGGCCTGGCCCCTGATGGGATAGGATAAACCTGTGACAGGACTGGAATAGGAAGTGCTATGTGGGTTCATTGGGCAGGTTGTGCACCTGGGTCTTCCAAGGCAAAGGGTTGGGATTGGGAGTGTCATAGGGATGGACTAGTATGACGATTAGGTTAGGTGGGCGATGGAATACCACTTTAGGAGGGGTGGGAAGTATCTCAGGTAGGATGTCCCTCGTTTCAGAGCACGTTGATAGGTAATCAAAGCCCTGGACACGGATATGGTTCAGTTTTCCTATTCAGGTTGGTACTTGGTGATGAAGGGGACACTTCTTTGTGGCTGGGTCTTGGGGGTTTTGGGGTGGTGGGAAGATTGGGGGTGTGATGGGAAATGGCACAGGAGATCTTTTTGCGGACTGGGTCTGGGTGATAGTGCATGTCTGTGAAGGCCTTGATGAGGCCCTCAGCATACTGAGCAAGGGAGTTTTTATCACTGCAAATACACCATCCCCAGGTAGCCACACTATATGGGAGGGATTTTTTGGTGTGAAAAGGATGACAGCTGTCAAAATGCAGGTACTCTTTGTGGTTGGTGGGTTTAATGTTGGCACAGATGTGGATGGAGCCATCAGAGAGGAGGAGGTCAACATCTAGGAAGGTGGCATGTTGGGTTGAGGAGGTCCACATGAAGTGGATAGGAGATAAGGTGCTGAGGTTGTGAAGGAACAAAGATAGTGTGTCTTGGCCATGAGTCCAGATCACGGAGCTACCATCAATTGGCCAAAATCACAGTGCAACATGAGGTGAGATGTATGTAACTTGTTGTTGTCTTCTGAGTAACTACTTGAACTGTTCAATTAATGCAGCAGAGTTGCTTGTCATATGTTCATTGGCTTTGCCAACTCTCAACCAGGCTGTCAGCTTTCCACTTTACCTAGATCTTAAGCAGATCAGTTTGCCACCTTCATTCCAGTAAATAACTTTTTGTCAAATCCTATTCACTAATTTCGCTAACAACCAAACTATCACATTTCAACAGCCGGCCTGTGTGTCCGAGCTGTTCTAGGCTCTGCAGTCTGGAACCGTGCGACCGCTACGGTCGCAGGTTCGAATCCTGCCTCGGGCATGGATGTGTGTGATGTCCTTAGGTTAGTTAGGTTTAACTAGTTCCAAGTTCTAGGGGACTGATGACCTCAGATGTTAAGTTCCATAGTGCTCAGAGCCATTTGAACCATCACATTTCAACATAACCTAGACCTTACGTCTACACTAAAAATCAGTCTGACACCAAAACCTTCATTCCAAACAAACAATAAGGTACTCCTTAGGCCGGTATTACACTATCAAATTTCTTTGTCAAATATATTTGATGGTGTAATAGGAACTTTGTCAAATGTCGTCCAATATTTGATCAAATCTAGGGCCTCGCTGTAGATTTGATCAAAGAAATCACTTGTCTTCTGTTCACTGCAATGTGCCATGTTACCACATGGGGCGCTAGCATCGCTGCAGTGTTCTGTCGTCTGTAGTGTTTTTATAAGCGTTGTCGGTAAATACAATTGGTGTGTGCCGACAACTACAAATTGAGATGTATGAAGCTGATGAGGCGCTTTACAAAGTTAGGTACCCTAAATACAAAAATAGATTAAGAAGATTGGAGACCTGACCTAACCTTACATAACCCTCTCCTGTAGCAAGGAATCAGAGTATTACAGTGAGCCTGTCTTCTGAAGATGTAGCAGTTCTGAAGTGAATATTGTGCTTTGTGATATGAGGATACACTTCACTGAGCACATACAGAAATGTATGCTCATCCATTCTTAAGTAATTGATGTACGACTTGACGTCTTCCACTGTAAGCTCACGTAACAAGTTTTGTTGAATGCTTTTATCGTGTCGTCGTAAAACCCACAGCTTCACTCAGATTAGATTGGTTTTTCATTCCATAGATCCGTGCGGAGGAGATCCTCGTGGATGTGGAACATGTCAATTTTTTTAAGCTGAAATGACAATACTAATAGTATGAATAAATACAATACATCATTTGTTTCTATTAAAAATTTCGTCAATGGTGTAGAAGGAGTTGGCCACTAGTAAGTCTTTCAGGCTCCTTTTAAACTGATCTTTATTTGTAACTAAATTTTTTATGTTTGCTGGCAAACTATTGAAGATGAGTGTTCCTGAGTAGTGGACCCCTTTTTGAACTGAAGTAAGTGCTTTTAAGTCCTTGTGCAGATCATTTATGTTCCTGGTATTGTATGTATGAACTGAGTTGTTTGTTGGAAAAAGAGATATATTATTTAGGACAAATTTCATTAAGGAGTAAATATAGTGAGAGGCAGTAGTTAGTATGCCCAGTTCTTTGAAGAGGTTTCTGCAGGATGTCCGTGTATTTACTCCACAAATAATATGTATTACACGCTTTTGGACTCTGAAAACTTTTGTTTGACTTGAAGAGTTACCCCAAAATATTATACCATATAACGTTATGGAATGAAAGTAGGCAAAGTATGCAAGCTTTTTCATTTTTATGTTGCCTATGTCTGCTAATACTCGAATTGCAAATACAGATTTGTTAAGGCGTTTCTGCAGTTCTGTGGTGCGCTCCTCTGAACTGAATTTATCATCAAGTTGTAATCCCAGGAATTTAAGACTGTCAAACTCGTATGTATGGTTCCCTTTTTTCCCCCACTTCTTTTCCGCATGTGCACACAATGCAATTGTGGTATGTGCAACTGCTGCGGTTAATAACAAGTTGTTGTCAGCCATCTTGAACTCTGGTGAAAAATTTGATGACAGTGTAATACCCCCTCTAGCGCTACGTCAAAGATCTTTGTCAAATATATTTGTGCGGAATATTTGATCACATCTTTGATCAAATCTTTGACAAAGAAATATAATAGTGTAATACTGGCCTTAAGCAGTGGCAGTGGAAATTCAAGGAAACCATGAATAACCTGTGAAGAACATGTAATGTTTTCAGTTTTGTTACTTGAAATATGAGGTCCATCCAGAAAGTAAAGATTGCTTGCACGCACACCTGTCTAGTGGCAGCAGCTTTTTGGTTTCTGGTGTTCAGTGTTACATGGACAGTTATCACATGTAGTTTTAAGTCGGATCTCATCACGAGGTAAGTGCAGAGATAGCTGTGACCATGGCTGTGCTGACTGTGAGGTATAATGTGTTATTGGTTTTCTGCAGGAAAAAGTGTTAGAACTTGCGATGTTCATGACACTCTTGTTACCATTTATGGCAAAGGTGTAATGAATGCAGCCACTGTCCAAAAGTGATGCATAATTTTTAAGAACGGGAGGACATGTTTGTGATGAACAGAGATCAGGGCGACCTTCCGTCAACACATGAAAAGCTATCATTCAAGAGAATCGACAATTCACAAGTAGTACTGTGCATGAACAACGCCAGGAACTGTCTTGTTCAATTGTAGATGAAATTGTCTCTCAGCACATAAAATACTACAAAAGCTGTGCACAATGGGTCCCATGCATGCTCTCAGATGGCCAGAAAGGTGCGAGAATGAGTGGTGCATTAGCATTCTTGGAGTGTTACGAAAGAGGTGGAACATGTTCATTGACCACAATGAAGTGACAGCCTATCAAGTGGTGTCATTTTCAGTTGCTACAGATGCCACAAAAGTTAAAAAAAACTGCATCAACCCAAAAACTGACGGCTTCTGTATTCTGGGACAGTGAATGGGCTACTCGTCTATTTCATGCCCCGCGCAGCACAACGGTCAGTAATGATGCACACTGTGCTACTCCTAAAAATCTTCATTAGTCTATCCATAACAGCTGAAGAGGCCAATGCTCACTTAGCATTGTTCTGTTGCATGACAATACACATCTGCATACTGCCCAGCAGACACAAGCCTTACTGCGTGAAAAATTCCGGTGGGGTATCTTCAAACAAAGTCCTCCAATTTCCTGGACTTTTTCGTAATCCCAAAATTGAAGCAGCACCTTGCTGGTAAATGAAGAAGACCTGAAGGATGCTGTCATTACCTGTCTGAACAACCAGGTGGCCACGTGGTATGAAGAGGGCATACACAAACTGGTGCTGAGGCACAACAAATGCCTTTATGTGAAAGACAACTGTGTGGAAAAGTAGACAAAGTATTTGCCAATAAATGTACTGTATATTCAGTTTCTGTGTTATTATTATTATTATTATTATTATTATTAATCTTATAATAATAATAATAATAATAATAATAATAATAATAATAATAATAATATCATCATCTTGGTATGGTGAAATGTTCTTTACATTCTGGATGGGACATGGCCTCTTTTTTCCCATCTCTCATAAGGTACCTGAGACTATCTTCCCACTGGTCAAGCTTTTGTTCTATGTTTTAAGAGAATAAAAAAAACCACCACCTTATATAGCATCAGAGCTTCATTATTATAGCATTACCCTCCATGAAACAGATTAATTTACTATCATTAGTTTATTAGAGACCTGTTTTGGCACAAATTATAAGGAAGTGTGAATTATAGGCTATAAGGATTGTAAACTGTAAGAAAATTGAAAGAGAATATGTGTTTCAAGTTATTTGTGTTGTTGAGCTCAACTTTCAACAAGTATGTCGTGTGGTGAGTCAGGGGTTCTTGGTTCTGTCATATCTAAAGTAGGTAGAAACCAAATCGTCCCCATTTGGTGCCAAAATATAGCAGGTCTGGTGTAGCTGTGGGAAAACTGGAATTTAACATGAGCAGTTCTAAGTTGTCAAGGTGGCCATGGTATGGCGAGCAGAGTGCACGCGCTGACTGGCAGAGCATTACGCTGACGTTTCCAGTATGGAGGTGAGCTGAGATACAAGGTCATGGCCATACTGTGGTCATGGGTGGGCACCACGACTTCTCTGACATTGTAATGGCATTGCCCGGAGTCGAAGTCTGTACCAATGCTGAAGGGAGAGAATGGGCAGCTGCCATGATGTTTTGGTGTTGGCTACCCAAGCTGGACAGGGAGGCAGAGGTCATTGGTTCATGACCCAGTGGAGGCAGACTTACGGTGACGCTCCAATGACACAGACTAGGCATCACATAATGCCCAGCTAGCCAAACAATGACAAGCTGGTTCGTCCGTGGTTAGATACTGCTTCTCCCTGCCGAGTTCTACTGTTCAAATTGCTTAATGTGTCCTGCCGAATGATCTAGACTGTGTCTGTGACCTCCAGCTGTCATAAATGCCTTCAATAGTGCTGCAGGCTGTGTCCAGCGTTGGCAGAAAGTATAGTCTGTAATCAGAGAAGTGTTGTGAAATCACTGATCGCACAATCCTCTTGCTAGCTGCAGCTGACTTGACAGTGGCTTGGTTTCGACTTACTCTCTGCTGCTGGTTCCAAATCTCATTCATATCTTTATCCCTACACATTTCTCTCCTTCACGAATAAAATTTGGCCTTGAACTTTACTGACATAAGAACAGTGGTTCATTTACATTTCATATTTTACTCACAGTACAACATTTTCCTTTGCACTATTTATATTTTTCTCTCAACCACTGATTCCATATGACCTCATCTGCACATTTTTTACTTTAGGTCACTTTTAGTTCTGGTAGCAGCTACATCATTTCAACTTGTGGTAGGATAATGGGGAATCAGGAAAGCATTGTAACCTATTTATTTTTTTGCATGCTAAATTTGTTTTTCCCACATTTGCCTATTACTTAAATCACATTCCTCTAACAACTCAAATATAAGTCTCAAATATAATGTTAAGTCATACCTCACATGTACACAAAGAATATGACATGCTATTCGGCACCAACATTTAAAATAAGCAGGCTCTTCTTGACCTTTTCATTAATCTACACTGTTACTTTATTTCTATGACCTAGTTAGTACTGAAAGCTATCTGTAAGTTTACGCTGATATCTTACAACTTGTCATTATCAGCTAACAAAGAGAATACATGTACTGTGAGCTACATTCTATCTTAACCTTGGAGGAACAGGACAAACCTATGCAAAGAGACTGGATCATGCTCAGCCCTATTGCTTAGCAATGCTGGCCTGCATGAACTCTGCAGTTTATGCATTATCCTTTTGCTCCATATTCTTATGCCTTAGCAATTCAGAAAAGTTTATGTACAACAGTAGGAGATGCGTGATAATCTTGCTTTAGTTGCAGTTTCAATACATCATGACTTGGGAATCTATCAGAACTTTCTTCCTCTACACCCTATACTAAAATCTTAATTAATTCCTCTCATTCTGAGAGATTTATGGAGTGAGCAGTTTCAGCTGTGCTGCCCTCAACTTTCCCTGACCAAGGGCTCTATAACAGCCCCACCTGTGTCATAAATTAAAAATCCCTTAAATTCCTGTATTTCCATATCCCTTTCAACATCTGATAAATTCTCCCATTGTGTCACTTCTTTCAGTTGGTCGGCTATTGATGATGGATTTACTGCTATCATGACTATTGCTTTTCGAGGGACCTGAAGCTGTTTAAGTAATGACATCACAGCCAGGGACACATTTCGCATGTGTTATATCTCAGCACTTGGGCTGCTTTGAGACAATTACGCTTGATATGAAGACAGTGAAACCTAACCAAACAATACAACCGCAGCCCTTTATTCTAGTTTTAAACCATTGGTACTGTACCAGGGCTTAAACCTGCCTTGACAAACTAAGTAGTACAAGTTAACTATTTTCCCTGGGCTTCACATTATCCAGATTACATCTCCTAATATTCCTGGTATAGCCATGACCTAAATCCTATATTATCTATAATTATTGATATCCGTGTTACTCTTGTCATCCTTTCTCTTCCTAAAACATTTATTCTATACAATTCCTTATTTACAGCAAAAACCCCATCTTATGGTTTATCTTTATGAAATTACTGAAGTTCTCAGGGTACCCAAGTTTTTCCACATCTCGGTCAGGCACGCTCACTGCACAGACTGGCATAATGTCCTCTATTATGGCAAATCTGACATACTATGGGGTGTGTCTCAGTGTATGGGGTTGAGTGCCCTGGTGAATTGCAATGGGTACATATTACTGGAATTAGCAGTTCAGTCCATAGTCCCTTATCGAATACTGCAATGGTATCAAGCCCCGATGTTATTTTAAAAAGTAGGAAAAGGCCCAACTAAGGATGTAGGAAAACCTAAGAGTGAACATAAAAATGTTTGTGCTGCTACTTACATAACTTGCTGTCCCTGTTGTATCACTGCTAGCAGTCTACTGCCATCAGCATGCCATGTATCTTCTTAGTCATCAATGATCTATCAGCCTCCCACCATCTCAATTATGACACCAAATATAGCAGGTGAATGTAGAATCATCTCCATTTGACACCAAAGTGTAGCAGTCTGGTGTAGCTGTGGGGAAAACCAGATAAACATGAGTAGTCCTAACTTGTTAGGATGGGTTTAAGTCTTCTTGTGGCCGTGGTATGGTCTGCAGGTGATTTGCAGGACAGGAGAGACATTTGAGGAAGTGGCACACAGACCAGTGGTGGACATGTACTCAGTCCTTTATTCAATCATTCAACTGGATTCCTCCCCAAACATGAGCAAGTGATTGATGATTCCATCCAGTTAGTACAGTGATAGCAGTGATTTCCTTGTTCACATAATACTCTGGCATTGTCGCTGCAGGTGATGACGTACAACAAGCAGAGTGCATGCACTGACTGGGAGACAGAGTGCTGCACTTGTGTCTGCAGCATGAGATGAGCTGATATGGTAGGATGCAGTCACATTGTAGTCATGGGTGACCACCTCATCTCGTCTGACATAGTGATAGTGTTTCCCAGAGTCGAAGTCTGGATGATTGCTGAAGAGCAGGGGTAGGTGGCCAGTGCAGTGTTGGCTGCTTGGGCTGGGCATGCAGGCTGAGGTTACTACTTCATGATCCAGTGATGGCAAAGTTGTAATGACATTCCGATTGACACAGACTGTGCGTCACATACTGCCCAGCTGGCGAAACGGTGACAAGCTGGTTTGGTCATGTTTAAATGTAGTGCTTCTCCTTACTGCTCTCTGCTGCTTACATTGGTTTAGTGTGTTGTGTTGAATTGTCTGCAATATACCTGCGAACCTCAGCTGTTGTAATTGGGCTACAATACTGCTGCAGTATGTGTCACATGTTGGTGGCTGGTATGGTCTGCCATCACAGAAGCATTGCGAAGCCACTGACTTTGCAATTCCCTCACTGGCTGTGACCAACTTGGCAGTGACCTGGTTTCAACATTGCTCTCCTCTGCTAGTTCCAAGTCTCATTCATAACTTCATCCTTTTACGCATTCTTATGTCTACACTTATTTAATGCTGCAACATGTGCTATTACTTCAAATATGCAAGAGATATCAGAACTTATTTTTGTTATTTCTTTAGATCACTTCGGATGCTTAACCCACTGTTCCATCAAACTCCATTGATGAGATGTCAAATTAGTAAGTGTGACATGATCAGTCATTTACAGCAAAATAGCTTGCTTTCATTTCAATAGGCACACCACAATATAAAAGGTGGAATTCCAACTCCTGCTGATATCTTGCACCAGGTGATGCTCAGGTAAATTCAGCTGCATTTCAATTACCAATAGTTTTTCTTGAGCTGAGCTCAAATGATTGAAGTGCATTACAAGTTTCTACCAGTGGCTATCATTCCTGCCGCTTAAAGCTATACCTTCAAGCTTCTTTACCATATTTTCTCCAGTGTGAGAACCAAGAGGAGGCATCGTATCAAGGTTGCTGTGTTCCAGCTAGAATTCATGAGACAACCTGTGAAACTTTGGAAGTTGGCATTGTTGTGCAAACATGTTCATACATAATAAGTTACAGAAATCATGAAAGCATCTGAAATATTTCATTTGATTTTTCACAATTTCTGTCATGGGTGTCAGAAACAATTGGTTGGTAAACCTTTGTAATGCTTAGTATTTTAAACTGGAGTAAAGCTTGCTCTAAGAGTCTTATGAATGTGGTCCGTTACTGCTATTAAATAATGATATTTTTTGGCTTTTACATTGTTTACATCCCAAAGCAATTTCTTTTCATACTGCCCTGACATAATCAATTGCTCTTCTCTCTAGATTTTGAAGATGAACATATAGTGATGGTTGTACCTTTATTAATAACTTGGAACTTTATATTATTTCATTGGATGTGAGTTAGTGTAGGTATCTTCTAGTAGTTTAAATGCTGTTTATAACTATGTTTCACAAAAACTAAAAATCAAATAAAGCCTGTCTCGATCGTGTTTTTAGCATTTTGTACCAATCACTGCTTTGCTCCAATTACAGAATGCTTTCTAAAATTTCACAAAAAATCTGTGTATCCCAAAGAAGTTTAATTGAACAGAGTATGCAGTAAACAGGTGCCTGTTTAACAATATTAATCATCTATGGTCAAACACCTTGTTGATCAGTGTAATAAAGCAGTTCACATACCTGCTTTTTCCTCTTCTCCACAGCACAACAAACAAACAAACATAAAACTTGCTGTTGTCACTGTTTATACCAAAATATTCCCAAAGAGGCCTTTTTTCTTTACCAATGGCACTTCTCATAGTTTATCTTGCAATTAACAAATTATTTTTGGCAGTGATGTCAAATGACAACAGGTAAAAGTGGTTGCAATGTGCAGCAAATCAAAGAGCCAGTCATTCACTCAGTTCACTTATAAATGACAATACTCAATTGTCGGCATCTGACCTCTGTGTGGTTGCTCAGACCTACATGTTACAACATGCTCCGTGGCAATCTTCGGACGAATATCCACGTTATACGATGGCCGGACATCTGGCCCAACAGCTCCAATCTAGATTATGAGAATTTATTTAAGAATTATGTGGTACACCAGTAAAAAAAAACTAGTTTAGATTCTTAGAAAATAGAAACAGATGAAAGGAGCATTTTTAAAAAAAGTACTTATGCAAGCAGCAGGTTGCAAGTGTAGAGAAAGCAAAAGAACAGATAATCTCGAATGGAACAGCTGTTACCAGTAAGGAAAGAGATTCTAGCAGACAATAATTAAAGCTTGGCAGAAGTTGTTTTCAGTATTAATCACTGATTGCCGTACATTGTTGCATCTGCAGTGTTATCTAAATCTGTTCTTTGTAAATCACAGCAAGGGCGTATCAGAAGACTGTTTTTGTTGCCTCATTTGTTAAAGTTTATTTCCGTTCTGTTCACAGATGGACCATGAGAAGAATGACTTCTTATGTGCCTCTGTACGAGCTAAGTTTAATGTATCAGCTTCTCTGTTATCCCTCGGGGAGTAGTATGCATTTCTTTTACACATTCTTACTAGTCTCATAAATTTTTAACAATTCATGTGGCATTTCTGTGTGTACACAGTGAGCAAGGTGGCTCAGTAGCTAATGAGCAGGTCTCATATTTGAGACGAGTAGGGCTCAAATTTTTATCTGGACAGGCAGATTTAGGTTCAAAGTGTTTTGGTTTTAATGCAGTGTTGATTTATTAAACATGGTCATGGCCCACTCATGTCTCTGTCCTTAGCTTATCCTAGTTAGTGCTTTAGCTCTAATGATCGTCATTTCAGTTATGAACAAATCACAGTTTCTGGTGTCCCATCAATGAATCAATGACTGCTGTTTTCTTTACCCACTACTAAATGTGTGTCATTACTCTGTTTTATCTGTACACACATGGTTACTCTCAGATACCAGTATAACAGATTTAGTGCAGTTGTAAGTCATTAGTCCTGGTCAAACTGTGGTTTTAACTTTTAACAACTAAATATCTGTATTTTGTGAAATTAATTATTCTAAATTGCTCTGTATAATCGGATTGCCTGTAAAAAGATTGGAACTAATGTTATCAAGAAATTCGTTAATATGGATTGTTAACTAGAGTGGTCCCATCATATTTCCATGAGGCACATCTAGGAAATATACTTTATTTTGCATGTCATGTAGGCCTCAGTTCTGTCACAAATCTGGTCAGAAATTTATTACAAATGTATTTCCTGTAGCAGGCATTAATGCAGTATTGAGTCGAAAGCATTTTGAAATTCAAATAACAACACTGATCAACCAGGTTACCTCTATGTACAATTTTTAGGAAAATATTTCATTTGGGAGTAATGCTAATTGGGTCTTGCATGATCATTGTTTCTGGTTTACGTGATGTGTTCAGGGGAAGAGGCAATCATCAAGCTCAATCATATAAACGAGTGCTCTGAAGTGGATATAGGCCTACAGGCAGAAACAACAAGACAACATATGTTTACTAGGCCAAAAAGGGTTGGTCGTGTGAAACCCAGTGACTGTAGAATTCCTGTGGTAACAAAAAACCGTTTTCATGCACTAGATTCAGATATAAATGTGGAATCCACAGAAAACTGTGACGACAACAACACGCCGAATTTATATAGTGACAAGCACATGAGCAGAAACTTCTGCAATAAACATGAAGACAAACTCAAAAGTGAAAATATTCTCTGATAGCCATGGACGTGAGATCACAAAAATACTATGTTACAGTCATTTTATACAAGCAACTAGTATTGTCAAACCAGGTGCACCCATCCAAGAACTCATTAGAAACATAGAAACTGAAAATGATCGTCATATTGTCGTCATAGCTGGAGCCAATAATGTATATAAAAACGACCTCCGCAGTGCAACACGAAACCTTAAAGCAATACTAAATTCAACACAAGAGAAATCAGTTTTTGTCGTCGGAATTCCACATAGGCATGACCTTTTGGAATGGCCATGTGTGAACATGGAAATCATAAAAGCAAACAGGCAATACTCAAAGATTTGCACTGCCTACCAAAATGCATATTTTATAAGTATGGACTCCTTGCAAAGAGACTGCTACATGAGACATGGCATGCATCTTAATAACAGAGGCAAGAAAATTTTGTGCCAAAACATCAGCATGATACTGAAAGCATCTGAAAACCAAGAAGTAATTGCTGCTCTTCCTGCTTGACACAAGCAGAGCCTGAAGAAATAGTTACTTCTATTGGAGCAGTAGAAGTAGAGGTGGAAGCGCCAATTGTACCTACACACATAACAGACGCTGCAGCAGCAATGCCTACCACACTTCATCTACAGGATTCAACAGCAGCAGAAGATGGAGCAACATCCAAATATCCACTGTCACCAGTTGCCACAACAATGCCTACAGCAGTAGCAGCAGCAGCAGTACCTGTCACACTTCACCAGCAAGATTCAACAGCAGCAGAAGAAGGAGCATTCACCTTATCTCCTCAGTCACCAGATGCCACAACAGTGCCTCCACACACCATCAATTCCTGTAGTAGCAGCCTCATCTACAATATCATCACAAGGAGGGAAGAGTAGGCATACAACAGTAGATATGCTACCACTCCGAGTGAATAATTTTTTAGTAAAAGGCAACAAGAGGCAGAAATCCAAAAGATAAGCCCTGAAAAAGGTTTGAAAACCAATCACCATAGTGTTCGGTGTGTTAGCAATAAGAGCATGGATCTTAAAATATGTTACCTTAATGTTCAAGGACTGAAAGATAAAGAACTTAATTTGACAATTTTAGTTTAGTAAATAGCTACTGTAGGAAAGAGCATATTAGAGGTGGTGTGGCAATTTATTCCAACCAGTCACTCAATTGTACAATAACCAAACTAGACCTAAATTCCTTGTGTGATGAACAGCACTTTGAAGTTACGGGTATAATCATTAATAGTCATAAGCTAATAGTAGTATCCATGAACAGATCACCAAAGGGAAGCATTAACATATTTTTAGAAAAAATGGCCATGCTATTGAGTGAATTAAGTAATATTAAATGGCTACACTATGATATTGCAATAGGTGGTGATTTGAATGCTGATTTTGATGTTACTAAGTGTAAGGGTAGTGTTGCAGATCTGGAAAACTTACTAAGACAATACAATTTACATCATGTTAATAACAGGCCCACAAGCAACAAAGCTTGTTTAGATAACATCTTTGTAAACTTCAAGACCACTGAAAACACATGTGAAGTTGCAGTGTTCCCATTCTTTGACCATGACTCCGTGTCTCTAAATTATGCAAGTAAAATTCCCCTCAATAGGAGCAATGCAAACAGACCTATCCCAGCAGTTGTGATTACCAGACCCATAACTGAGGATAAAATTAACACATTTCATAATTTCCTTGCTGACAGAGACTGGCCATTGTAGTGTCGATGGACATTACACATCAAGTAATGAGCTTCAGCCAAAATAATATTTGATAGATTTTTTTAATGCATTCTTGACCCTATTTAACTATAGTATTCCCATAAAGAAAATCAAGATAATGGACAGCAGCCACAAATACAGATCTCGAAACAGACAAAATATATGGTACACTAAACAGCTGACAGATCTAAAGAAACAAGTTTTGTTACTGTACAACATATACAATAGTATGAAGTCTGACTGTGCCAAATCAGCCAATGTGGAATGCAGGAATGAATACAAAAAAGCCATCCTGCAAGCCAAAAACACCTACAATGCCAACAGCATACATAATTCCACCAATAAATGCAAAACCGCTTGGAAAGTAATTAACAGTGCTGCCACAGATACTAAAAAAGACAAAATTAATATCCCACCACAAACACTCAATGAGTTTTTTTATTAATTCAGTGAAAGAAATGGGAGACGCAATTATCAAACCAGACATTAGTCCATCAGAGTTACTCTCCCAAAATTGGGGTAGACAGTCACTAAATACAAGCATACTAACCTTCTTTGAAGTAACGCCTAGATATGTACAAGGAGTCATAAAACAACTGAAATTATCTGATAGCTTAGATATATATGGCATATCATGCAACCTGCTAAAAAATGTGTGTGCTTGCATTCTGTACCCTTTAACCCATTGCATAAACAAGTGCTTACTTGAGGGATATTTTCCTGATGAGTTAAAACTGTGTAGGGTCGTCCCAGTATACAAAAAGAGAGATACAGACTCTCCATGTAGTTACAGGCCTATTTCAATAGTACCCACATTCTCCAAGGCAATAGAATGCATCATGTACCAACAATTATCATTTCACTTTGAGAATCTAGGAATAATTAATGCTACACAATACGGGTTTAGGAAGAAACTGTCAACCATTGATGCAATCAACACGGTAGTAGTTATATCCTCAAAGTTTTTGAGAACAAAGGCTTTGCTCAGGTCTCATTCTGTGAGCTAACAAGGCCTTTGACTGTGTTGAGCACACGCCACTACTAGAGAAACTGGAATTCTACGGCATCAAAGGAATCAGTCTCAGACTATTAAAAGCTTTTCTCAACAACCGTAAACAGGTTGTTTGTGTTGGTAAGAAAATGTCAAACATAGAAAATGTTGAAGTAGGTGAGCCTCAGGGATCTGTACTGGGGCCCTTCCTATTTCTGATAATGATCAATGACCTCCCCTCGTTTATTAGATCCACCACTGTATTGTATGCAGATGATAGGACTTTTCTTCATAGCAGTAACAATCTTAATGATCTTAAAACCTGTGCTGAAAATACACTCACTCATGCAGCATATTAGTTTAGAGCAAATGGTTTCCTGCTAAATGAAAATAAAACTCAGCAGATAATTTTCACTCTAAGAGACAAGCCACTATCTGATGACCCTAGTTCTGTTAAATTCCTGGGAGTTTATTTAGACGAAAAGTTATCCTGGGGCCAACATGTAAACTATATTAGTAGTAAGCTATCTAGAGTAATTTATTTATTAAGACAACTCAGAAATTGTGTACCTGAAACATACATCATCTTATTTTGCATTTTTCCAAAGTATAATATCCTATGGCATTATCTTGTGGGGTAACTGTAGTCATATGCATGACATCCTATTATTGCTGAAGAAAACCATTAGGATAATTACAAATTCTTCACAAAAGGCTCACTGCAAACCCTTATTTACTAAACAAAAAATTATGACTGTAATAAACCTCTTTATATACAATGTCTTAATCTTTATGAAGAAGAACGTACAAGATGTGATACGTAGAGAAAATGTACATTGTTACAACAGAAGAAGCATCAAACACATGTACACGCCTTACCACAGACTATCAAAATCAATAAATAGCTATGAAGTCACAGGGCACAAACTATTTAATAAGCTGCCACATGCCATACAGGATCTTCCTGAACATACATTCAAAGAAAGACTGAATGAATGGTTTATTGCCCACCCCTTCTATGACATCAATGAATTCTTCAGCTGTAAAATGCAGTAATCCAACAAATGACCCACTGTACATTTATTGTAATATAAGCTAAAATATTTCAGTAGTCAATACCTTATCACAGTGTATTATAAATTGTAACTTCATTTGACGTTGTCAATTGTTGTAATGGCCTAAAGACAATAAAATCTTTATTATTATTATATTAGAACTATGTATTCAAGATTTCTTTTACAGGTGCATGTAAATTATGTAGGGTAGTTAGCTCTGTGTATAATTTCTGTTGTCCATCTTGTATTGTATTTGATTTGGTTTCTTGTTGTAATGACAACAGTTCCTTGCATGAAGGATTTTCGTATTTATGTTCACACAAGCTACCTTACAGTGTTTAGCAGAGGGTACTTAAGAATACCATTGTCATCCTCTTACATTTCCTGTTCCATTTCCATTCGCAAATGGTGCATGGGAACAACAAATGCCAGAATGCCTCCATATGAGATCAAATATCTATTTTAGCATCGTATTCATACTCCTAGAATTTTTTTTTTATTGTGACTGTTTCAGGAGGTTGATTATCAATCATGTGACTAAACAGTAATGATTCTTTCATTATGCAATGTGATATCTGTGTTAATGTTGCAGTCGGTTAGCAATGTCTGCATCTGAGTCTGAACAGTGAAGGTCTTCTGACAGTCACTGTAATTTCCTAACATTATGACTTTCCTATGTACAATAGCATCATGCTCTTGGACCTTCTGATATAATCAGTTTTTATCTGCACCTACAAATGTACTCTGCAAGTCATTGTATGCTGCATGGTGGAGGGTACCTTGTACCACTACTAATTATTTCCTTTCCTATTCGACTTGCAAAGAGAATGATGGAAAAATGACTGTCTGTAACCCTCTGTTCGAGTCCCAATTTCTCTTATCTTTGTGCTCCTTATGCAAAATGTGCATTAACGGCAATAGAATTGCTGTGTTTTCACCTTCTTTCTGAATTTTCCTAGCGGTGTTTCATGAAAAGGATGCTGTCTTCTCTCCAGGAATTTACATTTGAGTTCACGAAGCATCTTTGTAATATTTGCATGTTGAAGGAACCTGCCAGGAACAAACCAGCGGTTTGCTTCTGAATTGCTTCAGTGTCTTTGTTTAATCTGGCCTGGTGGCAATCCCAAACACTTGAGCATTACTCAAGTATGTATAGCACTATTGTTCTATATGTGGACTCCTTTATAAATGAGCTACACTTTCCTAAAATTTTCCCAGTAAACCAGAGTCGACTAATTGCTTTCCCTGCTACTGCCCTTACATGATTGTTCCATCATTTCATAACACTATGCAACATTAAGCCTAGACATTTTATGGACATGACTGAGTCAAACAGCTCATTTACCAATGCTGTATTTGAAAATTCTAGTATTATTTTTTCTGCCCCACTACATTAACTAACATTTTTCTAAATTTAGAGGAAGCTGTCATTCATCACACCAACTAGAAATTTTGTCTGTCATCTTGCATCCTCCTACAGTCACTTAATGATGAAACCTTCCCATACATCATCAGCAAACAGTCACAGATTGCTGTTCACTCTGCATGTTAGATCGTTTATCTATAGAGAGAATAAGAGCAGTCCTATCACAGTTCCCTGGGACACTCTTGACGATACCCTTGTCTGTGACGAACAGTTGCCATTGAGGACACTGGAGTGGATTCTATTATATGAAGTCTTCAAGCCACTTACATATCTCTGAACCTAATCTGTATTCTTAGACCTTTGTTTACATTCTGCTATGGGGTCACTGTGTCAAATGCTTTCTGAAAATCCAGCAATATTGAATCTATCTGTTGCACTTCACCCATGCTGATTATTGGGCAGAAGCTTTTCTGTCTTAAGGAAATTTATTGTATTCAAATTCAGACTATGTTCAAGGATTCTGCAACAAACCAATATTAAGGATATTGGTCTGTAATTTTGTGGGTCCATTCTTTCACCCTTATTGCATTTTTTTTACAGTTGCTTAAGACTTTTCACTGGGCAAGAGATTCACAATAAATGGTAGCTCTTCAAGGGGCAAGGGGCCAATACCATAGGGTACTCTCTGTTACTTGCAGACTTCTTCTTGGTTTTTCTTTATTTCTTCATCTACATCAATACTCTGCAAACTCCTGTGAAGTGCATGACAAAGGGTACGTCCCATTGTACCAGTTATTAGGACTTTCTCCCATCCCATTCGTGTATTGAGTGCCTGAAGAATGATTTTTTAAATGCCTCTGTGCTTGCTGTAATTAACCTAATCTTATCTTTGCGTTCCCTGTGAGAGCGATATGTAAGGGGTTGTAATATATTCGTAGATGCATCACTTAAAGTTGGTTGTAGAATCTTTCTAAGTAGGCTTCCACAGGATAGTTTGCTTCTATCTTGAAACATCTGCTAGCTCTGTTTCTGCAGGATATCTGTGACACTATCTTAAGAGTGAAACAAAACGATGATCATTTGTATTGCCCTTCTCTATGCATATTCAATATCTCCTGTTAGTCCTATTTGGTATGGGTCCCACACACATGAGTAACATTGTAGGATGAGTGGCATAAGTGTTTTGCATGCAGTCGTCATTGTAGACTGACTGCATATCCCTAATATTCTTCCAACGAACTGCAATGTGCCATGTACTTTACCTACAACTGAGACTATGTGATCATTCCATTTCATGTCCTTACAAACTGTTACACCCAAGTATGTGTCTGTGTACTCCAACTGTGACATATTAATATTATAGTCATTGGACACAATGTTTTCATTTTGTGAAGTGCTCAGTTATAAATTCGTGGTCGTTTAAAGCAAGTTGTCAATCTTTGCACCACTCTGAAATCTTATCAAGGTCTGACTGAATATTTTTGCAGCTTCTTTCAGACAGTGCTTCTTTGTAGGTAACTGTATTGTCTGCAAAAAAGCCGGGTGTTAATATTATCCACAAGATCATAAATATACAGAATGAACAGTAAAGGTCCTAACACATTTCCCTTGGGACAATTAAAATTACTTGTACATCTGTTGATGACTGTCCATCTGAGGTAACTTGCTCCACCCTCCCTACTAAAAAGTCTTCATTCCAGTCACAAATTTCACTTGATATAACCTAAAATATAACATGCCCAGTTAATAGTAGGAATCTAGGACCACAGTAATAATTAACAATTAAAAAATGTACAACCACAAAAAACCAAGTTCCATCTTTCGATAGTTTTCCATAGTGTACGGGTATACATGTGGGTTTCTTCTGTCTGTTGCTTGTGTTGTTCTTGCACCTACTATTATTCTTTGCATGTTGTATTGTAGATTGTGTCCATTGATGATAGTGCCCCATATATGTGTGCATATCACACAGGTGTGTTTTTTTTTTTTTGTTTTTTTTTTTTTATAATGTGTACATGGCTGCTCAATAAAGTAATCATTTAAATTGACAGCTTGGTGGAAATGATGTTATTCTGTGATTTTTTTTAAGAGTGTGGTCTGCACCCAGAAAAAATCAAGAGTAATAATTTTATTTATATGTTGTTGTTGTTGTGGTCTTCAGTCCTGATACTGGTTTGATGCAGCTCTCCATGTTAATCTATCCTGTGCAAGCTCCTTCATCTCCCAGTACCTACTGCAACTTACATCTACCCTCTATGATTTTTACCCTCCACACTGCCCTCCAATGCTAAATTTGTGATCTCTTGATGCCTCAGGACATGTCCTACCAACCGATCCCTTCTTCAAGTCAAGTTGTGCCACAAACTTCTCTTCTCCCCAATCATATTCAATACCTCCTCATTAGCTACGTGATCTACCCACCTAATATTCAACATTCTTCTGTAGCACCACATTTCGAAAGCTTCTATTCTCTTCTTGTCCAAACTATTTATTGTCCGTGTTTCACTTCCATACATGGCTACACTCCATACAAAACTTTCAGAAATGACTTCCTGACACTTAAATCTATACTCGATTTTAACAAATTTCTCTTCTTCAGAAACGCTTTCCTTGACATTGCCAGTCTACATTTTATATCCTCTCTACTTTGACCATCATCAGTTATTTTGCTCCCCAAATAGCAAAACTCCTTTACTCCTTTCCTAATCTAATTCCCTCAGCATCACCTGACTTAATTCAACTACATTCCATTATTCTTGATGTTCATCTTATATCCTCCTTTCAAGACACTGGCCTATATAAAATACTGATATATTTAACATGCTTTACTGCAGAACTACTATGCATTACACACTTTTTTGTGAGTGTGTAATTCTGGTGGAAGGCTAAGGTTTATTTGGTCCTGGTTTCCTTAGCAGTCATCTGCAAGACAATAAAAATCTCACGATGAGTTTTCACTGCAGAGATCACTTTTGCTGTGCTCTCCTTGAACTGTGGTACATTGTTTGGGAATGGTACTGTACACACCACTTCTTTGTGTGTGTGTGTGTGTGTGTGTGTGTGTGTGTGTGTGTGTGTGTGTGTGTGTGTTTGCATTTCCTGGGCAAATGTTCTACTGGCAGAGTTTTCAAAGCATCACACCTGAACACTTCTCTTGGCTGTGAAACTAACTGTCACCAGTTTTAGTAATATTACACTTGAATCAAGGTTTGCAGACAATTGTCTAATGAAAATTCAGTTTTCATAGATATCAAAAACTTGTATTTATTGTCTTATGCTGAAAAATAAATAAATTCCTCTCTCTCAATTTCTTTTGATTTGTTCAGTTATGTTAGGGCTACATCTTCACGTTTGGCACAACATTAAATGTGGTGGACTGATTAGTATTTCATGTTATATTTTCTAGTGTCACCTACTAATACTAATTCACTGTAAAGCTCATACACTGCTGGTATTGAATTGAACCTGTTATTGTAGGTAAAATGCAGCGCTGATGTTAATGTGTTTCTTCATTGCTCACGTTGTCATTATTTGAAGTACATTGAACACAATTATAACACTATAGCTGTGCTTGTGAGCCTGTGCTAGGTGATAAATTTGTTTAAGCCAATTTCCTGCTGGGACTGTTATGGAATTTTGAATTTTTCAGTTTCCAGTTTCCAGTTATGAGGCAGACCATAGCATGGCAGATCACAGTTTTAAATTTTCTGCCTATTACTTGTTATACTGACCATGTTATTTTGTATGAATGTAAGTGAATTATGGTGAATTTCAATTTATTACATTAAAAAAATACAAATTGTTGATGAAAATGTAGTGTTCACTTTAAAGAGCAATTTCTGACATCTTATTTAAGAGTTGCACATCTTGTGAGCTTGTATTTATTAACTTCTAGTAAACCTGGGAATGTTCGCAGTTGCTAAATATGTGTGAGAGTTGAATATATGTCCTAATCTCCTTCTCCCCCTCTCTGTCCATCCCCCTTTCTGCCCCCCTCCTCTCTCTCTCTCTCTCTCTCTCTCTCTCTCTCTCTCTCTCTCTGTCCATTCCCCCTACTACCCTTCCTCCCTGTCCATATCTTCGTGCCCCTTCTCTCTGACCTTGCAGTTTGTTTTCTTTGTTATTATTATAGCAAATGAAAATTTGGTTGGGAATTGAAGTCCCTTAAAATGAATTGGTAATCTGGTTGGGATATTTGGTATACCAAGTATGAGAGAGACCTCTACATCTACTGGATCTGTGAGGAAAGTAGCTTCAATGATAGTATTTCACATAGTTTTAATTTGTGAACTGATGGGCTTACAAAGTTTTGGATGAGATTCCATAGTAGTATTCCAACCACAAGCCAATGAACCATAAGTACAACTTTTCAGATTTATGTTAAAACCAACTGTGAGAAAGAAAACAAAATAGCACATTGTGTGTGTACAATTTTTGTTTCAAGTTATTTATAAGGAAAAAGAATATGGGACACACAATTTGTCTAATGGTTTAAATGCCCTGCTATCATAGTTAAAACTTAACTGCAAAAAAGAAAATGAAGCCGCACATTTTCACAACACAAAATTTCCTTTCTCACAGTCAGATTTGACAGAAAACCTGTACTTTGTTGTTTTAAAAAATGTATGTAGCCTATGCCATCCTGACTGCTTATTAGAGCAGTGTGTAAAAATTTGAAGTAAATCGATCAAGAACTTTTCGAGATTTTCGAAAACAACATTAAACAATTTCTTCTCTTTATACAGTAGTATGGAGTCACAGTATTTTTCTTCTGTATTGTGAGGATGTATATGTTCCACTGTGTGTTTCCAACTCTTTCCAGCACTTGGGTTTTGGAACATTTCTAGGTATTTTCTGGCACGTTTAGACTGTTTATCTATTTTCATGTATATGCATCCTCAGACATACCATACTTGTCACTTTACAGTTTGGTGCACAGTGGGAAGGGTACTTCATACTAATATGATTCATCATCATTATGCCATTGTATAAAATGTATTAGGTTTCCAGTTAAACTTTTTGACTGACTTCTTATAATTTGTCAGATACAGATAGGCTACTCAGTCTTTCACTATAGATACATTGTGTCTTCCAGGTTTTTTAATTTAAGATCATTGAGCATCTGCAGTACCTACATGTTGGATGAACAGGCTGGTTATGAATGGAGCAGCTTGATTTTTTTCTGTCAGTCTAATTAGATAGAGATACCACTCATTTGAACATTTCTCACAAGTGGTTCACTCTAGTTCTGTAAGTTGCCTTATTTGCTGGTAAGCTACCAATTTCCAAATATTTCCCATCTTACTGTACTCTTGTTCATTTTTTGTGCAATTGGAGGTATGTGGTAATTTAAGTTTTTGTGTTCCTATTTGCAGTCCCAGAGTGTTGTATACAACAGATTCTACAACAGTTACATTGAAGGTATCATAGTTTCATATAAGATTTTCACTCTTGTTTCCACATTTAATATCTACTGTCACCCCTCCCCCTTTTTCTTTAAACTCACTTTGGGCCACATATGGACGACGCAAATTACTACCTGTGATTGAACTTTCAGTTTCCCTAATAATTTTTCATTCGATTGAGTGCTGCTGTTACAAAACTTCTGATCACTTTGCTCCAGTTGTCTTGGTTGGTTTTCTCTGGAGATGAGAATACAAAACCATTTTTTGAAATGTATCTTTGCTCAGAATTTGATGTTTTTCAAGCTTAATCTCTTTCATGTCACTTCTGATTTCTTAGAGCCACTTGCACCAGGGATATTTTTTCCAGTTGATATGTTAAAAAATTCACTTTTATATCCTTTTTTCATTCATCTGAACTAGATGGCCTTAAAACGTCAATCTATGTTTTTTGATCATTACATTTAATTGATCAGTTTTCTTTGATAGATTTTCCTTGTTTTTTTTCTGTATGTATTATTATGGTTTATTGGCACCAATGTTTTTATTAAGATTTTCCCCTCATTATTTTCCCAGGTTTTTTGATTTTCTCTGTCTGAGTCAAATCTGGGCATTTGGCTATGCATAAATATTTTGGTTTTAATGCTGACTTTTCTCGAGAGATCTTTTTCCTTTATTGACATCATCTTTAGTCAGGTGAAAGGCCATTTCCATCTTCCATGCCCTGAGTTTATTAGCCTCCCCATCACAGCCATTCTATATTACATGATGAAGACATTTGAATTTATTGGCTCCTTTAATTTTGAAATTGGGAGTGTCCTTTACATTTGGCCTATATTCTGTTTTTGCTTTTGATATATGAAGGCCTTTTTTTCTCCAATTCTTTTCAAGATGTTAATTTTTCCTGTAGCCATTGCTATGTCTCCAGACAGTACTGCAAGATAATTGGCAAAAGCTAAACACTGAATTACAAGATTCTTGTGTTTATAGCCCAATATGCACCTGGTCATTTACTCCACACTTTAAAATTACTTCAGTAAATAGTTTTCACTGTGTCGTGGTTACTAACCCATGCTTTTGTATTTCAGATTTATTATAAGTTGTGCGTCCTTAATTAGCAACATAGATTTATTTGATTTTTCTGCGGTTTTTAAAAACTGTTTCATGCAAATTGCAGGATGGTTCTCACAACAATATCTGTTGATTCCTTTCCACATCAGAATGAATTTGTTTTTTGATCAGAGCAAGAGTGTGCACTGTTTTGAAAGTAGGAGAGATGTACCAGTAGAACTGATGAGCTAAAACTATTATCCATGAAAGGCAAGGATCCAGATCTGAGTCCAGATCTGTTACACAGTTGTAATCTTCTAGGAAGTTTCCTTTTCCCTTCCTTATCCAATTGAATTTGTGTGTTTCTTAATGATGTCATGTCAGTGGGATATGAGATTCTTGATAATCAGTGTTACAGTTACTGTTTTGAGACCTTTTGAAACATTTTCTTCTGTTGTTGATTCTCATAACAGTTTTGTTTCAAGTGTTCAAAAGCTGCTGTTGAGATGAAGCATAGGAAATAATCATGTGTTAGATACAGTGTTCACTGAGTGCTATGGGAGGCAGCAGTGGTGAATCATAGTGCATACATGATAATTTAGGAATGTTTTGTATAGATAGAGATTTGTCTGCAAATGAACACCACTGATATATTACAAGAGGTAATGCTTGTCTTTATCTGTAGCATTCCCTAAGCAAGTTGTACCCACAAGTGATAAATGATGAGCATCTGAAGGAGGTAAGCCACAGCTGATGGTGTTTGTGTTGGACAAATCTGGGACTGTCAAGCTGTGAGTTATTTTATGCTGCCACTTCTGTAATGTTGCAACCTCTGTCCGTATTTCAGTGATTTATCTTTGCTTCTAGTTTGTGGAACAATTTATATTAAAAATAGTGCCCACATGACAACTTACATTAAAAATAGTGGCTATATAATCTGGATCATGTGGATAACTAAAACACACACACACACACACACACACACACACACACACACACACACACACACAAAGGTTCATGGGTAAGTGACATGCCTAAAAGCTGCTAATGCAAAACTGTCACCAGCATCCATGTTGTGGGTCACCCTGATTGTGCACTGATTTGGAAAAGCCTTTTTTTCCCTTAGCCATTTTTCATCTTGATACGGGTACCTCAAATTATTCTTCCCTAATGCCATGTGAATTGCATTGACTGTAGCTGTTGGAGTGAGTGACTGCTGTGGTGATTGGCAATGTTAGATGTAATTGGTCAGGATATTTGCAATTCATCACCCTGGACATGGCTGCAGAGTTGTAGTGCCAGGTGTCAGGTAATCTGTCATGGAAGATGGCAATGGCATGCGTCCACAGGAGGATATAAATGATGATAGTGTTTGCCCACTCAGGCAATGATAGGTACTTACGTGGCCAAGGCTTGTACCCTGATCCTCCAGGAAGGCGACCAGCAGCAGATGACAGTTGCCCAGTGGTTGACCCACCGGCGAAGAAGTGTTATGTCAGCAGCATCCAGACTTAGCATGGACAGAGGCTAGTAAAGATAGAGTCCTGCTTGTTGCGTCATCTTGATTCAATCATTGTGGATCTCCCACGATGCAGATATTGGATAGCAATGATAGCATAATATCTGCCTGAAGTAGGCAATATATATACAAGTCTGACCAGCTGTTGTTTCCGAAATGGCAGCACTCCTGGTCTCTTAAGTAGTAGAAATTAGGAGGTGTAGAGCGTCATCACAGGATAAACTTGACATAAATGCCCCAGCTTTCCCATCATGTCAGTGCCTCCACGAGCCCTGTGGGTGCTGTAGTGTGCAGCAACTCCTTCTTTCAGAGACCCTGGACAGTGTCTTTAGCAGTGTCAGCTTACAGAATACATGTTCTAGCAATAGGCTCGTTCTGACATCATTTTGCTGAGTTGGTCACAAGCTGCTCACTTTGTCAGACAAATCTGTGGTGCAACACTCCTCTCCCGTTCGAGAAATCTGGTCCACCAGATTGTCATCCATTTACATTTATGAAAAAATGATTAATGTTGTATTTCAGGGTCTGACATATTTACAGTATAATCTGATTCCCCTTATTCTAGTCCAGCACGAGCAGTGTTCATTGGCCGCTTATTAAATTAATTAGTAATTCCTAATATTAACAGTTTCAGCACTGTGCCTGTACCCCATATGGGCTCGCATGTGTTGACCATATGGGCAGTGCCCGTATCCCGTACTGGTGCCATGTACAGGTTTTCCATTTGCGAGAATGTGCTCTCTCATGTGCTACATGACTGCCGTAGTAATTCATATTTTGCCTACCGGATGCAGCATGAATCGATTTAAAAGATTTAGATGTTTTTTTAGGTAGATTCCTATTTAGTGCTCAAATGGAAAAATAAACATGTTGTATATTGCTTCTCCACAGAACATGAGGCAACCATCAGAGAGGTTTCTGTATGTTCAAAAGGAAGTTTTAGATGAACAATAAAGCCAAACATTATCATAATCTAACAGGAAATAGGCTGGTGTAGACTGTGTCAATCAGATTTACAGTTACTAACAATTCACAAGAAAAACAATGAAATAGTGGAGAAAACTTTTATTTCACATTTTCCTAATGTTTGCTGTAAATGGTTTTGTTTTGTACAAAGATGTCGCAAAACAAACGTTATCTCTAGTAGAATTTATAAAAAAAAAATAAACATGGTCTTAGTAACTGCAGTAGGAGATATATGATCATTGAAACCAACACCAACCTTTAGCCTATATAGAAATTTTAGTTGCCATTTTCCATATTTCTACTTTAAATCTTTGTGAGCAGATATAAAACTTTTTCCAGCGGGAAGTTTTTTTTCCATAGCTGATTCACCAGTAGGCCTGGCCTATTGATGCAAACATACATATAAGCAAGCATATTTCCCAATCTATAAAGTATTGGGTTTAAAATGGTACTAGATATGTGCCACTAAGATGCATGACTAATGTGTAATTATTCTTTAAATTTGTTAGAAAATCACCAGTTCACCTACGCAGTGGAAGAGGAGAGTTAGAAGTGTTGAATATGTTAACCCAGTCTACAGGAAACTGATGTACTGGAATATCATATAGTAGGACTGTTTTTGCCTAAAGTAGATGCAGATTACACAAAGTAAAATCAGAACCACAACAGTACTGAAAATTGAGGCAGCCATTGTCATGACTATACAGCATTGTTCATCACAGTATTGTTACATGGGCTGGAGCACCTGCTCCATGGTAGTGCTTCCTTTGGTCTTGCTGTTTGCCTGCTGAACTTCCTTGATTTCTCATCCATAGTGATAGACTTTACTCCAATAAATCATCAAATAACAAACAAATAAAATAATGATACAAAACTCTTTTTTTTAACATATTCCCTTAATGAGTTGTCTTTAAACAGCAAATGGTTCAACTCAATTAACTTTTCATGATCAGCACTTCTCCTTGTTTATCTGGTGGTTTCTTGACTCACTGCTTTGTTACATCATCTACAGCTTTATCTTTGCAACGAAAGTTTCCCTTACATTTCACCAGAAAACACACCCCTAAAAATGTGTTCACTTATTCCCCTTACTTCAATACTAATTATACATTGAATTATTCTTGCAGTGCTATGCTTTCTTGTACCTTCCAACGCTACATCACGCAAATTGAGTCTTAATGACTTTGCGGGCAGTTCAGTTGGTTCATCCATAACAGTATGAGAACCTCACGACAGTGCGCCATTGGCAGCAGTCTCCCCCTGCCAGAACTATGTCCTACTGAATTCCACTATGGTCTGCAAAAGGTCAATTTTCACACAAGGTTTTCTCTTAGCTTCATTACATATTACATTGCAGGTATCATCACATTTCTGAATCTTCCAATCCTCACACACTCTTTCCTATAAGGGTTTAGCCTGGTCAGCCAGATCACTAGTCTTACAAGCACTTTCCCTCTTTCTTATCTTACCTCTCCCCGCTTCTAAGGGAGAGGCGCCTTTACAAGTGGTGGTGAATCTGTCGGAAATAAATGCATCTGTGCCATTTCTTTGTCCACAATATTCTCATCAACAGCTTCCTGTGTATTCTTTGAAGTATCTACAGTAAAACTATTGTTTGCAGCTGCACTCTGCACAACACAAAACTCATTGGCAATTGTACTTAACTATACCTGTCCATCCAGGGTCACACATGGGCCAGACTCCACAGCCTGTGCGCAACACCCATTATCTCCCAATCATCGTAAATTGTGATTGAAGTGTGGGGTTGAGCAGTGCTAAGCTCTGACATGAGTAATCTTCCGACAGCAGCAGTATACGGAACTACTTGAGGGCATGTTCAGGCAGTGAATGTCCATAGGTACTTGCAGTTCCATCATCAGGTACCTACTTCGACATGGGACCTTGTTCTTTGCGTGACACTGTAATACCTCCTGCACTTAATTAATCTCTCTGTCTGAGTGGCTGTTTATAATCGCTACTTTGCACACTTAAATGCAACAAGCCATACTTTTTGATCACAACAAAACATGTTGCCTGTACTAAACATTGTAACTTAACATACATCTTTTACAACCCCCAGAACACCACCTGATTTTACTTTCTGTGTACTGTGCACAAAATCACAATTAATCACCTTGTAGAAGACCTATGAAATCTCCATGAAACTTGTAGTAAGTAAAAAGCCCTGCAGTCACCATACTGCATGTTGATGATGTGAGTTGTGGCTTCCGACACAGAGGAGTTCAGCATCCACTTCAGTCACCACTTTTAGATGGCGAGGTGTGTGGTGTACATCCATTATGGTTACAGATGGAGCTAGTAGGCAGAATGATCAGACACCTGCTACTCACCACCCAGGGTGTGGCTGCAGCAGTGTAGTGTCAGGCAGTGATCTAGTGTGGAAAAAGTACTGGTCCCTTTATTTCATAACAAGTTCAGCACAGAAGTCTGTGCCGGAGGGCAGCCAATGCCCTCTGTGACATAGGCTTGCCTCGGCTGGTGGAGCACACTGGTGCAAGCAGTGGCCCATTGCACAGACAGCATGTGGCATTTTCTCTTAGGCGAAGTCAGCACCAGACGGAAATGTATGGTCACCACAGTAGCAGAAGTGCTGTCGCAGGGTGGTGGGTGGCAGACAGCAGTGGACAGCAAAGGTGACCATGACAGCTGACCTGTTTACATTGCTCTGCATGAAGTACACCGGGCAGGCAGAGTCAAATCACACCCCCTAGCATAGATGACTGTGGTGATGTGTACCCACACAGTGTGTTGAACAGCAACAGTAGTTGCCTGCTCAGGAAGTGACGCTGGGCAACTAGATGCCTTCACCAGTCACCCAGCGGTTGACATACCAGTGGAAAGGGGCCAAGTACAGCAACCAGACTTAGCACAGGCAGTGGCCTGCGGTTGTTGAAGACAGACTTTGGCCATAGCAGCTTGTTGACTCATCTTGATTCAATCATCGTGGACCTCCCCTCAGAGCAAGTAGCTGGTGATGACAGTCTAATGCCTGTATGAAATAGGCAGCTAATGTGCAAGGCTGGCCAGCTAGCGTTTCTGAAATGGCAATGCTCCTGGCCTCCTCATAACAAACAGGAAGTGCACGGCTTAATCCGTCGGCAACCATTACGTCATTTGCCCCAGCTTTTCTGTCATATCAGTAGCCCTGCCAGTGCCTTAGTGTTTAGTAACTCCTCCTTTCAGAGGCCCTGGGTGGCGCACTATAAGCTTACTGACTATGTGTTCTTGCCATACCCTCCTTATGAAGGCATTTTGCTGAGTTGATCACAAGAGGTGTTCACTTTGTCAGGTGGAACTGTGGTGCTACATGACCAAGGGTCTGGAGAGTATTGCTCACTTCACCTACAGCATTCCATAATCTACATATGCCTTCTGGGTTGTGCGAAAATAGTGAGCATGTCTAGGAGGCCAGCCTTCAGTGGTTAGCAAACATGAGTCACCTGAGATGGGGGCTGGTGAGCAATTTTATCCTAGTGTATGCTAATAACTCAAAGTAAGGGGGTGCCATTGGCTGTTTAGCTGTCTCCGCATACTAAGTCTGCAGTTTTCAACTTGTTAACACCTTTACTCTTGTTTAGTGCTGACTTGTGTGTAGCCCTGAAGGCACTGGAGAATATGACGCACCATCAAGTGAAGAAATTTCTCCTGTGCTCTGAGCTTCCCAGTTCCTTAAAGGAGCTACAGTTAATGTGCCCAACACAGAATATGATGCAAAATATACAGGGCTGTGAAAACATATAGAAGTAGTATGTGTCATTGTGCTAATTCCCTCGGTATGTAAGAATTTTGAGAAGTGAACAAGCAGTCCTAGCTATTAAGGACACCTACAGGGAATGGATTGTGACACAATGTGCAATTCCTCTGAAGGGTACCATCTAGGTTGTGAGTTAAAGAGTCACTTGTGAGATGGGAAGTTGCTGCTGATGAGGTGCAATTGGTTATTGTCAATGAAACCAGCTGTCCAGCTGTGACATGCTTCACATTGATTACTCCAGCATACCAAGATTCCTCTGACCAGTTTATGAATTTAGCACTGTCCATTAACACTGGTGGTGTATGACTTGTATGCCACAGTTTAACATATTGTGTAGTTCCACAAGAGAACAAAAGCAGACTGAAGTGAGGATGTGTGTTTTGTTTCAGATGCCATTGAGAAAAGTCTGTTAAAATATTTCAGGTTTTATTGGTGACTGGACTCCATTTATCTATTTGAGACATAAGATTTTATCATTTTAACCACATTTATTTCATAAAATTTTTATATGTGCAGTGAAAACCTTGTTGTGTTGCTGAAGAAACAGCATGGATCACTAATGAACACTCAACCAATCCAAACACAGAGACCACGTGGATAGCCTTCCAAATGAAATTTCACAGAGCAAGGTTGGCATTTATTAAGGCACTGAAATCACATTCTACATCTACATCTACATTTACACTCCGCAAGCCACCCAACGGTGTGTGGCGGAGGGCACTTTACGTGCCACTGTCATTACCTCCCTTTCCTGTTCCAATCGCGTATGGTTCGCAGGAAGAACGATTGCCGGAAAGCCTCCATGCGCGCTCGAATCTCTCTAATTTTACATTCGTGATCTCCTCGGGAGGTATAAGTAGGGGGAAGCAATATATTCAGTACCTCATCCAGAAACGCACCCTCTCAAAACCTGGACAGCAAGCTACACTGCGATGCAGAGCCCCTCTCTTGCAGAGTCTGCCAGTTGTGTTTGCTAAACATCTCCGTAACGTTATCACACTTACCAAATAACCCTGTGCGCCACTCTTCTTTGGATCTTCTCTATCTCCTCTGTCAACCCGACCTGGTATGGATCCCACACTGATGAGCAATACTCAAGCATAGATCAAATGAGTGTTTTGTAAGCCACCTCCTTTGTTGATGGACTACACTTTCTAAGGACTCTCCCAATGAATCTCAACCTGGCACCTGCCTAACCAACAATTAATTTTATATGATCATTCTACTTCAAATTGTTCCGTACACACACTCCCAGATATTTTACAGAAGTAACTGCTACCAGTGTTTGTTCCTCTATCATATAATCATACAATAAAGGATCCTTCTTTCTATGTTTTCGCAATACATTACATTTGTCTATGTTAAGGGTCAGTTGCCACTCCCTGCACCAAGTGCCTATCCATTGCAGATTTTCCTGCATTTCGCTGCATTTTTCTAATGCTGCAACTTCTGTGTATACTACAGCATCATCCACGAAAAGCCGCATGGAACTTCCGACACTATGTACTAGGTCATTTATATATATTGTGAAAAGCAATGGTCCCGTTATGTGGCACGCCAGAGGCTAATTTGACGTCTGTAGACGTCTCTCCATTGAGAACAACATGCTGTGTTCTGTTTGCTAAAAACTCTTCAATCCAGCCACACAGCTGGTCTGATATTTTGTAGGCTCTTACTTTGTTTATCAGGCAACAGTGTGGAACTGTATCGAATGCCTTCCGGAAGTCAAGGAAAATGTCATCTACCAAGGAGCCTTTTCTAATATTTTCTGGGTTTCATGAACAAATAAAGCAAGTTGGGTCTCTCACGATTGCTGTTTCTGGAATCCATGTTGATTCCTACAGAGTAGATTCTGGGTTTCCAGAAATGAGATGATACGCGAGCAAAAAACATGTTCAAAAATTCTACAACAGATTGATGTCAGAGATATAGGCCTATAGTTTTGCGCATCTGATCGACGATCCTTCTTGAAAACTGGGACTAACTGTGCTCTTTTCCAATCATTTAGAACCTTCCGTTCCTCTAGAGACTCGCGGTACATGTCTGTTAGAAGGGGGCCAAGATCTTTTGCATACTCTGTGTAGAATCGAACTGGTATCCCATCAGGTCCGGTGGACTTTCGTGTGTTGAGTGATTTCAATTGCTTTTCTACTCCTTGGACACTTATTTCAATGTCAGCCATTTTTTCGTTCGTGCGAGGATTTAGAGAAGGAACTGCAGTGTGGTCTTCCTCTGTGAAACAGCTTTGGAAAAAGGTGTTTAGTATTTCAGCTTTACGCATGTCATCCTCTGTTTCAATGCCATCATCATCCCAGAGTGTCTTTATATGCTGTTTCGATCCACTTACTGATTTAACATAAGACCAGAACTTCCTAGGATTTTCTGTCAAGTCAGTACATAGAATTTTACTTTCGAATTCACTGAACGCTTCACGCATAGCCCTCCTTACGCTAACTTTGACATCGTTCAGCTTCTGTTTGTCTGAGAGGTTTTGGCTGCGTTTAAACTTGCAGTGGAGCTCTCTTTGCTTTCGCAGTAGTTTCCTAACTTTGTTTTTAAACCACGGTGGGTTTTTCCCGTCCCACACAGTTTTACTCGGCACGTACCTGTCTAAAACGCATTTTACAATTGCCTTAAACTTTTTCCATAATCTCTCAACATTGTCAGTGTCGGAACAGAAATTTTCGTTTTGATCTGTTAGGCAGTCTGAAATTTGCCCCCTATGACTCTTGCTAAACAGATAAACCTTCCTCCCTTTTTTTATATTCCTTTTTACTTTCATATTCAGGGATGCTGCAATGGCCTTATGATCACTGATTCCCTGGTCTGCACTTACAGAGTCGAAAAGTTCGGGTCTGTTTGTTATCAGTAGGTCCAAGATGTTATCTCCATGAGTCGGTTCTCTGTTTAATTGCTCGAGGTAATTTTCGGATAGTGCACTCAGTATAATGTCACTCGATGCTCTGTCCCTACCACCCGTCCTAAACATCTGAGTGTCCCAGTCTATATCTGATAAATTGAAATCTCCATCTAAGACTGTAACATGATGAGGAAATTTATGTGAAATGTATTCCAGATTTTTTCTCAGTTGTTCTACCACTAATGCTGCTGAGTTGGGAGGTTGGTAAAAGGAGCCAATTATTATCCTAGCTCGGTTGTTGAGTATAATCTCCACCCATAATAATTCACAGGAACTATCCACTTCTATTTCACTACGGAATAAACTACTACTAACAGCGACAAACACGCCACCACCGGTTGCATGCAATCTATCCTTTCTAAACACCGCCTGTGCCTTTGTAAAAATTTCGACAGAATTTATCTCTGGCTTCAGCCAGCTTTCTGTACCTATAACGATTTCAGCTTCGGTGCTTCCTATCAGCGCTTGAAGTTCTGGTACTTTACCGATGCAGCTTCAATAGTTTACAATTACAACACCGATTGCTGCTTGGTCCCCGCATGTCCTGACTTTGCCCCGCACCCTTTGAGGCTGTTGCCCTTTCTGTACTTGCCCGAGGCCATCTAACCTAAAAAACCGCCCAGTCCACGTCACGCAACCCCTGCTACTCGTGTAGCCGTATGCTAAGGGGAGTAGAATTTAATTCCCCATCCAGAATTAGAACAGTCAGTCCATCTAGGAGAGGGCATGTGATGAAACTTCCACAAAGGCCGTACCAAAAGCTCTGGGCTAGACAGCTCGCAGCCAGCCAGGGGTAATGGGAGGGCAGTGAAGCCAGGACACCACAGGGTGGGAACCTTAAGAAAGCACACTGTACACAGAATGTGAGGTGCGGCATGGAAACCAGGGAATGCATGGTAAATAGTGAAAACCCTAATGGCTCGTGCTCAGGAAGATATGACAGAATGCATGGAGTTGCAGGCCAGTGCGCAGGAGCGCACTTTGGTGCGTGATGGGGCGTGAGGACTGACCACAGGGCCAGCATCTGTGGCAACGGAAACTGCAGTGGCATGAATGAGCGGGTCAGTTGCAACTGGGCTGACGGTGAGAGGTGCTGCATCAGTGTTTACTGGACAGGTGTTGGCGCTGGCAGTGGCAGTGCTGGCTGGACCAATGGCAACAGGAGTGCTGTCTGCAGCAGGGGCAGTCCAAGTGAGCCAGCGGTGGCGGGTGTGGTGGTGGAGGCAGGTACAGTTCGTGAAGGCAGGTGCAGTTCGCGAACTGTGTGAAGGAGCACGGAAGAGCAGAGATGAGAGCTGGAGGAGAAACAGGTCAGCAGGCAGCGAGAGAAGGGGTGTGGAACAGCAGGTGCTTGTAAGAGCACTACAATCAGGTCATAAGGAAGGCATCACAGAAAGGTGTGGAAGGTACAAGGTGTGAGGAGCAAGCAGAGGAGACCGGCTGTTGGCAAATTTGGACACAACGGAGCCAAGTGACCTGTCGAGGCATGTGGAAACACACTTGGGGGAGCAGACGCACTTGGAACCAAAGGGCTCAGAGGGGAGAAATAAGTGAGAAGCTGCAAACAAGGACAGAAGGAGAACTGGAAGCCAGAATAAGGAAAACAGGCACGGAAGAGCTGGCATTGTTAGGGATGGAGGCCACACAGGTGTCGATTTTAGAGAGGACCTTGCCAGCAGTGCCGAACTCGTCGAAACATGTCGGGGGCAGAGGAGAGAACAGTGTATCTGCAATAGCCCCACATGGCACTGGGTGTCAGTAGATCCAGCCACAAAAGAGCCTGTGACAGGAGGCAGTGGAACCTGTAACAAAGGCATTTGGTAGTCTTGAGACAGCAGAGATGATGTCCCCAGAAGAGGAAAGGGATCACGAAGCCCAAGAGATGGTGGGGGGCTGTGTTATGAGCAGTGAGCTGGTCCTGCTAGTGGATGTAAGAGAGGGGAGAAAGTTCTACTCCAGGATAAAGGTACAGAAGAAGGCGGTAGGCCGAAGTACCAGACCAGACAATGAGAAGAGCATGTCGGTGACAATCTTTGCCGATGATAAAGACCACAAGAGATCCTATATTCTGAATAGTTTTTCTTTAAATATTTTTTAAAATATTTTTTCTTTAAAAAGAGTGGGTTACATTACCGGTTTCAACAAACTACGTTATCATTTTTGAAAATGATGATGTGGTTTGTTGAAACTGGCGATGTAACCCTTTATTTTTAAAGAAAAAATTTATGTGCTGTGACTATGGCTTCACTACTGTAGTGTCAAATAAACTTTTACACCACAAGAGATCATTTGGGTTGATCGAGAAAGGCAGACCATAGCTTACACAAAGCTCAAAGTGTCTGAAGTGGTGCACATGGAAGCTGGGTCTGCAGTTACAAATTGTGAGGGACACTGTCTGTAATTGGAGAAAGAGGGGTGACCTCAAAAAGCACTAATTCAGCATTGCAGAAAACACGCAAAAACAAAAATCCTCATCAGCAACTGAATTGTAGCACACAATACAAAAGAATACCGAACCATTACTTGTTTATGGAGCCACAAATAAGTCTGCACAGATTACGATAACTGGGAAGCAACAGCTGAAGGAGATACCAACTCTGTAGCTGTGTTCTGATGTATCATAGCCTATCCATAGTGTAAAAAAGAGTGATGTTCAGTGTAGCATATCCAGATTTCAAGTGCGACCAGGTAGGATGACAGTGGACAGCAAGATGAAGAATCCACATATAGTCTTACAAAGCACATTTATTGTAGCATCAGTGAAGATAGTAAAGTCTCTCATGAGACAGCAATAACAGAAATGATTGTCCATGATGAAAGTTACGTACAGATCAAAATCCAAATAAACATTGCTTCGATAACCTGCCATAACACCATATACAGTTGCACTGAGTTGCCCTTATGATTTATGGCAGCTGCTGGGTGATGTATTGGAATGATGCTGTGTGATGCAGACTTGATAGGAGCTCCAGCAGATGAGATGCCATAGGCAGCCGGCGTAAGTGGCATGGAATGGAGCTTCAATTGCAACTGTCTGCTGGAGGTTGCACTATGACTTAAGTACACTGCAGTGGAGGGATACCTTTGGGCTCTCGGTGACCGTGAGACCTGCAGACATGAGCTAATGCGTAATAACAGTGCTGTCGTCATTGCTGTAGAAGCAGGATTCTCTGGTGTGCACTATTCTCCTTTTAGGGAACCTTCTTCTCTGGTAATCTTTCTACGAGCAGTGGTAATGGTCCCTGGTGGCACCTAATAGCATTAGGCCTGTAAACATAATATATGTGATAGGCACAGAATCCACATACATGCTATACTGGCGAGGCACACAAACAGACTGAGAAAGGCCTGCGGGCGAAGCAAAATAAATTGAGCTGCAGAAACTACCAGGGTCGAGAAAGACTTGGGTATTTTCTTAAAAAGCAATCCAGTGGGTTGAATTGGCTTTTTATGTTTTTATTGGTTTTTTTCTTATTAACAATTATGAGTAATTTATTCAAAATGCTAACCTATTCTTAAACTCATTTATTCTAAATATGTAGAAATTGTAACAGAGCACTCTGAAGAAGTTCCTGGTAACATTAGCAAAATCTTGGATAATGTTATAATTCGTAAAAATGCCACTCGTCTTTTCTCGTAACTGTCAGATATTTGTAGAGTTGTGAATCGTCTTCAAGCAGACAGCACAAGTATTGCACAAGCTGTGAAACTATGGAGCCCAATAAGAACATATTACCAAACAAAAGGAGTGCCAATATGTTAGAACCAATATTTTAGGGAGAAGATTAACTGCTGAACAAGAAGAAAGTACAGAAAACTGATTCATACAGATGTATTCAGAGTGGAGTGCAAGTGTTATGTCTTGTAGGATTACTGATTCTGAATATTTTTCCAACAATATGTTTTCTGATGCAGTTTTAATATAGTTCCATCCAAACAAATAGCAGAAGATAATGGAGCTGAAAACAGCAGAATAAAGAAACTTACCAACAGGACTTATTACTTTTGTGAAAAGCCTCATTTATTGCCATGCCAGTATTGTATCCACTGAGAGAATCTTCTTAACATATGGGCCTGTTGGAATTTGGGAAAGAAACGAGCTGAGAAATTAGTGAACATTCATAAATTTCTGTATGTTTGCAAAAAGTACTAAATTATTCTTTAAGGTTTTTTTTTATAGAAATGCAAACGTTGTCTAATATGTTTCTTAAACTGAGAGAAAAGTTAAAACTCAAT
Organism: Schistocerca gregaria; assembly: GCF_023897955.1. Classification (NCBI taxonomy): domain Eukaryota; kingdom Metazoa; phylum Arthropoda; class Insecta; order Orthoptera; family Acrididae; genus Schistocerca; species Schistocerca gregaria. Next base: position 131,680,659 of record NC_064931.1, on the reverse strand, counting down.
GTTAATAACTTTGTGTTGTACAGTTCTGACATGGGTGCATATGACCCTCGTTGTTTTTGCACCCTAAGAGAAAACAAAACAAAACAAACAATGTTAATAAATTAAGTTCTTGTGACAGTAAACAGTTGCCCTGAATAAATATGATGGCCCCTTTTAAATTGTATAAGGCTAACGATGTAACTTTAGCATGTTAGTGAGTGAGGAATGACACAGAAAATTATAGAAATGAGTGTTTCATTTCATACATAATTTACTGACAAAAGAGCATTCATCCTTGCTTTTGAAGGCAATTCACTTCCTGAAATAATTAAAATAATGGTCTACGATTGTGTTGTAAAGCTGTAGTTCTCATTCACCATGTGGTGCTGTAAATGTCATTGTTTCGGTCATATGTCTCCATGTTCTGTGAACAACTCAGTTTGTTGAGACTGTGATGGGCCACTTCAGGAAAACTTGCTATATGAGCAACCACTGCTCTGTGTTAATTGCAGAGACAGTCATCCTCCCTGATCCTTGAAGTGTGCTATCCTAATTATAGAACATAAAATCCAGGAACTTAAGGTCTCATATCACCTCTCAAGTTTTGCAGTTTAGAAAAAGTACAATTGCTTGTATCTCATCCCAGTTATGTTGAATTTTGCCATTTCTATGGCCAGGCCATTGGCAATACCTCGAGTATTTTACCCCCTCCATTCCCTCAACACTGAACACTGGTAATCACGCAAGTAAATTAGCCTCTGTGGGAGGTAGGTTGTCCCCTCTTGTAGTTCCTGCAGCACCATTTTTGGGAACCTCAACTCCCTGCATCTGGCTGTAGAAACAGGATACTGTGATATGCACTGGTGACTCGGTTCCCTTTAGGGAACCTTCGTCTCTGGAAATCTACATACCAACGACCTGACACCAGCCACTTGCTGAAGAAACTGTGGACTACAGATCCCACAGTTGTCCTGCTCCTCTACAAGTCCTATCCCTGCATTGGACAAGCCCACACAAGAGTGCTGATGCTCTAAAATAGGTAAGGAGAAGAAGAAGAAGAAGAAGAAGAAGACATCTTGAGAGAAAGCAGTTCCAGAGGCGTCAGATCATCCCATGCATCTTGGAATGTGTGTTCATCGATGTTGTTCTACTGCCACGAGTGATCCTGGCGTATGTGGCCCCTCACACCTAATCAGGATGCCCTTGAAGTGATAGTGATAATTCAGTCGAACTGCAATGGATTTCAGTTTCACCTGCCAGAACTACAAAAACTAATGTCCTCCCCTTCTGTGTTGCTCTCCAAGAAACACATTTCACTAATGACTATTCGCCAACCACTCAAGGTTACTGTGCCTTCTGTTGGGTCTGTACTGGCTTCTGGAGGGGTGTGTATGTGGGTTCCTAGAGGTGTTACCCTTGAGTGGATTCCACTCCATTGGAAGCAATAACAGTGCGAATGTGTGTGGTCCCAGCGATCACCATTTCAGCATTTATTTATCCCCTGGCAGGGCTCTTACATAACTTGAGATGGCCACCCTAATCTGACAATTCCTCAGCACCCAGCTGCCCCCCCCCTCCCCCCCCCCCCTCCCTCCATTTCCTTCCTTGGGATTTCAGTAGGTGCCTTCTGATTGACTAGCTCCTTTGTGATCTTGATCCTCAATGATGGTACTGTTACTTACTTTAGTGCTACCCATGGCACCTTTTCTGATACTAACTTTATGACCTTATCTCTCAGTCTCGTGGCTTTGCTGCAGTTGTACTAAATGATGATCTTTGTGACAGTGATCGCTTTCCTTATTACTGCCAAAAAGACCAGTTGCCATGCTGGCCTCTCTGAAGGACCAACTGCCAGTGGTATACCTGTGTTGTCACCTTCATACCCTCTCCACCATATTGTGTTGATGAGGTTATCAGAGATGTCTCGGACATGTTCACTCATGTCAATGGAATTGTTAACACCCCTTTCCACAGGCCCCCTCCACCAGCTGTTGATACCATGGCAGACCAAAGACATTGCAACAGCTGTTCAGGACTGTCAGATCGCTTGCGACCTGCTTCACAGCCCATCATCATCACTTTTAAGCAGCCCTATACAATGCCTCACTACCCAGTTAAATGCATTAAGAATGGATGCTGGGATCCTGACACCTCTCCTTGGGAATGTATGTCTCTTTGTCCCAGGTATGGGCCAAGCTCTGTAGCCTACTGGGCCTCAGAGGATTAGCAACTGTTCCTGATCTCCTCCTTCATGGTGGTATTCCTACTGATGTGTCAGGTCTTGTTGATTACCTTTTGAGACCCTTCCAGTGGCCTCTTCTTAAACACACCTTTTTGGAACACATAAGACAAGTCGAAGATATCCCCTCCAAAATAACCCTGCTTTATATTATGAAACTTTCACTGACTGGAAACTCCTTCAGGCTCTTGATTCGTCTCATGATATGGCCCCAGGCCATGATTTGATTCATAATCATATTATCCAACATTTGAATGTGATTCAGACTCTGTCTACTAAAAGACTTCAAACTTATTTGGCTAGAATGCGTTTTCATTGTGTGATGGAGGGATAATGTCGTCATCCCACACCTTAAACTGAGCAAAGAGCCAACATCCAGCAGAAGCTACTGACCCATTAGCCTCACCCAGTGCACTCTGCAAGCTGCTTGAAAGGATAGTAGCTGGATGATTTGCTGGTGTCTCAAATCACTGTCTTTTGTTCCCCTGTCAGTGGGGTTTTCTGGAAGGACAACCACAACTGACTCTCTGGTTATGTAGCAAATTGCAGTTAATACGCTTTTTGTAGGTGTCACCATTTCATTGATATCTTTTTTACCTGCATAATGGATATTAACACCACTTGAACCCATCACATTTTACTTACCCTCCATGACAGGGGCTTTTGAAGCTCCTTGCCAATTCTTATTCATCAATTTTTATCCAGAGATTGCTTTGGGTAAGAGCCGGTATGTTGTTCAGCTCCCAATGGCCCAAGAGAATGGCATTTCTCAGAACTCCATACCGAGTGTTGAACTCTTCCTTATCACCCTCAACAGGCTAGTGACAGCTGTTTTACCTGTGGTTAACCCCATGCTGTATTTCAATGAATTTTGCATTCAGTATAGTTCCCAATCTTTAGCACCAACTCCAAGGACCCATCTGAAGGGCTAATTTTCTCCTGAAAAATTGCAAGTCATACATTTCTTTCATCATACCGCAGTTTGTCTTGAGACAGAACACTACGTGGATATCCAGCATTTGGACATTGTTGCACAGCCACAATTTTTGGGGTTGCTGTTTGATAAAAAGCTGAAATGGCTACCCCATATTCATTAACTGGAGACTTGTTGAATATGAAAGCTTGAGAGCCTCTGCTTCCTTCCTGCTTAGGCTGTGGATTGTGTGACTCAACTTTGTATTTACTTGGCCATGGTCTTGTCTCGATTGTACTATAGTTAAGGGTTTATGGCACAGCAGCATCTTTGGCTTTGGAATTATTGTATCCAGTACATCATCACGGAGTAAGACTGACCACTGGCACATTCTGGATTAGTACCATGAGTCTCCTCACTGAAGTGGGCATCTTACCACTCCAGTTGCAATGGTACCTACTGTTCTCACTTTTTCTATCACCATAAGACATTTTCCTAATCACTTGATTTATCAAATTCTATTTTCCTCTGTGGGTGAGGGGGAGGAGAGGTGTGACCCATCATACATGCACTGTAGGTGCGTTTTTGTAGTTGCTGGGACCTCTGTCTACTGCAACCCCTTAGAATGTGCTATCTGTGTAATCCCATGCACCCTGCTTTGTTAATACCAAAACCATAAATTAAAACCAATCTTTTTCAAGGGCCTAAAGTTTGTCATCCTCATGACCTGTTGACATCTGTCTCACTTCTTCAGGAGTGTCGGGGTGCTACTGTCATTTACACTGTTGGCTCTAAAACCACACATACACTCCTGGAAATTGAAATAAGAACACCGTGAATTCATTGTCCCAGGAAGGGGAAACTTTATTGACACATTCCTGGGGTCAGATACATCACATGATCACACTGACAGAACCACAGGCACATAGACACAGGCAACAGAGCATGCACAATGTCGGCACTAGTAGAGTGTATATCCACCTTTCGCAGCAATGCAGGCTGCTATTCTCCCATGGAGACGATCGTAGAGATGTTGGATGTAGTCCTGTGGAACGGCTTGCCATGCCATTTCCACCTGGCGCCTCAGTTGGACCAGCGTTCGTGCTGGACGTGCAGACCGCGTGAGACGACGCTTCATCCAGTCCCAAACATGCTCAATGGGGGACAGATCCGGAGATCTTGCTGGCCAGGGTAGTTGACTTACACCTTGTAAAGCACGTTGGGTGGCACGGGATACATGCGGACGTGCATTGTCCTGTTGGAACAGCAAGTTCCCTTGCCGGTCTAGGAATGGTAGAACGATGGGTTCGATGATGGTTTGGATGTACCGTGCACTATTCAGTGTCCCCTCGACGATCACCAGAGGTGTACGGCCAGTGTAGGAGATCGCTCCCCACACCATGATGCCGGGTGTTGGCCCTGTGTGCCTCGGTCGTATGCAGTCCTGATTGTGGCGCTCACCTGCACGGTGCCAAACACGCATACGACCATCATTGGCACAAAGGCAGAAGCGACTCTCATCGCTGAAGACGACACGTCTCCATTCGTCCCTCCATTCACGCCTGTCGCAACACCACTGGAGGCGGGCTGCACGATGTTGGGGCGTGAGCGGAAGACGGCGTAACGGTGTGTGGGACCGTAGCCCAGCTTCATGGAGACGCTTGCGAATGGTCCTCGCCGATACCCCAGGAGCAACAGTGTCCCTAATTTGCTGGGAAGTGGCGGTGCGGTCCCCTACGGCCTTGACGTGCATTCGTGCGTCGCTGCGGTCCGGTCCCAGGTCGACGGGCATGTGCACCTTCCGCCGACCACTGGCGACAACATCGATGTACTGTGGAGACCTCATGCCCCACATGTTGAGCAATTCGGCGGTACGTCCTCCCGGCCTCCCGCATGTCCACTATACGCCCTCGCTCAAAGTCCATCAACTGCACATACGGTTCACGTCCACGCTGTCGCGGCATGCTACCAGTGTTAAAGAGTGCGATGGAGCTCCGTATGCCACGGCAAACTGGCTGACACTGACTGCGGCGGTGCACAAATGCTGCGCAGCTAGCGCCATTCGACGGCCAACGCCACGGTTCCTGGTGTGTCCGCTGTGCCGTGCGTGTGATCATTGCTTGTACAGCCCTCTCGCAGTGTCCGGAGCAAGTATGGTGGGTCTGACACACTGGTGTCAATGTGTTCTTTTTTCCATTTCCAGGAATGTATCATGGTATATATTTTTACATCTCTCACAAACCAGGAACATCATTTGTTGCTTGAAACATAGTGTTTTTATGGTGGAGGTGATATCCATTACCAGAGCCCATATTGTATTAAACAGATGTCCCTGAACTTGGGCGTTGATCTGTAGTGACTCATTAAGCTGTCTTCAGGCTAGTGACCTCTGATGTACCAGTGGTTAACCCCTTGCTCTATACTAATGACTTATGCATTTGATGTAGCTCCCAATCTGTAGCTTTAACAGAATGCCGGTGCCAAGGAACCATCCGTATCTGAGATGTCTACCTGTTCCTGAGAAAAGAGGTTGCACAGACAGACAGACAGACAGATGAGCAACAAAGTGATCCTATAAATGGTAACAGAGAATGTCACGAATTGCAAGTCGAAATTTATGTCACATACTAAGGTCTATGGTCCATTTGGAGTGTAAAAAACAAGCTTCTAAGTAAATGCAATCAAAACATATGGTCAGGGCACTTCCCACTGAAATCATGAAATGTAGCGAGAAGCAAGGTTTTACAGTACAAGTAAAAATAAAATCTGAAAATTGTTAATTTGTAATTATATCACATGGAATTTTTTGTCATTTGTTATCTGTCTGCCTGTCAGTCTGTTAAGACCCAATTTTCTCAGGAATTACAATAGCCAATGTGCAGTTACACAAAGAATTTAAACTTAAAATTAAAATGTTCTTGAAATTTGTGGAATTCCCAGGTCCAATATCTTGCCAGTATCAATAGCAGTAACAGGCAAAACTCGTCAAGATTCTCAATTTCTGATATAGATGAACTATCTGTAGATAAAATTAACCCTCAGAGCACAAGTTCTAGTAGCACTTGGCCAATTTTTGATATTGTGACTGATAGCTTAATATTGATAGTAGTAATACGGGCTTGGAACGAAGGTGGCTGAAAATGTCCCCTATGCTCATCTCCTGTTCAGTGTTCCTTATTTGAGAACAATTTGTCTATTTCTTTCTCTTCTTGCATGCAGCGTCATCTCAGTTACAGTTGGTGAATATGAAATGGAGGAGTGGACAGAGGAAACTAATTTTAAGTTGTTGACTGACAGATTTGTGTGTGTTCTTTTTAACTCATCACATTTTGTTTTCAACTCTCTGGCACTTTGAGATGTGATATTGTTATGATTTTTAAGTTTCTGTGAGGTTTCCGAACCTGATTTTTTTATTTCAAACTTCTTACTTTTCATATCTGAGGTACTGGAAGGTATGGTTCCTTAAAGCACTTAACATTTTAAAATTCATAAACCATAAAATATAGACAGCAGATTCCAGTTGTATATACACAGTGTGTGATCATATCTGAAAGTATGGATGTTAGGTTATCTACCGAGGTATCTTGACACATTCAGTCATACTTGGAGATATCTGCAGTTCACCATGAGTGAATTAGGCTCGTCATTGGTACATTTAGAACCGACTTTTCTTCCAGTCTCTATTATCACTTAAAACTAGGTAGCAACTGTAACAAGCACACAAAATGTGCCGGTCAGGGTGGCCGAGCGGTTCTAGGCACCACAGTCTGGAACCACGCGACTGCTACGGTCCCAGGTTCAAATCCTGCCTCGGACATGGATGTGTGTGATGTCCTTAGGTTAGTTAGGTTTAAGTAATTCTCAGTTCTAGGGGCCTGATGACCTCAGAAGTTAAGTCCCATAGTGCTCAGAGCCATTTGAACACAAAAAATTGAAAAAGTACTCTGTGCCCCCAGATACTTGCATATTATAGCACTGCTATTCCTCGTATGCAAAGAATTTTCAGTGATCAACTCCAAACAGTGTCATTCTTTTAGATTCATGTAGAAAGCTGCATTTCATAAATAAATGGCAATTATTAATGTTTTACACTAGGGTAGGAGAAAACACCATTTCATCGTCTTAGGCAGCACACAATAGTTTTAGCTACAACACATTTTAGAAATGAAAATACTCCAGTTTTCATACTTGAGCAGCTTGACAGTTTCAACATTGCTTACGCTGATTAGTAAAAGCAGGGAGCTCCCCACCAGGTGATTAACTTTACCTCAGTCTATACACAGTATATACAGCCAAGTTTCAATTAAAATCTATAGAATTTAACTCTACGAGGTATCTCTGTGAGACATGGCTAATGATCAGCATGGCTATTTAAGTTCTCTGAGCACATTCCACCCAGTTACAAACAAGTGGGAAGGACATGCATTGGCTACCAAGACGAATCAGAACTTTGTGAAACAAGTAAAGTGAGGTAGTAAATTAGGAAACCTATGATGGATACAATTGAATGAGGAATGGTCACCAAAAGCAAGAATGTCATCAAGACAGAAAGGGAAGGTTGTGTGTGTTTGGTCGAACTGATAGACAATCACTATGAACTGAGAATATTTAGTTCAGATCTGATAAACACGTAACAGATGTGCTTGAAGCTGAAGGATATTATAAACTACAGAAACTACTACATTCTTGCTACAAAATATACTGCATTGAAAGTGACAGAGAAAAAATGATAGTAACTCTACATCTGGAAAAAGGACCATGTGGGGAAGCCTATAATAATTTTTAGTCAGATCCTACAAAAAAATATGTGATAAAATTCTAAGATTTTCTCATCAGTAAAGTAATATGGATTATCCTTGCAAATATGCGTTGAATCAATGAATATTTAATTAATATAATCTAGTATGTTATACAGGGTGGCAAATATTCTACAGAAGCGAAAGTAACATCACATGTTCTACATAGAAGTGTAGGGAGACCTCTAATGTTCTCAATATACTAAGAAGCATGAACGACCCGCATAAGCAAAAATGTTTCAGTAACAAGATGAGGAAGAGGAACACAAAGATGAAGAAGAAGAAGAATTGACACGGGATGGGAGATCACATAAACTTGGTATTACGGAAGACAGATGGAAGACTTATATTTGTTGGAAGGATTGAGGAAAATCATATAAGATGCTAGTGCAGCCAGTTTGAGTATTGTTCCTGCGTTTAGAGTCCCTCTCAAGCAAGCATGTCAATATAAAGTGGGGGGAGGATCAGAGTTGCTAAGTTTGTAGCAGGCTGGTGTAGCCCATGCAAATGTGGAACAGATATGCTCAGTAAACAGAAATGGGAATCCTTGGAAGAAAGATTAAACACTTTTCATGAAACCTTGCTGGGTGGATTTAGAGAACCTGTGGCAATTGTTTTGTTGCTATTGTGTATCTTGCCTAGAGAGATCATAAGAATAAGATAAAAAATTAAGGTTTGGATACAGGCATGTAGACATTCATTTTTTCTTTGCTCACAGTGTGACTGGAATGAGAGAGAAGATGGTAATATTGGTACAGAGTACCTTCTGCCATTCACTATACACTGACTTGCAGAACATATATGTAAATGTAAATGTAGGTGTGAATAATAATGTCAAGAAAAGGAAGATTAAGGTTTGATAACCCATCAATGAGATAATTAGAAATGAAGCACAAGCTTGGATTGTGGAAGGATATAGTCCATGTCCTTTCAAAGGAACAATCCAATCATTCACAAAAAGTGATTTAGAGATATTATGGTAAACGTAAATCTAGATGACTGTGCAGGGACTTTAACTTCCATCCACCCAAATATAAGTCCATAATATTACTGCTGAATCAACGTACTCTGTAATAATTAAGTAACTATTGCTGGCTGTCATGTCACAGTTAAGTCAGGAGGTCATGTGTAAAAGGTAGGAAGAGTTTGCAGTGGTTACCAAGATGGAGTTTGTGAAATCCTTTGGTCTTCGCAGCCCGTTTCTGGTTGGTGAAATGGGATAAAGTACCCATGATCTATCTGAGCATTTCCTATAATGAAAAGTGTTTTACTTTGGTGTTCTCATTTGTTTTTGATGCTCCGGTGATCATATGTCAGTAATCCATTTTTAAGGAGTGTTTTTATTTGAATGTTCCAACAACAATGTAAAATGAGGGTAGTGTCCTGTTTAAACTGGTGATGAGAAGGCTGGTGCACATTCAGAATTTTTTTTAATGTAGCCTGGTCACTGGCGATTTTAGTGTCTAATAACATAACAGGTGCATCCATTTTGTTTGCTGTTGTTGTTATTATTATTATTATTATTATTATTATTATTATTATTAGTAGTAGTAGTAGTAGTAGTAGTAGTAGTAATAATAATAATAATAATAATAATAATGTAAAAGGCTGCATCTATATGAGTATCCAGTAACAATGTTCTTGATATATGTGTGTCGTAACAGTGGTTTGTCATAAATTGGGAACAGCTCATGATTTAAATGAACTGTTTGATTATTTTTACTTACTTATGTTACATAAAACACAAATACTGTAATAATGACAGTTTGTTGATTTCATTTGTGTTTTCACAGAGGTATGAAACTGATCTGAAAGACCTTGAACACCTGGGTGAACTTGGCAATGGAACATATGGACATGTTGTGAAAATGCTTCATAAACCAAGCCAAACAGTCATAGCAGTAAAGGTATGTTTACAAGCGATCTGTTTAACATCGTTATACCTAAGAATATATTTATGTTTATTTAACTGGTTAGTCAAGATGTCTTGGTGGTCCATAGGTATAAGCGAGGCTACTTTGAGGAATATTGTTGTTTAAGATTATATACAGTGGATACCATGATTTTTATTTGTTGAGGAGCTGCTTTTGGAAATTAAGTTAATCTTTAAAGTAGCTGTGCCTGTCTCTGTAGCCATCAGATCTGTGTCACTGATTTCTATACAGAGGACCCAAGTTCGATTCCTGTTACTGCCAGGGATTTTTCCTTAGTAGGGCGACTGAAACGGGGTGCACTCAGCCTCATGATGTCAGTTGATGAGCTACTTGAATTAGAAGTAGCAGCTCCAAGGTGCAGAAAGCCAACAACAACTAGGAGAGTGGTGTGCTAACTCCATCTCTCCTCCCCTCATACCGCAATCAAAGATGCCATTGGTAGTGGATGACATGGTTCTCTGTCACTTCCATTTGGCCTGTCTGGGCCACATGTGGAGCTTTGCTTTTTGTGTGTGTTCAATCCAAAGGCACATACCCTGTAACACATGGATAGAGGATATGAAACTAAAGTTAAATGTGGATAGGCCAGTAGTGCCTCTAAATATAATGTTATTGTTGAATTTAAGAGATATTTTTCACAGTATCAACAAAGGGAGGAAAAATTAGTAACTTTCATTTCTGGGCCCATAGTGAATTATTTTGTATGTAAGTGCTCATAGCAACATGGTTTGGTAAAATGTCAAGGTTGAAACATAGCAAGACTGCAAGGTTATAGTAAGGTATTTGAGAAGTAGTTATATTTCATTTGATTTTTCCTGTTTACCATAGCACATACCGTATTTACTCGAATCTAAACCGCACTTTTTTTCCGATTTTTGTAATCCAAAAAAACCGTCTGCAGCTTAGAATTGAGTGCAAAGTAAGTGGAAGTTCTGAAAAATGTTGGTAGGTGCCACCACAACTAACTTCTGCCATCGAATATATGTAGCGCTACACAGGAATGCTTTGCAGACACAAAGATAAATACTGGCGCCAAAACCTCTGCGCCCCGAGTTTCGACCACTTCATTTTCATACATTATCCAACAAAAGTAAATACAAATTCTGTATTGTTCATCTTCAAATGTAGCAGCATTTCAATGTACTACGAAAATCCAACTGGCAAGACTGGGATGTTTGTCAATATGGCCAAATCTACGTTCTGAATTTTTTCCCACCTGTGAGAAGAGATGGTTGCTAATAGGAACTTTTATGAATTGTGAATCACACGCAGTATTCTCCTCACCATAAGAATAATATGAATATAAACATTTTGCCATGTATTCTTTCGTGTTTGCTGCTGTCTCATTTAAATCCTGTCTGCCCAATAAATTATGAAACTAGAGTGAGACAACAGCAAAGGCGGAAGAATATATATATATCATGTCATGTTTATATTCATAATATTCTTATGCCTAATAGTGATACAGTCAGAATTGAAGCACGGCAATTGACTAGATTTTTAAATCTAAGATGACTCTAATTTCTGTGCAGAATATAATGTACGAAAGAGGTGTCTGCAAAGATTTTCAAACAGAGAAAAGTTTTCACTAAACTCTCGTTCAGAACATCTTCCATCATACGGAGCCTATTATTTGGTTCTTATTGATCATTATCAAAGAAAGCAGCAGTGTAAGTAACTACAAATAGCAGTCTCTTGCCATTGTTTCGCTAATGAGACGATTCCTCTCTCTCTCTCTCTTTTTTTTATATAAATTGTAAGCGATGGTAGCGCACACAAAAGCAACCCATGCCGCGAGTGGCGACAGGCCATAAACACTCATTATCAGAATGCAACAAACACTGCGTGACACAGTACAGTAATGCATTTTCAGCTTAGAGTGACGTAAACACCTATAACAAACAGAACGGCAGTTATCAGGTCAAAGAAAAATAAGCAATCAATTTAAACCAGATGAAGCACGTGAAAAAGGAAGGGTACTCGTATAAATACGGACAGAGCACCTGATGCATAGCAATGACTACCGGGTAAAGCTTAACTGCTAAGCTTACGACTCGAACCAAACTACTGTAGCTGTATCGTCATTTATTTGACCTAAATTGTGTCTCATATTACAATGGACCAACTTTGTTTCGATTTGGAGGTGTGGCCTAAAACTCTTCTCTCTGCTTGAATTTTGAGTCTATCTTCAGGTGCGGCTCAGATGCGGAATTTTTTTTTTTCCTTGTTTTCGAGTCTCATTTTTCCGGTGCGGTTTAGATTCGAGTAAATATGGTATATACTGTGAAATACAAGTAAGATAATGCAGTAGCAACTGAGCCCCTTTCATATATTCTTGTAAAGTGTCATTTGCATTCCAGAAGTGAGGCATCAGTATCTGTGTTCATGTAGCTGTTGGTAGCTTCTACAGCAAATTGAAGGATGAAATATAGGGTCAGTTAGTAGTATGCTCCAGTTAAAAGTTATGCAGTCAACAATCCTACAGTAAAACTGATTGCTACGATACTTCCTTCTAAAGGTATAGCCCCAGTTTCATGTTTAATTTATTGAAACACACTTGAATGAATTACTGATTTCCTGATGGTATTCTGTCATCATTCAAGTCTCTTTTGTAATGGAGATCCATGATGCCTAGGTAGTGTGGTCTGAATTATGGTTTAAGTACACAATTGGAAATGAAATTATTTGCTGTATGTGACAAGTAAACACTTGTGCCAGCCTAGCGCTTGAAACAAGACACCTGCATTGCAAAACAGATTTTAACTTAGCAAGTACAATATGCATTGGCCCTTCATCATTTCAAGAAAATAACATTATACTGTATATGAATTGATCAGTCCATTTATATATTCTAAACAAAAACACCATCTAAAACTCTGTCGATGTGACTCGACTGCAGTGGTGGGAAAACCCTTTTGTTCAGAGAAGTTTTGCCGTAGATCTGTAAAATTCACTGCATTGACAGAGTAATTTTGAATCATTTCTAAGTTATGCATAGAAGATAAATAAGATTTTCCCACAGTGCTGGAGCAAATAGCCATCTTGTCTGATAATGAGGTTCAAGATAAGTTTTAATTTACTTGTGTGCAACAAGTTCAATACAACAAACTTTGTTTATCAGCATACATTCCTTCGTATTTTAATCGAGCACCGTAATAACAGTGGTTTACACAGACATTTCTGAGCAGTGGGACTTAGCTGTTCCATTGTTTCCCCAGACAATGTCCTAAGGATTTGCTTGCCAACAGAATTCAGTACCATCATTGTCAAGTTACATGTAATCCAGATGATTCTCAAGCAGGTAAGATCTGCTTGCTCAAAGGATTTCCTCATTTGTTCTGAATCCCAGCATGCTCGGCAGAGCATCCAGGAAAAGTATCCAGCTGAGAAGCTAGTTCAGAACATCTAGGATTACTCAGTGTATGTTCTCTTCAGATTCAAGATAAAAGCCTGTCATTCTGTTGGAACTGGGGCACAACAGAATTTGTGATAACAAGACTGCACACACAGCATCTTAGCAGACTTGAAATGAGAATTCAGTGATGTCTTGCAGGGTGACCCTGGAATCAGTTATGTCAGTGGTTAGGCCATAGTCATGGACATGTGGGAAAGTGAGTGTCTGGACCCAAGTGTCTTTTTGTCATGGTAAGACTCCAACAGGTGATGTATATTTTAGTTGAATGTTGGTGGTGCAATTTTTTGATATCAATCTGTTCCATGATTCTCCCTCCTTCTCCCCCTCCCCCTCTCCGTCCGTCCGTCCCTCCCTCCCTCCCTCCCTCCCTCCCTCCCTCCCTCCCTCTCTCTCCCTCCCTCCCTCCCCCTCTCCCTCCCTCCCTCCCTCCTTCCTTCTCCCCCTCCCTCCCTCTCTCCCCCTGTCTGTCTGTTTCATTGTTCTTTTGAGCCCTCAGTTCCATTATCTCCCTGATTGTTGTTGCTAATTTCATCATGCCTATGTCCACACTTACACAGCACATTGTGAGTTCATATGTTTCTGCACTGTGTTGTAATAGAGTGGAGCATTAGAGCATCATTTGGTACTGCTCTCTCTTCAACAAAGATTAGGATGACTGCTGATTTATGAAACACTAGTCACCTATAGTTTCTAAGCCAGCTCTAATAATTAAAGAAGTAAAGCAACTACATAATGACAGGAAATACCTTCAGAAAAATCTACATTTTCTCTCTCTTCTCAAAAGAAGAAGAAGAAGAAGAAAAGAATAAGAAGAAATCTACAGGGAAACAGAGAAGAAATCTTAAGAAAATGTAGTTTAAACTAGCAGAGTAAAGAACAAGTGCAACACCTGAAGATGTAAACAGTAACTTGTTTGAATTATCTGACCAACCAAATCAGTAACCACCCCTGATTTAGATTTTCCAATTGTGCATCTCAAAAGATAGAAATGGGCAAATAATAAACACATGCATAAGCACATCATGTATTATGGATGAACCTGGATTGGTTCAGAACACCCATGGAAAAGCAGAGTGTTGTCCACAGAGAAGATTCCCATACTTGTGTCTGCGGGAGATACACATCATCGACTGAAAGAATGACCTACATGGAAATGAGGCCACATCCATGACTGGATCATGCACTCTATGATTGCACCTCTAATGACTGATATTGAAGCAGTTGCTGTAAAATTGCACATTCTATTTGGTGTAACACTACATGACCTTCATTTGTCACACGAAGATGTCCTTGACAGAGAGGCCCTCTCCAAAGAGCCTCATGTGAGAGGATCTATTTCTTCTCAATATGGGTGTAACATACACTGAAGTACTGAAACAGACCCATCCTCTGCCACTGATCCCTCTTTCTGCACCTCTGCCACCATGCCTTTTAGTGTGTTGACCATATTAATATTTGGATCCATCTTTCCATAGAACATTCACTCCAAAAATTCTGCCTAGAAGGATACTGAACATAACAAACTGGATGTTGTTCAATCAACAGACTGTTTCTTAACTCTAAGATGATGATGAGAACGGTGTGAATCACTTGATAAGAATGACTCTTAATGCTATGGAAGCAGCAGTTTAAAAGTCATTGAACTAGAATAATAGGTGACCTGTCTCTTAGTACAATGATAAGTGTCATTCTGTAGTTAGGCTCAGGCATGTGGAACTGCACCACACATACTGTCCATCTGCAGAGAATCTTGCAGCCTTTGGGGCCACAAGAGCAAAAGACCAAAGTAAAATCGAAGGGAGTAAGAAATCATGACATCAGGCATTCATGGTAGATCGTCTGAAACTATCATACTCATATACACTGATGGGGAAAATCACAAAAAAACACTATTAATGTAGAGTAATGAAATTTTGTGAATACATTTGTCTAGGTAACATTTTTAAGAGATTATCATTGTAAGATCACAGGTTAATGTAAGCATGAGATAAGTCATTGCAAATGTGAAATGCTGGTACATTAATAATCTGTGTAACAGCCAGACTGTTGAGTGCAACATGCACACGTTGTGTTGTACAGGTGCTGGATGTCAGTTTGTGGGATAGAGTTTCATGCCTATTGCAATTGGCCGGTCAATACAGAGATGGTAAATGCTGTTTGTGAACAACATTGGAGTTGTCGTCTGATATGTGGTGGATGGAGACAGATCTGGTTATTCAGCAGGCTAAAGCAACACATTGACAATCTGTAGAGCACGTTGGGTTACAACATCAGTATGTGAGCGAACATTAGCCAGTTGAAAGACACTTCCTGGAATGCTGTTAATGAATGACGGCGTAACAGATAAAATCAACAGATTGCTCCACAAATTTGCAGTCTGGGTGCATGGGGGTAACAGTGAGAGTGCTCCTGCTGTCACACGAAATTGTATCCCAGACCATAACTCCCGGTGTAGGTGACACCAGTGAAGTCGCAAATGGCAGTAGCTTGGGGTCGATGGAATGCACGCTACAGGGCATCTGGCACAGAGCTGTCCTTGAAGTAACCAATTTGTAACAATTTGTTGTGTCACTGTGGTGCCAACTGCTGCTTAGATTCCTACTGCAGATGCAGAATGATGCACCAGAGGCATTCTGTTCTGTGGCTACATTCCTACCAAGTTTTTCTGCAGCACCAGAGAGGGATTATCCAGCTTCTCATAGACCTATTACATGATTGCCTCCAAATTAAGTGAGGTGTCGATAATGGCGTATTTGTCATCTAAAAGGAATTCTTGACTAACGTCAACTCACTGCATCCAGTCTCAAAGGTAACTAATGATCAAGATGGTTAAAGCATGTATCTAAAGCGAACCTGATTTACATCCTCATAGTGGCGCTACTAGTGCCACTCTGATACAACTGGCGTGAAATTTGAATAGACATCTCCTTTCAGATAAACAAACACGCCTACCAACTTTTGTTTTTGTGTCACAACTCCTTGCTGGTACATGTTGACTGAAGGTACTTGTATGGACTGCTGTTTCAACTGTGCTGAGGAGTGCATTTGACTTTTCTTTATTTTCTAACAGAATACAATTTTCCTTTCTGTATGTGGAGCTGTGTTACATACTATCTTATGCTTGAGACACTGCACCTGGACATTAGCAAATCTTATACTGCATGCTGCAGTACATGGAATGTACAAAGAAATAATTTATGTCTGTTTTTAATTAAATCTGGCTCATGAGAACTTTAGTCCACCTCCGTAGATGAGTGGGCAGCGTGGATGACTGCCATGCGGAGGACCCAGTTTCAATTCCTGGAGCTGGTGGAAAGACTGGTACAGCGTGCACTCAGCCTTGTGATGCCAATTAAGGAGCTACGTGATAGAGTAGTACCAGCTCCACAGTCTGGAAAGTCAGCAAAACGGCTGGATGAGTGGTGTGCTTACTACATGTCCCACTCTCATCCTCATCATACAGCAAGGCAGAGGATGGCACAATGGCTGGTCAGTGTCGCTTGAGCTTTCACGGAGCTTGTGAGTGGGTTGTTTTGGTTGGTTGTTTTTTTAAAAAAAGGCTTTCCCTCTTAAGGAGGGGGCAGTGTTGCCCTTCCTCCCTCTCGAAACAGAGAAGGACCATAAATTTCACAGCAATAACAGTAATATTTCTATTACTAGTTGCATAGGAAAGATCTTGTAGTGCATGATTGCATTCGAGAGGAATGTGGTTCAAATCCCCATCTGGGTATTCAAATTTAGATTTTCTGTGGTTCCCTTCAAATGTTTCAAGAGTCATTTTAAGTTCTTAGTATTTCTGACTCATCCTTTATTTTGACAAGTGGTCAGTGACCAATAACATTGTGTCTAAATATTTTTAATACCACTCTTAATTTTGTCTTATATTAACAGGGTCCTGTGAAATTAATACCAATATATGTCGTTCCTGCTTATGTGTTGTTGTGTGGTCAAATGTGAATGAGACTGGGAGAGGATGAATTAGATTTTAACAAGGTATTTTACCTTTTAGAGTCTGAAATATAGACATTTTAACACATTCATCTCAAAATACTTCATGAAGACTGCAGATAACACCACTGTTTAGTGCCCAAGTTGCAAAATCATCGTAGTCATTAACAATGGTTGAGATGAATAACCTCCCACCCGTAAGATGACTACTGAGTGGCATGTAGGCACATAGAACAGAAAGGTAACTGTTTGACAGGATCTTCAAAAAACTCCTTTCATCATAGCAGAAAGCTTGAACACACAGATGTACACTTATTGGAGTCTGAAAAAGAATGAGAGTTTTATAATTTAGCAAAGTGACATCTGTACTTTTTGTGGGCTAGTCTACCATACAGCATTTAGTTTTACAGGTAAGTGGTGGTCTCTTCATTCAAGTTGTAGTGCTAGAGTAACTAGCTCAGAGGTTTCTCTCTAATGTTTTGAGCTCACATGGTGTTCTAATCAGTCTAGAGAACAGTCATAAATTGATTAATCCAAAACTAGGATAAGATTGTAGCTATTCGAGGAAATTAATTGATAGCACTGACTAGTTTGCCAATCTTTTGTGTGAAGATAGTAATAGTGAAAGAAGGTAGGAAGATATTAAATCCAACTACAGCGCACTTGATTTGTAGCCTTAATGAACACTGTAATTTTTTTTTTTTTTTAAAGCTGAAACTCTTACTTTTAACAGGTAGAAGTTGTCTTCCACAGCTGTTTAGCCAAATGCTGGGTTATTTGCAACATGTTGTTGAAGCAGAGATATATACAGTGAGATGATATAAAAGTGAATATATGAGAGTGAACACTGTTAACAACGAGCATACCTTACTACCATTTTTCTCCAAATTTGTTCTTAGTCCATAGAAATGGTGGTGTGAACTTTCCATTGGATAGAAAGAAAGCTGTAAGTGTGATAATTTGGGGATGTTTCCACTTTTTGTAATTTTTTTACGGCTCATACATAAATAGTGTGAACCATTCATTAGTGTAGCTTCATCATTGTGGAAAAATAGATAAAAGATAAAATGATCAAAATATATGTTAAAGGCTGAACAGTTTACTGAACATTGTCAATAACTGAGTGCAAATTATGATCAGTGCTATGCAATACATACATGGGTCAGAAAAACAAAGTGATCACCAGTTAGACACAGAAGGTACAATGTTTTTAGTTTGCCATTACCTGCACGCCCAGTATGGCCGCAGCAGCAAAAGTTGCTCAATTCAGTACTGAATTCCTTTGTATACTTCCTTTCAACCTGCAGTACTGAGTTTGCCTTTTCTACTCACTTTCACTAATAGGAGCAGAAATTCTTTTGTATTTTATTTTAAAAAATCTGTACATAATGTAACTGAATCGCAACAGTTACGTTAGTGTCGGTAATTGTCGCAGAGTGATATGCCAACAGTGAACACGACAGAAGGCACATCCAAGCTTCCTCTCTCATTGGCTGTTGTTATGGTAGCTCTTTTGTAAACAATTAGTTGTCAGTCACTTTGGTACTATGATCCAGGCATAGACGGAATAGAAATAATATAGCTTGCAAAAGGAGACTTGGCTTTCCCAAGTGGTCAGCAAATCAGCTAGGCCACAGGACTTTCCTTGCTTCAAAATGCTCATGAAGGAAACTGGTTTGTTATGTACACATTTTAATATTAGAGAAAGATAGAAAACTTAAATGACTGAAACTTTGCAGTATTCTGGGAGGAGAAATAAAGGAGATTTAGGTCATGTTTGAACTTAAAGTAGTGAATTTCATATTTTGAGATGCGCTGCTGGCATGTGAGATCTTGTTGTCTACTCATGGTTTCAGGTCCCTCTGACCACTTTCTGAACATACTCAAAACAGTAGAATGCAAACTGGTGACCAACATAATCATTTCCGAGATTCTTGTTCCCAGGTGCCATGCTATAATAATCACTTATGTCAGTGGATTTTCTCATTTGTGGCCTGTATAGTCATTTTAATGATTCCTGGTTAGTCTTTGCTCCACTTATCTACTTTCCTCACTGTGCAATGTGTGTGTAATGCCACTAGGTGGCATGGAATCTCATGGTGTGCAATGATCATAATGTTCTGGCCTAGCAGTCTATTTTCATTTAACAGATAATGCCAAAACATGTCACAGGTATGTAATTGTATGTACATGGATTTGCACAAGATAATTCTTAGGCTACTGTAGCCATGCATCATCAAACAGAAAGCAGTATCTACATCTACATCTACATGACTACTCTGCAATTCACATTTAAGTGCTTGGCAGAGGGTTCATCGAACCACAATCATACTATCTCTCTACTATTCCACTCCCAAACAGCGAGCGGGAAAAACAAACACATAAACCTTTCTGTTCGAGCTCTGATTTCTCTTATTTTATTTTGATGATCATTCCTACCTATGTAGGTTGGGCTCAACAAAATATTTTCGCATTCGGAAGAGAAAGTTGGTGACTGAAATTTCGTAAAAAGGTCTCGCCGCGACAAAAAACGTCTATGCTGTAA
Organism: Schistocerca gregaria; assembly: GCF_023897955.1. Classification (NCBI taxonomy): domain Eukaryota; kingdom Metazoa; phylum Arthropoda; class Insecta; order Orthoptera; family Acrididae; genus Schistocerca; species Schistocerca gregaria. Next base: position 131,660,890 of record NC_064931.1, on the reverse strand, counting down.
TGACTTCCATCCCAACTCGTGTATCATATCTGCCACACTCTCTCCCCTATAACGTAATAATACAAAACGAGCTGCCCTTTTTTTTGCACCCTTTCGATGTCCTCCGTCAATCCCACCTGGTAAGGATCCCACACCGCACAGCAATATTCTAACAGAGGACGAACGAGTGTAGTGTAAGCTGTCCCTTTAGTGGACTTGTTGCATCTTCTAAGTGTCCTGCCAATGAAACTCAACCTTTGGCTCGCCTTCCCGACAATATTATCTATGTGGTCCTTCCAACTGAAGTTGTTCGTAATTTTAACACCCAGGTACTTAGTTGAATTGACAGCCTTGAGAATTGTACTATTTATCAGGTAATCGAATTCCAACGGATTTCTTTTGGAACTCATGTGGATCATCTCACACTTTTCGTTATTTAGCGTCAACTGCCACCTGACACACCATACAGCAATCTTTTCTAAATCGCTTTGCAACTGATACTGGTCTTCGGATGACCTTACTAGACGGTAAATTACAGCATCATCTGCGAACAACCTAAGAGAACTGCTCAGATTGTCACCCAGGTCATTTATATAGATCAGGAACAGCAGAGATCCCAGGACGCTTCCCTGCGGAACATCTGATATCACTTCAGTTTTACTCGATGATTTGCCGTCTATTACTACGAACTGCGACCTTCCCGACAGGAAATCACGAATCCAGTCGCACAACTGAGACGATACCCCATAGCTCCGCAGCTTGATTAGAAGTCGCTTGTGAGGAACAGTGTCAAAAGCTTTCCAGAAATCTAGAAATACGGAATCAACTTGAGATCCCCTGTCGATAGCGGCCATTACTTCGTGCGAATAAAGAGCTAGCTGCGTTGCACAAGAGCGATGTTTTCTGAAGCCATGCTGATTACGTGTCAATAGATCGTTCCCTTCGAGGTGATTCATAATGTTTGAATACAGTATATGCTCCAAAACCCTACTGCAAACCGACGTCAATGATATAGGTCTGTAGTTCGATGGATTACTCCTACTACCCTTCTTGAACACTGGTGCGACCTGCGCAATTTTCCAATCTGTAGGTACAGATCTATCGGTGAGCGAGCGGTTGTATATGAGTGCTAAGTAGGGAGCTATAGTATCAGCATAATCTGAAAGGAACCTAATCGGTATACAATCTGGACCTGAAGACTTGCCCGTATCAAGCGATTTGAGTTGCTTCGCAACTCCTAAGGTATCTACTTCTAAGAAACTCATGCTAGCAGTTATTCGTGTTCCAAATTCTGGAATATTCCATTCGTCTTCCCTGGTGAAGGAATTTCGGAAAACTGCGTTCAATAACTCCGCTTTAGCGGCACAGTCTTCGATAACAGTACCATCGGCACTGCGCAGCGAAGGTATTGACTGCGTCTTGCCGCTTGTGTACTTTACATACGACCAGAATTTCTTCGGATTTTCTACCAAATTTCGAGACAATGTTTCGTTGTGGAACCTATTAAAGGCATCTCGCATCGAAGTCCGTGCCAAATTTCGCGCGTCTTTAAATTTTAGCCCATCTTCGGCATTTCGCGTTCTTCTGAACTTCGCATGTTTTTTCCGTTGCCTCTGCAACAGCGTTCGGACCTTTTTTGTGTACCACGGGGGAATCCGTTCCATCTCTTACCAATTTATGAGGTATGAATATCTCAATTGCTGTTGCTACTATATCTTTGAATTTGAGCCACATCTCGTCTACATTCGCATAGTCGGTTCGGAAGCAATGGAAATTGTCTTTTAAGAAGGCTTCTAGTGACACTTTATCCGCTTTTTTAAATAAAATTATTTTGCGTTTGTTTCTGATGGATTTGGAAGAAATGGTATTGAGCCTAGCTACAACGACCTTGTGATCACTAATCCCTGTATCAGTCATGATGCTCTCTATCAGCTCTGGATTGTTTGTGGCTAAGAGGTCAAGTGTGTTTTCGCAACCATTTACAATTCGCATGGGTTCGTGGACTAACTGCTTGAAATAATTTTCGGAGATAGCATTTAGGACAATCTCGGAAGACATTTTCTGCCTACCACCGCTTTTGAACAAGAATTTTTGCCAACATACCGAGGGTAGGTTGAAGTCCCCACCAACTATAACCGTATGAGTGGGGTATTTATTTGTTACGAGACTCAAACTTTCTCTGAACTGTTCCGCAACTGTGTCATCCGAGTCTGGGGGTCGGTAGAAGGAGCCAATTATTAACGTAATTCGGCTGTTAAGTATAACCTCCACCCATACCAATTCGCACGGAGTATCTACTTCGACTTCACTACAAGATAAACCACTACTGACAGAGACAAACACTCCACCACCAATTCTGCCTAATCTATCTTTCCTGAACACCGTCTGAGACTTCGTAAAAATTTCTGCAGAACTTATTTCAGGCTTTAGCGAGCTTTCTGTACCTATAACGATATCAGCTTCTGTGCTTTCTATTAGCGCTTGAAGCTCAGGGACTTTTCCAGCGCAACTACAACAATTTACAACTATAATTCCGACTGTTCCTTGATCCAAGCACGTCCTGTAATTGCCAAGCACCCTTTGACATTGCAGCCCATCCCACACTTTCCCGAGGCCTTCTAACCTAAAAAACCGCCCAGTCCATGCCACACAGCCTCCGCTACCTGTGTAGCCGCCAGCTGAGTGTAGTGAACTCCTGACCTATTCAGCGGAACCCGAAACCCCACCACCCTATAGCGCAAGTCAAGGAATCTGCAGCCAATACGGTCGCAAAACCATCTGAGCCTCTGATTCAGACCCTCCATCCAGCTCTGCACCAAAGGTCCGCAGTCGGTTCTGTCAACGATGCTGCAGATGGTGAGCTCTGCCTTCATCTCGTAAGCAAGACCGGCAGCCTTCACCAAATCAGATAGCCGCTGGAATCCAGAGAGAATTTCCTCAGATCCAAAGCGACACACGTCATTAGTGCCGACATGTGCCACCACCTGCAGCTGGCTCTTCATGGCATCCAGAAGGACCCTTTCCACATCAGGAATGACTCCTCCTGGAATGCACACGGAGTGCACACTGGATTTCTTCCCCTCCCTATCCGCCGTATCCCTAAGGGGCCCCATTATGCGCCTAACATTGGAGCTCCCAACTACCAGTAAGCCCACCCTCTGCGATTGCCCGGACCTTGAAGGCTGAGAATGATCCTCTGAAACAGGGCAGGAAACATCTGGCTCAGCCAGAGACAGTGCCTGAAACCGGTTTGTCAGACGCACCGGGGAGGCTTTCTGATCAGCCTCCGGGGACGCCTTTCGCTGCCTGCCATGCCTTGGAACGACCTCCCAATCAACCACAGGCGAGGGCTCAGCCCCAATGCGGGCAGCAACCGGGGCAACCACAGCGGCAGACTGATCTGGGGACAGACAGGACGAGGTTGACATCCCCGTGATACCCAAGTCCGGCTCCCCACAGTGGTGCCCATTGGCAACAGCCTCAAGCTGCGCGACCGAAGTCAGCGCCGATTGCAGCTGTGAGCGAAGGGATGTCAAGTCAGCCCTCATCCGAACACAGCAAACGCAGTCCCTGTCCATTCTAATCGATGTTGAACAACAGTTACTGAAACACGAGTCCGTGCCTAGATAACGCAATCGAAACACGCAAAGAATGTATCAACTAACCTGTACAAATGCCTAACGACTGCGCTACAATCTGCTGAATTTACGATTACAGTAACTAAAACTCGAAATTGCACCTCCTATACGAAACTCTCACGCAATTTAAATAAGAATCTACCAAGTAAATACTAAAGCGCGATGCTACAACTGTCAAATACTATAATACGCCCGAAATATATGAATTAAACAATGCAAGTACCCAAAAACACGCAAAGAAATTAATTAAACTATCTAACAAATAAGTAAGCTAGGGTTATACGACTTGCTGCTGCAGCTGCTTATCCAACGGCGGCAGGGAGCACAATCTCACACTTGCATACACTAATCACCTTACCGCATTGAAAATGTGCAGGAGTCTGATTTTATGCAATACTCACATTATTTGCCGTTATTAACAATGTTACAACCAAAGCCCAAAATCAGCCAAAGTGGGACCTGGCCAGCCAAGTTGTGAAGTGGCCAGGCCGGCCAATGTCCCACCTTTTTTCCTGGTTTCGGGATTCGGCCAGCCAGTTCGTGAAGTGGCTAGTGCCAATCACCCAAACTCCAAAGAAATGAGCAAAGCAGATTTGTTTGAACAATTTGAAATTGTGTAAGTCAGGAAATGGCCTCCATCATTGTAAGTTGACCGGCCTATGTCGGACCTTTTCTTGAGTCTGGAATCTGGCCAGCAAGTTTGCGAAGTGGCGTAGACAGATTGGACAGAATCGGAAGATAAATAAAGAGTGGATGAATATGTATAATTTCAAGCTGCATGCAGTCTATTTATTTTATCAATCTCACGTATAAAACATATAAACTTTATACAATCTATTCAATTTGTAACTCTTTTTCAAACAACTGGTATTCACTTACTACAACAAGTTAAGCTTTTATGACATTTGGAATTATACAATATTTTGTTATTTCTGCATTTGCAGCAATTTGTGGCGCATTTAGTAGATCAGTTGCATTGGTTGTATCCTTGGCCACTGTTCAGCGACTGTAAAGATGATGTGGTTCATAATTATTTTTCTTCTTTGGCCACAGATTCCAGCATGAGCAATATCTTGTGCAGAACAGAGAACTCATTTCTGTAGTATAGTTGCTTGAGAACACCATGTTCTGTTCCCAGTTAATAGACAGAGCCTTCATCGATCATGACAACTGCAAGAATGCTTCTGGGAGCATTTATATTTACTTATTTGCAGAAATTATTTTCAAAAAACTGTGATCATACAGAGCTATTTGGCAGCTGTCAAAGCAATCAGTTTAATTAAACTCATTATAATGAACCTTAAAATAATGCAGTTATCATTTCCTTGTCTGCTTTCACAGAAAAAACGCAATAATTGAAAGACAAGCCTTAAGTGGGCAAAGTAGGGAGGGGGGGGGGGGGGGGAGTTGCTCACGTAATTAACTGACGATTCCTTACAAAATCTGAAAGATCCACAAATACCAGGAAATATAAAAGTACTCACAATTAATCCAATTTGTCAGGAAGAAAAACAAGGCACAGACATAGGACCTTTTCCAAAAAGCAGCATCTACCATGTGCACGACACAGTTAACACTGAAAGTGAGAAAAGTGCTGGCTATTTCTCATTGTTGCCTCATCACAGAACGCTGTCCGATTTAGCCAGGGGATTTCACATGTGTGCAGTCACATTGCATTTTGCCCACGAGTCTCTGACCAATTCATGGAATGGCTGGACAAAGTTGGGTATATGAGATTCTTTCAAGTAGTTGGACTTTGGTCAATCCTTTCGGTCAAAGTGTGATATGATTGGGCAACTCCCGATCTGGCTGGTTTTTGGGCTTTGGCCATAACGTATGCGCCAATTGGATCAGCTAAGAAATTTGTTGCTAGAGTTGCAGGAAAATTCTTCTAAGGGAATCCTTCAGGCTGCTCTTTGTTACTGAAGCTTTCAAATTCGAATGAAAAGTGGCCATAATGACAGAATGAATACTTGGTTCCACATTGTTTTCAACATATGTTGGACATTTCAGTTCTTTTTGTGCAAATGATCGAGAGTGTAATGTGATTTGTTGTGTACTTCATTTGTCAAAGATAAAGGTATAATTTGATAACATAACTCAATTATTGCTTAGTGGAATATGGCAGATATCAGAAGTCATGTTCCCCTAATTCTTTTGAGCAGTATGTTTTATCTTGACCTACAACTTGTACCTTTGATTTACGTGAACCATTTCTTCACCAGTTACATTGAAGTATTTTCTATGCCTCTGTTCAGCTATGAAAAACTGATTTAGGTAATTGTGCAGGAACTAGGGATACAATGCCCAAACAAGTGAAGAACTGAAATTCTTCATCTTTATTTCCTATCAGTGGATCGAAATCATTTCCATTATTTTCTTGGATTTGGATGCAAGAAGGAAGATTAGGTTTTAATGTTCTGTTGATGACGAAGTCACTAGAGATGGCTCACAAGCTTGGGTTGAGGAAGGATGGCTAAGGAAATTGGGAGTATCCTCTTCAAGGGAACCATCCCTGTATTTGCCCTAAGGGATTTTGGGAAACCACAGAAAAACCTAAATGTGTTGGGTGCACAGGAATTTGAACTGCCTTCTTCCAAAGTCTTTCTGTAAATATGTAACACATATGACAGCTATGTGTTTAATGATAGAATTCACGCTTTTTCAGATCTCTCATCATCTGATTAAACCTATTGTCTTAAAAAGGAATTTTTTCCATTTTGCTCTGTTGGTGGAATTAATTTTGGAAGCTTTTATTGAAATGAAACACTTTCTGCACTGTAAAAGTAACTTCCAAAGGGAAAGTTTTGATGTAGAGCATTGGTATTTTAGAGAAACTGTATGTTGGCTGAACAGGATCAGCAGATAATTTTGGGTTTGATAATTATGTGGTTATATCAGTTACATGTTGTTAGGTCAGTTACATATTTTTCGTAGATCAAACAGCAAAGAAAACTGTAAGAATTCCTCAGTTTCTAATTGCTTTAGAGCTATTTCCTTTTCTGTCACTTACATAATTTGAAGTGAGTGGAGTATTTGAATCTCATAAAACCAGCCATTTGATTGTTGATGGTGTAACTTGTTTTATATAATTAAACATGTGTGAAAACAAGGATTTTGGTATTTCTGAATGTGTGCTATGCTCTTTTCTTTCAAATTGCAGCAAATGAGAAGATCAGGCAATAGTGAAGAAAATAAACGAATAATAATGGATTTGGATGTTGTATTAAAATCACATGATTGTCCATTTATTGTCCAATGCTTGGGATGCTACATTACTGAATCTGATGTGTGGATATATATGGAACTTATGGCAACATGTTTTGATAAACTTTTGAAAAGGCTTCACGAAGCTATACCAGAAGACATTTTGGGAAAAGTTACATGTGCAGTGAGTATAATTTTAAACTTTACTTCTTATTTGTAGATGCTGTCATTATCTCTGAGTAAATTTTCTGTTTGGGCATTTTGCAGTTTTGGATACTTGCTGTAATTTGCTTTTAGTTGCCTTTATTTATATTAGTGCACACTTAACATAGTGATTTACATGAAAATAATGGAGGGGAGGCAGCCAGTTACTTCAATTTCTCATAACTTCCTCTGATATCACTGCCAAGCCTACTATATGGGTTCTGTTTCCTTGCCAATATCTGGAAGGAATGAGAACATAAACTTTGTGTAGTTGAAAATGTTTGAAAATTACTTGCCTGTGTTGAAAATAGAAACTATTGGCAGTTTACCTCTTTTTATTTATTTATTATTATTATTATTATTTCAAAATGTGATATTGTGCAGCATTTATGATCTCCAAATGAAAAGGCACTTTCTTGCAGTGGTAGTCCAAGGGTGTTGGAAGCCTATTAATTAATAAATATCAGTTGTGATTTTGGAGGAGTGAGTGATCAATAATTTACACTACCCAAGCACATTGTTCTACAGTGATTTAATTTTGTTTTGAAAGGATTTTGTAATGTGATATTGCATGCCAGAAAAGATTTTAGCATCTCTAATAGGTAACTAAACCTTCATGACAAAGTTTGTTGCTCTTGCTGCTAACTGTTTTTCGTCATATTTTCTAGTGAACTTATAATCATGTTGTAGCAAATGTTCCTTTATTTCTTAAATTAATAGAAGACTGTGTCCGAGTGTGGTATCAGTGACTGGCCAAACATAATGTCTTAGCTGTTCTCAGTTTTATTACAGTGAAATGGAGTATTGAATATGAATTAACGCCTAGCCTGTGGTTCATAGAGATTGTTAAAGCTTTTATCTCGATTTCAGCAAAGTGTGTACCACCAGCCTATTAGAAACGTGGAATTGCTTCTGCTTACATCAGTGCTTGCTATATGTGAATTGTGCAGATCCCATTAGACTCATCAAAATAGCAAGAAATTCATAATTGAAAAGGGAGATGGAAAAGAAAATATCATACACAGAAGCTATTCTCAGCAGTTCTGGAGGAAGTTTTGTTTCCTCTAGAAGGAAAACTTACAGAGAATACATAGCAATGGAACAAATCACAATTTCCATTGTTTTGCTGATGAAATTGTTTTGATTACTTGTAGTATGATTATTAGAACAAATTAATACAGCTTGTTTATGGCTTGTGGAGTCTAAATATAAATGTAATACTCAGATAATGTACAGTTAAAAGCTGAAAAGGAAACTGTACAAAAATGACAATGAAGTCAAAGAAATTGTTTATGAGAATTTGTATTAAGGGCAGCTGAAGACATCTTATTGGGTTGACAGGAAATGAAGTAAACAGGAAGGTAAAAGTGGCTTGGTTTTGTTTTGGTAAAGTAAAGTGGTGTTGAAAAACTAAAATTCTTATGATTCATGTGTCAAGTTAGAATTTTGTGCCCAACTGGGATTCAAACCTTGCCTTTCTCAGCCACGTGCACTATGAATTACTCCAGTCCAGCACGTTTCATGGACAGATTAAAGGCTTTAGGTTGTTATTGGCTCATACCTGTACTCCTCCAGGTTCATATTTTGGTGTGACACACACTTTCAACTTGCTGCATACAACTATCGTAACAAAGGCTGTATTCTGCATAAAATAATGAAGTCAAAACTTCCAATTTTTCTGAAATAAAAAGTTTACAGTCAGTATATATTACCGGTTTTGGCATATGGCAGTGAAATATAGACTTTTAATTAAGAAATGAGGGTTGTACAGTGTGCATTGGAGACAAGCATATTTGGAATTACAAGGAGATAGGAAAACAAACAAATGGATCACAAAGCAGACTGATCTGGCAGACATAATTATGACACGTGAAAATTATTGGAGGTGAACAGGAAATGTAGCCATGTGACTGGGTGGTAGGTAGACTACAGAAGTTCTCTGCTGGATTCAAAGAGATAAGAAAACTGCTGGTTTCAGAAACATAAGAAAGGACAGGGCAACAACTTAATGGAAATTGTGTAGTTAACATTAGAAACATGGAGGAACAACACAGAGATCTGTAACTGAAGACTTCTGTGCAGAGAAAAGTAAAGAAAAGGCCATTATCCATGGGTGAATGTCAGTTTGCTGCTGCTGCTGCTGATACTCAGTTTAGTTGAATAAACATTAGAAAATTGTGGTTATGGAATGTTCAAGCAGCAGCAAAGTTTCAAAGCTCCCTGTAGGTTATATTATAATTCATTAAACATTGACAAGTCTAAAATTGTTGCAGTTCAGCATTGAAAGACTTGCTGTGTCATAGGTTTGCAGTCTTTTGTTACCAAGTACGGTATCATTTTATCTAACAGAATGAGGTCTTTTTGACCAACCCTCATGGCTTCACCTGTTAACTTGTGAAAAGTGACTGGGTTTATTACGAGCAGATGACCAGAGGAAATGAGTATGGAGAGGTCCTGAGTAGTTTTAGAAACACTGCCAGAACAGCTAGTCCCATGACTGGGGTTACCATTGTGCATGGTTTCTTATCCATTGATCACACAGAAATATGTGTGAGAAGTTCTGTAACTGTGTTCTCTTCCTGCATTAGTGCAGCTCCAGAACCTCACATTCTATCACAGTATCATCAACCCTGACATAACATAAATGTGTCTTGCACTCCTTTCAGATTTTAAAACTTTATCTCTAGTCGCTTTCAAAATTCCAGATCCTACACCAAACAAACGTGTCTGGAATCGGATATAAAAGCAGCTCCACCTTTACTGCAGCACTAATGTTAGCAGCTGGTACAGTCTTCCTCTGTAACAATGCAGATGTGCTCATTCATTGTAGTTTACCTGCTTTGCCACATATTTACCTATCATTACATGGTTTCTTTATTTAGCCCATGGCTGTTTGTAATAGTGAAGCTAAAACTGTATTCTAAGTAGTGTCAGTCATTGAGATTGTGTGATGATTACAGTTCAAGAATGTGAATGTTCCATCACGTTTTGGATGTACATCTGGGATAGTATTCTGTTGTTGTCATCGTCATCAGCCTGAAGACTCATTTGATTGAGCTCTCCATGCTACTCTATCCTGTGCAAGCGTCTTCATACCCAAGTATCTACTACAACCTATATCTTTTTGAACCTGCTGATTATATTCATCTTTTGGTCTCGCTCTACAATTTTTACCCCCCCCCCCCCCCCCCCCCAACTTCCCTTCAGTACTAAATTGATGATTCCTTGATGTCTCAGACTGTGTCCTATCAACCAATCCCTTCTTTTAGTCAAGTTATGCCATAAATTTCTTTTCTTCCCAATTCTGTTTAATACTTCTTCAGTAGTTACACAGTGTACCAAAATAATCTTCAGCATTCTTGAGTAGCATCACAATTCAGAAACTTCTATCATCCTCATGTATGAACTGCTAATAGTCCACATTTCTCTTCCATAAAATGCTACACTCAAGACAAATGTCTTCAGAAAAGATATCTGTATATTTAAATTATTCAATTCAACTGCTCTTTCAAGTCACTTGCTGTTTCTGGCATAATTATAATGTCATCAGCAAACCTCAGAATTTTTATTTCTTCCCTCTGAACTTTAATTCCTTCCTTCTGAGCTTTAATTGCTTCGGTCTGAACTTTAATTCCTTCGGTCTGAACTTTAATTCCTTCTCCAAATTTTTATTTGGTTTGTTTTACTGCTTGCTCAATGTACATATTTAATAACATTGGGGATAGGCGATACCCCTGTCTCACTCCCTGTCATACCTTTCGACTCTTAAAACTGCCATCTTGTTTCTGTACAAGTTAGTAATTGGGGGGTAAAAGTACACATTTTTTATTGTGCTAAATAAATATTTTTTAAACTTGGTGTAATATTATATCAGTTACACATCCAACACCAAGTTCGACATCTTGGTAACATTTTGTAGAAGTTCCATTGTCATCTGATTATTGTTAAAGGAGTAATTAAATTTTTCCTAAAAAATAGTTTTGTGTAATTTACTCCATACTGTGTGGTGCAGAAGATGCAGGCCTGGGCCAAAAGTAAGAATTGCTGATTTGTATCCCCTACTCAAAAAAAAGATTGCAAATAAATACATGGAAAAACAAATTAGGAACACGGTGTTTTTGACGAATTAAAAAAGTAAATCTCATATTGATCTGACACTAAGGCTGAAAAAAAAAAGGGTTATTGACTTTTGCACTATTGCTTGTCCTTCCTCCAATTAAAAAAAAAAAAAAGAAAAAGAAAAAGAAAGAGGATATTGAAAGCTTATAGCTGCCAGTAAGGGTACAGAGTTTAGAGTTTATCTAATTTTTAAATACATTTAGATTCACATAACATTCAGTCAAACCTATATAAATTTTACATCAAAAACATACAAAAGTGACTTACTGAATTTTCTCCACCTGTAAGCATCCAGAATAGAACTGAGGACATGATGATATATACGCTGCCTCGTGGACGAATGGTGGACTTCTGCTTTAGGGACCTGAAGACATTATGCATACTTTTGATCCCTATAACCTTTCGCCTGCTATATTTTACACCTACTAGCTTCAGAATTTTGAAAAGTGTATTCCAGTCAACATTGTGAAAAGATTTCTCTTTGTGTACAAAAGCTATAAATGTAGGTTTAAAATTGATAGATATAGGTTTGTCTTTCTTTAACCTATGTTCTAAGGTAAGTCATAGGTTTTCCAACATTTCTCTGGAACCCAAACTGATCTTACCAAAGGCTAGCTTCAGTTTTTGCAGTCTTCTGAAAATGATTTGTTCCAGTATTTTGCAACCATGACTTATTAAAATTATAGTTTGGTAATATTCACATTTTTCAGTACCTGATTGTTTTTGGGACTGGAATTATTACTTTCTCCTTGAAGTCTGGGGGTGTTTTTCCTGTCTCATGTATCTTGTGCACTAGGTGGAATAGTATTGTCTTGACTGGCTTTCCCAAGCGTATCAGTAGTTTTGAGGGAACATTAGCTACTCCATGGGCCTTGTTTCTGCTTAGGCTTTCCAGTGATCTGGCATATTCGTCCATTAATGTCGTATCTCCTGTGTCATCTACTTCCTCTTCCTTGTCTGTAATATTTCCTTCAGTTTCATTTCCCATTTCTCTATACATTCCTTTGACCTTTCAGCTTTCCATTCTTTGCTTAGTACTAGTTTTACACATAGGCTCTTGATGTTCATATAGCTGCTTCTTTTTTTCTCAAAAGGCCTCTTTAATTTTCCTGTCATTAGTATCTATCTTTTTCTTAGTTATACATGCTTCTCTTGACTTACATTTGTCCTCTAGCCATTCCTGCATAGCCATTTTGTACTTCCTATCAATCTCATTTTGTAGACGTTTGTAGTCCTTTTCACCTGCTTCATTTGATGCATTTTAATATTTTCTCCTTTCATAAATTACATTCAGTATCTCCTATGATACTCAAGGATTTCTACTAGGCCTTGTCTTTGTATCTATTTGATCCTCTGCTGCCTTCACTATTTAATCTCCCAAAGCTACCCATTTGTATTTGCTGTATTCCTTTCCCATGTTTCAGTCAATCGCTGCCTAATACTCTCTTTGAAACTCACAATAATCCCTGGTTCTTTCAGCTTATCCAGGCCCTTAATGTCCTACCATTTTCAAAATTCTTCAGTTTTAGTCTACAGTTCATTAATCAATAAAGTGTGGTCAGATTCCACATCTGCTCCTGGAAATGTCTTACAGTTTGAAAACTGGTTCGGACTTCTCTGATTTACCATTATATGATTGATTGATTGATTGATCTGAAAGCTTCCAGTCTTCAGGTCTTTTCCATATGTACAACCTACTTTCATGATTTTTAAATCAAGTGTTATGGTCATTAAATTATGCTCTGTGCAAAACTCTATCAGGCGGCTTCCTCTTTCATTCATTTTCCCCAGTCAGTATTCTCCTATTATTTTTCCGTCTCTTCCTTTTTCTAGTATTAAACTGCAGTCCCCCATCACACTTTAATTTTCCTTTCCCTTAAGAACTGGAACAATTTTTTTTATCTCATCATACTATATTTCAATCTTTTCATCATCTGCTGAGCTAGGTGGAATGTAAAAATGTACTGCTGTGATGGATGTTGTCTTTGCTACAATAATATGTTCACTATGCTGCTCATAGTAGATAACCTGCATTCCTATTTTTTTAAATCATTATTAGACCTACTCCTGCATTACGTCTATTTGATTTTGTATATATCACCCTGTACTCACCTTACCAGAAGTCTTGTTCAACCTGCCACCAAACTTCACTAATTCCCACTGTATCAGACCTTCAACCTATCCATTTCCTTTTTTGAATTTTGTGACCTACCTACCCAAATAAGGGATCTAACATTCCACACTCCAGTCTGTAGACTGTTTTGTTTTTCATGATAACGTCCTCCCGAGTAATCCAAATCGAGGACTATTTTCTTCTGGAATATGTTACCCAGGAGGGTGCATCATCATGTAACTGATCCTCCTGAGTAATCCCTGCCTGGAAATCCAAATGGAAGACTGTTTTCTTCTGGAATATTTCACCCAAGAGGATACCATCATTATTTAACTGTACAGTACGTCTGTATGCCCTCAAAAAAAGTAATGCCTCTTGCTTTCGATTTTTCGTAGTGCAAGCACAGCAAGGTCACGTTGGCAATACTTCAAGAAACAACTGTGAATGCTCATCAGTTTATGATGTGGTCTTAATGGTCCCACACATGAAAGTGGTGGTAAATTTTGGTACTGGAAAGCCATGGGTGGAATACAAATCATGGAAGGAGTAAAGGAATTGCTTACCATATAGTTGAGGAGTCTACACCCACATAAACAAGATTGAAATAATTAAGCCTTTGGACAATGCCCATTTTCAGAATCAACTTGGAAAAACACAAAGATATATGTACACACGTTTGCTCACATTATGTCATCTACTAAATCTGCTTTAAATTCTGCACAGCCTTCTATGGCGGTATGACCACCAAACAGTTGTCCAGCTGAATGAATGGTCACTTGCAAACTGTGACCAAGAGCAAAATTGACCATCCAGTAGCAGAACATGTTGTTGAGCTCATTGTGCAAGGAACTTAGAATAGGATGTTAGAGTATGCCAGGCTTTTGCACCACCATTGGTCAGTGATATGTTTACGTCACCAGACAACCAGAATTTTCCAAGCCATTCTGACACCGAGCACTAACAGAAAGTATAGTTTTCCATGTGTTTTTCTCTTATGTGGTTTAGAGTTCACACTGTCAAATCTAGCATTATTTTAAAGAATTATGTGTGTCACAACAGAAAGTAAAACATTAAGTAATCATAGCAATGACGACAATGTATGCACTGTGCAAACGAAGCTGTTTGTCATTCGTGTTTATGGTACAAGCACATATTGTACAATTTGCATCTTTCTTTGTCTAGGCCAAGTAGGGACCATGTCAATTCAACTGTATCTTTTTCTGGCCTTTCACTGTTGCCCAATGCTGCTGCATTTATTTTGGTTGTTGTTCTTTTCTCTCTTGGGTCCACACCTTCCCTCTTTTCAGATTCAGTGTTTTGTGGAAACTTTTGTGTGTTCATAGTTTTTCCTTAAGCAAATCACACTCCTGGATATCTTTAGGAGAAATTGACAGTTGTTGTAGATCTTTTCCAACTTATGTGAACCATGCCCCTTGGGTTTTCTTGTCTTAAAAGTACGTTAATGTCCTTGGGCTCATTAATGTCACATGGCCATAAAAGACAATTCTTTTCCAAATGGTGTAACTTATCATCTCCATGTGGTTATATAGTTTGGGGTTCTTTTTCCTTGTTAGGACACAGGATTTTTCTCAGAATCTTTCTTTCTTTGGCCTTTGATTTCTCCATTAGAACTTTCATGTGCATTGTAAGAGCCACTGGACAAATAACACTGCAGTAGTGTCTGATTTTGGCACTTAAGGATATCAATCCCTTATTATAGGTAAGCCTATTTCCACTTTCTTAATGTGTGACATGAAACTTACTTTCTCTGATAGTTTAGTCACTATCCATTCACCTATGTATTTAAACTTTCCTGATTGCTTAATGTTCCCTTGTCTGATCTCCAATTCTCTTGGTGCTGATTTTAGGTTTGCCATGCGGTGCGTCTTCTCAAAGGAGATTTGAAGCTGCCTGTTTCTTCAGTTGGTTGTTTTGTTGCCATATCTATGGAGTCTAAAAAAATCACTAGATCATCAGCATAGACTAGACTGTTGATTGTAAAATTCATATACCTGTAGCCTAGGCTCACTCCCATTTCTACTCCTGAATTGCTCATTTCTGTCCACCAGTATTGGATGCCTCTTTCTACAACACAGTTGAAGAGCGTAGGTGACAATCCATCTCCATACCTCATTCCTGTCCTGATTTCAAAGACATTAGAAATTTCTTCGTGCAGCTACACTTTGGAAGTGTTGGTCAAGGTTTGCTGTAGATAGGCTTTTGTTGTGTTATCTAAGCTAAACTCTTCAAGGATTTGAATAGGGTGGTTCAATCAATTGAGGCATACATCACCACAAATTCCGTGTTTCTAAGATATGAAAGGATGGACGTTAGATTCATAATCTGCTCAGCGTGAGTGCCCCTTCCTGAAACCCCCATTGTATTCAATTTGTTGTACCACCATATTCTGTAGAGCTTTTGAGAGGATCATGTAAGTACGTAGTAGGAGATAGATGCCTCAGTTGTTGTTCACAATTGTTCTGTCTACTTTCTTACTAATTACAGTAGAGGTCCAGCCACTTAGAAGCTTATCACTTTCCCAAATCTCTTGAATAGTTGCTACAAGTTTATTGATTGCCTTATCCCCTGCAGGCCACTGCAGTTCAGCACTTATCAGATCATCACCCAGTGCCCTGTTGTCCTTCAGTGGGTGGATGATCTTCCTCATTTCTTTCTCTATTGATGGAGGAATCTGAATGGATGTTTAGATTGTTTTCATAAATGAATGCAATCTATGGAGCCTTTCAGTTAAGCAGACATACAAAATAACTTCTTAAAATCTGGCAATTATTTTTGTCACTGTGTGCTAGTTTTTCTTTGGATTCTTTGAAATGTGATTTGGAGTGTTTTGTTTGTTCAGATTTTGTTTAGGTTTTATAGATGTTACAAGGTGTGACTGGAAAGTTTTAAGAATGGATCCACTACTGCTTACTGGTTTGGTGGGAAGGTACATGGAGGATGAGAAGTGAGTCATTGCCTTGTCCTTGAACACCCTTTGACAGGAAACTGCATTTCCTTTATCCAGTTTGTTGTGGCAGCTGGTTGAGTGTGTGTCTGTTAGGGCTTGTTGCTGGATTCTGTCTGTATGAAAATTGACGTAAAAACGGAGCAACAAGTTTGTCTGAAATTTTGTTTTAAAACTGGGAAATCAGCTTCGAAGACTTACGAACTATTAAAAACAGCTTTTGGAGATAATTGTATGAGCCAGTCAAATGTTTTTGTCTGGTTCAACAGATTTAAAAGTGGTCTCAAATCATTTGAAGATGAACCACAGTCCGGCCGTCCTTCCACCTCAAACACAAATGAAAATGTGAAAGTTCATCACTTAGTGTGCTCTGATCACAGAATTACAATTAGAGAGATGGCTGGTGAACTTAATTTAAGTTTCTATGCAGTTCAGTCAATTTTAACTGAAGATCTGAACATGCGTTGAGTGTCCGCAAAATTCATTCCAAAAGTGTTGTCAAGTGACCAGAAACAATACCGACTTGAAGTGTGCCAAAAACTGATGAATCAGACTAAAAATGACCCAGATTTGTTAAATAGGGTAATTACAGGTGACGAATAATGGGTATATCCTGAAACCAAAATGCAGTCTTTGCAGCGGAACACTCCAGCTTCCCCACGACCGAAAAAAGCATGGCAAAGTCTGTCGAAGCTGAAGACAATGTTGATGATTTTTTTTTCGATTCTACCAGTATTGTGCATCATAAATTTACTCCTGGAGGACAGACAATTAACCAGGAATACTACAAATGTGTCCTTGATCATTTGTGCGAAAAGATGCGGAAGAAAGTGTCTGCATTGTGGAAAGGCAAATTCAAAATTCCTGTGCTTCCACAACCACCATATTCCCCTGATTTGGCCTCTGCGAACTTCTACCTGTTTTGTAAACTGAAATTTTCACTGAAAGGGAAGCGATTTGACTCGATTGAAGAGATCCAGGAAAATACGGGAGTGTATGTAACACACTTCAGGGAAAAAATTTCCAGGAATGTTTCCAAAAGTGGAAACACTGTTGGAGTTGGTGTGTTCAGTCAGAAGGGGACTATTTTGATGGAGATGCAGCACAGTAGCATGTAAGTACCACCATTGTACAATTTCAAGCCCATTCTTAAAACTTTCCAGTCACACGTTGTACGTGTGTTATTTTTCTGGAAGTCTTGCTCAGCCTGTACCTGATGTATGCTTCACAGGCCAGATGGTTTGAGGAAATTAGCTCTGTTAGCTTAATTTTTCTGTCAATTCCATTTCTGACAAATAGTCTGTGTTAGTGTATTACTGTATCACATTCATTATCCCACCAATCAAGCTTTCTTCATTTCATGAGTGAGACAGTCTCCGTTGCATTAGGCATATACAGTGAATAAAATGAGTATGATCTCCAAACTTTTATATAAAGGTGATGCAGAAATTTTAACTCAGCATTGTTAAAATTAACATAAGAGCAAATTTCTTTTTGGAAAAGCTCTCTTCATTGCATCTCTATTAGTTCATTTATCTAAATACATTATGTGGATAAAAGTTCTTTTTCTGAAATATAGCTCAATGATTTTCTTGTCCACTTCAGAAAATTTTAGATGTATAAGAGCTGCTAAGATTTCCATTACAATAGGAAGTATTTGACGAAATAAAAAAAAAATGGAAATAATATGTAGCTCTGATATTGTGGAAAAAAACTAAATGATGAATCAGTGTAATTTATTCACCTTTGAAACTTGAGAAAAGTACTTTATGTTTACCTGCTATTTGCCAAACAAATGTCAAAGATTCTGAACATGAATGAGAGGTTTTTTTTAGTCCGAAGCACATCAGAGGTATGTTGTCTGTATCTAAAACAATTCTTCTTCACCTACAGTATCACAGAATGAGTTACCAGTCGCTATGCTTCATAACTAAGTTTCTCCTGGAAGTTTTATGTAGTTTTCAGCTGCAAAATATCACTTGCTGCTTTAACTGAAAAACACAGAAATAAAAATACTTATTTTTCTCACATTCCTAGTGAACATTAGTTGGTCATTTATGATATACAGTAAGTGAATGTATGTGATGAAAAAAATTTCTGGCGTTGAAGATGATCTTCTGTTATATTCTTTGTGACCAGCGTATGTCAAGTGAGGTCAAGAAGAAAATGATTCTCTGACAATTTAAGCAAATGTGAAAAAATAATACAAGAGTTTTGTGCTGTTTTTCACAGGTTTTGAAAAATATGTTAGTGTTACGGATACCCTGCCTCATTTCTCTGCTTCCAAAGCTTTTCTTCCATGTCACATATAATACTTGTAACATGAAGCCAGCTTCTTCAATTTATGTTATGTTTTTCTGCAACAAATTGTTCGTCATTATGTCTTCAGGATGGTAGTACACTGGTGACTCAACTTCAGAAATCACTGTGAACCATGACTATGTGCTCAGTGTTTTCTACCCTCAGTATATTACATAGCTGGATGAATCTTAACTTATAATGTTCATTCTATCCAAACTTACGACTGCCATTGCCTCAAACTGGAAAAAAAAAAAAAAAAAAATATGACTTGGCTTTCATTTAATACAGTACTCAAAGTTTCTGATTGCTTAATCTTCATTTCTAGAATGTGAAACAGCAGATAAAAACTAAAAATATTCTTCAGACCAGCATATGCTTTGAGAGACACCAGTCTTAGAGTAAAAGTATTTGTTATGACCTTTGAGTTACACTGTACACTTTATTTTTTATCAGACATTAAAGTAGGGTTTGATTCTCGGAGACAGTGTAGCCTTCACAGCTGTACTTACATGAAGGCTGGAACTTAAGTAGTGGCAACTATTTATTCACAACTGATACAAAAGAGTTACATGTTTGCACCTGTTACTTTCCTGCAAAGTAGTCACCAGCACTGTAGAACACGTTGCTAGCGATGTGGAAGGCGTAGTATACCATTAGCAGAGCCTATTCTGTTGATGGTGCTAGTGGAGTGGTCTACTACCTGTCAAATCTCTGGAACAGTTCTGAAGCGAATGGTTTCTTCATCTTCAGAATCAAATCAAAGTCACAAGGACTTAAGTCGTATTACTGTTTGTTTTTGTGAAAGAAGCGGTGACACTTCCTGCGTAACCCACCCATCATTTTGCATGACAATGCGCAGGCGCATACAGCACAAGCTGTGGCTGCTCTGTTCTCTCGATGGGACTGGGAAGTACTGTACCACCCACCATACTCCCCGGACGTAAGTCCTTGTGACTTTGATTTGATTCCGAAGATGAATGAACGACATTTGCTTCAGAACTGTTTCAGAGATTCGACAGGCAGTAGACCACTCCATTCACACCATCAACAGAACAGGCTCTGCTAATGGTATACTACACCTTCCACATCACTGGCAATGGATTGTACACAACGTTGGTGACTACTTTGAAGGACAGTAACAGGTGCAAACATGTAACTCTTTTGTATTAGTTGTGAATAAACAGTTGACACTATTGAAGTTCCAACCCTTGTACATTATTTTTTCTTGACAAAAGTTATTGACTTTTTGAAAGATAACATGTATGTTTTGACTTTTATCATAGAAGCAATTATGTCTTCCACTAAAGTATTTATAGTTTTCCCAGCCCACTTCTTCAGACTCTTAATTTCATGAGCTTTGGTTGACAGGGTAGGCTCACAAGACTGTCTTGTGTACAACTAGAGCCTGCCGCTTCAGATCTGTTTCCATTCCAGTGTTTTGTCACGTGGCCATACCATTTTACTAGTCAAGCAGATCCAACAATTCAGTTTTAAGTCCCATTTGCAATAAGTGTACATATGTTCAAAACAGATTCTTGCATTGTTGATATTGATTTTGTTTCCTTGTTTACAACAAGATAGTTACTTACAGTGAACCTTTGTCTTTTCGAAAGTTCTACATCCATTGTTACTGTAAAAGCGTAATATTATGTTTTTATTCATTTACTTACTGATTCTACACCTATACTCCACAACTTATAGAACATACAATGTAATCAAAAAATTATTTACTATTGGAATACACAGTACGTTATGAGTTACAGATGAAAAAACAAATGAAAAATATCACTATCGAAGGCGTGCCTTTTATATCGGTATTTCTGTAGTTGCTTAGTGATTTCACACTTCACAAGTCTTGGTAATATACAGAAGCACAGGAAGCAGAGATACATCCTTCTGCACGACATGCCAGACTACAATGGCTGCTTTATCTGGACACAACCCCGCTCCCCCCTCAAATATCAGCATCTGTGAATTACATAGATGGGAACTGTCCTTGTCCTTACAACATACCACCTGATCCTGCAATCCTCTTTGCTTCAATCTTAGTTAGCCCCTATCCCACATCATCACTAGTAATATTATTTGTCAATAGTTATGTTAAAATTTAATCTTCCTTCCTTCCTAGTTCCACACCCTCCTCCATCCCTCTCCCCATATTTCCCACTTCAATCCATTACTCTACACTCACATTTTTCTCTCTATGCCCTCCTCCTTACTCCCCACCCCTCTGTCCCCTCTCATCACCTCCCTACCCCTTCAACTCAAACTAACTTCCCTTGCCTGCATCATGGCTAGCTCACTGGTACCACATTCCTATCCCACTCTTGCTGCTTCTCACTGCCATCAGCCTCCCTTCATCTCCCTGCCTCCTTGCCCCTTCACCCACTCCACTGACTCAGCTCTTCATCCTAGTCAGTCTGCTATGTCAGGACAATGTAGCTAGCTAGGAAAATGTAACTATGCATGTATGTGTGTGTGTTTTGTTCAGTCTGAAGACAGACATTGCCCAAAAGCTTAGTTACAATTTCGGTGTCATTTATGTTCTTGTCAACTGCTCCAAGCCTCAACTATACAGTGAGTGGATACTTTATTCCTCCTCTTCTGAATTGTCTATATTTTGTAACCATTTTCCATATAATTTTTAGTTTTAAAAATTAAGCAATTTGTAATATTGAAAGTAGGTTCACATTAATAAGTGTTAATTAATAAAAAATATATGCTGTTACATTATAGATCTTGCTTTATTAAATAAGAAATTCTTTTGTTATTTTAATGTAATAATTTATTTTTTTACAGACAGTCAAGGCACTACACTACCTGAAAGAGACACATGGTGTTATTCACCGTGATGTCAAACCTTCCAACATATTGCTGGATGAGAAAGGAAATGTTAAACTCTGTGATTTTGGAATATCTGGACGCTTAGTTGACTCTAAGGCTAAAACAAGAAGTGCAGGCTGTGCTGCATATATGGCAGTATGTGTCTTGCTTATTTTGTGTAGTATGAC
Source organism: Schistocerca gregaria (assembly GCF_023897955.1). Classification (NCBI taxonomy): domain Eukaryota; kingdom Metazoa; phylum Arthropoda; class Insecta; order Orthoptera; family Acrididae; genus Schistocerca; species Schistocerca gregaria. The sequence continues at coordinate 131,639,353 of NC_064931.1, read as the reverse complement.
AGTATATTTCATTTATTACTGACTGTTTTTGTTGAGGATGGTACAAGAACTATTAACAAATATATTATAGTGTAATATTTCACTTGTTTATTAATAAATGACTAAATGATATTATTAACAACTTAGACGGTCTTGCCTCTGTTCTGTCATCAGATTTTTGAACAATGATACCTTCTTAATTCATAACATTGAGGCTTTTTTTCAGATTATTGAAAAGATCCTTTTATCTTAAGTAGTGTTGCTTACTACAATATTATTTAATCTGCTTAGTGGAGTTGTTTCATGTTACTTTCATGATATAATTTCAAACCATACCTTACAGAAATAAACATTGTATCAAGATGCATGGGTACTAAGCAGATGCGTTTTAATCACTTGTAATATCCTTTCAGCCTGAACGGATAGACCCACCAGATCCCACAAAGCCAGATTATGATATTCGAGCAGACGTGTGGAGTTTAGGAATAACACTCGTGGAATTAGCGACTGGAACATTTCCTTACAGAGACTGTAAAAATGATTTTGAAGTACTTTCAAAAGTATTACAGGATGAACCACCATCTCTTCCTGTAGACAAAGCCTTCAGTGAAGAATTTCGTGAGTTTGTTAAAAGCTGGTAAGTCTATTATGAACTTTTATTTACTTTTCTGTCAAAAACTAGAGAATTTATGATAAGTGGCTTGTTTTCTGTAATGTCAGACAAAAAATTGCTGCTTCTTGGAAAGTCATTAGGGAGTGTGTTTTAATGTAAACAAATTTTGCAGGACATTGGTGTACTCACAGCACATTTAAATTTTTTCAGCTTAACGAAAAATTATAAAAACAGACCGAAGTATAAGAAATTGTTGGAACATCCTTTCCTGAAAAAATACGAGGTTGCTCAAGTTAATGTAGCTGCTTGGTTTGCATTAGCAATGCAACAGTGCAGTTCTAATTCTCCAGTTAGAAGGTAATTTTTCTTAGAATATTATCTTTGTATAGTAACTTAAAATATACAGGGTGAGCACAAAGTCTTGCCCTGATTATAACAATTTATTACAGAATAACCGTTTGACATAATAATTTACATTTGATGCTGTTACATAGGTTAGTGTTACAATTTTTTTTAAGACCACTTACGTTAGTAAACCTCAACGTGTGCTCCCTTGGTAGCTCGGAGAATGTCGAGGCGGTATTCCAGTTCCCGCCAGGTGTTTCATAACATGTGAACATGTGTTCTGTCACAGTATCCACAGCAGCTTGTATCCTAGCCTTCAGTTCATCGACGTCAGCAACTGGTATGACAAAGACTCTGGCATTGATATAGCCCCAGGAAAAAAAGTCAAGGGGCATAATGCTTGGAGAGGGGAGTAACGTCCAGATTGGTGGATTGGAAGGAATGGTCCAACACCCTGGCCACCCCGCTCTCCAGACATTACGCCCCTCCACTTCCCCCCCCCCCCCCCCACCCTTTTTTTGGGGGGGAGGGGGCTATATCAAGGACAGAGTCTTCGTCATACCAGTTGCCAATGTCGATAAACTGAAGGCTAGGATACAAGCTTCTGTGGGTACTATTACAGAACACGTGTTACGAAACATCTGGCAGAAACTAGAATACCACCTCGACATTCTCCGAGCTACCAAGGAAGCACACATTGAGGTTTATTAATGTAAGTAGTCTTACAAAAAAAAAAAAACTAGTAACACTAACTTATGTAACGGCATCAAATGTAACTTATTATGTCAAACAGTTATTCTGTTATAAATTGTTATAATCAGGGCAGGACTTTGTGCTCATCGTGTAGTTTTCAGCTCTTTTTCATGTTAAAGTTAGTTTTTTATACTAGCTGTTTATCATGAAATATAACAGTAATGATCTTATAGGCTGTGAAGAAGTACCCATTATCCGATAATAAAATCTTTAGACATATAAGTTAAACCATCACCAAAAAAAATGAAGAGTTGCATGTTCTTATATTCATGTATAGTTTCTTTTCACAATTGATTCACACCATCTGTTGATATACAGCTAGAATAGGCTGTAATGTGATTCATAATAAATGAAATTTTCATTGTGAATTTAATACATTTATTGAACATTGTGCCAATGACTTCCCAAGTATACAGCCTGGTAGCATTTTCTTTATGACACAATATTCTGATTACAAATCTTCTCATCATCAGGTACTTTCTGTCATGTTTGGAAAGAAACTGGAGAAGACATGACATGGTGTTGAAATATTATGCCATAAAAACACTTCCACAGCACTCTATATATGCAAATTCATCATTGAACTGCAGCATTGTTGAGATGACATGGAAAATTCCTTTCATTCACCAAGTTCTATCTGTTAAATAAAATAAAAATAATTTTTACAGACAGTAGAGCTAAATTTAACACCAATAAATACTTCAAATATCCAAGGATCGTGGAATATTTTCACAGTACGTTGTAGAGGGTAAGTTAAACCAATCAAGTGACCAATACACAAGGAAAAAAATCTTGAAACACATTCCCAAACTACACTGGTGCCCAAAATAAAAGCAACAAAGTGCTATCTCCCTGTCATGTGTCTAATACACAATGTAATCATACAAACTATCAACCAGGTGTCTATACGATCGTGTTCTGCACAGAAGACGGCATTCCAGTCAACAGACAATCATGCCAGTGACGACATCAGGGCACCTCTGAAATGAAGCAGTGTTGCCGGTTAGCCCCACATCCTCAACTACTGTGTACACAGTCACAGTCGGTGCAGTATGGCACAGAGAAGGTGCCTACTGGACTCTTTGCAGTAGAGGGCCAGAGAAAGAAAGAAAAAAGGACAGTCGCAAACTGATGTGGCCTGATAGTTTAGTGTGAATTGTTCTGTTGCTTCTCAGATGTAGTGGCAGTGTGTTTTTGTTGTTGTTGTGGTCTTCAGTCCTGAGACTGGTTTAATGCAGCTCTCCATGCTACTCTAGCCTGTGTAATCTTCATCATCTCCCAGTACTTACTGCAACCTACATCCTTCTGAATCTGCTTAGTGTATTCATCTCTTGGTCTCCCTCTACGATTTTTACCCCCCACGCTGCCCTCCAATGCTAAATTGGTGATCCCTTGATGCTTCAGAACATGTCCTACCAAACGGTCCCTTCTTCTTGTCAAGTTGTGCCACAAACTACTCTTCTCCCCAATTCTATTCAATACTTCCTCATTAGTTATGTGATCCACCCATCTAATCTTCAGCATTCTTCTGTAGCACCACATTTCGAAAGCTTCTATTCTCTTCTTGTCCAAACTATTTATCATCCATGTTTCACTTCCATACATGGATACACTCCTTCCAAATACTTTCCGAAACGACTTCCTGACACTTAAATCTATACTTAATGTTAACAAATTTCTCTTCTTCAGAAACGCTTTCCTTGCCATTGCCAGTCTACATTTCATATCCTCTCTACTTCGACCATCATCAGTTATTTTACTTCCTAAATAGCAAAACTCCTTTACTACTTTAAGTGTCTCATTTCCTAATCTAATTCCCTCAGCATCACGCGATTTAATTTGACTACATTCCATTATCCTCGTTTTGCTTTTGTTAATGTTCATCTTATATCCTCCTTTCAAGACACTGTCCATTCCGTTCAACTGCTCTTCCAAGTCCTTTGCCGTCTCTGACAGAATTACAATGTCATCGGCGAACCTCAAAGTTTTTACTTCGTCTCCATGAATTTTAATACCTACTCCAAATTTTTCTTTTGTTTCCTTTACTGCTTGCTCAACATACAGATTGAATAACATCGGGGAGAGGCTACAACCCTGTCTCACTCCCTTCCCAATCACTGCTTCCCTTTCATGTCCCTCGACTCTTATATCTGCCATCTGGTTTCTGTACAAATTGTAAACAGCCTTTCGCTCCCTGTATTTTACCCCTGCCATGTTTAGAATTTGAAAGAGAGTATTCCAGTCAGAATTGTCAAAAGCTTTCTCTAAATCTACAAATGCTAGAAATGTAGGTTTGCCTTTCCTTAATCTTTCTTCTAAGATAGGTCGTAAGGTCAGTATTGCCTCACGTGTTCCAATATTTCTATGGAATCCAAACTGATCTTCCCCAAGGTCGGCTTCTACTAGTTTTCCTATTTGTCTGTAAAGAATTCGTGTTAGTATTTTGCAGCTGTGGCTTATTAAACTGATTGTTTGGTAATTTTCACATCTGTCAACACCTGCTTTCTTTGGGATTGGAATTATTATATTCTTCTTGAAGTCTGAGGGTATTTCGCCTGTCTCATACATCTTGCTCACCAGCTGGTAGAGTTTTGTCATGACTGGCTCTCCCAAGGCCGTCAGTAGTTCTAATGGAATGTTGTCTACTCCTGGGGCCTTGTTTCGACTCAGGTCTTTCAGTGCTCTGTCAAACTCTTCACGCAGTATCCTATCTCCCATTTCGTTTTCATCTACATTCTCTTCTATTTCCAGAATATTGTCCTCAAGTACGTCACCCTTGTATAGACCCTCTATATACTCCTTCCACCTTTCAGCTTTCCCTTCTTTTCTTAGAACTGGGTTTCCATCTGAGCTCTTGATATTCATACAAGTCGTTCTCTTTTCTCCAAAGGTCTCTTTAATTTTCCTGTAGGCAGTATCTATCTTACCCCTAGTGAGATAAGCCTCTACATCCTTACATTTGTCTTCTAGCTGTCCCTGCTTAGCCATTTTGCACTTCCTGTCGATCTCATTTTTGAGATGTTTGTAGTCCTTTGTGCCTGCTTCATTAACTGCATTTTTATATTTTCTACTTTCATCAATTAAATTCAGTCTCTTCTGTTATCCAAGGATTTCTACTAGCCCTCGTCTTTTTACCTACTTGATCCACTACTGCCTTCACTATTTCATCCCTCAGAGCTACCCATTCTTCTTCTACTGTATTTCTTTCCCCCAGTCGTGACAATTGTTCCCTTATGCTCTCCCTGAAACTCTGCACAATCTCTGGTTTAATCAGTTTGTCCAGGTCCCATCTCCTTAAATTCCCACCTTTCTGCAGTTTCTTCAGTTTTAATCTACAGTTCATAACCAATAGATTGTGGTCAGAGTCCACATCTGTCCCTGGAAATGTCTTAAAATGTAATACCTGGTTCCTAAAGCTCTGTCTTACCATTGTATAATCTATGTGATACCTTCCAGTATTTCCAGGATTCTTCCATGTGTACAACCTTCTTTTATGATTCTTGATCCAAGTGTTAGCTATGATTAATTTATGCTCTGTGCAAAATTCTACCAGATGGCTTCCTCTTTTATTTCTTTCCCCCAATCCATATTCACCTACTATGTTTCCTTTTTTCCCTTTTCCTACTCTCGAATTCCAGTCACCCATCACTATTAAATTTTCATCTCTTTTCACTACCTGAATAATTTCTTTTATCTCATCATAGATTTCCTCAATTTCTTCATCATCTGCAGAGCTAGTTGGCATATAAACTTGTACTACTGTAGTAGGTGTGGGCTTCGTGTCTATCTTAGCGACAATAATGCGTTCACTATGCTGTTTGTAGTAGCTTACCTGCACTCCAATTTCTTTATTCATTATTAAACCTACTCCTGCATTACCCCTGTTTGATTTTGTATTTATAACCCTGTATTTACCTGACCAAAAGTCTTGTTCCTCCTGGCAACGAACTTCACTAATTCTCACTATATCTAACTTTAACCTACCCATTTCCCATTTTAAATTTTGTAACCTACCTGCCCGATTAAGGGATCTGACATTCCACGCTCCCATCTGCAGAATGCCAGTTTTCTTTCCCCTGATAACGACATCCTCTTGAGTAGTCCCCACCTGGAGATCCGAATGGGGGACTATTTTACCTCCGGAATATTTTACCCAAGAGGACGCCATCACCATTTAACCATATAGTAAAGCTGCCTGCCCTTGGGAAAAATTACGGCTGTAGTTTCCCCTAGCTTTCAGCTGTTCGCAGTACCAGCACAGCAAGGCCATTTTGGTTAGTGTCACAAGGCCAGATCAGTCAATCATCCAGACTGTTGCCCCTGCAATTACTGAAAAGGCTGCTGCCCCTCTTCAGGAACCACACGTTTGTCTGGCCTCTCAACAGATACCCCTCCGTAGTGGTTGCACCTACGGTACGGCCATCTGTATCGCTGAGGCACGCAAGCCTCCCCACCAACGGCAAGGTCCATGGTTCATGGGGGGAGGGGTGTATAGATAGACAGTGTATAGATAGACCAAAACTGTATCCTGAAGACCAGGGCAGTGCTGACCACACGTGACGTCGGCAGAGAGGATCGTTATTTGGTTGTAAGGGCAAGACAGTATTGCTTTAGTACTGCACGGCAATTGTCATGTGAACCTGCAGCATCCACTGGACATGCTGTATCAAGGCAAACAGTGTGCAAAAGGCTTTGGCAGAGCGACCCATGTTGTCGGAGACCTGCTGTATGTCTACCTCTGACGTGTCTTCACTGAAAGAAACATCTAGAGTGGGGTCATCAACATGCCACTTCGACAGTCAAACAGTGGGCCAATCTTGTTTTCACATATGAGTCCTGATTTAGTCTGGAGAGTGACTCTTGATGGATTCACATCTGGAGGGAATGTGGAACATGATTCCAGGTCCCAAACATTGTGGAAGGAGACTGATATCGAGGAGGATCCATAATGATGGGGGCAGAGATTACATTTACCACTTGAACCTCTCTTCATACAATTGTATGGGTGAATAGGCAAGATGTAACTGCTGCCAGGTATTGTGATGAGATCTTGGGACCTCATTTGCAGTTTTTGTGAGATGCTGTGGACCCAGACTTTGTATTGATGGACCATAATGCTCAACCTCATAGAGCAAGGGTGGTTGACATTTTCTTGGAAACGGAAGATATTGGATGCATGCTGTGGCCTGCTGGCTCTCCTGATTTGTAACCCATAGAGCATGTCTGGGATGCACTAGGGAGATCGCTTGCACCATATCAGCATCAGCCAACCACTCTCCAAGACTGCGAGCAACTCTCCAGGAAGAAAGGGTGTTATTGCCTGGATGACGTAATTCATTGCATACCCCATCATTATCAGGCCTGTATTACTGCCAGAGGTGGTCACACCCCATACTTAGCACATTAACTAGTTCTTGGAATGTGTGTGCAAATCCATTAAGTTGGAAAAAAATGAAGAACATTTTAGTCTGCAATTATGAATGTTGCTGCTGTTTACATTGTGTATTTGTTACACAATGTTTCTACCTTACCATCACCTGCTTATATTGTTTTTTACCAAAATAAAGACAACCTTGCAAAATTTCCTCTGTCTCTTACTGAAACAAACAAGCAACTGTTTCATAAACTGAAGCTTACATGACATTGAATATATTATCAGAATTAACGAAAATGTTTTGACAATTTCTGTAGAGCAGGAAATGGTAGTTACTATTGCTAAACTTTCCTTGACCTCTTCTAGAAGGGGATGCAGGAAGCAAAGCGAGAACTCGTGTGGTGTGAGCAACTCCAACACCTGCACACAGTGCAGGCACCTTATCTTCACTTTGTGCTTCACACTGACCATGTATCTTCAATGTGGACCGAGTACTTTCTTTTCTGAGGGGAGTCAAAGATAGTGTCCATGATAGACTGGGGACTGCTTTGTCACTCAGTATAGGATAGAGCCCGATCACACACGAGCCACATAAAACATTGAATTCAATTATGGCTATTAAAGTGGTATTTCAGACATTATTGTTTGGCTGCTAAGGTATCTATGGATATGCATAAAATACCAGTGATCCAAAGTCTTCTAACTTCTTCAGATTTACCACTTGGGAACTTCAGCACTCAAGAACAAGGTGGCATATGAGAATAATAACTGTTGCCCAATGCCTAGGGTAAGAAGTTTTGAAAAGATATTAGACATAAAGTTTGCTATTTATCTCATTAGAATAATACATGAAGCGACTCAAAAAAGGAGTTACACCTGAATTTATTACAGGATAAACGATTATGAGTTTCCACTCTCACAGGATAATCTTCAGTTAAAAATTCCATTGCAAGTTCCATCTATTCCAAAGCTTATTACTAAACACTTATTGAAATTAATTAAACACACGGAAATGAAGGCAGTGACATGAAACAATGTGAGTGCAAACCATTCAGATATGCACTACACTTGATAAATGAATGTGTAATTACAGTTGAAAATTTGCACCAGAATGGGAGTCAAACTCAGATTCCTATTTAGTTTGAGTGTTCGCTTTAACTGATAGGCTGCCTGAACACACATAATCATACCCATACTTTCATTGTCACAAATGTTTCCCTTTATGACTTCCATATAACCAATGGGAAATCCACAGGTAGTAGTTGTGTTTGGAAATCATAGGTGGAAACATTAATGACAATGAAAGGTTGAATAGGGCCTGGAGATGTGCTCAGATAGCCTAATAGGTAGGGCAGTTGCTCATGATAGCGAGAAATCCAGGTTTGAATCTCAGTCCAACACAAATATTCATTTGTCACTGCAGTTGTCAGTACTTAGTCATATAGTCCTAAGCTGTGAGCCCAACTGTTTTTTTGCAATGATCTTTTTGATCAGGTGACTGACTGTGATAGTAGAAACAGATGATCACTCAAATTATTTTTTGTTGAAGATGGACAGTTATCTTGTAATAATTTCTAGTACACTCACAGTTTTCCCAGTAGTATTATGCCATATTAAAAAAATAAAATAAAAAACACCCTTTGAGACAATTAACTTTTTCTGGTCAAAGTTGATACAGTTTGCTTCCTCTATTCTTTCTGCTGAAATTTCCTCAGAGATGAAACATGTTAAAACTTCAGGTCTCAAGTCACACCAAATTGAGAACACTTGAAGGTTTCACTGAAACAAGTACAATTTATTTTGTTTACTTATATCTCACCAAGTGCATCTCTTCCATCAGTATCACCTACAGGTAGCTGATAGCACCGTGATCTAATACTAGGCCTCCACCAGTCCTAGGTGCACACATCACATGTCAACAGTTATGTACAGAAACCAAAGCCAAGTAAAAAAAAAAGGGGTAGAAGAACATCTGCAAGGTGTTATAAGGTTTTCATACTGGAAGAATAATGTTGTTGATCACTGTCTTGTGACTTCAGAATATGTAGCTCTTTGGAACCTCACTTCCATCCCTGACGACCCAGTACTTGCCCCCGAACAACCAAGAGGGCTGCCTGAATAAACCCCAGATTTGTGAGCTCTAAACAGCTCCCAAAAATATTTAAGAATGAGACATTTTAACTTTTTCCTTAAATGCGAAAATTTTCACAGGCTGTTTCCTTTATTTTGGAAAGAGTAATACATTGCCTCCTGGCAGGAATTCTCTCATTATTATTTCTGACTTAGAGTTTCTGTAAGAGTATTTGTCTTATGAAAGTGTAGCAGAGTGTAACTACAACATTCATCAAGAATTGTGAATCCCCGACATCCTTCTTCATGTTGATTAGGACGGAGAACCCCATGAGCTGGCTGTTGTTAAAAGCAACAGCCCCTCTACCAGGGGCTCAGGCCCTCTGTCACGTCCGACTGAGATGACTGTAAAATCCCTGCCCAATCCCAAGTGGATGGACATTAAAATTGTGTGTTACAAGGTATTAAAAGTTGAATCAAGGGATATCAAATTGTTTTTAATGACTGAAGGAGTTTGTACAATAATTAAGATATAGGATTCATTTTCCATGTCTGGCTATCTTACATTTTATGTGGTTTCAGTTAGTTACTTCATGTGAATGTCTGGATGGATGCTGATTGTTTCCCCCATATTTCTCCAGGTGAACTATTTCCATATTTGTAACAACATCAGTGTTGAAGTCTCTTTAAACTCTAATCTTTGTCTCATGCTTTGATACAATTATATTGGAATAAACAATTGTATGAGGATTCTGTAGTTTTTTAGTTGACCAGTGATAGCAATTAGTTCTGATTTAAGATTACTTTTTGCACAAGTTTATCATTGGTAAATCATCATCGAAGACTTCTTTTACTTTACTACCCACACCATAATTACAAAGATACTGTTATGTGTCAGACGTGCAGGAGAGTGTTAGTTATTACTGTGTTCCATCAGCAGCTTGCCGCAGTGGTATGATTGGATGAACATTCTCTAAATAAAGGTTTTTCATTCCAGTATCAAGAAATATCTATATTGATTTTAAATATTTTTGTATGATTTAGGAAGTAAATACATAACTGGAGGTCACCAGCCTTGATCCTAATATTTTGAGGCGTTTGTGGGTCTTGTATATCCAAAGTATTTTAACAAAATCATCAAAATGCTGCACATCAACATTTTCAACAGCCATAATTACTAAGTAAGGGGTCATACCGAATGATTTTCTATGGGTTATGAAAATGAATAAAGTCTGCATATAGGAATACCTTGAATTCAGTCCATAAACAGTGCACAGATTTTCCGTGGGCCAGTAAAACCGCTGTAGATGCAAAGTTATCCCTGTTATCAAATCATCTTCATTCAGCACTGTCAGATTACTTCTTGTGTTTGTCAGCATTTGTTGACCATGAAGGTTGTGTGCCATCCTGATTACCTAACTCCAGTTACCCTGTTTTTGATCTTCCTCCTTACAATTAACTTCAGTCCTCAGCAGTTGTAGATACTTTATCCATACATTACTTCGTGGGTAGCAAATGGAATGTGTTCCCTTGGGACTTCCCATTTTTAAAGTTTTTGCTGTAAATTCACCAGCCATGCACTCCACATGTACTGCCCACCCCAGTGTTCTTACTGCTTATAAAGCTATATTCACACATTTAGCCTGTACTGGTGAGGGTACATGGGGTGTATGTAAAGCGAAGATTGTGTTTCTTGTCACAGAACTTCGTTAGCCTGTTCCAAATTTTATGTCCTGTACAGTAATGGTCTTCCTTGGATTGGTTATGGAAGAATATACTCATTATTTATTACCAACAGTATTCCTTAGCTGATGTGTCAGTTTGCATTACTGTAGGCTACTATGTCCGAGAATTGTCACTGTAGTCCATTTAAAATTACTTGACAGTTGATGTCTGTCACTTGCTGCTAGAGTGTTGCTGCATTGGCCACTGGCTATCGCTCAATTATAGGTAACACTTAAACACAGCAAGTAACTTCACAAATGGTTTAATGTACAGTGTGGAGCAGTGTTGGAAGTGGTCGCCTCAAGGTATGTCGGGAATGCAAGATGCTGACAGTTAATTTTATGTGACCAATGACTGAACTGCGGCAGGAGATGCATTTGTAGCCCTGAATGTAAACTTGTGTCCTAATCTGGCCACAACCTCATGATGTGCAATGTATCTGAGAAAGCAGTGATCAACAGTCTACGACAGAACTAAAATCGTGATCACTTTGTTCACGGCAATTAAAGCTAACCTCTACGAACAAGCTGAAGACAGAAAAAGTTCAGTTTCAGCACTAAAAGCAAACTGTAAGTTCTATCATTGGTTACCTGAAACTATCCTCACACTGGCTACACAAGGTGCCGCATTAATGCAATGGAAATAAATAACTGAAATATACATAAGTAGAATATATAAGTATATTTTTACAATGGTGAGACAGGCGATCTTCCATGGCCTTGCAGAAAGAACAATAACTGTATTTGCCTGAAATGATTTAGTAACACCACAGGAAACTTAAATTGAGATGTCCAGACAAGGCAGAACTCATCCTCCTGAATATGAGGTCACTGTCTCAACAGTTGCATTGGCTCATCCGCTTGGTCCCTATTTGTGATCTTGATCAGAGGCTGAGTGCTGTTACTTTCAGAATAGTTTTGACTGGACATTGCACCACCTTTCTTACTTCAAGGAAACAGAGGTATCACATTGACAAATGTTACCACAGATGTAAAACTAAATTTATGTGTAGGTAGAGCTTACACAAGATAATGTGCTTCTTGTGCAGAAATGTGTTTTTGTCCTGAGCACTGGCCAAGTCACCCCCATTGTTATGACTTGGGCACTTTAAGCATTCTAGTTGTGGTCTCTTTACTAAATAGCATGGCATCACAATATTCAAGCACAGTAGGTGCATGGAATATTCTCAATAACCAGGCACATCTGATTGTATGCAGTGCCCTTCATTTTTTTTATGAGAAAAGACGAACAAGGAAGCAAAAAATCTCATTAAAATTGTACTTGAGAGGGTTAAAGGAACTACCAGCTATTCTAGCCTCACAGTAAACAGAATAAAGGAGGAGGGAAAACACCTCTGCAAGTACTCCCAAGGTTTCACTACTTCAGAAAGATGCAGGAGAAGGAGAAGAAAATTTAATTTTTAAATAATAATGTCACGTAGAAGAGGATGTAAGTAGATGAATGACGGAACACTAACTTCACTTAACGAACATTTATTCAGAACTTGCACATACAAGAGCACGGAGCGAACTGCATCCAGCCAGAACACACACGCTATATATAAAATTACAGAACATTCCAGTACAATGATTCTTCATTTGTGGATACTTCTAGAATGTACTCAAACTGAATATAGAAATTAAAATTTTACAGTTCATGTGAGTTTTGAACTCACGACCCTCCATGCAACAGTCTAGTATCATAACCACTACACCACGGTGACTGTGCTACTCAGCTTCTTCTGCGACATTGCTCCCTGCTTAAGAGAACAGTGTCTCGGTGCTACGTCCTCCCAGTCCAGGAACGAGTCATCAGTCCTGCATACTGACTTCCGATGACTGATGTTCGCCCTGGTTGTGATCTTATAACTTCCTTTGCCACTACACTCTTCATCACCTTTCCACTTGTTGCCTGTTGCTGGAGCTTTGAATTTACCCTAGGTTGTAGGATCCTTATAGGGCTTCATTTGAAGGACGTGGACCGTATCTCTGATCTTTCGGCGTCTTGTGTCAGGGTCGAAATCTTCAACTTCATAAGTAACATCAGACAACTGTTTTACAACCTTGTGAGGTCCAAAGTAGTGCCTGAGGAGCTTCTCAGAGAGACCAACCTTCCGAGCACGAGTGAATATCCAGACGAGATCACTAGGCTGGTGGACAATAGGGTGGTGGCTCGTGTCATACCTTCGGCAATCGTTTTCTTGAGCCTGCACCTTGTGTAGTTGAGTTAACTGCCGAGTTTCTTCAGCTCTGGTTAACACCTGGCTGATGTAGTCATCATCCACATCATCAGGATGTAACGGAAACACAGTGTCCATTGTCGTAGTCACCTCACGTCCATGCACCAGGAAAAATTGCATAAATCTTGTGGTGTTTTGTTTGGTGGTGTTGTAGGCAAACCTCACGAAAAGTAGCACCTCATCCCAGGTGCTGTGTTCGACATTGATGAACATTGATAGCATGTCAGCCAAGGTCTTATTAAGGCATTCAGTAAGCCCGTTAGTTTGCGGATGGTAGGCAGTAGTCACGTGATGAGTATGATGAGTAATGTTGCACCGACGGTTTATCTCTGTCACAAGATTCCTTCGTCCGTAATTACTTACGTTGGGGTACCGTGTTTTAATACAATATCTTCCATGATGAATTTGGCTACCACAAATGCTTCGGCTGTATTTACAGCTTTTGTAACGCCATAGTGTGTCAGATAACCAGTGAAAACAATAATCCACATATTGGCACTAGCAGATATTGGAAATCGTCCAAGGAGGTCAGTCCCAACACCCTGGAAAGGCGTTTCGGGTAGTGGAATTGGTATGAGTTGGCCAGGTGGTTTCTGAGGAACTGCCTTTCTCCTCTGGCACTCTCAACAGTGCAACTCATAGTGACGGACACTCCTAAATAAACCTGGCCAGAAAAATCTCTTGCTGATTCTATTGTATGTCTTACTAATTCCTAAACGTCCGACTTTAGGTGTGTCATGGAATTTCTATAAAACATATAAGCGCATGTGTTTAGGAATCGCTGGTAGCTACCTCTTTCCAAACTGATCGAAGTTTTTATTTGCAAAGTAATCCATTAACTACCTTAAACTGCCCTTTCTTATCCTCTGACCAATTTTAGGCAAGCATAATTTGCGATATCTTGGCGACCTGTTTCTGCACAGCAGAGAGATCCTGGAGTGCAGAGAGACAGTCACTATCTTCATTAAAGTCTTGATGGTCTTGCACAGGGTTTCTTGAGAGACAGTCGGTATCTTGGTGTTTTCTTCCACTTTTGTACGCTATGGTAATTTCATTCTCTTGAAGACGTAGTGCTCACCTGGAGAGGTCGTCCTGTTGGAACCTTAAGACCTGTCAACCAAAAAGTGAATGATGGTCTGTAACAACTGCGAATGGCCTTCCATAGAGATACTGTCAGAATTTGCGCATGGCTCAGATCACAAGAAGACATTCTCTTTCTGTAGTTGAGTAGTTTCTGTCGGCTTTTGTAAGTGTCCTAGAAGCATAGGCTATAACCTTCTCTTTTCCATCTGAAATTTGCACCAGAACAGCACTGATCCCATACCCACTGGCATCTGTGTGTAGTTCTGTAGGTGCTCTCTCATCATACAGACCAAGAACAGAGTCAGTCATCAGAGCTTTTCGCAGCACATCGAAAGAATCTTGTTGAGCACCACCCCCAGATAAATTTAGCATTGGCTTTTAACAACTCTTGAAATGGTCTGGCTTTGATACAAAAGTCTTTCATAAAACGACGGTAATAACAACATAATCCGAGGAAGCTTCTCACATCTCTAATACTTTTAGGAATAGGAAATTACGTTATAGATCTCACCTCTTCTGGGTCTGGCTACACACCTTCATTTGACGCAAGGTGTCCAAGTATGTTGATTTCTTTTGCTCCAAAGAGACACTTTCTTGGACTAAGTTTCAGTCCGCCTTATTGGAGACACTTAAGAACGGACCTCAGTCTTTTTACATGTTCATCAAATGTCTCTGAGAATACTATAATGTCATCTAAATAACAAGGACACATTGTCGACTTCAGGTGACTCAGAAGATTATCCTTTATCAGTTCAAAAGTTGCTGGTGCATTACACAAACCAAATGGCATTATCTTAAACTCATACAGGCCCTCAGGGGGGATGAATGCGGTTTTCTCACGATCAGCCCCATCTACTTTAATTTGCCAGTATCCCGAGTACATGTCCATGATTGAGAAAAACTTAGCCCCCTTCAGACAATCTAGTGTATCGTCAATTTGTGAAAGGGGGTAAACATCCTTTTTAGTTATCTTATTAAGCTTCCTGTAATCAACACAAAAAAGCCAACTGCCATCCTTCTTCCTGGCAAGAACCACTGGTGATGACAATGGGCTCTGCAAAGGCTGAATGATGTCATTCTTCATCGTTTTCTCTACCTCTGCGCGAATTATTCAATGTTCCATTGCTGACACATGGTATCCTCTCTGGCCTATTCATTGATGGTCTCCAGTGCTAATCTGGTGCTTCACTGTCGATTTGTCTAATTTGCTCTTCACCTGTGGATTGAAGCAGTCAGAGAATTCTTAAGAATGGCAAGTAGCTTCTTCTGTTGTCACTTAGTGAGATCTGAAGAATGGCAAGTAGCTTCTTCTGTTGTTGCTTAGTGAGATCTGGTGACAGTCGAGCTAGAAGATCTTGTCTCGTAGTGGTAGGGCCAATTTTGTCCACAGACTCGGTATGGGAGGTTTCTGTGATGCTCAGCTGTTTTGCAATTAACGGCTCAGCATTTGCTACGCACATGCATCTTGGAAAGATCTGCGGTTCTCGGCAACAGTTAACTATCCACAGTTCACCGAATCCGTTCTTAAATGAGACAACAGAGGCTGGGATGACCAAGTTATTCTTCAGTGGTATGCTTCTCTTACATTCCACTACAAGATCCATGGGTTGATGCATGGCATGACACGTGGAAGTTACCTTTGTAGTGCTGAGTGCAGGAATGATCACTTCATCCAGCACGCACAGTCTCCACACACTCAGATGCGCATCTTCCTGTCCACAGTATCTCATCTCATCTAGCATAATCTTTGAGTGACCACAATCTATAATTGCCTGAGAAGCTTTCAAAAAGTCCCATCCGAGAATGACGTCATGACTACACTCTTGTAAGATGATGAATTCTAAGGGCTGTGTATGGCCACTTATACCCACATGAATGATACATCTTCCTGTATGTTTTACATATTTCCCATTAGCAACCTTCAGCAGAGATGTTTTGTTGTCGATCAATACGGTTTTCTGCAACCAATGACGGTACTTCTCCGAAATGACTGAATCTGATACTCCAAAGTCCAAAAGACCTTAGGCTGGTCAGCCGTCCATGAGGATATCGATGTAGTTTCCTATCAATTTTGTAGTGATCGCTGACGGAGGATTTTTCTCTTTGGCAGCCTCACCTCCAAGGGAGGTTGCACCCTTTGCGACGATGATGACATACTTCGTCCTGCACCCAAATCTTCTTGTTCATCTTCGTCGTCCTGGAGTTGGTGTTGGGTAAGATTGGTCTGCTGTCTTCTGTCGCGGGCTTCATCAAATATCCGCCGCCTTTCTCGACAATAGTGCACCACATGTCCCGGTTGTCCCCAGTGGTTGATTATCCTGGGTCCTCCAGATGTCAGTCTTCCTTTGTGCCCAAACAGGTTCCCCATGCAGCATTGTAGGAATGTAACTTCACCTGGGTCTCGACTTTTTCACCATTTTAAAAAGAAATGAAGGATGAGAGATTGGGTTCAATGTCGGTTCCACTTCCTTTCTTATGAACTCTTGAAGCGTCTCGGTTTTCTGCTCGCCATGCAATCCAAGTGCCTTCTGAACTTCCTCTCTCACTATCTGACGAAGAACAGTTGTGAAATCAGTTCCTTCCTCCATCACAGACATCGATACAATGTTTGGAAGCTGTTCAAACTTCTTGCGTGTAATTCTTTTTGATGCATTGTCTCGATATACTGGCACCATTTCATGAAGTCGTCTGCTGTCGAAACCTCCTTCAGGAGTGGGGCTTGATACACATCCTCAGCAACACCCTTCATGAGATATGCAACCTTGTCTTCCTCCTTCACTCTAGGATCCACTGTTGTACACAGCTCCAAGACGTCTTGAATGTAGGATGCTGTAGTTTCTTCTGGATGCTGTGCCCTGCACTTTAATTCATCTTCAGCCTTGCACTTCTCTCGTTGTGTGTCGGCGAAATACGTGTGCAGTTCTGCCTGGAATACTTTCCAGCTTGTGAACTCCTTGTTGTTCTCATACCATTGCTTGGCAGTATGCTCCAAGTTGAAAAATACATTAGCCAAACACGTGGTGTCATCCCATTTGTTAAATTTGGCTATACACTCATATACCTTCAGCCACTTGGTTGCATCTTGGCCATAGCCACTACAGAACCCAGATAGATGTCTCATATGGTGGCACACAGTTGCTGTCATCGCAACGTCCTCTTTTTCTTCTGTCTCCAATAGATTGCGATCTGTTGAATATGGCTCGAACTCAGGTTTCTCGGCACATAAACAGCGGCTGTGTCGTGGCCTGATGGGAACCACTATGTTGTCGATAATGTGCGCTATCACAAGTTCCAGTGCCCAGCATCTCAACCAGAATATTGTCACATAGAAGAAGGTGTAGTTAAATGAATGACAAACACTAACTTCACTTAACGAAGGTTTATTCAGCACTTGCACATACAAGAGCACTGAGCCAACTGCCTCCTGCCAGAACACATACAGTATATATACAGGTACAGAACATTCCAGTACAGTAATTCTTGATGTTTGTGGATACTTCTAGAATGTACTCAAACCGAATATAGAAATTAAAATTTTACAATTCAGGTGAGTTTTGAACTCATGACCCTCCTTGCAACAGTAAGCACTACACCATGGTGACTGCTTCTCAGCTTTTTCTGCGACAATATTGCTGAACAGGTCATCATAGGACTGACGTAATTTCAACATGACCCCTTTTCTTTATTTTACATTTTCAGTATTTAAGTAAGTGACATTTATTGCTACAACACATTTTTACCCCTTTTTTGTCTTATGAGATTTCCATCAGCCAGCATGTTGTTACTGTGGTTGATCATTTGTTTATATGACTTTTTTTTCTTTTTTTTTTATACTCTAATGAAAAAATATTGACTTGGAACACCTGTATTTGTCGAATTATTGTTGTTACATACATAACCTGTTAATGCAATTGTTAGCAGATTAATTAGCTGTAACTTTCAAGTTATACGACATACATGTTTGCCAGCAGACATGAGTTGTCAAACTGCATCACCTCGGCCATGTGGTGGTCTTTCACAATGGAGCATGCACGATTACTGTTGTCCCCTCCTGTAACTTGCTCCATGTGCAGGAACAGACCAACTTTTAACCTTGTTCATATTATGCAATTCCAAACAAATAACAAATTACTTATTCGAAGAAGTTTTGGGCTTGCAGCAGGTCATAGTCAACAACATTCATGATATTTCAACTGGGCTCCTGCCATCAAAGGCTGGCAAAGTTGCCCTGTGTTCTGCAGTATATAGTGTGCTGTGAATATTCCACACATGAATCAACATAATGTTGACAGACTGACCATAGTACCCGGCGGCAAAGACCTCACTGTTAGAACTGCAGAGCTCAGGTGTCGTCTGTGTTGCCACTTATTGCTGCCACCATTGCCCTTTGTCATCTTCAGTTTGAGCAAAATGTGCAGATGATAGGGTTCCAAGCAATATACAGCTGGTAGTCACTATCACAGTTCATCAGATTTTTCACTGTGCAAACTTCCAAGAATTCTTTAACATTGGAATCCCAAATAGATGTTGCTGTGACCATAAGTACTGTTTTATCATACTCCGTTGTATTCCCGGTGCAGATGCAATGTCGGCAAAAGTAGACTTGATTGGTTGCAAAAGGTGAGTGCAGTGTTGATGTTTGGTGCAACTTTGTTTCACAGTGTGCTTGGTCTGGCCTATATAAGCTGCACAATACTGGGAGGGTATTTCATAAATTTGAGCCTTCAAGAGTAAAACAACTGTCCTTCACTGATCCCAGGAGCTCGGCAACCTTTGGTGGGTGGAAAAACACTTGCACTTGGAAATTTCGAAGGATTCTTGCTATTTTAAATGAAATATTTCCAGCAAAGGGATGGAAAGCTAGAGATCGTGTTGGTGTGCTCTCCTCTTGATCCACTTCCTGGTTCTTGGTTGTAGCTAATAGCGCCCTGTTAATCTGCCAGATAGAATATACATTTTCCCTGAACACTATCTTTAGCTGGACAAGCTCTTTAGGGAAACTATCTGTGTAGAGACTGTGTGAGCCCTGTGTACAAGTGTTTTAAGCAAATCGTTGTTTGCATAATTCCATAGTGAACCAGACGTTCTTATGAATGGTGTTGAGGTGATGTAAAAACTCTATCAATTTATCCTCACCATGAGGGCACCATACGAAAGTATCATCCACATACCTCCAAAATGCAGTTGGTTTAAGTGCTGCTGACTTAAGTGCTCTCCCCTCAAAGCAATTCATAAAAACAGGTGGCTACCAGAGGAGGCAGAGGACTACCCATGATGACACCATCAGTTCATTATTAAAGAAACTATGAAAATATGGATGGCAAAAAATCTGATAAACCACAACAGCAGTTATCAGTTGGATAACATGTGGAATTCTATCATCTCTATGATTTACTCAAGTCGGAGACAACAGTGGGTACTGATGACAGCTGCCGGGTAGTATGGTCTGTCTGTCAACATGGTATTCACGCATGCACAGATTACTCGCAGCACACTATATGTTGCAGTTTGATGAACACCTTCGTCATTGTTCAATAGCTCACCTGAGGATGACTGACAAATGCCTAGTTGAAATATGGAGTATAGTTGTAAATGGCCAGCTGAAAGCCCAAGATTTCTGGGTGTCCAAATAGATGAAAAGTTGAGGTAGCACAAATAAGTCGATAAGTTGTCCAAAAATCTCAGTTCTGCCTGTATGTGAAAATACAGTGTATCCCCACTTTTACATTGCCAGAATTAATGTTTTCCCACTGTTTACAACATTTTTATTGCTTCCTTCAAATTTCCAATGTCTACAATGTAGTTTTGTGTCAATATATTTATCGTTATTTTACAGTTTACAATTTATGAAAAAAATGTTCATGGAGAAAAACCTGATGTAAAATGATGCTGGCTGTCAAGTAGTGTTTACAAACGTTATATGGTTAAGTTTCTTGACACTAGGGTGCTCTATTCAGTGGGTCTGAACCAGTAAATGGGTAAAATTTGGAACCATTCATGCTGTGCCTCCTGCTGCTGCCAGGCTCTACTCAGTGTGGTGGCTGATGGGAGTAACTAGGTTCATTCGAATAAAGATATTGTGACTGATCACAACCATTACCAAACTGTCTCTACAGCATATGCACAATTTTATGATTGCTGTGATCATCATGACACCTTTGTAGAAGCATATTTAGCGTGCTTAATCATTTGGCCACTTGTAGTGCTACTTGACACCTTCACTCACTCTGCATTGTTCAAATATTTTTGTTTTAGATACAACACTGGTTACATATTTTTTCATTTTGAGCAAAATGTGTTTCAAGAATTTATTCTCACTGTCAAGTACACTATTTACGTATGGATTTTTTGTGATGGTACACAAACAAACAGTGTGAGTGACAGTTTGCATGTGTATGGTTTTCTACATAACTGAGGAGACACAATGCCTGATAACCTCAAAAAGATGACAACAGTCCAAGATTCGTAGAACAACACATGTGCAAACACTACAAAAAATGCTTAGGTAAATGTTTGCACTTAACAACGAGAAAAAATTCTTGAAACGCATCATGCTAAGCATGAAAAAATACATAACTGGTCCAGTATTCCATTATTTCAGTAATGAATTACAGCTGCAGGCTTTTCAGAAACATTGATTATGATGTATGAAATTGAGTCAAAGGTTTCTATTTCCCAAACAGTTATCAGTTCCAGTTACATCAGCACTTCTTATTAGAATGTAAAGATTTGTCAGATAATAAAAAAGTTCCTGACGAACGTTTTGATACATTTTATGTACATATAGTACAAAAATGAAAGGGGTATCCTATACGTAACTTTTACAGATTAAAACATTATTTCCCACATTTTACGCCATTTTTCTGAAGTCCCTTGGGAAGTGTAAAAGTGGGGCTTCACTGTATCTCTTATTATGTTACCCTGCAGACAGGATTTCTGCCATACCTTGTGTTCATTCACCCAGTACTGTTGTATGGCATAATCTTCTTATGAGTTGCAGCTAATCTCAAAAAAAGTATTTATTCTGCTGAAGTGTACAGTATGGATATTATGTAAAGCTGATAACTGAACATCTTGGACAAGGGCGTTAGTAGACCATAGAATTATTACAATCATGATCTATGTTATTTACTCCGTAACTGTATTTTGAGCAATAATAAACCTTAATTTTTGATGAACTGTGAAATTCACCACCACAATACTGCAGCTGTTAAACTTAGTGCAAAAGTCTTTAATAGCACGTTGATCGCATAAATTAAGCAAGAATCTGGAAATCCCAAAATATTCAGAACTATAGTAAGAGAGTACCTTATTAGGTACTCCTATAACTTATCTGGATATTTTGACTTGAATGTGTAGATTCCGGTTAACAATATTGTTTATATTAAAGATTTTAACTTTATCAGTATATAGACAGCTGCTGATAGCTGCATTACATGTACTCTAGAAATAATTCCTATGATTAGATATCGGTAGGCTAGCACTAGAAGTAATTGGTTGTTTGTATACTATACAGAAAAGTTGTCTGCAGTGGCTGCTTCCCTTGAGTTAATGTATCATCTGGCTCATTTTACTTTCCTGAAGATTCTCCTTCATGTTGAGATTTATGGTACACAGTATGTGACTAAATCAGTAACCATATGTTGAACTATTTCATAAAAATGTATTTGCTTTTTTTTTATTTTCATTCTCTAATGCCTATGGTTTACATTACTATGAGGTACCAAAATCCACTAAAACGAAGTTCTTGTTATTCCAAAGCTGTCCGCACATCGACAATGCATATGAAAGTCAACATTGAGCGTGCCGAGTTTTTGACTTTGCACAATGGAAAAGCACATAGGGTAGTCTTTCCAAATGTGTAGAGCAGGGCTTCACAACAAACATGCTCGTGGACCAAGTTGTGAGCTGCAGGGCATGAGCATATAGCACTGTACCCCCACTACCGGCACATGACGGAGAGGGGGGAGCCGAGTGGGGGACAGAACAGCTGCCATCGCATGTTCATCAGTCACTTTATATTATTACCACAAATGGAACAAATAAACAAAAATGTACACATGTTACATAATTTTATTAATGTATATTTCTCTACTTTTCTTAATGTAATTTGTGATGTATTATTCAAAAATTAAGTTGTTAATGTGTAGGATTCTTGGTTCTCTTGCACTTTTCCCTCTTAACAATTGCTTCTGTATTTGGAGTAATTGTTCTTGTGCATTGCAGATGCAGCATGCAGTTTAGATTATAATCATACAGCGAGTTTCTCAGAGTCATCTTATTACTTTTCTTTACAGAGAGCAGTTGTTCACAAACATACATGGAACTAATAATTGATATTATTATAGCTGTCAGTTTGTGGAAACAAGGCAATCTATCCTGAGGGAAGGTTCCAAAATGTTTTTCTTGTTCTGGAATTTGTATTTGTGTTCTCTGTCACACTGCAGGTAAATAATTTCTAGTTTTAGTTCAGGATGAATTTCTTCAGTACTCGCTGAAAATGCTGAAGAGAACAGATGAAAATTACTTTCTAATGCCATCAGATTTTGATAATGTTGCTCAAATTCTTCCTTAAGAGAAGCTAAAATATGTGAATAGTGTTGAAAGTCTTTGTTACCAAGAGCATCGTGCATGTACAATAATTTTGGAAAATGATCTAGATTTCCGTATTTCCATTTTAAAAGCTTCTATTCAGTCTTTGAAAATAGTAATCACCAGATCCTTACCCTGTAGTGAAGTCTTCGAAGCATTAGACAGCTAGTTCTATTTGCTAAGAAGATGAGATCACTTTTCCATAGTGGATCTTTCAGTTCAGGAACACACATGTTATTTATTTCCACAAAAATATTTATCTCATCTAATAGAGACAAAAAAACTGATTTAATAATTTGCCATGACTAAGCCAGTGGACTTCACTGCAATAAGGCAGGCTACCATTCTAGCTCTTAAAATCCTCAAGACAGTTTCTAAATTGCCTTGCCTTTGTTGTAGTCCATGACTCCTTTATATATATATACACACATACTTACCAAGCGGGAAAGCGCATATATATATATATATACACACACACACACACACACACACACACACACACACACACACACACACACACACACACATACTTACCAAGCGGGAAAGCGCCGGCAGACAGGCACATGAACAAAACACACACACAGAATTACGAGCTTTCGCAACTGGCAGTTGCTTCGTCAGGAAAGAGGGAAGGAGAGGGAAAAATGAAAGGATGTGGGTTTTAAGGGAGAGGGTAAGGAGTCATTCCAATCCCGGGAGCGGAAAGACTTCCCTTAGGGGAAAAAAAGGACAGGTGTACACTCGCGCGCGCGCGCGCACACACACACACACACACACACACACACACACACACACACACACATATCCATCCGCACATAAACAGACACAAGCAGACATATTTAAAAGGCAAAGAGTAAGGGCAGAGATGTCAGTCGAGGCGGAAGTACAGAGGCAAAGAAGTTGTTGAAAGACAGGTGAGGTATGAGCAGCGGCAACTTGAAATTAGCGGAGGTTGAGGCCTAGCAGATATCGAGAAGAGAGGATATACTGAAGGGCGAGTTCCCATCTCCGGAGTTCGGATAGGTTGGTGTTGGTGGGAAGTATCCAGATAACTCGGACGGTGTAACACTGTGCCAAGATGTGCTGGCCGTGCATCAAGGCATGTTTAGCCACAGGGTGATCCTCATTACCAACAAACACTGTCTACCCGTGTCCATTCATGCGAATGAACAGTTTGTTGCTGGTCATTCCCACATAGAAAGCGTCACAGTGCAGGCAGGTCAGTTGGTAAATCACGTGGGTGCTTTCACATGTGGCTCTCCCTTTGATCGTGTACACCTTCCGGGTTACAGGACTGGAGTAGGTGGTGGTGGGAGGGTGCATAGGACAGGTTTTACACCGGGGGGGGGGGGGGGGGGGGGGGGGTTGCAAGGGTAGGAGCCAGAGGGTAGGGAAGGTGGTTTGGGGATTTCATAGGGATGAACCAAGAGGTTACGAAGGTTAGGTGGACGGCGGAAAGACACTCTTGGTGGAGTGGGGAGGATTTCATGAAGGATGGATCTCATTTCGGGGCAGGATTTTAGGAAGTCGTATCCCTGCTGGAGAGCCACATTCAAGGTCTGATCCAGTCCCGGGAAGTATTCTGTCACAAGTGGGGCACTTTTGGGGTTCTTCTGTGAGAGGTTCTGGATTTGAGGGGATGAGGAAGTGGCTCTGGTTATCTGCTTCTGTACCAGGTTGGGAGGGTAGTTGCAGGATGCGAAAGCTGTTTTCAGGTTGTTGGTGTAATGGTCGAGGGATTCAGGACTGGAGCAGATTCGTTTGCCACGAAGGCCTAGGCTGTAGGGAAGGGACCGTTTGATATGGAATGGGTGGCAGCTGTCATAATGGAGGTACTGTTGCTTGTTGGTGGGTTTGATGTGGACGGATGTGTGCAGCTGGCCATTGGACAGATGGAGGTCAACGTCTAGGAAAGTGGCATGGGATTTGGAGTAGGACCAGGTGAATCTGATGGAACCAAAGGAGTTGAGGTTGGAGAGGAAATTCTGGAGTTGTTCTTCACTGTGAGTCCAGATCATGAAGATGTCATCAATAAATCTGTACCAAACTTTGGGTTGGCAGGCTTGGGTAACCAAGAAGGCTTCCTCTAAGCGACCCATTAATAGGTTGGCATACGAGGGGGCCATCCTGGTACCCATGGCTGTTCCCTTTAATTGTTGGTATGTCTGGCCTTCAAAAGTGAAGAAGTTGTGGGTCAGGATGAAGCTGGCTAAGATGATGACTGAACACACTGAAATGCATAAAATGGTG
Source organism: Schistocerca gregaria (assembly GCF_023897955.1). Taxonomy (NCBI): domain Eukaryota; kingdom Metazoa; phylum Arthropoda; class Insecta; order Orthoptera; family Acrididae; genus Schistocerca; species Schistocerca gregaria. The sequence continues at coordinate 131,614,330 of NC_064931.1, read as the reverse complement.
TCAAAGCAACTGATTTTGCTGTAAAAAAAATTACCATAATTATTTAAGTGTTCAACTGAATGTTTGCTTACCTCTGTTGAGATTTTATGCCATGCCGTTAACCTCATTTTGCTTCTACACTCAGAGTAAGAGCCTTGGTTTTTGCAGATTCACGCCACCACCTCCGTCACCATCGGCCCGCCGCCACCCTCCATTGCATCATGCACATCATAGGTCATTATCAGAGACTGTAAAGCAACCCAATGGTAGTACTGTACACAGGCTATCAGATGCAAATTCAAGACTGGGCTGTGATACAACGGATAATGGTGCACAGGGATTCTGGAAGACACCAAGTGATACAGAGTGGGATGAGAACAGAGTTGTCGGGTAGGGACTTACGCTGTTAGTTGTAGTCATTTGTGCTTCAGTGGCACTATTTGTTGTTCTGCTTCACTCCCTACTTGAGTTATTTGTATTCACTCCTAAATGTTTTGCCATATATATAAGTATATAGGTCTTTACAGTATTTGTATGCACATTTTCTAATTTGACCATGTGTTTTTTTGGGAATGGGGGTGGAGTGAGACACACACTCCCAAGCATGTATGCATGTATTTATATACACAGTTACTAAAATGCATGTGAAGCACAGCAGCTGCAAAATGGAAGACATCTTATAGAATGGATGCAGGTTTTTCATAGTTCAAATATGGACAAAGTGTGCTGTAAAAGAAACCTCTTTTTTAAGTGTCTGTTTACAATTTTGTGTTTGGTATTTATTTTTTAGTATTTAGTGAGAGATCATGTTAATGTGCAACACTGTAGATATTTTTACAAGCATGGAGTTAAGATATTCAAACTTATAGCTCATGATTATTTTTCAAGCAGCTTTAAGCTAGACTGGTAATAAATAAATTACCTGTGTTGGAAAAAGTCAATGTTGGATTATGAGTGGAAACCATTTGGCATGTAATAAGACTTTAATATTTTACATTTGAATAGTAGTGAGTACTAAACAGACCCTGGTAATGTCTGTGTTGTTTAACATTTTACGTTTGACTAGTAATGAATACTAAACAGATACTGGTAATGTCTTGTGTTCTTAATGTTAAAAATCATAAGTTTAGATTTTGACATAAATGCAAAACTGAATTTTGTTTTGTTGTATCCATTACAAGGTCAGTACGATGATGATAGCAAATTTTAAAAACCTGAAGAACTGTCAAGTAGGAATAATCTTTTTCTCTTACTTGTTTCATTTTCATTTCCTATGCTTGTCTTTTGATGTTATTTTCCTCTTGCCACTGTTTTGCCCCCAAGTTTGTTCCATCTGTCTTTGTTGTGAATACCAGTTACATTTAAGGTATTGTAACGCCATGACAGTCTGATTTTTGAGAAGACTGAAAAAATGTCCAGACAGTTAACTGGTCAGGTGATACAGATAATTGTCTGTTGCAGAGATGGCGTTATCGACTTGTCATATTATCTCCATAGGACAACAATTTTAACATATTGTGTCTTCTTGTTTGTATCAAAAGCAAAATTCTCTTGGGAAAATTATAAAATTTCTAGGAGACAGAATGGTTGGCGGGCCGGTGGTTCTCAGCATGGTGTCTTAATGACCTGCTACTCCTTTCAAATTTTACCTAACTTATCCCTGTTTCCTCCTTCAGAAAAGAACTGAAAGTTCTTATTCTTCTTTCTAAGGCTTTATAGAATGAACACAGTATGATTTTCAGTTAATTTCTGAAAACTGTTTTGTTTAATAAGATTTCTTATGGTATAATTCTAATACCAACTTATTTAAATGGAGTAAACTTGAAGTGTATCCTTACTTGGTTAGTGTATGCACAGTTGTCATTATGACTGTTGTAACTGACTGATTTTTTTAAACTTGCTATGGTTATTAGTTCTCTTAGAATGGTGATCCAACTACAATAAGGCCTGCTGCACACAGTTGTTTAGCAGCACTAAAGTCTGCTGTGCATAATGATTTCTTAATATCCTTTCAGAAAGGAGCAAAATATAGAACTTCTTATATGCAGCAAACTGTAATGGTGTTATGTGCTTTGCAGACAGGTACAGTTGCTGAGAGGATGCAAGTTCACATACTTTCATTCACAAATAATATAAATATTTAATTAGTGATGAAGGTTACAGACCATAGCAGATTGCTGATGAATACTTCAGCAAGCATTGTATATTGATGTCACTAATGATAACTTTAAAACAATGCTCAGAAAAAATATTAATTTTTGTTTTGAAAATGCACAAATAAACATTGTGGGCTCATGGAAGAAGACAAACTAAAGTTCACTGCAAATGAGTGTCCAGAGTAGAATTTTGGGAAATATGTGCAGTGTGCATAAAAGAAAGGGGAAGCAAAAGTATCATTTACAGAGGTCTGGGTCAAAAGGGGCAGAGCAATAGATGGAAATCTTGAAAATTGCAATTTGTTGGGTGAAAAGTTCATGATGGCTGCCTTTCTGTGTTGTACTGTCAGCTATGTCAAGTTATATATAGCAACGAAGTCACCTAAGAATTTAAGCATGTGCAATGATAACAACATTGTTGATTTCTAACAGTTCTGATATTTTTAGAGTTCTTGAATATTAAGATTCTATAGCATGGAAAGAAGCTAAGTAAAACAGTGTGAGCAAGTATGAAACCTTATATCACATAAAAAGATGCAAATAATCACTTGCACTTTGCATTTTAATTGTAGTTATTTCTGACTCCCATTGATGTGAGAAGAGAAGCACTTCTGGCTGGCTTCTGACTTTTTGATGGTTTTGTGCAGATGCCAGCAAACTCATCATGGTTCCTGTGAGTTTTCCTGGCCCTTTTCCATTACCATGCCAGATGTTATGCTTGCATCAGTCATGAGCTTCCATCCAGAACTACATGTGAAATTCTATCTGATTTGTAGTTCTCACTCTTGTCTGTTTGGATATGGTACAAGTGCATTGTTTATGTAAATTGCTAATTTGCAGTGGTATTGGGAGCTTTCTAAACTGCAAGACATATAACATTCTCTCACAGAGAGTATTTGTCACTTCCTGTACCCAATTAATAAATTGATTGAGCTGTATGTTCCAAGGCTATTGCTTCCAAAAACAATGTTAATTCTGAGAGTGCCGTTCTTGAAAATTGGAGTTACTGGGCATTATCCAATTGTGCAAAACACACCACTGCTAAAGTAATTTGCAATAAGTAGCAACTAGAAGTCTGGTGACAATCTCTGCCAAATATTCAGCAGAGAATCTGACCAGTTATCTGTTGGGTACAGGTGCTCTGTGTTCGTGCATATACTCTTTTGTACAGTGTTACAATTTTTAACACTCTAATGTTATGGAAGTAATGCTCTTTCTAGTGTTAGGGAAGAAGGAAGAATAGGGGAAATTGAATTTAAGGAATATGTAGCACTGCAGAGTAATTGGTCTGGATGAAGAGAGCTTCAGTACAAAAGTGATTGTAATTCTGCACTGGCTGGTAATCAGAAGCTATCTGTGGACTTGATGAAGAGAGTAAAGATTATCAATCAATTTCTCAATTGAATTTGGTAATTGTATTTTCTAAACATTCACTACGAACATGAAAAAAGGTTAGTAATGAAAAGTTGCCTCTGTGCCCTTGCCTTCCACAACTACCTGGTTTTCATTTCTTTTATATAGAACTTGAGTATCATGGTTTCCATTGGGCCCCTTTATGATTGTGCATATGTTTTCCCAAAAAAAAAACACCCCCTTTATAACTATACTATGATTTGTCGAAAGCTGCTTGAAAAGCACTTCCTAATCTATTGTTACTTTGGATATTTTGTAATACAACCAAATGCAGGAACGTATTAATAGGATTTATCTTTTTATGTTGATCATTTCAAAAACTATGATTTATAAGTTAGTAGTTCTTTACACCTTTTTGTGTTTTATCCTACGTTATTCTACTCTGATTACTGAATGCTACAAGGGACATGGAAAAATGTATGGCAACTAAAATAAACACAATGCTTTCCAAGAGAATGATCATATATTTGCTAAAAACACATATGGAATATTTCATTTTTGAATGGCAATTATTCTAAAGTCTTGCAGTTGCGTTTATGATATATTACAGTTCCTCCATGTTCCCTCTTCTTTTAATCACATGAGAAAGTAATTTCAGAATTGTGATCAATTAGGTCATTAAAATGAAATGTCTTACAGTCTAAATTGAGAATTGTCATCAAATACCACATATCATGATAACAGCTATTGTAGTTAGGAGACCCTACTTATTATAATGACTGACTGGTCTTTTTTGTTTCTGCATGTCCTGTTGCACATTGTCACAGTATAAGGTAAATGTATTGTCACTATACTGAATTGTCCAGACTGGCTTTTTAATTTAGTAGGTGGTGAAAATACATGTGTAAGAAAAAGAGTATTCATGTATTATTTTCACTCTTCATGGGTCTGATAACTTTGTTTCAGAGCTCTTGTGGTGCAGTGAATAGTTTTAATTTTAATGAATTAATATTTCCACAAAACTAACTACTGGTACCAACAGTGATTATTTGCTGTTCTGTGTAGAAGTAAAAGTTGGTTGTAAACTGTATGGTATATTATTAAGCTCATTGATGAAAAATATATTGTTTTGAGCTAGGTGACACATTGAATAAATCACAGGGCTCCTTTATTTGGGAGGAACACTGGTCAAATTGCCTTTAGGCTATCCTGATATAGCTTTTCTGTGGTTTCACTAAATCAATTCAGGTGAATACCTACACAAATCGTTCTCTCATCCTTGCCTTATTGGACTAGTACTACATCTGCAATGAGCACGTTGCCAGTAAGACATTAGAATTAACTTTGTAATAACAGTATACTAGTGTTGTTGTTGTTGTTGTTGTTGTTGCTGTTGTTATAACCTTCTCTTAACGAAGCTCCATATTCTCTTATCAGCTTTTCATTCGCATCAAGTTACTCATTCAGTTTATATTAGAACCATATGAAAAGTCCCATTTTTCTTTACTAGCTTTACTTAATGGGACATGTTACTATAAGGGGCTGTCAAATGAAAACAACACGGATGGAACAACAGTAAGTAAACTGTTTATTATTTCAAAATGTCGCCAAGGTTGTTCTGAGTACACTGCAGAAGTTTTGCTGGAAAGTCCTTACACATCCTCCATACAGTCCTGATCCCTCCCCAAGTAATTTCTTTATTTTTGGAACCCAGGGGAAAGATTGTGGCCACTGATTTGCTTTGGATGAAGAGGTCCTCTAGACAACCACAAACATTTTCCATTTTCACAGTAGAATAATTATTAACAGTTCTGGTGATCACTTGTGAAATAAGATACAGTTTACTTACTTTTTTCCAACATGGCTCATTTTCATTTGACTACTACTTATATTATGCAAAATTTCTTCAGCAATAAAGCTCATTGATTATAGCCATAGGCACTATTGTATGTATGATAAAACCATTTTGTATGAATTATCTGACAATTTTGCTGATAGGTAATTATCATTCACAGTGCTTTGAGAACAGGAAACATGAAATAACTGCATATCATAAGTAAATGCAACAGTAAAGTCTGGAATTTATATGGAACCTGCTAGTTGTAAATGGTAGAATGCAATTTCAATCTTTGCATAGTTATCCTTATTGTTGTAGTTGCACTTTTGTAATTTAAATTTATGATTTGTTCACTAATGGTGGCATTAAAATGTTGATCACTATTAAAATGGAGCCATGATCTAATCCCAGTTCAAGCCAGTCTAAAGCAGGTATGCCATTGTTTTCCTAACTCATTTAAGGCAAGTGTTGCTTTGGTTGCTGCTAGTAAGGCAATGCTAGTACCTTGCCTTATTGTGGTAAAATACTGAGCTTATGTTCAGATTTTAACAAACTTGCCCGACTGACATGGTACTGCGATTAAGTCAGTGTACTCATACTTGGGTGTAGCAGATTCCAATCTCCACCTGTCATCTAACTTTTGGTTTTCATAGTTCCCCTAAATTACTTAATGTGAATGCTAGAGTGGTGTCTTACAACTAAGACATAGAGGTCATGATCTGTTTCCTTCACCCCCTTGTCCAGATCAATCTTGTGCTTCATCTTTAATGACCACATCACCCTTAATTTTCCCTCCATTTTTTTCCTTATTGGTTTATTGTCAACATGATATTACATTTGGGTAGAAAAGTTTCTTTTACTTCCTTCCTTGCAGTTTTCCTCTTGCTCTTGTACACTGCAATTATATTATTGGTCGCTCTGTTTCTTACATATTCTCTTGAATTTCTTCCACACACCTGCCCCCATACTACAACTTACCATATGTCGGAATTGCCTGGTTAGTCTTAAAATGAATGCATCCTGGAAGATCAATTATTTGAACTGTTTGCTATATGGTTGTTTTCACTGGTGATTTTGTGTGGTTGTTTAACATACTTCTACCATGAATTTGTGTATGTAGCAAGAGAGTAGGCATATATATGTCTCTTTTTTCCTTTAAGGGATGTGTTTTAACATAATGCCATCTATTCATTTGTGGTGGAGAAGGTCATAGGATGATTGGCTGGCTAATTAATTCTTTTCTAAACCTGATTATGAGCCATATACAGGTCAAATTTGTACAACTAAAGATCTGAGCTTCTAGGTGCTAATGATGTGTAGTAGCAAATCAGTTTATTTTTTATAAATAAGTATATGAGATACAGGGAGGTAACTAACAGTGGAATAAATAACACACACTAAGTCTGGCAAGACATTTGTCTGGGAAAAGTAGTAGGGTGGGGCAGATGCAGTTGGAGATTAATCTATTCAGTCGAAATGGAGTCCATGCGTAAGCCCAAGGAATAGCATTATGGAGGGAATGTGAAATATTTTATCACAGTTATCACTGGTTACACAGAAGGTAGGTCACAATTTTGAGCTAGTCATGGCCAGCTGATAACATCAAGGTGCGCATTCCATGTTTTTAAAACTCTATAAAAATTGATAGTGGAAAACTATACAATTGATTGTATCTCCATAATTCAAGCATTTTTGCTTGAATCTAGGTGTTGAGAAATAAGTGTAACTCATTACCTACATAAATCTAATTATTGTAATTGTCATCTCTTATTGACATGTATTATGCTCTATGTGGCTTACTTTCAATCGAACTAGACAAAGTACTGGACAGTGTTAAAATACTGACTAGTTCTCAAAAAATCCTATTACACAGTGACTGCATTCTGCACTTCTTTATTTGTGTCCAAAATAGAGTCTTCCATGGCCTTTTATTCAGTTTTTCATATAATTTTTCTGATTTGACTTAATAGTTGCAGTTCGTATGATATGAACAGGTGACCTCCAACAGAGATTAGTGAGGTTTATATTAATGACTCTGAATGTGATTGCTAGTGACTATTAGTCACCAGTTTTAACATCATTATGATATTTCAGCCAAAGATTGTTCAGCTTTCTTATCAACTCGGTTGTTAATATGAAATCACTTTATGAAGCTATTGCAGTATATTTCTATGTATTGTAACATATCCTTAGTTTTATTACTCCCATAGAATCGCATTTATTTGTAATAATTTGTTGCCTGTGTTAACATTTCAGAATTGAGGAGGAACTCGTTCGCAGTGAGTGTGACCATCATAAGACACTCTAAAATATTTGTCTCAATAGTAACTGTACTTGTTAGCCTGTTTTTATATTTTTGTAATGTACTATTACTGGGAAGTATGTGGGCACCATAAACTTTCTTACACTGCAATGAGTTAAACTTTCTTACAGTAAGCAAATGTTAGAATACAGAGGGAAATGAACGTGAATTGGATATATCAGCACTGTAGTATTTTATGTCTGACATGGTACTGATGTGTATAGGTGATATTTCTTATTTTTTGGGAACTACCTAACTTATGACAAAAATTTTAAAATGGAACAGACCTGCATAGAAAGAAATTATATTCTATGTGTATGTTTTCCTTGTGCTGAATTTTCCCATCAGTGTTTCACATTGACTGTGATGACTGATACTTTGAAACTCGGTTTTGTATTTAAAATGATGATTACTGTTTTTAGGTGCCTGTGAGCTACACCAAAACAAAGACTGTAATAAACTATCATACATATTTAAAGAAACTATCATACATATTTAAAGATCTTTATAATTGTGTTTCTAATGTAGAAAATGTGCGGTTCCACATTTAGTGATATTGCCAGTGCCATTTTATGTTGATCTTTTCCAACAGATAGAAATGATTTCCATATGTCAAGATTGATTGTGCATGAGTAGTCATGCATTCATAGCCACTGTGAGCGATCTAAATAGAAAACTTCTTTCTGATCTGTCACAAACAACAACTTGTATTTTGTGCAGTTTTTGTCACATTTTTTGTTAGAAACTTACACGAAGAAGATGGTAATATGTACAAATAGGGATTCAGATTTTCTCACTAAATAATTATTCTGTGGAATGTATTGCAACATTTGTAAGATATGACTTGTTTTAGAACGTGGATCTTGCATGCCAAAAATTATCAGCTATATTTATTTTTTTATTTTTGTTTAATTTCTAAATTATTGTTACATAACATTGATTTTGTTTTGTATTTGTATGTTTGAAAGGCATATTTATTGACTTTTAGTTACTGACTCATCATAACTCAACATAAAATCATAATCCTACGCCCTTTCCCTCAGTTCCTTCTCCAGTCACTAAAAGTGGAAGAGAGAGAAAGGAATGAATTCGTAGATAAGTTCAAACTGCATGATAAAAGTATTTATGAGAACATCAAAGCTGTATAACATAAATTGCATCAGATGCTTTAGTACCATGGTTTATAAATTTTACATTTTGTTAATAGTTCCCACATACTGCCCATTAGAAGCGGTGCTGTTGTTCCTCTGTTAATGAATGATTGTTTCTGTTTATTTCATTCTTTAAAAAGACTACTGTGTGTTGCTAAAATATTTTTAGTGGCCAAGCTTGTTTATTTTTGTAAATTTAAAACTTGAATTGTGATTCAATTATTCTGTGAAACATAACAATTAACTCTTTGATTGAAATGGCTTTCACTTAGCAGCAGATTGTCTTTTATATTTTGTCTTTCATGATAGACTAAACTTATATGCTGGTCTTAGGATCAAAAGAGTGGATTTCTGGCTTTGGTTTATGAGCTTTTAGATATGCACCATGCTACTGTTAAATATGTTAGACTCTCATAACTTTTCTTTGCATGTTTTGCAAGAGAAATGTTCTGAAACCAGTAGTGAAATGTTGAGATAGTTTACTAATGTACTGTGCTGTGAGTTGTATGTAGGAAGCTTAGGGTTGTTAGAGAACAGGCAACCAAAGCTAAGAATCTGTTTTTTTGACTCCTGGTTTGGCATATAGCTGTGACAGTAAAGGTTAAATTAATACGCTCATAATTTTTGCTTTTCACATCTCTTCTCTTTCTCACATCAGTAACCTGTTTGGCACACCTTTAACTAATTTTAAAAATTTTATTTCTGTTTCTCACTGTATAGTTGTGATTTTAATACAACCCACTTTTTAAAATTGGCCTCTCTGCTTGTGTTCTGAATTATCACTGTACTGTGACACCTCTTATGACTGCATTAATTTAACCTCAGAATGTTTCTTATTATTGTACTAATCTTCAAGACTTACAGATATGAAAGACATATACTTTTCATATTTGTGCAGTACGTAATTCACCCTAAATATATTGCTGCCTTTCACAATATCAACAATGTGAAATGTATGTGAATATAAACTTGAAATTTTTTGTTGTGTTGTATTTATGTTGTATAATTTTGTTGTAATTAAATTTTTTATAAATTTCTTTCTTTGTATTTTTTTCTTTTTTTCTGCTTTGCACTGTTATAAACTATCCTGGTAGAAATTTTTCATTTCTGACCAAAAAGCAGACATAATGTTTTAATGGTATTAAAGTTCTCCTAACACACTTATGAATTCCTGAATGTGGAATGATTTGGTTGTAAAGTTAACTGTATTACCTAGTTCTGCTTTTTGGTTATACATTCACATACAGTTTGATATTTGGACACTTATCCACGTAATTATATTGGAGGCTGTATAAAATGCATGATTTGCATGGATTTTAATATTACTATCATTATTGATGACCAAGTTAAGGTTAGGATTGTTTGTAACCTGGCAGGTATGTTGGTTGGCCAGTTTGTACTTGCAGACAGATGCTTTCTCGTAGTTCATGCATGTAGTGACAGTTGTTTGTGACATTAACCTTTGAGTCAGTATACATTTGATTCTACAGTAGAGTACACCTTGTTGGTACACATCATATACTTCAACAAAAATGATAAACATTATAAAATATAATGTAATCGGATAGACAAAACATTTACTCACTGTGCAATAGCAGTAGAACACACATATAAAAATATTAAAGTTTGCAAGCTTTTGGAGCAGAAGGGCTGAAGGGGAAGGAAGAGTGGTGAGGAAAAGGACTGGTTATGTTTAGGAAAAGAGGTACAGTTTGAAAAAGCTGCCTGGAAGCCAGGTCAGGGGAGACTTACGAGGTGAGATGAGAGGGAAAGACTGATTATTGAGGACTGCGCTGGATGAAATTTGAAAGCTCTCAGGTTTTCAGATCTCATCTGGTACAGTCCCCAACAATCGGTCTTTCCTTCTCATCCCATCAGGTAAATCTCCCTGAACTGGGGTTCTAGGCAACTTTCCCAAACTCTGCCCCTTTTCATAAATCTCACCAGTCCTTTTCCATCAGCCCTTTTCCTTCCCTTAAACCCTTCTGCCCGTAGAAGGAACCACTGCCTCTGAAAGCTTGCAGACTTTAATACCTTTATATGTGTGTTCTCCTGCTCCTGCTTAGCAAAGCAATGAGCATCCAAAGTACCACATTACGTATTCATAATGACTGGACAGTTTGCTTCTCTCTCTATAACCATTTTTTAAAATTATTATTCTTCTGTCATAACTACACATTTCCACTTGGAAGAGCTAGTACTTTTTTTGTTAAATAATTTCAACATTTCGACAGAAAGAACATGTTTTTGTGATGTTTTTCTGCCACACAATAAGGCACACTGATCTCAGAAGTCTTTTTTGGCATATCAAACTAATATAAAAGTCTTGTTTCCGGCCTAGTGATGTTATTGAAAAGATGTAACATTTCAGTGAGATACACTTCTGTCATCTTTTCCTACCGTATTTCACATTTATGTTCTATGTGGTGAAGATAGAACAAAAATATTTTTCTAAAATATAAATTTGAAGTTAATGATATACACCGACTTACAAGCAAAAGTTAAACCTGTGCGAGGCATAGGGAAAGTAAAATAAAACTTATACTGTGGGAAAACATATAACTTCACTAATATTATTGCAGTATCATGGAAAATAAACAATATGGTTGACAGCATATCTATAAATCACATTCTGTCTTTACGTAATCAAACTTTATGAACCCAAGGCTGCACTGAGTACCTACACATGAGGCTGCAGAACCAGTTGAAAAACAATGGAAGAGTGGTAGGTGGCGCAAATTTTCTGAACATACAGGTCTCATACAGGGTGCTGTAGGCAGAAATCTGCATGCATTTTAGCTCCAAATGTGTTCATATATCACTTGAGAGCTTCAAGAGCCTCTTTTTGCCATGTATCATTGAAGTTATGAATCGTGACTTGTCCATCCACTGTCACAATCTGAGCTAACCTATGCAAATCTGTTAATTCTGTAGGTGGCAGTATAAGAGAGAGAGAGAGAGAGAGAGAGAGAGAGAGCATTTAGAGTACACTATTGACACAATGAAGCTGCAAGCTTCCACAATTGTAGAAACGAAATGACTTACTTATGGCCAAAATCTACGTTGTCACAGTATTCAATTTGTATAGGCAACATGATAGTACCATCTTCAAAGTTGGAAATCTCTAATTTGGTTGCTAAGTGATTAATATGAAACTCCATAAAACATGATTGTGGAAGTATATCACCACCTTGAGGTCCTGTTCTCAGTTCTTAGTGACACTTCAGTAGTCCTATTTTCTGCTAACGAAATGAACCAATCCTTTTTGCACGGGAAATAAACATATGTCACATGACAGGCCACTTCTGTGTATATCAGTTTTGATCAGTTTAAATCCAAAAAGATTATTTAACCATCAACAGAGTAACTACAAAAATTATAAATATTCTCCGAGATATTTTATGATAGTTATGTTGTCTCTTGCATAAATTCTGTTGCATTAACTACCAATTACTTTGATATTGAATTGTATTAAACAGCCAAAGGAACACTTGAAAATCTTCCAAAACAGTGACCTCAGTATGCAAATTATTATATAAACCAAATTTCATCAATTGCAATTGTGGTGCATTGGATTTAAATTGCCATTTATCTACACACTATCCGTTAGCAGTGTTTCCTGTGTGTCATCTTAAATTTCTTCTGATTCTGAAGAGGTATATTTAGAACGACTTGCAGATTTCAAACAGTGAATGTTGATCTCCTGGTCATGAAGGAGAACAGGATATTTCTCATTTAGATATTCTTTGTTTTGACAAAAAACAACATTTAGGCAAAGATGAACATTCGTTATGTTGTCCAGGATTGAAGAATTTTCACTTGCCCATGTAGTAATCTTCAAACAAATTAATTTAATTTTCGCTTTCCTCATTTTTTAGCCTTTGTAAATTGTAAAAAAGAGGCATAGTGGAAGACTGCCTACTGGGTACAAAAATGTAACCTGATACCTGATCCACTGAGCATAATAAGATGCTAACTGCAGCCACTCCAGTGATCATTTGTATGTGACAGTAGTACCAGTCTAATTGTACTAAGAAAAATAGTTATCTGAAGAACTTAAATTCTAATTTTACATATCCATTCACATGCAGTGGGTTGTGTGTAAGTAGAGGAAGTATCTCAGAGACCAGTAATCATGCAATTTGAGCTTAGTTACTGTATTACAATATTATTTTTTTTCTGGCATACCAAGTTTATCATTTGCAATCTGTTGATACCATATACGTTTGAAACATTTTATTCACTATTCAATAAGTGAGCATCAAGCATTCAGTTTTTTTTCTAAAGGAATCAAATTTTTTCCCTTAGAAAATTAATGAATAGCCTCATTTCCTGCTAATACTTACGAGAAACATGGAGGAATTCAGTTTGCAAGAAAGGGTAATGAATGCTCAATGGTACAATAAAAGTAGCTTGTATGTAAATCACATGTTGTTGTTGTAGTCTTAAGTCTAGTGACTGGTTCGTTGCTGCTCTCCATGCTACTCTATCATGTGCAAGCTTCATCACTTCCCAGTACCTACTGCAACCTACAACCTTCTGAATCTGCTTAGTGTATTCATCTCTTGGTCCCCATCTACGATTTTTGCTCTCCACACTGCCCTCCAATATTGAGTTGGTGATCCCTTGATGCCTCAGAACATGTCCTACCAACCAATCCCTCCTTCTAGTCAAGTTGTGTCACAAATTTCTCTTCTCCCCAATTCTATTCAGTACCTCCTCATTAGTTACGTGATCTACCCATCTAATCTTCAGCATCTTCTGTAGCACCACATTTCAAAAGCTTCTATTCTCTTCTTGTCTAAACTATTTATCATCCATGTTTCACTTCCATACATGGCCACACTCCATAAAAATACTTTCAGAAACAACTTCCTGACAATTAAATCTATACTCGATGTTAACAAATTTCTCTTCTTCAGAAACGCTTTCCTTGCCATTGCCAGTCTACGTTTTATATCCTCTCTACTTCAATCATCATCAGTTATTTTGCTGCTCAAATAGCAAAACTCATCTACTACTTTAAGTGTCTCATTTCCTAATCTAATTCCCTCAGCATCACCCGATTTAATTCAACTACATTCCATTATCCTCATTTTGCTTTTGTCGATGTTCATCTTATATCCTCCTTTCAAGACACTGTCCATTCCATTCAACTGCTCTTCCAGGTCCTTTTCTGTCTCTGACAGAATTACAAGGTCATTGGCAAACCTCAAAATTTTTATTTCTTCTTCATGAATTTTAATACCTACTCCGAATTTTTCTTTTGTTTCCTTTACTGCTTGCTCAATATACAGAGTGAATAACATCAGGGATAGGCTACAACCCTGTCTCACTCCCTTCACAACCACTGCTTCCCTTTCACGCCCTTCGACTCATAACTGCCATCTGGTTCGTGTACAAATTGTAAATAGCCTTGCGCTCTCTGTATTTGACTCCTGCACCTGCAGAATTTCAAAGAGAGTATTCCAGTCAACGTTGTCAAAAGCTTTCTCTAAGTGTACAAATGCTAGAAACGTAGGTCTGCCTTTCCTTAATCTATTTTCTAAGATAAGTCGTAGGGTCAGTATTGCCTCACGTGTTCCAACATTTCTACAGAATCCAAACAGATCCTCCCCAAGGTCGGCATCTACCAGTTTTTCCATTCACCTGTAAAGAATTTGCGTTAGTATTTTGCAACCGTGACTTATTACACTGATAGTTCAGTAATTTTCACACCCATCAACACCTACTCTCTTTTGGATTGGAATTATTATATTCTTCTTGAAGTGTGAGGGTATTTAACCTGTATCATATATCTTGCTCACCAGATGCTAAAGTTTTGTCAGGGCTGGCTCTCCCAAGGCTATCAGTAGTTCTAATCGAATGTTGCCTACTCCTGGGGCCTTCTACATCTACATCTACATCTACATCCACATCCATACTCCGCAAGCCACCTGACGGTGTGTGGCGGAGGGTACCCTGAGTACCTCTATTGGTTCTCCCTTCTATTCCAGTCTCGTATTGTACGTGGAAAGAAGGATTGTCGGTATGCTTCTGTGTGGGCTCTAATCTCTCTGATTTTATCCTCATGGTCTCTTCGCAAGATATATGTAGGAGGGAGCAATATACTGCTTGACTCTTCGGTGAAGGTATGTTCTCGAAACTTCAACAAAAGCCCGTACCGAGCTACTGAGCGTCTCTCCTGCAGAGTCTTCCACTGGAGTTTATCTATCATCTCCGTAATGCTTTTGCGATTACTAAATGATCCTGTAACGAAGCGCGCTGCTCTCCGTTGGATCTTCTCTTTCTCTTCTATCAACCCTATCTGGTGCGGATCCCACACTGCTGAGCAGTATTCAAGCAGTGGGCGAACAAGCGTACTGTAACCTACTTCCTTTGTTGTCGGACTGCATTTCCTTAGGATTCTTCCAATGAATCTCAGTCTGGCATCTGCTTTACCGACGATCAACTTTATATGATCATTCCATTTTAAATCAATCCTAATGCGTACTCCTAGATAATTTATGGAATTAACTGCTTCCAGTTGCTGACCTGCTATTTTGTAACAAAATGATAAGGGACCTATCTTTCTGTGTTTTCGCATCACATTACACTTGTCTACATTGAGATTCAATTGCCATTCTGTGCACCATGCGTCAATTCGCTGCAGATCCTCATGCATTTCAGTACAATTTTCCATTGTTGCAACCTCTCGATACACCACAGCATCATCTGCAAAAAGCCTCAGTGAACTTCCGATGTCATCCACCAGCTCATTTATGTATATTGTGAATAGCAACGGTCCTATGACACTCCCCTGTGGCACACCTGAAATCACTCTTACTTCGGAAGACTTCTCTCCATTGAGAATGACATGCTGCGTTCTGTTATCTAGGAACTCCTCAATCCAATCACACAATTGATCTGATAGTCCGTATGCTCTTACTTTGTTCATTAAACGACTGTGGGGAACTGTGTCAAATGCCTTGCGGAAGTCAACAAACACGGCATCTACCTGTGAACACGTGTCTAAGGCCCTCTGAGTCTCATGGACGAATAGCGCGAGCTGGCTTTCACACGACCGTCTTTTTCGAAACCCATGCTGATTCCTACAGAGTAGATTTCTAGTCTCCAGAAAAGACATTATACTCGAACATAATACGTGTGCCAAAATTCTACAACTGATCGACGTTAGAGATAGAGGTCTATAGTTCTGCACATCTGTTCGACGTCCCTTCTTGAAAACGGGGATGACCTGTGCCCTTTTCCATTTTTTTGGAACGCTTTGCTCTTCTAGAGACCTATGGTACACTGCTGCAAGAAGGGGGGCAAGTTCCTTCGCGTACTCTGTGTAAAATCGAACTGGTATCCCATCAGGACCAGCGGCCTTGCCTCTTTTGAGTGATTTTAATTGTTTCTCTATCCCTCTGTCGTCTATTTCGATATCTACCATTTTGTCAACTGTGCGACAATCTAGAGAAGGAAGCACAGTGCAGTCTTCCTCTGTGAAACAGCTTTGGAAGAAGACATTTAGTATTTCGGCCTTTAGTCTGTCATCCTCTGTTTCAGTACCATTTTGGTCACAGAGTGTCTGGACATTTTGTTTTGATCCACCTACTGCTTTGACATAGGACCAAAATTTCTTAGGATTTTCTGCCAAGTCAGTACATTGAACTTTACTTTCGAATTCATTGAAAGCCTCTCGCATAGCCCTCCTCACACTACATTTCGCTTCGCGTAATTTTTGTTTGTCTGCAAGGCTTTGGCTATGTTTATGTTTGCTGTGAAGTTCCCTTTGCTTCCGCAGCAGTTTTCTAACTCGGTTGTTGTACCACGGTGACTCTTTCCCATTTCTTACGATCTTGCTTGTTTTGACTTAGGTCTTTCAGTGCTCTGTCAAACTCTTCACGCAGTATCATATCTCCCATTTCATCTTTATCTAGGTCCTCTTCCATTTCCATATTTTCCTCAAATACATTGCCCTTGTATAGACCCTCTACACACTCCTTCCACCTTTCTGCTTTCCCTTCTTTGCGTGGAACTGGTTTTCCATCTGAGCTCTTGATTTTCATATAAGTGGTTCTCTTTTCTCCAAAGGTCTCTTTAATTTTTCTTCAGATAATATCTTTCGTACCCCTAGTGATCTATGCCTCTACATCCTTACATTTGTTCTCTAGCCATCCCTGCCTAGTCATTTTGCACTTCTTGTTGATCTCATTTTTGAGATATTTATATTCCATTTTACCTGCTTCATTTACTGCATTTTTATGTATTCTCCTTTCATTAATTAAATTCAGTATTTCTTCTGTTACCCAAGGATTTCTACCAGCCATCGTCTTTTTACCTACTTGATCCTCTGCTGCGTTCACTATTTCATCTCTCAAAGCTACCCATTCTTCTTCTACTGTATTTCTTTCACCCATTCTTGTCAATCGTTCCCTAATGCTCTCTGCAACCTCCGGTTCTTTCGGTTTATCCAGGTCCCATCTCCTAAAATTCCCACCTTTTTGCAGTTTCATCAGTTTTAATCTACATAGAAACATACCCATACAAATACATTTACTATCAATCAAGCTTGGCTTCCAACATAACACTAGGCTGAAAATTTATTGAAGTCAGTATTGAGTTTGAAGTGAGAACATTGCCACATGTATAGCAGGTTCATTGTCAATGAGTAGGTGATAAGCTGTCATTGAGTAAATAGCTTGTCCAGTAAAGATAAATAAAAGCACATGAGCATAGCTGAAAACAGAGATAAAAAGGAAGGGTGAAAAGTTGCTGGCTCGTAAATGCACAAATACTTTTTGTAGATGAAATTGAAAACTCTCTCTCTCTCTCTCTCTCTCTCTCTCTCTCTCTCTCTCTCTCTCTCTCTCTCTCTCTATTTCTTTTTCAAGAGTTTGGTTTTCAGCTCAGTGGTCCGTCCAGGGAAACATGCAAGAGATGGAATTTTGTGGGTTTATTGTAATTTTACCTCGCAGAGAAAATTCTAACATATACAAATTTGTATAATATTTTCTTGGTGTTCCTGCAGTATCACATTTAAACTAAAAACTTGAGATATCAAAGATCAATACCATCTTTATCAGGAGATGGCAGACTGCTGGGATCATTGGCAGTCTAGCTTAATATACACTAGTGGCCATTAAAATTCCTACACCACGAAGATGACGTGCTACAGATGCGAAATTTAACCGACAGGAAGAAGATGCTGTGATACTCAAATGATTAGCTTTTCAGAGCATTCACACAAGGTTGGCGCCGGTGGCAACACCTACAATGTGCTGACATGCGGAAAGTTTCCAACCAATTTCTCATACACAAACAGCAGTTGAGAGGCGTTGCCCGGTGAAACGTTGTTGTGATGCCTCGTGTAAGGAGGAGAAATGCGTACCATCACATTTCCGTATTTGATAAAGGTCGGATTGTAGCCTATCGCGATTGCGGTTTATCGTATCGCAACATTGCTGCTCGCGTTGGTCGAGATCCAATGACTGTTAGCAGAATATGGAATTGGTGGGTTCAGGAGGGTAATTCGGAATGCTGTGCTGGATCCCAACAGCCCCGTATCACTAGCAGTCGAGATGACAGGCATCTTATCCTCATGGCTGTAACAGATCATGCAGCCACATGTCGATCCCTGAGTCAACAGATGGGGATGTTTGCAAGACAACAACCATCTGCACGAACAGTTCGATGACATTTGGAGCAGCATGGACTATCAGCTCGGAGACCATGGCTGCGGTTACCCTTGGCACTGCATCACAGACAGGGGTGCCTGCAATGGTGTACTCAATGACGAACCTGGGTGCACGAGTGGCAAAATGTCATTTTTTCGGACAAATCCAGGTTCTGTTTACAGCATCACAATGGCCACATCTGTGTTTGGCGACATCACGGTGAACACACATTGAAAGCGTGTATTCGTCATCGCCATACTGGCGTATCACCTGGCGTGATGGTATGGGGTACCATTGGTTACACGTCTCGGTCACCTCTTGTTCGCATTGACGGCACTTTGAACAGTGGATGTTACAGTTTAGATTTGTTACGACCCGTGGCTCTACCCTTCATTCGATCCCTGCGAAACCCTACATTTCAGCAGGATAATGCACGACAGCATGTTGCAGGTCCTGCACGGGCCTTTCTGGATACAGAAAATGTTCAACTGCTGCCCTGGCCAGCACATTCTCCAGATCTCTGACCAATTGAAAACGTCTGGTCAATGGTGACCGAGCAGCTGGCTCGTCACAATACGCCAGTCACTACTCTTGAACTGTGGTATCATGTTGAAGGTGCAATGGGCAGCTGTATCTGTACACGCCATCCAAGCTCTGTTTGACTCAATGCCCAGGCTATCAAGGCCATTATTACGGCCAGAGGTGGTTGTTCTGGGTACTGATTTCTCAGGATCTATGCATCCAAATTGCGTGGAAATGTAATCACATGTCAGTTCTAGGTTAATATATTTGTCCAATGAATACCCGTATATCATCTGCATTTCTTCTTGGTGTAGCAATTTTAATGGCTAGTAGTGTAGATGGAAGTCATCATCTGGGCAGCATTGGCCAGGATTTGACAACTGCTGGAAACTAAAGAAATTGTACATGAAATGAAATACTTCTTTGATTTGAGAGTAGCTCATGTATACAATGCGCTGTGTGAATGCTGTGAAAATTGCGTAGGTTGTACAATTCGCACAGTGTCCAAGTGGCACACTGAAAATAAATGGAAAATCATGTTCAGAATCTTTGAGACGTCAACGATAATGCATATAAGATCAACTTTGAATATGACTAGATCCTATTCCTTCAATCATCTTTCTGTAATTCCACAGTGAAAGAAGCAGCAAAAATTTCTATGTGCACCAGAATTTTTAATAGACACAGTGTCTATATTTTAGTGGAATCTGGGGAAGGACACCAGACACAAGACATCCCCAAAGGGCAAAAATTAAACACTCTAAATTAATGGGGATGTGTGATGTTGTGTGCTGTATTCATTCTCCTTCCACTCCTAAATCCCATTGGGAAAGGGTGCTTCACCCATTGTCAGTTTCCTGCATTTGTGCCCATAAACCATCCGCCCCTCCCCTCCCCCAAGGTGATGTACCATGAATGGTAGAAAGCCAGACCATTATATGACAACCACTTATCAATCCAGACTTCTCCTGATAGTAAAAATAATGATGATCATGTTCGAAAGCTTGACTTTCTCCAGTGGGTTGTGGCTTGAAAAGTGAGAAAACTTTAGATGGATGCTTTTTCATATATTCAAGTTGTTTAACACCCTGTCAACAAGTAAGTCATTGGAGTTCATACATTCAAAGCATGACAGTTATGATGTGTAATGTGATAACAAGTTACAACATGAAAAACATATTTCCAGAGCTGCTGTAGCTACTTACTGACCATTATGTAGTTATATTTAGGCTTATCTAACCAATAAAATTATATCTGTATGTGTGTGTCTGTGACACGTGTTAAGAAATGCTTTATAGGATTCGAGTTATTGTCAGGAAGAAATATTTAGCAGTTTCATGTCAGCAGCCAAGTGATCAAATATTTCTGTGACTATTTTCTTTGTCATAGTAATTTGGGAGATTGGCAACAGCATTAAGCATAGGATTACCTATAGAGACAGAATACAGATTGATGAAAAGATAATTTTAGAGAAAATAAGGATTGAGATAGAAACACAATTAAGAGAAGAACAAGGATTTTGAATGGGAAGTTCAACCATAGCTGCCATATTTACAGCCAGACTGGTTGTAGAAAAAAAAGTAAATTTGGGAAAGGCATCATAGTTACATTCATGGATATAAAAATGGTTATGACACACTTAGAAGGGAAGAGATATGGCTAGGTCTGAAAAGACTAGGATTGTCAAAAGGAATGCAACTAAGAATCAAAAATGTGTACAAAAATGTCTGAACTGTGTTACAGTAGATGGCAGCAAATCAGAATGGCTTATGGCAGACCGAGGGGTTTGGCAAGGGTGTACACTCTCACCAGTGTGTCTAAATACAATCATGGACAACATATTGAGGAAAGTTTGCCAAGGACCAACAACAAATGATATGAAAATCATAGCATATGTAGATGATGTGAAGATTTGAGAAGAAATTGGAAGTACAACTAAATACTGAGCAGAGACTAACAAGAGGAGGAATATAAAAAACTTAACGAAAAGTGCAGTAATGAAAATCAGCTGGAAAAATAAACAAAAATGAAGGATGTAAGTTGCAATTGAAAAATTATTAAAGAACTAGAAGCTTTCAAATACCTAGGAAGTAAATTAATCATGAAAGGAACCATCAAGGATGAAGTTTCAGAGAGAACACAAAACTGGTCAAAATTTTATTATTGTGTATTGGACATAATTAGATATAGGAAAATACCTACAAAAGCAAAGATCATTATATACAGGTCATATTATCTGCCAGTTTTGGCCTGTGGCTCAGAATGCTGGACTTGGACAAAGAAAGATCTGAGCAGAATACAAGCAGCAGACATGTGCTCTCTGTCAGGGATCCTGGGTCAGATGACAAGGGACAGTATAAGGAATGATATAATATGAAACACCCTCTATATCAAGCCCCTAAAACACACTATGGAGAGGAATAGGCTTAAATGGCTTGACCATATTAGAAGAATGGGACCAGAAAGGCCTAGAATGAACAGAATCTAGACGAAGACAAATTGGAAGACTACGAACAAGATTTAGGTCAGGTGGAGGATGATGTGAACTGAAGAGAAGTGCAATGGGAGGTGATGCTAAATGATAGACTCTGGGAGAAAAGATAAGGTTGGAAGAGGCTCTGTGAACTACCTGCATAACCAGAAACGTTTCAGGAAGTAGAAGAAGAAGATATAATGTAAGTCATTTTCCATTCCATTATTATATTATGAATGTTGTTAACTGTCCCAAAGAGAGACTGATTGCCCATAACAAAATCAATAAAGGAATAATGTGAGACTTTAACCTACATGCTGAGTCTGCCTACAAGAGGCTCTGAAGTGGACGTCACATCCGTTCCATTGCACCGTATGCAGCCAGTGCCGGATCGGGGCTTGTATGGTCCATCTACAGTTACAAAGCTGATCAACTATACCTGTATATAGGGTATTATACAGTGGGATTGCCACTCCCAAAGGCATTTTAAAGCCACTACTGGCTGTTCACCCTGGGGAGTGGGGACTCTGTGTACCCCTTCTGTCTACTTCTAATGAACATCGTGTGACCAAATGTGCTAACATTTTTCAAAGTGTTTCCAAATCATGTAACCAAAGCTGGACATGAGAATCATTTAAGTATTTGCCTTGATGGATGTGGAAAACTGCCTGAAAACCACATCCAGGCCAGCCACCACACCAGCTCCTGTTGTTAATCTGCAGGGCAGAAGCAGGTGCTTTAATGTGCTTGGCAATCCAGGCAGAAGGACATCACATATTCTTATTATATGTTTCTTTTCAGTATGCTCCCTTCATCACTGTAGAGCTCTTCCTGAGTGCTCTACTATAACTCATTAATGTATAGACAGGGCCATGTTTTTTATTTATTTTATTTTACTTATTTTGTGCTTCACACCATTGGTCACTCCCACACCCGCCATAGAAAAGTTATGCTCACTTTCATATACTGGTTTACCCCCAAACAGGTTTGTTAACAAGGATGCAAAGTTCTGTACAGTAAAGTGTTGAATGTGCTGTCTTTCAGTAAAGTTTAGTAACACTGTAATTGTAGTGACTCGTCCATCAGTCTCGAAGAACATTTCATGTACCATTTTCAAATGTTGAAATATATACACAAGTAAGCTTGCCAGGAAAGAAATTATTTCAGTTCCCTGAATATATGTTGAGAGGCCATTTATATAAATTGCTGAAAGTGACTATGACACAGGAAACTGTCAGTTACAAGTTCCAAAAATAGTTGATCATTTGCCTACTGTCATGAAAACATTAAAATATAATAAAACAGTAATGCGGTCACCTCTTCATCACTTTTTGAAACTTGATAATGGATGCTTGTCATCTGAAACTGGTCATTAATAAATTTTTATGTGCAAATGACTCTGAATTGTATGTTTTATACTCACTTTTCAATAATTGATTCAGTTTTTGTGTTTTTTTTTGTTTTCTACTCTATTTACACAATTGCCTTTGGAAAGCTTTGTGTGTGTGGGTGCGCGCATGTGTGTGTGAATGCCCACGTTAGAAATGTTTGTGCTTAACTTGGCTACCACTGACTATGTGCACACTTTACATACATATCATCAATATACTCGACTTACAGTGTAATGAATAAAGACTACCATTCACCATACATAGAAGACTTTGTGCATAGAACTAAAATATTTCTGCAGTGTAAACATGTCAGCATATTTGGCACAAATGGCCACTTCTGTCAAAGAGTATATTTCTTAAAGAATGGGCACCTGTTAGTGCATGCAGTCCTAAAAGAGAACTACCTTTTCAAGTAGTTACTACAAAGATTTGATGATGAATGACCCCAGATTCATCTTCTATGCTGACCTAAACTGTGCTGATTATTTGTATCTGTCCAACCCTGTTCATGTCTATGTCGTTCCAAGTAAATCTTTTATGTTATCGTCAGGATGACATATTAATTTCCTTGGTGCTAGAATAGCTCAACTAACTGTTCACTGTATGTGGTATAAATTTGTTCACATTGCTTAATCAGAAGAGAAAATTGTAGGTTTTGTCATTCTCAAAACAAAAAATGGATGCATTATTTGAATTGATGGAGGACTTCCTTTCACAAATATGAAAAGACTGAAAACATTTTGTATAGTTTTGAAATGCAACATATACTTTTTGGCAGTTCTTATAGTTTATTTCTTAATAAGTCCAAATCATAAACATATTATTAAAATTGTGCACAGGTGTTTAGAATTTTTTTTATTCTTTGCAGCATTTATAGTATAGAGGTTCATTTCCCTTTTGAAGAATGATCATTATTTTCCCTTTTATATCCACATATTTAGTCTTGCATGTGTTGAACACCTCCCATGAAACCCTTGTTTGAGTCCAAATTTATCTAATTTGATCATCATTGTCATTATGTGATAAATATGTGGAGGTACAGTATTTTCCTTTACTGCTATTGAAATGTATGTTCTCAGAATTCTAAAAGCAATCTTGCTTTATGCACAACACATTTGTTCCAAGGTGCTAAGGCATTGAACTTGCATTCAGGAGGAGTGGGTCTCGAAACACCCTCCAGCCTTCCAGATTCAGGTCTTTTATCATTTTTATATCAAGTTAAAGTGATTGCAAGGGTAATTCTTTTGAGAGAACATGGCTCCTATATTCTTTGTTATCCTAGTCCAATAATACATTTTTTCCATGGTCTGCCACCACAGTCTGTTGAACAAAAATATGAGAGTCTTACTTTGATTAAATAAATATGTGGCTGCTGCCAGTGTGTGTTTATATGTGTTCATGAAACCTTCTCTGTCACATCTAACACACTTCAAATTTCAAATCAAACAGCTTTCAGCCATCTTATTTCCAAACTGTTGTTTCATTGGGCTACCAGTTTCGGTGATGTATTATACCATCTTCAGGCTCCCTGACCTTGGTCCTGGACTAGCATTCAAAGGTTGGTATCTATAGATTTCTGCTTGATACAGTTATCACTTGAAACATTATCTGCCCAACAGTCAGCAGATGATGTTTGAAGTGATTACTGTGTTGGCGATTTGCAAGTCCCACATTTAGAAATAGTTTTTTACTAATGCCAACCTGACCTATTAGGCCATTTATATACACTGAGGTGATGAAAGTCATAAGGTACCTCCTAATATAGTGTCGGACCTCCTGTCTATCAGCGTAGTGCAGCAACACGACATAGAATGAACTTGACAAGTCGTTGGAAGCTCCTGCAGAAATATTGAGCCATACTGCCTCTGTAGCCGTCCATAATTGTGGAAGTGTTGCTGGTGCAGGATTTTATAGTTGAACTGACGTCTCAATAATGTCCCATAAATGTTGAGTGAGATTCCTGTCGGGTGATCTGGGTGACCAAATCATTCACTCACATTGTCTGGAACGTCCTTCAAACCAATTGTGAGCAACTGCCATGGCATATTTCCATCCATAAAAACTCCATTGTTGTTTCAGAAAATGAAGTCCATAAATGGCTGCAAATGGTCTCCAAATAACCAAACATAACCGTTTCCAGTCAGTGATTGGTTCAGTTGGACCAGAGGACCCAGTCTGTTCTATTTAAACACAGCCCACACTATTATGGAGCCACCAAAATCTTGCACAGTGCCTTGTTGACAACTTGGATCCACGGCTCCTTGGAGTCTGCACGACACTTGAACCCTACCATCATCTCTGACCAACTGAAATTGGGACTTATCTGACCAAGCCACAGTTTTCTAGTCATCTAGAGTCCAAATAATAGGTCATGAACCCAGAAGAGATGATGCAGGCGATGCTGTGCTGTTATCGAAGGCACACACATCAGCTGTTCGCTGCGATATACCATTAACACTGATTTAGACACACACTCCTAATGGATACATTTGTCATACATTCCACATAGATTTTTGTGGTTATTTCATACAGTGTCGCTTGCCTGTTAGCACTGATGCAAACTCCGCTACTCTCGGCCGTAAGTGAAGGCCATTGGTAACTATGTTGTCCTCAGAGAGATGTAATGCCTGAAATTTGATATTCTCAGCACACTTTTGACAGTGGGTCTCACAATACTGAATTCTCTAATGATTTCCAAAATGGAATGTCCCACACGTTTAACTCCAACTACCATTCCACATTCAAACTTTGTTAATTCCCTTCATGTGACCATCATCATATCGGATACCATTTCACATGAATCGCCTGATTACCAATGGCAACTCTGCCAGTGCGCTGCCCTTTTATATCTTGTGTATGTGATACAACAGCCATCTGTGAATGTGAATATTGCTATCCCATGATTTTTGTCACCTTAGTGTGTTTAATGTGCCACAGACCTGCAACAGTTCCATGTGGTGTCCTTGATTTTACTATTTCCGCTGACAGCCACACCATTGAGGTTCTGTCACTCACAACAGATATTGTTCACTAAATTGCAGCACATTTGGTATATAATGCTTTCTGAAAATTAAAAGCATTGCATCAACCGAGAACCATGATAGAACAGCAATCTAAATCATGTGGATAAATTTGGTGCTATTTACACAAAGGGTTACTCTATGGAAGTCAAGAACTATTGGCTAGTTTGTCATTTGAATTTCTAAAATTTTTGAGAAGTTAATGTACTCAAGAGTTGTCAGCTGCCTGTACAATAATGGAGTTTGATCAGCCAGTTTAAAAGTTTGAATTTCAAAATAGCCACTACACTCACACAGCTAGTTATGTATGCACTGGGCATGTAAGAAAATTTATAAATGGTCAAATATCACCGTTTATGACCTGTGGCTTACCAGAGACATTTCATCATATGTCCTAAAATTCTAGTAAAGGATCTATGTTTTTTGTCATAAATGTGGTACAGGATGTGCTTAGTTTATTCTCTATTTAAAAACAGTGTACTGAAAGTAACAATAACCTAGTCAAATAATTTACAGAGGAACAGTACATCATCTGTAAGGGGAGAGATTACAAAGAGATTACAAGAGCTCACACCTGTTCTTGATCTATATTAATGATATACAATTTTATTTAATCAGGAAGTAGGATTGGGCCATTTTGTATATGATACAAGTGCTGCTGTCAAGATGAGTGTAAAAGCAGCAACAGAGAAAAAAGTATGATTGTGTGAAAATTATTAACTGCTTTTCACGGATAGACTAGCCTTAAACTTTTTAAGGAAACACAGATCTTCCATTTTATTACTGTCAAAAATGCTGCATCTCCAGCCAATGAACAGTGCCAGCAATAAATAAAAAAGCAAAATTGAGAGTTCTATTTTCTTCAGTGTCAGTATTGATGAAAGTTTAATCTTTTGAAACAATGTAGTAGATCTTCTGAAACATTTAGATTCAGTTACTTCTGCCGTAAACTTGCAAACTCTAGGGATAGAATACAGTAAGTTAACAAATTTTATTTACAAAAGTAATTAGAATTATGTGCAGGCATCTATTTAACTAGTTGGGAATATGAAATATGCTTTCTTCCAGTCATATGGGACAATCTGTTCTATCCACTGTCACTGAACAGTTACAAGAAAATTGATCATTTCTGTTCTGCAATTAATGTAGAGTGTAATAGATAATCTATCAGAACCAGTGATCTTTCCTTTATCCAATTACTTTTAGCATATGGCCAATGTGCCATTTTCTGCACTCTCTGTCTGACATGGTGGTTCTCTCTCTCTCTCTCTCTCTCTCTCTCTCTCTCTCTCTGTCTGTCCTGTCTCTTGTTTGTATCTATTCATTTCTGCTCCCCTTGTAATATGTTTGTTGTTTTTACATTTCACTGCCTAATATCTCAGTTTGTTTTCCTTGCTTGTACTGTTTTTGTACAATTGTTTTTCTTGTAGGAACATGTTTAATTAACTATTTAGTGTATTGATTGGCTATTAACTGATATTCTACTATATCTGTAATGAATGAGTGAACCTTAAAAGAAAGAAATAAATTGATTGTAATCAACCTTCTATCACAAGCATTTTACACCCATTAATTTGCTTGTTGTTTTTTATGTGAAACAGACATTTCTTGTCCTGATTTTTGTGTGGTTTGATTTTACAAATACTGCACACTTCCTTCATACTCTGATAATTGAAAAAAATATTATAGTATTTTAATTGCTTCCATGACCAAAAAGATGCATGTAACAATGTGTTGGGCTTATGGTGATGTGCTTAGCCTCATCTTCTGTATACAGCTGAGTCACTCTTGTATGGCAAAGCTAATTAGCTACTTTAAAAAATTATACCCTCAGTTACAGCTCTATCGATTAAATCATACTTTTAAGAAATACTATACTGAAATCTGAAGCTTGAGAATTATTGATAAGAAAGAAGCAATAATTTTCTTAAGTTGCATAGCAAAAAGCAATAATACTGTGCATGTGTGAAACAATAGCCTTACCATATATTTACTTCCTTGTGAAGTTTGTGATTAACAACTTCAAAACATGTGCAGAATTCACAAATATAATATAAGTGATTAAAATGATGTCAAGAGCTTTACAGAAAGTTGAGGACTATGCAGCCAAAAAACAAAAAATGGCAGGCATACTCACTAAATTAAATTATATGTGTTAAGAGGTAGTAAAAATAATGTATAACCAGTAGAAATTACAACTGCTTGACAAATTGTGTGCATAACGTAAATATATGTACAAAATACTTGTATAAATATCCGTCATTTTCTATACAGAACATTTCAGAAGGGAACAGTCCTACATTAAGACATGATGTAACAAATCATTCTGATTGGAGAACATCAAATGGACATATGCTTCCTTCTGAATGATTTCTGAGATACAATTATTAGAAACTTAACAGAGTATGGTATCAGCAATTCCTGTAGACTCACTGTTCAGAATACTTCAGGGATATTCTTACAGCTATAAGGCTGTGAATGTGCTAGCAACAGGATGACATTCCACACAACAAATGACATAGCACCTGAACGGAACCAGTCTGAGCAAGTTAGTGCAGCAGTTAAGACACTGGATTCATTTTCGGAAGCACTGGAGGTTAATGCACTAATAGGCTATTTGGATTTAGATTTCCATTGGTTTCCCTAAATTGATTGAGGAAATTGCAGGAATGGTTCTATTGAAAAAGACACTGCTGATTTCCTTCCCCAAAATGAGTGTGTGCTCTGTTTCTAATTACATCATCATAGATGGGATGTTAAACCCTTACTGTTTTCCTTCTTCTCAAGAAATTTTTTATGAGTTGTTATGGTGCTGTTCCTGCATTTTTGTAAATGATGCTTGCTGATAGACTCACTATTCATGAATATTAGTTTTGGTATGTACATGTTGTTTTTGAAAGAAAATGATATTTGATCACAATCCTTTTGCCTTTTGTTTTATGACCAGTTTCTATCTATATGATCATTATCTTGATATGTATGTCATTCTAATAGTCTATACAAACAGCATCAAACATGATTGTGTTGGATTATCATAGTTTTATTATGTTTTTGCACCTTTTGACAGTGCCTACCATAGCTAAAAAACTTTTTGCTTCATATAATGGTTTTGAATAGCAGACATGCATGATGATTTTCATGTAGTTTGAAACCAGTCATAAAATAAAAGGAAGAAAAAGTGTATGAAAGACTATTTTATATTCTACAAGTTTTATTCTGTGGGCCATTGTGTCCTACATCATGATTATGTTACATTTCATCAACTTGCTGTTCCATCTGCTAAGTAGGTGACTCAACTAAACATTATGGTGTCATCTAGTCTTAACATCCACCTTTCAGTTCTTCTCTTCTGCTGTTATGTTCCTTTGACTTAATTTTACATTACAATTTTCCTCTTTAATGTTCTCTGCAAATAACACTTCAATTAGTACTAAACACATTCCATTCTTTTTTTATTATTGTGAATCACTGTTTGCCAGTTCTATCATTTGTTTTAAGCATTCTTGCTTAGTGTAATAAAGACCTCTGCTACCCCAAGTGACATGTCCTTCCCAGCACATTATATCTTACTAAATCAATATATATTTTTCCCTTATGAAGTGCCCATAAGCATTTCAAGTCACACAAGAGGAGTAGTGCTTCTTGCTTTGTGTGAGAGCAATGTGCTGTGAAGTACTTCCAGAGCAACAACACTCAGATTCAGAGTGCTAGCTTTCTTACCCTATTCAGTTTCATTTATTTGTGATTTCACTACAGTCATAATATTAATAATAGGTTCTCAAAATATGCAACATTTAGAGTTGAGTTACTAAGAAATAGATAGTAGCAGCAGATATTAGTTGAACTTTGGGGTTGGATGTATTTTAGGTATCAAGCACATGCTGCACAACAAATAATTCCGGCCTGCATAGTTCTGAGATATTGGTGCCCAGTGAAAGAACCTTAATGTTTACCAATAGGGTGAAGAAGAAACAAGAATTCCTGCTACTGTTGTGTTCATTAATTATTAGTGACAGCTTAATGATCATCATGCTAATATAAAAATCTCAGATTAATTGCACTTCAACATTGGTTTTCTCCATTTGTCTCTTCCTTTAACAACATGATGTTGACTAGTGTATGTAAGCAGGATGTGCGAGAAGGATACAGAAGATAAAGTGATTCAGTGGTGGATATCAATCAAAAGAATACATATAATTTGGGTAGGATATGAGTTGGAAAAGAATGTTTGGTAGGGGAGTGAGGTGAGGCATGAGGACAAGATTGAGAAGGGTGGGGATCAATTCTGGGCATGACAAGAAATCAGTCATTCTAATAGCGAACTTGTTTTGGAATTCCAGACCAGGATAATACTTTGTGATAAATGCACTGCTTTTGTTTCTTGAAATAATCTATCAGCTTTGTAGAGGGAGAAAATGACACATAACTGCTTGTGAGAATGGGTGGTGGAGTGATTGTAAGAAATGAGTCTAGTTATGTAGTTCAGCAGGGAATATATACCAGACACACATTAAATGAGTGTCGAGGCTGTGGGGAATGGAGGGTACCTTATGAAAAGGACTTTACTTATGAAAAAGGGGGTATTGTTATTTTTTAGCTGGTGTAATAGGTAATGGAATATTGAGCTGACAATATGTAGATGGCTGTATAGAGGTTGATGACAATGAAAGTAGTGTAATTTTCAGAAAAAAATACTTGATGAATTTTTTGTATCACCGCAACCAGCCCAAAACTGATACAAACAATTTTGAAATCAACAAATCCTCTGTTCTTTTTGTACTTCTCCAAAATCTGTGCGGCTGTTTCTAGTTTGCCTATCCTTTATATGTGATTTGTTGACTACATTGTTAGTTGCTTCTATCTCATTTTGCCCTGTTGTATTAGCCTTTATCTGTGATTTTTTACTGCACTGTTAGTTGCTTCCATCTCATTCTAACGTGTTGTACCAGGTGAGTTCAAAAAATTCCAGAACTTCGTCCACAAAATTTTTCTACACTTACCTTTTACTTATTGTGCATGGTCTCCTCCAAAATACTCTTCGCCGCAATTTATACATCTCTCCCAACACCTTTTCCAATTATGGAAGCAGTCTTGGTATGCTTCTTGCTGGATCGTTTGAAGCGCTGTCTGCAAATTTTCTCTTATCTTGTCTATTATAGCAAATCTTCATCCTTTCAATGGAATTTTCAAGTTTGGAAATTAAAAAAGTCTGCCGGGACCAGGCCTAGAGAATACAGAGGATGAGGCATAGCAGTGATTTCATTTTTTGTGCAATAGCCACGTATCATCTAGGATGAATGAGTGGATACGTTATTGTGATGCAAGAGCCAAGAATTGTCTTGCCACATTTCAGGCCATTTCCTTCTCACATGTTTTTGCAACACGTCCTGATAGTACCATCAATTAACAGTTTGTCACTGTGGCACAAATTCATGAAGAACTAATCCTTCAAAGTCAAAGAAAACTATCAGCATGGCTTTGACATTTGAACTGACCTGATGAGCTTTTTTTGTTCTTGAAGAACCTATCCCAGCCAATTGTGAAGATTGAACCTTTGTCTCATCATCATAACCATAGAAACACATCTCACGACCATTTATGATCCTCTTAAGGTACATCTTGTTCTCATTTGCGTGATCCAAAAGGTCTTCACAGCTTGTGAGGCAAAGGTCTTTCTGGTCTTGACACATGAGCTGTGGGATGAACTTGGCGGCAACATGATGCATTCCAAGATGCTGTGTTAGGGTTTCATGATGTTACCCAACTGAAATGTTACATTCTTCTGCAATCTCCCAGAAATTTGGTGTTCCTGACATGAGCATTGTTGATAGACGTCAAAGGGCTTCTTGAATGAGGGTTATCTTTAACTTCCATCCAGTCATTTTCAAATCATGTGAACCATTTGTAACACCAAGTAAAGGTTGAGTTTCCCACAAATTTAATGGAGACACATTGCTCTGCTAACTCTGCCATCTCAAAATTCACAAAGTTTGTGACACAATGTTCTGCTCAATACAGCACTGAAAAAGAACTAACAGACATACAACAATAAAAATTCCGGCAGTTAAATAACAAACACAGGCATGTGCAAGGATGCCAATCACATTTTGCTCCAACACACCATTGGAGCTAAATAACGAATCTTTCAGAATTTTTTGAACAGACCTCATATTATCCCTCTTCATTTGAAGTCCTGATTGGCTTCGCTGTCATATCCTTCAAAAGTTCTGTTTTTGCAAAGAGACACGAAGGAATCTTTTAGCTTCTGTTATATATATCAATGTGTTGGCACATTTAAATAGATACTTTATCTTTTTTGTTTCATTTTAGATTGTTCATTCTTATAATTTGTATTAATACTGCTTGGCTGTTGAGATTAAGGACACTATTTGTCATGCAGTAATGTTATTTTAGTGTTTTATTGGAAGTATTGTTGGTTCCATATGAACTTATATCATTAAATGTTTTTATTTTTTCATGTAATGTAGGATAAATTTTCATTTGTCATAAAATATTCATTGCAGCTTCTTTAATGTATTATCTATTTTCCATCTCTTTGTTATCACACCCATATTTGAAGAGTAATTGTTGAAGACACTACACTTTTACATTCTGTTATAATGTTCTCACCCATCTCAGTGAAAATAGTAATATATTTTACAGCTATTCCTATCCCTCCCTTGCTTTTACTGTATTTTTTGATGTCAAAACTAATAAGCAACAGTTACTTTCTTACTGATGCTTATGTGCACATAATGCTGCTTCACATTTTCATTCCCCTGTATCTTATATAGTCTTACAAACTTCTCCCAAATGAATGGATATTTAGAATTTCAAATTAGCATGACAGTTTATTTTCATTGAAAGTTACGTGTTGTTTCTCCCAACCATAGCACAGAAATTTTTCTTGCAGCCACTCAATGAAATAATGTTTCATGCAATATGGGAGTTTTTTTAATGTCGCTTATCAACAGATAATAAAATTATTTTGAAAACAACCAATAAAATCAAAAGAGACAACTGATCAAACCGGAAAGAAACTAGTCACCCCCAGGAGACATGTATTCAGTACCATGCAACACCATCTCTAGCCTTGAAAATGGCCTCAATTTGATCAGGAAGAGTGTCCACAAGTTTCTTCACATATGGCTGAAACCACACAGTGATGATTAGATCCCAGAAAGCTACCAAATTGTGACAATGTTGATAACTGTTTTTCATTTGCTATTCCAAATAGTCTCAAACATTTTCTTGGGATAGAAATAGGATGGTTTAAAAGGCCAGCTGAGGTGCAGTACCTAAGTCATCTTCAAACCGGAAACGTATTTGTGCAGCCATATCAACATCGCTGTTGTCATCTTTAAAGATGGGAGTATTCACAGCAGACTCATTATGAAGATACACTGAGGTGACAAAAGTCATGTGACAGCGATATGCACATCTACAGATGGTATCAGTATCCCTCGCACAAGATATAAAAGGGTAGTGCATTGGTGGTGTTATCATTTGTACTCAGGTGATTCATGTGAAAAAGTTTCTGACATGATTATGGCCACATGACGGGAACTGATCAACTTTGAACATGGAATGGTAGTTGGAGCTTGACACATGGGACATCCCATTTCAGAAACTGGTAGAAAATTCAATATTCTGAGATCTGCAGTGTCAAGAGTGTGCCAAGAATACCAAATTTCAGACATTACCTCTCACCACAGATAACACAGTGGCTGATGACCTTTACTTAAACGAATGAGAGCAGCGGCGTTTGCATATGAGTTTTCAGTGCTAACAGACAAGTAATATTGCAATCAAGAACCACAGAAATCAGTGTGGGATGTACAATGAACCTACCCAATAGGACAATGCAGCAAAATTTGGTGTTAAATGTCTATGGCAGCAGATGACCAAAATCAGTGCCTTGGCTGTCAGCACATCGCCTGCAGCTTCTCTCCTGCACTCATGACCATATCAGTTGAACCATAGAGGACTAGAAAACCATGGCAACATCAGATGAGTCTAGATTACAGTTGGTAAGAGCTAATGGGATGGCTCAGGTGTGGTGCAGATTGCACAAAGCCATGGACTCATTTTGTCAGCAAGGCACTGTACAGGCTGTTAGTGGCTCAATAATGGTGTGGGCTGTGTTAATGTGGAATGGACTGGGTCGTCTTGTCCATCTGAACCGATCATTGACTGGAAATGGTTATGTTTGCCTACTCAGAGACCATTTGCAGCCTTTCATGGACTTCATGTTCCCAAACAACAATGGAATTTTTATGGATAACAATGCACCATGTCACTGGGCCACAACTGTTTGTGACTGATTTGAAGGACAGTCTGCACAATTTGAGGGAATGATTTGGCCACCCAGATTGCCTGAGATGAATCCCATCAAACATATATAGGACATAATCTAGAAGTCAGTTTGTGCACAGAATCCTGCACTGCCAACACTTTCACAATTATGTACAGCTCGACAGGCAACATGGCTTGATATTTCTGTAGGCAACTTCTCACAACTTGTTGAGCCCTTGCCACACTGAGTTGCTGCACTATGCTGGACAGAAGGTGGTCCGATATGACTTTTGTCACCTCAGTGTGTAAAACACGGTGCAACAAGCGGTCACTGAGGCTATTAAAATAAACATTCTGGTTGATATTCATAGTAACCTGAATGACAGGCTCCACTTCATGGTATGAAAAACATACATAATGAACTCTGGCTTGAACTTCGCTCTCCACATACTGCAGATTTAATGCCTGATTGGGCAGTTGGTGCATTTGGCTCCTCACATCATTTGAAAAGAGGCAAAATCATAACTCATTGGAACACATTTATAACCTCCAGTCAGCTACTTTCTAGTATCCATATTCTTTGGTCCACTGAAGATTGGTGACTCTATGTGCTGCTGTCAGAAACAATCTTTTATGAGATATCCGACTCCAAATGTCCATTGCACACAGTTCTGTCCGGTGTTAGCTCAGAAACTGATATAGAGGGATCTGAATTTACTGACAGTAGCAGTGCCTCTTGGTTTGAAAATGATTGTCATCGATAAGGCATGACACCTTCTCCCATCGTTGTTCGTTAGTATGTGTTTATGGCCACTGTTCTTATGCTGTGTTACATCACTGTGAATGGTGCACCATTCCGTCTAGGCACAATGGACTGTCCACACTGATAAACTAACAAATAGGGTAACTTAATTCATGATGTGGTCTTTGGTGCATCCAAACGCAATAGTTCCTTTATGCCATTTTGCACATCTACATGTTGAACCAGTTTTGAGTAAACTTGACACTCTCATGGTATCCTTGCTTTAGTGTCAGGGCAAAGTGTGATTTGAATGAATGAGATTTGTTAAGTAGTTACTACTGCTTTAAATGTTTTTTGAAGAAGGAAATAATTTCTCAGTGCTAGCATCTCGTTCTAATGTTGTTTGTTGAGACTTGTGTTTGCAAGGAGTTCAAAAAATTTCAGGCACTCTTTGCGTGTAATAAATATGCTGAGTGAACAAAAATGTTTGCTAGTTTCACATAACTTAAATTCTATTTTATGGTCACATTGCTTGTTGTCTTATTGTGATTATGTTACTTTTAAATAAGTATGGAATATTATTAAGTTTTATTAGAAGACAACAAAGAGTGCTACTTTTTGTATAATATAGACAGGTATCCACAAGTTATTTAACTGAAAAAATCTTTATCGTAGTGTAATTGTTTTAAATAAAAACTATCACTCATCATAATTATTTTTCTCATGGAACAAGTGGACATAAAAACTCTAAAAATGACAGTTGTAAAATCACAGACTGCATTGACACATCTACTTGCATACGAGGAAGTGGTGGAGTCTATACGAAACTTTTTAGGCGCCTCCAACTTGTAAAACACATATATATTAAAGTCTAGCTCTTTGGTGTGTCATAAGTAGAAACTTTCTGTTCTATCCTTGTTTAAGGGAAGATTTTTGCCAAAATATTACCAAATAACATTAAAGAATGCTGCAGCTTCATCATGCATCAGCCATGTAGTTTTGTGTACTGCCAGTGGCACCAGCTCAAACTCAGGATGCAGCATGGATCCGTTACAGCATTGTGGAAAAACACTTGGGCCAAGAAGATGATCACCAATATTACCTTGGCAAACACCGATGGTGGCAAATCATCATAAAGAAAGCACTGACGCTAAACCACTACCAATACAATTGGTAATGCGCCCAATTTTGTTGTAAAGTTGTGGAAGTTAGCAAGGCCATTCTTGTGAAAGATCAATTCTTAGGGTTGGTGATAAAAATGCACAGAATGATTTTTGCTTTTTTCTCATGAACCAGGGAGCAATAATTCCATATAATAAAAATTCATTCGCAGTAATTCATACGTGTATTGCAGATGATCAAGAAAGTACTGGTAGTGACTTTCATGCAAGCTATGCTTATGTATAGGATACACAATGCAATCTCTTTGCCTACACAATACTGGTACATTTTCTATTGTGGATGTGCTAAATGTCATATACTATCTCTATGTATAGTTTCAGTGTAAAAATTTTTAGCAGCCCCCCCTCTGTTTCAACCTTTCCCATGAAGAAACCCAACTTCAGACAATCTTCCAAAATTTACAGCAAAATTTTATGACTTGGATATTAATTTCCATGAGGTTAACATTTGGCCTTACAAACATTTTCATTTCCTTGACAGTAACTTGTTACTGATGGGTATATGAGACTATTGTAAAAACTACATTTGACTACATTAACACCAGTCAATTTAAACAAAGATGAATGTAAGTGAGAGAATTATAGTATTGTCATCTACATGGAATATGTGCACTTCTTAATGTGCACTTTTATGAACTTTTATTCTTCTCCTATCAGAAGTAGTGACATGAAATTTTTCCCTATAGTTTATATTCACTATGTGTAATAATCTTTGAGTAATACTCCAAATGGAATACAGATATAAAGGAATTTTTGCCAGTAGCAAATTTAAAAAATGTGATGATAGTGCAATTTTGTTTCCAAAACCATATAAAAATTTTCTTGCTGACAAAAATAATTTAAAGGGCAACAGTAACAACTCACCAAACAGAAAAATTGTGCACCCCATAAATTATTTACACTCCACCAGGTTTCTCCATTAACATGTTAATAATATAAAGAAAAGTGGTCTCCACATGAATCAGGTTTTTAGGCACTTCCTGGCAGATGAAAACTGTATTCCAGACTGGTACAAGAACACAGGCATTTGCCTTTCAGGCACCACCCTCTTATTAAATGAACTGGTCAGTCATGTCTCACAACCTATGTTCAGTCATGACTGTAGCTATCTCCAACTTATGAATTCCTGTTGAAGCTCTCTTGCATACGCTGTAGACTAGCACTCCAAAGGGAAAGGATACTGAGCAGAATGACTTAGCCTGTGGTTTGGTTCCAGAATTTTCTTTCAACCTGCTCTGGCATGTATAGTGTTATGTAACTTCCTAAAACTATATATCCGAAATAAGACTTAAACTCTGACACCTTTTGTAATCAATGTTCTCACTGATCAAGGTATTCAGCCAGTGCTCACAGCCTGCGTTCAGAGCTTCAGTTTTACCAGTACCTCACTCCAAAGTTTCAAGCTAATGGAACTGGCCATACAGAAGCCGTGAGTCTAATTGTAAATCATATATGGAAATCTCAGTTGGATAGAGCATTGATAGCAAATGACAAGAGTGTGGCAGTCTGTGCGACAAATGGGTCAGTGAGTTTCACACCAGCACACAACCAACTACATAACAAAACATTCATTCTAGAGATTTTTAGGATTAGAGACAATCCATTCAATAACTGATGGTAGAAATTGGTGTTAAATAAAGAAATGATTATTACTGTTCGTAAAGAATTTGTTTAATTTGTTAGTTGTTGAGACTGTAGTGTGTGATGTGCCTGGGAGTACAGGGAATGAATTTTTGCAACATGTATTAGGGAATTTAACGTATTTGCGAAACATAAGCATGTAGACTGTTGTTTTGTATACAGTTACCAATAATTTCTTTGAATATTTTATAGATTAATTTTCTGGTGGCTGTAAGATCATTAGAAAAACTTAACACCTCAGTATCACAATAAGGGCAGAAGGGATTAATAAAGGGTTTACTGAAGGAACTAACTGTTACTTACATAAAATATTTAGTCAAACTAGGGAAAACGTGATTCTTCAGCTGCTCTCACTCTTCATGACAAAATATTTCATGAATGAATCGTTGGATGTCAGTGTCCAATGGGCACAATATTTTGGCAAATGACAATGTTCCTATCATCAAGTTTCCTGATGAACTGACTGCTTGGGGGCCAGTGCAGCAATTTTATTTCTTCTGGAAAGGTGAAGGGGAGGGGAGGGGGGGGGGAGGGAGGAAAACAAATGCCATGCCAGCCCCCAAGCAGTTGTAGTTAGTTCATCAGTCCACATACTGATAGTGATGTCACTTATTGAAATACTGTAGCCTTTGGACAGTGACATCCGGTTATTCACCTATAAAGTATCTGGTAAGGAAAATATCATTTTTAACTAAAAAAACTAGTAGCATAAGTAGTGTAGAACACAAAGATGATTGCTTTTAAGCATTTCCAAATAACTTACGGGAATACAACTAGGAAATGCCCTCAACAACTACTGTTCTCAAGGATGCTCTCCAGCTGCACTTCCATAAGACATTTCAACATTAAATTTCACAAATTTAAGCTATAAACATGAACAGATTATATCTTGCACAGTACTTAATTCTAATCACTCTGATAGGAATCATGTGGATTGTCTATGGGACATGGAATTAATAAAATAAAGAATTTACAACTATGAGTACATTGTTTTGGTGCCATATGAGAAGTTTTGATAATAAACTATGTTATTTTGGTGATATAAATGTGCATCAGTCTAAATCATAACAGTTGTATGTGTAAATATATCACATTATCCAATTTATTTTCAAAGACATAACCACGACTTTCACAAGTAAAGTGTAAAGCACTCCACAAAATATGTGTATTTCTTAACTGTCATATACACTGCCTGACAAAAAATGAAGTACCCAGAGGGGGAGGAGGAAACAAAATGAAACTTTGAGGGGTTGAAAAGTTATATAATGTTATTTTGATGGTTACAAAATCAAGTTTACAAAGAACCGGGCAGTATCAGCCCGCTTATTATTATGATGTTGCACCCTCTCTGGCCTCAATACTTGCACGGACTCTATTGGAAGGGTGTCACAAAGCTGTTGTATCTTCTCCTGAGACAAGCTGAGCTGCAACTGTTGTAATTGGTCCTTGATATCCTGGGATGGAGTGGACATCCAACTGTTCCCACACACTGTCTACTGGAGACAGATCTTGGGATCTTGCTAGCAATGAGAGTACTTCAGCATTATGCAGATAGTTCTTAGACACAAATGCCATGTGTGGATGAGCACTGTCCTGTATAAAAATGGCACCACAATGCCATCGAATGAGAAGTAACACATGAGGGCGTGGGATATCCGTGATGTAATGTTGTGCCGTCAGAGTTCGGGGAGTTACTGCTGGCTCTGACCTGAAGTCGTACACCATGGTTTCCCACGCCATGATGCCAGGAGTAACACTACTGTGCCTCTCCAAAACACTGGAATAATGGATCCACTCTCCAGGTCGCCTCTATACACACAGACTGCGGTCATCCGGGATACAACCGAGATTCGTCGCTGAGCACAGTACAGTGCCAATCAGCAGTCTGCACGTACTGGTCATGGCACTGGTCCAAATTCAGATGTTTGTGCTGTGGTTTTAACAGCAGCTGTGCCTAGCCCGGCTGCTGCTAGTCTCCTACTAATAGTGCAAGATGACATCGATTGTTGCAGGGAGTCCATAACTTGTCCTCAGTTGGCATGCACAGATGTGAAAGGGTTATGGAGTGCTCGGTGCACGACACAGCAATCCAGCCTTGTGGTGATCAGATGCGCTCGACTGGAACTTTGATAATGAGATGGGAACTCTTGTGTTACCATGCAGTCCAACACTGGGCCACTGTCACATCCGAATGCTCCACGTATCTGGATATTGCATGATTTGACCAGCCACCCAAATGGAGACCCACTATGAGGCCCCTTTCAAACTCTATGATAACACCATCTCACATAAGAACAGAGCATATCCATGTCCTTCTCAGTGATCACTCAAAATCTGACACTGTTCGTGCCCCTTATATACTCTATCAAGCCTGATAGGTAACAACACTAAACATGAACTACACTAATGCAGTCTGGTGGCTATTATGCCTGTCACAGAGAATTGCAACACAAATCATTTACATACCAGCTAATGGTGCATATGTGTGTGAAGCTACAATCACAACTGACTGATGAAGTCTTCTGGGTGCTTCACTTTTTGTCAGGTAGCGCAGTTATAAGATATGCCATTAGGAAAGATTTATACAAAATATAAATGAAAAGAGACCTAATACACAACAGTTAATTCACCTAGGGCATCTTATAATAACATATTTGCAGAAGAAAGAATATATGCATGAAATGTGGGTTGACTGAGAAAATTCAGTTCTGTGGATTGATGACATTCCAGCAACTTCTGTATTTTCATTTGAGTGAGTGCACAGCAAGGAGAAGAAACTTCAATTTGATGCCATTAATGAGGAGGCTTCACACAATTCAAACATTTTCATCACAATGAAAGTCTCTCAATACTTAGCTGAAGTCCTCATAATAAAGCTACAGTTTTGAGTTTACACTACCAAGTAATAAAATATGTATGGTCTTACGAATTTTTGAAATTTGTCATATAGCTTTTTATTTGTTTTGATGTCTTAGGTCCACAAGGGAAAGACATACTGTCACTGCAGTATAGACATATATTAATGTTTATGATCTTTCACTCTGCCCTTCATTCATATCAGTTATTATAAAACCACATGTAGTATTAATATGAAGAGTTTGAGGTCCGTAATTAATATCAGTCTGTTCCTTGTGTTCCAAGCATCCAGTCTGCTAATTGTGTTATAGCCAAAATCCACAATTTTGTTGATCCATTACAAGTGACTTAGGGTGAAAATGATGTTCAAAGTCATATTATTCTCATGTCTTTCTAACAGTCTTCATTGAAGGTAATGTGCAATTCCAGATACATTTTAGAGAGCTGCTGAAGCATATAATCTTTACACTATATAACCTCTGTACTTCCCATTTTCAGCATTGTTGCTGCATATGTGGTATTATAAGCATGAAATTAAATTTGAGCCAAACAGATTATTTTCTAAATAACTTAGATTGATCTTACTTATTTTGATGCCTTTATCAAAATTTGTGGTACAGTTTCTGCAACATCAGGTATGGAAAGTTGTTAAATCCCAACATCATTCAAATACAGCAAGTAAACAACTAATATTTTAATGTAATGACCTGAGGTAATATTTTCCATGCTGGTATGGAGCAATGGCAAGTGGTCAGAATGCTAATAACTTCTTCTTTGAGCTGAAAATTTGATTCCATAAATACCAGAAGTACTGCAGTACTGCACTGTATATTATTTCTCTGAAAATATTGCATACTTTTGGTGAATGGAAGAAACATCAGTATAATAAATCCTGATCCATCAATTACAGCCTTCACTCCTGTTGCACACGAGACTCAGGATTATGTTAACTAAACTTTCACTGATAGAGAGCTGGATTCCTAATTTGTAGTCATGCCATTGTCATATCTGCCATGAACTGATGCATACACTTATGTAAAATGCGTTGCCCGTTGAGGCTGCTCTAGAGAATGAAGATGACCTTTTATGATAAACCACAAATACTTCTGCCTTTGTTAAAAAGACTGTAGGAATATTTTGTTTGTAATAATTTTTAATTGAGGCATGATTAGATAAAATATTTTAGATTTTTATTAGTTTTTGTTTTCGGTTGAAACAACTTCATAAAATGTATCGAGGTAATAATCCATATCATGCTGTGACACACAATAAACTATCTAAAAGAATCTCACTATTTTAGCTGCATCACAGGTGAATTAAAACACAATGTTTCTAGGATTATCTACATCCTATTTGCTGACTCATGACAACAGACACATTATTTGCTCAACAAGGCATAAACAGGTGTGGCAGTAGTCAATTTTGCTCCTTGCGAGGAAGCTGAAGGTAATTCTAGAAATCTTGAATTTTAATTTGTCGTTGATGCAGATAGAATAACATGAGTCTTTTTATATAGTTGAACTGCAATTAAAGACTTCATAGGCATTTCACTTTGGACCAAACATGTGCATAGTAAATGATGAAAGAGGAATAACGTGAGCATGGCTGTGAGTGAAAAAGTACAGAAAACAGGCACTGAATCTCTAGCTCTTGAAAGTTGTTGTTTTCTTCAGAGTGAAGATACAAGCAGGAGATAGAGAAAATTAAGAGAAAGATGTATAATTTTGAGTAGACAGAAATTCACTCAAGTACTTCATCTCATTCCTGATTTGAGACTCAGAGAAACCTTTATTTCTCTCAAACTAGTTGGCATCTTCTCCTTGAGTTTCCTCTGTTTCCTTTTCTTATGGTAGAAACAACTGTAAAAAATCTGAAAGTTAAAGATACAATGTCTCTTTTATGTGTGTGTGTTAGTTCTTGTTTAGTTGCCCCTTTCCGGTGACTAAAAATTGGGTGTTCCATTCTCTGGTTCATAGTTTGTTGTTACTCATTTAAGACTTTGTGTTTTGAATGAGCAGTGTTAGAAATTAAGACACATTAATGTATTTTCCTTTAAATTTTCTTGGTGGTCAGGGGGAAATGTTGTTCATCGATCCATTAAAGTTGAAGTGTTCATCATGCAGTTTATACATTCACCAACAGCAATTATTTTTCCCATAAACATATTATGTTGTGCAATTCTGAGGGTGGCCAACAACCTATTTGTGAATACAGTGAGTTTTGACATTATTCTTTTCTTGTATATAAACACACCTCTTCATTTTAATTTTATCAAACATAGAATTTCTTAGCTTTGTGCCTCTTTTAATCACTAATTTCGCATCTTGCAGTAAATGTATGGTGCTATGTATTCGAAACAGACAGTACTTGAAAGATGCCCAGAATGTATGTGTAGACACCAATTATGTAACAACTGTTGCTGTTGTCTGAAAAAGACTGAAATTAGTTTTTATTTTTGATAGCCAGTGGGGCTTCAGTTCAAAAACAGAGTAGTGCTTTACAGACAATAAATTAGTCTAAATAAGTGTAAATAATTGTTTTACTAATGTGTAATTTATGTTCATAACTGTGAATATGGCACTAACAGACTGTCCAGATGTTAAAGCTATAATTATCCTGTATTGTGTGAAGATATCAAAAACAGACATTAAAAATATCCTATTACAAACAAATATTAGTCAGAGTACTTATTTACTGACAGTTGACAGATTTATGGCTTATAGCAGAGCAGTGACTTTCTTCATTGTGGCAGAGACTATCTGACTAACTTTTTAAGTTTGTTTATAAATTCAGTTTTACATGATTATTTTAATAATATAGTTACTGAAATTTGTAGAATATGCTTGCCTCATGTAAATTAGAATGGTTGCATTCATCCCTAAAGTTGTCAATTGTGCCTCTTATCATTTAATATCCTCTGTCTCTCATTGCACTTTCTTCACACCCTGCCCTTCCCCC
This sequence comes from Schistocerca gregaria, assembly GCF_023897955.1. NCBI lineage: Eukaryota > Metazoa > Arthropoda > Insecta > Orthoptera > Acrididae > Schistocerca > Schistocerca gregaria. Next base: position 131,570,811 of record NC_064931.1, on the reverse strand, counting down.
TCTTCTCTTCTCCATCTATCAGAAAAATTTAACTCTTACTGATTAAGTCTTGAGATTAGCATTTAACAAAATGATACTTTTCTCAAGTCTTGTGATTACCACTTAACATAATGATATTTTTCTAGATCAAGTTATTCATGCACTTTTAAATCCGTTTTTCTACTGAGAGTTTTCTTTCATGAATGGTGACTAATATCAACAACAATTCATTTCCAAGGCAATATTACATAATAATTCTCAGTTAGGAGCCAGTATGTCAGCTTAGCCTTATCAGTTGCTCACGCCCATTAAACCTGATAAGCATTGTTTGGTCCAGTTTGGTGTTGATATGTATTTATTTTCCTTTTAATAACCATACTGTCCATTTTACACTATTTTCATAACCTTTGTTTGGAAACGTGAGCTAAAGTTTGAGCTCTAGCCAAGCAATTAATGTCACTATAAATTAGACTAACTGTCTCTCCTGCATTTACAACAATACACAAAGTGCCATTTGTGTGGTATATTTCATACAGATGTTTCGTTATGTGGCAAGCTATATTTATAGTTTTCTAATTTTTACTGTTAACAGGAGCGGTTTTCTTGGATCACCTGTTCCTGGTCGGAAACGTTTCCCTTCTGAACCACCTCAGCAGCAGTACTGTTCACCAAGCCCTTTGGCATTGCAAAGGTTTTACCAACAACATATGCCTCTCCAAAATCACCATCATCAGGTGAATAGCTATCCCACTATGCAGCCAGCCTTAGCACCTCATCAACTTAATATGGAAGCCGCAGATGACAGTTCGAAATTGGACGATTCCAATGGCTCAAGTGGGGTTGTGAAGAAACGTTTTGCGTCATATTTGAAGTTTCACTTAGGAGGTAGTGAGTCACGAAGAAATTTGCCCCCACCAAGACTTTCTCGGAACATTTCACCAAGTCCAGGTGCAGCTTCTGTTCGACAGTATTCTCCCGCCAGACAGTCCCCGGAGCCACCACCACGGTTGAGTAGGATATCAGCAAACAGTTTAGATGGAGGTGCAGCGGGATCATCGCCACTTACAGTAAGACGTGGCTTATTGGATGTGTCCCCAGTAAGAAGAAGCTTTGCTGAAGGCTCACCTTCTCTTTGTAGAAGGTAAGGCACTCACAAAATACCATTGGTTTGTAAAGTAAAATAGTTTTTAATGACATTGTAGTACTGATATTCTTTGTTTGATTACACAACTGGCCATTAAAATTACTACACCAAGAAGAAATTCAGATGATAAACGGGTATTCATTGGACAATATCTTATGCTAGAACTGACATGTGATTACATTTTCATGCAATTTGGGTGCATAGATCCTGAGAAATCAGTACCCAGAACAACCACCTCTGGCTGTAATAACGGCCTTGAAATGCCTGGGCATTGAGTCAAACAGAGCTTGGATGGTGTGTACAGGCACAGCTGCCCATGCAGCATCAACACAATACCACAATTTGTCAAGAGCAGTGACTGGTGTATTGTGACGAGCCAGTTGCTCGGTCACCATTGAGCACACGTTTTCAATTGGTGAGAGATCTGGAGAATGTGCTGGCCAGGGCAGCAGTCGAACATTTTCTGTATCCAGAAAGGCCCGTACAGGACCTGCAACATGCGCTCGTGCATTATCCTGCTGAAATGTAGGGTTTCGCAGGGATTGAATGAAAGTTAGAGCCACGAGTCATAACGCATCTGAAATGTAACGTCCACTGTTCAAAGTGCTGTCAACGCGAACAAGAGGTGACCGAGACATGTAACCAATGGCACCCCATACCATCACACCAGGTGACGAATACTTGCTTCCAGTGTGTGTTCACCGCGATGTCGCCAAACATGGATGTGACCATCATGATGCTGTAAACAGAACCTGAATTCATCCAAAAAAAAATTACGTTTTGCCACTCGTGCACCCAGGTTCGTTGTTGATTACACCATCGCAGGCGCTCCTGTCTGTGATGCAGCATCAAGAGTAACCACAGCCATGGCCTCCGAGCTGACAGTCCATGCTGCTGTTAATGTCATCGAACTGTTTGTGCAGATGGTTGTTGTCTTGCAAACGTCCCCATCTGTTGACTCAGGGATCAATACATGGCTGCATGATCCGTTACAGCCATGAGGATAAGATGCCTTTCATCTCGACTGCTAGTGATACGAGGCCATTGGTATCCAACACGTCATTCTGCATTACCCTCCTGAATCCACCGATTCCATATTCTGCTAACAGTCATTGGATCTCGACCAACGCGAGCTGTCGCGATATGATAAACCGCAATTGCGATAGACTACAATCCGGTATGCATTTCTCCTCCTTACACGTGGCATCACAACAACGTTTCACCAGGCAACGCCAGTCAACTGCTGCTTGTGGATGAGAAATGGGCTGGGAAGTTTCCTCATGCCAGCACGTTGTAGGTGTCGCCACTGGCACCAATCTTGTGTGAATGCTCTGAAAACTAATCATTTGCATATCACAGCATCTTCTTCCTGTCGGTTAAATTTCGTGTCTGTATCACATCATCTTCGTGGTGTAGCAATTTTAATGGCCAGTAGTGTATATTGTTTTATTGTGTATATCTCTACTGTCTTTAGAAGACAATTATTTGAATTATTCCTGAAAAATATGTCATAGTCGAAGTGTCCATTTGCTTTCATTAGCTGTATTTACATTTCACGGATGCCACTCTTGGCGGGTAGAAGAGTCACTGCAGTTCTTCATGAAGTTATTCCCCGTAATGATAATTAAACTTTAGTCATTAATACTGAATGCTGGCATTTTATGTTCAAAGCAGTAAATGGATCTGCAAGCAGAAAATCAGACAACAACTAACTCGAGAATATTACCTGCTATTAAATTAGCCTACCACATTTATGTGTCAGTGACCAACAGTGACAAAGATGTAATGTAAATGTAGTACATGAAATTTCTATTGTATAATGCACCAAACTTTCAACAGTGATCCATAGTTTACATATTTGAAAAGAACATAAAGCTGTAATTTCATTCAGTAATACTTTTGTTAGTGCTGATACGTCACAAGTAGTGCCCTTAGAAATGAATCCTTGTGCCTAAGTGTTTTTAATTTAAAATAGCAACGTAGCTCTTCAGATGTGGCATGTGCCACAGTCTTGGGTTTACAGTACTGCTATTGCATTTTGAAACTACCTTTGTTATATTCTATACTATGCCAATGGCCTTGCCGCAGTGGTAACACTGGTTCCCATCAGATCCCCAAAGTTAAGCTCTGTCGAGTAGACTAACACTTGAATGGATGACTATCTGGTCTGCTGAGCATTTTGGCAAGCGGGGTGCACTCAGCCCTTGTGAGGCAAACTGAGGAGCTACTTGTTTGAGAAGTAGTGGCTCTGGTCTCGTAAACTGACATATGGCTGGGGGAGTGGTGTGCTGACCACGTGCCCCTCCATATCAGCATCCAGTGATGCCTGTGGGCTGAGGATGACACGGCGGCCGTTCGGTGCCAGTGGGCCTTCCAAAGCGTGTTCACACGAAGTTTAAGCAGTTTAGTTTTGTTATATTCTATGGCTTGAGGACTTACATAAAATAAATTTGCAACAAAACTCACAAATTTCTCACAAAAATGTGATAATCAAAGAGTAGCATTTGTCCATCACATTATTTCTTGCAGACTCAGAATGCTGAATCATTTGTGTTTAATGTAACTAATCACTGTACTCTGAGCCAGTTTTGTGAACCTGTCTCATGAAACTATGAGCTACTGTCATTATCTGCAAAGAAACATAAATTACTGATTTCCGTCATCAGTTGCGATAGTTATCTTAGTCGGAAATGAATCCAAAAGATGTCAACTAAAGCACAGGAGTCATTTATCATTAATTTCATAGGTATTACAAACTCCCAGAACATTGTCCACTCATTGTGACTCAAGTGAGCAGTCCTTCCTGAGTGTATGTATCCCACTGCAGTAGATTTCTCACATTATCAGCGTGTAATGTGAAAAGAGAGAAGAAAAGTGGGGTGAAGCTTTGTGTGGAACTGAGAGACAGGCATGATGGCTCAATTGGTGGTGTGTTACTTGTAAAACACAGGGTTCTAAGTTAAAGTCCTTGTTGTGCACATGGTTTTATTTTTTTAACAAAAGGAAATAGACACATTTCTGATATGAGAAAGACCTAAAATATAGCAAAATACCAATTAAAATACAAAAGTACAGCATTAATATGTAATTATTTTAATGCATATGGTCCAATGCCGATAAAATTATAGTGACATGGAATTTCGCTTTTACATTAAATTGATTCACAACACATGGTTTCTGCTAGGTAAATTCAAGTAACCAAAACAAACAAACAAAAACTGAAAAAAGAAAACAACAAACTGAGGACATGCAATGAAAAAATTGCAGTACATAGGTGAACAGATTGGTTTAACTTTCTTTTACTAATAGTAAATGTTCATTGGTTCACTTAGTAAATTAATTTTTTGCTACAAGTCAAATAACCCTCCTCATCTGACACTGAATTTGTCATATTTAGACAGATTTGATCAAATATGTCACAGGTGCACTTTTTGTACTACTCTGTAAATCTTTGAAAATTTATATGTATATAACGTAATTGGATAGGTAAAATACTTACTCACCAGGTGGCGGCAGAAGAACACGCATATAAAAAAAGGTTTTACTTATGCAACACTTCGGAGCTTGTGGCTCCATCTTCCGGCAGAAGGATTGAAGAGGAAGGAAGTGGGATGTAGGAAAAGGAACTGGAGAACTTTAAGAAAAGGGATGGAGCTTGGAAAAGACACCCAGAACCATGTGTCAGGGGAGATTTACTGGACAGGATGAGAAGGAAAGACTGATTGTTTGGGACTGCACCAGACAAGATTTGGAAAGCCGAGTGATTAAAATTGGAAAATAGAGTAATATTCCAGATAGAGAGTACTGCTAGAACATTGTGCACAAGTAGGAGGTGACAGCAAAAAATAGACAGGTCAGAAGATGAAAGATGTGGAAAACTAAAACAGAGTGAAGAAAGAAGTAGTTACTGTGAAAAAATATTGAGATGGAAGAAATTAACGTAGATTAAGGCCATGTGTGTGGTGAGCACAAAGGACATGTTGTTGCAATAGTTCCCACCTGCAGAGTTCTGGGAAACTGGTCTCTGAGGGAAGAATCCAGATGGCACATGTGGTGAAAAAGGCAGTGAGGTCACGACTGTCATATTGTAGAGTATGTTCTGCAACAGGATGTTGTGTGTTGCCAGTGTACACCTTCTGCTTATGCCCATTCATGCTAACTGACAACTTGGTGGTAGTCATGCCAATGTAAACGGCCAAACAGAGTTTACGTTACAGCTGGTATATGATGTGTCATTTCAAAGGTGGCTCCCCCTTTGATTGTATATGTTTTGCTGGTTACAGGACTGGTGTAGGTGGTGGCAGGAGGGTGCATAGATCAAGTTTTGCAGAGGGGATGGTCACAGAGGTAGGAGATATATGGTAGGGGTTCAGAAGGAGCATAGGACCTGACAAGGATATTGTGGAGATTGGGAGGGCAGTGAAAAGACATTCTAGGTGTGGTGGGCAAAACCTCAGACAGAATGGATCTCATTTCAAGGTATGATTTTAGGAAGCCATGGCCTTGTCAAAGTAGCTGATTAATAAATTCCAGACCAGAATAATACTAAGTGACAAGTGGTGTGCTCCGAAGTTGTTCTTTGATCAGCAGTACCAAGACTGGATGTGGTGGCCTGGGATATCTGCTTTTGAACTAGGCTGGTGGGGTAATTACATCCAGTAAAGGCTGAGGTGAGAATGGTGGTGTATTGCTGTAAAGAGTCTGCATCCGAACAAATATGTTTGCTTTGAATGCCATGGCTGTATAGGAGGGAACGTTTGATGTGGAAAGGATAGCAACTGTCAAATGTAAGTACTGTTGTTTGTTAGCAGGTTTAATGTGGACAGAAGTGTGTAGCTGGCCTACGGTGAGGATTAGGACCATGTGAAATTTAATTAGGAAAAGGTATTTAGAGATTCCAGGAAATTTAACAGCCCAAACTCACCATGAGTCCATACGGCAAAGATGTCATCAATGTATCTAAACCAAACCAGGAGCTGAAGGTGTATGGATCCCAGGAAAGCCCCCCCCCCCCCCCCCAAGCGACCCATGAAAAGGTTGGCATAGGAAGGAGCCATTCTACTCCTCATGGCTATACCCCTGATCTGTTTGTATGTATGCCCCTCAGAGGTGAATTAGTTGTTGTAAGTATAAAGTTGATTAAGGTGAGAAGGAAGTATGTCATAGGTTTGAAATCAGGTAGGCACTGGCTGAGGAAATGTTCAGCAGCAGACAGACCATGTACATGGGGGATGTTGGTATAGAGTGAGGTGGCATGAATGGTGACAAGCAAGCTGTGTGGTGAGAGTGGGATGGGCTTGGATGTCAGACAATCTAGGAAATGGTTGGTATCTTTAATATTCAGTATTTTCCTGGTCTTGAATGTGTTAATCATCTACTTCAACAAGGCCATGACTTCCTAAATTCATGCCCTAACAAGAGATCCATTCTGTCTGAGATTTTGCCCATCACACCTAGACTATTTTTTAATTGCCCTCCCAATCTCTGTAATATCCTTGTCAGACCCTATGCTCCTTCTGCACCCATCTCCTTACCATATGGATCCTAGCCCTGTTACCAAACCTGCTGCAAGACTTGCTCTATGCACCCTCCGACCGCCACCTATACTAGCCCTGTAACTGCCAAACACATTATCAAAGAGGGAGCCACCTTTGAAACAACACGCCATAGACCAGCTGTTATGTAAACACTGTCTGGCCTTCTGCATTGGCATGACTACCACCAAGTTGTCAGTTAGGATGAATGGATATAGGCAGAGGGTGTAGACCAGCAACACACAATATCCTGTGACAGTCATGACCTCGGTACCTGTTTCACCACATGCGCCATCTGGATTCTTCCCCGAGACACCAGTTTCTCAGAACTCCACAGGTGTTAACTACTACTATATCACGTCCTTGGCCCTTGCCATCCACGTGGTCTTAATTTATGTTAATTACTTCTGTCTCAGCATTTACGTCCTTGGCCCTTGCCATCCACGTGGTCTTAATTTACGTTAATTACTTCTGTCTCAGCATTTCTTCACAGGAACTGGTCCTTTCTTCACTCCATTTTAGATAATTTTCTGATCTCTACCCCTTTTCCTAAAGCTCTCCAGTTCCTTTCCTTTCATCCCTCTTCCTTCCCCTTCAACACTTCTGCTGGAAAAATGAGCTACTGGCTCCAAAAGCTTGCCTAAGTAGAACCTTTTTTTATATGTGTGTTCTCCTGCTGCTGTCTGGTGAGTAGATTTTTTAAATCTATCCAATTACATTTTACATATTTAGGTTTTACAAAACCTTTAACAATATATGGAACTCATAACTTTTCAAAGTCATATGATAATATGTCTAATAAGGTGACCAGCATCAGTCTATTTCCCCCATCCTTCTCACTGCTCCTCTACCTTTCTCCTCATTTACTCTGTTTTCCTGCTCATACTGCTTTTATTTTGTTGCTAGTATATTAACAGTGTCAATGTTCAGTGCTCCAGGGTAAGACTCACATGATGTGCACTTCATCATCCAACATTTTATTCATATTTAATATTGCTTTAATTCACTTAGTTCTCCATTGTTGAGAAGTAATGTGTGGGAATTTCTGTAGGTATATATCACCATCACCTCCTCAGCCACCTCCTAGAAGATTGTCAGAGAGTACATCAGTTCCTGGATCTCCACAACATAGGCGGGTGGAGCATTTTCGAGCACGTTTCCAGTACACCCCTGAACCTCAACGGCGAGTACTGGAGGACCTGTAGAAAAAGTAATAATTTCAGTGTGTTATTAGTACTGAGCCTGAAGTTATATTGGGCTTATAAATAATGAATTACCTTTGTTTGGACATATGCTTACAGGATATTATATAAACATCTGTAAGGAAATTATCACTAACCCCAAACTATCAAGTATACAACCTTAGCATAAAAGAAAAGACTGCTTGCTTACAAAGAATCTATAAGTAATGCTGTATTGATTCATGACCCTTTTTCGTTCTACTACATATGTTTTCTTGCAGTCCAACATAATTGTTAACAATAAGAAATTAAACTAATGTTGCAAGTGTGTGAACTTATGAAATATTTGGAGGTAGTGTGCTTTTCTTTAAACAGAGCCTATTTGAGTTCACATGCATCTGCATTTGTTCCTTCCACTGCTCAAAATCTTTCAGCACTTATTTTCCATTAGATCTATAGGAATCTGTCAGTTTGCTTTCCACTGATGCATAGAATATGTTTTAAATTGCTCATCTTATGTTACTGAGCTGATTGATTTTGATGAAATTCATGACAGCAAGTTATTACTGAAAAGTGGATGTTCACTAATATGCCATGCCAAATAGCTCCAATTAATTTCAGCAGTTATATTTATTTTGTGAACAAATTTCTATTTCCAAAGCAGCAATGGACATCAGATCCTGAGGCAAGGAAAGCCATCAGATCAGGAGGAAAGAGAAAACCATTAAGCAAAGTTAAGAATAGATATGATTTAAAAACATGATAAGCTAGACATTACTGAGACAGCAGTTGATAAACAACTGAAACAGGAAGAAATTATTGACAATAAAAGCAGAGATGGGACATAAATGAAGACAAACAGTGCAAATAATGGAGGAGAAGTGGTCAAAGGAAGAAAAGGCACAAAAGCCACAAATCATAAAAAATAAAGTGACAAGGTCATAAAGACAGACTGGACAAGAATGGGACATAAAATTGGCCATATGCTCTCTAACTGCTCTGGACGTGTTAACGCGCACACCTTTGTACCTGTCCCTGTGTGCTCTGAATGTGTCCACGGCGCCACCAGTCCTTCTACCTGGTACTCTGAACGTGTCTACGTGTAGACATGATCAGATTACCATGTTCAGAGCACACAGGGACAGGTACAAAGGCGTGAGCGTTAACACATCCAGAGCAGTTAAAGGGTTAAAGGAACTGTCTTTTAATTTGCCATGAAAAACCTAAATCTGAATTTGGTGGATAGGGATTTGAACACTTCTTCTCCTGAATGAGGTCAAGAGTCTCAACCAATGTTACTTATCACTGAATTAAAGAGTTAGGCAAAGATAGGTACAGTTAACACAATTTGACATTGGTGTGTTATAAGAACTAGGTAGGTTCTGCAGAGTTAGTTTCCATCCATGCAGTTTTGAGTTACTGATGAATGCAGAAAAAAATCAATATTAGTTGGGCGATGAAGCAGTTTCCAGGGCCATGTTCACTATGTTGCAGGTATTGTATCTTACTGGTATGGACTATCTATAATTAATTTTCAGTGATGGCATAGTAATTGTGCTACCACCATTAAAATCTGAACAATACTTGCTTGTCAACTGATATATTACATGGCTTTTCTCACTGGAGACTTTCCCTTTGAGGGAGCAGGTCTTACTAGTGATGGGACTGAACTATCTACAGGTAATAGGGTATATAGGACAAATGTTGTATGGGGGAGGGGAGAAGAGGGGAATCAAAAAGATATTTAACATATGGTAGGGTGATAAGCAAATGGCTTGGAAAGGAACTTAAAAGACATTTCAAGATGTTGTGACAGTAAGAAAATGGTTTACTGGATGGTCTGTAGTGAATAGATGATTCATCATCATTTTAGGGACTCACAACAATAATAACTCTGACAAAGAAGTTCACTGATGCATTCCATATCATGAAAGCATTGTGTGATAAAAGATAAAGTTATTTGTTAGTGTGGATAAGTATGGATAACTATGACATTGGGTGACACGTACCGGATACCTGCACAGAACTGACTAAAGAAGTAATTGCATGAATTTAGGCAGTGTTGAGAATGGTTGTGTGTTCAATTTAAAAATCAGTATCTGAACAGAAATATTTTCCACAAACCTTTAGGGGAGGGAGAATTTTATATGTCAACTGTCAGAGTGTAAATACTGTTGTTTGTTGGTGGAGTCAGCATATACTGAAATATGGAAGTGACAATCAGAGACATGTAACTCATAATTGAAAATGCTGGTATGAGATTCAGCAAATCTTGCCTGTGATAATTCATCAATGTATTGTAGAAAGTCTGGGGGCAATTCAGTTCCAATTTGAATTCAGTAAGTGAGAAATGTTGCAATCGTTTCAGAACTATATGACAGTAGGTCTGTAATGTCAGTTTCTATGTTTACCCTTAGAAGGTGACAACAGCAGAGGATTAGGAGAAGGCATCCGATTGATCGGAGAATAATGTATGACTCTTTGTGAGTTTTTGTGATTCTTTAATGCTTTGATTATCCAGTCGCATGGATATGGATCTCCGCCATTCCTCAGGTGCATTGAGGATAGGCTAAATCCTAAAATCCTTTCTTACCATATCAAATTTCTTCACAATTATCCCAGTGTGCTCTTTGTCAAACTACTCAATAGTTACTTATTAAGTGCTGAAAAATTTCACACCATTCTTCTTACAAACGACTTTCTATCAGAGGGACATTTGACTATGAATTTCACTGGAGTTTTCTAAGACTTTTTCGTCCCTCATATTCCTCTAGCCAACTGACTCATTCCATGTTGTACTGAGATGTCACTATTATGATCCACGGAACTTGCAAATAGCTGACTGAACTAGCGATCTTACTGTTGATGCTATTTACCTATGTAATAAAATTCTTTATGTATGTGTATTCTCTGCATCTGAAAATTTGAACATTCCACCAATACTGGACTAGACAGGATAGAGTTCATTCAAACCAACAATATTTTAAACCTTTGAGTCCAGCCTTGAGTTTGTATGTGCTTGTAATACTAATATTTGTGTGGCACGTACAAACACATCAGACATGAGATAGAAATGCATATTGCCTGGAGGTGGCTTGCTAGGTTCATGAGCTGCAGGGTGATCTTCCACTCAAATCTGCAGAGATACTTTTACTGCACTGTACTTTCATATTATGGAAATCATGTTGTTAATATCTGTATGGCATATGGTAATTTTCCATATACGATCTGAATGACCTTAGGCTGAAACTAGTTTTGGGAAAATAAGCTGTGGTGGAATCATTGTATTATAATTTTCACAGTATCAGCATTTGTGGAACCCAGCATGACCATAACATTTGCCTGAAGTAATTTTGAATGATAGAGTATATCACCTAAATTTCTAGACTTCTATTGCCATTTCTGTCATGGATCATTGCTTTATTGATTGAACAGCATTCATTTATAGCACTGACTGAAATCATTAGTATTTTCCCTTTTTTCTCCCCACATTTGACTGACATTGTTGACCTTATCTTCAAATGCTACTGCTTTCTCCTATATATCCAAAACAATCATTCAGCACATTTTATGTATCAGGATTTCCATTCTCGCTTGGAGTCAGCTCTGATGTAGAATGTCTAATACACAAGCCAAGTAAGAAGTCAGATTATATGTTTTTATTCACAGTCTTGATACAGCATGTTTGATTATTGCAACAGTGATGAGCTCTGTTCATGTCAGAATTGATCCAAGTTATTGATGTACTCTTTTGTTTCAAATAGTAATCCACTTTTTAAATGTTAATGCTATATCATGTAAGTTCATCCTATACTTTAAAGTGTGATTTAAAATTTGACCGGCGATGGTCCATTAAAACTTTAGCTATATTGTGACTTGAATCGTGGCATCTAAATTTCACAGACATTGCGTTTCAAATGGAATACTTCAGCCATCTCCCAGTGTCAACCTGCAACTACTTTTCTCCATACATTCTAAACTTCATGAATAGAAGACATATGAAAGACACTTACTTTTCCAGAGACACAGGTTGTTAATGGTGTGAAAGTTTTTGCATTTGGTGAAATATTAATTGTGTTGAACATTTGACTAAGTAGGATAAGTACTGTCTGTGAAATGGGTTTGAGCCTCAGTCTGAAAACACAGATTTGAAACTTAAAAAAAAAAAGCTCCATGAAAGGATTATCTGAATGTGATGGAAATTGATAGATGTGATGTACATATTCAGACAAACAAATGATTAAAATTTCAGAAAAGTTGGATGATTTATTTAAGAGGAAGAGCTTCACAAATGGAGCAAGTCAATAACATGGTGGTCCACCTCTGGCCCTTATTCAAGCAGGTATTTGGCTTGGCATTGATTGAAAGAGTTGTTGGATGTCCTCATGAGGGATATCATGCCAAATTCTGTCCAATTGACATGTTAGAGCATCAAAATCATGAGCTAGTTGGAGGGTCCTGCCTGTAATGTGGTTTTGGCAGGCACGAAGGCAAGAAGTAGACATTCTCACTGTGTGCAGCCAGTCATTATCTTGCTGAAATGTAAGTCCAGGACGGCTTGCTATGAAGGGCAATGAAACAAGGCATAGAATATTGTTGACATACCACTGTACTGTAACGGTGCCATGGATGACAGCCAAAAGGATCCTGCTATGAAATGAAATGGCACCCCAGACAACCGCTCCATGCTATTGTGCCATGGTGGGCGACAGTTAGGTTGGTATCTCAGCACTATCTGGGGCATCTCCAGACATGTCTTTTGGTCTGGCATCTCATCGATTGAAGTATACTTGTTTTCAGTGATGAATCCCACTTTGAACTGAGCCCCGATGACCAGCAAAGATGTGTCTGGAAACATCACATGCTGTACGGCCCAACAGCCAGGAGTGATGGTCTGGGGTGCCATTTAATTTCATACTGGAGTCCCTTTGGTTGTCATCTGCAACACCCTTAGAGCACAGTGGTACAATGACAATATTCTACACTCCATTTTTTTTTGTCCTTCATAGTCATCCTGAGCTCACATTTCAGTGAGATAATGCCCGCCTGCACATGGCAAGAGTCTCTACTCCCTGTCTTCATGCTTGCCAATCCATACCTAGGCCAGCAGGGTAGCTGGATCTCTTCCCAATTGAGAACTTTTAGAGCAATATGGGCAGGGCCTTCCAGTCGGCTCTGTATTATGTGGATCAAACATGCCAATTGGGCAGAATTTCACATGATATCCCTCAGGAGGACATCCAACAACTCTATTAATCAATGCCAAACCAAATAACTGCCTCCATAAGAGCCAGAGGTGGACCAATGCATTACTGGAATGCTCAGTTTGTGAATCTCTGTCTCATGAATAAATCATTCAATTTTTCTGAAATTGCAATCATTCATTTGCTTATATATGCACATTACATCTACCACTTTGTGTCCCATTGAGATAGTTCCTTCATGATACAGCCCATTATTTTTAAAAGGAGTATATTTGGAGAAATGCTTAACTTCGTGCTGTCTTGTAATTCTTATTTATTATGCCTAGTTTCAGTCTGTGACCATCCTTTAGGTAATAAGGAACACAATCACAGCATCACATGTCATACATGTCTTCACATACAAAGAACTCAGTCTGAGGCAATCGTTTGCCACAAGACAGGATTTTGTTATGCATTTCCCCAAACACAGGTTTGATCGATTAGCAAAAGAGAAATAAATAGAGCAATTAAGAACTAGGTAAAAAAACTGAAAGGAGGAATGATGAAAAAGTAATACTAATAATGAAAAAATACAACACATTTTCCCATTTTTTTCATTTTACACACACACACACACACACACACACACACACACACACACACACACACACACACATCTTTGACCTCCTACTGTCTCCAACACCTTCCCCTCCATCGCTGTCACCCACATGTCCTCAACAGGACTTGTTAGTAAACCTGAAAGCCTGTTGTGAAGTGACATCAAAATGACATGTCCCACCATGTGACCACAAAACTTAATGGCAGTTGACAAGTGAAGAAATTGGTGACACCGTCTTGGATTTCATTGTGTTTAATTGTTTTTGTATTTGTGTTATGAAGATATGCAATGGCGCATTAAAGATTTATTGCTGACACATCACTATTGGTACAATTTGTTATAATTAAATGCCAATTAGTGATACATAGGCAGTAAAAGACTTCAGGAGATCCTAGATGAAAGACAATATTGTCAAAAGTTATGTATGTTTACTGTGGTGTTGTGGTTACAAATGTGAAGTTACAGAGTCAAAAGAAGTATATATATCTTCAAGTTTCTGTGACTTTCTTATTAGTGCAATAGAATTATGTTCTGCAATATTTGATGTTATTTACATTTAAGAGAACTCTCTCTCTCAGGAGTAAGTTTGTTCTATTTTGTGACTTTAGTCTAATTAAACGGAAGATGAAATTGCTGCTAGTGAAATAGATGGCAGTGATATTTATATTCTTGTTTGTCACAAATATCTGGCTGTTTATTTCTGAATATGTCATGATTTATGAGCTGTGGTTATGAAGGAACTTAAGAGCACATTTTAAACTGCTGTGAGTGAAATGAGCAACAGTGACAATTATATTCTTTCTTAATTTTGTTCATCATAATTGGAGCTTTAGAAAATCCTGCAGATATGTCATTCATGATTTAAACAATGAAAAATATTTATGTAAACAAATGCACTTGAAAATGGAAATAAATTCTCAAAAAACATTGTGCTAAGCATGAAAAAATAGTTACTTGTGGAGTTATTAATTGTTTAAATCATGAATTATATTCTTGCTTGTCACAAATATTTAGCCTTGTCACTCATGACTTATTGGATCAACTGTTATTGACTTTCTTGATTGCATCGAGTGATACGCCATTTTCACATCACTTTCCAGTAAGCTTCATGTGAAACTAACTTCTCCCTCCTCACAACAAATAGTTCCCTCTCACCCTAGGGTCTGAGTGACCTCCACTTCCTTTTTAAATAGCCCAACCTCCCTCTCTCTCTCTCTCTCTCTCTCTCTCTCTCTCTCTCTCTCTCTCTCTCTCTCTCCCCCCCCCCCCCCCCTTCCTTCCAAAAGATAGTACATTGTACATTAACTTGTGGACTACTTATGTACCTGTAGATGTATTACTTTGCTTTTATATTTATATGTCAGCAGTGCTACAAATTTTGCCAGGTAAGTGTAAACACTTGCCAGCAATTCTGTCTCATAATTTTATAGTCCTCTCAAGTGAATTTTTCCTTATTACTAGATGCTTTGATTATACAATCTCAAGTAAATATGGCAATAAAAAACTTGGCATCTATTAACAAGATGGACCTTAAAATTATTTGAAAATGCATTAGCAAGTAAGAATAACCTCATGTCAAGTGTCATTTAAAAGAGAAAACTGATATTTACACTGAGCTGACAAAAGTCATGGGATAGCGATATGCACATATACAGATGATGGTAGTATCACACAAGGTATAAAAAGACACTGCATTGGTGCAGCTGTGATTTGTACTCATCTGATTTACATGAAAATGCAACCTATATGATTATGGCTGCATGATGGGAATTAACGGACTTTGAATGCAGAATGGTAGTTGGAGCTAGAATCATAGGACATTCCATTTCAGAAAACATTTGCAAATTCAATATTCTGAGATCCACAGTGTCAAGAGTGTAATGAGAAAATCAAATTTCAGGTATTACCTCTCTCCACAGACAACACAGTGGCTGACGGTCTTCACTTAATGACGAGACAGTGGCATTTGTGTAGAGTTGTCAGTACCAACAATACTGTGTGTAATAACTGCACAAATCAATGTGGGACATATGATGAACATACCTGGCAGGATAGTGCAGTAAAATTTGGTGTTAATGGACTATGACAGCAAATGATCAACATGGGAGCCTTGCTAACAGCATGATGTCACCTGCAGCATCTCTCCTGGACTCATTACCATATCAGTTGAACCTAGATGACTGGAAAATTATGGCCGGGTCAGATGAGTCCCAATTTCAGTTGGTGAGAGCTGATGATAGGGTTCAACTGTGCTGTGATGATAGGGTTCAACTGTGCTGCAGATTCCATGAAGCTATGGACCCATGTTGTCAACAAGGCACCGTGCAAGCTGGTGGTGGCTCCATAATGGTGTGGGCTGTGTTTACATGGAATGGACTGGGTGCTCTGGTCCAATGGAACTGATCATTGACTGAAAGGTTATGTTTGGTTACTTCAAGACCATCTGCAGCCATTCTTGGCCTTCATGTTCCCAATTTTTATGTTACCAGGCCACAATTGTTCATGACTGGTTTGAAGAACCAACGATTTCACCACCCAGATCATCTGACATCAATCCTGTTGAACATTTATGGGACATAGTTGAGATGTAAGTTTGTGTATAATATCCTGCACTGGCAACGCTTTCCCAATTATGAATGGCTATAGAGGCACCATGGCCCAGTATTTCTGCAGGGGCTTCCAATGATTTGTTGCGTCCCTGCCATGTTGAGGTGTTGCCCTACACCAGGCAAAAGTAGGTACGACATGAGCTTAGGAGGTATCCCATAACTTTTGTCAACTCTGTGTACAACTTCCCTATAAGAAAAAAAATTCTTTTTAGAAATGCAGTAATGAATATTGAAAGAAGTACAAACACATTACCTCATATTACTGTGAACTCCTACTTTTATTACAGTCAGCTCATCATTAAGCAAATTTTGTGATATATTGCATGTTAATTAAAGTAAGTAGTTCAGTAAAATTTTACCCATAGTTAATTTATGACTTATGTTTATGTTTCAGATTCATTTCTTGAAGACAGTACAATCAAGCAGTTGGATTAGAGTTCCAATTGCCATGGGATAGTGCACTTGGCTAATGTGTTTGCTTAGCCCAGTAATTTCCCTTTCTGTAAACTGCGTAAAGAACATTTGTTGGAGTGTACCATGGAATGACTTTTATATGTGTTTATATTGATTATTGCAAGTTGTTATAATGATTATTGAAAGTTGTTATAACTCTTCAGTGAAAGCAGTTGTTCGTGTAACAATTTTAAATGATAGTTAGAGAAACATTAAGGCGAGACTGTCTATTGTGTTTGGCTGTGCATAAAGCTCCAGTGATTATTTAGGAGAGTATGCCAGAGCTGCTCCTGCTAAATGTTATAAAACTATTTTTGATGAGAGGCTTCAGCAGATTCTGCATACTGATTCATTATTTGTGTACCAAAGAAAATATGTTATTGCTGTTTAATGCACATGACTAGTATGCTTGAACAGTTCTGACATAAAACATGTAGCAATGGAAGATGATATGGCAATCCTTTTATTTTATTTCATACAGTACACTGTTACAATAGATTTTGGATTTTTTTAAATAATTTGGCCAACTTTAAATTCAGTACAATTCATATGTTTCAGAACAAAGAATGTTTTTGCAAGTCATAAATAAGAGAAGGCACATTTAGATGTTCAAAAGTAAAGCATAATTGGTATATTGTGTTTTGAAGTATCGTCAAAATGTTTTAATAACTCTTTTGAAGTAATTGTTTTCTTTTGTGGTGTTTGAATTTCTTACATTTTGTATTGAAATTCGAAATTGAGTTTTTGCAGTTGATAATATAACGAAATGTGTGTTTAACACTATCTGTGCTTAAATTTTTGCATTTTTATATTCAACACATGAAATATGCTGACAGAACTTGAGGAGATGGAAGAAAATGAATTGCAAAATTGTTGCAAGAATTAAGTCCTAAGATATTAATTATGTGTTGTTTTATTAGAACTACAGGTATTACAACTTACCAAAGCATGCATACTAAGAAACATTACTCCAAGAAACTAAATACCAAAATTGTATCATTAACTTTGTGCTACATTATGATGTCATGTTATAAGCTCAGGGAGACCGAGTGGCATTAATGCATTTTGTTTTACATTTTATGATTTTTTTTTAAAATCTCAATTTGAAATACATAACAATACAAAATAATAAAATAGGGTATATTTAAATATATGTCATTGGCATTTACAGTTTCCCTCTTACATGTTTTATTCTTGTTGTGATGTATTCTTTATTATTAAGAGATCAGTGGAACCAATGTGATATTTGTGGGAGAACAACCAGTAAAATCTTACATTTGGAATTGTATACATGCACTATAAAATGACATTCAACATTGTTCTTCACAAACATTCTTTTGTTCTGGTTGTTATATCCAAATTAATTAATGAATCAACTATTGCTTCATTAAATTCCTCTTTTACATCATTGTGTTCCACATTGCCTTCTCTTAGTGAGAAACAGCACTTTTCTTTTCATCATCACTAAAGTTTGCTGCTCAGGGTGGCAAAGAATAACTGAAATTCAGAACAGAGTATAGAAAAAGGCCGTAAACTTTATCAAATTCTGTGCATACCAGTCAGCAACACTGCCTGCATTGAAGACACACATTCAACATTGTTATCACAAGTTATATGTCCGTGGTAATGATTCAGCCACTGTATAAGGAAACATGTTTGTTTGTTTGTTTGTTTGTTTGTTTGCATATTCTTTGCGTGGTGCCATCACAGTGATAGCTTTTGCAAATGTCATGACTACATAGAAAAATGTGATACTTATGACAACCATTTTTAATTTCGGGAATACACATGTGTGTTATGATTAAAACCATTTAAAACAGATATTTGGTAAAAAATATTGACAATAACATTCAAACTTGTGAATCTGGATATAGCATTTTTATAGCCACAAAATTACAGTAAAAAGTTTAGAGGTTATCAACACTGCATGGTTTTGTTGTTTTATTATACACTCATATATTTGAGTAGCACTATTAACAGTAATATTAATCTTCTTTGATCTTAATGGAGATTATGGACACATGGCAAATTATTTTAAAGTCAGTAAGTTGCCCATTAAAATACTTTGACTGTGCTGAAAAATATCTGGTAATCATTTCGTGCAACATTGTCATGCAGGACAGAATGTTGGGAAGAGGGAAATTAAGATACCAAAATTCACTGGATTAAGCTGATTAAAGGCAGAATTAATTAAAGGTAGCTAATTGTACAGGATATTCCCTGTGAAGTCACTGTACTTTTAAAACAATAATTTTGGTAAATATTTCTCAGTTGGTTTCACTAGATCAGTCTTCTTGATAATATGACATTATGGCATATTATTTATTTTTATCTGTTACTGACTTGCTTGAGGACTGCTCCCATGTAGATGAAATTTTAAAACATTGTTTTTTAAACTGCTTAATAAACCTAAAACACTCAATTTCACATACTTCAATATTTACACAAATCTTGGTACATTCTTGAAGTTATAATTTGAACATAAATTTAAAAAATGACCTTTTTCTATTTAAATTAAAAAATTACTTGGTTGTTTTTTTTTTTTAGTTCTTAACAGTAAAAAAAATTTTTTTTTTTGAGTGTGCATGGTCCGTGGAACAATAGCATAGCTAAGAAAATTTCTTTGACAATGAGAGCTTTAGGCTGTATTGTTGAATTATATTTATTTATAGATTGAAAATGTAATTTAACTCTAATAATACTCATGAGAGAAGTATCTGATAAGCTGTGTTCAATGAAGGCTGAGACTTGCTTGATACAATTAATTATTCAAAATCTGGTTGGTAACATGTCCAGATTTGTTCAAAGAAAACATGTGAGATGGTTCCTGTGAAGACATTATAATGTTTTGAATCAATTAAGAAGGTTAACTCCAGTAATACAGTGTGGCTAAAAGAAATTTTCTCACTGCGTAGCTTTTGAATTCTCTGTGAGCTGTAGTAAAAACCATAATTACTTATCCTTCTGTAATGAATGAAGTCTCTGTTGCTCTGTGCATATTAGGTTATGCAGTATACTTTAAGCAATATTCCTTTATTTAATAGAACTGGCATTAGTGGGAAACTGACTTCACTTATTGAGGAAAAAGTAAGTCAGAGAGAGATTATGAGCCTAACATTTAATGTTGGTTTCTGTCATTTCTTTTTCTGGGAAAGAATGAGATGAAACTTTGTATGATTATACCAACTGAGAGCCTTTAAATCATTGGTTATACTCTTGATTGTTATGTGACAAATAGTACAATGAATAACCAAATATTATTTTTTGCCCAGTCATTTTAAACAACTGAAATAATTTTCAATAGACTTGTAAGTATATGTTTATCAGAAAAGAAATACTGTAGTGCAGTTTTCATGTTTTGTTGCAATAACAAGCCAGTAACCAGTATATACTCTACAGTTCAATTTAGTTCAAGTCTTTGTGCACCATTGACCACTTACAGCAGAATAGGTTTAGATATTAATATAAATTATAACAGGTTTTACAGATAAGTTCTTACAATTTAATTCCACATCTTTTAGAAACACTCGGGAACCTGGTTTTGATGTTTATTTGAAATAGCTCTGCTGTCTTGTAAAATGGGTATTTCAGTAATGTGTCATAAATCATAACATTGAAAATATTATAGAACAAGGACCAAGTCCATGCCACCTTCAGATAATCATTAGTGACTGCATCTGTCAGTTTCTACATGAAATAGCACACTTTCACTATTCTCTTGCATACATGGCTAATATGTTCCTCCTAGTTTAATTTGGAATCAGTGTGAAAGCCTAACAATTTTACTGACTTCCTTTCTACAGCTTTATTTAACTGCAGAATTAGTTCATGTGTTTCACCAGGATTATAAAGGAGCTCATTAGAAGAAAACCAATTTGTTGATAGTTCTAGTTTTTCTTGTCTTGGCTGACGCGATTCTATTGTGTTGTGGTACATGTTAAACGGTGTTGTGTTATCTACATAATACACCACTGAATTAGCTCCTCCTTGGTAATGTAAATATTAATTGGAATGATGAACAAAAATGGACAAATGACAGAGCCCCATGGCACTTGAGTCCAAACTTCCTTCAGTGAAAAGCATTCTTAACTGAGACTATCTCCTGTTGCTTAAATAGGAAATGTTGACAAAAATCTTAGCATTACAGGTGCAATACAGTCACTGTTATAACCAGTTTCTGGACGTTTATTGTGACCAGGAAGGTACTGACATCTCTATCCCCAACTAGATGCATCAATAAAATCTATAATTAATGATTATTTGGCATGTTGTCTGTTTCATCGCACAACACTGAAGCTCACACACACTTCTCAGTGAATAACTTTATTATTATAGCATGCTGACATATTAACATTATTCATTTTTCTTATGTGGTGTTTTTGAGATTTCCTGATGTATTTGTTCATGTTGATCATTGCACTATCAGTAAAGCAATGGTCTAGGTAAAATATACTGTCCAAAGCAGGAATATCATCAGCTAAACATAATCATCAAATGTGAAACATATCCATGGAATCGTCATACTAAGAAGAAACTGCTAAAGAGTAAATCCAGCGAATAATAGTATGTGGGAAAGCTACAGTTTGTTAGTCAACAGTGATTTCTATATGCGGTGTCCATTTCAGTGTAATAAGTGGATGTTTTTATATGAATCTATGAATCTCAGGGCATTTTTCTCTTTATACAGGCTTCTAGTGAGGCTACAGTAAAGCACTAATCACAATAAGACCTAAGCCCCAAGAATGGCTTCATTCTGTACCAGAACACAGCCCACATGACATTTCGTACATACAGCCATAATTTTGTTGCCATGGGTCTATGAGAGCAGAACAGCAATCGTGTATGCTGTGTCTCGTGTAGATGACATGACTGGAGAGGAAAGAAAGTATATGTGAAGGAAATGGTGTTAGAGAGTGTATGGCTTCTTTTCTACTATCTCTGACACAATTCCAACATTTTTATTTTGTTGTTTCAATGGGACATGAAATCCTTTCCTCTTCAGACAAAGTGAGCCCCTTTAATATAGCCCCCATATGACCTGGTCACCTCTCCAACTCTAACTATTTCCTTTTGTGTTCTCAATAAACAATCTGGGCTTCTGAGAGCTATAAACACTGTCTTTACTGATTGTATGTATATCTGTGGGGTGTACTGAGATTTGTGCCTCCTGAGGGTGTGTATGGACCATCCTATCTTTCTTGCCATGAACACAGTACTTTTTTATGGATTTTTTTTATATTGTTGGTTAACTATCACCTTTGCCTGTTATCTCACTAAGTGAGATAACACACTGGGTAAAACACCACATTTGCATTTTCAAGGAGCAGTGATCAAATCCTTGGTTGGCCACAAAAATTGATGTATTCTGTGGTTTCCCTAAATCATTTGAGGAATGTGGGGATGATCCATTCCATGGTTTGGTTAATTTGTCTTCTTATTTTCATCCATTCAAGTCTGATTTCCATTTTTAAGGATCTTCTCTGTGGTGAGGCATCAAACCATACTCTTCCTTCCTTCATCTTTATCTGTTCTATTTTGTCTCTTAGTGTCCTTCACTTTGTGTCCTCAGCTGTGCCTAGCAATTGACATATTGTTCATCAAAGCAGTCTCCATTAGGTCATGATTTTTCTTACTTCACCAACATTTTCTTAATGTCATCCATTGTGGCAAAACCTTTTATTATTCATCCTTTATTCAGCCAGCTATTTGTTTGTTCATATAGACCTCTTGCCTTGTTTGATACCTCTATGTCTTCTAAATATTATTTTTTCAGTGTTCTTGGCTCCTCATTTTTATCATCAATCCTATCTTTTATTTTCAGTCCCATCATGTGCACTTCCATTTTATCTTTCAACGCCTACACTGTCACTGTCTCTGTCACTACATATATGCATTCACCATAACTAAGCTACAGGTTCACATACTCTTTCTCTATGTCTACATACGTACTTTAAAAAAAAGGGGGGGCATGAAAAGCATGTAGCAAGAGAGTAGAATAGTTAATCCTGAGAAAAAAATTAAAACTTTATGGTCAGGTGTGAAGGAAGTGTCTGGCCAACAGCAAATGGTGGAAGATATAGTCAGTATATAGAAAAAACGTTTTTGTTACTGATAAGTCAGATATATGTACAGTATATTACAATCACTTTCTGAATATAGTAGGTGAACTAAATAAAAACTTAGTTTCTGCAGGGACTTATATAATTCTCTTAGAAAATGGCTTTGCAAGTCTGCTGCCTGAAATACACCTCCATGATACTCATTAGGGGGAGATTAAGTCCATAACTAAATCACTGATGAATATGATGGGGTATCTAGCAGAAAGAATGGAAGGAAGATTAGGGTTTATTGTCCTTTCAACAGAGAGATCACTAGAGGCAGAGCACGAGCTGCGATTGTTGCAAGGATGGTGCCCAGTGCAGAGTCCCAAGTGACTGGAAAAAAGAACAGGTAACTCCTGTACATAAGAAGGGTGAAAGAATGGACCCACAGAATTACAGACCAATATCCTTGACATCAGTTTGTTACAAAATACTTGAATATATTCTGAGTTCAAATATAATAAATTTCCTAGAGACCAGGGACGGCTTGTGAGGTAGTGTAACTGTTCTGTGGCACCACTTGTATAAAAAAAGAAAGAAGAGAAATCTATGTGAACTGTGCATAAAACATTGTTTCAGAGTATGTATTTTCGGATTTGAAGAGGCGCGTTTCGCCGCGCGTGCTCTCGTGGTTTTCCTGAAGCTTGTAGCCAATTACAGACTGGCACTATGTATCCTCATAAGTGCTGTGAGAAGGGCTTGGCCATTGGTTTTTTTTTCTCTTTATTGTGATTTCATTCCCCTGCCCCACATGGGCAGGGGAGGGCTGTCAGTGGCACAATCCGCCGCTCTTCAGCTGAGTGACATGACAGCTAATACAAGAATAAAATGTTATATACAAGGTGATAAGAAAGGGGGAAATAAAACAGAGTAAGGGGAGATAATGCAGGTAAAAATACACTGACATGGAGATGTTCAATGGGGGACAATTAAAAAAGTCGACATAAAGTAACAAACACAGTTGGTGATTCTTAAAACACAAAGAAGACACTGAAGGCACACGCACAGATTAAAAGTCAGCCACAGTATTGAAAACACTCCAGAACAACACATTTTAAACCCACCTGGAGCACACATGATGATCAATAAAACTGCCAGGAGGGACCTGCCAAGGGAGAGGCCCGAGAGGATGGAAAGGAGGGGAGAGCAAGGTGCACCAGGGGTGGCGGCGGGATGAAAAGTGAGGGTGTCAGGGGGTCAGCGGGTACACCAGGAGGCAGGAGACTGGTAGGGCAGGAGATGAAGAGGGAAGACGAGGCAGGAGGGAGTGCAGAGACACTGAAGGGGAGAACAAGAGAGGGAGAGGGAGTAGGAGGGGAAAGCCGCTCAGGAGAAGGGGAGGAGGAGAGGGCCCCGAGGAGGAGGCAGGAGGAAGATGGGGGTTAGAGTTGGTAGGAAGGGTAGATATCAAGGTGAAGCTCATCATCTGGGAGGGGGAGATGGTGGAAGTTGCATTGGGAAAGGAAGTGGAGGGTGTGGAGATGGAAAGAGGGTGGGACACAATGGTAAAGGTGTGGCAACGGGGGGGGGGGGGGGTGGAGAGGAAGGGAGACCCCAGGGGGTTAGGGAGATCAATGCGGCAGACAATATACAGTGTGCAGATGTGTTCAAGGAAAACCAGTTGGGGAAGGGGATGGGGTCGTAGAGGATGCACGTGGGGGACTGAAGGCAGATGTGGAAGGTGAGGTGGAGTGCATGGCGTTCGAGGATTTGGAGGGATTTATAGAACCTGGGAGGGGTGGAAAAACAAGCCACGCTGGCATAACAGAGGATGGGGCGGATGAAGGATTTGTAGGTGTGAAGGATGTTGGAAGGATGCCAACCCATGTCTGGCCAGACAGGAGTTTCAGGAAGCGGAGTCCATTGTGAGTTTTGTGTTGGATGGTAAGGAGATGGAGAGTCCAGGTGAGGTGGCGCTGAAGGGTGAGGCCAAGGTATTTGAGGGTAGGAGTGAGGTGGATAGGACAGCCATAAATGGTGAGGTAGAAATCATGGAGACGGAAGGATTGGGTGGTGTGGCCTATGATGATTGCCTGGATCTTGAAGGGGTTGATACGGAGGAACCACTGGTTGCACCAACTGGTGATTGGTCAAGGTGGGTTTGGAGGGTACGTTGGGACCATTGAAGGGTAGAATAAAGGGCTAGGAAGGCGGTGTCATCAGCAAACTGGAGGAGATGAACAGGCAGGGGAGTTTTGGACATATCAGCAGTGTACAGAAGATAGAGGAGAGGGGAAAGGATGGAGCCTTGGGGCACGCTGGCAGATGGATAGAAAGTATGGGAGTTGCAATTGTGGATAGTCATATAGGAGGGACGATGGGAGAGGAAGGAAGCAACAAGATGGACGAAGTTAATGGGGACAGCATAGGTATGGAGTTTGAAGAGGAACCCGGGATGCCAGACACAGTTACGGGCGTTCTGGAGGTCAAGGGAATCAAAGATAGTGCAGCGACGGGAGTTAAGTTGGAGGGAAAGAAGATTGGTAAGGTCAAGGAGCTGGTCAGCGGCGGAGAAGGAAGGCCAGAAGCCACATTGGGTAAGGGGAAGGAGGTGGTGCTGGTTAAGGTGGCGGTGAATACAGTGAGAGAGGGTGGTCTCAAAGACCTTACTGAACATGGAGGTGAGGCAGATGGGAAGATAGGAAGAGGTATCAGAGTGAGGTTTTTGGGTTTAGGGAACAGCAGGACACGGGAAGTCTTCCACAGGTCGGGGTAAAATCCAGTGGAGAGGAGGACATTGTACAGGGTAGCAAGGAGAGCCAGGAAGGATGTGGGGGATTCCTTGACGTGGTGGTAGGTGACGCCATCATGACCAGGGGCAGTGTTGCGATTGGAGCAGAGGATGAGTGTGATGTCATGTGCAGTGATGGGAGTGTTGATGTCTGAGGGTGGTAACCGGTCCAAGTAATGGAAGCTAGGGGCAAGCGGTGGGGCAGAGGTGTCAGTGCAGTCAAGGACAGTGGGGAAGAGGGAGTAATCAAAACGGGGATTGTCAGGAGAGGGTCAATCGTCATGGAGGATAGGGTAATGCGGGGTGGGATGACTACCAATAAGGCGATGGAAGGCTGACCAGTACTTGGAGGAGTTGACAGGGAGGGTGGAGTTGAGGCGTGTGCACGTCTGGTGCCAGTCCCGGCCAGTGTTTGCTGTAAGGAGGTTCCGGATGTGTTGCTGTGATTGCCGGTGGTGGATGAGTGTATCCTAGTCACGCTTGTGGAGGAAGGAGCGGTAGAGCCTGCGGGACTCACGCAGAAGGACGGTCTGTAGAGGAAGCGTAGGGTGGTGAGGGTGTATGAGTTTAGTAGGGACATGAGCTTCCACAGCGTCAGTTATGGTCTTCTGAAGGAAGGAAGAGGCATGGGTGATGTCAGCAGGATGATGAAAAGTGAGGGGGTGGCTTTCGACCTGTAAGGCAACGGATTCCCAGTAGGCATCCCAGTCGGCACGGCGGTAGTCATGGACAGACTTTGGAGGGGCACCTGGGTGTGTGGCTGCAGGGGCGCGACGGGCAGAGGAGATGGTGAGAAGCACAGGGAGACGGTCACTACCAACAGGATCGAGGACGTTTACAGCAATGCGACCAAGGAGGTTGGGGGAAGCGAGGATAACATCGGGGGTTTAGTTACTTTCAGGACAGGTGCGCTGTGGGAGAGGAGCATCACCATGGAGGGTGGCAAGGAACTGCTGCCACCACTGAAGGGTGGCAGGGTCACGGCTGTGGATGTTGAGATCAGTGGTAATCACATAGGTGGAGAAGGTACGGTCAACATGGGAAATGAAGCCGAAGGGGAGAGGAGCTGTGGGGCGGATACAGATAGTGGCACAGGTGATGGTGAGGGAGGGAAAAAATATGCTGAGGAGAAGATGTTCAGTTGGGTCATTGAGGAGGGGTTGTGGCCGGACAAGGAGATGGATGAGGTGGCCTATAGCGACCCCACCTCAGGCAAGAGGAAGGGGATTGTCAGTGCAGTGAAGGAGATAGGGGAGGTGTGGACAACATGGTGGGGTTGGAGGAAAGTTTCATTAAGGATGGAGTGAGCGAATGTTGAGGAACAGGAGACGATACTGGTGATGCGCCACGAGGTCAGAAGTGGAAAGGAAGCAGGATGAGGGGAGAGGGGCTTAAACGAGGGTGTCGAGGCGGGTGAAGGTAAAGTGGGCCTGGTTGTGGGAAAAAGTGGCATAGGTGTTTAAGTGGAAAACATATCAGGTGGCGAGAGAAATCTGCTGGAGTGTGTGGGGGCGCTAGAAGGGGTGGATGTTCTGCAGGACGATGGTGAGGAACTGGATGTTGTCTTCTGTTGTAGGGCTAGGGCGGAGGGAATTGTTGGGTTGGATGGGTGGGTTGATGGGGCAAACAGGGACAGTGAGCTCATGGTTGGTAGGAGGGAGGTTTGGTTTTGCATTTTGGGGAATAGGTGGGGTGAGGTTTGTTGCAGGTGTTGCAGGAAGGGGGAGAGGTGAGTTTGGGACAATGTTTAAAGAGGTGGGAGGCTTTACAATGGGGGCAGGTGGGGGGGTTCTTGCAGTTTTGGGTGACGCCATCATGACCAGGGGCAGTGTTGCGATTGTACAAGAGACAGTGCTGGCAGCTGTAGGATTGAGGAGGGGAACGGGACGGGTCAACAGGGAGGCGGCGGTTGAAAATCACGGCTCCCTGTATCAGGAGGCGGTCGATGGAGGAGGTGGACTCTGTAAATATATGAATGAGGAAGGTAGGACCAGAGAAGCTGTAAATACAGCGAGCCGAGCAGATTTCCAGGGTGGGTTGGGCGTTCTGATCCCCCAACACCTCAGTCTCTGTGACCACAGGGCTGAGTTTTGTGATCACAGTGGTGAGGTTTGGTGAACAACGAGGGGCTTGGGGCTGACGAGGAGAGGAGGATGTAAGGAAAGGGGTGAGGGACGCATTGGGGCCAAAGGAGTGGTGAGGAAGGCACCGGAGAAGATCAATATGGAAAGAATGACAGGGGGACTAGATGAGAACAGAGTCCCTGCAAGGGATAAGTTGGGTGATAGGTGCACTGGGGATGTGTGGGTGTGGACATCGAGGAATTTTGGATCAGGGTTGGCTAGGACGAAGGTATACATGGAGAGGGCTGGGAGGAGGGAGGTGGGGTGGTATCCATGGTAGGGTCAGAGGGAAGTGGGGCTCACAGTGGTTTTTTGGAGGAGGGGGTGGAGGAGGGGTCCCCACTGGGGCGTTTGGGAGATTTTTTGGCAGGTGTGGCCTGGGAGGAGGAATGAGAGACTGGATGGATGGAGAGGTGGTGGGAGGCAGGGTCCTTCTGTGAGGCAGTGGCACCATGTAAAAGGGTAGGACGGTCTGTGGTGGCAACTGTGGCGCGGTGGGCGATTACTCGGGTGGGGGAAGCAGGGGTAGTTCCAGAGGGGGAGTGTGGGGAGAGGGGGAAAGTCGTCTCGGTGGGCGACAGGAGTGGGAGGGGGGCAGGAGCAGGGGTGACATACAGGTGGGGATACAGTGATGAGGAGGTGATAGAAGGGGAGGAGACCGTGAGTAGGGGAGGTGGATGAGACGGGTTAATCCCAGAGAAAGCACTCCATAATGTTACAGTGGAGGCAGGTGAAGGGGAGGTGTAGACGATGGTGGTAGTGGTGACGTCCATGATCACAGGGAGTGCCCAGGGGTGACAGGAGTCGCTGAAGTACGAAAGGAACTAAAACGGGGGGCAGTGACGAGCACTGGGCGGCGGCGAGCACCCGGAGATGGTGGTAGCAGCAACAGCAGCTGCAGCGAGCACCGAGAGACGGCGACCAGGCGACGGTGGCAGCAGCGGTGAGCACCGGGGGTCGGCGACTGATCGGAGGAGAGCTCGGGGCGGCAGCTTCGGCGAGGACCGGATGGTGGGCGAAAATACGACAGGAATGGTTGGGGCTCTTCCAAGTCGATGATACACTCTTAGTGTAGCCCTTGCAGTGTGAGTCCTCGATGAGGAACTGAGGCAATCCAGCCCTCGAATGGCCATTGGTTCCTACACGCTTCTCATGGCTTAGGTGGAGTGACAGCTAGTCTGACTCAGAGCTTTAAGTTCCTTCCACCAGAGAGCAATGAAGTGCAGGACCTATAGTAGAGAGCCTATATATAGAGAGAGAGTGGCCAATCAGCCCATGGCCGCCATGTTTTTACCATATTGCATGCGGAACGTGCAATTGAAAGGTATTCACTTCATGAGTAAAATAAGACATGTATTTGACGCATGAGACCAACGCAGATCTAGCATAATGCTCAGTACATGATTAAAACAAATGCCATTCGTCTTTGTTTATATAGGCCTAATAAATTTTTGAGCGAATGGAAGTACCGTGAAGCAGTGTGTATGTCTGCCGAATTTCAACAGCTATATTTTATGACGCTATATAAACATTGAAAACATTGACAACTGATTAATAAGAAAAAGAAGTTTCATTTAATGTATCTCAGATTACATGGTGCTATTTCTGATTTCTCCATGCAGATATTCATCGCTGAAATTAGTAAACTCTTGTCTCTTTCTGTCCCCACATAATGCATTTTAAGTGTGTGTCGATCTTATAACATTTTCTTATGCTGGCAGAACACATCATTCTGCATACACTTTTAGAGGAACTCTGTGCCACAGAAAATCGGAAAAATATCAGTTCTTAGGTACTCTACTGAAACAGCAGAAAGTAATTCAAAATAGGTAACTGAATATCCACATGATAATTATAATTTACAGGAATGCAAATAGCCAAGACTACAGAGCCAAGTGCGAGTCGCCAGTTGGAAGTATATACACTTAGTGTTCCGTATACATCTTAAAACACATCGTCTAGCATGAATTATCACTCAAGAACCATTAAAAGTCTAGAAAATAACGTTAAAAAAATCTAGATGGCGCAGGATTCGAACTCACGATTTTTTTTCCATTGTTGATCGTTGGGTTTGGTCATTGCGGACGTCACATGACCTCCGTTAAAGGTCATTTGTTAGTCCTTCTACTCAGTTTTTTTTATTACAGAGGCCAAACAGCTCTCTGACCGAACACAATAAGCTACCTTGCCGGCAAGTTTAGAAGTCGAGACAGTTACCACTAGAGCACGGGCTCACCCGTTCTACAAAGGCCACATTAGTGATACTGCGCTGTTCATTTAGTTTGTATTTCATTGACGGAATGTATCAGTAAAAAGGTTATTCTGTATCTTTTTTAAATTTTGTTTTGTTGGCATTATAAGCATATAGAAAGAAATTGATTGTCCGATGCACAAAGAAACCAAACGAGCTTCCTAACAGTGACAACTAGTGAGTAAAACACATGTAACATAGGGACATCTCATGACTGCAAAAGTTCCTTGTACTTACAACAGAACAAAATGTTAGCGCTTCGGCCTTACTAACATCATATCGCAGGAGAAAATTACTTACTTCACACAGAAAGGAATAATTTGTTGGTTTCCATAAGTCGCCTTTACGACTCCCACCTTCTCGGTTGACTTTCACTGCCCACTGTTTACGTCTTTCTGCATTTCTTGGAAAAACTTCGTTTTTTGCACCCAACAGTGGAGCAACCAGGCATTCCTCTTGACACTCAGTAAATCACTTTAAATAAGAATTTTGCCTCTAAAATTGCTGTGAAGTTCTAGTGGTATCGTCATAGATCCGACCAACAGAGACTGTAAGGTAATTTACGTAAATAGAACCTACAGAGAACATGCAAAAGTCCTTCAATACCTACCGTAATACAACAATGGAATTTGCGTTCGAAGCGTTGAAAAGAACCAATACTACAGAATCACACACAGTATCTATTTATACTCGTACCAAGTCATCGTCAGTTTGGTAAAAACATGGCGTCCTCGGCTCTCAGCCAATCAGCGACACTATCACAATTGGTCACTCTCTCCCTCTAGGACCTATAGAAGCACGATCTGCCATCTAGCGATCATGTTAGAATACATCGGGGCGCAGACTTCTTGTAATCCAGTTTTACAATCATTCTGCAAGTTCAATGCTAATGCATTCCAAATCGCTAAGTACTGCTTAAGTAAATCGAATGCAGAAATAATACAATTAAATATCGGTATTAATATCTGTATATGATTTGAATATAATTTTGCCCTTAAATTTTGAAACTAAGAGGCATTATTTTAATATTGCTATATTTCACAACAGCAGGGCCATTGCTACAGAACAAAAAAACTAACGTATTCGCCACCTGTTGAGCATCTGTTTTCCAAACAACGTGTAGTATTTCTGTTTATACGTGTTACGTTCGTGTGAGACAGTTCTGTACAAACACGTTGTTGTTATTGCGAGGTCAGGTAATTGACCGTATATATCACTCTGCAAAGTGTTATCCGCAAGGTAAAATTAAATTGACTGTGAAAATAGCAAACATGAACAAAGTAAATGAGTTATTAAAAAACACCATTTAATGACAGAACTCCCGAATCTTAATCTGCAGCAGCAGCAAACAAAAAATCGGTGCCGTAAGTTCAATCCAGAAATTTACCAAAAGAAGTAATGGATTTGTGATTGTGAAGAAAGCAACGCTGTTTTTTGTTTTCCTTGGGTGTTATTTGGGGGACATGTTCATCGGTGTAAGACCGGAATAATTGATATTGGGCATATATGGTCTAAAATGAAACTACATGAAACATCAAAGCGACACATGGATAATGTGCTTAGTCTTTCATTTCTAGGCAAAACCAACATTTAGCAGAAATTAGAAAACGCAATATAGACAAGCAACTGACAGCCACAACAAATGTGTAGAAAAGAATAGATATATACTGAATTTAATTGTAAACTCTATTCGGTTCTGTGGTGCTTTGGATCTGACTCTAAGGGGCCACAATGAATCTGAGCCTCTCAGAATAAGGGAGTTTTTCGCGAGCTAATTCAGTTAAGCGCGGAACTGTATGAAGATCTTCATATTCATCTCATTCAAGCGTTAGTGTTCAAAGACATTTCTAGGACAGTTCAGAACTAACTACTGCAATGTACGTTGGAAGTGTACCATGATGAAGTTCGTAGAGAAATAAAACGTGCCGATTATGTTGCAATAATCGAGAATGAAAGCACAGATGTGTCTTGCGAATTTCAATTGTTTATTGTTTTGCGTTATGTTGTTGAGAGAAAACCTGTTAAAAGATTTTGGAACTTTGTTAATCCAGAAAGTCAGAATACTCATGCTATAGCTAAGAGTATTCTCAAAGAAACTGAACCATTAATCGTCGATGATCGAGCAAAACTAACAGCTCGATGGTGCAAACGTTATCAGAGGCAAGTCGAATGGGGTTCAGAAATTAATTAACGACAACTATCAAAATGCAAACTACATCCATTGTTATGCGTATCAGTTCAACGTTATGTCTACGGCAACGTCTGTTAATCACAAAGCGCGCATCTTTTTTGCACGCCTTTCAGGTAGTTCTCTTTCATTTCTAACTCGCCACAGGGGTCAAAAGTGTTGCATAGCATTATTCAGAAAAGCTTGCCCCGAGTGTGTGACGAGATGGGATTACCATTCGCGAGTAGTAAAAGATGTTTTTGAAAACAGGGAAAAATCTTATTACAGTTACGGAAATCACTGAAACGAAATGATAGCATAAAATTATCTTCTACTAATGAAAAAGCTGGTTCATACAAACAAAGGCTGCAAGGTAACGAATTAATTTTCTGGCCATCATTTTTCTATAAGTGCCTCATACTGACATACTTTTTAATCAGCTGCAGAAGAAGATAACCGAATCGACAACAGCAACGCAAGACAACCAGAACAGAAGCGGTAACGCAAGACATCAGAGATGACATTGACTCCACCCCTAACGAGATTAATTTCGAAAATGACGAAACGATGCTTGCCAAGAAGCCACGGATTCTTGATGGGAATAAAAAAGAGTTACCTTAGAAGCGTGCGATGACGTCCTCTCTGAAATAAAATTACGTTTTCAGTTCTCTGGACACCTCTTTGCAGCCAATTTATTTGACGTAAATCAGTTTGACAGATCACAGGTTTTCCAAACAAATACCTTGAAATTAAAGACACATATACATTTTTGGAAAAAAGAAAGTTCAAGTCTTCTATGCTAGGCCTGAGTTGAGAGCAGTTGCTGACGCAGTCCCGTTTCTTGCGCTGATTCTAGAGGATGAACTTCGTGATTCGACGAGACTGTTAAACTTTTGAAACTGCTAATCGCGACGTCTATCTCGACAGCAGAAGCTGAGCGGTGCGTTTCAAAATACCCAAGAGAATTAAAACGTCCTTACGAAACACCATGAAAGAAGAATGACTGAGTGCCTTAGGGATGCTATCCTGTGAAAATCCATTCGTGTGCAAAATTGGCATTTCAATTTGAGATGATTTATTTGCCAACAAGAAGGAGGGAATGATCGATTTACAATATCGTTCCCACTAATTGTTTTGAAACTGTCTTCCCAATGCCACGAAGTTGCTGCTT
The DNA here is from genome assembly GCF_023897955.1 of Schistocerca gregaria. Classification (NCBI taxonomy): domain Eukaryota; kingdom Metazoa; phylum Arthropoda; class Insecta; order Orthoptera; family Acrididae; genus Schistocerca; species Schistocerca gregaria. The sequence goes on along the minus strand of NC_064931.1, from coordinate 131,537,565 downwards.
TTGGTGAGTAAGATGCTTTTAGTTTTAAATGTTGGTAATTTGATTAAATTTGCTTCGCAAAATCCAGATGACAGGTTCGAATAATTTATACATGCTCTATTATTTCTTGTACTGGCACTCATGCAGTCCGCCGCGAACGAAAAACAAACGAGGAGTTTTGACTCAGGAGGGGCGAAGAGTGGAGTGGGGGGGGGGGGGGGGGGGGGAGTCACGCCCCCCTCTCACAGGGCTGGCAGCCTACGTCCGTGTTCTTTGCTCGTGGGATGGCAGAACCGACGTAATAATAGACATGTGCATCGCTGATTCCATCTGGTGTTGTGAGAGTTACATTCGAACCCTGTGACAGAACAATATTGTTCTCAACACGCATTTCAAAATAAGGAAAGGAAACAACCAGCAAACACAACTCAAAGCAAAGCAAAGAACTCAGTGCAGACTGCCGGTACAAGCATATGGAACTGGTTCCTAGATATGTGTGTGGCTTGAAGACTTCTCAAGTAAAAGAACCCAATTATGTTGCCCTCGATGGCTGGGGTTCATCATAGACTAGATAGGACCACTACTATTTTCTATATATATAAGTGATTTGGCAGACTGGGTGGGCAGCAATCTGCAGTGTTTGCTGATGATGGTGAGGTGTTGGGGAAGGTGTTGTCGTAAAGTGGCTGTGGGAGGATACAAGATGACTTAGATAAAAGTTCTGTTTGGTGTGATGAATGGCATATAGTGTGGTGTCACCGCCAGACACCACACTTGCTAGGTGGTAGCCTTTAAATCGGCCGCGGTCCGTTAGTATACGTTGGACCCACGTGTCGCCACTATCAATGACTGCAGACCGAGCGCCGCCACACGGCAGGTCTAGAGAGACTTCCTAGCACTCAGACCCAGTTGTACAGCCGACTTTGCTAGCGATGGTTCACTGACTTCTACGCTCTCATTTGCCGAGATGATAGTCATTTGCCGAGACGATAGCATAGCCTTCAGCTACGTTATTTGCTATGACCTAGCAAGGCGCCAGTATCTGTACTATTGATATTGTGAATCATGTACCATAAAGAGCGACGTTCTCCATTAATGGATTAAAGTTAAGTATTCCACCAGCTACGTCCGTTTTTCTCAATTCTAATCCCCTTGTCATGTTCCAGACCTCACGCCAGCCTGCGTGAGCTAAAACGCATGCATTTCGGCCTCCTTTAACCATACGGTTGGCTCTCCTGCCAACCACAACATATAGTTCTAAATGTAGGAAAATGTAAGTTAATGCAATTGACTTGGAAAAACACACCCATATTGTTTGAGACTTTGAGTAAATTTTTAGTAGTGTCCTGCTTGACACAGTCACATCGTTTAAATATATGGGCATGAAGTTGCAAAGTTATATGAAACTGATTGAACATATGAGATTTGTAGTAGGGAACTTCAGTTTATTGGGAGAATTTTGGGGAAGTGTGGTCCATCTGTGAAGGAGACTGCAAATAGGAAACTTGTTTGACCGATTCTTGAGTACTGCTAGACTGTTTGGCATCTGCATCAAATCAGATTAAAAGGAAGACACCGAAGCAATTCAAATGTGGGCCACTAGGTTTCTTACCTGTAGGTTCAAGCAACGCACTAGTTTAATGGGAGTGCTTCGGGAACTCAAACAGGGATTCCTGGAGGAAAGGCACTGTTCTTTTTGAGGAACATTACTGAGAAACTTTAGAGAACCTGCATTTGAAGCTGAAAGCAGAATGATCCTACAGCCGCCATCATATATTTTGATCGGCCGTTGCGACCGAGCGGTTCTAGGCACTACAGTCTGGAACCGCGCGACTGTTACGGTCGCGGGTTCGAATCCTGCCTCAGGCATGGATATGTGTGATGTCCTTAGGTTAGTTAGGTTTAAGTAATTCTAAATTCTAGGAGATTGAGGACCTCAGAAGTTAAGTCCCATAGTGCTCAGAGCTATTTGAACCATACATTTTGTGTAAGGACCACAAAGATAAAATATGAGAAATTAGGGTCTTACAGAGGAATACAGACAGCCGTTTTCCTCCTCTCTGTTTGCCAGTGGAATATAAGTGGAAGCCGGCCGGTGTGGCCGTGCGGTTCTAGGCCCTTCAGTCTGGAACTGCATGACCAGTACAGTCGCAGGTTTGTATCCTGCCTTGGGCATGGATGTGTGTGATGTCCTTAGGTTAGTTAAGTTTAAGTAGTTCTAAGTTCTAGGGGACTGAGGGCCACAGATGTTAAGTCCCATAGTGCTCAGAGCCATTTATGAGTGAAAACAACTAATAGTTGTAACACACTGTACAGTGGCTTGCGAGGCTTGTAGGCCCCACCCCCACTTTTCTAAAGTTGTCAGTCCATTTGCTAGTTGCTGCTCTTTTTCATATGGGATTACTGTAGATCGTCCTTGAGAAATACTTTGAACACCACTAGAACCGTTTATGGGTTTCCGAAGTGTTGAGTACGGTATTTGATATTTAGCACTAGCCTGATGTATTGTACAAATTCATCTTTGTATATCATCAATTGCACTGGAAAAGTGTTCTTTTGCATAGGAAGTAGCACGGTTAGTCTTCCTCTGGTAGTTCCTAACCATTATGGCACTTTATGTTTCACAGATAAAACTTGGCCTGCCACACTAAGTCACAAACCTGAAATAAAACAATTTAACAATGTGATAGATAAGTTATGAAAGATTAGGTTTACTTATGTGTAACTAATTTTTCTAAGAGAAATACATTCTAATCTTGCTGATGAGCCCTCAGTAGTCCAACCTCTCAGTACACTGGCACACATACGAAAAGACAACACAGAAATGAATTATCATGCTCAACATTGTTGTCAGTCAAACAATGCTTCACATACTGTACTACAATGGAAATTGTGGCATTCTTTACAGTTCTGTGTCATATTTTATAAAAGGAAACGTGGTTTAAAAATATAGTAGACTTAAATAAAAAATAAAACATATGTCACACAAACTCAGTAGGCCTACAAATCCAGCACATCAGTTATTCTGGAGTCCATATGTACAGGAAGGCCAGTTTAGTTGATCTAATGTGATGGCAAAAACAAGGTTACAGCTTAAATAAATAAATCTGTCCCAGTAAGTTTGTTTGGGGCAATTGTAACCCCCCCCCCCCCCCCCCCTGCTTACACTTGCCCCAGCCGATTGGTTACACTTGCCCCACAGAGGAAAAAGTTGGCGTAAGTGTAACAATGCCTGGCATATCAAGAGCTTTATCAGTAGAGGAAAACCAATCTCATATTTGAAATTATCATGCAAAAGTTAGTTTGTAACCAAAAAATTGTGCAGTTCTCTTTAAAACTGCAAAAATGACAGGCCACCAAAATCTGAGCATGTTACTCGCTCACAGAGTGAAAATGTAGACGTCAATTCAAGTCCAAAAATTAATTACCAATTTATGTCAGGTTTGACAACTTATGGTTAAATATAACAAAGAAAGGAGTAAATTAACATGTGTGATAGGTCAGAGGTAATAATAGAGCTTCTTTAAGGCACCATAAGCCGTGGTTACACTAACCCCATGGTTACACTTACCCCACTTCACGCTATATAGATTTAGATGTAGAAGAAAATTGGCCATCCCCTTTCAAAGGAACCATCCTGGCATTTGTCTGGAGCAGTTTAGGGAAATCATGAAAAACCTAAATCAGGATGACCAGATGGGGTATCTGGCAGCATACTAAAGCACTGTGCTGCATATGTTAGCTTAATACTTAGCCACATTTGTAATGTTTCCTGTAGGAATAGTGTTTCCCGAACTATTTAAATACTCAATAGTGAAACTACGTCATAAAAAAGGAGGCAAGGATAGTTTAGTCAATTATAGACCTATTTCTATGTCATTGTTGTCTGTGAAAGTTACTGAAATGGCTGTATTTATAAGGGTAATTGATCATTTCAGTTCATATTATTTGCTGTTAAATGTACAGTTCGATGGCAGAAGAGGCTGAACAACTGAAAATGCTATAGTCTCTTTTCTCTGTAAGACACTGGAGGGATTAAACAAAAAGTTGTGAACACTATTATCTTCTTTGAATTAACTAAGGTATTTGATTGTGTTGATAACAAAATATTACTGCATTAGTTGGACCATTATGGAATAAGTTGTGCAGCTTGCAATTGATTCATTGTATACATTATGAAGAGACAGAAAAAGGTCATTCTCCACAGTAATGAGAATGGCTACAAGGTGGCATCTAATTGAGGTGTGGTTGAGTGGGGGGGGGGGGTATGCTTTAGGGGTCAGTGCTGTGACCACTACTGTCTCTTATACACTCCTGGAAATGGAAAAAAGAACACACTGACACCGGTGTGTCAGACCCACCATACTTGCTCCGGACACTGCGAGAGGGCTGTACAAGCAATGATCACACACACGGCACAGCGGACACACCAGGAACCGCGGTGTTGGCCGTCGAATGGCGCTAGCTGCGCAGCATTTGTGCACCGCCGACGTCAGTGTCAGCCAGTTTGCCGTGGCATACGGAGCTCCATCGCAGTCTTTAACACTGGTAGCATGCCGCGACAGCGTGGACGTGAACCGTATGTGCAGTTGACGGACTTTGAGCGAGGGTGTATAGTGGGCATGCGGGAGGCCGGGTGGACGTACCGCCGAATTGCTCAACACGTGGGGCGTGAGGTCTCCACAGTACATCGATGTTGTCGCCAGTGGTCGGCGGAAGGTGCACGTGCCGTCGACCTGGGACCGGACCGCAGCGACGCACGGATGCACGCCAAGACCGTAGGATCCTACGCAGTGCCGTAGGGGACCGCACCGCCACTTCCCAGCAAATTAGGGACACTGTTGCTCCTGGGGTATCGGCGAGGACCATTCGCAACCGTCTCCATGAAGCTGGGCTACGGTCCCGCACACCGTTAGGCCGTCTTCTGCTCACGCCCCAACATCGTGCAGCCCGCCTCCAGTGGTGTCGCGACAGGCGTGAATGGAGGGACGAATGGAGACGTGTCGTCTTCAGCGATGAGAGTCGCTTCTGCCTTGGTGCCAATGATGGTCGTATGCGTGTTTGTCGTCGTGCAGGTGAGCGCCACAATCAGGACTGCATATGACCGAGGCACACAGGGCCAACACCCGGCATCATGGTGTGGGGAGCGATCTCCTACACTGGCCGTACACCTCTGGTGATCGTCGAGGGGACACTGAATAGTGCACGGTACATCCAAACCGTCATCGAACCCATCGTTCTACCATTCCTAAACCGGCAAGGGAACTTGCTGTTCCAACAGGACAATGCACGTCCGCATGTATCCCGTGCCACCCAACGTGCTCTAGAAGGTGTAAGTCAACTACCCTGGCCAGCAAGATCTCCGGATCTGTCCCCCATTGAGCATGTTTGGGACTGGATGAAGCGTCGTCTCACGCGGTCTGCACGTCCAGCACGAACGCTGGTCCAACTGAGGCGCCAGGTGGAAATGGCATGGCAAGCCGTTCCACAGGACTACATCCAGCATCTCTACGATCGTCTCCATGGGAGAATAGCAGCCTACATTGCTGCGAAAGGTGGATATACACTGTACTAGTGCCGACATTGTGCATGCTCTGTTGCCTGTGTCTATGTGCATGTGGTTCTGTCAGTGTGATCATGTGATGTATCTGACCCCAGGAATGTGTCAATAAAGTTTCCCCTTCCTGGGACAATGAATTCACGGTGTTCTTATTTCAATTTCCAGGAGTGTATATACATCAATGATATGCCTTCTGATATGACAGATGACTCTAAAATATTTCTGTTTGCTGATTACACTAGCGTGGTAATTATAGATGTCGAGTGCAACATAGGCAGCGCATCAAATAGTGCAGTTCATGCAAAACTTCATGGCTTGTAGAAACTAAATTGATGCTAAATCATAATAAGACTCAGTTTTTACAGTTATTACACACATTTCAACTAAAGCTGAGATTGCGATAACAAAGAATTGGCACATGATTAGCGAGTCTGAACAATTCCTGTTGCTAGGTGTGCAGATAGATACACTACTGCCCATTAAAACTGCTACACCAAGAAGAAATGCAGATGATAAACGGATATTCATTGGACAAATATATTATACTAGAAATGACATCTGATTACATTTTCACGCAATTTGGGTGCATAGATCCTGAGAAATCAGTACCCAGAACAACCACTTCTGGCCGTAATAACGGCCTTGATACGCCTGGGCATTGATTCAAATCGAGCTTGATTAGCGTGTGCAGGTGAAGCTGCCCATGCAACTTCAATACGATACCACAGTTCACCAAGAGTAGTGACTGGCGTATTGTGACGAGCCAGTTGCTCGGCCACCATTGACCAGACGTTTTCAATTTGTGAGAGATCTGCAGAATGTGCTTCCCAGGGCAGCAGTGGAACATTTTCTGTATCCAGAAAGGCCCGTACAGTACCTGCAACATGCGGTCGTGCATTATCCTGCTGAAATGTAGGGTTTTGGAGGCATCGAATGAAGGGTAGAGCCACGGGTCGTAACACATCTGAAATGTAACGTCCACTGTTCAAAGTGCCGTCAATGCGAACAAAAGGTGACTGAGACATGTAACCAATGGCATCCCATACCATCACGCCGGGTGATACGCCAATATGGCGATGACGAATACACGCCTCCAATGTGCATTCACCGTGATGTCGCCAAGCACGGATGCGACCATCATGATGCTGTAAACAGAACCTGGATTCATCCGAAAAAATGACGTTTTGCCATTCGTGCACCATGATCGTCATTTAGTACACCATCGCAAGCGCTCCTGTCTGTGATCCAGTGTTAAGGGTAACCGCAGCCATGGTCTCCGAGCTGATAGTCCATGCTGCTGCAAATGTTGTCGAACTGTTCGTGCAGATGGTTGTTGTCTTGTAAACGGCCCCATCTGTTGACTCAGGATCGAGACGTGGCTGCATGATCCGTTACAGACATGTGAATAAGATGCCTGTCATATCGACTGCTAGTGATACGAGGCCGTTGGGATCCAGCACAGCATTCCGTATTACCCTCCTGAACCCACCGATTCCATATTCTGCTTACAGTCATTGGATCTCGACCAACGCGAAGAGCAATGTCGCGATACGATAAACCGCAATCGCGATAGGCTACAATCTGGCCTTTATCAAAGTCGGAAACCAGATGGTACGCATTTCTCCTCCTTGCACAAGGCATCACAACGACGTTTCACCAGGCAACGCCGGCCAACTGCTGTTTGTGAAAATTATTCTACTTTTCTTATTTTCATTTGCACATATTTTTGGGTAACTTTTCCTGTTCACAGAGGGGATTTTTGACCCAGAAATGAGCAGTTCGAGCAATATGTGGTGTAAGTTCTCAAATCTCTTGTTGACCCTGTTCAGGAGGATGAGAATTTTGACTCTGGCCTGTCAATATGTATTTTCCTTACTGCTGTTTCCTATTAACAATATGATATTGTTTACTGTTAACAATAAGCTTATTCCCAAGAATTAGTGGCTTTCACTCAGTTAATACTAGGCAGAAATCCAATCTGAATTTAGATAATCCTTCGAAAAGAGGTTTTACCTGCAATTTTCGCTTCTTCTATTCTGTAGGGGAATTCCTGGAAAAAAATCTAGTTCCATTATTATATTGTTGATTAATATATATTTTCACTGTTTGTCATCTGCTTAGGATTTGTGCATTTTTATTACCAGTTCTTTGAAATTAATTTCATGTGCTGACTTGTTCCACAACTATGGTGGGCCAGTAATTTTCTGTGTCTTCTGCATTATCTTTCTTAAGCAAAGGTACAACTCTTGCCTGTTTTAACTGCTCTGGAAATGTCCCTGATGTGAAGGATTCATTTATTATATTTGTTAAGGGGCCTTGTATAATCCCTGTGCATTATTTCAGTACACACATTGGTATTTCATCTATGCCTGTTGACTTTTTGTTTTTTAGTTTTTGCACTGTATTACAATTAAGATCGCAAAATAACATAAGAGTCACAAATTGATTTCCAGTTGACATTTCCATGCATAGTTTTCATCTTATTGTGGTTTCCCCTGTAATGATGGCTTTTCAGTTTGGAAGATTTTTTAGTATCAGTATTTTTATTTTGGACTGAAATGAAATGATTGTATGGCATTATCAGCTGGAAGACGCCATCTATGATTTTCAGCCACCTGGTATGTCTTGCCATTTGACACCACTTCAGTGACTTTCATGTCAATGAAAATGAGATGAAATGATTAGGACAACGGGAACACCCTCTCCCTCAGCAGAGAAAATATTTGGCCTGGTCAGAATTCAAAGATGCAGCAACACTAGCCACTAGAGCATCAGTTGCAGACTATTCAGGGCTTAAACCATAAGATACAGAGCAACATGTCCACATAGGTCATATACACAAGACAGATGAAGCTATGAAGTACATTCTGTGACAATAAGAAGTTTGCAGAACACTGCCAAATAATCTGCTCGTGAATGTGGAACACATATTTATTCTGGACAACTACATATCTTCCTACAGGAGACCCATAGCCAAAAAGGTAAATCTACATTATCAAATTACAATAAAATGGCACAAGTCACATGACTTTTTTATGACAGAGTACAATAGGAGTATCATTTAGTGTGTTAATTGGCGTAGAATTTCAAAGGACAATGCTACATATTGCCAAATAACACAGTAGTGGATTATTCTGTCAAAGTGGACTGTGTATCTTACTGCCACAGACAGGATCTCAGTTTCACCAATAGTATTGGCAATGACATTTTGTTGGTGGGAGGGGAGGAACAGAGTCCTTTTCAGCCCCACGAATGCAATCGGGAGCTACTCACAAGAGAAACAGCAGCTCTGATTTTGAAACCTGATACAAATGGTCCGGAGAGAAGTTCGTTGATAATGTGTCTCGTCTGTATTGCCATCTGATGACACCTTAAACAGAATCTGAAGCATAGATGCAGTAGCAGCCCAGTGTTCTTAGAACTTGTAAGTGCAGATCTCTTTTCTTCTTTGTCATCTCTGTCTGTCTATGGTATTACTTGTTGCGAGTGTTAGCCATCTCTCATTTTTATCAGAAATTTAGAGTTTGATAATGTATAAAATTTACTCCTAAATGTCTGAAATTTTCTTAAGTTGCCTTGTTTTGCAACTTAACACAGTGTAACATTACCAGACTATAGGTGTGTATAATATGGGAATTGCACACAACATTTACTGAGCTTCAGTAATGCAGTAGGCAGCATGTAAATTTCATAAACTCCACAAAGAAATATATGGTCTGACCATAACTCACTTTCAGAAGGTCCAGCTGCCACAAACTGAGTTGTTACTTTCACTCCATAAATTATTTATATTCCACCAAGAACTTTCCTGTTACCATATTTTAAGACAGTACTTGTGGCTTTGGGGCAGAAACAGAATGAGTTGAGAGAGGTTGCAGAGAGGAAAGAGCAGGTCACTCAAAACGTACAGAAATAGGGATAAATAATATCTGAGGAGAAGCATAACCAAAGATGGTGGGAATTACATCAGAAAAGAGTTTCAAAATGAGGTTAGGACTGTTAGGGATTTACACATGAGTACAATTGCAATTGGACCAAGGTGCAAAATGTGCTGGATGTGGGAGATGAAGAACAGAGACCAGATCAGGTTTGTTTGCTAGGAGGATGAGATGCAGAAGTGTTGTGGACGGCAGTTGTTGGAGGGGAAAGTTGGTGAACGACGTCACTTCTGAGATGTCCATGATACAAAGTTTCATCGGGTGATGTAATGCTGTTCATCCTAGTTTACAGCTGACTTAAAAGAATAATGTGCAGAGCTGGGAGCTAATAAGTGATTGAGTTTTAAGAGAAGCAGGAGCTGCTAGGAGTGGTGATTGGAAGAGGCAATGTGTAGGTTAAGGGTACTGTTGGTGCGGGTTGACATTGATTATCTTGCAATTTGTGAATGAAAGTTGTAGAAACGTGGATTACATGCCCTGATAGCCACTTCTTGGATGGGCAAGTGTGCCAGCCCCAGTTCAAATTCGCCTGGCTGATTAATAATAACAGTCAGTGTGTTGGCCAAGATTTTTAGGCAGTTTCCCACATCTCAATATGTGAATACTGTGCTGGTGCCGAAGTTCCACCTCAGTTACAGGATTCTCAAACATTTCTAAAACTGTTGCTCACTTTCATATGAATAATACTGCCCAAAGACAGTTGGGGTACATGTATTCCATCTTTCCATCTTCAGAGAGGGGAGGGGTGTGGGGAGAGTGTGTGACAGAAAGGGCCTTCAGTCTCTGTTAAATTAAGTGTGCCAAATCTATTAATAACCAAGCCAACCTTGCAATAATTCAGGATAAAGGCACAAGAAAAAGAAGAATTTTAACATGGACTGCAAACAGAGATGGGAACTTTTAAGGTGAAGCCTACATGGTTAATATTAAATATTGAGTGGGGAGGGAAGCAATTCAGAGACATGCTGCTATATTTGTTACCAGTCAGTTCGATCAACATGTGAGGATTACATAGGTGATTTTATGAACTCAAATGGAAATTCCTGGAGGAAAGATGATGCACTACGCCACGGTAATTGAAAAAAAAACACAATGAGAAAAAGTTTGACATTTGATCGAACATGGCGTGCTTTTTTCGGTCGTGGTTCTCGGGGTTGCTTCCATTGGGACGACTGGGCTTTGGTTTCGACGTCATAACTGTAAACCCATGTTTCGTCACCAGTTATGAACCTTTTGAGCAAATCAGGATCATCACTGATGACATTCAAGAGCTCCTGAGTGATCCCCATGCGACGGTTCTTCTGATCAAAACTGAGAAGTTCTGGAACGAACTTCTCTGACACATGTCTCATGCAAAAAAACATCCGAAAAAAGTGCACGACACGAGCCGACCCTTATGCCAACAGCCTCAGCAACTTCTCTTAAGGTAATTCGAAGATTTTCCAAAACAATTTTCTTCACAGCTTTGACATTATCATCTGTTGCTGATGTGCTGGGGCGTCCAGAGCGAGGTTCATCATTGGCATCTTGTCGGCCATCTTGGAAGAGATTGTACCGTACCACTCCTTTATATTTTTTTTTTACCTATAGCAGACTCACCGTATGCCACTGTCAACATTTCAAGTGTTTTAGAGCACTTGATTCCATTTTTCACTGAAAATTTGATTCAAATTCTTTGCTCCACTCTTTATAATAACTAAAACATGTCTAACCTTTCTATATGTCTAAAACAAACGAAGTATGCTGCACACTTGAAACTGTGTACATATGTTCGGTACGTGTGTACCAACATAACAAAAAAACATTGATAATGGAATGTACATTGCCCACACAATTTGAAAAGCCACCTTACGTTTTGAACAGCCTCGTACGTGAAGGGACGTAGGAAAGCCATGGAAAATCTGAGTATAAAAGCACCCCATCTATCCATCTACATCCATTCTCCGCAAGCCACCTGACGGTGTGTGGCGGAATATTACAAACCCAGTATTTTACATGTGTCCCGTACTGTCCAGTTTGAAAATCAGACTTTTGTCCAGAATCATATATGACATGAAATTTCCTGGCAGATTAAAACTGTGTGCCGGTCTGTGACTCGAACTCGGGACCTTTGCCTTTTGCGGGCAAGTGCTCTACCAACTGAGCTACCCAATCACGACTCAGGACCCGTCCTCACAGCTTTACTTCCGCCAGTACCTCGTCTACTACCTTCCAAACTTTACAGAAGCTCTCCTGCGAACCTTGTAGGACTAACACTCCTGAAACAAAGGATATTGCGGAGACATGGCTTAGCCACAGCCTGGGGGATGCTTCCAGAATGAGATTTTCACTCTGCAGCGGAGTGTGCGCTGATATGAAATTCCTGGTAGATTAAAACTGCGTGCCAAACAGAGACTCGAACTTGTGGCCTTTGAGTTTCTCGGGTAGCTGTGAGGACAGGGCTTGAGTCGTGCTTGCGTAGCTCAGTTGGTAGAGCACTTGCCCGTGAAAGGCAAAGGTCCCGAGTTCGAGTCTCAGTCCAGCACACAGTTTTAATCTGCCAGGAAGTTTCATATCAGTGCACACTCCGCTGCAGAGAGAAAATCTCATTGTGGTACATATGACATCCTGTGAGTATGTTTCACTTTGCCACCTCCAAAGTCTTTCACACAGTTGAATCTTAATATCAGTTATGGAATGCTATAGGCTGCAAATGAACTACAGAAAATAACTTATTTTGCATGCACAATAAAGAGCAAGCAAGAATGTATTAAAGTTGCTATAAATAATTGCACCAAACCAAATCAGAACTGAAAGTGTTCCATTTCTAATTAGCTACTTCACGATTGAACAACTAGTCAGTTGTACTAGGTTTGACACATTTTAAGCATTTATATTGTAGTTTCGAAAGTTGTTATAGTGTGTTCAGCTCTGTCTGGCCATCCAGATTTAGGTTTTTTGTGATTTCCCTAAAACAGACCAAGCAAATTACATAAGGCCCCTTGGAAGGGCACAGGCAGTTTCCTTCCACATACTTGACATATTCCACACTTATGCTCCATCTGTAATCACCTCGATGTCGACTGGAAATTAAACTTGGATCTTCTTTCATAGTGTGTTGTGGATTTTATTAATTTATGAAAAGTAATTTGTACAGCACAATCTGATACAAGATAACTAGGTATACTACATCATTTAATTTCTACAAAGTTTTTGTTATTATTTCAGGTACTTAAATTAAGTCTATACTCATGAAACCTAGTAGTCAATACTAAAGAAAGTAAATTATAGCATTTTATTGCTCCAAAGTTATACACTCACACACACACACACACACACACACACACACACACACACACACACACACACACATATATATATATATATATATATATATATATATATATATATATATATATATATATATACTATGTAAGATGAACATTAACAAAAGCAAAACGAGGATAATGGAATGTAGTCAAATTAAATCGGGTGATGCTGAGGGAATTAGATTAGGAAATGAGACACTTAAAGTAGTAAAGGAGTTTTGCTATTTAGGAAGTAAAATAACTGATGATGGTCGAAGTAGAGAGGATATAAAATGTAGACTGGCAATGGCAAGGAAAGCGTTTCTGAAGAAGAGAAATTTGTTAACATCGAATATAGATTTATGTATCAGGAAGTCGTTTCTGAAAGTATTTGTTTGGAGTGTAGCCATGTATGGAAGTGAAACATGGACGATAACTAGTTTGGACAAGAAGAGTATAGAAGCTTTCGAAATGTGGTGCTACAGAAGAATACTGAAGATAAGGTGGATAGATCACGTAACTAATGAGGAGGTATTGAATAGGATTGGGGAGAAGAGAAGTTTGTGGCACAACTTGACTAGAAGAAGGGATCGGTTGGTAGGACCTGTTTTGAGGCATCAAGGGATCACAAATTTAGCATTGGAGGGCAGTGTGGAGGGTAAAAATCGTAGAGGGAGACCAAGAGATGAGTACACTAAGCAGATTCAGAAGGATGTAGGTTGCAGTAGGTACTGGGAGATGAAGGAGCTTGCACAGGATAGAGTAGCATGGAGAGCTGCATCAAACCAGTCTCAGGACTGAAGACAACAACAACAACAACAACATATACTATGTGATGAAAAGTATCCGGACACCTCCAAAAACATACGTTTTTCATATAGCTGCGTTGTGCTGCCACCTACTGCAAGGTACTCCGCTTCAGCGACCTCAGTAGTCATTAAGACATCGTGAGAGAGCAGAATGGGGCACTCAGCGGAACTCATGGACTTTGAACGTGGTCAGGTGATTGAGTGCCACTTGTGTCATGCATCTGTATGCGAGATTTCCACACTCCTAAACATCCCTAGGTCCACTGTCTCCAATGTGAAAGTGAAGTGGAAACGTGAACGGATACATTCAGCACAAAAGCATACAGGCCGAACTAATCTGACCGAGACTGCTGACAGTTGAAGAGGGTCATAATGTGTAATATGCAGACATCTATCCAGACCATCACACAGAAAATCCAAACTAAATCAGGATCCACTGCAAGTACTATGACATTTAGGGGGGAGGTGAGAAAACTTGGATTTCATGGTCGAGTGGCTGCGCATAAGCCACATATCACGCTGGTAAATGCCAAACGACGCCTCGCTTGGTGTAAGGAGCGTAAAAATTGGACGACTGAACAGTGGAAAAACGTTTATGCAGTGTCGAAACATGGTACACAATGGGACGGTGTGGGTATGGGGAATGCCCGCTGACCAACATATGCCAGCGTGTGTAGTGCCAAAAGTAAAATTCGGAGGCAGTGGTGTTACGGGGGGTAGTGTTTTTCATTTAGGGGACTTGCACCTTTTGTTGTGCCTGGCACTATCACATCACAGACCTTCATTGATGTTTAAAGCACCTTCTTGCTTCCCACTGTTGAAGATAAATTCGTGGAGGGCGATTGCATTTTTCAACAAGATTGCGCACCTGTTCATAATGCATGGCCTATGGTGGAGTGGTTACACGACAATAACATCCCTGTAATGGACTGGCCTGCCCAGAGTCCTGACCTGAATCCTATAGAACACCTTTGGAATGTTTTAGAACACCGACTTCATGCCAGGCCTCACCTACTGACATCGATAACTCTCCTCAGTGCACCACTCTGGGAAGAATAGGCTGCCATTCCCCACGAAACCTTACGGCATCTGATTGAACGTATACCTGCGAGATTGGAAGCTGTCATCAAGGCAAAGGGTGGGACAACACCATACTGAATTCCAACATTACCGATACGGGGCGCTACGAACTTGTAAATCATTTTCAGCCAGCTGTCGACGTGTTAGTTAAAAAATGAAGGTAAGTATTTCAGGTTTCCTCCGCCTAACTCTGTTACGTCATTGCCATATTTAAGAAACACTTCATTGTGATGTTGTTGTAAAGTTGGGCAAGGTTGAACAGTACCCATGCAAAACTTGATCTTGATGCAGTAAGCAATGCTATTCAAGGAACTGACACTTAAGAAAACTATCACTTATTGTAGATTGTATTCCTATAATTTTCAAATTTTGGTGACCATATGACCAGATATTGTGACAGGACCGATTTCATTTTCTCCTGTAGTTTTTCATAAGTGTTTGCATGATCAGTGTTTGTCTAAAATGCATGTGACTTTTCATTAATATGTATGTGTTTTTTGTGGTCAAATAGTGGAGTTTTATACTTCATATGTTCGTCACGGTTCTACCAGTTGTTCATGTTGAGGTGTCTATGCTGGGGTCTGTTATAGCTTTCTGTAATTGACTGCTCTCTTTCTTTTATGTATAACTGGTACTGAGTACCTACACACATAGCAGTAGCTCATTAATGTTTATTTATCTCAATTTAACGAATTTGACAATTTTTGTTCATATTAAATGTGATGACTTATTTCTCTCCCCAGTCTGCAATAGTTTTAGTAGACACTGTGGTGTGGTATCTTCTCTCTAGCTAAATCTATTTTGTATGTGTGATCTAGTGTTTGAGTCCCTATTTAATCACTTGCCTTATGAAACCATGTGTTGCTTTCGTTGCACTCACATTATCATGCAATGATCCAATCTTATATTTGAAGTAAATGGAAGTACATTACCGGTAATTGTATGATCATGACTAATCATACTATGAGTGCAGATTGTGGCCTTATGCCGATTTTGGTTCCTTGAAAAAAAGTTTATTAGTGTAATCTCACACAATTACTAGGTTTTCTGCTTAGCAAACCATATCCTACCTCGATTCATTCAGATGTTATTAGTGTATAAAGTACTTGGTCTAAATTTAAACAGGAAATATTTTAGTTCTTCATTTTCTCTCGGCTTATTTGTTGATCGAACAGACCAAGGATGTACTGCCAGTTGATAGTATCCAGTGGACTCAATATTTTGGCGATATAACATTTTGCCATCCTCAGGTGCACTGCTGAACTGACCATCTGCAGCCACACCACCAATGTATATCCCCTCCCACCATGAGCCATTGTCTACAAGGTCCGCACCTGAAGGGACGTGTCTATGGCTGCAGAGGTGATTGCGTCAGCATATGTGACAGGCACTGCCCTGGAGACCACCCCCGTTGCAGTAACGTGGGTGAAGTTACTCATTCCACTCTGCCCACCAGAACATAGTGTTTCCTGACTGTCTTCTTAATTAGACGTAGTGCTGATTCCCAAGTCCTGCTAAGATTATCGTCATAGTCTAAGCTGATGAGATTTCCCTGCTACATATTTCAATGGCTTCTCTGTGACACTGTCCCAGAATTTATATGCCAAAATCCTGGTACTTTCATATTCCATAACACAAGTCTCAGACAACTAGTGCTGTAACCATCAATTGTTAGGATACATTAGTTGAGTGAGCTGCTGGTGTTGTCTGCTTTGATCTTTGATGGTGTGTACTGTTTGTCCAATGTATGTCTTGCCATTTAGGTATGGCTTCTGAAATACCCCAGCCTTCTGTAAACCTAGGCCTTTCCAGTACATGCCTGTTTTTCCCAACAGTGTGCTGATGCACAGTTAAAAGTCAGTGGTTACCCCTTTCTGTATGACTTCTGCCATCTCCTTAGGTTATACAGTAGAGCAGGGTGGCAGAGTGCTTGTAATCTTCCATCCCCAAGTCCATCTGAGATTGTTGCCATAGTCCCAGTTGATGAGATTTCCCTGGTTCTGTACTCAAGAGAGTCTCACACTTACATGGAAACAATTTACTTAGCATACCACAGTCTGGATTCCTGAAGGGTTGCTAGACTGAAAACGCTACATATACATTCATTCACCAAATAATACAAGTCTTAAATAATAAAATATCGCCATTAGCTATTTTTTGTAATCTTTCCAAGGCATTTGATTGTTTAGATCATGTTACTCCCTTACAAAAACTGAAGGTTCAAAGAATTGATGGCTTTCTGCACAGCTGGTTTGATGGTTTGAATCATACTTATAAAAAAATGGAAAGGCTTGTGCTGAAGAATGCAGAGGATGTTAAAAGGTTAGAAAATTTTTGTGACTGGGCAGAAATCACATAGAGACTCCCACATATTTTTATATGAGTGTGAACGACCTTCCACTTAACATTCAGCAAGCAGAATTGACAGTTTTTGCAGATGATGCTACTGTTATAATTCACCCCATCAGAGAAAAATCGACAGAAGATATGATAAATGATATTTTCCAAAGGATTATAAAGTGGTTCTCAGAAAATTGTCCCTCCCTAAATTTTGAAGGAAAAACACTATATTTAGTTCTGTACATCAAATACGAGTTGTACAAACAATTGAAGTAACACATGAGCAGTCAGTCAATAGGGTTCAATGCTGGGTGTACATATTGATGAAAACTTGAACTTGAAGAAACATATTATTGAGCTCCTCAAACAAGAGACAACCTCCTGACATAATTTGCATATTTCCACTCAATAATGTATTAAAGAATAATTTCCGAGTGTAACTCATCACTTAAAGGAAAGTATTGTTTGCCAAAAAGCCAGCAGTAAGAACAATGTGGTGTTCAGTTACAGACATCATAGGTACCTCTTCAAGGAGCTGTCATAATACATACGTTTGTTAAAGAAATTTATCACAAATAATCAATCACAATTTGAAAAGAACAGTGATGTCAGAAAAATCATCTTTATTATCCATCACTAAACATATCAGTGAGAAACGAGTTTAATATGCTACTACATAAATTTTGGATCATTTTCCCATAACATAAAATGCCTAATTGGTAGCAAAGAGCAGCTTTCAGATCTAGCTTAAAAACATTTCTCCTGCACAACTCCTCTACCGTTGATGAATTTCTATTTAAAAACTAGTAGCCAGAAGAAACTTGTTTTTAAGCGTAGTTGCATGAGTAATACTAAAAAATGTGTTCATTGATGTTAACATGAATCATTTATATCTGTAAACTATCTCGTTTCACATCATTTCGATAACAGAATCATTCAAATCTTCTATAGATTATGTAACTGGTGAACTAATTACTTAACTAATCGAGGTGTTCCAGTTCCCATGTAAGAATCTATGCATTTGAGATTGTGTGCATCCTGTATAATATCATTGTTAATACCCCATTCCTCTTCACAATGTGCAATGTGATGGCAGTTGTCTGTGAGCTAATACAGGTCCTGGAACACAATATGGCCAAGGGTGTCATCAGCTTCTCTCTTGACCATAACGTCAAGGAATGGTAGTCTTCCTCCTGCTTCGATCTCTATAGTCAATTTGATCCTGGGATGAATGGGGTTTAAATGTCATTATTAAAAATATGGAATAGAATATGAAGTCATATGTAACAGAAGAAACAAGTCGATTTCCAAATAGATGTGCATCTCTAGGCGAGAGTAAGCTGCCCTCTGTTTGTTAATAGTATTCTCCATTAAACAGAAAGTAACACTAGACAACAAATTTTAACTTTATGTTTTTTTTACAAAGGTCAAAATGTTGATTCATATTGATTTGAGTGTGCTGAAGTTGAAAAATAGCAATTAAAAATCTGTATTAGACAAGCATAGCAGCGCCCAACACACATTTTCTAACCACACATTTGACACAGTTTTGGAGTTAATTTGGTACTCTGATCACAAAGATCTAGGTTTTTAGACACAAGGTGTTGAAGTTTACGTTTTTACTGAAATACTGATACACATATTTTTTCATATTCTATTCAGTATTTTTAATATTGACAAAAATATCTAACTTTATTTGTACAATTTAAGGGAAGCCAAAGCAATATATCACATCATTTTCGTCAGATAGGCTCCAGTCTTTTTAAATGTTTGGTAGGCTATGTCACTGAAATATACGCTCCTGGAAATTGAAATAAGAACACCGTGAATTCATTGTCCCAGGAAGGGGAAACTTTATTGACACATTCCTGGGGTCAGATACATCACATGATCACACTGACAGAAACACAGGCAACAGAGCATGCACAATGTCGGCACTAGTACAGTGTATATCCACCTTTCGCAGCAATGTAGGCTGCTATTCTCCCATGGAGACGATTGTAGAGATGCTGGATGTAGTCCTGTGGAACGGCTTGCCATGCCATTTCCACCTGGCGCCTCAGTTGGACCAGCATTCGTGCTGGATGTGCAGACCGCGTGAAACGACGCTGCATCCAGTCCCAAACATGCTCAATGGGGGACAGATCCGGAGATCTTGCTGGCCAGGGTAGTTGACTTACACCTTCTAGAGCACGTTGGGTGGCACGGGATACGTGCGGACGTGCATTGTCCTGTTGGAACAGCAAGTTCCCTTGCCGGTCTAGGAATGGTAGAACGAATGGTAGAACGATGGGTTCGATGACGGTTTGGATGTACCGTGCACTATTCAGTGCCCCCTCGACGATCACCAGAGGTGTACGGCCAGTGTAGGAGATCGCTCCCCACACCATGATGCCGGGTGTTGGCCCTGTGTGCCTCGGTCGTATGCAGTCCTGATTGTGGCGCTCACCTGCACGGCGCCAAACACGCATACGACCATCATTGGCACCAAGGCAGAAGCGACTCTCATCGCTGAAGACGACACGTCTCCATTCGTCCCTCCATTCACGCCTGTCGCGACACCACTGGAGGCGGGCTGCACGATGTTGGGGCGGTTGCGAATGGTCCTCGCCGATACCCCAGGAGCAACAGTGTCCCTAATTTGCTGGGAAGTGGCGGTGCGGTCCCCTACGGCACTGCGTAGGATCCTACAGTCTTGGCGTGCATCCGTGCGTCGCTGCGGTCCGGTCCCAGGTCGATGGGCACGTGTACCTTCCACCGACCACAGGCGACAACATCGATGTACTGTGGAGTCCTCACGCCCCACGTGTTGAGCAACTCAGCGGTACGTCCACCCGGCCTCCCGCATGCCCACTATACGCCCTCGCTCAAAGTCCGTCAACTGCACATACGGTTCACGTCCACACTGTCACGGCATGCTACCAGTGTTAAAGACTGCGATGGAGCTCCGTATGCCACGGCAAACTGGCTGACACTGACGTCGGCGGTGCACAAATGCTGCGCAGCTAGCGCCATTCGACGGCCAACACCGCGGTTCCTGGTGTGTCAACTGTGCCGTGTGTGTGATCATTGCTTGTACAGCCCTCTTGCAGTGTCCGGAGCAAGTATGGTGGGTCTGACACACCGGTGTCAATGTGTTCTTTTTTCCATTTCCAGGAGTGTTTATCTAAGCCATTCACAAATCACATGGAAAAAATAAATCAAAGTACTTTAGACTATGTACATGAATAGCTACAATCAATTTAATTCAGTCAAAGACACAATATTAACAGCTACCTTCTTTATATCAAACGTTTTCTCTTTGCATGCCCCTTATGGGGAAGATGCAAGTCTTACTGCACATTCCAGCAGAAATATACCAACGTTAAAGCACTGAATCTTTCTTTGTATCGATGTTCCATAACAGAGATTTGTTGGTGAAACCTATCACCATGTTCATCCCTAAATGCCACACAATTGTCAGGGAAAAGTGTATTGTGAGACGTTGCATTTCAGTTTTCATATGCACATGCCCAAGAACAATGACATAGCTTTATGAAAGCATTGCCACACATTTAGCTCATCAGGACTGGGAATACACCCCAATTTCTGATCTCCATGTACCTTACATACTTGTGGACCAATGATATGAATACTCCCTGCATGACAGTCTTAGCACTCAGTCCAGGGAATTTTCCCGATGCAAGTATTCAAATGCTTATTCGTTGCTCTTATTAACTACTTTTGAAAATGGCATATCAAGCTTCACCTGTAGTGGTGGTAACAGGACTCAACTGGGATTTACAAGTGGCTCCCATGAGACATTTTCCTTGCCAGGCAATACAGTTTTTCATTGTGGCCAGTCCTTCTGGTTGTAATGAACATAAACCAAAAAGATGGGGATTAACAGACCTTGAACATGGTAGAGTAGTTACAGCATGGGGCATTCCATTTTGGAAATCATTAGGGCACTTAGTATTCCAAGATCCACAGGTCAAGAGTGTGCTGAAAATACCAAATTTCGGGTATTACCTCCCACCACAGACAAAGCAGTGGCCGACTGCCTTCACTTAACGATGGAGAGTAACAGCATTTGCATAGAGTTGTCAGTGCTAAAAGACAAGCAACACTGCATGAACTAATAGCAGAAATCAACGTGGGGCATATGACAAATGCATCCCGTAGGACACTGCAGCAAAATGTGGTGTTAATGGGCTATGGCAGCATATGATTCACATGAGTGCCTTTGCTAACAGCACAGCATTGCCTGCAGTGCCTCTCCTCTGCTGGTGACATATCGGCTGGACCACAGATGACTGAAAAACCATAACTTGGTCAGATGAGTCACAATTTCAGTTGGTAAGACCTCATGGTAGGGTTCGAGTGCACCAGAGAATCCACAGAGCCATGGATCCAAGTTGCCGACAAGGCACTGGTAGAGGTGGCTCCACAATGGTATGAGCTGTGTTTGAATGGAATGGACTGGGTCCTCTAGTCCAACTGATCCCATCATTGACTGGAAATGGTTATTATTGGTTACTTGGAGACCATTTGCAGTCATTCATGGACTTCAGTTTCCAAAACAACAATAGAGTTTTTATGGATGGCAAAATGCCATGACATTTGGTCACAGTTGTTCACAATTAGTTTCAAGGACATTATGGAAAATTTGAGCAAATGATATGGTCACCCAGATCGCCCAACATGAACCCCATAGAACATTTATGGGACATTGTTGAGAGGTCAGTTCAAGCATGAAATCCAACACCAGCAGCACTCACGCAAATGTGAATGGCTGTAGAGGCAGCATGGCTCAAAGTTTCTACAGGAGACTTCCAACGACTTGTTGAGTCCATGCTATGTCGTGTTGCTGCACTACATCGAGCAAAAGAGGTCCGACACGACATTAGAACATATCCCATGACTTTTGTCACCTCATTATATGAGCCATTGATGCTTATTATTGTCGATGGTGTGTAAAATATCTGTCATCATGATTTAACTTTCCGTTATAGGGCTGAATATGCCACTAGGATGGGAAGAAGTATGTTGCCATTATGTAATAGCGCAGCTATCAAATCAAATTTGGAAACATCTATGAAAAGCCTCCAATCGTCCTGCTTATATAAGTCATAGTGAGTTCTTGCATCAAACTCTCAAAATCTGTTCAGAATGTTATTACATTTGTTGTGCTGAAAAATCTTACGAGTGGCTTTTGACACTGGTGAAAAGAACATTCTCGAGCTGTATTTTCGAGAAGATTCCAGTCCATTACACGAGGAAAAAACAACAGTTCAGCCTTATGTTTAACAAGATCGCTGAGTTCACTTTTTGTGATTTTGTTTATTTCACCAGATGATGTTGGTGTAAACATGGGTCGTTAGATGTGGAAGGATGGTATGTATCTGCCTGGTCTTCATCTTCACTGTCACTGTAGAAATTTATTTTTGTAACTACTGGAGGATTTGGAACACCCACTCCACCCACTGGTCGCATCACACTTGGTACATTAAGATACTGCATGACGCTCTTCTTTTTCTTGTTAAATCCTCTACTAAACGGAGGCACCAAGCAGAAGCAGCAATCGTTTATATCGTTTGTAGATTCGCGCCAAATGGCCTGTACTGCAAAATGCATGGAATTTTTTTTCCTTTCATTCATGCTCTTATAGTTAATGAAAATGTTGTACACCAATCAGGAGGAGCCCATGTCTCTATTTTGTCCCCTATACCTGATTCGAAATATGCTGCTTGGGGCAATGTTTGTTTTCTTTGTCCAAAAACTGCATCTCCTCACGCATAACAAAAATTGGTGGTGTTGTTAACACATCTGTGGGGCATAGCGGCAGTTTTGATTCTACACAGTAGCACACAGAAAAGTCGCTATTCACAAGGAGCTCTCTGGAAGGCAAGGAACCTCAGACTATGTTAGCTAGAAACAGAACACTGCTGTAATATCGCATAGAGAACCTGTCCGTTCACCAGTTCATAGGCTTAACTCTCCTCAGAGCATGGCAGGTTTCTCGACGAACTTCTTCATCTGTTTCCAGCAGTAGTCCCACCAGCATCAATCCAACTGCACTGCCAATGTCCACGAAGGCTGAGAACACAGGAGTGGAAGCAATGTTAAGTCTCCTCTCCAGAACTAAAATCGCATCGCCACTCATCGAATTTGTATATGGAGCACTTCACCAAAGAAGCCCTGAAGTCATTCAAATGAAATCCACTTTCATTTCCCATTATGAAGACGGCACATTCATCATTTGTCTTCATGGAACCAACAAACTCCATGACTTCTTTGGACATCGGAAATCCATTCATACCAACATGAAATTGAGTATGGACACCGAAGCAGAAGGCAATAAAGGCATATAGGCAATGCTATTCATGCAACACTGCCTCTGTAAAGATACTTCTAAAACAAACAGTGACTGCTACACTGTTTGTCTAAAACAAAGCATAGGACTATAAGTGAAACACGTTTGAGTGACAAATCCTTCAAAGAGTACCGCTGCAGAGTCAGAACAAAAGAATCCACACAAAACCTGAAGAAAATCTGGCCATATGTAAAAGCTGTAAGTGCTACCAAAGTTCTTACAGACACTCACAGGTGACACAGAAACCGAAATTGAGGACACGAAACAATAGAAGAAATGTTCCTCTGCAAAGGAAGAACCACAAGTGGTGACCCAACTTAATTCTCACATCATTCCAAACATGAATGATATACATAAAAGGTTCAGTGGCATTAGTTAATTAGTTTTTTATTTCAATGTTTCATTATATGATTATTTATAATGATGTGGAACTTGTCGTTTTACATATTCACATGTAAATATGGCTACATGCTCAGATTTACAAGACACAATCAATAGCAATGTGATACAAATGGTAATATTACTGATGCCATTGCCAGTAAAACGGAGTTATTAAACACAGTTTTCCGAAATTCCTTCAACAAAGAAGACAAAGTAGATGTTACAACATGCACTTAGAAGTAGGTATCCTCAGTGTAACAGAGCAACTCAAATGACTTAATAAAGGCAAGTCCCCCAGTACAGTATGTATACCAGTTAAGTTCCTTTTAGAGTGTTCTCATGTAACAGCTAAATACTCAGGAATTATACACAATTGCTCACTCGATGAAAGATCCTTACCTAAAGACAGTTGCGCAGGCCACACTAATACCATAAAAAAATGGAAACAGGAATAATTTGATGAATTACAGACCCTTGTCACTAATGATGATGTGCAGTAGAATTATGAAACATATACTGCCTTCAAACATTATGAATTACCTAAAGAAACACATTGTCAGCACGGATTCAGAAAATATTGTCTTGTGAAATGCAACTAGCTCTTTATTCACGTGAGGTAATGACTGCTATCGACAGGGGATTTCAGTATGATTATATATTTCTAGATTTCCAGACAGCTTACCACACCGTTCCTCACAAGAGACTTCCCATCAAACTGCGTGCCTATGAAGTATCATCTCAGTTGTGTGACAGGACTAGAGACTTCCTGTCACAACGCTCACAGTCCATAGTAATCGACAGAAAGTTATCACATAAAACACAAATGATATCTGGTGTCCCTCAAGGAAGTATTATAGGCCCTCTGCTGCTCGTAATCCATTTAGGAGGCACTCTGAGCAGCCCTCTTTCATTGTTTGCACATGGTGCTGTCATTAACCAAGAAGTAAAGCCATCAGAACATCAAAACCAATTGCAAAATGACTTAGACACAATATCTGTGTGGCACAAATAGAGGCAGTTGACTCTAAATAGGGAAAAGAGTGAGATCATGCACATGAGTACTAACAGAAATCCGTTAAATTTCGGTTACACAATAAATCACACAAATCTAAAGGCAGTCAGTTCTACTAAATGCCTAGGAATTACGATTACAAACCGCTAAAACTGGAATGATGACATAAGTAGAAGGCAAACCAAAGATGGCGTTTTATTGGCAGACCACTTAGAAGCTGAAATAGGTCTACTAAAAGAGACTAAGCATGTCCATCCTGAGCTACAGTATTGCTGTGTGTTATGGGTTCCCTACAAGATTGGATTGGTGGAGGACGGCCAAAGAAGGGCAGCTCGTTTTGTATTATCGCGAAATAGGGGAGAGAGTATCACAGATATTATAAGTGAGTTCGGGTGACAATCATTAAAACAGAGGAGTTTTTCACTGTGACGAGATCTTTTCACGAAATTTCCATCATCAACTCTCTCCTGTGAATGCGAAAATATTTTATTGACGCCAAGCTACATAGGGAGCAATGATCATCATAATAAAATAAAAGTATTCAGAGCTCGTATAGAACGATTAGCACTCAATTTTCCCAAGAGCTATTCGAGAGTGGAGCACTACAGAAATAGTCTGAAGTTGGATCGATGACCCCTCTGCCAGGGAGGTAAGTGGGAATTGTAGAATAGTCATGTAGATGCAGATGTAGATATATTTTGTTAATGCAGCTGTGAATTAGTAATTCATACACATCACCTTTACCAGCCTATATAAAAAGAAATTATTCTATGGAATAGGAGTTGTCTAGGAGAAACTTTTTCAGTCTGTTTTAAAAGTAGATTTTGCTGTGTGTCTGACGTTTTATATCTGGGGGTAAGTCACAAAAAATTTGTTAGAAATGCTGAGCACCCTTTTCAGCTAAAGACAACCATAATTGAAATAATGAATGTGCCTCGTCTCCTACCTTCCAAACTTTACAGAAGCATACCAGCGCACACTCCGCTGCAGAGTGAAAATTTGATTCTAGAAACATCCCCCAGGCTGTGCAAAGCCATGTCTCTGCAATAGCCTTTCTTCCAGAAGTGCTAGTTCTGCAAGTTTCGAAAGAGAGCTTCCATGAAGTTTGGAAAGTAGTAGACGAGATACTGGTGGAAGTAAAACTGTGAGGATGGGTTGTGAGTCGTGCTTGGATAGCTCAGTTGGTAGAGCACTTGCCCACAAAAGGCAACAATCTCGAGTTCGACTCTCGGGCCGGCACACAGTTTTAATCTACCAGGGAGTTTCATATCAGCACACACTCAGCCACAGAGTGAAAATTTCATTCTGAAAATAATGAATGCCACTTTTTTTCCTTGAATCGTAATTATGTATACCACTGTCTCTGTGCGCTGTAGTAATTTATTTATGGCAAACTTAATGTAACTGTAAATGCCGTGTGACTAGGGCCTCCCGTCAGGTAGACCATTCGTCCGGTGCAAATTTTTCTATTTGATCCCACTTCATGAAGATGATTAGGACAACACAACACCCAGTCCTTGAGCGGAGAAAATCTCCAACCCATCTAGGAATCGAACCCAGGCCCTTAGGACTGACATTCTGTCACACTGACCACTCAGATACCGGGGGTGGATGTGTTGTCAAGTAGTAATTAAAATACTTAAAAATTTTAAACAGATGTCTACAAGATGATCACGAGTGACCACAACATATTATTCTTGCACATTTTTTAACAATAAAAATTTTCTTTCTTCATGATGAATTATAACTGAAAATTATTAATTCTATAGTTTCACTGAAAAATATGCAAAATATGTTAACTGATTTGTGTCTCCTCAAGATTTACAATGATTTGACGTGCAAATATGGATGAACTGATTTATTTTAGGTATCTATATATGTGTTTTTCCAGTTCAATTCTCATCATTATGGACACTTAAAATTTTTGAAGTTTTCACTATAGTTACGATTTCCATGCCATGTATTACATTCATCACTGCTGTAGTATTTCTAGATGTGCAAAACTGAATATGTTGTGCTTTTTTGAAATTAAGAGTAAGACCACTTCCAGAAAATCACTCAACAGTACTTATAAGAATATTATTTATCATTTCTTCTATCGCTACATATGTGTCTGGATTGATTTAAATACTAGTGTTATCTGCAAAAAGAAATAATTGCCCTTTTATATATTAGACAGAAGGTCATTTACATTAATAAGAAACATTAGTGGGCATAAGATTGAACCTTGTGGAAACCCATAACTGATTTCTACACTTTCAGGAAAGTAACCTCTGCTTGTATTGGTTGAATTATTAAGTAAAAGTATGGCAGTATCCATCAAGTCCACAAAAGGTGAATTTATCTATGAGTGTATTGTGATTCAGAGTCAAATACCTTATGTTCAACAATGTTCCTGGGCACATTATACAACAGTACCAAACGGTTACTGTTAGACTAGTTGTTCTAACAGCATCAAATACAAGTAAACCTGCTGCATCTCTGCCTGTGGTTACTCATACTTTAGTTACTTGGGCTATGCACTCCTCTGTTTACAAAGACTAGTTCGAGTTAGTCATAGTGTCGAACTGTGCTTGTCTGTATTCATGCCCCACAGCTAATTCGCTGCAGATAATGATCTGTAGCTGTGATCATGCAGTCAAATATTCTATGCATTGGCTAGAATTGTGAGTTAATAAGATACACTTAATATACAATAAAAGTTAAATGAATAATTTTATAACATGAGTTCTATTCTAACTGTAATTGATGTAGATACCAGAAAATTATGTTGAATAATGTTTATACAAAAAAGGACATCTCAAATAAACAGGAAAAGGTGCTACGATATTCAGTTAAAATAGAGACAGTAAATACCCTCATGAAATGCGATAGAGTTACGTTGAGAGCATCACAAGAAGGGTAGCAAAATCCCCAAACCAAATTGTAGTCAAACTAAGTCCATTTCTTAATCTCAGTACCCGAAATATTCACCAGCTTAAAATAGTTCAGAGTTTAATATGATGATTTAGAGAGTAACACACATGATACAAAGAAATTTAACTTATACTCTGCCTATCTGCAATACAAGCAGAAGAAGTTAGAGTCCTGCTCTGGAGCACATTCAGGCCTTTCGAGATATAAAATCCCTTCAGAAGTTAAAGTATGGTAGTGTTGAACTAATTTTCTATCCCTAGTAAATATCAACAGTACTTTAGTTCCCTAATTCCCCTTTTGGAATGGAAAACAAAAAATTACTCCATGGGGAGAAAACTCAAAACATGCATACTGTACCGTAAAACACTTTTACATCCCAGTATCTGCTAAAGATTTTAATTAACTCTTAGGTTATATTCGCATAATGCAGTCTAATGTGACATAAGAAAAAATTTCTGATGACAGTAAGAATGAACAGAAATGTTAAACAGTTTCTCGGAAGCCTAAAAAGTGTAAGTACACTGAAATGAGCATTTCTTTTAATCCCTATTATAATTATTCACGTTTCTATCAGCATTCTTTGGAAATAGAAATAGTGATATTTTTGACAACTGCTGCAATTTATACTGCAATAAGAACTTAAAAATATGACTGCATTTTTATTTTTTATTTGCTTCTGCTCTTCATTTACACAGTATACAATCGTTTCAAATGCCATACGCTATGTGGCACTACAGTAGAGAACCTGCAGGGAAACTGTGGGAGCTTCATGGCTCAACAATGAGTGAGAACACGAATAATGTATTGGAACTGGACTGTCTGGAATGTCATTCATTTTTGCTATATCGATGTGTTGCAGTGACATGAGTTCTCATAATTGTATACATTAGAATGTTTGAAAAGTTATATTCATTTTAGCTATGTCATTGTGTTGCAGTGTAATTAGTTCTTACAGTTGTTTACAAATTATCTGTTTTGATTGTGTAACGATAGTTATTCTGTGGATTTAAAGTAGTTATAAAAATCATGGAAGTGCCACCTAAAACAAAGATCTACAGACAGAGTAACAGAAAAGAGTGGTAAAACTATGTGGAGTTCAGGCATAGGTTGAAGCCTATGCCAGATAACTCAACAAAAGCCTATTGAAGCTATTGTCAGTCCGAAATGTAGACAAAACTTAACATTTGAAGAAGCATTTGGAAACGAAAAAACATAGAGCAAAATACGAACTAACTTCTCAAAACAAGCCACTGACATTTTCTCTAGTACCAGTAACAACATGCAATTCTTGGGCAACACCTGAGTGTACATTTGCTTTGTACATTGCTGAAATGGATCAATTTCCAATATCGGTCACTTAAATGATTTGTGTAAAAAATACTTTAAGGATTCGAAATCGACAAATGACAAGCAATTACGCAGAAGAAAATTCATAGAGCTGATAAATTATATTTTAGGAGTTCATTTCAGAAAGGCACTCCCAAGTGACACAGGTGATCAGAAGTATAGTTTATTGTTAGATGAGTCAACAGATGTAAGCATCAGGAAATATCTTGGAATCGTCATAAGATAATTTAGTTTAAACAAAAAAGGAGTGTCTGCGTTTTTACCTTTACAGTGGCTGTTGGGGTGGTATCAGCACTGATACAGTGTTTAAAAGTTCATGACCTTAAATTACAAAATGTAATTGCACTGGAACCAACCACACAGCTATAATGATTGGTACAAAGGAGAGGCACACAGTAGTCAGTCAAAATCCCATTAGTTTTTATTTCACTTGCAAATCTAGCTTCTTGCTATAAATAGCCATCTTCAGTGCATTTTCGTTAGGACTCAACAGACTGTGCTGTGAATCTGTTGAGTTGTAACGAAAATGCACTGAAGATGGCTATTTATAGCCAATATCTATGTTTGCAAGTATAATAAAAAGTAATGGCATTGGGCCTCACTGCTGTGTGCTTCTTCTCCCTTACATTTTATGGTCAATGTGCACAACAGTTCCTGAAGGAATCAAAGTTGATCATGATTGGTTCCAGGTGTATACAATTCTGAAAACGCAACATAATCTTCCACAACTAATTTTGATATCTTGTGTCTGTCACTCATTACAGGTGGCAGTAACACATGTATAAGAAATTACTTTGCCACGAAAATAGAGTTTCTTGCCAGGGAAACCCACAATTGGTTCTAATACTCGTCAAAGTGTCAAATTGAGCACAAAAATATTTTTGAGCTAATAAATTGCAGAGATGTACCATTAAAAATACTGAAGGCATGTGACATATGGTAACTCTCTACCGACCTGGCTATGGCAAGAATTTTCTCAAAGTTGGATGAACTAAACTTGCATTGTATGACTACTAATGATCGATGATACATAGCAGAGATGCTTTGTGATACATACTCACATGAACAGAATCGAATCTCTATTTTCTTTCTGAAAACTATTCTCGGTAAGTTGCAGCAGGCAATCAAACTCTTCGAGAGTGAAATAGCAAACCCTATAAAACTGTTAAGTTCCTTAATGGCTTTGTTATGTTCTTTCTGCCAAATAATTCTGTTGCCAATGGCAGCAGCAACTGACCAAGACTACACAGATCTCAACATTAGAGACCACCTCAATCTTATCCCCTACTGCAGATATCTTTTTGAGTCATATGTGCAGATACTTCCTGTAAATCATAATTTCTGTATTGAAGGAAAAAAGCTGTGTTTATTTTTATGTGAAATTAGGAGAAGAAATCCGAAAACCACATCCAGACAGTGACAAAGCTTTAGAAAAAATGATGTATATGACTGAGGAATAAACTTTGATGCAATCAAAAGACACTTCATTAATTGGTCTTGTAAAGGAAATGGGATAGTCTGAAGAAAAAATTATCATAATCCTGCAGCAGTGCAAACTATTCACTTCATTCATTGGAAGCCGCTAAATGGGGACACTATTTGCTTTTGGGCTAAAGGAGCCAAATATACTAATACCATTAGAATAAACATCTCCCAGGGTTTAAGTAGTTTAGTTATTGCTGTTCTATTCTTATCACATTCTAAAGCTAAAGAAAGAAGGATGTTTTGCTCAATGAATATTATGAGAAATTTTGGAACAGACTCTGAACAAACTGCATATTCTCTTCTTCTCATCTGAGCTCAACTCTATACTAAAAACGTATGTTGCTCGACTTATGATCTCCCAGAAGAAGTAATTAATCAAGTCGCTAAAGGAAGACCAGCAGAAACTGTAGATGCTTCAACATCTTCTTTGGTTAATGCAGTTAATAATCTTGGAAATTTCTTATATGATTTTGAAATTTAGGTAAATATATTTTCTGCTATGAAAGCATAGTGTAATATATACACCATGACATGTAACATCAGAAGTTCAAACAGTGTACGCATATTTGTAAATAACTTTTACTAAGTGACCAGCCGTGAAATCGCCAAATGTTGACTGTTCCATACATAGTTTGAGTGGGACTGACGTTTATATACAGAACAGGCGATTCTTTTGGAAATTTCAGGATTGGCCTTATAATATAAATCGGAGTTTAGCGTGCATTATCTGGGCTTTGAATGTAACATGCTTAAAAGGTCACAATGTACATATTTTATTTTAGTAATGATCTCATCTGTATAATAACAACTAGAAACTTTTAATAGCCAAAAAGATACTTTTTATGTTCTTTCTTTCAAATCGAGAGCCTGAGGCCCAAATAATTGCAGTTTTAGTTGAGTGGAACGTTTAAAGTTACGGTTCAAAAATGTAATTTTTTCAGGTTTTTGTAACTCTGCATATGTTAAAATAATAACATGCTTTCAGTGCCATATATCAATAAATTAATGTAATTTGTAATCTTTTGTACAAAGTTTGTTAAATATCATTAGAATAAAAGCTAAACCGTATAATTAAAAATCTCTTGTAGTAGCCTACATTATCGTCTGGCAATGCCCAAGAGCCGAAAATAATTTCTAACCCTCAAAATATATTTGCTCTTAAGCGGCGTCTAACGAGTTTTTAGAGAACCTTATTTTACTTACCTAGTAGATTTTTAACACTGGCTAGCGACTTTAAATGTTATGCAATGGCAACATTGCGTGGCATAATTGCTCTTTTCGAGAAAAACGCAACTGTGATAACAGTACATTAGACGTAGCTTTTTTAGTATTCTCACAATTGAACTCAATCCTCGTCCATATATATAGAGTATACTAAATTTTTCTTTTACTGTTCTGTTCTCCAGTAAAACGCACCTTCAGATTTCATCTCATAACTGTTATTCAAGGTTATTAAAATGAACTGTTTCTCATATTCGTTTGCGTTATTCCTAATGCATCTAAAATGTTGTTGCCGTTTCCGTTTCTTATACTTCTATAGAAACATGTAGCGAGTAATCTTTTTTGGCTCCATTACTTCTTCCGAAGGGGACTTTCCATAGAATAAACATAAATTCGAATAGTCATTTACGTTTATATCTGGCTAGACCAAGGAAATGTGCAATTACCAACACGAAGCTGATGTTTTAGTAGTTTCGTACCATAGAGAATTATTAGACAGTCAGTGCTAACGGACACTGGTTTTCTAACTGAGGCTAGTCGAGTTCAGACGTCGCCCTGGCCATGTGGATTTTGTCAAATTTCTCCAGGCAAATATCAACATGGTTCCTTTAACAAGGCCACGACAAATTAATCAAATTTGACTTACAGGCACGCTTCGTCGTACTGGTCTCGCACCGACAGGAGAAGTAAACTTTAAGAAGTCCTAAAAAATTAGTTCCTACAGAAAGAGCTGGAGTAAATTTTAGATAGGCCCACACACGTTCAAATATTTTTAATGTGTTGGGAGAGTGTCTGCCACTTACCCAAATTTAGCCACTTGCAAAGAGCACCCAACGATTCTCGATATCATTTTTGCGTGCCATTTAGTGAAAGATCGACTTTTTGACAGAGACAGTAGGGAATGAAAGAGAACCATGGGAAAACAGACGGGTTTGCAATATTTGTCACCTGTGTAGTAGTAACGTAAGAGGGCGTTGTGTGCTGTTACCCACAGAATTATAGTTGTTGGAAACAGCTGTCTACTGTTTCACGTTTCAGTTCTCTATACAAGCGAACATAATTAGGTTCGTGAGCGTGTAAGCTTGGGCTTCTTTTTCTTACGTTCTAATGTTAAACTTACTTTAGGCGTAAATCATTGGGAATGGATTATGATAGTAAACTACCCGGTGTTTTTAAATAATAAATCGACCATGATTTCATTTCTGTGGGAAAGAGTTTCAAATGAAGTGTCAGAGAATTCCTAGAAATGAATACCTTGTTGGCCAGTTTTTATACCTTTTGCGATGATCGGTGGTGTAAATCAAATGTAATGTAGCCCCACCTCTCATTGTTTTTTACTATGACGGCGAAATGTGTTAGGGCGGCGGCAGCGGATACGATATATGGATTACGGAAATGCCTCGTTAGGGATAGTATTATAAGGCGTTGTCGAAAAATCCCTGTAGAGGAAGACTGTAGCTACTACTTACAACTTCTGGTCCTTTTCATGCAATGTCGAAAGCTCGCGACAAGAAATCAGTGAGAAAAACGAGCTGTTTAATAAAGTGATGTCATTTTTGACAACGGAACAGAATAAGCGAAAGGGAGAAACTGACGTCGCACGTGAGATTTTATATTGTAGAACCCGATTCAGCCGATAGATGGAAGACCAGTGTGACGTCAGTAGCGTCTAGCAGCACGCACAGGAGTATTGTTGTTTTTCTGTCGCAGGACTGTTTAGCCCTTTCAGTCAAATCAAGTGTGTAAGTGGTTCTGTCTGTAATGACAACAATGTTTACACCTACATGAATTGCGATGGAACTGCCTTAATGAAAGTGAAACGCAAATTAGTGCTAATATGCCACTAGGAAACGTTGACTGTGAAGGAAACTTATAAGGTGCGAATCACTGTAAGTTGTTGTGTATATTATAGCCTTTTTCCCGCAGTCCATTCACACATGCAGTCCAGGTTGGATTGAGTACACATTCACGAGATCATTAAAGCCGATCATCCCCTAAGTCTCTGTGTAAATGACAAGCAAGGGGCTAGAGAAAATCCCAAATGTCTCTGAAAACCAATTCTTAAACCAATATATTTTTCACAAGCTAAAGGGCAACTAGAAACTGAAAGAAACAAATGGTGGGAAATAAACTCTCCTCAAATATGCAGTGAATGTTAGAATTTTTGAGTGATGAACATTTAAGTGGTCACACAGAATGGAATAGTTATCTTCCTCATGGGTACTATATCTGAGCATTATTGTGCAAAGAATTAATGTTCACTCAGTTGATTACATGGCCATTGATAATTTTTATAAATGAGGTATTTCAGTAATTTTTCAGTGTAAATGATATGTAACCTAATGAATTGGTTCAGAAGTATGAAATTCCTAGTCCTAAAACCGTATAATCTTGTTTAATACACTGAGGTGCAGCATTGTATTGGCTACATTCCAGTTTATAAAATACTATTTGAGACACGCGTACAAATATTAATACTTGGTTGAGAGTTCCATCAATAACATTCTCTGGTACACTAATAAACTTCTGATGCTAAAAGTTTGGTTTCCAGGATTATTTTTGTGAAATGTATAAAATATTAATAGCAGAACTTATATTGACGTTCCATGACTCTGAGTAATCA
Organism: Schistocerca gregaria; assembly: GCF_023897955.1. Taxonomy (NCBI): domain Eukaryota; kingdom Metazoa; phylum Arthropoda; class Insecta; order Orthoptera; family Acrididae; genus Schistocerca; species Schistocerca gregaria. The sequence goes on along the minus strand of NC_064931.1, from coordinate 131,503,232 downwards.
GATTTTTATTTTGAGATGAAGATGATGAATATGTATAAGAGGCCTCGCCCTCCTCCCCCTTCCCATGCCTCTCTTTTCACGTAATGTTTTTAGGTTTACAATTGTGTTTGCAGTTTTTTTACTGTAATAGTAAAGCCTTGAAGCCTTATGGCAGATTAAAACTGTATCAGATGGGCTTGACTCTGAAACTTTGCCTTCTGTTAATGTTAACTTGGTGTTTTTCATGTAGTCTGACTGGAGTTTTCTTCTGCATTGTTAGTATGTACTTGGTCTTTTATGCTATTTACATTATTTTAGATATCAAGCTTTTTAGAAGTAAATAGTTATGTGATCACAAAATAAATGAGGAAAAAGAATTTTTTTAAAGTACTTTTTGTGCTGAATGAGGCTACCAGAAAATAATTGGTGCAGAAAGTATGTGTAGTTATTCCCTACAGTAGACTTTCTGGATGGTTTTGAATACATGGATGTATTTGATTTTGGGTGCATACCCAATAAACGTGACATTTCATCTTAAGCTCATTTTAAGAAAAGAATGCCAAACACTGCTCAAGAATTTCTGCCAAGTTATTTGCAGTAAGTTACCTAGTTTTAAAAATTTAACAAGTTTTAGAACATAGTGTTCACTGCCAGTGATTAAGTGATAAACAGCCAGTCAAATCTTCATACCAAAATAACACCCATTACTGGCACAAAATTAGTATTTTGAACCAAAGGCAAGTGTGTGTGTGTGTGTGTGTGTGTGTGTGTGTGTGTGTGTGTGTGTGTGTGTGTTTTCCATTCAGGCCAGCCATCCAACACCTTAAGTACTCTGGGTTATATAGTACAGTCACTCTTGTACTCCGATTCTATGTGCACGTAAATTTATTCACCACTCTTGCATTAAAATCTGGAATTCATGACCACACTGCACAAAGTGCTTACAGTAGTTGCAGGTGGTGCATGGTAACTTTGCAAATCATATTGTTTCTGGCATGATACTATTACCCCAAGTTTGCCATAAGCTCAATGTGGTAGTTGCTTTTTTGCTTGTTTTCATTAGTGTTTGTGGGGATGCTCTGTGGTGTGGGATGCATGTACTGCGAATTGCTTATGTTTGGCAGTGTTAAAATTTTTACAGACTGAAACCTGTATCCCAGAAATTGCAGTAGCTGAAGTTCGTTTGTTTCACTTACTCATGTTACAATATTTGGCTTCTGATACTCCTGACCAAAATGTTCAAATCTTTTTTGGAGCAAGACTGTAACATTTTCTGATTTGGGTGCTTGCCATTGATGTTAGATTAAACTCCCACATACCAGTAATTATTGTCCAGAAAGTTTTGAACACAGCAGAAATTGGTGTGACTGACAACTAAAGTGTCTTGATACTGTGCACACAATATGGAGGCTCTTACTACTGCCTGTGACCCACAAAGTACTGATTTCATGCCAGTAATGTGGTTATGTTAGTTATTACACTAATTGATAATGTGAGATAAATATTGTCATGCCATGCTTGACCCCCTTGTGATATTTTAACAGTCACAAGGTCAGAGGGTGCTTGTAAAACAGTGACTGAATCTTTCCTTTAGATTTCATTTTTATCTGAAAACCATTTTATAGGAACAATTAGCTTGTAAACAATCTTTTTGCTTAATTTATGTATAGTAATTTCTATTCTGGATGTAGGCCTAACAACCATATCTGTGCTGATCTGTTGTATATACATTTTAACCAAATATCATGATGCCAATAGAACACTAATTTGATGCATCCCCTGAAAAATGTTTTATTGTTTTGATAGGATGTACATGTTGCACTTTTACTGTTAATGTATTTTTCTTTTGATTTAGATCATTGTGCTTATTTTGATAATGTGTTTTCAGGGAAGTAGTTTATGAACTGTGGTTACCACAAATTGGTTGTTATGAAATGAAGTGTTTGAAATCAAACATCAATGTAAAACAGTGTGACTGTGATAAGTGAGTGTAGCAATAAACAAGATCTCTGGTCATGGAAGAATCTGAATCCTTAGTGGTTGATGTGGACCCTCGTATAATTAATTTTTCAGAAGATGTATCATCCTGCAGCATTGGTGATGGGGCTAAAAATATTTTTCCATGTAAGCGATGTGACAGATCATTTCCTCTAGAGCAGTTACTCATTATTCATGAAAGCAATCATGACAGAGAAAGGAATTTCCGTTGTGATATTTGTAACAGCAGTTTTTACTGTAAAGGTGACTTAAGTAAACATCATGCTGTACACATTAAAGACAAGCCATTTTCATGCATTATATGCAAAAAGTGTTTTTCTCGGAAAAATCTGCTTAGGAGACATGAAAATATTCATAAGGAAGAGAAAAAATTTTCTTGCAAGAAATGTACTAAACAATTTTTCTTGAAAGAGCAACTCAAATTGCATCAAAAGGTGCACAGGATATCTAAAAAATTTTCCTGTAAGATTTGTAGAAAAGCATTATCATCAAAGCGTTCTCTAGTGCGGCATGAGGCTCAGCATGCAGGAAAGGCTCAATTTGCATGTGATTACTGTAAAAAAACTCTCTCTTCGAGTGCAGAACTTGCAAGGCATCTTGTCTCCCATGCAGGAAGCAAACCGTACCCATGCAAAATTTGTGGAAAATCATTTTCACTGAGTCACCATCTAACAAGGCACTTTCGAAGTCATGCAAGGGATGAAATTTTCACTTGCAATGAATGTCAAAAGACTTATGCACGCAAAGAGTCTTTAGAAATCCATTTGCGAGGCCATACTGGTGAACGACCTTATGTTTGCCGCCTTTGCCAGAAAGGATACTATTCCAGCACACAACTTAGTCGCCATATGAAGATACATGCTGGTGTAAAAAATTTTACGTGTGACCACTGTGGAAGTTCGTTCATTAGAAAGGACCAGATGAAAAAGCACATAAAGAGTCATATGTACTGAATTTCCTGTAAGGGGACATGATGTCGTAAAATAAAATGTAAATTATGTGCAAGCAAAAACAACTTAAGTAGCCCAATTGTGAGCTTCTGCTGTTATAGTTAATTAGTATATTATGCTTTTCCATGTTGCTGTTTACACATTTTATATCTGTTACATGATTATGTATTTTCATGTTATTTATTATGGGTGTCTGTTGTTAATAAAGATGGGAATCCATCTGCAAGCAGTGTTTCTGATGTGCTTAACTGGAAATCATGTGGTGGAATTCAAAATATACACCATCACACAAAAAATGGAACACTTTACTCTGTATGTGCCGGCACACTTGCATCAATGCAAGTGACAAGTCAAATGTCTGTTAGATGTTTTTCTACGGTGAATATTTATGAATCCAAAACTTCCTGTTAGTTGTGTGACATACTTTACCTAATACTGCCTTTATTAGGAAGCAGTAAATCTATATATTGTGAAACCCCCCATTGACATTGTGATATGTGAATGTTTTGTTTTCCAGCTGCATGTGTGAGGAATTGTTTTGCAGCCACAGTGCCAGGGAAGCCTAAGTATTTATACTTTACTTTCTTGTTGCCATCAGAAAGTTTTATCTGCTGTTTTCCAATGTCTCAGGCTGTTTCCTCATAACATACAGTACAATTTGGTGGTTTTGTTGGCATTTGTATATTATATAGGCGGTGACTGAAAAGTGATAATGGTGTCTCAAATTCACAAGCTGTAATAGTATTTCGAATTCATAACATTGAGTTCCTATTTAATATTCAGTCATTTCCAGCAACTGACAACAAAATGTTCACAAGATTAACATGATCTTCCTTTGCACGTGCACACATCACCATTTTCCTCTAATTTACCCCCTTTATTTTCTTCTCCTTTCCTTTCCTTTCTCTTTCAGCCCTTGCACTGTGTTAGTGATAGTAATTTGTGTGTGTGTTTTGTTTCACTAAGATTTGAACTTAATCACTTGTACAAAATCTTATCTGAAAGAAAGAAGGAAAGCAAGCAAAAGCTTAAAAGGATAATGAATTTCTGAGTGAGGCTGATGTAATATTGAATGAATTTTTGTTCCTGACTATTAATGTTGAAATTTTTGTAACAATGTGAAAAACCAGACATTTTTGCTGCACACAAAAGGGGAAATACATCTGTTGTAAAAAGTTAATCTGCTTCTATTACTCTGTATACAAAATTACTTTGAAAAATCATGCAAGTGGTTTTATGTTTTATTTCTTGGAGCATTTGTTACTTGTGGTATTCAATGTTAGTAGTTGGTCAGTGGCTTAAAGGACATCTGTATTATTTGGCATTGAAAACAGTAATGGCATTTGGAAAGATTGAAATGTGATGTAGTAAGTTTGTATCCTGTTTCATCAATCGGCATATAACTGAGTAACTCCGGACTATCCAGAGAGCTTTGCTTAGTGGTATGTTGACAGGTAAGGCAAAAAGTAATCTCAAGCCTTGCTTCAGTGTGAAAATTGCTAGACATTGCCACATTGTAATTTTAAATATCCTCTGTAAATGAGAAGTTTCCTGTAAAACCAAATAGGTCATTTTTTTCAGTTTCAACATTTTGTTGACACAGGAGCTGCAACATTTTAAATATTTCATGAAGTGTTTAACAATTTGTCAAAATTGGAGCACGTAAGTTCGGCAACTAGTTTTGAACTAGCTGGTTCATTCTCAAGCCTGGCTTACTGAGGCTGCTCTGAAAGTGCCTGATGTTGTTTCATTCATCCTCAACAGTAGTTCTATACAATTAAATAAGAAGTAACTGGCTGCTCAAAAGAAATTAAGTTTCGTTACTGGTTTTGGGCACTTGGAGCCCTTCTGCAGAAGGCTGTACCTATCACTTTGAGTCTCAACAATAAGATGCATAAAATGCCATGGTCATGTCCTTCATTTTGTACAAGCACTATGAGCCACATGATCATGCCATTTTGCTGTATGCCTCTTATTGTTGACCCAAATAATGCAATATGTATAAACTTCTGATGAAGGGCACTAAGTGCCTGAAGTCAGTAAAGAAATTAAATTTCTTTTATGACACTGGTTGATTATGATTTCATTTTGGCTCGTATTAATAACAACCATCAAAATGGCAATACATACTTTATTAAATGTTCACAGATGATGGTTGGAATAAACATGTGCCATCTTATCAAGTCCGAATCAAATTTGTGCAGTGTAGCCTCAAAAAAGAGCCAGCTAATTTGAAACTAGTTGCCAAACACATGTACTGCATCTGTGACAGGTTATTAATAAATGCTTAACGAAATGGTCATTTGTATTTGTGGTAAGTAGCATTTTTAATCGCACTTCACTATTTACATGTGAGCTGTGATATAGTGTTTACCTCTATTATTGCTCACTTTGCTTGCTCTTCAGAGACAATCTGATGTTATGTTTCCAAGAAACTGGAACTGTAAAGTTCGCAGATTTTTCTTTCTTTGAGGTAAGCTGAAGTGTTAATAGCGATGTGGCAATTGTGGTGTGTTTCTTGTTATGTGTAGTTAAATACCAAAAGTACATCAATACATCTTGTCAGGAAATGCCTAGATTGCAAAATACTTACCTCTTGTTGTATTAATGTGAAATGAAAACCATTCTTGGAAATTTTTAATTGCTTATGAAACATAGGTGGAGTGTCTTGGGTGAATCATGCACACTATAAAGACATTACTGTGTATAGGAATTAATAATTATTCATTTGACATCAGGTTAATCCTTGGATTTCATTTGTATCTGAAGTTCTCAAAGACAACTTAACATAGTGTTGCAATTACAAAAAGGTGTCCAGTATTCCTTAATTTCCTGGATTTTACTTGAAAGGCACACTCACTTTTTATGCACTGTTTATCAGGTATTCACAATTTATTTAGCCTGACCACATAAGAGCTTTAGGGTCCTCTCAGACTAGGAACAACACACACAATTTTTTTAAAAAAATTACTAATTTTTATGCATATTTCCAGTTTAGTCATGTACCTCTGATAGATTTTGTGAGAACAATCACTGACACAAATAATGTGTGCTATAATAATTGTTGGCAATGATGGACATTAAGTATATCAATAATATTGCTTAGTTTAACACATTTGAGGCCATGTTATGAGAAATGCAATGGATAGTGAAAGATAAGACTGAAATTGTATTTGTTTATTTGTCCTTGCACTACTAAGTGTAATACCAGACATGTAATAAATACAGAAATAATAAATGCATATAAAAAAAAAACAAAAACAGGATAGGGCAGGAAGTAGGGTGTGGCCTAAGCAATGGAACCATTGCAGCATTTGCCTTGGCAAGCTGGGAAATGTCGGGGTGACTGACCTGGGTGCAAATCCCACTCCTCCCGAATGCTACTCCAATACATTCACTGGCTTAGCCACCTTTTTATATTACGAGGAAAGATAACCAAATATACCTGGTCTACAGAGATCTCTTGCCAGGTAAAATAAATGCAGAAATAAATAAATAAATATTAGGTGTGTGAAAGATGGATAAACAATGTACCTGGAACATGGTACTTCATTGTGTTACAGGTATGAAAAATACACTTGAGTACATTATATAATACTGCTGAAGAGAACAACATGCAAGCACCTGAACATCTGCTGAAACTATACCCATCACAACTGATCTTGCAGGAGATGCCCTCTATGAAGCAGGGAAAACAGAAAACTAACAGCAGAAACATTTTTTCCAAAGACAAATGCAGCCTAAATGATATATAAATTAAGATTAAAAAGTGCTCAGGATAAGTGAGGGCATAGTATTAGTGCAAGCTAACATACTCACTTATCTTGCAGAAACACTTCTCAGCAAAAAATGATTATTAACTGCTTTGAAAGTTGCTTCTTTCTTCTCCAACATTTTAATATCTGTTGGCAGAGCATTAGGACAATGACACCAAAGTTGCTCACATGTCATAGAGTAGAAGTTTTTCTTTGTAGAAGAACAGACAGTTATGGATGTTATCATTGTGGTAATCACTATTGGAGTGCAGGTTTCCAAATTTAGCTCTACCATATCAACGCACATTTGTATATATTCAGGGAAGGTCCAGTAAGTTCACGCAACTTATTTGAGTAGCTCTTTTCTGCAATTTAAAAATTTCTTTTAGTTGACTATAAGTTTTACCTCCCAAAAAACTAATCCATAATTTACAAGAGACTGGAAGTAACCAAATTAATCCATTCTAACACCTTCTGAGGAGCAAACTTTATAAATAATTCTCAGAGAAAACATGTAGAACTGAGTCTCTGGGAGTGTATAGTTACATGGTCTTAAATTTGTGTTGATCGACATACTCCTCAAAGTTTTGTGCACCAAAATGTCTCATTTCTGCCCAGTACCAGCTGGAGACCTTAGTTTTGATTCACTTTTGCATATTGAATATAATTTGTTTTCATCACATTAAGGATCTGCCTATTGGCATTGAAAGAAGAATGTAAAAAGTTGAGGACTTGATCAGTCACTTTGGGAAGGGATTTCTTATGTGCTCAATATTACACTATCAACTGCAAATGATGTGATCTTGGCTGCAGTATGAGGTGTAAGTACTTTATCTAAATAAGTAAGAAGGGAGCCTGAAATATTGACCTGTGATAAGACTTTATTTTATCAGATACTAATCTGATTGTATGATTAGAGTGTACTGATGAGAGTTCCACAACCTCTGATCTATTTTGCAGATGTAAATCGAACCTTTTATACCCAATGATTCCATCTTGTCAAAAAATGTGACTAACCGTACCAAAAGTTTTAGGAGGATCAAAATTAACTCACAGCACTATTGTTATCCAGGTTTCTAATTTTTATCTGTGTAATCCATTATTCCTCTTTCTGTATTCATGAATGTGCAACAGCTATACTGGTTACTATTCAGTAGATGGCGGAGGTATAAGTACTTGGTGATTTGTTGTTTTATTAATCTGTTACTTTAGAGAATGATGACAGCAGTGAAAAGAGGTGATAATTTTCTACTATATGCCTATTACCACCATTGGATTAAGGTATCGCTTGAGATTTTTAATATGTGAAGGAGCATTTCATTGGCGAATGATAAATAACACACTTTGCAATGTGTGAAGCAGTATGGATTATAAGTGACAGATACTTCAGCCAAACCTGCTGACATGTTGGACTTGAGCCTTTGCATCACCTTCACTACTCCATGTTCACTAGTTGGAACTAATCTCTTGTTGTATGCAGGTGTAACATAGTTAAGTTTATCCTGATTAGTGAAACATAAGTGTTTGTGAAGCATTTATAAAGTATTCGTTTATGTAGTTTGGTGGGTCTTTTGTTTCCAATATAAATGTTATCATCCTTCGTAAGTGTAATTTCTTGCTTTCCCTAAATCTTCCCTGTTTGACTTTCTAGAATATCCTGTGCAGATTTTAATTTATTGCCCAACAGTCTTATTATGCTATCATTTCCAAGTAGTTTGGTCTCTGCAACTACCGGTTCATATATTTCTGATTAGTTTTTACATATTCTGTGAACTGTGAAGCCCTTCATTTTAGAAATGAGCCTCTTTAAAATCCTACAGAAAGTCTTAATGCCTGATGTAATCCAGGAAATAGATTTAGTGATTAGCCAAGGATGGACTGTGCACACTTTCGTCAGAAAACACATTTCAAAATTTGTCATGAATACAGAAAAGAAAGCATTGTTAGTACCTGATAGTGAAAGATCTTCTAACCAGGCTGAATTACTTAGACTATCAATGAAACTAGCACAGTTTTCCACAGAAAAGAGTGATAAGAACTGTTAGACTTTCAATAGAGGACTCTTAGATGAAGGGAAAAGTGGTAGGGAAGTGTGATGAGTGAGCAGTCCACAAATATATCAAAGAAATAGCTGTTGTGGTGAATGTACCATTAACAGTCTCTTGAGTTTTGAAAAGAATTTAATTGTTCTGATTTTTTGAGAAAGATTGTTCTGAAGTCGTGTTATTGATTCAGAAATTGGCTGTGTTATTTAGTAGTATAGAGAGGGTTTTACTTTATTGACAATGAACATTTCTCCTGTTATGTTAAGATCATACAGATGTGATTTAGTAAAAATAACAAATGTCAGAAATGTATCACACACAGGCATTCATCACCAGTTCCAGCTAGAGAGAGTTCTAATATGAAAGTCTTTGAAGACTAAAATTACCATAAGCAAGTTCGGGGAGGATTAGTGATTCTAATAGAGTTCGTTGAAGCTCTAGAGGAAATATTATTTTATGTTGCTGTAGTGAATGAAGTGACTCTGGCACGTTAAACATTGCTGTTGTGTGTTCAGTTTAAACGATGGTTCAGAATTACCTACAAAGTCTTTGCAGACAAAGAAAATGAAGAGGAAGTTATTTCTATAGCATTTAGGATTAAAGGTAGGGTAGATTATATGAATAAGACTTTTGTTTCAAGTTTGTATTCTGTGCCCAATCTGATCAGGCAAATATGTTAATATTTACATACTGGATGGCTGTGTATAGGCTTGTTGGACTTGCACTTATGTATAACTGAAGGTAATCTTCACATAAGTGATATTTTCAGTGGGAGAGAGTAGCACACATGTCATTTCTTATATGATGAGAAAAGTAATGGACTTGGTATTGATCCCCGAGGGACCGATGATACTGCATCCCTCCATTTTGAAATTTTTGTTCCGATTATTACACACATTTGGTGAGACATAAGGTATGAATGCAATCATTGTACAGTGCTTGAAGTATGGCTTATCACAAAGAACCAACCAGTTATTTGGAATTGAGGAAAATGGGGATAGCTGACTGCTGAATTCTTGCTCTATCCAGTGCACGACCAATACACATGATGTCTGTATGAAAGGAAACAGTAGTCAATGGAAAGAGAGATCTTGGTATTCATTGTTTAGTGACTATTTTTAGACATCCAGTTTGATTAAGCATGTGCAAAGTGTCAGTGGAACTTGTATTGGGTCTGTCAGTTCTGTTGCAGTACTATTTCTCGTATTCATCACTTAGCAAACTCAGTCTGGTGTCCAGACTGTCTTGTTATGTGTAATGAAAATTTAGTAGCTTAACACCTGTGTTTTATTTGCTAGTCAGTCTTTTGTACTCTGTATTTCCTGGAGTTACTAAGCCAACAATCTTAGTTATTTCTAAAAACTGTAGATACTGTTTGTCTGTTAGGTGTCCTTAGCAAAAGTTGGTAAAACTGTCACCATATCGGTCCATGTGAAGTCATTGATGTTGCAAATAGCTCATGAAAATTGACTTATATGCTATAAATTGGTTTACATTGTTGGAAATATGGAGTATAAAACTGATGTCTGTAGAAGTGCCCCAACTAAAATTGTAAAATGATATCGTTTTTACGTAGTTATGTGGGGCTCAGGGGTTAAGTGCCAGGCCACAAAATCCAAAGGTCTGAGGATCCCCAACCAGTCCTAGGACTTTTGTCATTTATCATTTCTTTCACCTGGGACAATGTCTGTTGATGTGGAAAAATTCCTAGTTGCAGCTTGATTTGAAATCCATGTTAAACTATAGGTCCCTTTATAAATGGTCTGACCAATACAGTTTAAAGGTTTGAGGAAGGCAAGGGCACACCTTTCTTGGATAGAGCCATGCCTGATAAATCACTATGGTGTTCAAACAATGCTTCAATCTGATGACAGATTTATCTTTTTGCCTTAGTCTTTCTGTGTTGCTTAATTTGGTGTATGTTCTTTTGTTTACTTCAGGTTTTAACACAGTCATGTAATGATGCAGCTATTGTATAGTTTTCTGCCATCTTTATAAGTTAATGTTAGTCAGATAACTCCACAACAAACTGCAATTCTTACCCCCCCCCATTTTGGTTGTTTTGGTAGATAGGCCTTGAAGGAAGTTTGAACAGTCTTTAAACATAATCCTTGTGAGACAGTAATGCAAACTAATGGTGGATTTATTTTATAAACTGCTGTTTTTGTAAAGTGGAATATAGAAGGTTTTGTTTGACTCATAAAAAAAAACTTACTTTCTGTGTACAATGAGATATTTGTATAATTATTCACACTGGGTTTTTGTGGCTGTGCCCTTCCTGGCTGGATAAGGAGAGGGTGGGCTGATAGGGGGGTGGCCGGTTTCCTCTCAAAACAACACAAAATGCACAGGTGTTTAAACTACACTTAATTGAGTTCTTAACTGCAGTGATGTCCAATCTGAAGTTCTGTGGTTAACAGCAATCAAATAACATATACTAATTCTTGAATGTTGTCCGTGTCCATGTCACAACTATATACAATGACCAATGCGAGGTGACGACTATCAGTGTGGAAGACTAGAGCACAGTGTGCCATGTTGAGTTGCAGTGCGAACTGAGTCCTGATGCGACGTAGTGAGGTACTGCAATTGAGAGATCGGCCTATATGCATGCTGCCCTGAGGGCATTATTGCCGTGTAGCCTGGGGCTTGTCTTGGTCTTATCTTGTCAAAGGCATGCCTAGTTCAGCACCTGCTATAAAATTTTTCATAGTGCTGACCGGAGTGCTGGTGAAGGCGTATGCCAGCACAGGGTTTCTTTTGTTCCTACTTTGTTTACACATTATGTAAGTTTGTGTAAAAGGCAAGAGAATCAAACCACTGTGCAGAGTTTGGAGTGCCTGCTATGGCTATAGATCGGGGCAGACAATGCACAAAACTTTTTAGGTTGTATGTAAACACTTACAGAATCAATTATAACCGTGTCTACACTCAAGGACGTCATTGCTCTTGCCATATGGTCTATATAAAGAAATTGGACTCTGCAACAACAAGGAACTATGTCCCTGTGCTGTATAAAGTATCTTTAAAATTATTCAACTCTGTGGCAGTGAACAAGCAGTGTATTTTTGCAACCTGCTGAAAGTGTCATTTAAAAGATCTGATATCAAAAGAATGATACTGGTTCTACTCACGTACTTACCAAATGTGTGGAGTTAGTGGTGGTTGCCTTTGAAGCAAGGTTCATTTTCAGTCCACTCATTGTGCAATTGTGCCTTCTGATGCTCAAAATGTAGATGTATGTTTTCTTTGAGACTGTATATGAAATTTGACACTTCAGCTTCCAGTGGTGTCTGTATTAAACTGCTCGTTCACTGCCACGGAGATGATTCATTTTAGTGAAACTTGTCACAATATAAGGCCACTATTAAGGTAAAAATGTTCACTAATACGCCATAACAAATAGTTCCTTCATAATGCAAGTAGTGGCGATTCTTTTGCGTTGGGGTGCTTTCAGTATCTGTGGCACTTATTGGAAACAGGATCCCATCAGTTTTGTGCAGTGATAGGCCACTGCACTTCTAAATGCTTGCTCCTTGTTCAAAGAAACTACTGATTAAAATTATATCATACTGTCATATGATTGCTTTTATTTGCCTAAATTGGTTATCACATGATGAGTCACTTGAGGACAATATTAGAGGTGTTTTATCCCGTGTCATTGCAGGTGTTTGATTGGGCGTAGGTAAGAGTTTACATACTTTTTTCAACAGGTTTTACCAGTAACTTAATGCCTACAGCTTTGGAATCTGAATAACAAAAAGAGTTTTGAAGTCTCCCCCACCCCCCTCCCCTTCCCACTCTCCCACCTTTTTTACCATATTCCTGACATTTGTGCTGCATTGTTAGCAGTGCAATGTAGAGCAACTCATTTTAGACATTGAAGCACCCTTTTGGCATGTTCGGTTATTTCCTAACCAAAATTCAATGTAAAATGTATATGGACATAGCTAATACCAGTATGATGTGCAAACTGTGGAGTCATTGTTCCTGGATAGGTTAGTTTCTGCCAAAACCATGCTGTCAAAGATTTACAGTGCCCATTGGCATGTTCTCTACACAGCCTTAAGATATAGTAGTTAAAAACATAAGCAATGATAACATTGGTTTATCCCAGAAGAAAGAGTGGAGATGAACCACTATTTTGTAAGTGGTAGATGCAGCCTGCTTTTGCAGAATGAACAATGAGTGATATGTTCATTCAAATGCTTACCATATTAATGGGGTGTAAATAGGTTCAGGTCATGTGAAAGAATGAAAACTTCTGAGACAGTGTACACCTGTAACAATATATTCATGGTCCAGTCGCATTACTGTGACCAAAAGCCTAAATAACCGCATTTTGCTCTGTGGACTGCTGTGAGATGTGCTGGAAGAGTGTCAGTGAGGTTATGGAAGGTAGTGACAGTGATGTGGAGCTACGCCAATTTCAGTGTCATGACCAGCTGTGCTAGGTTTCTCACTTGAGGATTCATGGCACAAACAGCCCAACTGACATGTTCCACAGATTCTAGATTAGGTTTAAATCCAGGGAGTTTGGTGACCAGGGACTATGATTAACTCATCAAGCTGCTCTTTGAACCATGCACATACACTGCAAGCTGTGTGAATCGATGCAATGTCCTGCTGGTAAATTCCATTGTACTTTGGAAAAACAAACTGTATGTAAGGGTGGAACTGGTCTCCAAGGATTGTATTGATCCATTGTGCCTTCCAGAATGATGAGATCATCCATGGAATGCCACAAAAACATTCCCTGGACCATAGAGGAGAGGTGCCTATTATGCGATAGTTCCCTAATATGAGACACCCCAACTGTGCTCATGTTAGGGGTTGCACTCTGGTGGAGAGTTTCTTAAACACATCTATTGCATGCCAGATGACGACACAGCCAGCAGGACGCCATAGCTGAGCCGGACAAAGTACGTAGAGGTTGATACAAAGTTTCTTGTGTTTGGAGTTTTTGCAACATCGGTGTTGAGACAATATTTCAGCTTAAAGGTGAGTGGACATTACTGTACTCTTTTATTGTTGTTATTTGTAATGGTATTGCCTATAATTATTGACAATTAGGTTCATTTTCCAATGAACGTTGTTAGCAAATGCGTGATTCTTTGTGTAAGATGGCGAAATTCCTAATATGTGATAGCATGGGGATCCAAATACGCGACATTGTCTCATATTACGATACCTATCGCATATTGGGGGAACTCGTTCTCTCACTAATTTTTATATGTAATTTATGCAATACTATCATGAGATAACAATATTTCCTCATTTATTGTAGTAAAATTTTGGCAACTGCGTTTATTTTAATTCGATTAAATTATCATAAACAGGGATTATTTTGACTAGTCTTATGATCATAAATTTGAATGTTTTCTGCAACTTGATGGACAGTACACCTGCAGGATCAATAGCAGCTTGTCATCCAAGTGGCCGGATACAAACTTACATTTTTACTCAGTGGTTTGATCATTTTGTGAGTCATGTAAAGCCATCTTCAAATGACCCTGTCATTTTGATACTTGATGGGCATTATTCCCACACAAAAGAATCTCGATGTGTTAGATAAAGCACGTGAAAATAATGTTCATATTGTATGTTTCCCACCTCACTCGACGCATAAAATGCAGCCACTTGACATCTGATTTATGGGGTCTTTGAAAACCTACTGTGCCCAATAGATAGAAACGTGGTTCTCAAGTAACCCAGGTTGTGTTATCACCCCATTATTAATAGCCAAGTTATTTGGGGCAGCTTACAACTGAGCAGAAAAATGGAAGCATCTGCCTTCAGAAAAACAGGTCTCCTCCCATGCAGCAGAAACATCTGTAGGGAACATGAATTTTCAATTCATCACCATGCTAACGCTCTTCAAGAAAGAGATGCCAAAAACGAAAATGAAACTACTGATGGTGATGGTCAGCCCGGCAGACATCAGACCTCTCCCACGCATTGCAAAACCACCTGGTGTTAGTCAAATAGGTCAAACATCACATTCGTGCTCTGCTGCATTACTAACTTCAACTCCTTATGTGAAGCAATTGCAAGAATCTAAACAGAAGAAATCAGAGGCTGAAGCTAAAAAAAAAGCGAGAAAGTTATTTGGGGAGAAGAGTGGAAAATCTTCCAATCGTAGACCTAAAGCAGAAGAATCGCCTAGTGACTTGGCATCCGATGTCCATCTTGATGACAGTGGGGATTCAGACAGCAGTGATGATGATGACGCAGTCTGTCTGTTCTGTACTGGGCGCTTTTCTGAAAGCAAACACGGGGAGAAATGGGCACAGTGCACGAAATGTTATCTGGGCTCATGAAGATTGTGGTGTCACAGAAGACAATTTTGCTTGCCCCAGATGTCATAAATATAAACCTAAGTAGTGTGAAATGAGTGAAGGTTAACAGAAATGAATGAACATGTAAAAATTGTGTATTCATAAGTCATTATTATGTAATAAAATAATTAAGCAAAATATTATTACTGTCTCATATTAGGAAACCTTGAACTCATTTCTGTGAAATGCCTTATTTGTGAAGATTTAATAACTACTCTGAAAGATTGTTTATTATTGTAAATACGATAATTATATGATAAAATTAAATAATGTAAGATCTTATTACCATTATAAAACATACAACTGCACTTACTTTTAGGTCTTTCAAATGGGTCTACAAAAGTGTGTCTCATATTAGGCACTTTTCCTCTAACGCTCCCAGCTCTGCCATGGATATTTCCGACAATTTTTGCAGGGAGTTTGCTTTCAGTGTGCCAAAGGCTCTATGTCTGATGGAGCATAAAACATCATTCATTTGAAAAGGCTACCTGTCACCACTTGATGGACGTCCAGTTGTGTTATTGGGATGCAAGTTCAACCCTTCATGGGGATGAACAGCAGCTGGCATGGGTGTATGAACCAGACGCCAGTTGTGGACGCCCGTACGTAGCAACATTAGCACAACGGTCGTTGAGAAGACTCCCTTGGTTCATCTGGTCAGTCAGTTGCACGTCTGTTCACATGTACACACCTCCGCAGCCATCGTTCACCTGTTGTCTGTGGCCTGTGGTGCACCACAGTTGCCTCGGGGCCAGTGTTTGACAACTCCACTTTGCCATGCCCGGTATACTATAACCACAGTGGCGCACAAACAGTTTACAAATTTAGTGGTTTCGGAAATGCATCCACACTTTGCCATAAAGTCAATGATCATGCCCTTTTGACGTAGATCGCTATTTTCCCTACGTTATAACGACTGCAATGTTTACTGCATCCCTCAGGCATGCATCTATACCCTCCACTGCTAGGGCTGCCACTTGCCGTCTGTGAGTGGTTATTGCACGTTGACGTCAAGCATAGATGATGGTCACATTGTGATTGGACCATGTAGTTTAAATGTAATGCAAAGGAAATTTCTTATTTTCTTTGCATTAGTGTAATATACAGAGTGTTACAAAAAGGTATGGCCAAACTTTCGGGAAACATTCCTCACACACAAATAAAGATGTTATGTGGACATGTGTCCAGAAATGCTTAATTTCCATGTTAGAGCTCATTTTAGTTTCAACAGTATGTACTATACTTCCTCGATTCACCGCTAGTTGGCCCAATTGAAGGAAGGTAATGTTGACTTCGGTACTTGTGTTGACATGCGACTCATTGCTCTACAGTAATAGCATCAAGCACACCAGTATGTAGCATCAGCAGTTTAGTGTTCATCACGAACATGGTTTTGCAGTCAGTGCAATGTTTACAAATGCAGAGTTGGCATATACCCATTTGATGTATGGATTAGCATGGGGCAATAGCCGTGGCGCGGTACGTTTGTATCGAGACAGATTTTCAAAACAAAGGTGTCCTGACAGGAAGACGTTCGAAGCAATTGATCATCGTCTTAGGGAGCACGGAACATTCCAGCCTATGACTCGCGACTGGGGAAGACCTAGAACGACGAGGACACCTGCAATGGACGAGGCAATTCTTCGTGCAGTTGACGATAACCTTAATGTCAGCGTCAGAGAAGTTGCTGCTGTACAACGTAACGTTGACCACGTCACAGTATGGAGATTGCTACGGGAGAAGCAGTTGTTTCCGTACCATGTACAGCGTGTGCAGGCACTATCAGCAGCTGATTGGCCTCCACGGGTACACTTCTGCAAATGGTTCATCCAACAATGTGACAATCCTTATTGCAGTGCAAATGTTCTCTTTACGGATGAGGCTTCATTTCAAGGTGATCAAATTGTAAATTTTCACAATCAACATGTGTGGGCTGACGAGAATCCGTACGCAATTGTGCAATCACGTCATCAACACAGATTTTCTTTGAACGTTTGGGCAGGCATTTTTGGTGATTCCTTGATTGGCCCCATGTTCTTCCACCTACGCTCAATGGAGCACGTTATCATGATTTCATATGGGATACTCTATCCGTGCATCTAGAACATGTGCCTTTATAAGTACGACACAACATGTGGTTCATGCACGATGGAGCTCCTGCACATTTCAGTCGAAGTGATCGTATGCTTCTCAACAACAGATTCGGTGACTGATGGATTGGTAGAGGCGGACCACGCTCTCCTGACCTCAACCCTCTTGACTTTCATTTATGGGGCCATTTGAAAGCTCTTGTCTATGCAACCCCGGTACCAAATTTAGTGACTCTTCGTGCTCGTATTGTGGACGGCTATGATACAATACGCCATTCTCCAGGGCTGCATCAGGGGTTCCATACGATGGAGGGTGGATGCATGTATCCTCACTAACAAAGGACATTTTGAACATTTCCTGTAACAAAGTGTTTGAAGTCACGCTGGTATGTTCCGTTGCTGTGTGTTTCCATTCCATGATTAATGTAATTTGAAGAGAAGTAATAAAATGAGCTCTAACATGGAAAGTAAGCGTTTCCGGACACATGTCCACATAATATATTTTCTTTCTTTGTGTGTGAGGAATGTTTTCTGAAAGTTTGGCCATGCCATTTTGTAACACCCTGTGTATATAATCTAGATGAATTTGTGATTCTAACGAATATCCTGCAGTGTTTTTGTTTACTGTATATGAAATGTGTCTCCAAAGAATCACCAGATGCATTTTATCTTGTGTTTCAGTATATCTGAAATTTCATTTCTTGCATTGTGTAGTTGGAGTTGGAACAAACAAAAAGCGACACAGTAGTTCTATGTGCTTGATGGTAGCAGTCAGCGTGGGCCAGGCATTTCTGTCGCTGCTGGAGTACTGGTTGTTCTTAGTGTTCCACAGTCCCTGTTAATAAATATTCACAAAAAATATCGTACTAGACTAATCTGAGATCGCTCTGTTGAATAGGCATGTAAAGTTCAGCTTTAAAAATAATTTTGTTTGTAGGGGAAACAAACCGACGCCTTCTATCGCACTGTCGCATGAAAGACGTGATGAACACTATTTTTTAGTCTGTTTCCAACTGATGATGATGATGATGATGATGATGAAGTCCCATACTCCGTGACGGAGCGTAGGGGAATGATGCAGGAGACCCACACCGCCGTACTAGGCAAGGTTCTAGTGAAGGTGGTTTCCCATTGCCTTCCGCCGACCGTAATGGGGATGAATGATGATGATGATGATGATGATGAAGACGACACAACAACACCCAGTCATCTGAAGGCAGGAAAAATCCCTGACCCGCTGTGAATCGAACCCGGGACCCCGTGCTCGGAAAGCGAGAACACTACCGCGAGACCACGAGCAGCGGACTGTTTCCAGCTATACAGTGCAAAACCGAAGTTTCAAATATCTGCTGAAACACCAGAGAAAATGAGCCTGACGATTTTTAACAATGCAGTATTATACTCGAAGGTTAATCTTTGGTTAGAAATACTAGTGGCGTTGAAAGATGAGATACCTGTGGTAAGTAATTTGTTAGTGGATGGGGGCATCATCACTAAGAAAGTAAACACATTTTTGTTGGCATTACAACTTAAACAACAGGAGTAGCTGGTGTAAGAACTGAAAAGAAAATTGCTATTCACACCTAGTTGGTGGAAACATGGCAAATGGTACTGGAAATTTGCAGAAAAGATAGATGGGAAGGAGCAGATTAGAGATAGAGAAAAGGCGGTTGATCGCAATACTGCTGGTATTATACAGAATGCCCAAAACAAAACTTGGTCGTAAAATATTTCATGTGCCTTAAGCAACCCCACCCACAGATGTGTATAATGTAAGTTGGATTGCCTGTCTTAAGGTACATGAAATATTTCAGAGCAAGTTTTGTTTTGCCCATTCTGCATTATGGAGGAGCAGAGGTGCAAGTCACTTTCTAACCGCCCTGATAAGCATGTTAGCTTGTTTGAAACAGTCCTCCTCTATGTGTATGAAGCAAATGGACAGCCACAAGTGCCTGTCTTCGGGGCTCCAAAAAATGTACAAATTGCTGGGGAGAGATCGGGACTATAAGGAAGATGTGTAACGACTTCACAGCGAAATGTCTACAGCTTACTCTTAAACAACCTTGGCAACATGTGGGCAGGCATTATACTCTAACTAAAAGATACTGTCCATCAACATCCCTGGTCATTTGAACTTGATGGCGTGCTTGAAGTTCTCCAAAGTGTCAATGTACTAGAAGAAAAAATTACCACATGTTAGAATGACGAGCAACTACCAAATAAAAAGTGGAGTACTTTACATCTACATACATCGAGGAGACAAGAGAAATGGGATACCTCCTAATATCGTGTCGTATCTCATTTTGCCCAGTATAGTGCAGCAGCTTGACGGAGGAGAGGAACCCATGCCAGAGACGCTAGAAAGAGATTTCTTCCACAGATAGCTTACAGTAAGGGAACAATTTAGAAGGGTCAGACCCCAACGATAATAAGAATAATACGAAAAATATGGCAGAGTTGAAACACGAGAGAAGTCTGTAAAGTAATAGTAGAACAGAGGGAATAGCTGGGTCGTTGTTAAGAGGAACACTGAGGGAAAAACAGCGAGGAAAGAGGAGGAGCAACTAGAATAATTGGATATGGGGAAGGAAATGTAGCCTGGGAGATAAGAGAGGCTGCAATAGGCTGGGGCTCCATGTGCACAACACACACACTCACAATAGACCTGTGGGGTCCCTGGGGGCTATAAATCTGTGGTTACAGTCCTCTTTCTTTTTCTTTGGTTTCTTTTTCTTTTACTAGCTCCACTATGACTAATACTTATTTGGTGCCTGCATCGAGGTGAGATGTGATGCATTGTTCAACCTATTCTCGCTTTAGACTTCTTACTCAACTCATATAGCGCCATTTTAAACCGCCGTTTGCAGCAGTGTATGAAACATTAAAGAAGAAAAAACTATATGTATATCATCTTTGGTTTCAGGTATATAAGAACCATACCGAGAGCGCCACAGTTAGTTCATCACATGACATACATTGAATATAGTCATGGTATTAGACACTAAATGCGACAATAAGGGAATAGTGGTATTATTCATTAATTTACATGCAGGCAACAGGTGTATATTGCAAGTTCTCAGCGCCAAAACATCATTCAACACACTGCAGTCACCTGTTAAGGTGCTGCTAAAGCAGAATGACGATTGTAGGACACTGGTGTTTTCGAGGAATTTTCTCAGTCCAGCCATTCTAAACACTTCAGAACAAATTATACCAGAATACATGATGATAGTGCAGCCAGAAGACTATGGATTCGACAAGGAGAGTGTTGATGCGTATTAATATGCAAATGGCTTAGATCAGCAAATGTATCTAACATGATTCTTGAAATTTGTAAGAAACTTATGGACAAGTACTATAATTTGAGTCCTGTGGATCTGTGCCTGTTTCCTAAAGAACGCACACAAATTTCACAAGCTACTGCCAGTGTTTCAGAGTGATGTGTTAATTTTCAAGTATGACTACTGTTGTGATAAGCATTTTCAGTTGGATGGGCACTACGAGGCTAATGGTACACCACCTATTAAACTATGATGTTAAGATTGTAAAAAAAGGGACCAAATGAAAAATAATTTTTTTTTAGCGATGGTGGAGGCAACGCCCTTTTCTATATTTGCAAGTACCTACTAACTGTGATAAACTAGTTGCATGTCTCCACTGTCTTTTAATAAAGTTTAGATCCTACAGTGATTGATTGGCTGGTTGGTTTGGAGTGAAAGGGGCTAAAATGTGAGGTGATCAGTCCGTTCATCCATTAAGTGGTAAACCAGTAGTAGTCGTCAAAGGAAGGAGGTGAAAGGCAAATCCTTGAAAGCCTAGGTGTAACTTATACAACGAAAAAGAAAGCCGAGAAAAAAGGCAGCACAGATAAGTCATTAAAAGATCAGGCAAGAAAAAACATTAAAGCCAAGAAATAAAAAAGGGTAAAGAGAATAAATAGATGGAAATGGTAGAGGAAAAGCTGGCCACCCAGCAAGGGCTGCCATGGGACCCTGGAGGAAGAGGGGGGAGGGAGACAGAGATGTGCCCCACCAACCCCACAGGTGGTCAATGAGGCCAAAAAGCCCTACCCAACAGGGATGAACAGAAACCATCATCGCAGGCAAAATGTAACACAAGGTCTGCCAAGTTGGTGTCACCTGCTAATGCCAGAGGTAGCTTGTCAGGAACGTTAAGATGCCACCTCAAAGCAGCCAAATTACGGCAGTCTATGAGTAAGTGGGCCACTGTCAGGTAGGCTCCACATCAGCAGTGAGGGCGGTCTTCATGTATCAGAATGTGGCCATGGGTCAGCCAAAAGTGGCCAATGCAGAGTCTACAGAGGACGATGGATTCCCTGTGAGAAACACACAGGGAAGACTGCCATGTGGTCTTGGTCTCTTTGATTGTCCTAAGTCTGTTTTGGGAGATCAGGACAGACCAATATGAGTTCCACACTTCCAACAATTGATGACATACAAATGATCAAAGGTCCAGTCTGGAACCCCCATTTTCAGAATCAGCATCTTGGTGGCCAGCTCGGCCAACTGTCAGCTTATTCATTTCCCCAGAATCCCAAGGTGACCAGGGAAACGACTGGCTGCCCAGCTTGTTGGAAGTGAGAGACCAGATCCTGGATAGCTGCAACCAGTGGATGAGAAGCGCTGGTCTACAGCCTGAAGGCTGCTAAGGGAGACACTACAGATTAGGATACTCTTCCCAGTGGAAGAACAAACATGGATAAGGGCTAATTTAATGGCCATCAATTCAGCAGTAAAGACTCTGCGACTATACATATGTGTATGCAAATCCTGTTTATCCATAGACTGCTGAGCCATCGGTGAATACCACTTCTGGGCCCAGATACGGGTCAATGGAATCTTTTCAACCAAATGAGACTTGGAGGCAAATCTGAGGTTGGGACACAAGCCATTTGGCCAGATTCAATGTCTCCCTGATGAGAGGCGACAGTTGAGGAAGTTGCAGTTCTGACCAGAGACAATGGAGGCATGCAGCAATTGTAAACCCTGTTCTGGGTCACTGCTGTGGGAGGTGGAGCTCCATTCCAGGGAAAATGACACAATAGTTGGGATGTTCATGGAAGCGACGAACGTTTATAGCATAATTCAATAGCTATGTTGTTGCCTGGTAGGTAATGGAGGGATTCCAGTCTTGACTAGTAGGATCTTCACAAGTCTAGTTTAGAAGGCTCCTGTCGCAAATCAGACCCCGCAATGGTGAATGGGGTCCAGTGTCTGCAATGCTGAGGGTGATGCTGAAACATATGCAAGACTCCCATAATCAAGATGATTGAGTCACGGCTTTTTAGAACCACAAAGCGGTAGAGCGATCTGCACCCAAGCTATCGTTACTGTGGCAGTGAGGTACTGAGGTGTCGCCAGCACTTTCATTTAAGTTGGCTATGTCAGCTGGTAATCGAAGACTAATCCCAGAAAGTGGTGTGTCTCAACTACAAGAAGTAATTGGTAGACAAGGTAAAGTTCTGGGTGTGGCTGGGCAGTACAATGGCGACAAAAGCGCATGACATGATGCTTGACAACTGAAAACTGAATGCCATGGCTTAGAGCCCATGACTGCGACATTAGTATGGGGCCCTGTAGGCTATGCTCAGCAACAACCAAACTAGAAGAACAATAATAAACGCAAAAATCGACGACATATAAAGAAGAAAGAAGGCGACACCAAAGACTCTACAGCCGCCGCTAGACCATTGATGGCCACCAGAAAGACCCCACTCAAGTAACGTAGTAAGGATGTGGTGACGCCATGTGGTGGTGGTGGTTAGTGTTTAACGTTCTGTCGACAACGAGATCATTAGAGACGGAGCGCAAGCTCGGGTTAGGGAAGGATTGGGAAGGAAATCGGCCGTGCCCTTTCAAAGGAACCATCCCGGCATTTGCCTGAAACGATTTAGGGAAATCACGGAAAACCTAAATCAGGATGGCCGGAGACGGGATTGAACCGTCGTCCTCCCGAATGCGAGTCCAGTGTGCTAACCACTGCGCCACCTCGCTCGGTGACGCCATGTGTCATAAGCTTTCTGTAGATCGAAAAAGAGAGTGATTAGGTGCTGACAGTGTGCAAAGGCCGTCCGGATGGTGGACTCCGGTGAACCAAATTATCAGCAGTGCAGCGGCCTTTGCAAAAACCCCACTGAGATGCAGCTGAAAGGCCCTGAGATTCGAGGAGCCAACACAGCCTTACAGAAAATGTCAGTAAGGCTGATTGGGCAATAACTGTCCATCTCGACAGGGTTTTTGCCTGGTTTCAGTACCAGAACTATCGCGCTTTCTCGCCACTCAGATGGGATCTCACCCTCATTCCAAATCCGATTAAAGAGGGCAATGATGTAATGCTGACAATACACTAAGAGATGTTTCAGCATTTGGTTGTAGATGTGGTCTGCCCTGGGGCCATACCCAGGCAATGGGCTATGGTACTGGAGAGTTCCCATTCACTGAATGGAGAATTACATGGCTCAATGGCAACCAGACTATCTATTCCAGTAGCTCATGTTGTGGGAATGAAGGAGACCTGTGAAACAATGAACACTCTCTTGGTGCTGATTAAGTACAGCATAATTGGAACATTTGCGGTGATTTGAAGGTTGTAGCCCTTCTGTTAGGAATGCAGTATGGGTATACAAAGTACATGTTCTTACTTTGCCTATGAAATAGTCGTGATGACAAGAATCACTACATAGTGAAAAATTGGCCACCCAGAAATTTACCTGTAGTCAGACAGCACAACGTTGAACATGTACCTCTTGTGGATCGTAATAAGATTTACTTATCCCCACTCCATATCCATGGAGTCTTATGGAAGGGTCTGTTGCAGCGATGGATAAAACAAATTGCGTTTTTGAGTACCTAAACGGCAATTTTGGAAAGACTAAAACTGATGCAAAGTTGAAAGTGTGAGTCTTCGTTGGACCAGATCCACAATTCACATTGGAGCTCACAGAACGAGAACCAGCTGGTTACGATGCATTTGTGCTTGTCCTGCACAACTTTCTTGGGAACCACAGAGCAGACAACTACGCAGAAACTGTGGACAACTTGCTAAGAGTCTTCCAGCATCTCGGTTGCCGAATGCCACTAAAGATGTGTTTCTTGCATTCGCATCTCACCTCCTTTCTGTCAAATATGGGAACTGTGAATGACGAGCATGGTGAAAGATTCCACCTGAAGATGTCTACCATGGAAGTAAGATACCAAGGCCGCTCCAGTCCGAACATGATGGGTGATTACTGCTGGTTTCTACAGGGGGCAGTAGATGTTCACATGCGGGAAGCAAGAAGCTCTACACACATTTAAACGAAACCATTGTGAAGGAAGACTTACAGCAAACTTAAGACGCATAAGGGCCAAACAAATGTCAAAGAAATCGGGTCACGAGTTTCGAATGACTTTATCACCTAAAAAGAGAGTTTATTTTGTATTTGATTTGAGAAGTGAAATTAAAGTGGAATCAAAAAGAATGATTTGCCAGAAACTGAAGTGGAACTGATGATTTTTCAGTTTTTGCTGAAGAAAATTGTCAGCTGAAAGTCATACATCAAAGTCACCATTAAAGATGAACTCAAGAGAGCATTGCATGTGTGGAACTATTTTATTTAGTGTCACTTAGGTGAATCTCCGTAAATCTAAGTTTCTGATGAGGCGTTTAAAAAAAGCAGCTGTTCTGAAATCCAATTTAAACGAAATGAAAAGCATTTTCGTTTAAAAAATTACAAAGAATTGGAGCAATAAGTGCAATTGGATTTCAAGTTTGTCTATTATTCTTAACACTTTTTATCCACAAATGACGAATAAGTATTTTTATTTGTGAAAGGGAATAATGTTTTGAATAATATTTGTTATTCATGAATAACAAGTAGTAATTTATATCTGTATTCGTTATTCATCATTCGTGTAAATTTCGCCCAAGTCTGTCACAAAGGTAAGCGCAAATGCACATCCTATCTGCAAGTGTGTGCAAGCTTATGAAACTCACATGGCTGCAGACAAGCCCTCACACGGCTGTGCCAACTGCGTGGCTGCTGTACATGCACTTACACGACTGTCTTTAAAATAAGTAATCTTCAGCGACTTCTGCCAACGTTCGCCAAGTGTATGCGCACTCTCATTCACACAACGTAGGCGCGTGTGGACCATGCGGACAGCCCACGTGGCTGGCACAACCACTTATTCACAACCACACGGGTTTCCCGTGCCTAAATTCACTTGCACATAGGCTATGAATTTGCAACATGCACATGCTCGATGTGGTCCAGCATAAAGTCAAGTGCTGGAACACCAGGTGGGAATGTTACAGCAGAGAAGGCTACGAGACGATGTCAACCAATTGCACACTGACCGAACCCTCTCCAGGATGACAATGTAACAGCAACGCCCTCGACATGAAGAGGACATAAGCGCCGCGATGCCTGGCAGTGACGAGTTCTAGGAGTTCTATGGGAAGTGTAAAGACAAGCGAGCTGGACAGAAGCATTCACTGTATTACTTGCCTTGTGTTACAAGTTGTATATACTGAAGAGCTTTCTTGTTTCTCTGTCGCCCTTTGCTCACGACACATCGGTATTTCTGAGTTAAGTATTGTCATTTATTTTCTGTAAATAAAATGCATTAATACGTTTTAATTGAATTGTTGTCTAGCAATTCGAGAAAGCAGATTTCCTAGGCACCCCATATTTGATGAGTAGGCAGGACGCAACACAACGCACTTTGCTTACCACCAGAGTTGGGCGAAATTTATGTGGACGATGAATACAGATATAAATTATTATTCTTATTGTTTCGAATAATATTAGTTATTCACCAATATGCACTTACAAAAAAACTCTTATTCGTCATCTGCGAATAAAACGTGTGACAAGTAATGGATAAATTCAAACTCCAGTGCCATTTACTACTCCAGTTCTTTGTCATTTTTCGAACGAATGTACTTTTTGATTCTTTTAAATTAGTTTTTTGTCAAACATATCAGAATCTTTGTTTGATTTTCGAATATCTGCCATTGTGAAACTAAAGAAAATACGTTCTGCACACGAAAAAGCATATCACTGCATTAAATGTATCTCCTGAATTAATCTTTATTTTATAGCAATATTTGACTTCCAGCTTCCAATCTTTGTGATCAAGCATTGAGAAATGATCAGAGCCACTGTAGGTTTTGGCTAATAACTGATTGAAATTCCACATTAACTTCACTTCTCAAATCATTTCCAAATAAAATCTTTTTACATCATATCAGTTGAGATTCATGACTCAATTTCTTTTACAGTTCTTTGGCTGTTGTATGTCTGCAGTTTGTTGTAACCATCCCTTCGTCGCCGACAGCTATGCAGATTAACCACTAGTTTTTAAATTGTGGGTAAGACATTGCTACAACAAATACAGTTGGTGCAGATGTCGAGAAATTTCTTCAATCATCTCTTTACACTTTTGTGATACAAAAGTTGACAGTGTGCTGTAATATTTTGAGCTCTTGTGTGCTCAAATCCAGTGTCTCTTCTGAAATTTTTGAGTCTCTGAACTTTATATAGCTGCACAAATGTAAAACGAATCGAAAAACTATTTCATATCCCATGACAAGCTTACTCAGAGTAAACCCTAAAATACTTTTGAATAACTTTGGCTGATCTCGATGGCCAGTAGAGGGCAGTGTCGGCGCAGATTTGCACTCGCGTAGTCAGTGCGCCACTATCTTGTCACGTGAATGCACTGGCAAGTAGTCTCCCTCGTGGCTGGCATAAATACCGCCGCATCTCGACTGCTGAGTCAGGCAATCATCGTAGGCAACACCACCCCTACATTCTGTCTTCTAGATTTTTACCTAACCATATATGGCCACCTCCTTAACATCACCCCCACCCTCAAGTACCTTTGTGTTACGCTCGACCGCCGCCTTTCCTGGATCCCCCATCTCTGGACAGTCCAACCAAGGCACATACCTATCTCCATAAACTGCTCTCTGGCCGAACATGGGGTTTGGACCCCTCCAATATACTCTGCACTTATAAATCCCTCATCTGCCCCATCCTCTGCTATGCCCATCCCGCCTGGATTCCTGCCCCTCCCACCTATTATAAGTCCATCCAAATCCTTGAAACGCCATGCACTCCACCTTGCCTATCGCATCCACCTCCCATCCTCCACACGGATCTTTTATGACTTGATTCCTTTCCACACCTTATCCTTTTCCTCGAATGGATACGAGTCATTTACACCTCCCACAAGCTCTATCCTCCACACCCACTTGTTTCTCCCATTCTCACCCATCCTGGGCCGTTGCTGCACCTGTCATCTTCAATCCCGCCTGCTCTCCATCTTCATACTCTCCATACCCTTGCTCGAGGTGGCTTGCATCAACTTCCCCTCCCTGATAATATCCTTGTTCCCTCCATCTACCCCTCCTACCAGATCTAACCTCCCTCCCTCTCCCCCTTTTTCCTCCTGGGCTCCCTCTCTTTCCCCCATGAACTTTTCTCCCCCCCTCCTCTCTCCCTTGTATCCCTCTTCCTCCCTTCCCTCTCCCTGGGCTTCCATCCCCTACCCTCTCCCCTCCTCCTCCCTTCTTTCTCCCACTGGCTCCTTCCCCCCTGCCTTTCCCCTACACCCAGTGGCAGCCCCCCCCCCTTCATCAGTGTGTTGGTGTCTGTTTCGCTGATGATCATCACCACAGTGGCTCTGTGCGTCAGTGTTTCTTCGCTTTGTGCAACAGTGTTTTCATCGGTGTCCTACGTTCGTGTATCCAACTGGATGTCTACCATTGTTTTAAAAGTTGACCTCCTTTGTGGACGCAGTGCCTTCAGTCGAACGGCTTCATTTTTATCAAGTTACGTTTATCATCATGTTTTACCATGTATTTTTTTCTATTCTTTGTCTTCTGTTGTATCTAACGTTGTACTTATTGGCTGAAGAGCGGCGTACGTAGGACGCTGCAGGACCGCGTCGTATGAGGAATGAATTTACAATAAAGAAAAAAACACGGCTCAGTCAGTCGTGTCCGTTGTTCGATAGCGTTCGCTTTCAGTCTACACCATACTACTGTCAACTTGCAGACGACTTTGCTTTGATGTTGGTTCTTCCGGTTGGTCTCGTTTTGGATTGTGGTTGTACTTGATCTATTGACAGCGCTGTGTCGAAGGATCGTCGCACTTATTGTTGTGGGTTATATTGCCGTGCTCTTGTTGTGTAGGGTTCGCCAGAGAGGGTTTGAGTCCTGACCGCAGGCGGTCTTCTCGCCGTGTGTCAGCATTATTTCTCGCCTGTTCGCTGACAGGTGCACCAGTGTCTGGCAACTCGCGAATATAGCAACTTGCGATGAGGGAAAAGGAAGGGAACACATATTAGCATCGACTGAAGCGACATTTCACGGACGACTCACTGCAGCGGTCGCTCTTTCTGTCTTGGCCGTCGCTGGACAACTTTTTTCTACTCCGAAACTGGCGCACCTGTCTGACCTTATTGCCCTCTTCTCTCAGGAGATCTGCGTTCTGCTGGCTAATTATTATTCCCAGTGGTACCATGTGGTTGCTTCCAGGCTAGAATTTCATCAATATCACAAACAGCCGGGACAGTCATTCCACTTATGGGGTCACTGACTTACAAGGACTTAGTCAAAAACGTGATTTTTATTGCACTAATCAAGGTTGTAAGGCTTCCTACGCTGATTCCTTGATTTACGATGTGGTGGCTCCTGACCTGGAGGTTCGCAAGGCGGCGTTCAAACTGGATAACCCTGTCATTAGAGGACATCTTCCATATTGCTCATTCATCCAAATTGCACAGGTTGCTAGCGAACGACTCATGGCAAGGCCGCAAGGGGCGACAGCTCATGCGCCACCAAATTCGCCTCCCCAGCGTCGTCATCATAGGACGACCGCCAGGTTGCAGTAACGTCGTATTTCGTCTTCTTCAGAAGTCTCTATGACTTCTGAGCCTCCAGTTGCCCTCGGCAATGGAGGGCAGGTATTAGCGGGTGGCTCTGAGGGCTCATTGTAAGAGGCGTAACAGAAAGCACCATCAGAAAAAAATATACCATCGACGGACAAGGTGGTCATGTTGCGGCTGTAGCGTAAGATTGTGTCATTTGTATGGGATTAAGATGCTCATACTTTTTATCTGGCCTCTTGATACGTGAGCCTGGATTTTCTTCTCACACTTAAAAATGGAGCAATCTGGTGAGCAGAGAGAGATTAGTTCGCTGCAGATTGCACAGGTGATGAGAGGGTACAAGGAACATTCCCATGCAGAAGATGTTCACAATCTCTGCAGATAGTGCGACGGGAGGACATATGTCTGAACTTCATACACCTGAAGCATGTCATAGCAGCAGGAACACAGCGTTTTAAGTCACACCAGTAGACCGTCATCTTGACCTTATCAGGCAACGTACCACCCTCAAAGGCCAATATGAAGGCCCTGATAGAAACTGTTTTCCCTTGGTCCACTATGGACACAAGGGATGAAGCACACACCCTGTCGCTCTAAGATGGCCCACAGGTCATCGTCAGATTGCAAAAGAAGATCACAGTGAAAGATGACACCTTGGAAGATCTTGAGACTCTTGTGGGGAATGACTGCCATGAGAATGCCACCCAACTTCTCCCAATAGAGCAGCGCCCGTGACTGGGCAGGAGATGACATTTTAATCAGAAGGGAACTGCTCTTCATCTTAGAGATGGCTGAAATTTCCCTGTATGTGTCCTCAATGTTTTCAACAAAAAATAAAGGCTTTGTTGCCAAAAAGGTGTCCCTGGTACAGACCAGTTATTGGGGGGAGGATTTTGATCCTTGTTGTCTAGCCCTGCATTCCTCCCATAGTGTATCCACGGAAGGGAACGCCTTTGGATCGTACAGTTGCATTATACTAGGCCTCTCCATGTGAAGATACTGCTGGGGCCCTGCAACCACCAGTGGGAGAAAGTTTAAGTCACTTAAAGTGTGAACTATCCACTGTGTTTCCATCCACTCTGAATGGGGGCTCTCACCATGGGTGCCACCCAGCCACAGCAATGGCTACCTTGCCAGCAAGTCATTGCCAGGAGTCCCTGTGCCGCAGTCATAGTGGGAAAATACTCCATGGCATACACGGAAAGTATGCATCATGGGCATCAGCAGTGTGATTCCTGCATGGTCAGGGACTACCACTGTGCAGGTACTTTACAACCACTCCATAATGGGGTGGCTACTGTGCTGGATTTTGGGCACATGACAAAAGTAAGGAACAGTACCAGAGTGTAAGTGCACAGAGGTGGCAGTTGGTAACCTTGCCTGCATGACATGAACTTCTGTAGATTTCGGAAAAGATGGCAAGTCAAACCCGATAATGAGGACCATGTAATCGTTAAGATGGTGAAGATAGCATCGAGACTGAATCTACACATGCTCATAAATTAAGGATAATGCTGATAAATGGTGAAACAACACACTGGTGGGCAGTTTGCGGGTTTAAATCACCTTGAGGTATGACCATGCAGTCGTCACACAGTGGCGATGGCACCAGGCCACATATGCAGAGGTGTGTTGGTGCATGTCAGGGTATGGTGCAGCGAGTAAGTGTGCAGACGTTTTCAGACGTGCTAATGGTGACTGTGTGTTGAAAATGGCTCAAAGAACACATATTGATGACGTTATGAGGGGTAGAATACTAGGGCGACTGGAGGCTGGCCATACACAGTAGGTCATAGCACGGGCCCTCCGTGTGCCACAAAGTGTGATCTCAAGATTATGGAAACGATTCCAGCACACAGGAAACGTGTCCATGCGCTACAGTATGGGACGTCCACAGTGTACAACACCACAAGAAGACCGATATCTCACCATCAGTGCTCACAGATGGCCACAGAGTACTGCAGGTAGCCTTGCTCGAGACCTTACTTCAGCCACTGGAACAGTTGTCTCCAGAAACACAGTCTACATATGTCTGAACAGACACGGTTTGTTCGCCCGGAGACCTGCAAGGTGCATTCCACAGACCCCTGGTCACAGGAGAGCCCGTAAAGCCTGGTGTCAAGAGAACAGTACATGGTCATTGGAACAGTGGTCCCAGGTTATGTTCACGGACGAGTCCAGGTATAGTCTGACCAGTGATTCTCGCTGGGTTCTCATATGGCGTGAACCAGGAACCAGATACCAACCCTTTAATGTCCTTGAAAGGGACCTGTATGGGGGTCGTGGTTTGATGGTGTGGGGTGAGATTATGACTGGTGCACGTACACCCATGCTTGTCTTTGACAGAGGAACTGTAGCAGGTCAGGTGTATCGGGACGTCATTTTGCATCAGGAGTGCAGTGGGTACCACCTTCCCTCTGGTGGATGATAACGCACTGTCCCAACGAGCTGCCATCGTGGAGGATACCTTGAAACAGAAGATATCATGCGAATGGAGTGGCCTGTCTGTTCTCCAGACCTAAACCCCATCGAGCACGTCTGGGATGCTCTCGGTCGACGTATTGCTGCACATTTTCAAACCCCTACGACACTTCAGGAACTCTGACAGGCACTGGTGCAAGAATGGGAGGCTGTACCCCAGCAGCTGCTCGACCACCTGATCCAGAGTATGCCAACCGTTGTGCGGCCTGTGTATGTGTGCATGGTGATCATATCCCATATTGATGTGGTACAAGTGCAGGAAACAGTGGCGTTTTGTAGCAAATGTGTTTCTGGACGGATTTCTTAACTTGTCACCAATACCGTGGACTTACAGACCGGTGTCATGTGTGTTCCCTATGAGCCTATGCTATTAGCGCCAGTTTTGTGTAGTGTCACGTTGTGTGACACCACATTCTGCAGTTATCCTTAATTTATGAGCACGTGTGTTAAAAAACAAGACCAAAATCGTGAATGAAGTCCAGGGAGGGTCTGCACCAAAGCGACCATCCAACGAGAAGGTAAGAGATAGTCGAATTGTAGGTTTGCAGCACAGAAAAAGGAGGTAGTACTGCAAAGGCTGGGGCCCCGTTGTAGTTAAGCACATACTCACTGAAGAGCAGTGAGCCCCCTGGGGATCCCTACAGTGAGGGCTGAGTGTTTACTCTGTCATCCAGCTTGGAGGTGGAGGGACAATGGCTAGCACACACTGCTCCCGCCTCCACCTGCATCGCAGCCATGTGCCCCTGTCACTCACCAATCCACCACTGTCTGCCACATGTGCTGGCAGCTGCAGATCACTCTCGGAGACGCCTGTGTGCTGCTGCGCCTCTGTAACTCACCCACATGCCAGTGGTCGAGCACAATGTCAGTGTGTAAAAAATTAAAGTAGACAGATAACCTATTCCACTGATACTTACTGTGATACAAGAGTAGCAAGAGCATATTTTGTCGGACGAGTGTGATGTTACTTTGGTATTTTCTTAAGCATGATTGCAGGTTATGCATTGTGATGTTAGTCGCAGTAGCATTATATCACAATGCACTTGCTAGGACGTATTTTTTAGTGCCCTGTGGTGTTAAGTTTCACATTAAAACTGTATTCTTTTTAAAAAATGTAAATCAGTAAATAGCACTGGGCTGCACTATTGTGCTGGAAACTGAAGACGCTTAATGGAGGTGGTGTTGCTCGAGTGACATACAGATTAAAAATGTTGTTCTCAGGATGCTTAGGGTGCTCAGAAGCAGTGGGAGCGATGTTGGGGAAGTTCCTATAGGACCACAGAGGAGAAGATGCCAATTTTTTTGGTAATTAATTATCATAATTAAAATGAAAGTTATCACTTTACACTAAAAGCGTTTGGACACCAGAGTACACATGAACCTAAGTCCCCCACTCAACCACGATTTTGCGTATAAATTACACAAATCATAAGGGCAATAATTGCCCATTGATTATGTCTCAATATATATATATATATATATATATATATATATATATATATATATATATATATATATATATATAAGCACAAGTGAGCAGTTTGTTTACATAAGGGGAGCTAGGGCATCTAAACAGAACAATGGGACCTTTGTCTTTGAGCTGGCCTGCGGCCACTACTGATATGTATATAATTAAAGCTATAGGCAGACACCAGTAAAAGTTGCAGATGCGTAACATAAATGTGCAAAAAGAAACCATCTATGGAGAATACTCAGTATTGTAGAACACTCAGTATAATGTCGTTTATTGAAACTCAACTTCACTTCTCCAACAATCACTATATACACACAATAACAAATGACTTGTGGACGACCATTCATCAATAGCGTCAGTGAGATCCGTCGGAGCTGGTCCTAGCTCGGCGAGGAACTGGCTGTACTGCTACTGCACTGGCCTTATAAAGCCGGCGGAGGCCGGCGGAGTACTCTAACTTTCCCTTTATTGTGCGGTGACCTCTGCAGAAAAATGTTCGCATCAGTCTCTAGCAAGTTCTGTTTGTTTTGAAGAATTGTTTTCCTCTTGGTTGCGCCTGCAAGTGCTTGTATATGTTATATGATACACAGGGGTGTCTTGAGTGTAGTGTGTCTGACAGGGACCGTCTGTGGCAGACGTAACAATCTACAATATATCTCACATTTGGGTATTACTGTGTTGTACTAACTTCCACCAATAACATATTCTCCATTAAAAACTTTGTAGCAAGAGTATATTAACTGTTGCACTGCAGTACTTGTGAAACATTAAAAAAAACATATAACGAGTGAAAGGTACTTGCTGGCTGACAGGCTGTCTGGCTGGTTGCTAGATGGCGTCGCTGCCCTGACATGAACAATGCGTGATTACTGTAGTGCTGTAGAGTTAGGTACAGCCACGCAAGCGCACGGTGTGCACGTGCCTATGGTCTCCAAGAGAGCGCAAATACACTTCACAAACATTGGCGGAAGTTGCCGATTTGCTATACGTAAGCTCACAGCCGTCAGTTGACTCACTCGGTATCATGGGGCGCTCATTAATGGAGTGACAGACAATAGACGCGTGCCCTTGCCACACGGATAAGGAAACATAGCCTCTACAGTCTATACAGCTTCGGCACAACATAGCGGCACTAATGGACCTGACAAATTATCAAATGCATTTAGAATTAGAATTTCTTTTCAGCTGACGATTTTCCATGTTTTCTGTGGAGAAGATGTGTGCTGTATACCTGGGATTGACCAAGTGTTACTGTTGTGTTGGCAGAAGAGCCAACACAGTGTTGCGAATGGAGGCCGAAATACACGCGTTTTAGCTCAGGCAGGGTGGCGTGAGGAGGGAAGGACTATACTGACGTGAGATCTGGAACATGACAAGGAATTAGAATTCAGAAAGCGGACGTAATTAGTTTCATACTTAACTTTAATCCATTATGATGAACGTCGCTCTTGACGGTACATGATTCACAATATTATCTGCTCAGAAGACATAGTAACTGCATATGGTGCCTTGCTAGGTCGTAGCAAATGACGTAGCTGAAGGCTATGCTAAACTATTGTCTCTGCAAATGAGAGCGTATGTAGACAGTGAACCATCGCTAGCAAAGTCGGCTGTACAACTGGGGCGAGTGCTAGGAAGTCTCTCTAGACCTGCCGCGTGGCGGCGCTCGGTCTGCAATCACTGGTAGTGGCGACACGCGGGTCCGATGTATACTAACGGACCGCGGCCGACTTAAAGGCTACCACCTAGCAAGTGTGGTGTCTGGCGGTGACACCACAGTTACCACAGTATAACGAAAATTAAAGTGATAACCGAATATAGAATGTTGTCGGAGGTAATGTTTTCAATTGTGGAACTGTATATTTTCGTGAAGCCTTGATGATGAATTAAAGTTCGCTTTCAGTCAGCTGCTAAATCTCACTGACATTTAGACATATTCTGAACAGAAACAATTAAAAAGATTTACGTTGAGGAGTGCGGCAACAGAATATAACAGTCAGATTTGTTCATGATTAACAAAAAAATTTAACAAAACAACAATAAAGCTAAGGTATCTAGATAATTATGAGGATAAGCAGATCATTGAAACAAATTTATCCGCCAACAAATTATCTGTAAAATAAATAACGAACAACATATAATGCCGCTGTATTTTCGTTGATTACTTCCTTCAGTATTTGTTCCCTTGGATCAGTATAGTTTATTTGGTTAATAACTTGTTAATGGTTTGTCCAGAAAGGTGCCTTTGTGACTTGAGTTCCAGGCTACAAAATTCTCGTCGCTTGTTTCATCTATAACAATGAGAATAGTGTCAAGTTAAATTGCACCGTATTTTGAGGTATGTGTGCAACTGTAGATCCCTCTCCGCAGCTCGTGGTCGAGCGGAAGCGTTCTCACTTCCCGCGCCCGGGTTCGATTCGCGGCGGGGTCAGGGATTTTCTCTGCCTCGTGATGACTGGGTGTTGTGTGCTGTCCTTAGGTTAATTAGGCTTAAGTAGTTCTAAGTTCTAGGGGACTGATGACCATAGATGTTAAGTCTCATAGT
This sequence comes from Schistocerca gregaria, assembly GCF_023897955.1. Taxonomy (NCBI): domain Eukaryota; kingdom Metazoa; phylum Arthropoda; class Insecta; order Orthoptera; family Acrididae; genus Schistocerca; species Schistocerca gregaria. The sequence continues at coordinate 131,467,677 of NC_064931.1, read as the reverse complement.
GCTCAGAGCCATTTGAACCTTTTTTTTGTAGATCCCAGTATATATGTTTGTTCAGAGGTAGGAGGCAGTCAAGGGTACGCCACCATGCCTAGTTAAGCACTGCAGTGTTCAAACCATACTTCAAGTTCAGCACAGCTTCTCTTGATCTAGAGCATAACAAATGAAACACAAATAAGCGAATATCCTCAGCGGTTTGGGCTATAACGCACTAGGCAGCCGCAATGTTTAGCAGGCAATTTTCTCAGCCAGCTGACAAGTCGCGACTGATCAGCCGTGCGAAATGGACATGAAATATGTTACGCATTTTTTTTTCTCATAACAAACGTAATTTTTCTGTAATCATAAATTTTTTTCCGTCGTTTGACTTGACGGATTATAAGTTTACTTACATGGATGTTGAACATACAGAAAATATAGTGACTCATCTATTTTTATATTATCAATTTCGCATGAAAATCTCGTTAGTAAAAATTTACGAATAATGGAGAAAAGCCGCTTATCAAACAATGGAGTATAGTCCACGCAGAATACCATGGCCAGCAGATGCGCAGATGGCAGCGCACGCTTAGGAAGAGCGGTAGTGGTGCGGGCTGCAGGCAGACGCTGTAGCGGAAGTGCTGAGCGATGGAGGGGAACTGCCATTCTAAATTGAAGCCTTCATTTACATTTTTTGTAAATATTAAGCGGAGCATCTCTACACCCACACTTGCATGGTGACCATTCAAAAAGATCTGTCATATCTGCTACGGATAGTATCTAAAAAGAATTCCGCCGAAAATGCAAGGATTCACCTGTCTTGTTAACCATTTGTAACTTTCTGAAAAGTGTCCATTGTAATTATCCGCGCTGTTATGCCGTGGTCGGTTGATGAATTTTGTCTCAATTCCCAACATTTCGTCCCCTACTGCGGGAGACATCTTGAAGGGGGTCCGTAGGACGATAGAAGGTCCAACACACCCACTGGCTCGCTAGTGACTGCCGCTAAATTCCGTCTCCGCGAGCTCCCGCGCCGCGGTGTGACGTCACGTGTTTTGAAAACGTCAGTGCAATTGGCCGCTGTCCGTCGCCGTCGATCGCCGTTGCCATCACCCAGTAGTGGACGGGTGGTACACATCTTCTTTAACACCGGCATCCATATACCGTTTAATTTCACGCCCTCCTCCTTTCGATTGAAATGATTAGGGTGTTTGGCGATTTCGATTGCCTCCCTGTAGAGCCTTTCGTAATATCCGGTTGTGGCCGCTAGTACTTGCGTCTCCTCGAAACGAATATTGTGGTTCCCTGGCTGGAAAGCATGCTCCGCAACAGCTGATAGTTCCGTTTCTCCTCTTCTACAAGTGGATTGAACAGTTTTATGAGCAAACGGATGGCGTGGCTATGGGAAGCCCCCTAAGTCCCGTAACTGCAATCTTCTTTATGGAGAAATTCGAAGAACAGGCCTTAGGTACTGCCAGCAAAAAATCAAGTGTATGGTTCCGATACGTGGAAGACACGTTTGTGCTGTGGAGACATGGCAGGGAGGAACTACGCCGGTTCACGAACATCTGAATAGTATAAACTCGAGAATTCAGTTTACAATGGAGGAGGAGGTAGACGGCAAATTACATTTCCTCGATGTGCTTGTTTTTAGAAACGAAAATGGTAGTTTGGGCCACTCAGTATACCGCAAACCCACGTACACGGACCGTTATTTGCACCGGGATTCGAACCACCACCCACAACAGAAGCGGGGTGTTATCAAGACGTTAGTGGACAGAGCTAGAAATATTTGTGAACCTGAGTTGCTCGACGCTGAGATGGAACATCTCCACAATGCATTAATGAAGAACGGATATTCGTCCGCCGAAATAAAATGTGCGTTGGGGCAGCCACGCAGAAATCATAGTGACGTACAGGCTACTGCAAAATCTAAGGTTTTCCTGCCGTTTGTTAAAAATGCAACGGAAAGAATAGGGAGGATCTTGACGAAGCGGAATATTATCGTAATTTACAAGCCCACCAGGAAGGTATAGGAATACCTTAAGCCTGCCAAGGACGCCCGCAAACCATTGGAAAAGGCTGGAGTGTATAGGATCCCATGCAGCTGTGGGGATGTTTATGTGGGTACCACTAAAAGAATTGTTTCTAAAGGTTTGGCAGAGCACAAGAGCAATTGTAGAAGAGGAGAAACGGAACGATCAGCTGTTGCGGAGCATGCTTTTCAGCCAGGGAACCACAATATTTGTTTCGAGGAGACGCAAGTACTAGCGGCCACTAGCGAATATCACGAAAGGCTCTACAGGGAGGCAATCGAAATCGCCAAACACCCTAATCATTTCAATCGAAAGGAGGAGGGCGTGAAATTAAACGGTGTATGGATGACGGCATAACAGCCTGGATAATTATAATGTACGTGTTATTTCCGGCCGTGAAAGTCTACATTTTATTTTCAGAGAAGTGTTACGAGTGGCGAATTATGTGTAAAACCTACACATTTCTCTTGTTGCCATGTTAAAATATGCTTCTTTTGCGAAAACACAGCGCAGTTTACACAGTCTCACCTCACTAAAATGTTGTGCAGACGCAATTGCGAAAGAATTCTGAAACAGTGGTTTATTAAGTGAGGGATTGGCGAAAAGTAAGGTCAGTATCGTATTAAGAAGCACTTCCACGGTACAAAATAAATGTGTAATATCTGCACTTACGTTTTTCCAAAACCCACAACATTTCTCGTTTCATCAGCTATCGATGACCCTAAAAAATTACATTCTTGCATCGAAGAAGTCCGTAGTTAGCGAGATAATACGGTAGATAAATAAGTTTTACATAATAACCATTGCTCTTTGGGTGCTATCATTTCCCAAAATCTCATTTCGCTATCTCAAACCGTTTATGAAATATGAGGAATGTTGCTGATATTTCACTCTGACTTCATCGCTGGCTCGTCTCGATCGCAAATGAGTGTGCTACGTCAGATCAATTTTGTCGAGATGGGCGACAGATGGAGACCAGCACCCAAGTCGAAAGAAAAATTCAGTACGTTAGCTAAATTTCATACACTGAAACATATTATATAATATGCACCAAAGGCAAATTTATAGCGACCCCTATTTTTTATTGCAGACTTTTTCGAATTTCGTGCAGTGTCTTACGTCCATGTATATATCACAATAATTATGACCACTAACAAAATGATGGGCATATCATAGTGAAGCTGACATATAAAGCTACAAATAAAGCAAAAATGATTTTTTAAACTAACATTATCGCATACGCGTGTCTCCATGACATAATTACGCAATTCGTGGTCGTAGTGCTACAAAATGAGTTAACCAAGCCAAGCACTAAGTGGTTCCTAACGATTAACATCGCCATACTTTTAATCTAAAGTCTGCTGCTTGACGTCCAGAGCCATCCAGGATGTTTTAGGATTAACTCTGAGCAAGTCTGTCATAAGAATATGCAACAGTTTTTCGACCCGACGTCCGTCTATGCAATTAGATAGACTTTTGATTTTAAAAACTTCGGAAGACACACTGGGTTCGAGTATATACGAAGATTGCCCCGAAAGTAATGCACCGCGTTTTTTTTCTCAGCTGAAAACATTGCTACGGATGCGAAACGCCGGCCAGGGTGGCCGAGCGGTTCTAGGCTCTACAGTCTGAGACCGCGCGACCGCTACGATCGCAGGTTCAAATCCTGCCTCGGGCATGGATGTGTTCAAAACGGTTGAAATGGCTCTGGGTACTATGGGACTTACCATCTGTGGTCATCAGTCCCCTAGAACTTAAAACTACTTAAACCTAACTAACCTAAGGACATCACACACATCCATGCCCGAGTCAGGATTCGAAACTGCCACCTTAGCGGTCACGCGGTTCCAGACTGAAGCGCCTAGAACCACACGACCACACCGGCCGGCCATGGATGTGTGTGATGTCCTTAGGTTAGTTAGGTTTAAGTAGTTCTAAGTTCTAGGAGACTGATGTCCTCAGATGTTAAGTCCCATAGTGCTAAGAGCAATTTTTTTTGGTGCGAAACGTTACGTACGTATTATTTGAAGTCTCCTGGGTGAGCACGCCAAGTTTCCGTCACTTCCGACATAGCGTAGCTCCAGGACAGTTTCAAAATGGCGTCTGTAGTTACAAGCAACGTGCCGTCATTGAACTTCTCACTACAGAGAAAGAAACTCTGAGGAATATTCACAAACGCTTGTGCAGAGTCTATGGAGCATCCGCATGGCACGGAGGATGAGGTCATCAGAAGGCGGTTCGTTGGAGCTCCACGATTTGCAGCGGTCGGGGAGACCATCCACGGCTGTCATACCTGACATGTTGCAGCGAGCTGATGTTGTCATTCGCGAAGACAGACGCATTACGACTCGGCAGATGGCGCTGCATCTGTGAATCAGCAAAGGAAATGTTGTTGTTGTGGTCTTCAGTCCTGAGACTGGTTTGATGCAGCTCTCCATGCTACTCTATCCTGTGCAAGCTTCTTCATCTCCCAGTACCTACTGCAACCTACATCCTTCTGAATCTGCCTGGTGTATTCATCTCTTGGTCTCCCTCTACGATTTTTACCCTCCACGCTGCCCTCCAATACTAAATTGGTGATCCCTTGATGCCTCAGAACATGTCCTACTAACCGGTCCCTTCTTCTCGTCAAATTGTGCCACAAACTTCTCTTCTCCCCAATCCTATTCAATACCTCCTCATTAGTTATGTGATCTACCCATCTAATCTTCAGCATTCTTCTGTAGCACCACATTTCGAAAGCTTCTATTCTCTTCTTGTCCAAACTATTTATCGTCCATGTTTCACTTCCATACATGGCTACACTCCATACAAATACTTTCAGAAATGACTTCCTGGCACTTAAATCTATACTCGATGTTAACAAATTTCACTTCTTCAGAAACACTTTCCTTGCCATTGCCAGTCTACATTTTACATCCTCTCTACTTCGACCATCATCAGTTATTTTGCTCCTCAAATAGCAAAACTCCTTTACTGCTGTAAGTGTCTCATTTCCTAATCTAATTCCCTCCGCATCACCCGACTTAATTCGACTATATTCCATTATCCTCGTTTTGCTTTTGTTGATGTTCATCTTATATCCTCCTTTTAAGACGCTATCCATTCCATTCAACTGCTCTTCCAAGTCCTTTGCTGTCTCCGACAAAGTTTTTATTTCTTCTCCATGGATTTTAATACCTACTCCGAATTTTTCTTTTGTTTTCTTTACTGCTTGCTCAATATACAGACTGAATAACATCGGGGAGAGGTTACAGCCCTGTCTTACTCCTTTCCCAACAACTGCTTCTCTTTCATGTCCCTCGACTCTTATAACTGCCATCTAGTTTCTGTACAAATTGTAAATAGCCTTTCGCTCCCTGTATTTTACCCCTGCCACCTTCCGAATTTGAAAGAGAGTATTCCAGTCAACATTGTCAAAAGCTTCCTCTAAGTCTACAAATGCTAGAAACGTAGGTTTGCCTTGCCTTAATCTTTCTTCTAAGATAAGTCGTAAGGTCAGTATTGCCTCACGTGTTCCAGTATTTGTACGGAATCCAAACTGATCTTCCCCGAGGTCGGCTTCTATTAGTTTTTCCATTCGTATGTAAAGAATTCGTGTTAGTATTTTGCAGCTATGGCTTATTAAACTGATTGTCCGCTAATTTTCACATCTGGCAACACCTGCTTTCTTTTGGATTGGAATTATTATATTCTTCTTGAAGTCTGAGGGTATTTCGCCTGTTTCATACATCTTGCTCACCAGATGGTAGAGTTTTGTAAGGACTGGCTCTGGGGGCCTTGTTTTGACTCAGGTCTTTCAGTGCTCTGTCAAACTCTTCACGCAGTATCGTATCTCCCATCTCATCTTCTTCTACATCCTTTTCCATTTCCATAATATTGTACTCAAGTACATCGCCCTTGTATAGACCCTCTATATACTTCTTCCACCTTTCTGCTTTCCCTTCTTTGCTTAGAACTGGGTTTCCATCTGAGCGCTTGATGTTCATACAAGTGGTTTTCTTATACCCAAAGATCTCTTTAATTTTCCTGTAGGCAGTATCTACCTTACCCTTAGTGAGATAAGCCTCTACATCCTTGCATTTGTCCTCTAACCATCGCTGCTTAGCCATTTTGCACTTCCTGTCGATCTCATTTTTGAGACGTTTGTATTCCTTTTTGCCTGCTTCATTTACTGCATTTTTATATTTTCTCCTTTCATCAATTAAATTCAATATTTCTTCTGTTACCCAAGGATTTCTACGAGCCCTCCTCTTTTTACCTACTTGATCCTCTGCTGCCTTCACTACTTCATCCCTCAAAGCTACCCATTCTTCTTCTAATGTATTTCTTTCCCCCATTTCTGTCAATTGTTCCCTTATGCTCTCCCTGAAACTCTGTACAACCTCTGGTTCTTTCAGTTTATCCAGGTCCCATCTCCTTAAATTCCCACCTTTTTGCAGTTTTTTCAGTTTTAATCTACAGTTCATAACCAATAGATTGTGATCAGAGTCTACATCTACCCCTGGAAATTTTTTACAATTTAAAAGTTGGTTCCTAAATCTCTGTCTTACCATTATATAATCTATCTGATACCTTTTAGTATCTCCAGGATTCTTCCATGTATACAACCTTCTTTCATGATTCTTAAACCAAGTGTTAGCTATGATTAAGTTGTGCTCTGTGCAAAATTCTATTAGGCGGCTTCGTCTTTCATTTCTATATCCCAATCCATATTCACCTACTACGTTTCCTTCTCTCCCTTTTCCTACTACCGAATTCCAATCACCCATGACTATTAAATTTTCGTCACCCTTCACTATCTGAATAATTTCTTTTATCTCATCATATATTTATTCAATTTCTTCGTCAACTGCAGAGCTAGTTGGCATATAAACTTGTACTACTGTAGTAGGTGTGGGCTTCGTATCTATCTTGGCCACAATAATGCTTTCACTATGCTGTTTGTAGTAGCTTACCCGCATTGCTATTTTCCTGTTCATTATTAAACCTACTCCTGCAGTACCCCTATTTGATTTTGTGTTTATAACCCTGTAGTCACCTGACCAGAAGTCTTGTTCCTCCTGCCACCGAACTTCAGTAATTCCCACTATATCTAACTTTAACCTATCCATTTCCCTTTTTAAATTTTCTAACCTACCTGCCCGATTAAGTGATCTGACATTCCACGCTCCGATCCGTAGAACGCCAGTTTCCTTTCTCCTGATAACGACATCCTCTTGAGTAGTCCCCGCCCGGAGATCCGAATGGGGGACTATTTTACCTCCGGAATATTTTACCCAAGAGGACGTCATCATCATTTAATCATACAGTAAAGCTGCATGCCATCGGGAAAAATTACGGCCGTAGTTTCCCCTTGCTTTCAGCCGTTCGCAGTAGCAGCATAGCAAGGCCGTTTAGGTTATTGTTACAAGGCCAGATCAGTCAATCATCCAGACTGTTGCCCTTGCAACTACTGAAAAGGCTGCTGCCCCTTTTCAGGAACCACACATTTGTCTGGCCTCTCAACAGATACCCCTCCGTTGAGGTTGCACCTACGGTACGGCTATCTGCATCGCTGAGGCACGCAAGCCTCCCCACCAACGGCAAGGTCCATGGTTCATGGGGTGAGGGGGCAAAGGAAATGTGGATGCAATTATCCAAACTCTTGGATATTCTAAAGTTTGTGCAAGATGCGTCCCGTGGTGTCTATCGATGGATCACAAACCACACAGAAAAAACATTTGTCTTGATCTGTTGCAATGTTTTGAGGCTGAGGCGGAGGTCTTCTTGTTCCGGATTTTGACAGGTGGTGGATCCTGGGTTCACCATTTTGAGCCCGAAAGAAATCGATAGACGGTGGAATGGCGTCATTTCCACTCCCCACAGAAGAAAAAATTCAGAGCACCTGCTTCCGCCGGTAAGGTCATGATCACCGTGTTCTGGGATTGTGAAAGTGTGATTCTCATTGATTCGATGCCAAGAGGCGGTACCATTAATGCAGAAGCATATGTCAACACATTAACAAAACTTAAGACGCGTTTCCGGCGACTTTGGCGCCACAGCAGCCCAGGAGTTGTTTTGCTGCAACACGATAATGCTCGGCCCCACACAAGTCTGAGGACTGCTGAACACATCGCAAAACAGGGTTGATCATTATTACTCCATCCACCCTACAGCCCTGACCTAACCCCCTTGGACTTCCACTAGTTTGGGCCATTAAAGGGTGCTATTCGTGGAAGACATTTTGAGGACGATGAGGAGGTGTTTTACACACCAGGACAGGGATTGGTACTGATAGGGCACACACGCCCTTGTTTCGCACTGGACGAAGGCCAGAGAACAGGACGGAGATTAGGTGGAAAAATAGTGTATGTAGATGAAACACCATTCTTTAGTGTGTGTAATTCTCATTACTTCAATACAGAATTGTTGAAGAAAAAATTCAGTGCATTATTTTCTGGGCAACCCTCGTAAATAGAGTTCATAATAAAATGGTTCAATGGCTCTGAGCACTATGGGATTTGACTTCTGAGGTCATCAGTCCCCTAGAACTTAGAACTACTTAAACCTAACTAACCTAAGGACATCACACACACCCATGCCCGAGGCAGAATTTGGAACCTGCGACCATAGCGGTCGTGCGATTCCAGACTGTAGAGCCTAGAACCGCTCGGCCCTCCCGGCCGGCAGAGTTCATAATACTGCAGCACACTTCAACTTGTGTATCGTGAGAATGTCAGGAGGCGATTGGAAGACGCTCTTCGTCTTTCTGTGCCAACTGCAGTTACTGTAGCAGTCTTACCCATGATTTAAAAACAAGTAGCTCACCTCTGTTGCTATCCATGACACTATGCAACAGTGAGTCTGCAACTGTGTGAAAATAACGCGAGCTTTATCTAATAGAGTGCGTTAATTCCGATTTTGCATTCAGAAATGTTCTAGGAGTCGATTTAAAGTTATAGCTGAAAGTAATATGATATTAAAAGCCTGTACATGGGTTAATATGTAGCTGCATCAACAAGCTGTGTTTGATGTACGATTTGTGTGTGTGTGTGTGTCTGTGTGTGTGTGTGTGTGTGTGTGTGTGTGTGTGTGTGTGTATGTGTGTGTGTGTGTGTGTGTTCCCAAGGTTATCTTTTTTTTGTGTCTATGGGAAATTAGTGTGCAGTAATAAAAACAAACAGGCTGACTTGGACAAGTACTAACTCGTCCACCATAAGTTCTAACCTGTCTACGAGCTACAGCATGGAGACAGATTTCAACACGTTTTATAAAATTAATTCATCTGCATTTTCTCTTGTTCGTCCATCAGTCTGATTCAGAGGTGACTCGAGAATAATTCTTGCTAGTGTGGTTCTATGTTTTATTAATCAAAGGCGCAGTAATGTCGTATAAGACGATTCAGTAATTCTGTATATAGTGATTCAGTAAACGAAAGATGAATACGAGCAGTTGTGTGAATTGTCCGGACTGCTTTTGCTGCATTTGTGGCAAGTATACGACGTCCGACCAGCGCAAGGTAATGACGAGAACGCTATGTACAGCTTACAAACATTGCTTCCGATGTGAAATCGGAGATCAGACAAAATCTTGGGCTCCTCATCTCTTTTGCACCGTCTGTTACTCTGGCCTAACCCAGTGGTTAAATGGTAAGAAAAATCGAATGCCTTTTGTTGTTCCCACGATTTGACCAGAGCAGAACGATCGCCACTCTGATTGGTATTTCTGTTTGACCAACACATACGGGTACAGCAAGAAAAACAAGTTAAAAATCGTGTATCCGAATTGTCAGTCTGCTCTGAAGCCTGTGGCGCATGGTGCAGATTACCCTGTACCAATTCCTCCTTCATTCCATGCAATGAACAACGAAGAAAGAGATACTGAAGGTAATGACAGTGACACAGGAGCTATGGAATACACGAATGATCCCGAAAATGACAAGCTGAACTGGTTCGCGATTTGTCCCTGTCGAAAGGAAAGTCTGAACTGTTGGCTTCCAGACTGAAAGAGCCGAACTTGTTCGAGAGAGGTGCAACAGTTACGAATTGTCGAGATCGCCACGTGAAATTCGCAGCATTCTGTGCTGCTGAATGCGGTGTTTCCTTCTGTCATGACCTCATAAAGGAACTATATAACTAATACGTAGCAGAAGAGTAGAGACTTCTTATTGTGGGTGGCCACGATCTGCCCTCTAAGGGACATTAGCCGACGGACTGAAAGCTGTCTACAATCTGTCTGAGGGAGGTGTACTCACGCGGCCTTCTAGCCACCTAGATATCATCGACCTTTGTCCTGGTTGAGCCCTGAAGGTAGGGGTGACCAGGCGATGGCTACTCAACAACGGACGTCTGGTGTCCGCTACTACACCCAACCACACGACATTGGGACCATGCGGGCGTGCATAGCTGGCAAGATTCCGGAGGACCTGACCAGGCTGCACTCGTTCTTCACCGCTGGCAGCACTCTTGGCTTCGCCTAGTGGTGGGTTGCTTGGCAATGAGGTAGCTGTTTCCCACGACCCAGAATAACAGGTGTCACTGACGGATTGGGGTGTCAGTGCATTCTGCAATCGGCTTCATTTGCAAGCACACAGTACACCATGAAGGCAGTTGGAGTGCTGTATAAGACTGCTTGAATAAACACCTATCAATTATACTACTGTTCACATCTGTACCCTGGCGTAAATCTGCCCTCTCCCTCTTCCTTATGCCCAGCAGTTTGGAATAGGCTGAGTCGCTACAGATGGTGTCAGCAAATGGTCATTACACCTCCCAACGCATGTTGTGTCGGGAGGTGTTCGTCCGACTGCTATGGTTTGATATGAGAAGTGATTGTTGGGTAATTCTTGACACCCAGACACTGAGATTTGATGTTGAGCATTAAGACTTGGTACTTTAGTAAATTACGTACGATCAGTGGTACTTGGCATACCTTCACTTCCGAATTATCGTCTCAACACAATGGGGTGCAGTCAGTCTCACTTTGTTTATGTTTAATTCAGTATTTGTACACAGTTATTAGACCCAATCTGTGGAATACTGGATAGAGTATGTTTAAGGCTACTTTTGCAAAGCCACCCAAACCCGTGGGCTTATCATTGTTTAAGGGCAATAGTTAACCCAATATTCTATTACCAGTAGGGTGTCAGTGTTTCTGACTTCCCGGGCGGAATTGCTGTTCACTATGGCTGCAGCAGCCACATGTTTTACATGTAGACATGTAGATCATTTATCTCGCAACTGTTCAGTGTGTAGATGGCTGGATGACAATCCTAATTTCGTCGTTCTTGTAAAATGTGGTTGATATTCAAAAATGTGTGTGAAATCTTATGGGACTTAACTGCTAAGGTCATCAGTCCCTAAGCTTACGCACTATTTAACCTAAATTATCCTTAGGACAAATACACACACCCATGCCCGAAGGAGGTCTCGAACCTCCGCTGGGACCAGCCGTACAGTCCATGACTGCAGCGCCTGAGACCGCTCGGGTAATCCCGCGTGGCTGTGGTTGATGCATAAGGTCAATGCGAAAAGTATTCCTGGCGTATAATATTCTCGTCATATTCGACTCCGGGCAACGACGTCACTGGGCGATTGGTTCAAATGGTTCTGAGCACTATGGGACTTAACATCTGAGGTCATCAGTCCCCTAGAACTTAGAACTAATTAAACCTAACTAACCTAAGGACATCACACACACCCATGCCCGAGGCAGGATTCGAACTTGCGGCAGTAGCGGTCGCGCGGTTCCAGACTGAAGCGCCTAGAACCGCTCGGCCACTCCGGCCGACTCAGTGGGCAAATTCAGGGCCACTGATTTAAAATACTCGTAGTTTGCACGTGTTATCACATTGCTGTTCTGTTGTGAAATGCCGTTTTATACGTTATTCCTATCCTGTCTTAGTTGACAATACGGGGCTGCTGCGATTCCATGACTGGTTGAAGCTCGTTGCCACCGCTTCTGAGTCTCTGCCTGTTCATTGTCGTTGCTGGTTCCACTATGGATATAGTCGTGCAATGATTTACTCCCAGCGAAAATCGAGAAGTTGATTATCCTGGTCCACAACCCGCATTTCCAGATAGTCCAAAGCCTGAACCGTTACTGGGAGCGGCAGGCCGTTGTGGCCGAGCAGTTCTAGGTGCTTCAGTCCGGAATCGCGCTGCTGCTACGGTCGCAGGTTCGAATCCTGCCTCGGGCATGGATGTGTGTGACGTCCTCAGGTTAGTTAGGTTTAAGTAGTTCTAAGTCTAAGGGACTGATGACCTCAGATGTTAAGTCCCATAGTGCTCAGAACCATTTGAACCATTTTTGTTACTGGGAGGTAAATAGCGTTGGTTGGTGTCTCAACTATCTTATACCCTGTTCCCACTAATGGAAAAGCCGCGCAGGATTAGCCGAGCGGTCTCAGGCGCTGCAGTCATGGACTGTGCGGCTGGTCCCGGCGGAGGTTCGAGTCCTCCCTCGGGCATGGGTGTGTGTATTTGTCCTTAGGATAATTTATGTTAAGTAGTGTGTAAGCTTAGGGACTGATTATCTTAGCAGTTAAGTCCCATAAGATTTCACACACGTTTGAACATTTTTTCAACTCATGGAAAGAATCCGTAAATTTTATGAATCAATCTATTGTTGAGATATGAATTTGTCGCGATGTTACACTCGACACGTATTGTACTGATGGGGAGTATATCCACCGACTGGTCGGATCTGTAGAATTTTCTTCAAAACCTGTCCTTTTGTGAAACACAGCAGCGCTCCTACCGATCCTCTCTGGTTTCAGTCAATCGTCGCACTATTTGTCCTTATTTCAGATTTAAGTGTATTGATGTCTGCACGTAGCGCAATCCCTTTTCCAGGCCGTTTTAAAACTTCGTTTGAATCGTCAATATCGTACGCACCAGGTTCTATTTCCACAATTTTAATTTCCAGATGAAGTTTATTATTAGCGTCTGTGACATTCGGGATGCTGTTGTAAATCTCCTGCCCAATCGGCGCAATACTCCACTCCTCGTTGCTTAGATCATTCGGTTGGAAGGAATTCGCGCGTAATAGAGACAATCGTTCTTTTAAAGACGGAGCGTACGACATTGCATCTGAACCTCGACTGATCGGTGGATGCTTAATGCATCTCCTTATATACTGTATATGCTTCTTTGTAAACGTTACGAGTAGCATGATGCACAGATGTCCGTATAAATAGGGATTAAAGTCTTGGTAGCGATAAAAATTGTTGAAATGATTCAAATGGGACTTAACATCTGAGGTCATCAGTCCCCTAGACTCAGAACTACTTAAACCTAACTAACCTAAGAACATCACACACATCCATGCCAGAGGCAAGAATCGAACCTGCGACCGTAGGAGCAGCGCGGTTCCAGAGTGAAGCGCCTAGAACCGCACCGGCCACAGCGGTCGGCTCAGTAGTCATTAGACATCGTGAGAGAGCTGAATGGGGCGCTGCGCGGAACTCACGGGCTTCGAACGTGGTCAGGTGGTTGGGTGTCACTTGTTTCATACGTCTTTACGCGAGTTTTCCTTGACTCTTAAACATCCCCAGGTCTACTGTTTCCGATGTGATAGTGAAGTGGAAACGTGAAGGGACACTACATCACAAAAGCGTACAGGCCGACCTCGTCTGTTGACTGACAGAGACCGTCGACAATTGAAGAGGGTCGTAATGTGTAATAGGCAGACATCTATTCCAAACCATCACACAGAAATTTCAAACTGCGTCAGAATCCACTGCAAGTACTATGACAGGTAGGTGGAAGGTGATTTTTTGGTCGAGTGGCTGCTCATAAGCCACACGTCACGCTGGTAAGTGCCAAAGGACGCCTCGCTTGGTGTAACGAGCGTAAACATTGGAAAAACGTTGTGTGGAGTGACGAATCACGGTACACAATGTGGCGATCCAATGGTAGGTTATGGGTATGGCGAATGCATGGTGAACGTCATCTGCCAGCGCGGTTCCAGACTGAAGCGCCTAGAACCGTTCGGCCACAATGCCCGGCCGAAAACTGTAGAACACATCTCGGTGAAGTGTCGTTGTAACTCTTCTGGCGGCTGCAAGTCTCCAAATGAGTCCAAATAGTTGACATTATTTGTATTTTTCTTGACATGCGCCACCCAGTGAGTTCCTGGTCCCTCAGCAACATATAAATTTACAGTTCCACGGTCTCCAGGTTTCCACATAGTCTTCGGTAATGTATCCCGCATACACATCACAGTATCTTGGAATGCTGAATTTTTTCCTGACAAATTTGAGCAGATATGTATTTTTAAGCGGTCTGTCCGGTAGAATAGCTAATTAGCTTTTTTTTATTTATGAAGAGAGCAAACTCTTTCTTGTATGTTTTTAGTTATAGTCCGATGGCTGTTGCTTCCATCATGCGGTTATGTCTTGTTGCTTTCTCTAGCTGTTCCTGGGAGTTCTGTGTGTTCTTTATTGTTCTGGCAAGAGCCGCAGCACCACCAACAAGTGAACCCATCGCTGAGAGACCTGCGGGGGCAGGAATGAGCAAGGGGGTAATTCCCCTTATGTCTTGGGTATCGGCAGGACCCTAGGTGCTTTAACCGGTCCTTTATGCTTCAGGACACTTTTAGCTGCATACATCGCTGTCAGGATGCACCTTTTTAAACACCAGTGTTTCTTCAGTGCAAGAATTGCAGCATTCATTACTTGCTTGAATTCATCACCCCTAAGCCCAACTTAATTTTACACACGCATTGTTTTATCAGCAATGCGCTATCCTATACCAGTATCTGTTCTTCTCCATTTGCCTTGGACTTATCAGCCAAAATTAGATTTGTGGCGTGACGTCCTGGGTGATCTGTATGTTTTGCGTATGCAGTGTTGTGTTCCAAAGACGCCTCGTCAAGCAGGTTAATCCCCTTATCACCACGAGCCAAACGTTTATGAAGCCTTTGTACCATGTCCACAATAATTATACCCCAAAAAGTGTAATTCCACTGGCAGTTTGTCTAGAATTCCACCGCCTCCTATAATGCGTGCTGTGTTGGATGTGCTCTGTGCACCCCATTATACAACAAATAAACAACGTCAATCCAGCTACTCTGGTCGTGGGAAAAGCAAGCCATTTAACTAGTGCTCTATTCCCTCGACGTCTCACGCCACGCTCTATGAGAAACACGTGTGGTCCTGAACTCATCTTTACTTCCTCAGTGTAAAAGCATCCTGAAATTTCAGTGCCATTGCTATCCTGTAATATGTAAGTTCTGGAATTAGTTATCTGCACCTTGGAAACTGAATATCTCACTCGACCAGGTTGGGAGGCATGACTTCTCAACTGTTGTGTTGTGTTCTGAGATACGTATCAAATTACCTATATTGAATTTCTGTTTACGTCGATCAAGAATTTTAATACGATAGTACAGTGTGACTGAATACCACAACAACAACAGTACACCGTACCCATGAGTCCATTTTATAATTTCATTTTCATTGTTTTATGTTTGGTTCGACTGCATAGAGCAGTTACTTCTGGCAGGGTATCTATCGATTTGTACGAGCCACGAAGATTCAAACGCATCCACGTCTGACCTTTTATTGTTCTTTTCAGACGTTCCACGGTACTCGCCTTCAGGTGGGTGAATGCTGAGTAGTGATATATTCCATATGGCTGCACCACGGTCTTGAAATACCTATAGAAAAACCGTAAGCGGTTTAGAAGCTGTCTGGACATCGATTCATCCCTGCCTGCAACAAATGCTCAAACACATCCGCGACATTTCTCCACTCTTTTGTTTTTACAGCTAATGCCCAGACAGATTTGGAGTATGTATCAATAGCCATTAAAACATACACTACTGGCCATTAAAATTGCTACACCACGAAGATGACGTGCTACAGACGCGAAATTTAACCGGCAGGAAGAAGATGCTGTGATATGCAAATGATAAGCGTTTCAGAGCATTCACACAAGGCTGGCGCCGGTGACGACATCTACAACGTGCTGATATGAGGAAAGTTTCCAACCGATTTCTCATACACAAACACCAGTTGACCGGTGTTGCCTGGTGAAACGTTGCTGCGATGCCTCGTGTAAGGAGGAGAAAAGCGTACCATCACGTTTCCGACTTTGATAAAGGTCGGATTGTAGCCTATCGCGATTGCGGTTTATCATATCGCGACATTGCTGCACGCGTTGGTCGAGATCCAATGACTGTTAGCAGAATATGGGATCGGTGGGTTCAGGAGGGTAAGACGGAACGCCGTGCTGGATTCCAACGGCCTCGTATCACTAACATTCGAGATGACAGCCATCTTATCCGCATGGCTGTAACGGATCGTGCAGCCACGTCTCGATCCCTGAGTCAACAGATGGGTACGTTTGCAAGAAAACAACAATCTGCACGAACGGTTCGACGACGTTTGCAGCAGCATGAACTATCAGCTCGGAGACCATGGCTGCTGTTACCCTGGACGCTGCATAACAGACAGTAGCGCCAGCGATGGTGTACTCAACGACGAACCTGGGTGCACGAACGGCAAAACGTCATTTTTTAGGATGAATCCAGGTTCTGTTTACAGAACAATGGCCGGCCGGAGTGGCCGTGCAGTTCTAGGCACTACAGTCTGGAACCATGAGACCGCTACGGTCGCAGGTTCGAATCCTGCCAAGGGCATGGATGTGTGTGGTGTCCTTAGGTTAGTTAGGTTTAAGTAGTTCTAAGTTCTAGGGGACTGATGACCTCTGAAGTTGAGTCGCGAAGTGCTCAGAACCATTTGAACAGATCCATGATGGTCGCATCCGTGTTTGGCGATAGCGTGGTGAATGCACATTGGAAGCGTGTATTCGTCATCGCCATGCTGGCATATCACCCAGTGTAATGGTATGGTGTGCCATTGGTTACACGTCTCGGTCACCTGTTGTTCGCACTGACGGGACATTGAACAGTGGACGTTACATTTCAGATGTGTTACAACCCGTGGCTCTACCCTTCTTTCGATCCCTCCGAAACCCTACATTTAAGTAGGATAATGCACGACCGTAAGTTGCAGGTCCTGTACGGGACTTTCTGGATACAGAAAATGTTCGACTGCTGCCCTGGCCAGCACATTCTCCAGATCTCTGACCAATTGAAAACGTCTGGTCAATGGTGGCCGAGCAACTGGCTCGTCACAACACGCCAGTCACTACTCTTGATGAACTGTGGTATCGTGTTGAAGCTGCATGGGCAGCTGTGTCGGTACACGGCATCCAAGCTCTGTTTGACTCAATGCCCAGGCGTATCAAGGCCGTTGTTACGGCCAGAGGTGGTTGTTCTGGGTACTGATTTCTCAGGATATATGCACCCAAATTGGGTGAAAATGTAATCACATGTCAGTTTTAGTATAATATATTTGTCCAATGAATACCCGTTTATCATCTGCATTTCTTCTTGGTGTAGCGATTTTAATGGCACTCTCATAACGAGAGACCTTTCTCTAACCTGTGTGCTACAGTAAAATTCCAACATGGTTTCAGTCAGTTCCTACGCATCCTGCAACTGCCCCCATTTCTGCAGCTTTGCACATGTGATCGTTCCAATTGAAGTCGGAACTGAGCAGAAGTCGGAGAAAGCCATATCCAGCACCTTCTGCAACCCATGCAGAAACAGAATGACCTGATTTAGTGCAACAGGACCGTGTTTTGACCATTCGGTGGAAATTCACGCATTGTGGTGCATCTCCAAACTAGATACAGATACTACAATCCGAAGCAGATCCACGTCCATTCACATCTATTTTCCCAACATGCTATCATCGTTCTTTTGTACCACCAAACAGAGAAAAATTACGAACTATAGTAGCTCCACTAACTTCATCCGATATAGAACTCACCTAGGCGCCATTGCTGGCGCGATGAGGCATAGCTGCGATTTGGGTCCGGCACAGAGAGAGAGTTGTTGCGATGCTTCCCAGAATAGCATTCCTAATTGGACACCCCATCCGTCATTGAATTTATCTGTCAAACCACTGCTGCTGCCGATGCGGGACGATCCTATTAAATATACGTTTTTGATCCATTACAGAGGCCAGGTTTGATCACCCATACTGTAGGAGGATGGCCGTATCCCACAGACTATACTGTAAGTTGCAACAGATACTCCCTGTGACCCTGTGTCCATGTTTGGAACACTGTTTTCTAACATGCAATGTAAACTGCCATACATTATCTTTTTCTGCCACGACCTCGAGGTCTGTGTCAGGTCCTAAACTGACGTTACGATGCTATGATCCACGGCCTCTCCCAGAAAAATGGACATCACACAATGTAAATCATATTGGTACTGTAGCTACCATAACACGCCACAAACACTGGATGATTTTAAATAAAACAGAGTTACAACATAAGCAAATTGGAGGAGTTTTGTGGCGTTGTGGATGGTTTCCAAACTACAGTCCGAAAGTGATTCACGAGCTCTGCATTTAAACTCAACTGTCATAGTCATGGAATAGCTGATGACTCTACGTTCCGTTATGACTGATTCATCATATTGCAGTCATGTACGCGATCACTGTTTCGGTGCTATCCACCCCAGAAGGTGTTGTCCACCCACCAAAAATCTTTTCCAACTCAAACAAGCGATGTCAGTCAATCATTATGCGGTAACCAACAGTGTGCCAGTGGAGAGATGGGATAGAAAAGACACCATCAATGTACTCTAAATAATAAGCATCACAGTTGATAGTGTGAACAATTTTAGCAATTTTACAGTAATTTCAATACTGACCAATGATGTGACAGCATGTTTCCCAATTTCAGTATCATAGCAAACCACCCCTTCTTCTCTTTGCGAGTATCATTGCGAACGTGGATAGATAACTGTGCAGTACATCCATTCATTGTTAATACTAGAACACATACACCATCAACGTATATCAGACAGTGCTTTGCATATTTCTAACACCGCGAGCACAGTGCTTAATTTACGATCTATCTCTCTGCGTATGGGAGTCACAGAGCATTCTCGCTGCTTTAGGGTAAAATTAGAGAGTGAAAGACCCTCCTCACACTGTCATTGACCAAATTGCCCTGCAGCACCGTTACCGATTTAATCTGCAACCGACCAGAAGTAGGTCGCTAAACTCCACGTCTCCTGAATGAATGGGGCTTGCCGAGTCCTCACCCATCAAAGTTCACAAGATTTCTCGAGATGCGCCCATGTGGAGGAGGTTAGCACTCCTTATCGATGTATTGTAGCAGATTTCAAAGTGGCGTGATGTAATAGCAGACAGTTAAGAATGATTTTTATGCACGATGGAGCTCCAGACGGATGGAGTTCGACGCATTTTTACGTAAATCAACCAAGCTCTCAACTCTAAAGTATTTTTCTAGAGTCTAGGATCAGTACCTGGAAGGTAATGGTAGGAGAGAACATAAACACGCGCACTCCTAAGGATTCAACGTTAGGCACTTAAAACGGGCTATAATGTTAGATCGCTTGCGTTTCCGACCTATCAGTTGTATGAATGTGGCGCTGTTAATATTACAATGTAAGAAATATAATTTCAAGCGGATGACACACACCCTTCTTCCCGGTTTCTCTACGATAAACTATGTTTAACTTTAAATGCGAACATTTTTAGGTTAGGCTTTACCGTGACTGTTATTGACATTAAATGAATGAAACAATAAGTTTACTGTTACCAGTCACTGTTTATTTGTTTCCACGACGCATTTCGAAGGTTTAAACCTCCATCATCAGGTGGGTATACATCAGTTAATATGGCATTTGTGTGTTTGTGTTGTGTTACGATTTCTTTGGAGGAAGTTGTGGCACTGTCTAGTGGAGAAAACAAAACAGTATTTCAGAACTTGGTCTGTTTTGACAAAAATTGAACTTGTATCTAGCAGTAAACATAAATTAAGTAAGATAAAGTACCTCCAGTGGTCACAGGATCCTTTCACAGTCGTAACACATCACATGAACACTATCATATTGTATAAACTAATATGGCGTCGTAATCTATTAGGTGCATGGATCGTACAGCAAAAGAGAAAACGTTCTCACAAAGTCCAGAGAATATACGTCCTAATAACATTATTACAGAAAACTTTTTTGAAGGATTTGGAGGTGTTGAATACATTTGTTGGAGTAAATACTTCAGGCAGTATGTAAATACGATTTTGACAGCTTAAAATAGCATAAAGTTCATACTCATTTATACAATCAGGTGAGGTGTTAGAAACTTTAAGTACAATAATCATATTGGCTACAGTGATAAAATAAAATAAAATAATACACAATTGACAATTCTTATAGGGGTTCATAGGTAGATATGAAAGGCTGGAGGCAGAGGGGGAAGGAATATAAAGAGAACATGAGAGGGAGGGAGAGGGTGGAGAGAGAGATTGTATGACAGCAAACTTTACAAGGCAAAGGATCTTAAGATTATATCTGTTGCATGTATTAACTGTCTAAAGGTTGTGGTAATACATTGGTAAATGCTTAAAAAGTGCACATGGATGTGCATTTGTATCGGCAGTTGTATGTTATGTTATTGAACGGTAAAACAAAGAAACTACTTCCTTAAAACATTGGCTCTGTGTGATATGAGTACAATACAACTTTCCGGAGATGTATAGCGCCCACTGTTCACATCTGATCATGGTTCGGAAATTATACTATACCTGAATCAGCCCTATATAAAATGATCGTTAGTAACGGCGAATACCTCTTACAAGGAAACAGATAAACGCATAGCAGCAGCGTCTGACATGTGAAAATTACGAGCCATTGCTCCACTAACTTCGTAAACAGCTTATCTGTCACGCAAATGTGTACATGGGGATCGCAGTGCCTCACAAGCATCTATTGCTAACTTAGTTATGAAGCTGAAGTCTCGATTTTACACCCAAGATACGACATGGGGATGGAGTACATCGCATAAATCAAAGTTCGTTTAGTTGAATGTCTCACGTTTCGTCACACATGACATGGAAATTCTCTTATGACCGACAGGTTTACCGTTCTCAACGATCGAAAGTAGAAAGTGCTTTAAATCACATACAGAACATGTGGCTGTATACGAGTCGAACACAGGTAATGTCACGTGACTGATGCATCGTGACAGAAAAATTGACCTGCAGCAACTTCTCCCTCTCTAGAATGCATCATCAGCCCACCATTAAATCGTACCTAATTACAGATCCATCTCAATCGATCACCCTGTCCGCTCTCTGTTAGCCTTTAACACAGATGCAAGTAAGTTTAGAGGTGGATGGTTCTCTGTCTTCCTGCAAAGCATCAAATACAGTAGTCAGCGCAAGTGTATCACTGGTACCTCAATAGAACTGCAGCAACTTCTCCCTCTCTAGAATGCATCATCAGCCCACCATTAAATCGTACCTAATTACAGATCCATCTCAATCGATCACCCTGTCCGCTCTCTGTTAGCCTTTAACACAGATGCAAGTAAGTTTAGAGGTGGATGGTTCTCTGTCTTCCTGCAAAGCATCAAATACAGTAGTCAGCGCAAGTGTATCACTGGTACCTCAATAGACATACAGTATAATGCTACCTCAATGGAAAAATATTGACTGCTTTCCTGATTCCCTTCGCTTCCATGTCGACGTTTACTCGGATACTCTTGCTCCCGCATACTTGTTTCCCTGTACAAATTGTTCTGTGTGAACCAGAAGATACTCAAGTACTTCCTCAATTTCCCTGCATTTCGGTGTATATTCACTCAATTTATATCTATTCCCCATCACTTTTCGCAATTCTATCGATTTTATATCAGTTCGATCCATGCGATCATGACATAACTTCCCGTCCTGTGTTCTAAAATTGCTTACAAAGGTAGCACAGCTGCCTACACTTAGCAAAATGCATTGAATGCGGGGTGTAGTATAGCACTGTACTTGATTTTATCCAGTCACCTCCACATTTGGAGAGCGTTTCCTTCGTTTTCTGTATGTCTGTGTATATGCATGTGTTGTGAGAGGAATTTCTCAGGTATCAAGTATGAAAGGAATGTCGCTGCCTTATGCTTGAGGGCACCTGTGCGTGGTTTGACAGCAGATGTCAGAGTCACTTTGGGGGGGGGGGGGGGGGGGGTAGCATACTGTGTCGTCTAGTGGACAGGGAGTGGTGGACGGTGCTTGCGCATTTTGATTGCATGACTGTTGCATTACTTTGCTAGCAGGTCTGTAGACTGTGCTACGCGATATTTGGACAGTTTATGAGTTGATTTCGTGTCTGCACATCGGTGTACTGCATTATTTAGGAGTAGTTTGTTGGCCTGTGCTGAAATTATTTCAGTAATTTAGGAGTTGTTTGCATTAGTTAGGAGTAGTTTACAAGTCTGCAGGCTGTGTGGCATAACCCCAAGCATTTCAGAGTGTGTGTTTTGTATCGGTGTGATAAATATACTATCTTTCAAAATCCATCCCTAAATAAATTGTTCCAAAATAAATAAAGTACACTCCTTCCTTATTCTCTCCAGCAGCCCAATGCAGGTTGAGTCATTTCTCCCTTCAGACAGTCATCTTGAGTTATGTCACGGAACAGATGACAGCGCCCTCTCGTGACAGTACTGTGTACTAGGTCTAGACCTCATGGTGACCACACTGTTTCCCGCCATTTTCCCCCAATTTCTTGGGTTACGTCATGGAACGAACGGCAGCGCTCTCTGGTGGCAGTACTATGTACTAGGTGCAGACCTCGTGGTGAACACACTGTTTCCCGGCAAAATTCACCATCTTGGATAATAGTACTTACGTCATCAGCTGGTGTCATGGTGGCCATCTTGGATTACATCATGGATGAGAGCACTCACTCTCTGGTGGCAGTATTGTGTACTAGGTCAGTTGGACTCTGGACCTCATAGTGAACACACTGGATGGCTGCACTGCATCAAATTGTTGAAATAAAGACTGGTGCTTGATCTCGAGAGTTGAAGATTAGCAAACATGTTTGCAGAGTCTTTTAGATGGATTATTATTTTGAAGATTTACAAGTTGTTTGGGTCTCTGGACATAAATATATTTAATTATTTTACTTGTGGTTTGCAGGTCTGTAGGCTGTGCAATGCATTATTTTGGGTGTTTACAAATAGCAAGTGCATGTGCAGAGCATTATATATGGGTTATTTCGGAGTAGTTTGCAGATCTGTATGCTGTGTGGCGTTACTCCAAGCATGTCAAAGTGTGTGTTACGTATCACTGTGATAAATATACTCCATCCCTAAATAGATTGTTCTGAAATAAATAAAGTACAGTCCTTCCTCTCTTGAGCAGCCCAGCACAAGTCGAGTCCTCCCCCACGCCATTTCCTAGTACGAGGTGGCATTCGGGTGACTTAGGTTAGTGGAGGTAGCCCAAGTGACCTATTTTCCCACAATTTTCTTAGGTGAGTACAGTTAGCTGTACTGTGTTGCATTGTAACGATGGAATTTGAACTTCCCACCAATCCATAGGAGGAGGTGGCTGTCAGGTGACTTTGGTTAGTAGAGGTAGCCCAAGTGTCCTTTCTTTCCCGACATATTCTTAGGTTAGTAGAAATAGTCCAAGTGACCTCTCTTTTCCATCAAAATTCGAACTTGCACCAATCCCCAGGATGAGGTGGCAGTCGGATGACTTGGGTTAGTGGAGGTAGTCCAACTGCCCTTTCTTTCCCATCATTTTCTTAGGTTAGTAGAGGCTGCATTATCCTGATGGAATTTGAACTTCCCACCTTTTTCTTGGGGAGGGGGTTAGGTTTGTGGAGGTAGCCCAATTGACCGATCTTCCCGCCAAAATTCAAACTTCCTGCCAAAATCCGACATCTTGAATGACGTCATCGCCGCCATCTTGGATACATTTAGCAACAATGGAGAGTGGGGTTGTGATCGCTTTATCCCAATACTTGCAGGCCGCGGTGGTCTCGCGGTTAAGGCGCTCAGTCCGGAACCGCGTGACTGCTACGGTCGCAGGTTCGAATCCTGCCTCGGGCATGGATGTGTGTGATGTCCTTAGGTTAGTTAGGTTTAAGTAGTTCTAAGTTCTAGGGGACTGATGACCACAGCTGTTAAGTTCCATAGCGCTCAGAGCCATTTGAACCATCCCAATACTTATGTGCCTCCCAAGCTCATTCCCTATCGATACACGTCATGTACAGACCTCCATATTTCGTTTAGTTGTGGTTTTTGTGGCTAATATCGGTTGCTTTGTGTTTGTTATTTGTTATAAATTGTTTCCTTTCGTTATTTCTTTTGTTAAAAGTTGTAATAAATGATGAAAGGTTAATTGAAGCTGTGAGGCAGACCTCCATATTTCGATTCGTTGTGGTTTTTGTGGCTAATATCAGTTGCTTTGTGTTTGTTCTTTGTTATAAATTGTTTCCTTTCGTTGTTTCTTTTGTTAAAAGTTGTAATAAATGATGAAAGGTTAATTGAAGCTGTGAGGCAGGAGTGTGAATTGTACGACACGAGCGTACTAAATTACTTGTCCTCTGCTACGTTTGTAAAGTGGATTTTCATGCATTCTGCTACAGTATGTAACATCGTACAATGAATTGCAATATGGCTCCAACTTAAGTGCTGTGAGTAGAATCAGACTAATTAGAAGTTGGAAATTTACTTGTATGTCGTCAGGCATTTGTACCGTTTTATAAAGAAATGGACTGAAACATTAGACACTGCAATTTGTTTCTTGAAATGTATGTCTGTGGCAGGCTTATTTATTGTTAAGTAGCTCTATGCATTGTGTGTGAAACAGCATAGCAAGTGTCAGTGTTGAATATCTGCGTGGTTTCACTACCTAACCCCAGTGCAGATAAGGCACTTGAACTATTAGAAGCCAAATACAAGAAGGAAAGGTAACCTATAGACCTTGAAGGGAAAGGTATTGAGGGAGATACGACTATTGCACAAAAATTTTCATTAGACCAGCAACTAAACTTAACCTTAAACAAACCAGTTATTCATGGATTGTGATGGCAGGTTCGAAACAGAATGTTCATGTTAGTAATTCTGGATGCAGTATGACGTAACAAATAAAAAAACTGATTCTTTGACTTCCTAAAGTATAAAACAAAGATTCCTCTTCCTCTAGTGTGTGAAATTGCCCTTCGGTACCACTTAATGACATTTTTTGGATCCACAAACCTTTTTGTGTTGTTTTTGACTTCTGTTTTCCTTCTCTAATATATAAGCCACTCCTGCAAGATGTAAAGCATTTGAGTCCAATAAATGTCAATTTCGTACAAATGTCGACTCCAGCATCCACGTACTTGAACTACCACGTTGTGTATGTGCACTTCGAGGGTAAAGACAATTGAAAACCAACTTGCGAAGATCGCCATTCCGCGAAAATAAGCAATTGAGGAAAGCCATGTTAGTTGATGTCACGTGACGTGAATTGACTTGACGTGACGGAGAGTGTGAATTCACCTTGACGTGACGGCTCCGTGACGCGAGGGTGCTGTGACGGTCAGCCTTTGGCGACGCCTGGGGATGACGGTGGCTACAATCTGTGAGTTCTGTGACCGCCTTCAGATCTCCGAAAGGCACCAGAAAATTCGTGCAGAGTTGTCCACTTAGGTAACTTAATATCTCTCTGTAACGTGGCAAGACACAGGTTGTCTCTGTAACCAAGTCTTTGTATCACGCCGTCGGACAGCCGGCGCCGTGATTGTAAACATTGCTAAAGGAAATTTACAGCAGGCTTTGGAGGGACGGCCTTTGATTGGCTGGCCCTCGCAACTTTTGGGAGCGCCGATTTACCATAGGTCAGCGTTCACAACGTTTTAGAGTGGCAATTTGTCGTAGTTTTCCAAAAAGTGGCTCCGAAAATTCTAGAATAAAGCTGTTAGAAGATTTCTGATCGGGAGATTAAAGGACTGGCTTAAACTGCAGTTCTGGTGGGGTCACTCGACAAAAAGGAGCGGAGAGCACGAGTTTCTTGGTATAAAGCTTTAGTAAGTCTGGTCATGTCCATCGAAGAAATCATACGACTTAGAGCCTTTGGAAGATTGTCTGGCGGAGACCTTCTCAAAAAGACTGATTGACGCAAGAGAGCGGAAGGGCCGTTCCATGCGAGAGTTATCACCGCCTGTGACCTCGCCTCAGCTCGTCTCATACAACTGATGCGAATTTCGCAGCGAAGTGGGGTACAAAAATCGTACAGGAGGAGAGATCTTTTTTTTCATAGTCACTGATCATTCGCCTTCATGAGCGCTCTTATGTTACACTACTGGCCATTAAAATTGCTAGACCACGAAGATGACGTGCTACAGACGCGAAATTTAACCGAAAGGAATGAGATGCCGTGATATGCAAATGATTAGCTTTTCAGAGCATTCACACAAGGTTGGCGCCGGTGGCGACACCTACAACGTGCTGACATGAGGAAAGTTTCCAACCGATTTCTCATACACAAACAGCAGTTGACCGGCGTTGCCTGGTAAAACGTTGTTGTGATGCCTCGTGTAGGGAGGAGAAATGCGTACCATCACATTTCCGACTTTCATAAATGTCGGATTGTAGCCTGTCGCGATTGCGGTTTATCGTATCGCGACAGTGCTGCTTGCGTTGGTCGAGATTCAATTACTGTAACTGGAATATGGAATCGGTGGGTTCAGGAGGGTAATACGGAACGCCGTGCTGGATCCCAGCGGCCTCGTATCACTAGCAGTCGAGATGGCAGGTATCTTATCAGCATGGCTGTAACGGATCGTGCAGCCACGTCTCGATCCCCGAGTCAACAGATGGGGACGTTTGCAAGACAACAATCATCTGCACGAACAGTTCGACGACGTTTGCAGCAGCATGGACTATCAGCTCGGAGACCATGGCTGCGGTTACCCTTGACGCTGCATCACAGACAGGAGCGCCTGCGATGGTGTACTCAACGACGAATCTCGGTGCACGAATGGAAAAACGTCATTTTTTCGGATGAACCCAGGTTCTGTTTACAGCATCATGATGTCATGATGGTTGCATCCGTGTTTGGCGACATCGAGGTGAACGCACATTGGAAGCGTGTATTCGTCATCGTCATACCGGCGTATCACCTGGCGTGATGGTATGGGGTGCCATTGGTTACACGTCTCAGTCACCTTTTGTTCGCTCTGACGGCACTTTGAACAGTGGACGTTACATTTCAGATGTGTTACGACCCGAGGCTCTACCGTCTTCCCTTCATTCGATCCCTGCGAAACCCTGCATTTCAATTCAATTCAAATGGTTCTGAGCACTATGGGACTCAACTGCTGTGATCATTAGTCCCCTAGAACTTAGAACTACTTAAATATAACTAACCTAAGGGCATCACACACATCCATGCCCGAGGCAGGATTGGAACCTGCGACCGTAGCAGTCGCACGGTTCCGGACTGCGCGCCTAGTACCGCGAGACCACCGCGGCCGGCCCCTGCATTTCAGCAGGATAATGCACGACCGCATGCTGCAGGTCCTATTCGGGCCTTTCTGGATACAGAAAATGTTCGACTTCCGCCCTGGCCAGCACATTCTCCAGATCTCTCACTAATTGAAAACGTCTGATCAATGGTGGCCGAGCAACTGGCTCGTCACAATACGCCAGTCAATACTCTTGATGAACTGTGGTATCGTGTGGAAGTTGCATGGGCAGCTGTACCTGTACACGCCATCCAAGCTCTGTTTGACTCAATGCCCAGGCGTATCAAGGCTGTTATTACGGCCGGAAGTGATTGTTCTGGGTACTGATTTCTCAGGATCTATGCACCCAAATTGGGTGAAAATGTAATCACATGTCAGTTCTAGTATAATATATTTGTCCAATGAATACCCGTTTATTATCTGCATTTCTTCTTGGTGTAGCAATTTTAATGGCCAGTAGGGTAGTTTGTAGGGGGAGGCCAAGACCTGAGGGTGAGGAGTGTTATTAAAATTTTGGGACAGGAATGGCGGCTTGTAAGCCGCCGTAAAAAGTTCCAGTTCTGACCCTGTTAAAACGATGGGTAATATTTACTTTTAAAAACACCTGACTGGGGAACGGGCCCCCTTGCCCTCGGGTATGACCACCCTTGTTCCCTTGTTCACCTTTAAGGTGGCCTCTTGGTCTCCACTTGTAGTTCTCATTCTTTTACTCACTAACCTTGCAATGTAATCATTACCATCAATTTAACTTCGCGATTAAAATGCAGCTAGCACAGGTGGGTATGATCCTCATCAATTCTGTCTATTCTGTTGGAGCATTTCCGCTCTGTTACCCCCCAGTGACCCATGACTATTACACACTGATGTGAGGATCAGCACTCATTTTCTCTTAACGAGTTATTTGATTCAGTGTTCGTTGTTAGCGTTATTATTTGAATTCTCAGTCAATAAATGTACGTGATTTGCAGCCCCTGTTTCCTTACAGGATTTGATAGCCTCCGTCACTACTTAGTAATTTATTAATGTTTATGAGGACACACAACTATGGTTCTCATGTCAGGGCCACCCGTCCTTCACTTCCCTTGCACACAGTTAATTACCATACAACGACCATAGTGGGGGACCTACACCTTTAGAGGGGATACTCAGTGCCTGCATGTAGCAAATTTTATTGAGTACAGCCTAACTCCAGTGGCGTCTTGCAACATTATGCTTTAATTCACTTTAAAAGTTGTTAAAAACCTTTGATTTGTTTTTACTACATAAGATGTGGTTATGATGAGTGTACAATTATCAGAAAGAAAAAAAACTCAGCATAGGTCATAGTAAAAATACTTATAGGTTCTTAACGCTACTAAAATGCAGGCAAATCTATATTAATTGAAATAATGCATTTATGTGTGAACGTCAAACCTTTCTTATCTATAGTGTCTAACTACTAATGGAAAATTTTAATAAACCATGAAACTCCATGTATGTCCCAAAAACCTACTTAACATGGAACCATATTGTTATGGACGCTAAGACAGTGCAACTTCATGCACTCATACCCATGTAAGGGGGTAGATCTAATAACAAATATATATCACTTTTAATTACTATGATATTTTGAATAATTAGATCATGGGATGCATGAAATTTACTTGTAATGAAAATTGGCACTTCTCTGTATCATAACGTAGGACGACTAACACAGACTGTACCAATAAATACATACATAGACAGCAGCAATAAAATTAAATCTTACAAACGAAATAAGTAGGTATTATTAGAAAATGGGTAGTACTGGGTTTAAGTGTGTGGCTCTGAAGTGACTGTAGTAAGCACTGTTATTATTCAGAATGTTCGTAATAAGGTAAACACGATATAGATTAGTATGGCTAACAGCTTACTGGATATCCACAAGGAGAGAAAAAGGAGGGCTCATTTCCGACAGCAAGGACACATGAGAGCGGTAGTTGAGAACACTGTGAAAAGAGAGACGCGGAGCCTCATTTATAGCGGATGAAAAAGAGACTGCTGGTAGGATTCAGTGTCAACTATCCTTCTTTGACAGTAGAACAGATACTGTCAAACTCGAAGAGATACAGAATAGCGTAAGTAGTACAGCAAGGGGGCAGGATAAACGAGGGGGGGGGGGGAGGGGAATTAAGTGGGTAATATCAGAGGCAATCGTCCATCAATATTGACAGAAGATACGATTCTGATCGCACCGCCTCAGCAGCGTGAAGAAACTGTACGACTGGAAATATGCAAACTAGCCCCAGCTCGCTCCAGGTGCAAGTCATTCCACTCATAATGCCTTACCAGTAAGAGAACAACACTGAACACGAATTTGGATGAGTCTTGAGGCAAATACACAAGCTAATCTTACTTACAGATCAAGATGAATTGGCACAGGAACCTCATCAGAAAAACGACAATATAAACTAGCCAGATAATCTAATAAAATCTCACTACCTCAACTTGAATACATTCAATTGGGGCCGGCCGCGGTGGTCTAGCGGTTCTAGGCGCTCAGTCCGGAACCGCGCGACTGCTACGGTCGCAGGTTCGAATCCTGCCTCGGGCATGGATGTGTGTGATGTCCTTAGGTTAGTTAGGTTTAAGTAGTTCTACGTTCTAGGGGACTGATGACCACAGATGTTAAGTCCCATAGTGCTCAGAGCCATTTGAACCATTCAATTGGGGAGAGAAAATAACCACATGTGAAAATAGCAGGTTAGTAAACCTTCAAGGGAACTTAAAAACTACAGGCTTCTTCTTATATCTACGAAATTCATATAAAAATAGAGAATGGTGCACCATTTCATTATCCTACAGAAACACACATCATTTGCATCACTAGACCTACATAATATTATCACAATTTCTACGAAAATGTGTCCATGTAGCACATTTCAACTGAGACACGTGAAGTTTCACATAATGTAATGACAAGACAAACATGTACTCAAATTAATTACTAAATATAAAGTTTAAGTTAATAGACATAATTGTTGAGCATTAGACAAGACTCTTGAGAAATGAGACAGTGGGGCGCTCAGCTGACGCAGTTATCCTGCGGTCATTTCAACTTAACACTAAAATGCTAAGAAGATTGAAAATATAGCAGTATAACTCTTGTACACGGGGAAGAAAAAATTGTATCTAACTTACAAGAAGTGCACGAAATATTGCAGGGCAAGAAATCATACACAGCCAGGAAAGAGCATGTGTGGATAAGAGGCTGGGCGCTGTGATAAGTCACCAATCCTTGATTACAGCCAAGAACGTGAGACGAGGGGCAGTAAGACACAGCTTCCACGAGCCGGGAGGGGTAGGAGGAGGCACTGCAAAGTGCTGAAGGTGGGGAAGCGGGGAACGGTAGCGGTACGTCGTTGCATGGCCAGTTTTTTGCAAATGCGACAGCTGTGTGCCAGGCCATTCCACACTACTGGCCATTAAAATTGCTACACGACGAAGATGACGTGCTGTAGACGCGAAATTTAACCGACAGGAAGAAGCTGCTGTGATATGCAGATGATTAGCTTTTCAGAGCATTCACACGAGGTTAGCGCCGGTGGCGACACCTACAACGTGATGACACGAGGAAAGTTTCCAACCGATTACTCATACACAAACTGCAGTTGACCGGCGTTGCCTGGTGAAACGTTGTTGTGATGCCTCGTGTAAGGAGGAGAAATGCGTATCACCACGTTTCCGACTTTGATACAGATCGGATTGTAGCCTATCGCGATTGCGGTTTATCGTATCGCGACATTGCTGCTCGCGGTGGTCAAGATCCAATAACTGTTAGCAGAATATGGAATCGGTGGGTTCAGGAGGGTTACACGGAACGCCGTGCTGGATCCCAACGGCCTCGTATCACTAGCAGTCGAGATGACAGGCATCTTATCCGCATGGCTGTAACGGATCGTGCAGCCACGTCTCGATCCCCGAGTCAACAGATGGGGACGTTTGCAGGACAGCAATCATCTGCACGAACAGTTGACGATGTTTGCAGCAGCATGGACTATCAACTCAGAGACCATGGCTGCGGTTACCCTTGACGCTGCATCACAGACAGGAGCGCCTGCAATGGTGTACTCAACGACGAACTTGGGTGCACGAATGGCAAAACGTCATTTTTTCGGATGAATCCAGGGTCTCTTTACAGCATCATGATGGTCGCATCCGTGTATGGCGACATCGCGGTGAACGCACATTGGAAGCGTTTATTCGTCATCACCATACTAGCGTATCACCCGGCGTGTTGGTATGGGATGCCATTGGTTGCACGTCTCGGTCGCCTCTTGTTCGCATTGACGGCACTTTCAACAGTGGACGTTACATTTTAGAAAACCCGTGGCTCTACCCTTCATTCGATCGATCTCTGCGAAACCATACATTTCAGCAGGTATTGCACGACCGCGTGTTGCAGGTCCTGTACGGGACTTTCTGGATACAGAAAATGTTCGAGTGCTGCCCTGGCCAGCACATTCTCCAGATCTCTCATCAATTGAAAACGTCTGGTCAACGGTAGCCGAGCAACTGGCTCGTCACAATACGCCAGTCACTACTCTTGATGAACTGTGGTATCGTGATGAAGATGCATGGGCATCTTTACCAGCACACGGCATTCAAGCTCTGTTTGACTCAATGCCCAGTCTATCAAGGCCGGTATTACGGCCAGAGGTGGTTGTTCTGGGTACTGATTTCTCAGGATCTATGCACCCAAATATCGTGAAAATGTAATCACATTACAGTTCTAGTATAATATATTTGTCCAATGAATACCCGTTTATCATCTGCTTTTCTTCTTGGTGTAGCAGTTTTAATGGCCAGTAGTGTACCATAACACAGTTTTGTACTGGTAACTCGCTACGTAACTGTTGCCAACATCTTGCTGTTCCTACTGAAGATTAAAGGTCAAATGTTGTTGTTGTTGTTGTCTTCAGTCCTGAGACTGGTTTGATGCAGCTCTCCACGTTACTCTATCCTGTGCAAGCTTCTTCATCTCCCAGTACCTACTGCAACCTACATCCTTCTGAATCTGCTTAGTGTATTCATCTCTTGGTCTCCCTCCACGATTTTTACCCTCCATGCTGCACTCCAATGCTAAATTTGTGATCCCTTGATGCCTCAAAACATGTCCTACTAACCGATCCCTTCTTCTAGTCAAGTTGTGCCACAAACTTCTCTTCTCCCCAATCCTATTCAATACCTCCTCATTAGTTACGTGATCTATCCACCTTATCTTCAGCATTCTTCTGTAGCACCTCATTTCGAAAGCTTCTATTCTCTTCTTGTGCAAACTAGTTATCGTCCATGTTTCACTTCCATACATGGCTACACTCCAAACAAATACTTTCAGAAACGACTTCATGATACATAATTCTATATTCGATGATAACAAATTTCACTTCTTCAGAAACGCTTTCCTGGCCATTGCCAGTCTATATTTTATATCCTCTCTACTTCGACCATCATCAGTTATTTTACTTCCTAAATAGCAAAACTCCTTTACTACTTGAAGTGTCTCATTTCCTGATCTAATTCCTTCAGCATCACCCGATTTAATTTCACTACATTCCATTATCCTCGTTTTGCTTTTGTTGATGTTCATCTTATATCCTCCTTTCAAGACACTGTCCATTCCGTTCAACTGCTCTTCCAAGTCCTTTGTCGTCTCTGACAGAATTACAATGTCATCGGCGAACCTCAAAGTTTTTGCTTCTTCTCCATGAATTTTAATACCTACTCCAAATTTTTCTTTTGTTTCCTTTACTGCTTGATCAATATACAGATTGAATAACATCGGGGAGAGGCTACAACCCTGTCTCACTCCTTTCCCAACCACTGCTTCCCTTTCATGCCCCTCGACTCTAATAACTCCCATTGGTCTCTGTACAAATTGTAAATAGCCTTTCGCTCCCTGTATTTTACCCCTGCCACCTTTTGAAATTTGAAAGAGAGTATTCCAGTCAACATTGTCAAAAGCTTTCTCTAAGTCTACAAATGCTAGAATCGTAGGTTTGCCTTTTCTTAATCTTTCTTCAATATTGCCTCACGTGTTCCAACATTTCTACGGAATCCAATCTGATCCTCCCCGATGTACGCATCTACCAGTTTTTCCATTCGTCTGTAAAGAATTCGCGTTAGTATTTTGCAGCTGTGACTTATTAAACTGATAGTTCGGCAATTTTCACATCTGGCAGCACCTGATTTCTTTGGGATTGGAATTACACTCCTGGAAATTCAAATAAGAACACCGTGAATTCATTGTCCCAGGAAGGGGAAACTTTATTGACACATTCCTGGGGTCAGATACATCACATGATCACACTGACAGAACCACAGGCACATAGACACAGGCAACAGAGCATGCACAATGTCGGCACTAGTACAGTGTATATCCACCTTTCGCAGCAATGCAGGCTGCTATTCTCCCATGGAGACGATCGTAGAGATGCTGGATGTAGTCCTGTGGAACGGCTTTGCCATGCCATTTCCACCTGGCGCCTCAGTTGGACCAGCGTTCGTGCTGGACATACAGACCGCGAGAGACGACGCTTCATCCAGTCCCAAACATTCTCAATGGGGGACAGATCCGGAGATCTTGCTGGCCAGGGTAGTTGACTTACACCTTCTAGAGCACGTTGGGTGGCACGGGATACATGCGGACGTGCATTGTCCTGTTGGAACAGCAGGTTCCTTTGCCGGTCTAGGAATGGTAGAACGATGGGTTCGATGACGGTTTGGATGTACCGTGCACTATTCAGTGTCCCCTCTATGATCACCAGAGGTGTACGGCCAGTGTAGGAGATCGCTCCCCACACCATGATGCCGGGTGTTGGCCCTGTGTGCCTCGGTCGTATGCAGTCCTGATTGTGGCGCTCACCTGCACGGCGCCAAACACGCATACGACCATCATTGGCACCAAGGCAGAAGCGACTCTAATCGCTGAAGACGACACGTCTCCATTCGTCCCTCCATTCACGCCTGTCGCGACCTCACTGGAGGCGGGCTGCACGATGTTGGGGCGTGAGCGGAAGACGGCCTAACGGTGTGCGGGACCGTAGCCCAGCTTCATGGAGACGGTTGCGAATGGTCCTCGCTGATACCCCAGGAGCAACAGTGTCCCTAATTTGCTGGGAAGTGGCGGTGCGGTCCCCTACGGCACTGCGTAGGATCCTACGGTCTTGGCGTGCATCCGTGCGTCGCTGCGGTCCGGTCCCAGGTCGACGGGCACGTGCACCTTCCGCCGACCACTGGCGACAACATCGATGTACTGTGGAGACCTCACGCCCCACGTGTTGAGCAATTCGGCGGTACGTCCACCCGGCCTCCCGCATGCCCACTATACGCCCTAGCTCAAAGTCCGTCAACTGCACATACGGTTCACGTCCACGCTGTCGCGGCATGCTACCAGTGTTAAAGATTGCGATGGAGCTTCGTATGCCACGGCAAACTGGCTGACACTGACGGCGGCGGTGCACAAATGCTGCGCAGCTAGCGCCATTCGACGGCCAACACCGAGGTTCCTGGTGTGTCCGCTGTGCCGTGCGTGTGATCATTGCTTGTACAGCCCTCTCGCAGTGTCCGGAGCAAGTATGGTGGGACTGACACACCGGTGTCAATGTGTTCTTTTTTCCATTTCCAGGAGTGTATTATATTCTTCTTGAAGTCTGAGGGTATTTCGCCTGTCTCATACATGTTGCTCACCAGCTGGTAGAGTTTTGTCATGACTGGCTCTCCCAAGGCCGTCAGTAGTTCTAACGGAATGTTGTCTACTCTGGGGGCCTTGTTTCGTCTCAGGTCTTTCAGTGCTCTGTCAAACTCTTCACGCAGTATCTTATCTCCCATTTCGTCTTCATCTACATCCTCTTCCATTTCCATAATATTGTCCTCAAGTACATCTCCCATGTATAAACCCTCTATATACTCCTTCCACCTTTCCGCCTTCCCTTCTTTGCTTAGAACTGGGTTGCCATCTGAGCTCTTGATATTCATACACGTAGGATCCTACGGTCTTGGCGTGCATCCGTGCGTCACTGCGGTCTGGTCCCAGGTCGACGGGCACGTGCACCTTCCGCCGACCACTGGCGAAAACATCGATGTACTGTGGAGACCTCACGCCCCACGTGTTGAGCAATTCGGCGGTACGTCCACCCGGCCTCCCGCATGCCCACTATACGCCCTCGCTCAAAGTCCGTCAACTGCACATACGGTTCACGTCCACGCTGTCGTGGCATGCTACCAGTGTTAAAGACTGCGATGGAGCTCCGTATGCCACGGTAAACTGGCTGACTGACGGCGGCGGTGCACAAATGCTGCGCAGCTAGCGCCATTCGACGGCTAACACCGCGGTTCCTGGTGTGTCCGCTGTGCCGTGCGTGTGATCATTGCTTGTACAGCCCTCTCGCAGTGTCCGGAGCAAGTATGGTGGGTCTGACACACCGGTGTCAATGTGTTCTTTTTTTCCATTTCCAGGAGTGTAGAACTGACCTGTGTTTACAGGAAACGCGAAAATTACCCTTGGCAAAAATGATAAAAAAGACGTGAGTCATGAAAAGATAGGTTTGATACGAACAATTCTTCCAGGAGAGTGTGTGGTAGGAGATACCATGCTAGTCAGAACACATGGAAAGTCACCCACGATTAGTATGAAGGTGGAGAAATTTTACGAGGTTCTTGGAGGTCCATAATGTGGTGGGCAGAGTACAGCACTCAAATACAGTAGAGGTGTCACGGCCTTTATCCTACATCCCAGTCAGTAAAAGGAGCGTATAACATTGTAGATGTCAGGAGATATCGCGGTAATTAATAGAAAGCCACTTGGCTATGATAACGTGAATGCGATGTGCAGTAAGAAGCACTTCGTTTTCGGCCAAACAAAGAATTGATAAAAGGCATTCATATTGTAAAGTAAGATAAACGAACAATTGTAAACGTACTGTAATTATAAATAATATGCGTTCTTTATAAAGTTTATAAACATGCAAGAGGCTGTCAGTGCTCAATGGGCACGATATGAAGAATTAACAAAGCAGAGTAAGAACTAGGGAGAAGTTTAAAGGGCAACAGACTACTGTCTCCAGCAATTAATGACAAGCGGGAACGAGCCAGCCAGCTTTTAGAGTACTGCAGCGAGCTGTGAGGTCACAGCGACGTAAGTGTGGGCATGCCACGGTAGGAGACGTTTGTAAACACAACACGTAAATAATAACTATAGATTGATCACCTTGTTAGATAACTCAACCAAAGAAAATTATTTTACGTTGTTGTTGTTGTTGTGGTCTTCAGTTCTGAGACTGGTTTGATGCAGCTCTCCATGCTACACTATCCTGTGCAAGCTGCTTCATCTCCCAGTACGTACTGCAGCCTACATCCTTCTGAATCTGCTTACTGTATTCATCTCTTGGTCTCCCTCTACGATGTGATTCTTCAGTTTCTCCCGGCGTATTGGTTGCTTGAACAGTACCGGCAGTACACCCGTGACCGGCAGTACATCCGTGGACTGTTCGTGTCCCTCGAAGATTTTAACCCTCCACGCTGCCCTTGATGCCTCAGAACATGTCCTACCAACCGATCCCTTCTTCTAGTCAAGTTGTGCCACAATCTCCTCTTCTCCCCAATCCTATTCAATACCTCCTCATTAGTTATGTGATCTACCCATCTAATCTTCAGCATTCTTCTGTAGCACCACATTTCGTAAGCTTCTATTCTCTTCTTGTCCGAACATATCTATCATCCTTGTTTCACTTCCATACATGTCTACACTCAATACAAATACTCTCAGAAACGACTTCCTGTCACTTAAATCTATACTCGATGTTAACAAATTTCTCTTCTTCAGAAACGCTTTCCTTGCCATTGCCAGTCTGCATTTTATATCCTCTCTACTTCGACCCTCATCAGTTATTTTGCTCCCCAAATAGCAAAACTCCTTTATTACTTTAAGTGTCTCATTCCCTAATCTAATTCCCTCAGCATCACCCGAGTTAACTCGACTAGATTCCATTATCCTCGTTTTGCTTTTGTTGATGTTCATCTTATGTCCTCCTTTCAAGACACTATCCATTCCGTTCAACTGCTCTTCCAAGTCCTTTTCTGTCTCTGACAGAATTACAATGTCATCGGGGAACCTCAAAGTTTTAATTTCTTCTCCATGGATTTTAATACCTACACCGAATTTTTGTTTTGTTTCCTTTATTGCTTGATCAATATACAGATTGAATAACATCGGGGAGAGGCTACAACCCTGTCTCACTCCTTTCCCAACCACTGCTTCCCTTTCATATCCCTCGAGTCTTATAACTGCCATCTGGTTTCTGTACAAATTGTAAATAGCCTTTCGCTCCCTGTATTTTACCCCTGCAACCTTCAGAATTTGAAAGAGAGTATTCCAGTCGACATTGTCAAAAGCATTCTCTAAGTCTACAAATGCTAGAAACGTAGGTTTGCCTTTTCTTAATCTAGCTTCTAAGGTAAGTCGTAGGGTCAATATTGCCTCACGTGCTCCAATATTTCTACGGAGTCCAAACTGATCTTCCACGAGGTCGGCTTGTACCAGTTTTTCCATTCGTCTGTAAAGAATTCGCGTTATTATTTTGTAGCCGTGACTTATTAAACTGATTGTTCGGTAATTTTCACATCTGGAAACACCTGCTTTCTTTGGGATTGGAATTATTATATTCTTCTTGAAGTCTGAGGGTATTTCGCCTGTCTCATACATCTTGCTCACCAGCTGGTAGAGTTTTGTCATGACTGGATCTCCCAAGGCGCTCAGTAGTTCTAATGGAATGTTGTCTACTCCGGGAGCCTTGTTTCGTCTCAGGTCTTTCAGTGCTCTGTCAAACTCTTCACGCAGTATCTTATCTCCCATTTCGTCTTCATCTACATCCTCTTCCATTTCCATAATATTGTCCTCAAGTACATCGCCCTTGTATAAACCTTCTATATACTCCTTCCACCCTTCTGCCTTCCCTTCTTAGCTTAGAACTGGGTTGCCATCTGAGCTCTTGATATTCATACACGTGGCTCTCTTTTCTCCAAAGGTCTCTTTAATTTTCACGTAGCCTCTACAGCCTTACATTTGTCCTCCAACCATGCCTGCTTAGCCATTTTGCACTTCCTGTCGATCTCATTTTTGAGACGTTTGTATTCCTTTTTGACTGCTTCATGTACGGCATTTCTACATTTTCTCCTTTCATCAATTAAATTTAATATTTCTTCTGTCACCCAAGGATTTCTACTACCCTTCGTTTTTTTTACCTACTTGATCCTCTGCTGACTTCACTACTTCATCCCTCAAAACTATCCATTGTTCTTCTACTGTATTTCTTTCCTCCTTTCTTGTCAATTGTTCCCTTATGTTCTACCTGAAACTCTCTACAACCTCTGGTTTAGTCAGTTTATCCAGGTCCCTACTCCTTAAATTCCCACCTTTTCGCAGTTTCTTCAGTTTTAATCTACAGTTCATAACCAATAGATTGTGGTCAGAGTTCACATCTGCCCCTGGAAATGTCTTACAGTATAAAACGTTGTTGCTAAATCTCTGTCTTACCATTATATAATCTATCTGAAACCTACCAGTATCTCCAGGCTTCTTCCATGTGTACAACCTTCTTTTACGATTCTTGAACCAAGTGATAGCTATGATTATGTTATGCTGTGTGCAAAATTTTACCAGGCGGTTTCCTCTTTCATTTCTTACCCCCAATCCACATTCACCTACTACGGTTCCTTCTCTTCCTTTTCCTACTATCGTCACCCATGACTATTAAATTTTCATCCCCTTTCACTATCTGAATAATTTCTTTTATCTCATCACACATTTCTTCCATTTCTTCGTCATCTGCAGAGCTAGTTGGCATATAAACTTGTACTACTGTAGTAGGCGTGGGCTTCGTATCTATCTTGACCACAATAATGCGTTCACTATGCTGTTTGTAGTAGCTTACCCACACTACTAATTTTTTGTTCGTTATTAAACCTACTCCTGCATTACCTCTATTTGATTTTGTATTTATAACCCTGTATTCATCTGACCAGAAGTCTTGTTCCTCCTGCCATCGAACTTCACTCATTCCCACTATATCTAACTTTAACCTATCCATTTCCCTTTTTAAATTTTCTGACCTACCTGCCCGATTAAGGGATCTGACATTCCAAGCTCCGATCCGTAGAACGCCACTTTTCTTTATCCTGATAACGACGCCCTCTTGAGTAGTCCCCACCCGGAGATCCGAATGGGGGACTATTTTACCTCTGGAATATTTTACCCAAGAGGACGCCATCATCATTTAACCACACACTAAAGCTGCATGCCATGGGGAAAAATTACGGCCGTAGTTTCCCCTTGCTTTCAGCCGTTCGCATTACCACAACTGCAAGGCCGTTTTGGTTAGTGTTACAAGGCCATATCAGTCAATCATCCAGTCTGTTGCCCCTGCAACTACTGAAAAGGCTGATGCCCCTCTTCAGGAACCACACGTTTGTCTGGCCTCTCAACAGATACCCCTCCGTTGTGCTTTCACCTACGGTACGGCTATCTTTTTCGCTGAGGC
This sequence comes from Schistocerca gregaria, assembly GCF_023897955.1. Classification (NCBI taxonomy): domain Eukaryota; kingdom Metazoa; phylum Arthropoda; class Insecta; order Orthoptera; family Acrididae; genus Schistocerca; species Schistocerca gregaria. The sequence continues at coordinate 131,427,785 of NC_064931.1, read as the reverse complement.
ACGCAAGCCTCCCCACGAACGGCAAGGTCTATGGTTCAATAAATAATCCTATTCATTAATTTGGTAGTTCTAATAATATTTGTATGTCACTTGATCAAGGAAAGTTAGTAGTAATTTACAATATTTATGGCAAATGTTAAAAATATTTTTGTGTATTGTTTAAAATATGTTTCTTTTGTTACTTACAATATCAATGTAATCAATGATGCCTGGGAACAAGGAAAAAGACGTACCCTGATGAACAGATGATTTAAGTCCAAAGTCGAGGCCAGAGGATCAGAAAGAAAGAAACGTGGTTTGATGATGAAAGACAACACTGAGCTTCGCCAGAACCACCATATCAAGTATCTTTATATTTACCAAAGAAAAACGTGAAATGTTGTTTAAAAAATTGTCATTAACGTATGTAATAAAGTGAAATATCTTATTTGAAATTTGTATGTGTGTCACAAGTGGCAATGTGCCGAAATCAAAGGCATTACGAATAATATTTCATGTGTAATAATATTACTTCACACGAACGCTGTTTACTTTTCTACTATCTGCAGAAAAACGTGAATGTAATGGTTTTTTTTCTTTGTAGATTTACTGTAAAACTGAGAGTTAAATAACGATTAAAAATGGCTCTGAGAACTATGGGACTTAACATCTTAGGTCATCAGTCCCCTAGAACTTAGAACTACTTAAACGTAACTGACCTAAGGACATCACACACATCCATGCCCTAGGCAGGATTCGAACCTGCGACCGTAGCAGTCCCGCGGTTCCGGACTGCAGCGCCTAGAACCGCATGGCCACTGCGGCCGGCAATAACGATTACCATCAAAACCTTGTTTAATGAGAGTAACTGAAATTTTGTGTAATGAACAATTTGGAAAATATTCTTGAAATGATCTTTTAGTATTACTCTTGTATGATCTTTTAGTAGTACTACCGGTTTCACAACGTTTGATTTACATCTTCAGGTACATCTAAATAAAGGAGAATGACACATGAGAGAATTAATAATTGCCGCGCGGGATTAGCCGAGCGGTCTCAGGCGCTACAGTCATGGACTGTGCGGCTGGTCCCGGCGGAGGTTCGAGTCCTTCCTCGGGCGTGGGTGTGTGTGTTTGTCCTTAGGGTAATTTAGGTTAAGCAGGGGCTGATGACCTTAGCAGTTAAGTCCCTTAAGGTTTCACACACATTTGAACAATTAATAATTATAAAAATACATTTTTGTTTTTTAGAATGGCGAGAATCTAGGAAGAAGAATATCGTAGACAAAGAAGATTGAATTATGAAAATCAACTTGCTTATTTTCATATCATTTACAGGCAAAAGTTGAGGGCATTCGACGTCCCATCGTCCCCAGTTAGGTTGTAATAATTCGTCAAATTAGCGGAATAAAAAAGACGACCATAGAAGGAAGTTAGTTTTAAAATGAACAGTTAGATTGGAAAACTAGAAAACAGGGAGGTTACCGAAGAAAGCGAAATTAAATAGCACTCGTGATAAAAGACAGGACGTAGTGTAAAGCACCAAAAAGGCGCTGTAGAATAAAACTAGAACCAATAAAGGAACAGCGAAAAAACAATAAGACTTGTTATTTTAAAGTTTGATACATGTCGCTGAGAACCGTCATGGGCGGATGCCAGCAGGGTATTGTGAGTATACGCGACTAAAGTGTAACAGGCAGGCACGGCTTACCCGGAAGAGACAGACCACGCGTGATATATTATTCTGCGGTCCCAATTTGGTGCTTCCCACTACGTCCTGTTTCAATTACGGTTACTATTTAATTTCGATTTCATCGATAGCCGACCGTTCTCTGTTATTACAACTTTATTGTTCTTTTTAGAGCTGACTTCCTTCTACGGCCGTCTTCCTAATTCCACCAGTTTTAACTTCTGATCCTTGTCACTGTTTTCACGAATTCTTACAGCCTGACTGGGAATTATGAGACGTTGAATGCGCTCAGCTTTCACCTATAAATGATCTGATAAGAAGTTAGCTTACTTCTGCATTTAAATTTCCTTCTGTCAGTTACGTCCTTTGTACACTATATGATCAAAAGTATCCGGACACCCCCAGAAACATACTTTTTTCATATTAGGTGCATTTTGCTGCCATCTACTGCCAGGTACTCCATATCAGCGACCTCAGTAGTCAATATGGCTCTAAGCACTAAGGGACTTAACATCTGAGGTCATCAGCCCCCTAGAACTTAGAACTACATAAACATAACTAACCTAAGGACATCACACACATCCATGCCCGAGGCAGGATTCGAACCTGCGACCGTAGGAGCAGCGCGGTTCCAGATTGAAGCGCCTAGAATTCTCGGCCACAGCGGCCGGCTCAGTAGTCATTAGACATCGTGAGAGAGCAGAATGGGGCTCAGCGCGGAACTCACGGGCTTCGAACGTGGTCAGGTGATTGGGTGTCGCTTGTTTCATACGTCTGTACGCGAGATTTCCACACTAAAACATCCCCAGGTCCACTGTTTCCGATGTGATAGTCAAGTGGAAACGTGAAGGAACACGTACAGCACAAAAGCGTACAGGCCGACCTCGTCTGTTGACTGACAGAGACCGCTGAATGGTGAAGAGGGTCGTAATGTGTAATAGGCAGACATTTATCCAGACCATCACACAAGAATTCCAAACTGCATTAGGATTCACTGCAACTACTATGACAGTTAGGCGGGAGGTGAGAAAACTTGGATTTCAAGTTCGAGCGGCTGCTCGTAAGCCACACATCACGCCGGTAAATGCTAAACGACGCCTCGCTTGGTGTAAGGAGCGTAAACATTGGACGATTGAACAGTGGAAAGACGTTGTGTGGAATGATGAATCACGGCACACAACGTGGCGATTCAATGGCAGGCTGTGGGTATGGCGAATGCCCGGTGAACGTCATCTGACAGCGCGTGTAGCGCCAACAGTAAAATTCGGAGGCCGTGGTGTTATGGTGTGGTCGTGTTTTTCGTGGAGGGGGCTTGCACCCCTTGTTGTTTTGCGTGGCACTATCACAGCACAGGCCTAAATTGATGTTTTAAGCACCTTCTTGCTTCCAATTGTGGAAGAGCAATTCGGAGATGGCGATTGCATCTTTCAACACGATAGAGTACCTGTGGCGGAGTAGTTACACGACAATAACATCCCTGTAATGGTCTGGCCTGCACAGAGCCCTGACCTGAATCCTATAGAACCCCTTTGGAATGTTTTGGACCGTCGACTTCGTGCCAGGCCTTACTGACTGACATCGATACCGCTCCTCACTGCAGCACTCCGTGAAGAATGGGCTGCCATTCCCAAAGAAACCTTCCAGCACCGGATTGAACGGATGCCTGCGAGAGTGGAAGCTGTCATCAAAGCTAAGGGTGGGCCAACACCACATTGAATTCCGGCATTACCAGCGGAGGGCGCCACGAACTTGTAAGTCATTTTCAACCAGGTGCCCGGATACTTTTGATCACATATTTTAGATGGTCGATCCTATCGAATGCGAGCGAAGTACCTCTGCGTCACTCAACTTTTTTTGTCACACAAGGAACGTCGTTGGTTGGGCACCGTGTTGAATTCGCACAGTCCGAGCTGACACGGCGCCATAGCTGATAGGACCGCAAAAAAAAAAAAGCCACCTTCTCTTTAGAATGCGTTGCCGTAAATGGGAGAATCTTTCCCATCAGCCACTGCGCCCATTGTCAGCTTCCCTGGACTGCCCAGATAGCACCTCTTTACCCTCTATCTACAGTCATAATCGCTACTGCCGATTCGTCAAACTCTCACCGTTTCCATTCGTTTTGACCATCCTTTTTTAATGTTGTAATTTTCACAAAATGTTGTGTTCATCAATTTAAAAATGTCTGTCTCGCAAAAATCAACCGTCTAATTACCAAGATTAAATGAGGATACTAATATTAAATATTTACCGCACCAGAATCACACTTAAAACTGAATCTTGGTAACACATTCTGATACAGGAGTATGCAATTATAATGGTAACCACGAACAGAGGAAAACCACGAAAAACTTTTATTGAAAAACTAATGAGCCCAGTTACACGAATCATACTCAAAGTGTGAAAGGCGTGGCACAGAGTGAATAAGCCTGAAGATACTACTGCCGACAGTGAATTTTTATTTACTCTCACTCTTGTTTGCGTGGTTCAGTTTTATACAGCATAGTGGATGTCATATCGGTGCGTCATTGCCCCTATCAGCAGTTACATTAAACGAGGATGGAGGAGGAGGCATTAAATAACGGAGGGTGCCTTGGCGGGTAAGCGGCATGTAGTTGGAAGTTCCGATACCAGGTGGAGTTAACTGACGGGATTGCGCACGAGACTGCAGAGCTCTATTTTGGCGGAGCGGCTTTTGTTTCAGAGGACGCCTGAAAGAGCAGTTATGTTCTTTTTTTTTACGAGAAGCCCTTTATTCTGAAAAAAAGCAAATTTGATTAAGCTGGAGAATATACAAACGGATAACGGCGTAAGATGTAGTCTCTTTGCCAAAAGTTAATGTCATTGTCAGAAGATATCGTAATTGTATCTTTGATAAATGTCACAAAAGTTTTTTATGGACTTAAGAATAAAACGTTGGCAGGTTGCACGATGCCTGTGCACTTTGCTGGAATTAGCTTCTTGATGACTTCGGCGTCTTCAGGAACTGTAGAGTCGTATAGTTCGCCATCTCTATTAGCTGCCCAGGAGTCAACTAAAAGAAGGGCTTGATTTTTTCTTGTGTATCTGGCCACATTACTTGTTCTAGGAAGATTTTTAAATCCCTTGTCACCATATTAGCAGATCTGCTAGCAAACGCCTTGATGTTCGGTAAATTTGTATTCATATTTGCAGGAAAATGACCGGTGGGATCCGCTACAAGGACTAAAATGGGGTAACAGCGTACCATTCATCACAATGCCAGGAATTAGCATATAAGAATGTGGTTGATGCAATGGATCCAACAGCACCAAAGACTTGCTTACTTCCCTTCACTGCGAAAGTCCGTCCAGATTGTAACTCTTTATCAAATGTTGACTGGTCAGAATTAATTACGTGATCTGGTGAGAGACGTTTTTCCTCAATACGAGACCTGATTTCTCCCACGTACTGATCAGATTTTTTTAAATATCGGTATCCCTTTCAACCAACCGCTTACTAACTACGCGGGTCATTTTGCGACAGATAGTCTTACTGTTACATTTAAATTTCTTTACTCACAAGTCGGAAGCTTTGAACTGCAGTGAATTGTGAGAGTCAGTTATCTTCTTCAAAATGGTTCAAATGGCTCTGAGCACTATGGGACTCAACTGCTGTGGTCATCAGTCCCCTAGAACTTAGAGCTACTTAAACCTAACTAACCTAAGGACATCACACACATCCATGCCCGAGGCAGGATTCGAACCTGCGACCGTAGCAGTCGCACGGTTCCGGACTGCGCGCCTAGAACCGCGAGACCACCGTGGCCGGCTATCTTCTTCATTTTCAGTGTCTAAAGTCTCAATGTGCGGTCATGTATTGCGTTTTTCTGTCTCTCCGCTATAAAAGGACCACGTAATTCACGATTTATCATATCATGCAGACGTTTTGGGTTTGACGAATGCCGTTGTTTTAGCCTGTTTTCAAAGTTTTGTTACACAGTCTAACTCTTTATTTTCCTTTTTAGTGCCGACACTGTTTAATTTTCAGGCGCGGTGTCATGTTGTTGTTGTTGTGGTCTTCAGTCCAGAGACTGGTTTGATGCAGCTCTCCATGCTACTCTATCTTGTGCAAGGTTCTTCATATCCCAGTACCTACTGCAACCTACATCCTCCTGAATCTGTTAGGTGTATTCATCTCTTGGTCTCCCTCTCCGATTTTTACCCTCCACGCTGCCCTCCAATACTAAATTGGTGAACCCTTGAAGCCTCACAATGTGCTCTCCCAACCAATTCCTTCTTCTAGTCAAGCTGCACCACAAAATTCACCTCTTTCCAACTCTATTCAATACCTCCTCATTAGTTATGTGATCTACCCATCTAATCTTCAGCAATCTTCTGTAGCACCACATTTCGAAAGCCTCTATTCTCTTCTTGTCTAAACTACACTCCTGGAAATGGAAAAAAGAACACATTGACACCGGTGTGTCAGACCCACCATACTTGCTCCGGACACTGCGAGAGGGCTGTACAAGCAATGATCACACGCACGGCACAGCAGACACACCAGGAACTGCGGTGTTGGCCGTCGAATGGCGCTAGCTGCGCAGCATTTGTGCACCGCCGCCGTCAGTGTCAGCCAGTTTGCGTAGCATACGGAGCTCAATCGCAGCATGCCGCGACAGCATGTACGTGAACCGTATGTGCAGTTGACGGACTTTGAGCGAGGGCGTATAGTGGGCATGCGGGAGGCCGGGTGGACGTACCGCCGAATTGATCAACACGTGGGGCGTGAGGTCTCCACAGTACATCGATGTTGTCGCCAGTGGTCGGCGGAAGGTGCACGTGCCTGTCGACCTGGGACCGGACCGCAGCGACGCACGGATGCACGCCAAGACCGTAGGATCCTACGCAGTGCCGTAGGGGACCGCACCGCCACTTCCCAGCAAATTAGGGACACTGTTGCTCCTGGGGTATCGGCGAGGACCATTCGCAACCGTCTCCATGAAGCTGGGCTACGGTCCCGCACACCGTTAGGCCGTCTTCCGCTCACGCCCCCAACATTGTGCAGCCCGCCTCCAGTGGTGTCGCGACAGGCGTGAATGGAGGGACGAATGGAGACGTGTCGTCTTCAGCGATGAGAGTCGCTTCGGCCTTGGTGCCAATGATGGTCGTATGCGTGTTTGGCGCCGTGCAGGTGAGCGCCACAATCAGGACTGCATACGACCGAGGCACACAGGGCCAACACCCGGCATCATGGTGTGGGGAGCGATTTCCTACACTGGCCGTACACCTCTGGTGATCGTCGAGGGGACACTGAATAATGCATGGTACATCCAAACCGTCATCGAACCCATCGTTCTATCATTCCTAGACCGGCAAGGGAACTTGCTGTTCCAACAGGACAATGCACGTCCGCATGTATCCCGTGCCACCCAACGTGCTCTAGAAGGTGTAAGTCAACTACCCTGGCCAGCAAGATCTCCGGATCTGTCCCCTATTGAGCATGTTTGGGACTGGATGAAGCGTCGTCTCACGCGGTCTGCACGTCCAGCACGAACGCTGGTCCAACTGAGGCGCCAGGTGGAAATGGCATGGCAAGCCGTTCCACAGGACTACATCCAGCATCTCTACGATCGTCTCCATGGGAGAATAGCAGCCTGCATTGCTGCGAAAGGTGGATATACACTGTACTAGTGCCAACATTGTGCATGCTCTGTTGCCTGTGTATATGTGTCTGTGGTTCTGTCAGTGTGATCATGTGATGTATCTGACCCCAGGAATGTGTCAATAATGTTTCCGCTTCCTGGGACAATGAATTCACGGTGTTCTTATTTCAATTTCCAGGAGTGCATTTAGCGTCCACGTTTCACTTCCATACAAATACTTTCAGAAAAGACTTCCTGACACTTAAATCTATACTCGATGTTAACAAATTTCTCTTCTTAAGAAACGCCTTCCTTGCCATTGCAAGTCTACATTTTATATCCTCTCTACCTCGACCATCATCAGTTATTTTGCTCCCCAAATAGCAAAACTCATTTACTACTTTAAGCGTCTCATTTCCTAATCTAATTTCCTCAGCGTCACTCGATTTAATTCGACTACAATTCATTATTCTCGTTTTGCTATTGTTGATGTTCATCTTATATCCTCCTTTCAAGACCATGTCCATTCCGTTCAGCTGCTCTTCCAGGTACTTTCCTGTCTCTAACAGAATTACAATGTCATCGACGAACTTCAAAGTTTTTATTTCTTCTCCCTAGGTTTTAATTCCTACTTCAAATTTTTCTTTTGTTTCCTTTACTGCTTGCTCAATATACAGATTGGATAACATCGGGGAGAGGCTACAACCCTGTCTCATTCCCTTCCCAATCACTGGTTCCCTTTCATGTCCCTCGACTCTTACAATTGCCATCTGGTTTCTGTACAAATTGTAAATAGCCTTTCACTCCCTGTATTTATCATATCATGTCATATCAATCGCTAATCCACGACAACACAAACGTGGAAGATCAACATTTTCATTTTTGTTCCTTGCGTCTTTTGTCCATATCTTGTACGCAGCATCCAGATATACTTCTGGAAACTTCGTTAGTATTCTTGGAGGTGATGGCTGATAAGATGAACCGCTCCTCCGTGAAAATCAGCCACTGGTGACGTTACTTCATCCCTCAGTGCAAAGGCACTATCACTTTCTTCATCTCACGCCTCTTCATCTGTTAAACGTGTAGTAAACTCTGCTTTTACAGCATCTTCTTCTGTCAGCTGTTGCTTTATATGTTCATAAATAACACGCATTTAGCCTGCAGATTCATGTTCTGCAGTGTCAAAGTACTCTTCCAAATGTTTCGCAATTACAGTCCGTCTCATTGTCCAGGGTGAAACGCTTACTAACTTTGTACACACTTCCACACCTCAAATACAATCTGACCTACTCTAACAGCAAACACAAACCCATCTGACGTACTGTGTCCACTGCGCTGCTTGCAGAGCGATATTTAAATAGGGGGCGTTAGAAGAGAGTAGAAGCCTATTACCGCCCCACCTGTTCCTCCCTCTCCTGTCCAAGCCGTTGTAGCATAGTATCTAAAACTTTACAAAGAGTTTTTGTTTCGAGTCACTAATAAAACAAAAATAATTTTGTTCTATTCTCCGCGACAACTACTGTGACCTTCCCCTGTTAGAAAGCTGGAATTTTATTTTAAAATTATGACTGGCGATTCGACAGTATACAACGATTACGATCTGGCTTCCAAACGTCATTCTAGCCTCTGTAACAAATTGTCGTCACCGAGGCCATAAAACCCATGTAGAATGAGATCATACATGGAGATGGTACTCAGTTGTTTCTTTAATGTGAAAGGGAATTTTCTCTAAGAGTTTGCTTCACCAGAACAAACTGATTCAGAGATTGTGAATATCATAGAGTAGGAATATACAGGGTGTTTCACTAAATGTGTTTGCCTCTGCCGGCTGGAGTGGCCGAGCGGTTCTAGGCGCTACAGTCTGGAACCGCGCGACCGCTACGGTCGCAGGTTCGAATCCTGCCTCGGGCATGGATGTGTGTGATGTCATTAGGTTAGTTAGGTTTAAGTAGTTCAAAGTTCTAGGGGACTGATGACCTCAGCAGTTAAGTTCCATAGTGCTCAGAGCCATTTGAACCATTTTTGTTTGCCTCTAAAAGTTACGAAGTAATAGGCAACGGAAATATTTATTGCGGTAGGTCACCAACGTTACACTGTCTGCAGAGCTATGAACACAGTTTGTTATGTTATTATCCAAAGAGTTACAGGAAAAAGACACATTTTTTTTAATGGAACAATAGTTGTTTCTATCATGTATTGGAATAAGAAACACCAGCTGTGTAGACATCAATTTAAATTACATTCCTGTCACTTTTAGTTTGGGAGCTACAACCCTTCAAAGTTTCAGGGGCAGATACCACACACGCTGCGCATTACGCCGAGCGCCTTCGAAATGTGCGGCCGAGTTGTAACGTCGCCGGTGTCATGGAGCGAGAAGCTTCCTCGATGCGCTGTTAGACTGCCGACTGTCGCCGCACACGGCCGTATACCCGACAGTTCGAGCCACACAAACAAAAGGGGCTTAATATACCACAGTTACTGACATCTGATGAAGATGACATAAACGAACAACGAGTACGTTGACATGTTGATGCTCGGCGAGTGCCGACACGATGCCACTGAAGCAGCCATGGCGTACGCCGTGAGATATCGTAGGCGAAGAACTCCTGCAGCCATTACGTTCTTACGTACCGAACAACGACTTCGGGAAGCAGGCAGGTTGGTAATGTGCCGCAGTAACAGGTGAAGAACTGCAAGAAGTGAGGAGACGGAGGTGTTTGTTTTAGCTGCAGTGCATTACGATCCTCATGTCAGCTTATGAACCGTTGCTGCAGTCGCTGGTGCCAGTCTCACATCTGTGTGGCGTATTGTACACGGCCACAGGTTTCACCCGTACCGCCTGTCACTGACCCAAGAGCTGCACGGGAACGATTTCAGTGACAGAGTTACATTCCGTGAATGGGTCATGCGTAATTTCATGCTGGAGTCGTTACAAGGTGTTATGTTCTCTGATGAGTCCATGTTCACAGATTATGGTGCAGTGAATCGCCATAACGTGCATTACTGGGCCGCAGACAATCCTCGGTGGATACAACCTGTCGACCATCAACGTGGGTGGTCTATTACTGTATGGTGTGGAATCATTGGGGGTGAAATCATCGGTCCACTCAACTTCCCAGGTACACTGACAGGTGACTTATATCGCGCATTTATAGTCGAGAGTTTGGGTGGTCTCCTTCAACATGTGTGTCTACACACGAGAGTCCATATGTGGATGCAGCATGATGGTGACCCAGCCCATTCTGCGCATGCTGTTGTGGAAGAACTAAACAACAGTTTTGCAGGAAGGTGGTTGGGGCGCCATGGTCCCCATTCATGGCCCGCAAGGCCGCCCGATTTACCACCATTACATTTCTTTTTGTGGGGATATCTAAAGAATCGTGTTTATGTCACTCAGCCCACATCCCCAGATGATCTAAAACGGCGCATCGAGGACGCATGTTGCTCCGTGACACCGGCGATGTTACATCTCGTCCACAGATCCTTTAGAAGGCGCAGTCAGGAACATGAACACACATTTGAACATCTTATTTAAATCAACTTCCCACCACCATAACATCCATCATCCACCACACAGCCATGTATTATGTACAGCGTGTGGTATCTGCCCCTGAAACTTTGAAGGGTTGTAGCTCCCAAACTAAAGGTGATAGGAACGTAATTTAAGTTGATGTATACACAGCTGGTGTTACTGGTTCCATTGCATGATAGAAACAACTATTGTTTTATTTTAAAAAATTTATATTTTTGCTGTAACTCTTTGGATAATAAAACAGTAAACTATGTTCATAGCTCCGCAGACAGTGTAACGTTTCTTATTGTGATCTACCGCAATCAATATTTCCGTCTCCTATTACTTAGTAACTTACAGAGACAAACACAATTAGTGAAACACCCTGTATATAGAGCGAGCAGAATGTGCTGAGGATGTCACTATCAAACTGGAATTATCACCTTATTTCAGTATAAAGCTGTTTATATTTTGCGCGGATATGCAAACTTTAATATTAGATGTACTCTTATCAGCCACAGCGTTATGGCGACTGCCCACTGCGACGTTGGATGCCGCCAGGTGGCATTGTGGACACGTGACGCAGTAACAAAAGTATGGAAGTGGAACAGACACGAATGGAGGATCACGCTAGCGAGGATGTGGGATGTAAATGGGACAATCCATTGAGATAAACGACTCTGACAAAGCACAGATTATTACACTACTGCCATTAAAATTGCTACACCACAAAGATGACGAGCTACAGACGCGAAATTTAACCGACAGGAAGAAGATGCTGTGATATGCAAATGAATAGCTTTTCAGAGCATTCACACAAGGTTGGCGCCGGTGGCGACACCTACAACGTGCTGACATGAGGAAAGTTTCCAACCGATTTCTCACACACAAACAGCAGTTGACCGGCGTTGCCTGGTGAAACGTTGTTGTGATGCCTCGTGTAAGGAGGAGAAATGCCTACCATCACGTTTCCGACTTTGATAAAGGTCGGATTGTAGCCTATGGCGATTGCGGATTATCGTATCGCGACATTGCTGCTCGCATTGGTCGAGATCGAATGACACTTGGCAGAATATGGAATCGGTGGGTTCAGGAGGGTAATACGGAACGCCGTGCTGGATCCCAACGGTCTCGTATCACTAGCAGTCGAGATGACAGGCAGCTTATTCGCATGGCTCTAACGGATCGTGCAGCCACGTCTCGATCCCCGAGTCAACAGATGGGGACGTTTGCAAGACAACAACCATCTGCACGAAGAGTTCGACGACGCTTGCTGCAGCATCGAGTATCAGCTCGGAGACCATGGCTGCGGTTACCCTTGACGCTGCACCACAGACAGGAGCGGCTGCGATGGTGTTCAAAAAAATGGTTCAAATGGCTCTGAGCACTATGGGATTTAACATCTGTGGTCATCAATCCCCTAGAACTTAGAACTAATTAAACCTACCTAACCTAAGGACATCACACACATCCATGCCCGAGGCAGGATGCGAACCTGCGACCGTAGCAGTCCCGCGGTTCCGGACTGAGCGCCTAGAACCGCGAGACCACCGCGGCCGGCTGCGATGGTGTACTCGACGACGAACCTGGGTGCACGATTGGCAAAACGTCATTTTTTCGGATGAATTCAATTTCTGTTTACAGCATCATGATGGTCGCATCCGTGTTTGGCGACATCGCGGTGAACGCACATTGAAAGCGTGTATTCGTCATCGCCATACTGGCGTATCACACGGCGTGATGGTATGAGACGCCATTCGTTACACGTCTCGGTCACCTCTTGTTCGGATTGACGGCACTCTCAACAGTGGACGTTACATTTTAGATGTGTTACGACCCGTGGCTCTACCCTTCATTCGATCCCTGCGAAACCCTACATTTCAGGAGGATAATGCACGACCGCATGTTGCAGGTCCTGTGCGGGCCTTTCTGGATACAGAAAATGTTTGACTGCTGCCCTGGCCAGCACATTCTCCAGATCTCTCATCAATTGAAAACGTGTGGTCAATGGTGACCGAGCAACTGGCTCGTCACAATGCGCCAGTCACTACTCTTGATGAACTGTGGTATCGAGTTGAGGCTGCGTGGGCAGCTGTACCTGTACACACCATCCAAGCTCTGTTTGACTCAATGCCCAGGCGTATCAGTGCCGTTATTACGGCCAGAGGTGGTTGTTCTGGGTACTGATTTCTAAGGATCTATGCACCCAAACTGCGTGAAAATGTAATTCCATGTTAATTCTAGTATAATATACACTCCAGGAAATGGAAAAAAGAACACATTGACACCGGTGTGTCAGACCCACCATACTTGCTCCGGACACTGCGAGAGGGCTGTACAAGCAATGATCACACGCACGGCACAGCGGACACACCAGGAACCGCGGTGTTAGCCGTCGAATGGCGCTAGCTGCGCAGCATTTGTGCACCGCCGCCGTCAGTGTCAGCCAGTTTGCCGTGGCATACGGAGCTCCATTGCAGTCTTTAACACTGGTAGCATGCCGCGACAGCGTGGAGGTGAACCGTATGTGCAGTTGACGGACTTTGAGCGAGGGCGTATAGTGGGCATGCGGGAGGCCGGGTGGACGTACCGCCGAATTGCTCAACACGTGGGGCGTGAGGTCTCCACAGTACATCGATGTTGTCGCCAGTGGTCGGCGGAAGGTGCACGTGCCCGTCGACCTGGGACCGGACCGCAGCGACGCACGGATGCACGCCAAGACCGTAGGATCCTACGCAGTGTCGTAGGGGACCGCACCGCCATTTCCCAGCAAATTAGGGACACTGTTGCTCCTGGGGTATCGGCGAGGACCATTCGCAACCGTCTCCATGAAGCTGGGCTACGGTCCCGCACACCGTTAGGCCGTATTCCGCTCACGCCCCAACATCGTGCTGCCCGCCTCCAGTGGTGTCGCGACAGGCGTGAATGGAGGAGTGTCGTCTTCAGCGATGAGAGTCGCTTCGGCCTTGGTGCCAATGATGGTCGTATGCGTGTTTGGCGCCGTGTAGGTGAGCGCCACAATCAGGACTGCATACGAGCGAGGCACACAGGGCCAACACCCGGCATCATGGTGTGGGGAGCGATCTCCTACACTGGCCGTACACCTCTGGTGATCGTCGAGGGGACACTGAATAGTGCACGGTACATCCAAACCGTCATCAAACCCATCGTTCTACCATTCCTAGACCGGCAAGGGAACTTGCTGTTCCAGCAGGACAATGCACGTCCGTATGTATCCCGTGCCACTCAACGTGCTCTAGAAGGTGTAAGTCAACTACCCTGGCCAGCAAGATCTCCGGATCTGTCCCCCATTGAACATGTTTGGGACTGGATGAAGCGTCGTCTCACGCGGTCTGCACGTCCAGCACGAACGCTGGTCCAACTGAGGCGCCAGGTGGAAATGGCATGGCAAGCCGTTCCACAGGACTACATCCAGCATCTCTACGATCGTCTCCATGGGAGAATAGCAGCCTGCATTGCTGCGAAAGGTGGATATACACTGTACTAATGCCGACATTGTGCATGCTCTGTTGCCTGTGTCTATGTGCCTGTGGTTCTGTCAGTGTGATCATGTGATGTATCTGACCCCAGGAATGTGTCAATAAAGTTTCCCCTTCCTGGGACAATGAATTCACGGTGTTCTTATTTCAATTTCCAGGAGTGTATTTGTCCAATGAATACCCGGTTATCATCTGCATTTCTTGTTGGTGTAGCAATTTTAATGGCCAGTAGTGTATTATGCCGAGTCTGTGAAAGAGTATCTCGAAAACGACGAAGCTGGTCGAAAGTTCACGTGATACTGTTGTGAGCATCTACGGTAAAAGGTAGAACAGTGAAACTACCATTACGCGCTAAATGGTTGGACGTTTACGAGTCTTCACAAAACATGGGTTTTGGAAGTTTGTCTGCTCTGTAAAGCAGGACAGATAATGATCTGTGTCATCTCTACCGAAAGAGCACAAAGCCGGTGTACGCACAAGTGTATCGGAGCACAGCTTTCATCGAACATTGTTGAACATGGAATTCCGCAGCAGGCAACCCGTACGTGTTCACATGTTGACCTAACGACATCGTCAAGTACTATTGTAGTGCGCACGGCACTAGCGGGATTCGATCGTCGATCAGTGAAAACTTGTCAGCTCATGGAGTGAATCACACGTTTGCTACACTAGGTCCATGGTCGTCTCCACAAACACCGTCATCGAGGTGAACGGCGGCTCGAAACGTGCAGCGCGCCATGGACGCAGGCTGTTGGGAGCAGTTTTATACTATGGGAGACAACGCGTGGTGTATCCATATTTGAACCCTATCCCAGATGTAACACATGGTGGGTCCACCTACGAGCTCTATCACGGTCCTGTCCCAGGACTATCCTGCACTGTCCCGCCCTCTCCCCTCCCTCCTCCCCTCCCCCCCCCCCCCTCCCTGCGAGAAACCGATATACACACATATAGAAAAATAGCGCAACCGCACTGTTCTACTACATTTACAAACAAATTTAGAATATGTGGCCAGAAGTGACGTCATGGTAACGTGAGCAGAAGTCTTGGCATCTTGGATCTTTAGAGATGGCTATTTGTAAAGAAAGCTTTGAATGCAGGTCGCTCTATAACGCAATGGACATCTGAGGATGTTGGGTAGGTATGTCGATGGGTCTGACTGTTTCTTTTGTACGATATTTGGAACCTGTACAGAACGGAGATATGCCCACATTCATCTCCTGAATCAGCACAGTTACGCGCTTCAACATCTGATGTGTGGTAGATTAGGTTAGCTCATTCTAAATGTAGAACATGTGATGCGAGGCTGGCAACTTTCAAAGGCTAGTCTTTAGCTATTAAACAACGTCCTGACAAACTAAGTGAAGCTGGTTTCCTTTAAACTGGTGATATGGATGAAACTGTTTGTTTCCATCACGGTGGATGGTTGAAATATTGGAGTGAAACGAATAACCCATGCGTTAACATAGGGTGTGGTTTTCCAAGTGCTTATTCGTGCTTCTTGCAAGGGGTAACGATTTTGTGGATAATATTGGTCAGAACAGAGATGCAAAATTTACTGCAAAAGTTGCAGTTAATATTAAGTTTTCATCAAATTTTTTCAAAACAGCATCAGAACTCTAGGTGACTGTGAGAGCTTCTGGCTATGCTCACCTGTGTAAAATTTGCTTCCAGGAATAAGTAGGAGTATTATTATCTCCCTACAGGCATATTGCTGTTTGGGTTGAAAGTGGACCGACACTTTCCTCTTGTGCTGTGTGTCAAAGACCTATTTCAGCTACAGTAAGAGGATTTTTGACAGAGGAAACGATGTTGTAAGACATACTATTATTTTACGATTTACTTTTCATTCTTTTTTAATACACATTGTGAAGAATAAAGTATGATAGTTAAAATGCGTTCTTTTATTTTATTTTCTTACATTAATCGCACCTAGGTCTGCTCTTAATGTGACAGTTATGATTACAGTGTGATCTGTGTTGCAGAATCGCGATTATTTTAGTGTCGAAGAATAGAATTGACATATAATACCACCTTTCTGCCAATGTATGCAGTCTTCCATAGGATTAAAAACATTATTTAGTCCGCCAATAAGTACTATTGTTAACATCTGTGCGACCCTGTGCCATATGATCCGCTAACAAGTGCTTTGTGAAATATACACCCCACTATGCTACGCTTCGAGACAACTAACAACGGCAGAAAGAAATTATTCCACAACGGAGAAAGAATTGTTAAGTGTTATTTATGGTATCAAATACTTTAAATGCTACTTGTATAGTAGGAAATTGGAGGTTATTACAGACCACGCAGCTTTAAAATGGTTGCTTTGATTAAAGGATCCATCTAGTCGTCTCACCCGTTTTGCCCTATGTATTTCCGAAATGGATTTCGAAGTTATCCATAAACCAGGCAAAAAAAACACACGAATGCAGATTGACTAAGTCGGAAAATAGCACTTTTGGAAGCAACAGGCCGGGATACTGAGGAATGGAGAAAGGCACAAGATGAGGATACAGAATGCAAAAAAATACGCAACTCAAAAACAATTTTGCTGTGAAGATGGTGTATTATGCCGTAAAACAAAACTTGGACCGCGAATTGTTGTTCCCCAACACCTCAGACAAGAAATAATGGCAGAGTCCCACGACCACGTCCTTGCAGGACACGGTGGACGGCGTACAACCGAAAGACGCGTAGCAGAGCGATTTTGGTGGCAAACCAGAAAGCAGGATGTTGTTCAGTACGTTCGTAATTGCATTGCGTGCGCACAACGAGCTGAACTTTCTCGTTTAAAAATACCCTTACAGAGGCTCCCCGAGGCTTCATTCCATTTCAAATCTGCGGAGTGGATCTCTACGGGCCATTTCATAAAACACCTGCTGGTAATAAGTATCTTCTTACAGTTATAGATCACTTTTCATGCTATCTAGCTATTGTGAGTCTCCCAGATCAGCAAGCAAATACAGTTGCCCAAGCTTTAGTTAACAACTGGATACTTAAATTTGGCGTGCCTGAAGCTATTATCACAGATCAGGGATCTAATTTTATGTCTGAAATAATGAAACAGCTATGGCACTTATTAAAAATACATAAATTACGCACAGCTCCGTTACACCCTCAGTGCAACGGGCGCACAGAAAGAGTTCATCGGACAATTGGCAAGATGCTTAGTTATTATATTAACGAACAATATTCTAATTGGGATACGTATTTACCAATAATCGTGTCGGTATACAACGCCAAAACGCATGAAACAACTGGCATGTCACCTTATCTTGGTCTATGGGAGAAAAATGCCGTCCCCTTTTGATGTAATCAGGCAGAAAAACGGAAATGTCGGAGAAACAGTAAAAGATTTCTGTCGAATGATGAAGGATGTACGGAGAAAGGTTCAAATAACTAATATAAAGGCTTTGGAACGACAGGAAAGATTAGGCAATGCCCAAGCTAAATATGCAAATTACAAAATCGGTCAGTGGGTGATGCTGTCAACCTCACACGCTGCGAAAGGAAAAACGAAGAAATTTGTAACAAACTACAGAGGTCCTTATCAAATTATTGAGATCACGTCACCAGTCAATGTTAAACTGCAACTGCCCACCCGAAGTACTATTGTCCATGCAAGTCGTTTAAAACCTTTTAAGGGCGCTCCAGATATAATTCCTTCAACACTAGTATCTGCTTTTCCGAAGGGCGGAGGAAGTCCCCGAAAAGGAAAAAGAGTGGCCACGCCAGCACAACATACAGACATGGCACCACACAATCTTTGACCAATGGTGCGAATGTCTAGTTGAATCATAGTAGACTGTGGATAGTATACAAATGTAAATAATTAATAAATGATAATGGTTTAGTTTTTAAAAAAAGTTGAACGTAGAAACATGTTGATCTTTTAGTTAACAATGAATTCCTACACAAAACCTATCCTACCTTAATGACTCCCTTGACAGTTCCCTTCTGAAGTCATTAGAGATGTTCATAAACTCACAGCAAGGCAAAATTGATGCCAATGTCATGATGCAACATGTCTTAAAATTAAAAAGTAAACACAAAACTAAAATTATAATGCTAGGAATAGGTATATCTGGAACTTTTGTGTTGGTGTTTCTGCTTTGTACAGTTATGTTTTTTTTAAGACGAAAAAATAAGCCAAATAATAATATACCACTTCATCAAACCCCTGTTAACTGGATACCACACTCTTAACTGGTGTACTTCAGTGGTTACTTTTGAGCATTAGTGTATTAATTTTGTTTATTGTACTTCAGTCTTTATTAAACAGTCTCATGTTAAAATAAACAATACTGTAGAATAATTATTCTTGCATTAATATAGGGTAGATTAAACAGGTGTTGCTATGTAATTTTCTAAGTGAAAAATCTATTTTTGTTTATGCATTGTCATCAAGATTTGTTACACTTATTATAACGATTTATGTGTGAACTATGTGATTGATGAGCGTACAGTGCTTTGGTAAAGTGATAAAGTATTTTCAACATACTTAATGTGAAACGTGTGTAATCGTCTAAGTCGAGGGTTTCATTGCTTGTGTTAGTGCTTTTCCCGTGTGAAGAGTGGAAGACTGTTGAGTGGTAAATTCGAGGGCTAATTTCTCCGAACAGTGGAGGAATGTTGAGTGGTACTTAAGATAGGTAAATAAATTAGTGAAATCAATGTGAAGTGAAGTTGAAATTAGAAAATAAATGAAAAACTTCGTTTACTTTAGAAGAATTGCACATTGGCAGAACAGCGGCAGAGCAGCAGTGACAGAAGAGCCAATGACCATGAAGTCAGCACGTTCAGGAAGCTGTCGATTCAGCCGTCATGGCATTGCCCCTCCCGGCTAACGTGTTTCTCAATTGTCCCATGTGATCAAAGGCCCTCGCCTACATTCCAAGAGCCAATGACCGACGTTAAGAAGATTCTTCGAGAAGCTTTTCAACGTGACAGAAGAGGTAATGACCGTGAAGTCGTTCACCTCCAGCGAACTGAAGTGAATAAATACGCGAGAAGCAGTGGGCCTGACAAGAAGAGTAGTTTTCAGTTCAGTTTCGGTGCTGAAAGACCCTCATGCAGGATGAGACTACATCTTACACACAAGCACCAAGTCCACCGCTGTAATGGAATAGCAAGCAGAAGCCTCGGCGCCAGAAGACAGAAGTTAGAAGGCATTCGAAGACTGATTTTTACGTACCCGAGTGACTCGTGAGGACGGGAAGGAGACGGCCTCACATTAGCAGTCACCTGTGAGCTGGGATGAAGATCTGACAGCCGAAGACTGGCAAGCGGGAGTCCGTTGTTCGAGTCCGGGACAGTGGCCTTCCCCCGCCGCGCCGCTCCGCTGGCCGACGCACAACACTGACACACGCGGCCGCTTAGAAAAGAGAAACACTGGAACGCCACATCCAAGGTATCACCATCCGATTCACGACTTCGTTCTCAATAATTAAACGTGCCACCACGATGCGCGCCTCCAGTCAACTGGGCGAGACGGCGACACGAGTTACACTCCGCCAGGCGTAATCAGACGCTGCCGCTGCCGCAGCAGAAGTCTTCGCAAACGACACAGCCGCCGCTCTCCCAGCCAGAACATCCAGTAAGGAAACAGTTGTAAAAACTTTCAATAAAAGTTATCTTATGTAAAAATGCTGTTTCATTCTACCTCATACCCGAGCCAAGGAAGAACCCACCATGCCCACATGTTGTTAAGAGAGAAAAAGTAATTTATTTAGTGTTTTTCACCCTGACATAATGCTTTAGAATCAAATGCCCTTTGCAGTAATGCCCATCCTGACAATTGACTAGCATCAAAAGAGAAAACCAAAGTTACAATTAAGATAAATTGCTGTGGATGCAGCAGCAATGTGAAACTTTATCTAAAGCTGAACTGGCTAACGTTGAAATGGGTCATCGGCCTGTATTATTGCAATGGCCTTCTGTAGATGACTACTAGTTTATGGATTTGTTTAAAACGCTAGATTTTTTTATCTGAATTGATATGTGCGACTAAGAGGACATTGAAAAGTCCGTGCAAAGTGCGAGAGATGGCACCACCAGTGGGTATCGAGGTCATGTTTAGTTAGTAGCATCTTTGGAAAGAACGCACACCAAGTTTCAGCCATATTTCTTTGTCTTCGGCATCGTGTGAATCAAGGAAGTCGAGTGATTGTCAAAAAATGGACGAAAAAGAGTTTCGTATGTTGATTAAACATTACTTTATGAAAGGCAAAACGCCTCAGGGGACTAAAGAGAAGTTTGATAAACAATACGGTGACTCTGCACCTTCGATTACAACGGCTTATAAGAGGTTTCAAAATTCTCGGAATGGCCATATGGGCCCAAGTGATGCTGAACGTTCTGAACGCCCTGTGGAGGTTACGACTTCAGAAATCATTGATAAAATCCATGATATGGTGATGGATGACAGAAGAGTTAAGGTGCGTGAGATTGCTAGTACTGTGGGCGTCTCGAATGAACGGGTACATAATATTTTGCATAAACATTTGGACATGAGAAAGCTATCCGCAAGATGGGTTCCGCGATTGCTCACGCCTGACCAAAAACGGAATCGTGTGAACTGCAACACCTTTTTTTGCAAAGCTTTAGAGATCAACACCCATGACTCTCCACTGTCAGTTTGAACATAAATCACTCCTTCCTGTATAGCGAGGCTATGCCGACGTGCAATGTATTGGAGCACTACAGAGTTCTTTGCCGGCCGCGGTGGTCTAGCGGTTCTAGGCGCTCCGTCCGGAACCGCGCGACTGCTACGGTCGCAGGTTCGAATCCTGCCTCGGGCATGGATGTGTGTGATGTCCTTAGGTTAGTTAGGTTTAATTAGTTCTAAGTTCTAGGGGACTTATGACCACAGATGTTGAGTCCCATAGTACTCAGAGCCATTTGAACCATTGGAACAGAGTTCTTTATGCTATGCAAGAAACGAGGCCAAGATGTGCGAATGTATGTTAGCAAAATGTTCAAATCTGAATCAGCTTCCGTGGCCTGTGCAATTTTCCTATAGTTCAGCGGAAAAGATTGAAGCAATTCCGAATCCTGAGCATAGATGTGACAACAAGATGCAGCAGAATCGTCAGTCTCTGTCAGGGCCAATCGGAAGACATGAAAGTGCGTCTTCATTGCCATGCTGAGCTGTCGGACGATACACAATCTTGTACTGGTACTGAGACAACAACAAAGATCATCTTTGCAATTTTTGGGCATTTCGTACAAGAACCGGTTTCGTAGGATGAAACAAGTACTGCAATGGCTTGTGATCCGTTACTAAGTAGAATTTTCTGCTGTATAAATAGTGGAGGAATTTGGTGACACCATACACAATAGCCAAAGTCTCTTTCTCAGTTTGTGGGTAGTTACACTGACCTTTGAACAACACTTTTGATGAGAAAGCAATATGCCTGTTTTTATCACCAATTCTGTACGAAAGCACTGCACCGATTCCGTAAGGGGAATCGTCAGCTTGAAATACAACTGGTTTTTAAGAACCAAAGTGAACTAAGTATCGATCATTGAGCAATGCATCTTTAAGAGTTGGAAAAAATACTTGGCACCCATCTGTCCAAACAAAGGAACATTTTTTCGACACAAGGATTCAATGGAGCTGCGATTTGTGCAGCATTCGGTATGAACCGAATATAACAGTTCATTTTCCCTAAGACTGAGTGCAATTATGCGACATTGCGGGGAACTGGCAAATCTTGTATGGCTAACAAATGCGACTGAACTGGATGTACACCCAGACTGTTTATGCGATGATCGAGATACTGCAACTCAGGGATAAAAAAAATCCCCCTTGTCCAGTCTACACTTAGGTCCTGCATCGGATAACACACGAAACAAAGCACGCAAATTAGGGTTTTAACGTATCTTCGACGGTGAAGCTATTATGGACAGAAGCCAATCTCGCCGGCCGCGGTGGTCTCGCGGTTCTAGGCGCTCAGTCCGGAACCGAGCGACTGCTACGTTCGCAGGTTCGAATTCTGCTTCGGGCATGGATGTGTGCGATGTCCTTAGGTTAGTTAGGTTTAAGTAGTTCTAAGTTCTAGGGGACTGATGACCATAGATGTTAAGTCCCATAGTGCTCAGAGCCATTTGAACCATTTGCTACGACAATATCGTCCAAATAGTCTGACTGTGCAGTCAGCTGTTCCAAATACCGTGGGCAAATGGCGGGGACGGAAGCACTACCAAGAGGCAAACGCAAATATTTAAACAAGCCCAAATGAGTATTCACTACCCACACTTTTTGATATTTTTCATCGAGAGGTATTTGAAGGTACTTGTCACGCAAATCAATTTTTGAAAAGTAGCGACCACCACCTGATCTGTCCATGAGATCCTCTGGGCGTGGCAATGGATAAGTATCAGTTACAGTTTGTGGTTTGACTGTAGACTTAAAGTCAACACAGAGGCGAATACGAACTGAAGGTTTGGGGAGAGAACCAGTGGACTTGCCCGTTGACTAGCTGGCACAGGTGCAATAGCTCTGCTATCTTGCAATTCTTTACGTACAGCAGCGACTTTGTCCCATAATGTAATGGGAACAGTTCTGGCCCAGCAAAATTTTGGCTGAGCATTGTCTATCACAGTAACATGTGCACTTTCCGGAAGGAGCGCCTGGTCCCCGGCACGAATCCGCCCGGCGGATTTGTGTCGAGGTCCGGTGAACCGGCCAGTCTGTGGATAGTTTTTAGGCGGTTTTCCATCTGTCTCGGCGAATGCGTGGTGGTTCCCCTTATTCCGCCTCAGTTACACTATGTCGGCGGTTGCTGCGCAAACAAGTTCTCCACGTACGCGTACACCACAATTACTCTACCACGCAAACATAGAGGTTACACTCGTCTGGTGTGAGACGTTCCCTGGGGGGTCCACCGGGGGCCGAACCGCACAATAACCCTGGGTTCGGTGTGGGGCGGCGGAGGGGTGAAGTGGACTTCGGTAGTCGTCGTGTGGTTGTGGACCACTGCGGCTGCGGCGGGGACGGAGCCTCTCCGTCGTTTCTAGGTCCCTGGTTAACATACAATACACAGAATACAACATGTGCAACAAAATTGTTAGCCTTACCTAAACCTTCAGAAAAGAGTGCGGTAGCATTCTCGCTTCCCACGCCCGGGTTCCCGGGTTCGATTCCCGGCGGGGTCAGGGATTTTCTCTGCCTCGTGATGGCTGGGTGTTGTGTGATGTACTTAGGTTAGTTAGGTTTAAGTAGTTCTAAGTTCTAGGGGACTGATAACCATAGCTGTTAAGTCCCATAGTGCTCAGAGCCATTTGAACCATTTTTTTGTTAAAGCCAAACAAATCAAATGAATCAAGACCAATTATGTTCGCACAATCGCTCGATTGTAGCACCATAAAAGTCACTGTTCGCGTATGCGAGCGATACATTGCAGGCAAAGTACATTTTCTGAGAACAGGAATGTCTTTTTCCAGTATAATCAGTCGGTTGCGTGCTAGCTTTGGATAGTCGTGGGGAGGCTAACAGTTCATATGTGTGACAATTTAGCAATGTGAAAGAGGCACCAGCGTCCAACTGAAATTTCACGTTTCCCACAAAGAAAGTATTGAACAAAGGGTTTGTTGGACTGGCGTATCACTGAAGAAAGTGCACACTTGCTAGTTATGCTAAAGTCTGATGCAGACTCTGAATACGCTGCATTAATGACATGAGACTTGTGACTAGATTTTTGTGAATGGGCCGAATTCTTATGATTGTTCCGTAGCAAACATACGGATTGTACGTGTCCTTTCCTGCAACAAGCGTAACACTGAGCTTGTAGGGAGGGGCAGTCTTGGCGTTTGTGCCATAAAGGGTAAGACTTAGTTCTGCTCGCCTGTGTAACCGCCTGGGTAGCGACCGGCTTACGTGGCATGGAGAGGTGTTTACGCAGCATGGCGAGCGCAAGCTGCCACTGAATGGGCCAGTCGCAAACAAGGGACTCAACCCAATAAATTGCTGGCTGCTCAGATTTATCGGCCGACAGGGCACCTGAATGGTACTGATCTAGTAGTTGCTCTACCTGCTGAATTATGGATTGGACTGTTACAAAGTCTGTTCTCTGAGTCTGACATCAGGTACACTGTACACAATCGCATCACGCAACATAAATCCGAATATAAAGTACCAAAAGCACATTTTAATTTGCATTTCCTCGTGATACCCTGCAAATCTGTTACCCATTCGCGATAAGTTTGTTCTGAGCGTTTTTTACAATTAAAGAATTGATACCTAGCTGCTACCACATTCACATGTTGGACATAATAGTTAGTTAGAAAATCTACAACATGTTCATACGAAAGTTCACTCGGAGTGGCGTTAGGAAACAGTTTCTGGGTTAGTCTGAAAACTGCATTTCCTACCGTTGAGAGAAAGTAATGCCTTTTCACAGTACCTGGTACGTTGTGAGCAATTACGTTGGTTGGAACTTAAACAGTGGCAACTATTTATTCACAACCTATACAAAAGAGCTACATGTTTGCACCTCTTACTGCCCTTCAAAGTAGTCACCAGCGTTGTGTAGAACTCGTTGCCAGCTATGTGGAAGGCGTAGTATACCATTATCAGAGCCTATTCTATTGATGGTGCGAACGGGACGGTTTACTGCCTGTCGAATCTCTGGAACAGTTATAAAGCGAATGCCACGAAGTTGTTCCTTCATCTTCGGAATCAAATCAAAGTCACAAGGATTTAAGTCCGGGGAGTATGGTGGATGGTACAATATTTCCGTCCCATCGACTGAACAGAGCAGCCACAGCTTGCGCTGTCTGTGCCCGTGCATTGTCGTGCAAAATGGTAGGTGGGTTGCTCAGAAAGTGTCGCCGCTTCTTTCGCAAAGCATTATGGGTCGCCGCGAAAGTCGAAAGTGCGTCAGAATCCTAGTATGGTGAAAGTTATGGTGATTCTCGTGTACGACTGTGATGGTGTTATCCTAACGCATTACGTTCCTCCACGGCAGACCGAAAGTACACAGTATTGCTGTTCGTCTTTGGAGCAACATCTGCGAGCAGCTTTGCGAAAGAAGCGGCGTCACTTTCTGCGCATTACACCTGCATTTTGCACGCCAATGCGCGGGCGCATACAGCGCAAACTGTGGCTTCTCTGTCCGATCGATGGGACTGGGAAGTACTCTACCAACCACCATACTTCCTGGACTTAAGTCCTTGTGACTTTGATTTGATTCCGAAGATGAAGGAACCACTTCGTGGCATTCGCTTCAGAACTGTTCCAGAGATTAGACAGGCAGTAGACTGCTCCATTCGCACCATCAACACAACAGGCTCTGCAAGCGGTATACTGCGCCTTCCACATAGCTGGCAACGAGTTCTACACAACGCTGGTAACTACTTTGAAGAACAGTAACAGGTGGAAACTTGTATCTCTTTTGTGCCGGTTGTGAATAAAGTAGCCACTATTTAAGTTTCAACCCTCGTATATGGGCTTCAGACTGTTGCAACAACTCGAGCCATTCCTCTTCTTGATCAAAAAACTGGCGAAAAGGCGGTATAGCTGTAGATGTTACTGTAGGTGGTGCTTCTTCCGTCAGGCGCGCATTGTTGGCCAGTAACAAGTGCACCGTGTCGAGCAGTGTAGATATTTGCCGAGTCTGGAACTGAAACATCTGCATTAGCTGTGTTGCATCTAACACTGGCGGCTATGGCATCTGAGCAGAGTGTGGGATAGGTGGGGTGGGCATTTTGGAAGAGACATATGCAAGAAACCGACAAGGAAAGCACGAAAAATAAGTACATAAGCAAAGAAAATTTCTGCAACACCCACCTGAAAAGACTGATTAATAAAAGAGACTGTTAAGGCAAGTAAACGCCCCTGCAAAGTAAAGACAAGAGAGAATTAAGACGCCAACAAAACACAAAAGAAAATTCCGTGGCCCCGAGGCGCGGTATCTGTTTGTGTATCCTCGTCGTCAAAATGTCATGTTGGCCCACTCGTCCAATATAGGGTGCCTAGGAAGCTGTTTTCTCGGATAGCTAGACAACAATTCAAGAAAATCATATTAATCGAGTTTATTACAGTAAATTGAATTGACATAACTTAACTTAGCGGATTTACAATGAGGTGTCGCTAGAAAATGGCGTCATGCAATTAATAGATGTCCTTCGATATACACAATTTCCATGCAAGCAAATAATACTGTTCACAACTCACGGCTCGTCTTCAAATGGTTCATATGGCTCTGAGCACTATAGGACTTAACGTCTGAGGTCATCAGTCCCTAGAAGTTAGAACTACTTAAACCTAACTAACCTAAGGACATCACACACATCTGTGCCCGAGGAAGGATTCGAACCTGCGACCGTAGTGGTCGCGCGGGCACGTCTTCCAGTGTGGCTCATCTAGTGCGGCCGCGGCTCTGCGGAGTGGAGCTAATATTCTCTTTGTATAGGAGCCGCTTCATTCGTGGTGCTGTCCTAGTCAACGTAGTGTTGGCTGAAGTCGTCTCACAGCCTTCTCTGCTGTTAAGTTCCAGGCCGATGTGTCGGCGCTTGATGTTACGCTGGAACGAATTTGTTTAAACGTGTATAAGGAGTGTTGTACGGGCAGCTGGTCTGTTAGAATCTCCAAGTTAGTCGCAGGTTACGTACATGTTTACTTAGAAGGGGCACTGACTGATGTGGTAAATTTGTCTTTGAACTGTTCTGCTGGGAGTCTGCCGGCGTCATTTAAAGTGCACTGGTGTTTCCATTTGTTATTCCTTAGTTTTAGGCCGGCCGGAGTGGCAGAGCGGTTCTAGGCGCTTCAGTCTGAAACCGCGTGACCGCTACGGTCGCAGGTTCGAATCCTGCCTCGCGCATGGATGTGTATGATGTCCTTAGGTTAGTTAGGTTTAAGTAGTTCTAAGTTCTAGGGGACTGATGACCTCAGAAGTAAAGTCCCATAGTGCTCAGAGCCATTTGAACCATTTGAATCTTAGTTTTAAGTAATTCCTTTATCTGTTGTAAGTTTTGAGCAATATTGAACCATCCTTTGATGTTTTAATCTAATGTTCTTTTAAATTTGTTTTAAATGGATTTAGATGTTGAGAGTCTGCAACCTCAATGCTATCTGTAAATGTTAAGCCTAAAGTCCGTGCCAGGTGGGTATGCTTGTATCTATTATTCTGTAGTTTCAAAAGAACATTCGATGTCTGTTGATAAATCTGCTATTGGTTATCGCAAATGTCTTATCCTGCCGGCTGCTGTGGTCGAGCGGTTCTCGGCGCTTCAGTCCGGAACCACGCGGCTCCTACAGTCGCAGGTCGAATCCTGCCTCGGGCATGGATGTGTGTGATGTCCTTAGGTTAGTTATGTTTAAGTAGTTCTAAGTTTTATGTGACTGATGACCTCAGAAGTTAAGTCCCATAGTACTCAGAGCCATTTGAACCGTTTTTTTGTCTTATCCTTTTATATTCGCTGTTGTAGTACAGTAATTGAAATTTCTGCTTATAATTAGAAGTTTTAAGCCTTATTCACTCCACTTAGGATTAAGTAATTGCCTACATTACTTTAATTGCTTTATTAAGTTTTGAAAGACCTGAACACCTTACTGCCGGCGCTCTTGACTTTAGTGTCGCACTGTATACGCTATTTGTTGACATCCTTGGCTTCTGAGTCTTGACATTGTAATTGGCTCGGCGTTTGCCATTGTGATTTCACTCCTCTAATTCAGCCTGTGCATGTAGCCAGACGGCGTCTGTGGTGGCCGTTAGCCCTCGCTGGAGTTTTGATTCCAGCTGCAGCTGCTAAACATGTTTTCCGGATATTCTGTTTGATGGATGGTTTTAAGTAACTGCCGTTAGGAGCTTGCCCTGTCTTGTGATCTAGCGAAACGAACCTATGAATTTATTTTCTGTAAGTAAGTTTACGAACATTTACTGCTCTTAAGTTTTTGAACGTTTACATTCCATCTGTAATTCACTATCCTTGATAGTCAGTTTGGCCTAATTTGGTTGCACACTTCACGTAACTCACTGGATGATTACCAGACTTGGAAGGTGTAAATTTGCCCTTTTTCTCGGAGGACTGATTCTTGTTCTTGATTGTCGTGTAATTTAACTTAGGAACCTTTACTTAATTCCACAGTTACACCTATGTGGGTTTTGTTTAAGAACCTGTTGGCTGTTTAAAATTTTGGGTTGTATTGTATTGTATGTTAACCGGGGACCTAGAAACGACGGAGAGGCTCCGTCCCCGCCGCAGCCGCAGTGATCCACAACCCCACGACGACTACCGCAGGCCACTTCACCCCTCCGCCGCCCCACACCGAACCCAGGGTTATTGTGCGGTTCGGCCCCAGGGAACGTCTCACACCAGACGAGTGTAACCCCTATGTTTGCATGGTAGAGTAATGTTGGTGTGCGCGTACGTGGAGAACTTGTTTGCGCAGCAATCTCCGACATAGTGTAGTTGAGGCGGAATAAGGGGGACTAGCCCGCTTTCACCGAGTCAGATGAAAAACCGCCAGAAAACCATCCACAGACTGGCCGGTTCACCGGACCTCGACACAAATCCTCCGGGCGGATTCGTGCCGGGGACCAGGCGCTCCTTCCTGCCCGGAAAGCCGTGCGTTAGACCGCACGGCCAACCAACCAGGAGGGCTAAATTTTGGGTTACTTTAACTTGTTGTCTACAGAGTTTTAAGAATCGCCCCTGCGGAGGTAAGGGTGGCTTCGGCCTACTCATTGTGACAAACAGTAGCTATTTCATTATTGTTGTTACGTTATAAATTTGCTTGTGTAAGTGAAAATTCTTGTTTAAATTGATGTTTTTCTTAATCACTGCTTATGTAAGAGAAACTTGCCGTTGGTCATTAGGTATCAGTTGCAAGAGAAAATTGTGGTTTTAATTATCATTCTGACTGTTGGCATATTTTGAAACAAATTTGTAATTCCTTAAGGAAAAATAAACTCAGCCGGGTTTCGCCCTTCCAAGTCTCCTTTCCTTTGCCTATCCTAGATTCGGATATTTCAGTAGTCTTACAGAATCTGTCATCCCCAGGCCTTGAAGCTTTAATTTCTTCTCCCTAAATTTAATTCTCTTTCCAAACCTCCCTTTCGTTTTCTTTATTGGCAGCAACTCGAACTGCTATGTCTTCATAGATGAGCATCACACTTAAGTGCCTGGCAGAGGGCCAACCGAACCACCTTCACAAAAACTCTCTGTTATTCCACTCTCAAGCAGATCGTGGCGAAAAAAAAAAAAAAAAAAAAGCAAACGGCTATATGTTTCAGTGCGAGCTCTGATTTCCTTATTCTACACTCCTGGAAATGGAAAAAAGAACACATTGACACCGGTGTGTTAGTACCACCATACTTGCTCCGGACACTGCGAGAGGGCTGTACAAGCAATGACACACGCACGGCACAGCGGACACACCAGGAACCGCGGTGTTGGCCGTCGAATGGCGCTAGCTGCGCAGCATTTGTGCACCGCCGCCGTCAGTGTCAGCCAGTTTGCCGTGGCATACGGAGCTCCATCGCAGTCTTTAACACTGGTAGCATGCCGCGACAGCGTGGACGTGAACCGTATGTGCAGTTGACGGACTTTGAGCGAGGGCGTATAGTGGGCATGCGGGAGGCCGGGTGGACGTACCGCCGAATTGCTCAACACGTGGGGCGTGAGGTCTCCACAGTACATCGATGTTGTCGCCGGTGTCGGCGGAAGGTGCACGTGCCCGTCGACCTGGGACCGGACCGCAGCGACGCACGGATGTACGCCAAGACCGTAGGATCCTACGCAGTGTCGTAGGGGACCGCACCGCCACTTCCCAGCAAATTAGGGACACTGTTGCTCCTGGGGTATCGGCGAGGACCATTCGCAACCGTC
Source organism: Schistocerca gregaria (assembly GCF_023897955.1). Lineage (NCBI taxonomy): Eukaryota > Metazoa > Arthropoda > Insecta > Orthoptera > Acrididae > Schistocerca > Schistocerca gregaria. The sequence continues at coordinate 131,397,667 of NC_064931.1, read as the reverse complement.
TCCGTGAAGCTGGGCTACGGTCCCGCACACCGTTAGGCCGTCTTCCGCTCACGCCCCAACATCGTGCAGCCCGCCTCCAGTGGTGTCGCGACAGGCGTGAATGGAGGGACGAATGGAGACGTGTCGTCTTCAGCGATGAGAGTCGCTTCTGCCTTGGTGCCAATGATGGTCGTATGCGTGTTTGGCGCCGTGCAGGTGAGCGCCACAATCAGGACTGCATACGACCGAGGCACGCAGGGCCAACACCCGCCATCATGGTGTGGGGAGCGATCTCCTACACTGGCCGTACACCTCTGGTGATCATAGAGGGGGCAGTGAATAGTGCACGGTACATCCAAACCGTCATCGAACCCATCGTTCTACCATTCCTAGACCGGCAAGGGAACTTGCTGTTCCAACAGGACAATGCACGTCCGCATGTATCCCGTGCCACCCAACGTGCTCTAGAAGGTGTAAGTCAACTACCCTGGCCAGCAAGATCTCCGGATCTGTCCCCCTTTGAGCATGTTTGGGAGTGGGTGAAGCGTCGTCTCACGCGGTCTGCACGTCCAGCACGAATGCTGGTCCAACTGAGGCGCCAGGTGGAAATGGCATGGCAAGCCGTTCCACAGGACTACATCCAGCATATCTACGATCATCTCCATGGGAGAATAGCAGCCTGCATTGCTGCGCAAGGTGGATATACACTGTACTAGTGCCGACATTGTGCATGCTCTGTTGCCTGTGTGTATGTGCCTGTGGTTCTGTCAGTGTGATCATGTGATGTATCTGACCCCAGGAATGTGTCAATAAAGTTTCCCCTTCCTGGGACAATGAATTCACGGTGTTCTTATTTCAATTTCCAGGAGTGTATTATGATGATCGTTTCTACCTATAAATGTCGGCGTCAACAAAATATGTTCGCATTCGGAGGAAAAAGTTGGTGATTGAAATTTCGTGGGAGATCCAGTCACAATGAGAAATTCCTTATTTTAATTATCTGCCCGAGGCAGGATTCGAACCTGCGACCGTAGCGATCACGCGGTTCCAGAGTGTAGCGCCTAGAACCGCACGGCCACTCCGGCCGGCCACACCATTAGAGGACGGAGGAGCGTAGTGTAGGCCGTGTCTATAGTAGATCGGCTGCTGCATCTTCTAAGTGTTCGGCAACAAAACGCAGTCTTTGCTTCGCCTTCCCCACAACATTTTCTGTGTGTTCTTTCCAATTTAAGTTGTTCGTGATCGTAATTCCTAGGTATTTAATTCAATTTACGGCCTTGACTGATTTATCGTTTAACCGAAGGTTAACGAATTCCTTTTAGCACTCATGTGGATACCCTCACACTTTTAGTTATTTGGGGTTAATTGCCAGTTTTCACACCATACAGAGACCTTTTCTAAATAGTTCTGCAATTGGTTTCGAACTTCTGATGACTTTACGAGGCTGTAAACGACAGCGTCATCTGCAAACAACCTGAGACTGTTGTTCAGATTGTCTCCTAAATCGTTTATATAGATAAGTAACAGCAGAGGGCCTATAACACTACGTTGGGGAACGCGAGAAATCACTTCTGTTTCACTCGATGACCTTCCGTTAATTACTACGAGCAGGAAATCATGAATCCAGTCGTATAACTGAGACGATATTCCATAAGCACGAAATTTGACTACAAACTTTTTGTGAGGTACGGTGTCGAAGGTCTTCTGGAAATCTAGAAATACTTCATTTGAGTAAAGAGCTAGTAGCGGTTCACAAGGACAGTGTTTTCTAATTCCGTTTTGACTATGTGTCAATAGACTGTTCTCTTCGAGGTAATTCATAATGTTCGAAAATACACTACTGGCCATTAAAATTGCTACACCAAGAAGAAATGCGTAATCATTGGACAAATATATTATACTAGAACTGACATTTGATTACATTTTCACGCAATTTGGGTGCAGAGATCCTGAGAAATCAGTACCCAGAAAAACCACCTCTGGCCGTAATAACGGCCTTGATACGCCTGGGCATTGAGTTAAACAGAGCTTGGATGGCGTGTACAGGTACAGCTGCCCATGCAGCTTCAACACGATACCATAGTTAATCAAGAGTAGAGACTGGCGTTCTGTGACGAGCCAGTTGCTCGGTCACCATTGACCAGACGTTTTCAATTGGTGAGAGATCTGGAGAATGTGCTCGCCAGGGCAGCAGTCGAGCATTTTCTGTATCCAAAAAGGCCCGTACAGGGCCTGCAACATGCGGTCCTGCATTATCCTACAGAATTGTGGGTTTCGTAGGGAACGAACGAAGGGTGGAGCCACGGGTCGCATCACATATGAAATGTAACGTCCACTGATCGAAGTGCCATCAATGCGAACAAGAGGTGACCGAGACGTGTAACCAATGGCACCCCATACCATCACGCCGGGTCATACGCCAGTATGGCGATGACGAATACACGCTTCCAATGTGCGTTCACCGCGATGTCGCCTAACACGGATGCGACCATCATGATGCTTTAAATAGAACCTGAATTCATCCGAAAACATGACATTTTGCCATTCGTGCTCCCAGGTTCGTTGTTGAGTACACCGTCGCAGGCGCTCCTGTCTGTGATGCAGCCTCAAGGGTAACCACAGCCACGGTCTCCGAGCTGGTAGTCCATGCTGCTGCAAACGTCGTCGAACTGTTCGTGTAAATGGTTGTTGTCTTTCAAACGTCCCCATCTGTTGACTCAGGGATCGAGACGTGGCTGCACGATCCGTTACAGCCATGCGGATAAGATGCCTGTCATCTCGACTGCTAGTGATACGAGGCCGTTGGGATCCAGCACGGCGTTCCGTATTACCCTCCTGAACCCACCGATTCCATATTCTGCTTACAGTCATTGGATCTAGACCAACGCGAGTAGCAATGTCGCGATAGGATAAACCGCAATCGTGACAGGCTACAATCCGTCCTTTATCAAAGTCAGAAACGTGATGGTAGGCATTTCTCCTCCTTACACGAGGCATCACAACAACGTTTCACCAGGCAACGCTGGTCAACTGGTGTTTGTGTATGAGAAATCGGTTGGAAACATTCCTCATGTCAGCACGTTGTAGGTGTCGCCACCGGCGCCAACCTTGTTTGAATGCTCTGAAAAGCTCAGCATTTGCATATCACAGCATCTTCTTCCTGTCGGTTAAATTTCACGTCTGTAGCTCGTCATCTTCGTGGTGTAGCAATTTTAATGGCCAGTAGTGTAAAATGTGATAACACTGTATCACCAGGGTGCGGACGTTACATTGGATGGTAGTCGACGGCAGGCCGGAATCAGGATGCCGAGGACCATTACTCCGAGATGCGGGTGAATAGTCCCTTGCTAAGTGGATTTCTGTCACACTCCCGGTTGACGTTAGTAAAGCGATATTAAAGAACCAAACATTTATTGCCCAACCATACATAAACGTTGCGCTGAAGTTTTAGGCTACCCGCAGCAGCAGAGCAGGATCAGCGGGCGCCCGTCCAGAAATATGCCAGCGTGCGGTCGGCGTTGTTTCAACGAAAATTATTTCAACAGTGAAAAAGACAGATTTATTGTACGAGAAAAATAATTTTCGTCGTTATTTCACACCTAACAAGAAAACAAGATACAAGGGTAAAGCAAAAAGACACTATTTACTGCGACCTACATATTATCTGATGCACTTGGAAGTACACACATAAAAAAAGTTTTGCATCATTCCGGTTTCCAGATCTCCTGTGGACTCCCATTCGGGGGACGACGGTTCAATCCCGCGTCCGGCCATCCAGATTTAGGTTTTCCGTGATTTCCCCGAATCGCTCCAGGCAAATGCCAGGATGGTTCCTTGGAAAGGGAACGGCCGACTTCCTTCCCCGTCCTTCCCTAATCCGATGAGACCCATGACCCCGCTGTTTGCTCTCTTCTCCCAAAGAACGCAACCCCAACCCCAGAACTCCTGAATATAGACGTTCACTGTGGATATTGTATCACAGACACAGTCCCTTTGACTGTTCAGAGATGCCACTTAACTCACCCAAAGATATAAACAACCATACATGAGCAGCCCCTATTAGACAGAGGGGGTCCTACAGCCGATCAGTTCCAGTCATTCCACCAGGAAGGAGGTACACCGCTCGAGTTGTCTGTAGTTCAACCGTGCCTAGACGGTCAATACCGCGGTTCTATCGCGCCCGCCTTCTGACTTTGTGCCAGGAAGGCCTCTCAACAGCGGAAGTGTCCAGGCGTAAGCGATGTTCGGACATGGAGGAGATACAGAGAGAGAGGAACTGTCGATGACACGACTCGCTCAGGCCACCCAAGGGCTACTACTGCAGTCGGTGACCGCTACCTACGGATTATGGCCGATCAGTTCCAGTCATTCCACCAGGAAGGAGGTACACCGCTCGAGTTGTCTGTAGTTCAACCGTTCCTAGACGGTCAATACCGCGGTTCTATCGCGCCCGCCTTCTCACTTTGTGCCAGGAAGGCCTCTCAACAGCGGAAGTGTCCAGGCGTAAGCGATGTTCGGACATGGAGGAGATACAGAGAGAGAGGAACTGTCGATGACACGACTCGCTCAGGCCGCCCAAGGGCTACTACTGCAGTGGGTGACCGCTACCTACGGATTATGGCTCGGAGGAACCCTGACAGCAACCCCACCATGTTGAATAATGCTTTTCGTCCAACCACTGGAAGTCGTGTTACGACTCAAACTGTGCGCAATAGGCTGCATGATGCGTAACTTCACTCACGACGTCCATGGCGAGGTACATCTTTGCAACCACGACACAGTGTAGCTCGGTACAGATGTCCCCAACAACATGCCGAAAGGATCGGTCAGGATTGGCATCACGTTCTCTTCACCGATGAGTGTCGCATATGCCTTCAACCAGACAGTCGTCGGAGACGTGTTTGGAGGCAACCCGGTTAGGCTGAATGCCTTACACCCACTGTCCAGAGAGTGCAGCAAGGTGGCGGTTCCCTGCTGTTTTGGGGTGGGATTGTGTGGGACCGACGTACGCTGCTACGCTGCTGGTAATCATGGAAGGCGCCGTAACGGTTGTACGATACGTGAATGCCATCCTCCGACCGATAGTGCAACCATATCGGCAGCATATTGGCGAGACATTCGTCTTAATGGATGACACGTCGCGACCCCATCGTGCCCATCTTGTGAATGACTTCCTACAGGATAACGACATCGCTCGACTAGAGTGGCCAGCATGTTCTCCAGGCAAGTACCCTGCCGAACATGCCTGGGATAGATTGAAAAGGGATGTTTATGGACGACGTGATCCACCAACCACTCTGATTGATCTACGCCGAATCGCCGTTGAGGAGTGGGACAATCTGGACAAACAGTGCCTTGATGAACTTGTGGATAGTATGCCACGACGAATACAGGCATGCATCAGTGCAAGAGGACGTGCTACTGGGTATTAGAGGTACTGGTGTTTACATCAGTCTGGACCACCACCTCTGAAGGTCTCGCTATATGGAGGTACAACATGCAATGTGCGGTTTTCATGAGCAATAAAAAGTGCGGAAATGATGTTTATGTTGACCTATATTTTAATTTTCTGTACAGATTCCGTAACTCTCGGAACCAAGGTGATGCAAAACTTTTTTTGATGTGTGTATATATTTTCTAGAGCACAAAGATGTGTATGTTCTCAAATGTTTGGATGACTTTTCTTATTCTTTCCGTCCTCAAGAGTGCGAACAGTTTACCACACGACCTATGAGATGAATTTCCACTATGAATGCTGCTTTGGTCATTAATAAACTCTGTTGTCATTGCTTGCTGCTACATTTTGTTGCTATATTTCGATTTTTCCGTAAAAACAATAGTATCTCATAACCTCGCTTTCACCACTCAGATGCCAAAATGCACAGCAAACAGCTCACACAACACCGGCTATTTTGGCGCTGACGTGTAAATGAAAATTCCCACTCGAAACAGACGAGACACAGTACGGGAATAAAACGCCGGGTGTGTGTGTGTGGGGGGGGGGGGGGGGGAGGGGGGGAGGGGAGGGCACTGCAGCAGACGCATTTGTCTCGAGCAGTCAGTTGAGACAAAAAAGTCGATCGTGTAAAAGAGGCTTTACTCTGCCAGAGGCAGTCGGCAGCCGTGGGTGAAGTGTGTGGAGTCGTGCTGAGTCATCAAGTGGCCAGCAGCAGACGAGTCTGTCCACAGGAGCAGGAGGTGTGCCGCGCGGGATTAGCCGAGCGGTCTCAGGCGCTGCAGTCATGGACTGTGCGGCTGGTCCCGGAGGAGGTTCGAGTCCGCCCTCGGGCATGGGTGTGTGTCTTTGCCCTTAGGATGATTTAGGTTAAGTAGTGTGTAAGCTTAGGGACTGATGACCTCGGCAGTTAAGTCCCATCCGGCAGAAAACCCGATTTCCACGAGATGTCATCAAATCGCCGGGAAAGTCTAAGAAATTACATAAGTCCCATAAGATTTCACACACATTTGAACATTTTTTTGAGTAGGAGGTGGACAGCAGAGGCTGCACGCCCCGTCATGAGGGAAGAATGACTGCACTTCTGAGTCCGCAAGGCTGCCACAGGCAACCGACATGGGCCGGAGACGGCCGATCTTTTCAAATCAGTACGCCACTACTTGTGCGGTCGCACTATAGCCGATCCTACCTCCCGAGCGTACAGACTTCCGGTGACAATCGGTGAAATTCAAATCAGTTTCTTTCCTTCGGTCAAATCGATCGACGTTCTCGCACACGAAACATGGAGCGTGAGAAACTGACAAGTTTAGTCCAAGAAAGAGTGAGTTTATGGCATCCTGAGGCTGAAAATGTAATGAAACTGCAGATTTATTCGATACCTCAAAAAGGCAAAATCTTTATTAGAAATTTTAGGCATAGCTTATAACCTCAAAAATTAATTTGTTCAAGTGAAGAGAGTGGCGTATCTTATATACTTATAGCTTCTGTACTGGATCTTTTTTGTGGTAGGTTATCATTAGTTGTCTACAAATTATTATTAGTGCTTACTGGCGTTTTATGTCACTAGGGTAGTGATACTGTTAATATGAAGTGGTTTGCAAATTTGGTGGAGGGTATGTATTTCCACTTTTAAGTGCTTTAGGTTTTCAGAGTACTTTATGCTACACTTCATGCTTGTCTTTCACTCGTGTGCTAAATGACAGACACTGAAGGTTAACTGACGTACGTCAGCACAACTTTAAATGCATACTGCGAAACAGAGTGTTTATAACTTCCATTTAATGATCACCACGAAATATCTCGAGTATGTAACAGAACGTTTCTCCCGTCATATCATATATTCGTAAAAGTTGTTTGGTTATTCCGATAACTGAGGACAGGGTGTATAGTACTCCCCATGTTCTTTACGAGACAGTAAAGTTTTTTGGGTGTGGGATTGTAGCCCAGAAAAATAATTTGTTCAAGTGACAAGCATGGCTTATCTTCTACTTATGGGTTGTGGTAGGTGGACATCAGCTCTCTACAAATTATAATTACTGCTTACTGGCGTTGTTTTTGTGGCAGTAGGGCGGTGATTCAGTTACGTGAAGTGGACTGCAGATGTGGTGTACGTATTTGTTCCCACTTTTCAGAGTACCTTACACTAAACTTTATGTTTGTCTTTCACACGTATATTGAATGAGAGTCATTGAAGGTTATTTGACGTATGGCTGCCCAACGTTAAATAAATTCAGCAAAACACATTTCGAGTAGGCCCCTACTTTTAGAGGTGTGATTCGAGCTCTATTAAAAATTTCAATTCTCACATTAAACATGCAGTCCTGGTTCAAGTGAAACCAGAAGCGACACTTTGATATTTGACATCTGTCGACTACATCTTTCTAACTGACCTATACCATGCAATGAAAAGTACAGTTTCAAAGTTTTTGTTTGATATTTTACATCTTATTTACAATGCTCTAAATATTAATTTAAAATCTAATATTTTCAATCTTGCACCTCAAATACCTGTTCTACTAATTTTTTCTAAACCGAATTTTGAAGCTATGCAAGTGTATTAAAAGACGCTGTAATATTGATTTTCTTTATTAAAAGCAACACTCAATCTGAAACAGTACTGCGACCAGGAATATTGTTACTTCCTTTCTCAAATTCACTGGTGTTTAGAGAGAAGTGAAGTGTACTAGAATCTGATTATCTGAATATCCAGCCAGTACTGCACAAATTTCCACCATTTTTGCAAAAAAGTGAGCTACTGTGAAACCACATATCTATCTTTCATTAATTAGATAATGCTTTCTTCCTTACATACAAATTTTATGCATGCATCATATAACTGAAACCTGCACTTTCACCACGTAAAGTAACCATGAGACCGAAGTCGCACATCCTGCCGCTGTAGCACAATAAACCACCCTCTGAACAACATGTTTTGGAAAGATCATTAATATCACTGAAACTACATTTTTTCTTAATGCATGCGGGTAAGTATGAAATACATCAGTTACGGCCTGTTAGTCTGTAAGGTGGTGGTCCCTTCTGATGCTAATTGCTGATGAGAGAAGAAAAGTGGCGTCACAAAGTGAAAGCGTTTTTAACTTTTGTGGCATGACGATTTCCCTTCATCTCGAATATTCGTAAAACTTGTCAGGAAATTCCAGCAACTGAGGACAAAGTGAACAGTACTCTCAGAGTACGTTTCCAGACAAATACAGCTCATTTACATGGATCTTATAGTAGCAAAAGAGGCACTGCAGCACTCGTCTCCAAGCACAGAGGCGTCGTGGTATCCACGTCGTCCTTGAAGGTTAAAATACACACATCAAAAAAACTTTTGCATTACATCAATTCTGAGAGTTTCGCAACCTGTACAGGAAATCAGAATAGAGATCAACGTGAACATCATTTCCGACCTTTTTATTGCTCATGAAAACCACACATTGCATGCTGTACCACCATACAGCGAGACCTTCAGAGGTGGTGGTCCAGATTGCTGTACACACCGGTACCTCTAATACCCAGTAGCACGTCCTCTTGCATTGATGCATCCCTGCATTCGTCGTGGCCTACTATCCACAAGTTCATCAAGGCAGTGTTGGTCCAGACTGTCCCACACCTCAACGGCGATTCGGCGTAGATCCCTCAGAGCGGTTGGTGGGTCACGTCGCCCATAAACTGCCCTTTTCAGTCCATCCCAGGCATGTTCAATGGAATTCATGTCTGGAGAACATGCTGGCCACTCTAGTCGAGTGATGTCGTTATCCTAGTCATTCACAAGATGTGCACGATCTGGGCGCGAATTGTCGTCCATGAAGACGAATGCCTCGCCAATATGTTGCCGATATGGTTCGCTATCGGTCGGAGGATGGCATTCACGTATCATACAGCCGTTACGGCGCCTTCCATGACCACCAGCGGCGTATGTCGGCCCCACATAATCCCAGCCCAAAACAGCAGGGAACCTCCACCTTGCTGTACTTGCTGGACAGTGTGTCTAAGGCGTTCAGCCTGACCAGGTTGCCTCCAAATATGTCTCCGACGATTGTCTGGTTGAAGGCATAAGCGACACTCGCAGTCTCTTTTAGGTACACAACCTTCGTACATAATTCTTAGACCAAGTGGTTTCTGATGATTAAATTATGCTCTGTGCAAAATTCTAGTAGTTGGCTTCCGCTATCTTTCTTGTCCCTAGTCCATATTCTCCTATTCCCTTTCCTTATCTATCTAACTGCAGTCCCTTAAATTTTCGCCTCCCTTAATGAGCTGAATAGTTTATCTCATTACACATTCTTCATTATCAGTGTTAATATCCTGCTGGTCCATAACTTAGAAAAAAATCTTCCTGTTGAGGCTTTATATAATTCCTGGCAACTTCTTCTTTTCTATCTTTTTAACGCCGTCTAGCTTCCTTTATTCCCATCTCCTTTGGCAGAAAAGAAGAATGCAACATCATTGCGTAGCATTTTTAAACGTTCTCACTAATTAGACACGCCTACCTAGTAGCTGGTGAGATACCCTTTATTTGCGACGATGACGGCGATGCGAAGTGGAATGGACTCCAGGAGACATGGAAAGCGCCGGGAAGCCATCTTGATCCGTGGACGCTCAACCGCTAGCAACAGCTCCCGCAGATTGCTAGGAGGTGGGTACAAGAAACTTGTAACCTGATGACGTGCCAGATACTCTCAGTATGAATGAGAACAGGTAAATCAGCATGGAATGTTGCTCAAACCATTGTTGCATAATTTAGGAGTGATGGAATGGCGCATTTTCTTGCTGAATAAGGAGGACGCCTGTGGAGCACTGTTGCTGAACAAATGAATGGTTCAAATGGCTCTGAGCACTATGGGACTTAACATCTGAGGTCATCAGTTCCCTAAACTTAGAACTACTTGAACCTAACTAACCTAAGGGCATCACACACATCCATGCCCGAGGCAGGATTCGAACCTGCGACCGTAGCAGTCGCGCGGTTCCGGACTGAGCGCCTTAACCGCTAGACCACCGCGGCCGGCAACAAATGAATGCAAGTTCAGTAATGTTCGGAGAGGACCAACGATGGTAAGCCTATCGGAGGTATCAGTTCTTCTGATATAAACATCACTCATGTGAGAATATTTCCAGCACTTGCAAAAACGGAAGTTTATTGGAAAGTGGGATGTTTTCGCTTCTTTGGTTTTTGGCCTACTCGTATTCTGCCCCCAGCGCGGATTAACGCGTACGGTGATCAAATAGTACTGGCGATCCTCATTCAAGCGTCGAATGTTCATTGGCGGTGTTCCTGATCCCATACCATATTTCGTGTGCTGAGCAGAGGTACGTCGCTTTTTCGTGCATCTTGTGAAGTGTTGATAGTGAACGGCAACTCATCATCAATACGTTGAGTTGCACTCGACCAAACCGTTTCGGTAGTTTCGGTACAGTACATATGACGTAATTGTGTTGTGGGATTATCGCTAGCATTGGTAGAGAAATAAACAAAAAGAAAAAAAGTGTAAAAATGTGTTTGTTTGTTTTGCATATAACTGGAACTGCATATCGTCCAGTGTTAGTCCACCGAGTAGTTTATGTCTTTAAAAATATAAACTGCATTTTATAGATAATAAAAATTAGTTGATCTCGTAACTTCTGCGTTTTTATATAACCAAAGAAGTTACTTTTGATGCGAGTACTGTTTACATGTTTTATACAAGCTCGACGAAGTATTCAAGCGATATTTGATACGTTTTTCAAAAAATGGCTCTGAGCGCTGTGGGATTTAACTCCTGAGGTCATCAGTCCCCTAGAACTTAGAACTACTTAAACATAACTAGCCTAAGGACATCACACACACATCCATGCCCGAGGCAGGATTCGAACCTGCGACCGCAGCAGTCGCGCGCTTACAGACTGTAGCGTCTAGAACTGCTCGGCCACTCCGGCCGTCGATACGTCTTTGTTTTGTGGTTTTCTTATTTTATCTTTTTTGAGGAAATTGTATTTTGTAGCGGAATATGATTGATCTGCATTGTTTTTTTTTATTTTTACTACAGCATCACTTTGTTCCACGTTACTAATCAACAATTTTCAAATAATACCAAAATTAAACACTGACCGTTTCAATTTTGCTGTAAGTGCTGTTTATTTTCAAGTAACAGACAGAAGCATGAGTATGTAGAACAAAAATGTTTCGTAAGTTTCGCGGCCCTTATATATCGCCACTCAAGTTTCGGTCCACCTCTGCCGGTTTCTAGGGGCACCTGGTAAGAGACCGATCACATACGCAAACAAGACGATCGAAATCATGTAACACCTGATAGGTATTGCAACATAGAAGTGTTTGTGTAAAGGTTGCTAAGCTCAGATTGCAGTGTGAAGGGGTTCCAACGCAATTTTAATATCAAATACGTTATTTTCACGGCTGCAATCGCTTGGATCTATCTAACAAATACAACATTGTACAGCATCTGGAGAAAACTGTGATCTAAACTGGTCGAAGGAGCCAAGATGGAAAGTAATGTAAATTATAATGAGTTGGCAACTACTCGCTCTTAAATTGCACGAATGATAAATCCTGAATCCATTAATCAACTGAGTGCGTTTTCAACAGAAGAAGTTGACGAATGGAACAACATTGACAGAAATGCAGCTATCGAAGATCTGACTGACGATGTGATATTAAAAAGCGTTTTCAATCCACGGGAAGCACCAGAAACTGGGAGTGATAAAGAAAAAACGCCTACAACTCACATCTCTTGGAATGAGGCTTCAAAATCGTTAAACACTTTTGCAAAAATCGCTGAGAGTAGCCAACAATACAATGCTTCTGAAGTTATGAATTGGCACATCATATATATATATATATATCTATATATATTAAAGTGCCCAATCCAAGAAACAAGTTAACATTCCTGCAATGTTCCAGAGGGTTCAGAGGAAAATTTCAGCTAAACCAGCATAAACTATCATTGGTAGATACCAGTCAGTCATATTCCACGCCGTAGGCAAAGTAAGACATCTGTGCTTCTCCTAAAGTCAGACATGCTAATTAAACTGGGCCAATTTCTTGGTAACAATTTTTATTATTTATCTTGATCTGGATCTTTTCAAATCAGTGTTGCTTATCTCGTTTCTTAGCTGGCGCACAAAAAATTATTTGCGTGTTGTGAACTTTTCTAAAACTTCGGCCTTAAGCTGATTAAATAGAGCACTTTGTTTTTTTTAAGTATTAAATATTTTAAATTTTTCTCTATAGTCTCTCCTGTTTAATAAAAAAAATATTATTTGCCGTTCTCAATTTAAACTATAGGTTCTGCTTACATCGCTTTTATAAAATCGGATTTTTCAAAATGGTTCAAATGGCTCTGAGCCCTATGGGACTTAAATTCTGAGGCCATCAGTCCCCTAGAACTTAGAAGTACTTAAACCTAACTAACCTAAGGACATCACACACGGCCATGCCCGAGGCAGGATTCGAACCTGCGACCATAGCGGTCGTGCGTTTCCAGACTGTAGCGCCTAGAACCACTCGGCCACAGCGGCCGGCCCGGATTTTTAAAATGTCCTTGATAACCCGCCGTATTTGATAATCCAGCAGTGACAAACACCCGAGCATGTCGGTTTATCAAGGCCCTTCTGTACTGGATATTTTGCAGAGGCGCAGTTTCCGTTCTGTTATCCGCAAGTTAGCTGATAAATATGGAAATTTATGAATGTAAAAAAAATTAAACGCTGCCTCTGCCAAAGTAGTGTACTACCAGAGTAGTGTAAATCTAAGCCGGCCGCGGTGGTCTAGCGGTTCTAGGCGCTCAGTCTGGAACCGCGCGACCGCTACGGTCGCAGGTTCGAATCCTGCCTCGGGCATGGATGTGTGTGATGTCCTTAGGTTAGTTAGGTTTAAGTAGTTCTAAGTTCTAGGGGACTGATGACCTCAGATGTTCAGTCCCATAGTGCTCAGAGCCATTTGAACCAAATCTAATATATAAAAAAATTAATGTTTGTTTGTTCCTTTGTGAGCACGTTATGCGCTGCTGTGCCGTTCCTGCGGATACTATAAACCTTTGTCTGCTCTTTGCTTGCACAAGTGAAAAACAAGTGTAGCTCACCACGCACCAATTATCCATTATTAGAGAGTAAGAGTGCTTAAGTGACTTGCAACAAACTTAACACACAATTTCGAATCTTTACGAAACTTTTTCTCGCTCACAACCCCCACAAAATGGAGAAAGGAAAGAGGTTTATAGCCAACTACATTTTCGCTGCGTGAAAACGAAACTGCAGGGCGAAATTCGCTACACATTCAGGTGAAACATAAGTACAAAGATGTGTGACGTATGTTAAATATATTGGAAATATGTGACATGTGCATACTATGGCAAAGTTGCTGGAAAAATCTTCCTCCTAAAGCCCTGGTACCGGCCGAAGTGGCCGAGCGGTTCTAGGCCCTACACCCTGGAACCGCGCGACGGCTACAGTCGCAGGTTCGAATCCTGCCTCGGGCATGGATGTGTGTGATGTCCTTAGGTTAGTTAGGTTTAAGTATTTCTAAGTTCTAGGGGACTGATGACCTCAGAAGTTGAGTCCCATAGTGCTCAAAGCCATTTGAACCAAAGCCCTGGAATATTTTCACCCAAATCTGTTACACACAGCACATACTGTCTGGAAAGAAATATTATGGCGGTAAGAATGGCCTTCCTGCTATTTTGGTAGCGGTGATAACTTGGTGATGGTGAGAGAAGGCGGAAAGGAGGAGATAGGGAAGGGCGAGGGCGAGGGCGAGGGCAAGGGCGAGGGCGAGGGCGAGAGAGAGAGAGAGAGAGAGAGAGAGAGAGAGAGAGAGAGAGGTGGGGAGAAAGAATAGAAAGAATAGATGGACACAGATGGGTGTGTTAAGGAGATTGACAGCGAGAGGGGATGAGGAGATTGATAGAGAGAGCAGATGAGGAGATTGATACAGAGACGAGATGAGGAGATTGAAAGCGAGAGGGAAAGAGAAGATTGACACAGAGAGGGGGGAGGAAACTGACAGAGAGGGGCAGGCGAGGAGATTGAAATCGAGAGGGGATGAGGAGATTGAAAGAGAGAGGGGATGAGGAGACTGAAAGAGAGACAGAATGAGGAGATTGACAGAGGGAGGGGAAGAGGAGATTGACTTAGTCAGGTGCGGAGATAGACTTAGTGGGATGAGAAGATGGACATAGAGGGGAGGATGAACTTACAAGGGAACTGCTCATCGTAACCCTCTCCCCCCCCCCCCCCTCAGATTTAGTGGTAAAATATGACCCCATTGGACAGCATGTCAAAAACTGAACACAGATGAAATATGAAAACAGGAAGAAGGTGTACTGAAGTCTGGAAAAGAGAAACAAAATAGAAACAGTGACAGGTCCAAGACCATGTGCAACATTGAGCCACTTTAGATGAGAGTGGCGTCATGGTTGTATGTTCACGGTGTTGGACTGTGAAGGGGAAATCCGGGTTCAAATCTCTCTCCTGCTTTTTTTTCACAAAATTATGAACTGTCTGTCCAGTCATTGACATGTCATTTCGCTGTATTCAAATTTGTGTCTTTATCGTCGTGTAACGTACGTTTGCAACAGAAAAGTGTAACGAAAGGATCTCTAGACGTACGTACGTACCTCCTGATCGGTTTACACAAGCACCACCTGTTATGCCTCTTGCGTTCCATTTCGGGAGTTTTTACTCCCGAATTAATTCGTTGTAACATAGTTCAAACCCTTTTTCGTTGTTGTTTTCATTTCTGTGAGAGGTTTATGAGGCATCTCGCCTGCTCTCACCATTCATCAGATTTACTTGTGACTATCATATAGTCATTACATGACTCATATTCTATAAACAGTGTCCGCGGCTCGTGGTCTTGCGGTAGCGTTCTCGCTTCCCGCGCACGGGGTCCCGGGTTCGATTCCCGGCGGGCTCAGGGATTTTCTCTGCCTCGAGATGACTGGGTGTTGTGTTTCTTTCATCACCATTTCATCCTCATTCATTCGCAAGTCGCAGTAGTGGCGTTAAAGGACTTGTGGAGCGGCGGCCGAACCGCCCCGCGAGGGGTCTCATAAATTGGCGGGCAGTTCATAAATTGGCCAAAAAAAAGGGACAGGAGGGTGATTTCGACAGGAATCTCCCACTTTATAGTCCAACACTGTGACCATACAACCACGATGCCGGCGTTCTTGCAAGTCGCTCAGTGTTGCACATCTTGAGCTTGGACCGTTAACTGTTCCTATTCTTCTTCTTTTTTCACAGTTCGGTACACCTTCTTTTTTATGCTTCCTCACAAGCGACTTCTAATCAAGCTGCGGGTCTATGGGGTATCGTCTCAGTTGTGCGACTGGATTCGTGATTTCCTGTCAGGAAGGTCGCAGTTCGTAGTAATAGACGGTAAATCATCGAGTAAAACTGAAGTGATATCAGGTGTTCCCCAGGGAAGCGTCCTGGGACCTCTGCTGTTCGTGATCTATATAAATGACCTGGGTGACAATCTGAGCAGTTCTCTTAGGTTGTTCGCAGATGATGCTGTAATTTACCGTCCAGTAAGGCCATCCGAAGACCAGTATCAGTTGCAAAGCGATTTAGAAAAGATTGCTGTGTGGTGTGGCACGTGGCAGTTGACGCTAAATAACGAAAAGTGTGAGGTGGTCCACATGAGTTCCAAAAGAAATCCGTTGGAATTCGATTACTCGATAAATACTACAACTCTCGAGGCTGTCAATTCAACTAAGTACCTGGGTGTTGAAATTACGAACAACTTCAGTTGGAAAGACCACATAGATAATATTGTGGGGAAGGCGAGCCAAAGGTTGCGTTTCATTGGCAGGACACTTAGAAGATGCAACAAGTCCACTAAAGAGACAGCTTACACTACACTCGTTCGTCCTCTGTTAGAATATTGCTGCGCGGTGTGGGATCCTTACCAGGTGGGATTGACGGAGGACATCGAAAGGGTGCAAAAAAGGGCAGCTCGTTTTGTATTATCACGTTATAGGATAGAGAGCGTGGCAGATATGATACGCGAGTTGGGATGGAAGTCATTAAAGCAAAGACGTTTTTCGTCGCGGCGAGATCTGTTTACGAAATTTCAGTCACCAACTTTCTCTTCCGAATGCGAAAATATTTTGTTGAGCCCAACCTACATAGGTAGGAATGATCATCAAAATAAAATAAGAGAAATCAGAGCTCGAACAGAAAGGTTTAGGTGTTCATTTTTCCGGCGCGCTGTTCGGGAGTGGAATGGTAGAGAGATAGTATGATTGTGGTTCGATGAACCCTCTGCCAATCACTTAAATGTGAATTGCAGAGTAGTCATGTAGATGTAGATGTTGATGTAGATCTGTGTTCAGATTATGACGGGCTGTCCACTGAGCCACTTTACCATTAAATCGGAAGGGGGAGCGATGGGGAGTTTCCCTTGTTAGAGGGGGTAATAGGGGAAGGAATTAGAGGTAGGAAGGAGGTGATGGGCAGAAGTAGTGGAGGAGCAGAGAGGGGTGGGGGAGGCGGTAGAGGGATAGAGAGAGGGAGGAGGAGCAGACGGACAGGGAGGACATGAGGAGATGGGCAGAGAGTGTTGAGAGGAGTTGATGGACAGAGGTGGTAGGAGGAAATAGACTGACAGAAGATTGGAATCAATACATAACAGGGCAACGCCGGGAACTCGGCTAGTAGAAGATCAAAACGACAACAAAGCCTTCGGTTACTAGTAGCGCACTTAAGAGGATTTAAATTCCCGGCTCATTACGTTTGTTAGGTAGCTACGCTGTGCTGCCGAAACAGGCGGTTAACCGAAGAAGTGGTGAAGCCTAGAATGACACATTTTGCGGAGCACGGTGTCAGGGCGTCCACCTCGACAGCTGAGGCGCATGCGTGTGGCAGGAGTTGTCCGAGCGGCCGCGCGTACCTGCGGCAGGGAGGCGGCGTGGCGTGGTGGAGGGGAGTGAAAGCCCGCTGGAGTAACGGCGGCAGTGGCGCTGGCGTGCCCCACATCTCAGCCCCAGCTGACTGCCGCCTGCAGTGAAGATGTAGCGCGCCGCTGGACAACATGCTAGCGGCTACCCTCTGCGCTGGCGCATTGCTGCACCTCCTGCTGTCATGGGGTGAGTCGACTCACGCTGACAGACCGGCGCGCCTGCCGACAGTCGAGAGCTCTCGTGGTCCCGGAAGCGCGGCTACGTCGTTGTCATCAATGTTGCTGACCTCGTACCGGAAACACTTCCGTAGAAGATCAGTGACTTCACACGAACACGCTCGCAGCAACGATACGGTTAATTTTGCATTAGCGAGACACATACACGAGTGCGCTCGATAACACGTGTTTGTTGCTTTATTTTAACATTGCACGTACTAGCGTCATTCCGGACGAACAATCGCCACGACTTAGCTATAGCATTGTTCCAGCGTCTCTGACTCAGAAAACTTGTTTGAAATCTCCAGAGAGAGTGCGCGCAGAACTGTGTCCTGAGTGATATTACGGCCTGTTAATAATGTGCAATATATCTCGCGAGACAAGAGAATTGGAAAATGTGGAATGATCGATACGGAAGTGGATACTTCTTGTGGCCACCGAAACATTCTTTACGGCTGTTCAAGTTCGCAACATCTGCTGTACAGTGCTCTTACCTGATGATTGCATTGCATGATAATCCCTTGCATAGACAAGCACAGCACGCTCCTCAAAGGTGTAAGTACACAATGAGGAATGATAACAACGCGTGTAGTTTTTAGAGTATAGAGGGTTTTCCTGATTGTCCTTTATGTAATGAAGAAAGGATTGGTACTATATGCTATGGTGCCGCGGAGAAACGCCAATTTGTCAGAATATAAGTAGACTGCCGTCTCATACGCACTTAACATTTTACTGACGACCGGTTCGGATGCCAGATCGTCCATTACCGAGTTTCAAACCACGCTGAACCCTCATCACTGTTTGAAAATTAATTATAGCTGCTTTCCCATCCGAAACCGATCATTACTAAATTGTAACCTGCCGTGAGACTGTATTCTACGTACCAAATAAAAGTGTGTTCGGAAGCAATTCGTCTTCCAATTCCTATAGAATAATTTACGACCATACGAACATCTATTGCGTGCTAAGCGCGTACGCACAACCACAATATTGTTAATTCAGTTCAGTACAATTCGTACGAAATAAGCAAATACTACGATCCTAGAACATAAACTGACCTCAAACATAATGAAGTATTTCGATAGAATGGCCTCCATGCCAAACAACGTGGATTCCGGAAACATGGATCATGCGAAAACCCTACTCGCGCTTTTCTCACATGACACTCTGAAAGTCATGAATGAAGGCTGTCAGGTGGATGAAGTGTTTCTTGACTACCGAAAATCACTGACTCGCGACCACACCAACGTTTATCAACAAAAGCACGATGGTATGACGTATCAAACAAAATTTGCCGGCCGTAGTGGCCGAGCGGTTATGGGCGCTACAGTCTGGAGCCGCGCGACCGCTACGGTCGCAGATTCGAATCCTGCCTCGGGCATGGATGTGTGTGATGTCCTTAGGTTAGTTAGGTTTAAGTAGTTCTAAGTTCTAGGGGACTGATGACCACAACAGTCCCATAGTGCTCAGAGCCATTTTGAGCCAAACAAAATTTGTTACTGGTTAGAAGATTTCTTCGTAGGGAGGCCTCGGCATGTTAGTTTGGAAGGAGAGCGATCGACAAAAGTAGAAGTAACTTAGGGCGTGCCTCCAGAAACTCGTAGACAAAATTAATAATACCCTCCAATTTTTTGCAGATGGTGAAGTTACTTGTGATGAAGTGCTGGTTGAAGAAAGTTGCACCGTTATCCAGTCGTATCTTCATAAGATTTCAAAGGGATCCAAAACTGGCAATTTGCTTTAAATGTACAGAAACATAAAATTGTGCTCTTCACAGGACGTAGACAAATATTATCACGTAATAACAATAAGTCACTACTGCAATCAGTGAAATCGTTAACATACCTAGTTGTAACAATTTAAGTGGAATGATCACACGGGCTCAGTCGTAGCTAAAGCAGGCGATAGATTTCTGTTCATTAGCAGAGTGGTGGGAAAATGCAGCCAATCTACAGAGCAGACAACTTAAAAAATACTTGTGTGTCCTCTCTGTCAACATTACTGAATAGGTATAACTGCGGATGTTCAACGAATTCAAATAACGGTAGCACGGCCGGCCACAAGTTTGGTTTGTCAATGTTGTGAAATACTATTGTTATCATATTTCTTGTATTATATTTCTTCATGTACTTCGAAGTATTCGGACGACATTCTGAAAAAAAAACCTTAGTTGACAGCAGGTACGGATCAAAATAGTGGTGAGCCATGACCCCCCAAAAAACATTTTAGTAAAAGAGTTTCTATATTTCTCCGCGAAACTAAAACGCTGGAAAATGTCAAGGAACTCTAGAAATGACAGGCTAAGTTTTACAGAGGACACTTTGCAGGTCCCTACCCACGTGGATGCTCTTGCGGCCTGATAAGAAAACAGTTCGTGAGCCCACAGGCGAACCAGCATAACACCGGAAGATGAGTACAGCAAAACGGAAAGGGAAAGACCCTCCACCTGAAATTCCGATATTGGCGAGGGCACACTTCGATTTCATCATCTGTAAATTATGTCGTTATCAGTGCCAAGAGATACGATTGCTATTATATATCTTCTTGTAGTTCGCAAATATTGGAACCACGGCAATTCAGCCCGGAAGTTTTAATTAATGAAGACGCCGGCCGTGAAAGCTTACATGTTATGATTCGGACGAATGCTTTTCGAATGCTGTCTCTTTCTGAACTGATGAAAAAAAAAAAAAAAAAGAAAAAAAAGAAAAAAAAGTTCAAATGGCTCTAAGCACTATGGGACTTAACATGAGGTCATCAGTCCCCTAGACTTAGAACTACTTAAACCTAACTAACCTAAGAACAGCATACACATCCATGCCCAAGGCAGGATTCGAACCTGCGACCGTAGCAGCAGCGCGGTTCCGGACTGAACCGCCTAGAACCGCTCGGCCACAGCGGCCGGCTTGCAAACAAAGGATGATTATTATTATTACGTTTGAACATTTTGTGTGTTTCATTGTTATTGTAATCAAAACTGTAGGCGTCTGTGGTATGTTCTTCTCCCTTCCCTTCCTCGTCCAGAATAGAATCCTGGATAAACGCCTGTTTGGAATACGCTTGACGATAGGCTTCAGAGTCAGTCTACGGAAGCCTGCTTACAAAATTGAAGAGAACTAGTACTAAGCGAAGAATCTGTAAGTACAGGTTGTCCCAGGAGGAATGCTCAATATCCAGGCATTTGACAGGAACGGTCATTCGAAGCAAAAAAATCTAATAAGCATGGGCCCTAAAACATATACCTTAGAGCCATGAGCATGTCTTCATCTTCGATACTGTGAAACATATCTCTTCTGCTGCAATCTTTTTGCTTTCCATATTTTGAGAGATGGTTCCACGGACCAAAACAAGAAAAAAATGTATGGTAAAAAATGGTTCAAATGGCTCTGAGCACTATGGGACTCAACTGCTGTGGTCATTAGTCCCCTAGAACTTAGAACTACTTAAACCTAACTATCCTAAGGACATCACACACATCCATGCCCGAGGCAGGATTCGAACCTGCGACCGTAGCAGTCGCACGGTTCCGGACTGCGCGCCTAGAACCGCGAGACCACCGCGGCCGGCAATGTGTGTGGTAAATGAGGGTTTTAAAGTGCATATCTTAAGAGCTATGGGTACTTGTAGGTGTGAAGAGATGCATTTTAGAGCCCGTATTAACTAGACAATTTCTTATTATTTTGGTCCATACTACCTCCTTCCAAAATAGGGGAAGCAAATAACTTGCAGCGGAAGATTCTTGGTTCACATTATCGAAGATGAAAGTGCTCGTGGTTCTTAAGGTATATATTTTACAGCCTGTGTCTGCTAAACTCTTTTGCATCGTATTATCGTTCCTGCCATATACCTGAACATTGATGATTCGTCCTGGGACACCCTTCGTAGATTGCCTAGCATTTGCAGACGATTTAGCAGTCTTAACTGGCGACAGTTCATCAACCCAAAATCATTTTACGCTCTTGATAGAAACTGCAGAAAAAGTTGGTCTCCAGGTATCTTTTTCTGAAGACAGAATAGATGCCATGCAACAAACAAGTATTAGAATTCATAGAGGTGAAATATAGGTCATGCAAAACCCTACTCGCGCTTTTCTCACAGGACACGCTGAAAGTCACGAATGAAGGCAGTCAGATGGATGAGGCGTTTCTTGAGTACCGAAAATCACTGACTCGCGACCACACTAACGTTTATTAACAGAAGCACGATCGTATGGGGTATCAAACAGAATTTGTTACTGGTTCGAGGATTTCTTCGTGGGGAGGCCTCGGCATGTTATTTCGGAAGGAGAGCGATCGACAAAAGTAGAAGTAACTTAGGGCGTACCTTAAGAAACTCTTTTGGGACACACGCTATTCGTTTTGTATATTAATGACCTCGTAGACAATATAAATATCTCGGTGAAACCATTCAGGAAAATATTATCGAAACAAAAGCAAACGAAGTTACATACCGACTTATGCAAAGTATCTACATCAAGAAATATATCTCCAAGCACACGAAACTAAGACATTACAATACAGTAGTTAAACCAGAATGCGTTTATGGATCAGAAACAGTAATTTCTTAACAGGAAAACTGACACTGAAAACATTGCGGGAAAGCAACGCAAAATCGTAAGAAAAGTTCTAGGCCAAAGTCTTCTAGACGAACAATACCAACTCAGAGGCAAGAAGGAGATCAAAGAAAAAACAAATATCGATCGTGTCGTTAGAAGACGCAGGTTACGATTCTAAAGATACATTAGGATAATGACCCCAGGCAGACTTAGAAAACAAATAGCCTCATTCTTTGACTACTGATGTAATGCCTAAACGGATACAATGAATAGATTGACGAAGTCAAAACTAATCTGAAATTGGCAGGAATTCCACCGGATGATGTCCAAATCGGTGAAGTCTTCTAGTCGAAAATTCACAAGTGGCAAGCTGCTTGAAAAAAAAAGAAAAGGAGACTGGGCAAGCATGAGCTGCAAAGAGAAAGGAAGCCCAGAGGGCTCAAAACAAAGGCAAATGCTCACCTCTAAGTACGTTGAGTAGTCCTAATCGATTTATTCGCAAGTAATAATAAAGGAAAATCTTATCTGGTCTAGTTCAGTTCTTAAGCATCTTGATTTTTTCCCGTGGATGAAACAAACCTATGACCATTCGTGTGCAAGGAGTATCTGCGTAGGCAAAATCTAGAAGTTTCGAGTGGCTAGAACGATTTACACGCGAGAACCAACGGAATGGGACGAGGTGTAATGTGCAGCCAAGTGAGTGGTGCAGAAGCCTGTGCGGATGGCGCTGTATTGGCGTGTGTGTCGGGTCGCGTACAGTTACACGAGTGGCCGTATTTCGCCGACTGTGCGCTGAATGGAACGGCGTCGTTTTTGTGTGGGCAAAGACGCAGGAAGTGTCCAGTACGGCTGTGGCGGTGCAGTGGCCAAGAAACTGGAGCCTCATACGGCAGCAGTCATTCCGATCCACGTTTTTTGTGATTCGCCCCAATTACTCCAGGCGTGGGCCGAAGTGGTTCCTTTAACTACTCTATTACCTATTCATGCCCGCTCCTTGTCCATGTCAGCTAATTTTCCCTCTCTAATGATATCGCTAGTGAAGGGACGCTAAACTCAAACAAAAAAACTGTGCGAGGCAAGAAGTACGGACGGTTCGACAAGGTGGAAATTTTAAAAATAATTCGACTATTAGCAGCCAGCGGTTTAGCCGCGTTAGGGAAGTATGTGTCCCGTCATTCAGATCTGCGATAGAAAAGCTCGCCATCATCGAATTAGCTCCCCCGTGATATTTCTGACAAGGGAAGTGCGTGTCCTCCAACGCTCAGAACCGCACGAAAATGTGCTTAGAATATAAATCGCTCATTTCAAATAAATGTGGTATGAGTCATTCGTATGTAAAAATGCGTATCTTACCACGAGAGACATTTGAATGATCACCTATTCCAGATCTAAGAGAAGAAACCTGGTAACGCGAAGATATAAAATATAGATAGAATAGGATCAAGAACACACCGAAGACATCGAAATATTCCCACCGTCATGACGTGTACTTCTTTAGGCGATATGAGCTCTACGTGAGAAGGGCCTCTGAGTTTGTCGGACTACACTGCCAAAAACCACAAGTAAAGTTACACGGTCGTCATTTCATCATCAGTTTTCACTCTGTGCTATACAATCAAGTACAAACCTATGTTAAAATATGCTTGGGAAGAGGCAGGTTATGACAATGGCATACTAATATCATGCTTTCAAAATGTATTTAGCATGGCATTTGATGTTGCACTGCTTGAATGCAGAAGTGACGTTGAATGTGAAGGTTTGTGGTAACAGGAAGGGAACCCAGCCATCCTATACTACTACCATTGCCAAATCCAATAATTAACATGCCGACCTCGTGAAGATGTGGGATCAAAGACAGGAAAAACAACCATTTAGACAGGAAATTACGTCGTCGTCTCGGCAGTTTCTTATTTCTTGGAAAGCAGCAAAGGACTCCCTTCGTCCATTTATTATCCATTCTCGTGGATACATGGCCAGCCCATTTCTGCGTCTTCCAGACCAAACTGTTCCATGATACATTTCATGTTTTCCTGTCTCACCGAGTCATGCATCTTTACGTTGTTCAATGAGACACCTTCAGTATATGGATGATTTTCTCATTACACGCCCATGTCTCACTGCCATACGTCGGTACTGATACTATAATTATTTTTATTTCTTTTAGTACAGTCACACAACACGCTTTAAACTGTGGTTCGTTTTGACCACACATTAGCGGTATTTAGGATCCATACCCCGGCGTGCCCTTAAGTAATATAGGGAAAGCACGGAAAATCTAAATCTAGACAAGCGGAGGATATTTGATAACCCTTGTCTCTAATGCG
Organism: Schistocerca gregaria; assembly: GCF_023897955.1. NCBI lineage: Eukaryota > Metazoa > Arthropoda > Insecta > Orthoptera > Acrididae > Schistocerca > Schistocerca gregaria. Next base: position 131,373,239 of record NC_064931.1, on the reverse strand, counting down.
AATATTCATAAACAAAACTGAAGTATCTTCGGGCATCTGTCGCACTTAGGACCGAGGTAGCGTAGTGTCATGTTCCACGTTGGAGGATAGACACAGGAGCGGTTCACTGAAAACCACAACCATGTCTTGCGCGAGGAGCGAACCCGCCATTCCGCTTTACCACCCAGAGAAGCTACTCCTAGATGACTGACATCAACAAGCACGTGTTGTTCTAAGAGTAAAACTGTGTATGTTTGTGTGTGTATGGGGGGGGGGGGGAGGAGAGGGGGTTGATAGTTTAAAGAAAAAGAAAAAAATGTTGAAACGAATACAATTGTTGTCAAGTTATCAGACAAAAAGTAGTACCGCATCATTTGATGTACGTCTCCCCTCCCCCCCCCCCCCCCCCCCCCCGCCCCCTTCCCCACGAATAGACGTTGCAGATTCACTGCACACTGTCCAGTTGCTGTTGTGGTCTTTAGTCCGAAGACTGGTTTGGAAATTTGTGGTAAGTTCCTGTGGGACCAAACTACTGAGGTCAACGGTCCCGATGCTTACACGCTACTTAATCTAACTTAAATTAACTTACGCTAAGGGCAACACACATATCCATGCCCGAGGGAGGACTCGAACCTCCGACAGGGGGAGCCGCGCGAACAGTGGCAAGGCGCCCTAAACCGTTCGGCTACCCCGCGCGGCTCGAAGAGTAGTTTCATAGAGCTTTCCATGCCACCCTATCCTACAGACACATTACTGGCCTGCATCCCCAGTGTAGAGGCATGCAATGCCGCCTAAATCGCTGTCAGTCAGGAGGTGCGCATTTCAGTGCGCCCGTATAAAAAGTTCTAAAAGAAAGGGGATTTCAGTTTTATTTCTGAATCACTAATTATCCTAGCTGAGAAAAAAATCTACGCGATGTGGTTGAATAAGCAATAGTTCCAGACTTGCATGTTTACTTCGATGTTTTTAATGTTACTCACGAAGCAAGTAGCCTTGTCTCCAGCATCTTTCCTTTTCAGTGAAGAATAATACAATAACGCGAGTACCTTCTTCGGATTGTATTCCGCAGAAATGTGATTACTTTCATCCCACACATTTCCGTCTCTCACGGCACTTTTGCTTTCTCCGTAGACAAGCTATCATGTGTTCCTGTAATTGCAATGAATACCCAGCTTACTAGAGGCTCTGTGGGCTTGCACGCACCATTTTCTGTCACCGCAAAGTTTCTTTAGGGGTGTCGACAGAGGTTAGGCAGTAGCTGTACCAAGGAATTAACATTCACGGGAATCGAGGCCCAAATTCCAGTCCGGCCACCGAGATTTCGACTTTAGGTTCGTAACCATTTTCTGAAATCATTTTGGCCGAATACGAGACGGTTCCATCATCAAATCTGGAAGGCCGGATGCTATTCATGCCATGCAGCACTTAGTATAGTACGTTCCAGTGGACGAATTGTCAGTCTCCATCCTTCGTAACGTCAAACGCATGTCTTCCAGCAGAGAGGACAGGAAGTGTAGATGCGTCTCGCCTGTAAGGTGTGGAACGATGCCGATCCTGGAGAGGTCTAATGCGCAGAACCGCTGCAGTCGTGGGGAACGGTACTGCTCTTTGACTCGAAACGAAAGCTTGTCGCTCACTGAATGTGCTGTATAGCGGGGTGCACGGTATGAACAGAATGGCCTCTTCAAATGGCTCTGAGCACTATGGGACTTAACTTCTAAGGTCATCAGTCCCTAGAACTTAGAACTATTTAAACCTAACTAACCTAAGGGCATCACACACATCCATGCCCCAGGCAGGATTCGAACCTGCGATCGTAGCGGTCGCGCGGTTCCAGACTGCAGCGCCTAGAACCGCTCGGTCACCCCGGCCGGCTGGTCTCTTCACTGGTTGCTAGCGTTGCTGCCTCTGGATTGTGGGGTGCCGGGATCGATTCCCGACTGAATAGAGGATTTTTTTCTCCTGGAGACTGGGTGTTTGTGTTGTCCTCACGATTTCACCATCATTCGGGAAAGTGGCGAGACTGGACAGTGTAAAGGTTGGGATTTTGTACAGGCGCCGATAACCGTGAAGTTGAGCACCCCAGAAACTGAATATCATCAACATCATCATCATCATCTACCTCTGGTGCCGTCTATTTCCAGATATTTGTTCATAGGACCTCATGCGTTACATATCCTCTAAAGTCTAAAGAGTCTTCTCGCGGAGTTTGACTGCTTTGTTCAAAATCAAACTGTGTTAGTAAATCAGTAACAGCGCCACGATTTTACATTTGCTCAAAACCCACACCACAAAGAGAAAGTTTTATCAGAACTGGTTTGGAATTGCTACATTATTAACGGTACGAAATCGATAGATGTAAACATAGCTTCGGGAGTAGGGCCTACCCCGAGGCAGTGTTAAGGCGCGGCCACTGTTTAGCCTACAACACATATAGATGAACTAACTATTGGATGAGTCGAAGCTCGGCGAGCTGTTGTTTACAGGAAGGTTGTGCCGCCGAAAGGATGTAGCGAAATGCAGTAACATTTGCAGTGGATCAGCGATTTGTGCAGCGAGTGGTAGCTTACCGTGTATGTAACGTGTTGCGCCTAAATAGAGCTATTATTTTTGGATCACACTATTAGCGATAAAACACAGGAATCAGTAGCAACCGTAAAATACACAGGGGAAATCCCCCGCAGCGACCTAAATTAAAATCGTCATACAAAACTAGTTGTAGGGTAATAAGATGTTAGGATGAGATTCCTTAGAAGAATATTTAACTTGCAAAATACTCGTTCAGTAGATTACTGGATATCATTCGTCAGTCTCGGACTCTCCCCAGGTGGGATTCGTCCGAAAGATACAGAAAATCTAACGAAGAGAGACTGGTTTCGTCACACGTGTTCGTTTAGTGAAGTCGAGGGCGTTACGGAAATGCTCGTGAAACTCCAATGGCGGACGTTACATGGCAGGTGTTAACCATCACGGAGCAGTTTCTTGTTAAAGTTCTGAGAGCGTAGGTTGCAAGAAAAACCAGACAGTTGTCCGTTCCACGCGCCGTTCGCACATGGAACAAATCCTTCAAATAGCTCTGAGCACTATGGGACTTAACTTCTGAGGTCATCAGTCCTCTAGAACTTAGAACTAATTAAACCTAACTAACCTAAGGACATCACACACATCCATGCTCGAGGCAGGATTCGAACCTGCGATCGTAGCGGTCGCGCGGTTCTAGAATGCAGCCCCTAGAACCGCTCGGCCACTCTGGCCGGCGCACATGGAACAGGAAGTGAGGAAATGACTTTGGTACCAGGAGTACTCTCCGCTCTATACCCTTACATGATCAGCGGAAAACAGATGTAGGTTTAGATGTAAATGTGTGTGCTACACAGTAATAAACGGTACTCGTTTGGTGATCATTAGTACACCAGCTGAGGACGTTTTAGTGAGTTGTATTTCTTCAGCAATTAGTTTTCATGTTGGTAATGAGTTCCGAACGCATCCTAACTTTCCTTTTCATGATCATCCAATAGACATAATACCACTCTTAATACACACTTTCACCACCGTATGAACATGTACGCCGCGCTGAGGCGTAATCCTCCGGGCTTAGAATGGCCTCGGAAGGCTGCTTCAGCCAACACTCCTTAACTCTTTCCATTCCTCGAGAAGATCTGTACCATATAGAGCTTTTTATCGTCATCACATCCTTTTATTCCTTTTTCATTTGAGAAAGGAACCTTGGAAGACTATCTTTCAACGTATGTGACGCTCTGTAATTTCGTTTCCACATTTGTTACGCATTATATGTGAAAATATGCGGAATGCGACAGAATAGCTCAGGAAAAAACTCTGCTACAGATTTGCACGAGTAACATCTTTCTTGACGTAATTTTTATTTGCGGTTACTGCACGCTACGTCCTTACACTACAAGCCACCGCAAGGTATACTGCAGAGGACACTAATACCAGTATCACTTGATTCCCCTCCTAAGAAATTACGAATGTTAAGGAAACCACCACATTTGTTATTTGAGCTGCATATATTAAGCCTACACGAGTATTATGGGGTGACAAAGTGGCAGAAATGTGCCGGTGTCATCATTTAAACTTATAGATCACCCAGTAACCCTTTAGGAGGTACATGCTGAAACGACAAGTACAATCTTTCACTCCGCTGATTGTAAACATAGATGCACCTAAAATAACACTTATGGTGGCTTTATTAACATTCATTCTCTGCTCATGTAGCCGCGGTGGTTAACGTGCTCTGACGGAGTGGTGCTGGACCAGATGGTAGCGGTGGCACAAATTGTCATCGCCTGTGTTTGAGTGACGATGGGAGCCGAGTGCAGTTCCTAGTCACTAGACTTTGTACCAATGTCCTGTGTCAAATTCGAAACTTCTCCAAGTGTGTCGCTGTTGATGATGACGTGCCTTCGGCTGGGAATGTTACGTGTGGAGTCCTTAAGGATCAGGCACGTCCAGCACGAGATCTCATCCTCTAGAGTTGGTACCTCACGACGGCATCACAACCTAGAGATAGTCGCTGCGAGACGCAGCCACGATTGAGAGACATCGGCGAAGACATGCCCTCCAGAGCTTCCATATGCTGCCATTGCAGGATGTCTACTTAAGTCAGAGCGCAGCCCTACTCGACCCACACTGTGATCGCCGATTAAGAGCAACATCAACATAGTTCAGACCCAGCAGCGTTATTAGTCAGAACTGTTTATCAAAGTTGGAATTTAAATGTACACTGGTATGTAACTGTCCTTTAGTACAAGTACGGGGTGTTCAGAAAGTCTCTCCGCCGTGACGTATGATTGTTAGCCCTGTGTGTCGTATGATCGTTCGCCTGTCTGGGTTACTTCCCTTCAAGTAGTCTCACCCAACATTCCACTGTTTCGTTTATCTCAGTAGTATCGTTGGTGTGTGTCGTTACGTAGTGACGTGAACGTCTAAGTTTAGTTCCTTTGTTCTGCTTTTGTCACTGTTAAAATGCTAACCACTGATTTTAGTCGAACAAGTGTTCAAAGCTGGGGGTAAATACACAGTTTCAGTTCGTCAATCATTTAATTCAATTTTCCCGGATAGCACACTCCCACATCGCGATACTGCGCAAGATTTGATTAACAAATTTAGAAGTTCGGGTTCAGTGACAGATGCACCTAGAAGTGGTCGTCCTAGCGTTCTGTCTGAGGATAAACTACTCGATATTTCCGATAAAATGTCCATGAGTCCGAAAAAGTCAGTAAGAAAGCTCGCCCAGGAAATCGATGTTAGTGTCGTAACGGCACGTAACTTTTCCCATACAGTCGTGCAAGAACTGAAAAATACTGATCTTGGCAAGAGACTGCATATTGTCAATGGTTCAAAAATTTCGTTCCACAAAACGGAAGGGATATTCTTAATGAAACGTTTTTCACTGATGCAGCGTCTTTTCATTTATCCGGGTACATGAACTCGCAAAATTCTCGTATGCGGAGTACTGCAAATCCATTGTGTATTCATGAGGAACTACTTCATTCTGTGAAAATAGGAGTTTGGATTTCAATTTCTAGACGTCGGATTGTGAGTCCCATATTTTTCAACGAAACGATAAACGCACAACGATACTGCATTGATATTCTGTGCCCATTTATAGGAGTACTTGTGTTAAGTGAAATACCGAACGGTTATTTTCAACAAGATGGTGCAACCACACATACAGCTCGCGTTTCAATGTCAATGCTTGCTGATGTTTTTGGTGATCGCATAATTTCACAGGGACTTTGGCCTCCACGATCGCCTGACCTAACACCACCTGACCTTTTCTTCTGGGGTGCAGCGAAAGCAACTGTCTATAAAAACCGTACAAAATCCATCGATGAATTGAAAACTGCAATATCCACTGCTTCTGTTACAGAAGAAATGTTACAGCTTGTGTTTGAAAACATGATTAGACTAATTGAATTGTGTATTCAACAACAGGGGGGGGGGGGGGGCACTTTCAACATTCAATGTGAAAATTTGTAAGTAAAAATGAATATTCAATAAATTAATAATTGTATTTCATCGAGTTTCATTTCGGTATATTCACTGCGGCATACGACACACTGCGGTTAACATTCATACGGCATTGCGGAGAGACTTTTTGAACACCCCGTATAAACAGTATTCTTGTACTCTGTGGCAGTAAAAACTATACAGGATGTTTCCGTAAAAGGGTGCAAAAATTTCCCATGTCGTAGAGGATGCTCCACTGCACAATTTGAGGCAGGGCACCTGGGGCCGGAGAAGCCAACTTAAGGAGATAATAGGAATAAAATCACATTACTGTGTACTTTTTGATTTACATTAATTACAGTTAACTGCAAATACCATCACTGATACAATGAGCGTAGCATTTGTACTGTATCGTAGAAAATGTGCTGAAACTAACGACCATCGATCTCAATTCAAGCAAGACAGCAGCGAACAAAATTCTGACCCACCCTGACAAATATCCCCGGTGTGTTTCGATTCACATCACAGACAGCTAGAATTCTGGCAACTAATTCCATCTCCGTATCCACTGGCTTCCCATACACAAGTGATTTTAGATATCCCCATAGGAAATAATCAAGGGTATTCAGGTCAGGTGACCTCGCAGGCCATGGAATAAGACCTCCCCTTCAAACCCAGAGACCAGGAAATACAGCATTGAGATAGTTGCGGACAGCCACACTGAAGTGAGGCGGTGCATCGTCCTGGTGTATCGACGTGTTCTGACGAACAGCCAAGGATATATTCTACAACAACTCAGGTAGAGCTCTTTGTACGAACCTTAAGTAGGTGGCCCATCAGACGGCCAGTTAGACTTCCTAGTTCAATAAATGGCTCTGAGCACTATGAGACTTAACATCTGAGGTCATCAGTCCCTAGAACTTAGAACTACTTAAACCTGACTAACCTAAGGACATCACACACATCCATACCCGAGGCAGGATTCGAACCTGCGGCCGTAGCGGTCGGCGGGTCCAGACTAGAACCGCTCGGCCACACGGGTCGGCTAGACTTCCTAGTAATCAGCCGGCCGCGGTGGTCTAGCGGTTCTAGGCGCTCAGTCAGGAACCGCGCGACTGCTGCGGTCGCAGGTTCGAATCCTGCCTCGGGCATGGATGTGTGTGATGTCCTTAGGTTAGTTAGGTTTAAATAGTTCTAAGTTCTAGGGGACTTATGACCACAGATGTTGAGTCATATAGTGCTCAGAGCCATTTGAACCATTTTTTGAGTAATCAGGCTCGTCCTCCTCGTTCATTGCTGGAAACAAAGAATTTAAATGTAAATAAACAGAATCGTGCATGTAAACTTGTACGCATGTTAATTGTAACTAAGCAGGAAAAGAGTAATGCTAGACAAAGCGGTAGGCAAGTTTACTTCTGAAACTTCCTGGCAGATTAAAACTGTGTGCCGGACTGAGACTCGAACTCGGGACCTTTGCTGTGAGGACGGGGCGTGAGTCGTGCTTGGGTAGCTCAGATGGTAGAGCACTTGCCCGCAAATGGCAAAGGTCCCGAGTTCGAGTCTCGGTCCGGCACACAGTTTTAATCTGCCAGGAAGCTTCATATCAGAGCACACTCCGCTGCAGAGTGAAAATCTCATTCTGGAAACATCCGCCCCCAGGCTGTGGCTAAGCCATGTCTCCGCAGTATCCTTTCTTGCAGGAGTGCTAGTTCTGCAGGTTCGCAGGAGAGCTTCTGAAAAGTCTGGAAGGTAGGAGACGAGGTACTGGCAGAAATAAAGCTGTAAGGACGGGGCGTGAGTCGTGCTTTGGTGGCTCAGATGGTGCCGGTACGGTAGCTCATCGTGTTCGGTCAGAGGGTTAGCTGCCCTCTGTAATAAAAAAAATAATAATAAAAAAACTGAGTTAATGGATCAACGACGAACTGAAACTTACGACGTCCGCCCCGAGCAGATACAACGAACGGAAACGAACAAAATGAGATAAAAAAAAGATGGTAGAGCACTTTCCCGCCAAGGCAAAGGTCCCGAGTTCGAGTTTTGGTCTGGCACACAGTTTTAATCTGCCAGGAAGTTTCAAATCAGCGCATACTCCGCTGCAGAGTGAAAATCTCATTCTTGAAGTTTACTTCTGTATTTCCTTAAGATGGCTTTTCCGACCGCAGGTTCCCTACCACAAATTGTTCAGTGGTAAATCCTCTATATCCTGCTACATTTTGTACGCTCTTATGGAAACACCTTGTATATTGTCATTCAAGTCGACTGGAACGCATCTAAGTTAAGTATTCTGTGTTAAAGAGTTGTCGTAAAATGAACCAATAATTTATGTGTTTTGTAACGGTTTGACCTCCTGAAGTAAAACTGGGCTTGCCACGGTGTACAACAAATGCCGACGATGCTGTCTCAAATACGTATTTTCGTCTTCACCCAGCTGGAGCGCTGGGATATGACAGGATAGCAGTCGAGATCTTCTCAAATGAACCATCTCAGATTTTTCCTGAAGGGCATCACAGAAAAAGGAACTGTGGGTGGTGACACGGGGATCTGAATCCCGTTCCTCTCCAGTGCCTTAACCAATGCACCACTTCGCTCGATGTTCATTTGCGACAGTAGTGTAAACATGTACATACGTTTCTGCGGATGCGCGGTACATATCTAAAACATCAAATTACTGTAGTTACCCCCCTTCCCTTCGTACTCTGCTGTCGTAGCAGTTAGTAGTAATCGAACGTATGTGCCTGTTTTTCGCCATCTTTCCGTATTTTATCCTCACATTTTTTGAGCTGCGTAGTGACCACAATGGGAATGAACCGCACAGACGAGCTATGTAGCGGACAATCTTGGAAGCCAGCCCAAATCAGATAATGAATAGTTAAGCTGGGCGTCTATTCGCGTCACGACAGCCGCTTCAAGGTCAAGCGGGCTCTTTGCAAAATGGTGTTCACATTTCAGTCGTTACTCAATACAGCAAGAACATCATGTCTCGGCCTGTACTACGAGTATTCATTCATTATTCACTGCTTTGAGATCTTGGGAGTTTACGATCCTTATACTGAAGCGGGTGGAGTGACGTCTAGTGACGCGTTAAGTTTTCTTTTTATCTGATGATTTGACAACAACGCTATTACAGATGGTTTAGAAAAAGAGTCGGCAAAAGAGGTAGCTAGCATCGTTTTGAAGGAACCAGCCCAGCATCCACTAAAATGAACATCAGCCACAGTGACCGAGCCGTGGTTAGATAGCTGTACATACTGTATTAGCCTGCCGGAGTGGCCGAGCGGTTCTAGGCGCTACAGCCTGGAACCGCGCGACCGCTACGGTCGCAGGTTCGAATCCTGCCTCGGGCATGGGTGTTTGTGATGTCCTTAGGTTAGTTAAGTTTAACTAGTTCTATGTTCAAGGGGACTAATGACCTGAGAAGTTGAGTCCCATAGTGCTCAGAGCCATTTGAGCCGCGCAGAACTAACGGTGAAAGTGAAATCACTGTCGTCTGCATTTTGAGAGGGAGGTACAAGCTTTGTGAAAAGCATACTGTAATGTGTGGGTACAGTGCAGCGAGTAAGTCGTTAAACGGCAAAGCGGGTTGATGAGCAAGCCCCGGCTTGATTCGGAATGCAAAATACTAGAATGGTAAAGACCTAGTCATGTCGCTCCAGGGGAAGACCAACACTTGACGTTAACGGCTGATCTTGGCGGTTTGAAGTAGTATCACAGCCCTAACCAGTTTTCAATTTAGTTTTTTCGCCTTTGTGGCTACGCTATTCCTATAGGGCGACGTATCACAAGGTAATCAGATATCGCATAAAACTGCTATTTCTATCTTACCTAAGGAACTGGTTGTGGAGAATAAAGTTAATTATCTAACGGCCATTTGGCCTAGAGGTCAATAGGATATACTTATGGGCAGCCGGCCGGAGTGGCCGTGCGTTTCTGGGCGCTACAGTCTGGAGCCGAGCGACCGCTACGGCCGCAGGTTCGAATCCTGCCTCGGGCATGGATGTGTGTGATGTCCTTAGGTTAGTTAGGTTTAATTAGTTCTAATTTCTAGGCGACTGATGACCTCAGAAGTTAAGTCGCATAGTGCTCAGAACCGTTTGAACCATTTGAACTTATGAGCAGTTGAATGGCACTGCCTGTTAAAGAAGTGAAGCACCCTCGAAAACTCTGTTTTAGTGTTGATCGTGTTTACTGTTGTTCAAAAATGGTTCAAATGGCTCTGAGCACTAAGGGACTTTACATCTGAGGTCATCAGTCCCCTAGAACTTAGAAAGACTTAAACCTAACTAACCTAAGGACATCACACACATTCATACCCGAGGCAGGATTCGAATCTGCGACCGTAGCGGTCGCACGGTTCCAGAATGAAGCGTCTAGAACCGCTCGGCCACAACGGCCGGCTTTACTGTCGTTACCAGATGTGATAGGATATACAGGGTGAAGAAAAATTCGCGGACTCGGACTTCAATCCGCGATTCCTCACATACTAGCAATACAAAAATGTCTGTCACAAAATTCCGTCCTGCGCATGTTTCGTACATTAAATGGATGTTAGACATTTGCAGTCTGACAACACTGCAATCCGTGTACGGTAACTACCTCGGTAGGATGCGATAGCAGCGCTGGCGGGCCGGAGTGGCAGAGCGGTTCCAGGCGCTACAGTCTGGAACTCCGCGACCGATACGGTCGCAGGTTCGAATCCTGCCTCGAGCATGGATGTGTGTGATGTCCTTAGGTTAGTTAGGTTTAAGTAGTTCTAAGTTCTTGGGTACTGATGACCTCCGAAGTTAAGTCCCATAGTGCTCAGAGCCATTTGAACCATTTTTTGGTAGCAGCGCTGTGTAGTTGGTGCGATGGATAGCGTTTTGGGCTAGGAGGTCGAGGGTTGGATTCTGGATCGAGGTTTATTTTCTTTTATTTTCTAAAAGTAGTCAGCGTGGTACGATATCTGGCGTCTTAAACGTTATACAGGGTGGTCGGAAATTCCCGTTACAGACTTCTAGGACTTGTAGAGGGGGGTGAGCACTATAAGGTACAATATGTAAACGTTTGATTAGAGTGTAATATCCTCCACCCCACTCCCCCCTTGTCGCTCCTGAAATCTTGGTTGTGGTTACAGACTGATCTGTAGTCTAGTCCGAGGTATAGATTAGTTCCTACTGATAAATTTCGCAGCCTTCTCCAGTATGGAAAACACGAGAAGCGCCTCATCCAGAATGAATCGTTCATTCTGCAGTGAAGTGTGTGCTGTTTTGAAATAGTTTGTAATGTAGGATAGGGTACTGCCAAAACAGAGCTGTGAAGACCGTTCTGGAGTCGTGGCTGTATCACAAGCGCCCCTATAAGCATGATAAACGTCGAACAAGTTTTGGGACTAGATTGAAATTTTTCTCGACGCTAAACACAGTGAAGTTGTCTGGCTTGTTGGAAACTTGACAGTTTTTCTTGCCAAACTCAAGGAAACTGACAAAAAAAGTTCAAATGTGTGTGAAATCTTATGGGACTTAACTGCTAAGGTCATCAGTCCCTAAGCTTACACACTACTTAACCTAAATTATCCTAAGGACAAACACACACACCCATGCCCGAGGGCGGACTCGGACCTCCGCCGGGACCAGCCGTACAGTCCATGACTGCAGCGCCTGAGACCGCTCGGCTAATCCCGCGCGGCGGAAACTGACATACAGGAATTTAATGTCTATTTGTCAAATGTTCAAATGTGTGTGAATTCCTAAGGAACTAAACTGCTGAGGCCATCGGTCCCTAGAGTAATTCTCATTGCAACATTTGAGCCTTTAGTCTCACATATGAACCAGAAATGAGCCGAAGGCCCACCGTTATTTGCGTATGATTCTGGAGTCAGAATAAGAAGGGAAAATGACGATGAAGACTGCCCATTAGCCAGTAATATAGACTCCTGATGTAACAAGGCAGTTGGGAAAACCATGTTACGTTACAAAGAAAAGAGACTTAAAACACAGACTGTTTTGAGACAGCGAATGAAACAGAGGCAATAAAAATATTATTATTACTTTAAGTGTAAGAAGGAAACGTTATGTACCTCTAATATCATGTGTATAGTTTTAATTAACAAAACTGGACAGATCATTTTCATCTATAAAAAGTTTTAACAAATCATTCATATCATAGACATAAATATTGATTGTTCATTTTCTTGTAATTCGTGTGAAATTATTATTTTGGGAGAAAACTTAAACCCTGCAGCAATTGTTACAATTCTGCTGTTTAATTTCTCTGATTTACATCTAAAATTAATTCAAACAATATATAGCAGTATAAATAAAATATTTTGCAAGAAAAATTAAGACAACTATACTTGTTTAAAAATGTGTTTCTGTGGATAAAAAATTTCACTGCTATAGTAAGCATTTACTCATAATCATATCATCATCACTGTTATTATTATTATTACACTAATGGCCATTAAAATTGCTACACCACGAAGATGACGTGCTACAGACGCGAAATTTAACCGACAGCAAGAAGATGCTGTGATACGCAAATAATTAGTTTTTCAGAGCATTCACACAAGGTTGGCGCCGGTGGCGACACCTACAACGTGCTGACATGAGGAAAGTTTCCAACCGTTTTCTAATACACAAACAGCAGTTGACCGGCGTTGCTTGGTGAAACGTTGTTGTGATGCCTCGTGTAAGGAGGAGGAATGCGTACCATCACGTTTCCGACTTTCATATAGGTCGGATTGTAGGCTATCGCGATTGCGGTTTATCGTATCGCGACATTGCTAATCACGTTGGTCTAGATCCAATGACTGTTAGCAGAATATGGAATCGGTGGGTTCAGGAGGGTAATACGGAACGCCGTGCTGGATCCCAGCGGCCTCGTATCACTAGTAGTCGAGATGACAGGTATCTTATCCGTGTGGCTGTAACGCATCGTGCAGCCACGTCTAGATCCCTGAGTCAACAGACGAGGACATTTGCAAGACAACAACCATCTGCACGAACAGTTCGACGACGCTTGCAGCAGCATGGGCTATCAGCTCGGAGAGCACGGCTGCGGTTACCCTTTACGCTGCATCACAGACAGGAGCGCCTGCGATGGTGTACTCAACGAAGAACCTGGGTGCACAAATGGCAAAATGTCATTTTTTCTGATGAATCTAGGTTCTGTTTACAGCATCATGATGGTCGCGTCCGTGCTGGGCGTCATCGCGGTGAACGCTCATTGGAAGCGTGTATTCGTCACCGCCATACTGGCGTTATCACCCGGCGTGATGGTATGGGGTGCCATTGGTTACACGTCTCGGTCACCTCTTGTTCGCATTGACGGCAATTTGAACAGTGGACGTTACATTTCAGATGTGTTACAACCCGTGGCTCTACTCTTCATTCTAACCCTTACATTTCAGGAGGATAATGCACGACCGCATGTTGCAGGTCCTGTACGGGCCTTTCTGGATACAGAGAATGTTCGACTACTGCCCTGGCCAGCACATTCTCCAGATCTCTCACCAATTGAAAACGTCTGGTCAATGGTGGCCGAGCAACTGGCTCGTGACAATACGCCAGTCACTATTCTTGATGAACTGTGGTATCGTGTTGAAGCTGCATAGGCAGCTGTACCTGTACACGCCATCCAAGCTCTGTTTGACTCAATGCCCAGGCGTATCAAGGCCGTTATTACGGCTATAGGTGGTTGACCTGGGTACTGATTTCTCAGGATCTATGCACCCAAATTGCGTGAAAATGTGATCACATGTCAGTTCTAGTATAATATATTTATCCAATGAATACCCGTTTATCATCTGCATTTCTTCTTGGTGTAGCAATTTTAAGGGCCAGTAGTGTATTTGGTGCCGCTTGGACAGTTTGCGTGACAATTTCACTTCGCTATTGTATTGTAGGATCTCGTAGATTGGCGAGTGGATGCTGAGGCAATTATGCTAATTGACCGAAGGTTTCCACATTTTACCGGTTTGTGCCGACTGAGGACTCTAGCGTGACGCGACGGTGGAGGAAATATGTAATTTATAATACTTTCCCTTCCAACTAGTACTTTTGCTGCTCTCAACTTTCACTTGCTACGTTCTGCTGTGTCAATGAATAATGATCGACGAACAAGCTATCTGTGGACGATTAATAATATTACGGGAGTCGTTAAGCGCCACGTTTAGCTCTCTTGTCGTTGGAATACGACACATCTACTAAACCTGACTTCAGTGACGTAATGAGTATGATTCGGTCAAAGCAAGGAAATGCACAGTAAATTTGTATTAAAAACACAATTCCAGCGAAGAGTTATTTTCTAAACTATTAATCATAACTTCTTCTGTTAGTTCTAATTAAAAATTTATAAGTTGACAGTAATTTATGAGGAGCAAATATAAGCTGTGGGTGAGTGTTTTGTAAGTCTACCGCAAGCTAGAACTTATACACTTTGTAGTATTGTATGTGAGTTTCTGGGTTAGTGCCCTATCATCCACTTTACCCGATTCCACAATTCGCTGGTACTAAACGCTGGCAGACGTTTTTGAGTCTCCGGCGGAGACTTTTTACGTCGCTCCAGCCAACAAACATCTGAGTCTTCATCTGCCAGCTGCAAAGGCTCTAAGAAATGGAACAAAGGCAAATGATCTTCTCCTTCGCCGACTCGGAGATCCTCTTCAACAGTGGCGCCGCGTGATATCCTCACTCTGCCGACCCTCCGTTTCGCCGGTGCGCACCGCCGACCGTTTTTCAGCCCTGGATTCTGCAGGACAACCGAGGGAGAATGCTGACGCCTCTGTAGATCGCATGGAGCAGGAGCCTTCAGCCTCTGCACCATGTAGAAGTGAGTCTTTGAAGGCTGGCACTCAGCAGCCGCCGAGGTGACAACCATTTATTTTTTCCCTCCTTCCCTTTCCTCGTCAAGACTCCCCTCCAATGGAATATTCGCGACGTTACATTCAACAACGAGGAATTACAGCTGTTCTTGGAATTGCGGTGTCCACTTGTTACCTGCCTCCAGGAAACAAATTTGCTTCCTCACGACTATTTCTTTTCGGTCCACTTTGACCTTTCCCCAGAGGACGGCATCCCATCTTATGGGGGAGTTATGCTGCTCATTCGGCCTGACGTTCATAGTCGAACCATCTCACTGTCCGTCTGGCTGCAAGCTATTGGAGTTCCCCTTTTCCTTCCTCGCTTCGTCTGTCCTTTTTGTACCGTCTACATCCGTCCATCACTCGGTGTTACCAGGGCAGACTTTTTCAAGATTATCGGGCATCTCCCTCACCTCTTTTTGCTCCTCAGTGACATTAATAAGCACCATTCACTCTGGTGCTCTCCCAGAACCTGTAAGAGAGGTGCCCTCTTGACTAACTTTCTCAATCAACTGAACCTCATATGCCTTAACACGGGAGACCCACATTCCTTTCAGACTCCACACACACCTATTCCCGCAAGTACCTGTTGTTCTGCACTGCCCAACTTGCCCATCATCTCGTATGGTGCAGCCTCTCTGACACATACTCGAGCTACCATTTCCCATGTGCTATCCGTTTGCTGGCTCCTACACCAACTAAGTGTAAACCTAATTGGAAGGTTTAAGTAGTTCTAAGTTCTAGGGGACTGATGACCTCAGAAGTTAAGTCCCATAGTGCTCAGAGCCATTTGAACCATTTGAACCTTTCTAATGCCAACTGGAGGCTTTACTCCCCCCTGGCGACCTTCGACGAACAACGTTTCCTCAGTTGTGATGACCAGGAAGAATACATTACAAACGTTATGCATGCCGCCACAGAACGTTCCATTCCTCGCACTTCGCCTTTACCGCGCCATATCCCAGTCCCTTGGTGGACTGAGATGTGCCGTGATGCAATTCGTACGCGGACACGTGCTCCCCACGTTTTTAACCGTCATCCTATGATGGCGAATTGCGCTCGTTATAAACAGTTGTGTGCGCAGTGCCGTCGCTTTCTTTGGGATAGCAAAAAAGATAGCTGGATTTCATTTACTAGTTCTTTTAACAGTTCCACTCTCTGTTCTGTCGTATGGGCCAACCTCTGACAGCTCTCTGGGACCAAGGTCCATTTCAAAATTTCCGGCCTGACCGTAGCAGGTGATGTCATTGTGGACCATATTGCTGTCTTCAACACCTTGGGCCGCTATTTTGAGATTTCGAGCTCCACCTACTATCATCCTGCCTTCCCCCATCGGAAACGAATGGAGGAAGCTCAGGTGATACCCTTCTGCTCTCAGAGTCGCAAATACTGCAACGCTTCCTTTACTTTGTGGGAGCTAGATCATGCTTTCACGTCCTCCCGATCTTCCGCCCCAGGGCCGGACAGTGTTCACATTCAGGTGTTGCCACACTGTGGGCGAGCATTTTCTCCTTCATACATACAACCGCATCTGGGTGGATGGCATATTTCCCAGACTCTGGCGTGAAGCCACTGTCATACCCATACCTAAGCACAGTAAGGACAAACACCTTCCTTCTAACTACGGCCCCATGTCGCTCACCAGCTGTGTTGCAAGGTGATGTAACATATGATTTATGCGCAGCTGGCATGGTGTCCCGAGTCTCACAAATCTGTTAACCACTGCACAATGTGTATTTCGAGCGCGCCATGCTATAGTTGACCATCTGGTCATTTTGTCAACCCATGTCATGAACGGTTGTCTACGGAAATACCAGACTGTGGCCGTGTTTTTTGATTTGCGGAAAGATCTACGGTACCTGTTGGAGAACTGGTATCCTCTATACTCTTTATACATGGGACTTCCGGGGCCGTCTGCTCCATTTTCTTCAGGAATTTTCAAAAAATAGGGTTTTTAAGATATAAGTGGGATCTGCGTCGCGACCAGGTGGGACTGACGGAGGACATCGAAAGGCTGCAAAAAAGGGCAGCTCGTTTTGTATTATAACGTAATAGGGGAGAGAGTGTGGCAGATATGATATGCGATTTGGGATGGAAGTCATTAAAACAAAGACGTTTTTCATCGCGGCGAGATCTATTTACGAAATTTCAGTCACCAACTTTCTCTTCCGAATGCGAAAATATTTTGTTGAGCCCACCATACATAGGTAGGAATGTTCATCAAAATAAAATAAGAGAAATCAGAGCTCGAACAGAAAAGTTTTGGTGTTCGTTTTTCCCGCGCGCTGTTCGGGAGTGGAATGGTAGAGAGATAGTATGATTGTGGTTCGATGAACCCTCTGCCAATCACTTAAATGTGAATTGCAGAGTAATCATGTAGATGTAGATGTAGATGTATCTATTCACCAACACTCAGACACCAAATGTCGAAACTATTGGGTACGCATTAACCTCACAGGATACGACGGAGGTTGGAGCTATCTCCCAATCGTTCTCCACAGAGTAGGTCATTTTCATAACCAAAAACATTTCTTCAAAGAATCTGGATTTACTAATTAGGTACCTGAACGAATAATCGAATCACTGCTTTCAAAAACAGGATTCGAGCGGGCTACCTTCTGGTCGATCACCACAACAGTCGTGTGAGTTAGCAGCCACAGCTGTGGAGGAATGGAGACAAAGCATTCGCTCGGTTACGCATGAATGACAGGAGGATACGGCATTTCTGAAAGAACTACCTCAGTATTCCCTTGAAGCGTTTCAGGAAACAACGTTATCCTAAATCGGGATGATTCGACATAAATCTGAAATCCACTCTTCAGAAATATGAGTCCAGTCAGTATCTTACCATTTCGCCAAATCACTCAGTAGTAAATCTGGGGTAACTATCGCTTATTAGGTTACAAGATTCCTGTCTGAAATTTAATTATCGGAAAAGCCACTCTCTCGGCACTCTATGGTTCAACCACTCGGTAACTGTCGTAAAGATTTCATAGGTCAAAAAGACATCACGACAAGGACGTACTAGTAACCTTACCTAAATCTGTATATCTTCTTGTTACGCACAGGGCGGTGGCTCAAAAAGTAAGAAGTGAAAACAATAGATGACCCAGTGTACAGTGAGAGCATCGAGAGATACAATGGTGTCTGAAGTGGAAAAAAATAGTTATGTATTCATATATGAATGTATGTATTAAACCGGGGACCTAGATACGACGGAGAGGCTGCGTACCGCTGTAGCCCTCAGTGGTTCACAACCCCACAACAGGCCACAGCAGTCCACCCACTCCACCGCTGCCCCACACCGAACCCAGGGTTATTGTGCAGTTCGGCCCCCACTGGATCCCCCACGAGAACGCCTCATGCCAGACGAGTGTATCCCCAAATGTTTGCGTTGTAGAATAATTATGGTGTACGCGTACGTGGAAACGGTGTTTGCGCAGAAATCGCCGGCACAGAAGAAGTAATGTCCACTGGAGGATTCTGTTTCAATAGAACTACAGCGGTGACTGCATGCGAGTGAGAGGACAATATGACACACTGCTAGCTACAGCGTGTGCCTTGGAGACTCACAATGGGCGCAGGGTGTGTGTTGTGCCATATCATAGGCGATCCTCGCTGCTTCACACTGCGAGAATTTCCTAAGAGAGAGGCTGTATCCTAATGTGACCGCATTCTTGGGGGTATGCACTATCTGGTCAAAAGTATCAAGTCACCTATTAATGAGCCGGCCGCAGTGGCCGAGCGGTTCTAGGCGCTTCAGTTTGGAGCGGCGCGACCGCTACGGTCGCAGGTTCGAATTCTACCTCGGTCATGGATGTGTGTGATATCCTTAGGTTAGTTAGGTTTAAGTAGTTCTAAGTTCTAGGGGACTGATGACCTCAGATGTTCAGTTCCATAGTGCTCAGAGCTATTTGAACCTATTAATGGATTTTAATGCGAGGTGTGTCCACCCTGATGGAGACACTTTCAACGACGTACCTGAGCGACCGTGGGGGAATGGCAGTCCACTCTTCGTCAAGAGCTGCAACCAGAGAAGGTAGTGATGTTGGAATATGGAGTCTGGAAAAAAGTCGACGTTTGAGCTCATCCCACTGGCGCTCCGTTGGGTTCAGTTCGGGACTTTGAGGAGACCAATCCATTGTACACACATGTCCAGACTGTTCCTCTACTGGAAGCGGTACGAAATACTGTGAAGTGTGTTCACATCCTTCCGCATTATCGTTTGCTTAGGCGCAACAAGAGGACTATACCCTAACCACATGTAACTCTCTCATACCGTAACACCACCACCTCCGTACTTCACTGCTGGCACTACACATGGCACTACACATGATAGGTTACGTTGTCCAGGCATTCGACAAACCCAAACCCTTTCATCGGATTACCGAAGAATATAGCGTTATTCATCATTCCAAATCACTCGTTTGTAATCATACACCATCCTGTGGCGTCGCCCTTTACACGACCTCAAGCGCAATAAAAGGGTTCAAATGGCTCTGAGCGCTATGGGACTTAACATCTGAGGTCATTAGTCCCCTCGACATAGAACTACTTAAACCTAACTAACCTAAGGACATCAGACACATCCATGCCCGAGTCAGGATTCGAACCTGTGACCGTAGCAACAGCGCGGCTCCAGACTGAAGGGCCTTGAACCGCTAGGCCACAGCGGCCGGCCTCAAGCGCCACTCAGACTACAAAAGTGTGTGACATATGAGGACCTGTTCGGCCGTTGTACCCCATTTTTTTTTAACTCCCTTCGCACAGTCATTGTGATAGTTGGACTATTGGAACCGCTTTGGAACTCACGAGTGATTGCTTCCGCTGAACGGACGCGATTTTTTACAACCACCCCCCGCTGTGTTCGACGTTTCCTTTCTGAAATTACATGAGGTCTGCCTTGTCTTGGTTCAGCTGTGACTGTTCCTCCGCGTTTCCACTTCAAAATCACACCGCCAGCAGTCGATTTCGGCAGCATTTAGAGGCCGAGAAATATCCGTGATGGTTTTGTTTCTCAGGTTTCATACAATGACGAGTACCCATTCGAAGTCACTGGGGTCTCCTGACCCACCCATTAATGCTTTTCTATTGACAACGCAATACTCCCCGCCTCCATTTATAGCCTCGGGTTCGCCTCTCGTGATGTCTAGTGGCCAATTCCGCATTACATGGAGGTATCCAGATACTTTCGATCAGCTACAGTATTTCAGGGTGATATCGACGGACTGTTTAGGACCTCGAATGTCCAGCAGCAGCGTTTCATGCTCTTTTGTCTGACATTTTGTCCATTAATCATTCATTAACTTTTTGTTTTGTTTTAGGGCGCAAAAACAACTAAGGTCATACACTCCCATCTCAGGACCTTAGAAAACTAAGACGAAAAAGGATTTAAAAGAGACTACAAGTTAAGCCCAATCAACAGAAGGAAAGACAGCAAAAAACAAGGACTTCCTGTTGGATAAAGGTCCACAAAATCCGCCATAGAGACATCGGAGGTCCTGAATTAAAGATTAAATGCCCTTCGCCATACTGCTAGGACAGATAAAAAATAAAACGCTGTCGACAGCCCGGGCGTCGTTCGCTAAAATGGCCGGTAACCCAGAC
This sequence comes from Schistocerca gregaria, assembly GCF_023897955.1. Classification (NCBI taxonomy): domain Eukaryota; kingdom Metazoa; phylum Arthropoda; class Insecta; order Orthoptera; family Acrididae; genus Schistocerca; species Schistocerca gregaria. The sequence goes on along the minus strand of NC_064931.1, from coordinate 131,352,841 downwards.
GGGAAAGATACAAAGAATATAAGTGGTTAAAAAAAGGGCATTCGGTCAGGAAATCGCGAACCGTCGAAGGTTCATGACTATAAGCACAAAGTGGTGAGCGATCACCACTTAACAAATTGCGACGGCTAAAACGGCAGTGCCCAATGCACAACCTAGCTAAAATCACCTCCTCGTGGCGAAAGGGCCGAGAGGAGGTCGGCCAACCCGCTGGGAGAGGTTCAGTTCCCCAGAGCTTGTTTCCATGAAGGGAAGACCAATGGCGATGCCAGGGTCACACCACCTGCTGACAGACGGCAACATAGAGCTCATCGGAAGGAATGGAAGAGCTAGCGGGCCGAGGTAGGAGGACTGGAGCCTTGGCAGCGGTGCCAGCAGCCTCATTTCTCGTCAGACCGGTGTGACCAGGGACCTTCATAAACATCACACTGGTCGGCCGAGCGGTTCTAGGCGCTACAGTCTGGAACCGCTCGACCGCTACGGACGCAGGTTCGAATTCTGCCTCGGGCATGGATGTGTGTGATGTCCTTAAGTTAGTTAGGTTTAAGTAATTCTAAGTTCTAGGGGACTGATGATCTCAGAAGTTGAGTCCCATCGTGCTCAGAGCCATTTGAACCATTTGAAACATCCCACTGGCTCCTCAAGAGTGAGCAAGTGGAAGCTTTCTTGGACCCGTTGCACTAAGGGATGGACTGTGTACAGCATTCAATGGCTCCGAAGGGCACTAAGAGAATTGGAGTAGATGACACAATTGAAAAGCCTGTGTCGCCGGATGTACTGCGTGGCCTGATACAGGGCGAAGAGAGCCGCTGCAAAAACTGAGCAGTGTTCAGGAAGCCGATACCGAAAATGTTCGATGCTAATGACGAAGGCACACCCAACACCACAGTCAGTCCGAGAGCCGTAAGGGTACACAAAGGTACTATCGATAAGTTCTATGCGAAGGTCGAGAAACTTACAGCGATAGATCGAATCTGGAGTAGTGTCCTTAGGAAGCGAATGAAGGCCAAAGTGAACACGGGTCGCCCCACGATGGGGAATGTTCACACCTATCGAGAAAGTGGCAGGTAGCATCAAGTTAAGCTGTGGGAGCAATAGCTGCAAGTAAACAGCAGAGGTAACAGAAGTGTGACGTGCCCCATACTGACAGTCAAAGGAGGCATTGGATGAGAAGCCAGGCATGGCACACAATCGGCATGCGTATCCACTGAGGACAACATCACATCAGTCTGACAGTGGTAGTTCAGCAGCTTCTGCATAGGCACTCTCAACCAGGCTAGTGTAAAAGGCGCCAGTGGCCAAACGGATGTCACGATGGTGGATTGTATTTAGACGGCGTAAGATGGACGGTCGTACAGATGCATAAACGAAACACGCATAGTCTTAGTTTCGAAAGGACAAGAGATTGGTACAAACAGAGGAGGATGATCCAATCCGCTCCCCAGCAAGTACCGATGACAACACGTACGACACTGATGGACTGGGTACAGTGGGCGATCAGCAGTATCTAACACAGGACGAACGAGTGTAGTGTAAGCTGTCTCTTCAGTGGATTTGTTGCATCTTCTAAGTGTCCTGCCAATGAAACGCAACCTTTGGCTCGCCTTCCCCACAATATTATCTGTGTGGTCTTTCCAACTGAAGTTATTCGTAATTTTAACACCCAGGTACTTAGTTGAATTGACAGCCTTGAGAATTGTAGTATTTATCGAGTAATCGAATTCCAACGGATTTCTTTTGGAACTCATGTGGATCACCTCACATTTTTCGTTATTTAGCGTCAACTGCCACCTGCCACACCATACAGCAATCTTTTCTAAATAGATTTGCAACTGATACTGGTCTTCGGATGACCTTACTAGACGGTAAATTACAGCATCATCTGCGAACAACCTAAGAGAACTGCTCAGATTGTCACCCAGGTCATTTATATAGATCACGAACACCAGAGGTCCCAGGACGCTTCCCTGGGGAACACCTGATATCACTTCAGTTTTACTCGATGATTTGCCGTCTATTACTACGAACTACGACCTTCCTGACAGGAAATCACGAATTCAGTAGCATAACTGAGACGATACCCCATAGGCCCGCAGCTTGATTAGAAGTCGCTTGTGAGGAACGGTGTCAAAAGCTTTCCGGAAATCTAGAAGTACAGAATCAACTTGAGATCCCCTGTCGATAGAGGCCATTACTTCGTGCGAATAAAGAGCTGGCTGCGTTGGACAAGCACATGTTTTCTGAAACCATGCTGATTACGTATCAATAGATCGTTCCCTTCGAGGTGATTCATTATGTTTGGATACAGTATATGCTCCAAAACCCTACTGCAAACCGACGTCAATGATATAGGTCTGTAGTTCGATGGATTACTCCTACTACCCTTCTTAAACACTGGTGCGACCTGCGCAATTTTCCAATCTGTAGGTACAGATCTATCGGTGAGCGAGCGGTTGTATATGATTGCTAAGTAGGGAGCTATTGTATCAGCGTAATCTGAAAGGAACCTAATCGGTTTACACTCTGGACCTGAAGACTTGCCCGTATCAAGAGATTTGAGTTGCGTCGCAACCCCTAAGGTATCTACTTCTAAGAAAATACGAGAGTTCTCGTGTGTCGGACGGCCCTGATCTCAAAGAGTGCTACGGTGAGTTGCCATATAGGTGAAGGACTTCTGCATTCAGACGTACCTACTACGAATGGATCCGTGCTTCTATGCAGGCCACTACACATAAATTGAAACTCAGAGCAACAAGAGGACTGTGCATTGTGTAGACGTCTGTTGTCTCTTGTGTAACAAATGCGTATTTGTTCGTCATAATGTAGATAATTGAAGTACAGCTTCCAAATACATCATTGTTTAAAACATAGTTATCATTTGTATTTGTACCTTTTCCTTTGTCAACAAACATGTAATGAACACCATACGCGTGTGTTACTAGCAATATGGTGGTAAACATTTCAGTGACGCGTTGTGTGGAATACAAGCGTACGCCGCAGTACTTGAGTTTTTCCTTCAGAACTTGTAATTCCTCCCTTCTTCGTGTTATGTAATTTTCTCATCTTCGTTGTTACTACACTGGCGACGTGCTTATAGACACTTTGCAACAATGCCACTTAGCGACAAAAAGTTTTATTTTTAATTCATTACCTGCACGTTTCGTGCGTTGTCATTACTAATAAAATACCTAAAAGCTGTCTTGCTTCACATTGTTTATCATATACAGTTTCTAACAACCCTACCACAACAAAGGTCAAAATTTTAACAATGATTGTGGTGTTGCTCACGCTGCTAAATACTGCATTTCCGGACAACAACAAAGTTATTATGTGGCAGGTGTCATTAGAGCACAGTTAATAAAGTAATTTCATGTAATAATGAATAAACTAGGCACTCATCTTTTCGTGTTTCCCACGCTGGTCTCGTTGTAAAATCATGGCTCAATCGTTGAAAATCTAGGTGGCGATGATTCCAAGCACGGATGCAAAGAGGCCTAGGTTTTATTCTGCGATATTCAAAAGTTTTATCGATGTGTTTCACAAACCATTCTTGAAGATTTATCCTTTGAAAGTTAGCACAATGGTGATGTAAAAAAGTAATCAGCACTCCGAATTTAAGTTACACTTCTTTTTTATTACTTTTGCTGCCATATCACGTAACACACAAAACATGACTTCACAATACAAAACATACTTGAAAACATCTTCCTCACTGTTAAAGTTCACATTTTATAAGCTGACTACAATATGCGTCTTTCCAACATGACGTCCAAGACTTGACTTTCTCAAGATCCGACTCTCTAACAACTCACTAATAACCGCTTACGCGCCCAAAAATCAGAGTTACAAGTACGTTAAAGATCATAGTGACAAAAGAAAGAGTACACACAAGAATAATATCATTACAATATAAACATATCGATGAATCAAAGTACTTCTACATTAATGAAATCAAATCTGAATGTTGTCTCAGAAATATGTCAACTACTTTACAGAAACACAGTAGAATATTACTGGTATCGAGAGATTCAGCTGAAGTGCCGAATGGGTACGTAATTCAAGTACCATTACAAGTTTCAACTGTTCCTGTAAGGGAATAGACTAACTCTACAAGGTTGGAAAATCATCGACTAGATGGTAGATGGCCATAGCTACAAGACAGAAGCAAAACCGCTTCTGTTGAATGTTTTGAGTGCCTTCTGCATGGACTATTGATTTGTTGGGTCATCCTCATTAAGTTGTGTTTTAGTTAAAACACCAGAACGATTGCTTGTAACGTTTGAGTTGGTCAGAAATTCTAAACAGTATCTACAGAACATCAAAGAAAAGCAAAAAGTCTTCCAATCGTCCCACCACAAATTAGCAAATATGTTTATTGTGCTCAGTTCACAAGAATCTAGGTGATCAGGTAAACGACAGTGCTCTGAAATATCTCGGTGACTGCAGTAGCCATTTCCGTGTTGCCGAATGCAGCTTATAGCTTTAGCGTTGCATCCTAAGCATCACGGAAGCGATTTGCGGACATCAGAAGTGACGCTACCGTTTTGTGGCAGTCTTTCTGGAAAGATGCTGACAGTTAACGGAGAGTTCAATCCGAAAGGGTGCTGGATTTAATGACGGCCTTCTGTGGAATGTGGGAGCCTGTAGGAGGTCAGTGACTCCGGGCACGGGGTGACCTTGCAGCCCTCTGAACCAGTTTCCAGTCAACGGAGGAGCAACACGGCTCCGCACGCCGCAAGTGCCGATGTTGGACGGCGTGATGGACGGCCGCCGCTGCTGTATAAGGCGACAAGTTTCGTTACCGTTCTGATGCCAGTTTCTGCTCTGTTCGACAAGAGACATTAATGCTCTAGCATATGCGAATTTGTCAGGCACGCTATTGGAAACGACATTATTTGGAATGGCGACCTCTTCAAGCGTACATTCTACGAGACTGAGCCTCCAAACAATGGCTCGATAGAATATCGATATATCGGTATTTTCTCCACAAGATGCCGATAAATATCGGCGACACTTATTTCACCAATGTACAGGAATATCGATATTGAAGTGGCAATAATAAGTGTCGATATTTTTATTTTATATTATATTTTTACGCAATTTTCGATAAATATCCGAAGTTGTTCTTTTGAGATTGTAGTAGAACATAATTTTACTATCACTGTGGGAAGTGGTGTTACTACTTTTTGAGCTTTCATCACGTCCCGTCTTTATCCTTGACTGTAAAAGGTAGTATAGATGGTACAAAGAAAAAGTCCGACTGGAATGGGTGATGGTGGTGTGAATGGAATAAGATATCCAGATATCCAAAGATATTCAAAGTGAAGGAATCGCACACCAGTTGCGTGAAAAAAAAAGAAAAGAAAAAAGAAACCGTAGTGTGCTATTCCTTCGCATGGAAATTCTTAAAAAAACAGTTGATGAAACTGATTAGCAAAAATCTAAATGACAAGATTGGTGCGCGGAGACGTGTGACGGCAAATGCTGACGTAATCTGCGCTCGGCGCTACCAACAAAAACGGCAACTTCACCACGCAATTTTGACACCATAACTGCTAGGTTGCTGGTGTTTGTAGAAAGGAAAAATCAGGGAAGTCGACATGAAGTGTTCCAGAAAAATCCGATATGTGACGAAACCGAACGTCGGACCCATCGGACACCCATTATTGTGTCACTTAGCTGCTGTTACCATTGTAAGTAAAGTGGTCATCGCCAAGCGTGAACGTGCATCGTTTTCCTATCAGTTATTGCTCTGAGGGGCATAAGCTGGCTGCTAGCTTGTTGATGTACAGAATATCTAACAATAAATCAATAATTAAATATACAGCTCAAAAACTGACAGTATATTTATTTTGCTGGTACGTAGATATGTTTTCTGTCGATATATCGACAATTCTTTACCATATATCAAGGGCCTATAATTATATTTTTTTAATATCGATATTTCGGTTATTTTTAAAAATATCAGCAGTCCTACTCCAAACTCGAATTAATATAGGTTACATTGTTCAAGAATTTATACCTACACACAAGGCTTAATTTCGGCCGGAATGCGCCGGAACGCGTTCCGGCACCTCCCAGAAACACCCCTCCCCCTTTTTTGTTCCAACAGTTCAGCACCGGGGATTTGAAATAGTACACGTGTATTAAATCACAACGTAAGTATAATTTTCCACTGCGCCAGCACCAGTGAACGTAGCAGCGTGATGTGACGGGCAGGAGGTACAGTGTGTGTGTGTGTGTGTGTGTGTGTGTGTGTTCTTTTTTGCGTATGACCAAGGCCGCCAAAAATTACAAACAACAATAATTGTTTTTCAGTTCAATTTTTACACGTAGAGTCTCATGTTAATTAAATGGTAAAGACCTTTCTCTTTGGCTAGTAACATAGAAACTACTTAACTATCTTACGAATGTAAAAGTAAGTCATAGATATTTTTTATTCTACTAGTTACATTTTAGATTTAGAAGCGAATTTATTTATTACCTGTATAAATAAAACTTGTGATTTCTTTCTCACTCACTATCGTGAAAGTTTCAAATGACAAAATCTGACTGAAGTACAATAGAATGTAATGATTACATATGGACTTTCCCCATGGCAGTGTAACATGGTGTGGGGAGGAGAGGGCGAAGATTATGGCAGCCTCACAGTAAGAAGGGGGAAGGGGGAATGTTTTATCTTTATCTTACATTGTTATCAACTCAGGCGGGACGCAACGATCAGCTGCTAAGGTACAAATGCACACGAAATTAACGTTTCGTGAAGACGTGGGAAATCGGAATTGTACGAGACCCACATGGAGCAGGAATATCTTCATCGTCATTAACCGCTAAATGCCTTGTTAATTAATACTCATCTACATCTACATTCATACTCCTCAAGCCACCCAACGGTGTGTGGCGGAGGGCACTTTACGTGCCACTGTCATTACCTCCCTTTTCTGTTCAAGTCGCGTATGGTTCGCGGGAAGAACGACTGTCTGAAAGCCACCGTGTGCGCTCGAATCTCTCTAATTTTACATTCGTGATCTCCACGGGAGGTATAAGTAGGGGGAAGCAGTATATTCGATACCTCATCCAGAAACGCACCCTCTCGAAACTTGGACAGCAAGCTACACCGCGATGCAGAGCGCCTCTCTTGCAGAGTCTGCCACTTGAGTTTGCTAAACATCTCCGTAACGCTATCACGGTAACCAAATAACCCTGTGACGAAACGCGCCGCTCTTCTTTAGATCTTCTCTATCTCCTCCGTCAACCCGATCTGGTACGGATTCCACACTGATGAGCAATACTCAAGTATAGGTCGAACGAGTGTTTTGTAAGCCACCTCCTTTGTTGATGGACTACATTTTCTAAGGACTCTCCCAATGAATCTCAACCTGGTACCCGCCTTACCAACAATTATTTTTATATGATCATTCCATTTCAAAACGTTCCGCACGCATACTCCCAGATATTTAACAGAAGTAACTGCTACCAGTGTTTGTTCCGCTATCATATAATCATACATTACATTTGTCTATGTTAAGGGTCAGTTGCCACTCCCTACACCAAGTGCCTATCCGCTGCAGATCTTCCTGCATTTCGCTACAATTTTCTAATGCTGCAACTTCTCTGTATACTACAGCATCATCCGCGAAAAGCCGCATGGAACTTCCGACACCATCTACTTGGTCATTTATATACTGTGAAAAGCAATGGTCCCATAACACTCCCCTGTGGCACGCCAGAGGTTACTTTAACGTCTGTAGACGTCTCTCCATTGATAACAACATGCTGTGTTCTGTTTGCTAAAAACTCTTCAATCCAGCCACACAGCTGGTCTGATATTCCGTAGGCTCTTACTTTGTTTATCAGGCGACAGTGCGGAACTGTACCGAACGCCTTCCGTAAGTCTAGGAAAATAGCATCAACCTGGGAGCCTGTATCTAATAATTTCTGGGTCTCATGAACAAATAAAGCGAGTTGGGTCTCACACGATCGCTGTTTCCGGAATCCATGTTGATTCCTACTGAGTAGATTCTGGGTTTCCAAAAACGACACGATACTCGAGCAAAAAACATGTTCTAAAATTCTACAACAGATCGACGTCAGAGATATAGGTCTATAGTTTAGCGCATCTGCTCGACGACCCTTTTTGAAGACTGGGACTACCTGTGCTCTTTTCCAATCATTTGGAACCTTCTGTTTCTCTAGAGACTTGCGGTACACGGCTGTTAGAAGGGGGGCAAGTTCATTCGCGTACTCTGTGTAGAATGGAATTGGTATTCCGTCAGGTCCAGTGGACTTTCCTCTGTTGAGTGATTTCAGTTGCTTTTCTATTCCTTGGACACTTATTTCGATGTCAACCATTTTTCCAGTTGGAGCCGCGTGACCGCTCCGGTCGCAGGTTCGAATCCTGCCTCGGGCATGGATGTGTGTGATGTCCTTAGGTTAGTTTCGTTTAAGTAGTTCTAGGTTCTAGGGGACTGATGACCATAGATGTTAAGTCCCATAGTGCTCAGAGTCATTTGAACCATTTGAACACACATTCATAGAGCAGCTACAAAACAACTGTTCGAAAGTTGCGGCTGGCAGCATTTGAAAACATGATGTCATAGGCACAAAGACTACCGAATTGCGCCAATACGTATGAAGCAGAACTATGGAGTAAAGTGACACTGGTACGACGGCGGGCGGTGGCAGCTGTCGTTTATATTGGAACCTTGTGGTGTTATGTTTTTGATTATAAGATATTATGGTTTAAAAACCTGAACTTCAGAACAGTATTTTCTAAAAAATGATTTCTCATTGTAAGGCTTATTATCACAAGTCTCTCCGTGGCCGACGTGTGGGGGTGGGTGGGGGGGGGGGGGGGGGGTGGGGGGGGGGTGGTAGCAGGGGGCGCGTTCCGGCACCTAAAAGTTTAGAAATTAAGCACTGCCTACACTTTGGGCGATTCCTCAGTCCCCTTTCTTACCTGGGATTTGCAGTGTAAGCGTTATGGGCTTAAGTCTACGTAGTTTTTCTGACATTGTATGACATTGAATGTGTCTATTTTCTACCAACACATTGTGAAACAACATGAGATGCTAAGCCTTTTATCCACACCTGCGGATATTAAAATGTTGTAAACCTCTTCAACCCGTTAGGTACGCGGAAACTCTGGCGGTATGCCTGACCCTGGCTTTGGAACAGTCGTCTGTTGAAGACCGATCTCCTAATTTACATTCCACAGATTGATAACGTTCCTTAACTTTTGAGACGGAGTCTGTTAAATTTTATGCAGAAGATTTCCGCAACATCGGGAAGACAAATGAAATCGTATTGAAAGTGTAATATATTGAATATTGTGCTGTATTTGTGAAACGTTATTTCGTTTCCCTACGGGAAATCTGAACAATATGATTACGATGTACCGTGAGTTATGCGCCAGAGATATTAGACGAATATCGTCGACTGGTGTGCCAGAGATCTTAGCGCTCTTTGAATTTCGGCATGAACTCCGTGACAATAGAATTCACTAAAAAGGAACTGAGGTATACTTCATTTACGTTCGTGAGCTTGTACGAAGATGTGGTCGATGATATAGCAACTATATTTTTTTGTATAGTCTAGGCATTATTAGCAGCCGTCAGTACCTAAATTTCAGTATATGTTCACTTTATGAAGCTACTGTGAGCTAGTTATGAAAGAAATCGCAGCGAATGTGCAGGGCAAACGTGTACTGCTTCTTCAAGAATATACGAGGTTTGGAACTTTAATAGTGGCAACTATTTATTTACAGCTCGTACAAGATAGATACGTGTTTCAAAGTTTTACTGACCTTCAAAGTAGTCACCAGCATTATGTATAGCCCGTTGCCAGCGTTGTAGAAGTCGTAGGATACTCTTAGCAGTGCCTGTTGTGTTGACAGTTCGAGCGGCGCTGTCTATTGCCCGACGAATTTGTAGCAGTTCTGAAGTGAAGGACGTGAAGTCTTTCCTGCTGTTTACAAATCGAGTTGAACTCAGGGGAGTGCAGTAGGTGGTGCAGCACTTAGGAACCACATCAGTCAAACAAATCAGTAACAGCTTGCACTGCACGTGCTTGAGCATTGTCCTGAAAAATGATGGTCAGGTCCTGCAGAAAGTGTCATCACTTCTGTCTCTAAGCTGGTCGTAGGTTGTGTTCCAAAAATGAACAGCATAGAGACAGAAGTGATGACACTTTCTGCAGGACCTGACCATTTTGCAGGACAATGCTCAAGCACGTACAGTACAAGCTGTTATTGATTTGTTTGACTGATGGGGCTGCTAAGTGCTGCACCACCTACTGCACTCCCCTGACTTAAGCCCTCGTGAGTTCAACACGATTTATAAACTGAAAGAAACACTTCACGGCTTTCGCTTCAGAACTCCTACAAATTCGTCGAACAATAGACAGCGCTGCTCGAATTGTCAACACAACTGCCACTGCTAAGAGTATCGCTGGCAACAGGTTATACACAATGCTGGTGACTACTTTGAAGGTCAGTAAAACTTTGAAACACGTATCTATTTTGTACGAGCTGTAAATAAATAGTTGCCACTATTTAAGTTCCAACCCTTGTATTTTGTTACCTAGTTCTAAAGGTATGCTGGAGTTCAATTTTTGTAGATAGAATCTCATACGTCTTAAACACACTGAGGGAAAAAATATCGTAACACCAAAAATAGTCAGGATAGAGTAATGAAATTTCAGTAATGCATTTGGCTGGGTGACGTATATAAGTGATTAACATTGCCAGATCTCAGATTAATGCAAGCGCGAGATAACAGGTTGCAAATGTGAAACTGATTCACGTACAATTCTGCAGTTACGGTGCGTGGGATAATCAGGAGAGCGTTCGTGCTGTCATACGAAATCACGCTCCAGACCGTAACTCCATGTTTAGCTTCAGTGTGTGTAGCACACAGGCAGGTTCGTTTCAAGCCCTCGACTGCACTCCTCCTAACCAACATACAGCCATCACTGGCACCGGCGCAGAACAAGCTTGCATCAGAAAACACAACAGACCTCGACCGCACACTCTAATGAGCCCTCGCTTGACACCACTGAAGTCGCAAATGGCGGTGGTTTGGGGTTGGTGGATTGCACGCTACAGGGCGTCTGGCTCGGAGCTGTCCTTCAAGTAGCACATTTTGTAACAGTTCGTTGTGCCATCGCTGTGGTGGAAACTGTTGCTCACTTTGCTGCTGCAGATGCGTACGATGTACCAGAGCGATACGCCGAACACGATTGTCTTCCCTCTCGATAGTGTCACATGGCTGTCCAGAGTCCGTTCTTCATGCGACCATACATTCTCTTGAATACCGCTGCCAGCAAATCATGTAAAGTTGCTACGTTCCTATCACGTGGCTCTAAGTGGCTCTGAGTACTATGGGACTTAACAGCTGTGGTCATCAGTCGCCTAGAACTTAGAACTACTTAAACCTAACTAACCTAAAGACAACACACACACCCATGCCCGAGGCAGGATTCGAGCCTGCGACCGTAGCGGTCGCGCGGTTCCAGACTAAAGCGCCTAGAACCGCTCGGCTACCCCGGCCGGCTCCTATCAAGTCTTTCTGCGGTATCGTAGAAGGAACATCTAGCTTCTTGTAGCCCTATTCGATCAAACTAAATGAGATGTTGTTAATGGAGTAATTGTCGCTTTAAATTCATTCTTGACTATCATTACTCTCTACGTCGGATCTCAGAGGTAACTAACGCTCACAACCGTTGCAATGTGTATTTAAAGCAAACCTGATTTGCATCCCTCTTATGCGATGGTCGCGAAATTTGAATAGACATCATCTTTCAGACACAGAAACACGCCTACCAACTTTCAATTATGTCGCAGAAGTCCTTTCGGCGTTGCGATTTTTTTCCGTGTATTTCGGCGATTCAGAGATTGTGCGGATTGACGAAGAGTGGATGGATGGTTAGAACCTACAAACAGGGTCATATTCGTTTTAGGATTTTCCCTTACTTCTACGACTTTTTAAATCACGGCAGTACTACGACTACCCTCCACTCTGCCCTATTAGCACATGCGCGGACTCCGGACAGTTTATGAAGGTGAAAGTAATTATTTTACGAAGCTTCTAGGGACAGATAACTTATTGTTTCTGAACGAGGTCGCAGAAAAGCTGTCGAATAAACTAGGAGACTTCGTTAGAAAAGTTCAACAGTAAATCAAGCAAGCATTAAGTAAAACTTCTCCGGAAATCGGAATTAGTATCTTTTCAGTATTAAAGGCAATGAACAGGTTTAATTTTCTGAATCAGGGAAGTGTTTAAAATGTGCAGCCATTAAAAGAGAATGTCTTCCCCCTTGGTCGCTACATTTTCAATTCAAAGCCATTAAGTATTCAAAGCTTCCGCAATATTTCACTTTGAATTAAATATATTATTGTAGCTAATTGATCTAAGGGCTAGTCTTAATTCACTATAATCTGAAATCACATTAACGTGCTGCACTTCTTACTGTAATAAGCGTTCCATTTGGTATTTACAACTAAATTTAAAAGAAACTGGTAGATTCCGTGATTCCATACCGAACATTGTTTGTGTCGTATGTGATAGACAAACACGTGTCTGGACGTGAAGCAAAAATTTTAATCAATGGTGTGTCCTAGAATAGTATTTATGTGGCAACTTCCAGTATGTGATCCCTGTTAATATAAACAAAGAGAAATAACTCAAACATAAGGTGGCTGGTAGTACGACGGAGGCAGAATTACCTCTAATTGTTGCAATCTTTAGCCTGTGCATATGTCAACAACTCACATACCTTCGCTAAGGCTATGCACACTCAGTTCAACACAGTAGCACTCCGTCCCAAATGTGTAACAACAACTATTCTTATTGCTTAAGTAGACTGTTAAGGAAATACACAGTAATCATAATATTCTCAACTTTAATTTACCTCACAGCAAGAAAGTAATTATTAACGCGGATATCTGCAGACCCGTGGATGTCCACTTCTATAGAGATCTCTAACAGTAACCGGGGGGTGAGATGGTTTTATGGTCTGAAGAAAGCAAGGGAGTACCTTCTCCAACAGCACTATGCCAGTGCCGTTCTGCCTTATGCCTCCTTTCCTTACGATCTTACAAATAAATTCCTTATGCTAACTAGATGTTCGTTTCAGAAAGAGTTAAAAAAGACTATTTTTTATTTAATTCTAAGCATGTAATAAGATGAGGTAGACGCATTTATCTTCCGCAACTTTAAAAGTTTAGACGTTGTTTTTCTGTCTCTGACATCAGTGTCTCGCTGTATTTTATACCCGGTAATGCACATCTGTATGGTGGCGCACGACTCGGACGAAAGCCGGTTCGAATCCTGGTGGTGGATGACATTTTCACATCCAGAATTTGGCCTGCCAGCGGAGCCTTGCTGAACTCAAGTAGTGTTAAAATAGTCGCTTTACGTCTATCCATGACATGTGTCATGTTATCAGTCATTTTGATTGATGAAATTGCTGTACTATTGTGATTTCGGATACCTGAATGATGTATGTTACGGTTGTTAGTAAGTTTTGACGTAATCCGTCAGCTGTTCACGAACAATGCGCCCCAAAGCTTTATGCCGATCGGCCTATAGTCTCCTCGTTATTCTGGGTTATTGGTTGAATTTAACTTTGCTTCCACTCGGTAGGAGATGTACCATTATAAAAAGGGAGAAAGGGATAATGAAGACAATTTTAGACCTATTTCTGTGCCGTTCGTGTTTGCTAAAGTTATTGACAAGGCTGTGTATGTAAGGATAATTAATCATTTTATATCACGCAATTTGCTATCAAATACACAGTTCGGCTTTAGAAGTCGTTTAACAAGTGAAAATGCTATATTTTCTTTTCTCTGTGAGGTACTAGATGGGGTAAACAAAAGGGTTCGAACGCTAGGTATATTTTTTATTTGAGTAAGGCGTTTGATTGTGTTTATCACAAAATATTGCTCCAGAAGTTGGACCATTACGGAATACGGGGAGTAGCTCACAACTGGTTTACATCTTACTTTTAACAACAGACAGCAAAGGGTCAATATTCACAGTGTTGAGAATGGCTGTGATGTGGGGTCTGAGTGGGGTACGGTCAAATGGGGGGGGGGGGGAGGGGGGGGGTGCCTCAGGGATTACTGTTGGGGCCACTACCGTTCCTTATTTATAAAAATGATATGCCCTCTAGTATTACGGGTAATTCTAAAATATTTCTGTTTGCTTGGTAGTAAAGGATGTAGTGTGGAACATTGGCTCGGTTTCAAATAGTGCAGTTCATGACATAAGCTCATGGCTTGTAGAAAACAAACTAATGCGAAATCACAGTAAGACTCAGTTTTTACAGTTTCTAACACACAATTCAACAAAACCCGACGTTTTAATTTCACAGACTGTGCATATGATTAGTGAAACTCAACAGTTCAAATTTCCAAGTGTTCAGACAGATAGTAAGCTGTCGTGAAAGCCCATGTTCAGGATCTTGTTCAGACTCAATGCAGCCATTTTTACTATTCGAACGGTATCTGAAGTAAGTGATCGTTCGACACGAAAATTATGCTTATTTTCATTCTCTTATGTCGTATGGTATTATATTTTGGGGTAACCTCATTATAAAAGGATATTTTTGGCTCAGAAACTGGCGGTTCGGGCAATAAGTGGTGTAAGTTCACGAACCTTTTTTTGATCCATGTTCGCAAGTCTGCGTATTTTTACATTGGCATCTCAATATATATCTTCCTTCCTGTCATTTCTTGTTAACAATATCACCTTATTCCCAAGAATAAGCAGCTTTCACTCAGTTAATACTCGGCAGAAATCCAACCATCATTTGGATCGGACTCCCATATCTCCCGTGCTGCATCCATTTTCAGTAAGCTACCACAAGAATTCAAAATCTTAGCAGTAATCCACGCGCTTTCAAATCGAAACTAAAGAGTTTCCTCATAGGTCACTCCTATTCTGTTAAGGAGTTCCTTGAAAAATTAAACTGATTCTTATGTTATATTGTTGACTGCGTTAACTTAACCTTATGGCTTGACTTTTGTTGGATTCATAAACATTTTATTTATCTGTTATTACTTTTATGTTGTAATTTCATGGACTGACACGTTTCATGACCTTGGAGATTTGCCCCTCGATTTGGTCCTACGGAACTTGATGTGCAAATGAAAAATAAATACAAATCACAAGAGAGACACCGAAGATGTCTGTGAGAACTGAAATAATAGTATCGAAAATGTTTTTAATCGTACTTAGGCTCATTAAATCATTAACTACTGACGGAGAGGAGATTCTCATGACCAGTTTTCGTACAGTGAGTAGAGAAATACGTTTTTAGAAATACGAATCTCCCGAGAAGTTACTATTTTGTGTCTGATAAAAAAAAATCATAGCTTGAGAATTGGCTGTTGTTGAGAAAAAAGCCGTTCATTTCGTTTGCAAAGGCTTGAAAAACAGTATCAGATTTGGCTTTTCGTATGTTGAAGATGCGCAGCTTTTCACACCGTGTTAAAGGATTCGATATGCTACATGTAACAGTGGGGATGCCTGATTTTGGCGTTGCATACGTTTTGTTTCGCAGCTTCCTGTATACTTAATATAGTTTAGGAGTTGCATTTCGCTTGAATTTTCCGTCTGCAGAGCCACGTTTATTAATTATCCGGCGTAATTATGCAGTCATCCACGAGACAGAAGCATTCTTTACTTTGACAGAACGTTAAGGGGTATAGTTATCATATAATGAAATAAGTCTACTACTTCATTCCCTGGCTTTGCCGTTTGATATCGGCTAATTCCATATATCCTGTTATGGAATGTCTGAACAATCCTCTTATAGGGCACCATTGCTAATTTGTTTTATGTGTATTTAGTTATTAGATGATATTTTTCTCTGGTGGTCTGCACTGAGTACATTGAGAATCTCACATCATGAGCAGAGCATCCTGAAACAGAAGTCTGACTATTCTGTTTGTTGCTGTTGTATCTACAAATGTATGGTAGCTGCGTGGCATGTGGTAGGTTGTATCTAGAGGTATCATACTCGTGCCTTTAGAATGGAACGGTCTCCTTATACTCTGTGCAGAGCGAGGTAATAACTGCAGGCGTATATCTGTGTCTCCTATGACGATTAAATGTTCGTACTGCGACACTAATGAGTACATGTCTGATTTCAAGGATTGACGTTTCATAGATTACTCAGATACATTTATTTCAGAAAACAAGAATTCTGCTTCTCGTTCACCATTTCCGTCAGATAAAGTTGGTATGTTGGGGTTTAGATCAGATCGAATATACACTCTCACATCGCCTCCACGATGAGTTACACGATGAACCGCACTCTCTAAAGTATTTCAGACGATTCACACGTAGGCCTCTCCCACAGACCACGGTCTATCCTTTCCACCTAATGCAACGAAACTAGCGCCTTGTCTGTAATGACCGTCCAGTTCATGAATGTTAAAACTAAGAAACTTACCTCCGTAGTCGAGGTCACTGGAGCACGTTTGTGCGGGACGCCCCGAAAGAGGGCAACCGGTTCGAATCCTGACAGTGGAAGAAATATTCATCATTATTATCCGGCCGGCGAAAAGGGGTCAGGTGGTGGCGTTAAGGTCCTGGTAATGAGACTGCTTTCCAATGTCCTGTTTTAAATTCTAAACCACAGGGTCTCGTGGAAAGAAGACAAGTTACAATGTTACTTTAAACATGTCTGTCGGACGCGGACGTCACTGGTGCTAATGAAGAGGAAAAAGACATGTTCTAACACTGGGTGTCACCCTGTCCATTGTCTCTCATTTCCATCAGCAACACAAATATGACATCGCACACTCTCTAAAAACCACCAAGTAGCTACACGTGAAACGCAAGCCGCCGAAGTGACGTCAATTAGAAAGGCTCATACCAGGCCATAAGCCACACGAGACAATAATACACTGAAGCGCCAAAGAAACTGGTATAGGCATGCGTATTCTAATACAGAGATATGTAAACAGGCAGAATACAGTGCTGCGGTCGGCAACGCCTATATAAGACAAGTGTCTGGCACAGTTATATCGGTTACTGCAGCTACAATGGCAGGTTTTAAACATTTAAGTGAGTTTGAACATGGTGTTATAGTCGGCGCACGAGCGATGGAATGCAGCATTTCCGAGGCAGCGATGAAGTGGGCATTTTCCCGTACGACCATTTCACGAGTGTACTGTGAATATCAGGAATACGGTAAAACAGCCGCGCGGAGTGGTCGTGCGGTGAGAGGCGCCATGTCACGGATTGCACCGCCCTCCCGCCGGAGGTTCGAGTCCTCCCTCGGGCATGGGTGTGTGTGTGTGTGTTGTTCTTAGCAAAATTTAGATTAAGTTAGTTTAAGTAGTGTGTTAATCTAGGGACCGATGATCTCAGCAGTTTGGTCCCTTAAGAATTCACACACACACACAAACACACACACACACACACACACACACACACACACACACAGCTTCGATTTAGCGAATGCCTAGGGAACGTTACCTGACATAACATTATCGAAACGGACTGGCCTGCCCAGAGTCCCGACGTGAACGAAACGGAATACCTTTGGGATAAACCTGAATGTCGACTTCTCTGCAGAACCCTGTGTTCTACATCTTTACCTTCTCTGGTTTCGGCTCCTGAGGAAGAATGGGGTGCCATCCGTCCACAGGCATTCAAAGACATCTTTGAAATTGTCCCAAAAAGAGTTCAAGCCATTATAAAGGCGAAAGGTGGACACACACTATATTAATGTCCACTAAGAGGTGTCACCAATTTAGTATTGGAGGGCAGTGTGGAGGGTAAAAATCGTAGAGGGAGACCAAGAGATGAATACACTAAGCAGATTCAGAAGGATGTAGGTTGCACTAGGTACTAGGAGATGAAGAAGCTTGCACAGTATAGAGTAGCATGGAGAGCTGCATCAAACCAGTCTCAGGACTGAAGACCACAACAACAACAACAAGAGGTGTCCGGATGCACTTGATTAGATAGTGTGCCACCTTCAACAGGACCATCCCTCAAACCAACCTTCAGGTTGAGCAAGCGTTTTGTTGCGTACACTGTTCTAGGCGCTTCAGTCTGGAACCGCGTGACCGCTACGGTCCCAGGTTCGAATCCTGCCTCGGGCATGGATGTGTGTGATGTCCTTAGGTTAGTTAGGTTTAAGTAGTTCTAAGTTCTAGGGGACTGATGACCTCAGAAGTTAAGTCCCATAGTGCTCAGAGCCATTTGAACAATTTTGTTGCGTACAGTCAACTACTTTGCGATACCATAAAAACGCATGCTAGATCTTTTCCTTTTTTGTTTTGAACACATATAAAATATTATTATAAGTTGTGGCTTATGGCCTGGTATGAGCTTTTCTAATCGACGTCACTTCGGCGGCTTGCGTGTAGTGCGTAGCGACAGGGTATCTTTAGTGAGTGTGCGTTGTCATGCACTGAAGAGCCAAAGACACTAGTACACCTACCTAGTAGTGCCCCCTCGAGTACCGCAACACGACGTGGTATGGACTCGAATAATGTCTGAAGTAGTGTTGGAGGGAATTGACAACATGAATCCTGAAGGGCTGTCCAGAAATCCGTAAGAGTGTCAGAGGGTGGAAATCTCTTCTGAACACCACGTTGCAAGGCATCCCAGATATTCTCAATAATGTTCATGTCTGGGGAGTTTGGTGGCCAGCGGAAGTGTTTAAACTCAGAGGAGCCTGTGAATTCCTAAGGGACCAAACTGCTGAGATCATCGGTCCCTAGACTTACACACTACTTAAACTAACTTACTCTAACTTATGCTAAGAACAACACACACACACCCATGCCCTAGGGTGAACTCGAACCTCCGGTGGGAGGGGCCTCGCAATCCGTGACATGGCGCCTCTAACCGCACGGCCACTCCGCGCGGCTAAACCGAAACTCTTCCATCAGACTGGCACAGGATGTGGCGTGATCCATTAACCCAAATCACTCGTTTCCAGTCAGCCACTGTCCAGTAGAATTGTTCTTTATACCATCTCAGCCGTCACTTAACGTTGACTATAGAAACTTGTGCCTTTGAGGAGCTTCTACACCATTATTTTAACTCCCTATGCACATTTGCGAGCTGCACTGCTGGTAACATTTTGGAACTCACAAGTGATTCCTTCAGTTCATTTCGTGCGATTTCTACAACCACCCTCGGCAATGCTCGGTGGTCCCTGTCCATCAGCGCAAGAGGTGTGCCCGGTCTTGGGTTATCGGTGGTTGTTGCTTCACATTTCCATTTCACAATCACATCACCAACAGTCGACATGGGCAGCTTTAGAAGGGTTGAAACGTCCCTTGATGTATTTTTTAGTCGGGTGACATCCATTGACTGGTCCAGTTCGACGTCACTAGGCTCTCCTGACGAACCCATTCTGCTATTACAGCTTCTCTGCTGACAACGCAATACTCGCCGCCTTCTGTTATACTGACGGGTCCGTCTTTCGTGACATTAGCGGTCAATTTCGCTTTACATAGGGGTCTCCGGACGCTTTTGATCACATAATGTTTGCACTTATCTTCTTATGACTTGAGCCGTCTTACCCAGCGCGATATAGGAGAACCTAAAATTAAACGTGCCGTCCGAACTACGATGTAGCTTCTCATTTTTAACATACACAAATAATTTACAACGTTGGATATGTGATAAAAACAAAATCTAAGTAGTGACTGAAGATTGATTTTCGAACTTTTGGATTTATAGTCTGATACATATCAGTCACCGAGCCATTACTTTGTAAAAGGATCAAATAGTTAATATATAGTGATTGTACTTTTGAAAATTTTGAAAGGGCTGAGTATCTGAGAAATCAACGTAAGGTATTTGGCCGATAAGATGAGAAGAAGTATTGTTCCACGCAGGTGGGTCTCACGACCTTGCCAAACCCATTATCATATCCAAATGTCTACCAATGGCGTTATGTGGATAAGTGGTTAAAGCGCTGGAAAGAGTGCCACTCCTGTCAAAGCCATTTCTGCCGGCCGGCCGGAGTGGCCGATCGGTTCTAGGCGCTTCAGTCTGGAACCGCGCGACCGCTACGGTCGCAGGTTCGAATCTTGCCTCGGGCATGGATGTGTGTGATATCCTTAGGTTAGTTAGGTTTAAGTAGTTCTAAGTTCTAGGCGACTGATGACCTCAGATGTTAAGTCCCATAGTGCTCAGAGCCATTTGAACTATTTTTGGAGTGCGTAAAAACTGCTGTTCGCAAGCCATGGTAAGAGATTGAATGTTTCTAGACTTATCTTCATTGAGATATGTGTGGGAGGAAGCAGTATTGCTTGGTTCTAGGAAGGACAGGAAAGAGTAATGGCAATGTAAATCATTTGTACACATAGATATGTCATAAACGTATGAAACGAAAGTAAATGAAATAATACGATGGGCAGTCAACGCCGTCGATACACATTTTGAGGCTCACGCCTCTTCAGTCTGGTTTCCCGGACACCAAGTTCCCGTCTAAAATATTCAGTAGAATGGCCTCTACTATCCGATTAGGTTTTACACACTTTTACAGAAGAGCCCTATAATAGAGAGAATTTTAGACGTTTCTCTTTAATCGTAGGAATATTAAACGGCGACGTCCAGGTAACTTCCCGATAAACAAACATCTTATCGACCTTGACGGCCTTTCGATTTTCAGGCCACTGGATGTAATGCAACGTGTTCCAGTTTTAGTAAGAAATGGAAATCGACCGCGACCTTCATAGGACGACCGTACGGTAGGTTACCATGGTCATGTGAGAGGGAGGCTCTGGGCGAAATCAGACGCGCTGGGGTTGGTATTTCGACTGTGAGCCCGTTTCCATATATTTTTTAAATTAAAATATGCCTCTTAAATTCACTAGTTCTTAGTTTCTTATTGTGAAATTTCTTTGTCAAGTCACACAAGAAGATCTTTCTAACTGCAGTACAAGTCGGAGAAGTAGCTTTTACGGAAACTATTCCTTCTAGGAAAAGACTTACCGTGATAATCCAATCAAATTGAAAGATATCCATTACGCTGTTTTGTACTCCAAAGAAAGGAAAATTAGGGTTTTAACGTATCTTCGACGGTGAAGCTATTATGGACAGAAGCCAATCTCGGAGTGCACAATGACTGGAAAGGAAGTCTCGTCCGTGTCCATCGTCTCAAAGAAAACATTTCTGCATTTGCCTTAAGTGATTTGGAGAAACTACGGAAATCTGGAAGGTCGAACGACGATTTGAACCCTTGTTCCCAAATTCGAGTGAACTTCTCCGATTCGCGCTGTCCTACATGAACAAACGGCTCATGAAGCGAATAGCTTCTACATCTACATCTACATTCATACTCCGCAAGCCACCCAGTTTCAAACAATAACTGGATCCTGAATTCGCCGAATGATGTGATCGAGCCCGATACACGTTCTGAAGACATCGATACCAGTGGGTATCGGTTATTTCATTTATAAGCAGGAAAGCTTGTCTAAAATTATATTTAACTACAATTTATTATTTCATTCAGAACTATTTATATTTTATGTTCTACGATAATTTTGAACCTTTAACTCGATAATCTATAAAATTAGTTTGTTATACAGGGATGGCTAGAGGACAAATGTAAGGATGTAGAGGCTTATCTCACTAGGGGTAAGATAGGTACTGCCTATAGGAAATTTAAAGAGACCTTTGGAGAGAAGAGAACCACTTGTATGAATATCAAAAGCTCATATGGAAACCCAGTTCTAAGCAAAGAAGGGAAGGCGGAAAGATGGAATGAGTATATAGAGGGTTTATACGTGGGAGATGTACTTGAGGACAATATTATGGAAATGGAAGAGGATGTAGATGAAGACGAAATGGGAGATAAGATACTGCGTGAAGAGTTTGACCGGGCACTGAAAGACCTGAGTCGAAACAAGGCCCCGGGAGTAGACAACATTCCATTAGAACTACTGACGGCCTTCGAAGAGCCAGTCATGACAAAACTCTACCATCTGGTGAGTAAGATGTATGAGACAGGCGAAATACCCTCAGACTTGAGGAAGAATATAGTAATTCCAATCCCAAAGAAAGCAGGTGTTGACAGATGTGAAAATTACCGAACTATCAGTTTAATAAGTCAAAGCTGCAAAATACTAACGCGAATTCTTTACAGACGAATGGAAAAACTGGTAGAAGCGGACCTCGGGGAAGATCAGTTTGGATTCCGTAGAAATGTTGGAACGCGTGAGGCAATACTAACCTTACGACTTATCTTGAAAGAAAGATTAAGAAAAGGCAAACCTACGTTTATTGCATTTGTAGACTTAGAGAAAGCTTTCGACAATGTTAACTGGAATACTCTCTTTTAAGTTCTGAAGGTGGCAGGGGTAAAATACAGGAAGCATAAGGCTATTTACAATTTGTACAGAAACCAGATGGCAGTTATAGGAGTCGAGGGGCATGAAAGGGAAGCTGTGGTTGGGAAGGGAGTGAGACAGGGTCGTAGCCTCTCCTCGATGTTATTTAATCTGTATGTTGAACAAGCAGTAAAGGAAACAAAAGAAAACTTCGGAGTAGGTATTAAAATTCATGGAGAAGAAATAAAAACTTTGAGGTTCGCCGATGACATTGTAATTCTGTCAGAGACAGCAAAGGACTTGGAAGAGCAGTTGAACGGAATGGACAGTGTCTTGAAAGGAGCATATAAGATGAACATCAACAAAAGCAAAACGGGGATAATGGAATGCAGTCAAATTAAATCGAGTGATGCTGAGGGAATTAGATTAGGAAATGAGACACTTAAAGTAGTAAAGGAGTTTTGCTATTTAGGGAGTAAAATAACTGATGATGGTCGAAGTAGGGAGGATATAAAATGTAGACTGGCAATGGCAAGGAAATCGTTTCTGAAGAATAGAAATTTGTTAATATCGAGTATAGATTTAAGTATCAGGAAGTCGTTTCTGAAAGTATTTGTATGGAGTGTAGCCTTGTATGGAAGTGAAACATGGACGATAACTAGTTTGGACAAGAAGAGAATAGAAGCTTTCGAAATGTGGTGCTACAGAAGAATGATGAAGATTAGATGGGTAGATCACATAACTAATGAGGAGGTATTGAATAGAATTGGGGAGAAGAGGAGTTTGTGGCACAACTTGACAAAAAGAAGGGACCGGTTGGTAGGACATGTTTTGAGGCATCAAGGGATCACAAATTTAGCATTGGAGGGGAGCGTGGAGGGTAAAAATCGTAGAGGGAGACCAAGAGATGAATACACTAAGCAGATTCAGAAGGATGCAAGTTGCAGTAAGTACTGGGAGATGAAGAAGCTTGCACAGGATAGAGTAGCATGGAGAGCTGCATCAAACCAGTCTCAGGACTGTAGACCACAACAACAACATACGTTTTGAGAAATTATGTATTAGTTAGTTGAAACAATGTCTTTGACAACGATGTACATCATTTTAATCTCTTT
Source organism: Schistocerca gregaria (assembly GCF_023897955.1). Taxonomy (NCBI): domain Eukaryota; kingdom Metazoa; phylum Arthropoda; class Insecta; order Orthoptera; family Acrididae; genus Schistocerca; species Schistocerca gregaria. The sequence continues at coordinate 131,329,417 of NC_064931.1, read as the reverse complement.
GCCTCAGATGTAATCTTTGCGCTTCTTCTAGTTCGCACTTGGCTTGAAATTGTTAGGCAATAAAGCAGACATGTTTAGCTGGAATTAGTGGCTCAAAGGAGGGAATGGATGTTAAATGTTGTCAGCCTGATATCTGAAGAATTGAAAAGACATAAGTTAAAAGTGTAGACTTTTATTTAATTTGGGTGTTAGTGATTCATTCAAACATTCACAGCCCTGGAATCAGATATATATTCTTAGCACGCTCGACACCTGTGGCCATAGTCGTAATCCTGTGATAAAACGACGACGAGACCAACTTCAAGAGAATCAAAAGTTATACTTTAATAAGGTGAGCATTCTTTTCAGTAACATTTTATTCAGCATAATGACAAAAGTCTGTTCCAAGAAAAAATTGCTCTATAGATGTTACTGAAGAAGCGTGTTATAGCCGTAGGCATAAACAAAATAGTCTTTTAATGCACTATCGTCACCGTAACCGTTTCAAGAAAAACTTTACTGCTCGCTGAAAAACGTACGGTACGTTTCGATGAACAAAACTTCATGAACAGCCTTTGACAAGTCAATGAAAATCCCCAGATCGGCAGCCTATTCTACATCTCCAAGTTAATACCACATATCAAAGGGAGAGAACAGCAGTGTGAGAAAGTTCGCTCAGTATTCTGTTGGATCCAGAACATTTTCCTTATTGCGTAAGTGTTTGGTAGTTTAGAAGTGGTATATGGCAATGCACAGACGGTTAGGGCTATAGAACTGTCCACGATCTCTGTCTCCGAGGATTCAATATGTTGTAAAGATCCCTCATGCTACGGGCTAATGCTCTAAACGACGTGGCATAGAGCCAAATATTGGATGCGGTATATTTTTATGGAATCGTCTTCCATGCGGGTGGAATACGGCTGTACAAAGTGTAAACAGAAGTTGATAGTGGATTTTGGCGAACAAGTTATCGACCAATCACATCTCAGACGTGTTTGGTGCACGTTGTATGATGTGAACATGCAGGTCTGGAAAGCGGTTATGCTCGGAATTCTTCTAAAAATGTTTGCTCACATTCATGTGAATGACACTATCTGGCCATATATAGTGAAGAATGACCAACCCTTAAAAATGTTTTGAAGAATCTTTCGTGAGTAAAGCACAATTTGTTTTGTTCTCTTTGCACCCATATATGTTTTAGTGATGTTACCCCATAATCATTTCGTTTGCCTTTATTTTTTGTTTGTAGTCTGCAGTACAGCTGCTATTTCAGTACAGTTTGTCATCTGAAATTTTAAACTACATTGAAATGTCGGCTTTACTGCCGAAGACAGATAGCAGCATGAACGATTTGTGCAGATGGATAAAATGATGATGGTGTAACATTATCGAAACATGTATGGGCGAAGACAATAAAAGAAAAAAAAATGCGTACTGTTCAAGGCAAAACCTATTTAAGGCTTGAAACTTCCTGGCTGATTAAAACTATGTGCCAAACCGAGACTCAAACTCGGGACCTTTGCCTTTGGCGGGTAAGTGCTTCACCAGTTGAGCTCTCCTTCCGCCAGGCCCGCTTATTTAAGGCTTACTCATTCTTCGATATATGTGGCCATACATTATCCTGCTATAATATGGATTGTGTAGTAACCCGAAGGAGAAGCAATAATCTGGGTTTTAATCCCTTCGTGACGCAGCGTCTGCTGTGCCGATTGCTCCAGTACGTAGTGGTCGACATCTCGTATTGTATGAAGTAGCACGCAAACCATCATACTTGGCGTTTGTCGCCTATGCCCCTCGACAACACAGGTTGCCTTACTGCAGACAGCGCGTAACATTTTAGCACGTGTGCAGGCGCAAGTGCAAGACAGGCTGAAGTGGGACTCGTGTGAATACAATCGACGCCGTTTACTTGTCAATTGTTGTCTGGGCGTTTGTGGTTTCGAAACACTGCAAGCCGACACAGCGGTATGTGTGCCATGGATCCACCTGACAGCCGACGCCACTGAACCGTATACGCAAACAGGTCGGCACCCTTTGCAGTGGTACAGCGTAGGAAGTTGTGCGACTCGTTGAGGTCATGCTATGCCAGTGATCCTGTATCACTGTTGCAGATCCGTGTCCTGTACAAGGAAAATGCTACAGTATGTGAAACTCATTTTCCGGGGACGAATCCTGAGGAGCCTATCGACATCACTCACATGCTGATAGTACGAAATTTGTTGTCTATAAGGTACACTAGCAGCTGCAATGAATTCGCTGCTTTTCAATGCCTCAATTTGGTGTTTACCTGTGCTCCGCCTCTACTGAACTGTCGTCGGTGGGTCGTTAAACACTAATATTCTTTCCATGGGCCTCTTCAGACAGTAAAGGCAGAAGCTACTGGGCTTTCGCATAACAGTTTTCCTGTAGTCTTTCTCACTTATTGTCGGTTCACCTTTCTACCCATATTGCGAGTTCGGATTCGTTAAGGTTAATCTCCCTAGATGATTGAATGTTCACAAATGCTACTATATCTTAATGGGCCATCCTTTTTGCAAGTACACAAATTATTGTTTTAACACTCAAACATGTTTCACCTCAGTTGTGGCATCGGGAGATATGCGTGTATTATTTTCCTTACACGCATATCTTCAGTAAATTGATTCCTTAGGATGGATAGGATGTGTGACTGCTGTGTACGGTCGCAGGAGGAGCTGGCCACTCTTCGCGAACAGCTGAGCATGTTGATGGCCGCGGTCAGCCGTCTTCAGGCTGCTGCCTCGGAGTGTAGCGGCAGTGGGGAGTCTGGTGCGTCGCAAGGTACACCCCAGGTGTTACATGCTTCACCCACTGTCCCTGCTGTCGAGACATCTTCGCGGGTACCGGGCGCGGTTGGGCCACCCTCTCCCCAAGGGGAGTGGCGGGTTCAGCGGCGTTCGCGGCGCACGAGGCGGAGGGTAAATGTGGAGGCTGGCCGTGTGGCATCGCACGCTCTGCCTGTGAGTGGACATGTGGCTGCTCCTTCAGCAAGGTCCGAGCAGACACACGGGGGGAGGGGTTTATTAGTTATTGGGAGCTCCAACGTTAGACGGGTGATGGAGCCCCTTAGGGAAATAGCGGAAAGGTCGGGGAAGAAGGCCAGTGTTCACTCTGTCTGCTTGCCGGGGGGTCTCATCCGAGATGTGGAGGAGGCCCTACCGGCGGCGATAGAAGGCACTGTGTGCACCCGACTGCAAATTGTTGCTCATGTCGGCACCAATGACTCCTGCCGTCTGGGTTCAGAGGTCATCCTCAGTTCGTACAGGCGGTTGGCGGAATTGGTGAAGGCGGAAAGCCTCGCTCGCGGGGTGGAATCAGAGCTAACTATTTGTAGTATCGTTCCCAGAACCGATCGCGATCCTCTGGTTTGGAGCCGAGTGGAAGGCTTAAACCAGAGGCTCAGACGATTCTGCGGAGAGTTGGGTTGCAAATTTCTCGACCTCCGCTATCGGGTGGAGAAATGTAGGGTCCCCCTGAATAGGTCAGGCGTGCACTACACGCCGGAAGCGGCTACAAGGGTAGCGGAGTACGTGTGGAGTGCACATGGGGGTTTTTTAGGTTAGAGAATTCTCTCCCTAGGCCCAACAAGACTCCTCCTGAGACGCGGCAAGGTAGGGGTAGGCAAAATGCAACAGGGAATAACAATATTAACGTGCTAATAGTAAACTGCAGGAGCGTCTATAGAACGGTCCCAGAACTGCTCTCATTAATAAACGGTCACAACGCTCATATAGTACTAGGGACAGAAAGTTGGCTGAAACCAGACGTAAACAGTAATGAAATCCAAAACTCAGATTGGACTGTATACCGCAGAGACAGGCTGGACAGTGAATGGGGAGGCGTGTTTATAGCGATAAGAAGTGCAATAATATCGAAGGAAATTCACAGAGATCCGAATTGTGAAATGATTTGGGTGAAGGTCACGGTTAAAGCAGGCTCAGACATGGTAATTGGATGTCTCTATAGGCCCCCAGGCTCAGCAGCTGTTGTGGCTGAGCACCTGAAGAATAATTTGGAAAATATTTCGAGTAAATTTCCCCACGATGTCATAATTCTGGGTGGAGATTTTAATTTGCCGAGGTGGCTTGCGGAGTATGGATGTAGATGTAGCTTATGTTTAGGTTAGAATATATGTTACACCAGATTTTGTTGCTGTTTAAATTATATATGCACATATGCACACACACACACACACACACACACACACACACACACACACACACACACACACACACACACATAGAGAGAGAGAGAGAGAGAGAGAGAGAGAGAGAGAGAGAGAGAGAGAGATAGAGAGGAGAGGAAGAAATACAAAATATCACGAGAAAACAACGTATTCACTATGTGATCAAAAGTATCTTGACACCTGGCTGAAAATGACTTACAAGTTCGTGGCACCCTCCATCGATAATGCTCGACTTCAGACTTCAATATGGTGTTGGCCCACCCTTAGCCTTGATGACAGCTTCCACTCTCGCAGTCATAAGTTCAATCAGGTGCCGGAAGGTTTCTTGGGGAATGGCATCTCATTCTTCATGGAGTACTGCATTGAAGAGAGGTATCGATGTCGGTCGGTGAGGCCTGGCACGAAGTCGACGTTCCAAAACATTCCAAAGGTGTTCTATAGGATTCAGGGCAGGAATCTGTGCAGGCTAGTCCGTTAAAGGGATGTTATTGTCGTGTAACCACTCCGCCACAGGCCGTGCATATTGAACAGGTGCTCGATCGTGTTGAAAGATGTAGTCGCCATCCCCGAATTGCTCTTCAACAGTGGGAATCAAGCCTAAATGTAGGCCTTTGCTGTGATAGTGCCACGCAAAAAAACAAGGGATACATACCCCCTCCATGAAAAACACGACCCTCATATCACCACCGCCCCCGAATTTTACTGTTGGCACAACACACGCTGGCAGATGACGTTCACCGGGCATTCGCCATACCCACACCCTGCCATCAGATCGCCACTTTATGTACCGTGATACGTCACTCCACACAACGTTTTTCCACTGTTCAATTGTCCTCAATTGTCCAATGTTTACGCTCCTTACACCAGGCGAGGCGTCGTTTGGCAATTACCGGCGTGATGTTGGCTTATGAGCAGCCGCTCGACCATGAAATCCAAGTTTTCTCACCTCATGCCAAACTGTCATAGTACTTACAGTGGATCCTGATGCAGTTTGGAATTCCTGTGTGATGGTCTGGATAGCTGTCTGCCTATTACACATTACGACCCTCTTCAACTGTCGGCGGTCTCTGTCAGTCAACAGACGAGGTCAGCCTGTTCGCTTTTGTGCTATACATGTTCCTTCACGTTTCCACTTCACTATCACATCGGAGACAGTGGGCTTAGGGATGTTTAGGAGTGTGGAAATCTGGCATACAGACGTATGACACAAGTGACATCTAATCACCTGACCACGTTCGAAGTCCGTGAGTTACGCGGAGCGCCCCATTCTGCTCTCTCGCGATGTCTAATGACTACTGAGGTCGCTAATATGGAGTATCTGGCAATATGAAAAACGCATGTTTTTCGGGTGTCCGGATATTTTTGATCACATAGTGAAAGAACTGGAAGCGAGGTGTGGCAAAGCTAATGCAGTGAGCGCTCAGCTACTCCCTTCTGGAAGAAGGAAGTCAGTACCAAGACTAAGTTATATGTGCACCGTTGAATCTTTCGACTAACTTTGTTGTATGGGAGCGAAAGCTGGTCGGATTCAGGTTACCTTATCAATAAGGTTGAGGTCACGGATATGAAAGTAGCTAGGATGATTGCAGGTACTAGTAGATGGGAACAATGGCAGGAGGGTGTCCACAATGAGGAAATCAAAGAAAAACTGGGAATGAACTCTATAGATGTAGCAGTCAGGATGAACAGGCTTAGATGGTGGGGTCATGTTACACGCATGGGAGAAGCAAGGTTACCCAAGAGACTCATGGGTTCAGCAGTAGAGTGTAGGTGGAGTCGGGGTAACCAAGAAGAAGGTACCTGGATTTGGTTAAGAATGATTTTGAAGTAATAGGCTTAACATCAGAAGAGGCACGAATGTTAGCACTGAATAGGGGATCACGGAGGAATTTTATAAGGGGGACTATGCTCCAGACTGAACACTGAAAGGCATAATCAGTCTTAAATGATGATGATAGTGTACATGTGGCACATGAAACAAACAACACTCTACAGAAAAAATTAAAAATGTCCAACACAACCATAGATGAATTCAATAAGGCAGCAATATAGTAGCTGACCTGTATATATGTATACAGTATACATGAGACAGACATTTAGGAATTTCAGGAGAAGATGCTCAGAACAGTAAGAGCACTGAAAAGTGACAGCACACAGTCCTCATTTTCAACCCATATAATCAAAAACAACCACTATCCCAGTGCCCAGTGGCGTAGAAGCAGGCCTCCAAATCCTAAAACACAGTAATCATCTGTGCCAATTTCTTACAACAGAAGAAAATTACCATATTCAAAAAGCTGTCACATCGGGCACCACACAAAATCTGTTGTATGAGTGGTAGGAAGGAGAGTGGATGATTTCGGTTTGATGAAAAGTTCTGTGAATGTGTTGCACATTTCCAAGTACGACTGTTCACAAACTCTGGTGTGATATGTTAGTGAGTGTTGCTCGCGTGATTTATAATCTTCCTAAGTCGCAATCAAGGAAGAGAACGAAGGAATTCGGAGATTTGTCCCCGAGTTGATAAATGGCCACTTTCATCCATGGAAATGTTTAGCAGGTGCAGAGGAACCTGAAACTATTATCAGTGGTATAAAGACGACATTTTTCCTGGCAAAATGATGTTCAGTGAATTTAGGCAAAGAGTATCTGACACAGACGGAAAAGAAGTTTTGTTGGCGTTGCTGGTTCATCCGAGCCCTGTAAGTGCGACAAAATGGAGATTTTGGGAGTATAGGGATGCATAAAATAGCATTTTTCTCGCTCTTTACGCGAATCGGACGGAAAAGGGAATGAATAATAATAATAATAATAATAATAATAATAATAAGTGCTCTGAATACTTTACGTCATACATCGTACACTTGCTTACGGAGTACATATACAGGTATTTCAGTCGATATCACTGAAAACTACGTGAAAATATAGTCGATTTGCGAATTCATTTGAACGAACTGGAATAAGTGCCAGGAGATTTTTGGCCACATGGTGTCTCTGATGGTTTTTTGAATTAGTCTTCACGTCCGGAGACATTTTAGGAGTACCAATATTGTATAAGTTATGTTTGTTTCTGTCTATATCCTATAGCGGTACTGAACCCACTTTCCCAGCAAGAATATTTAGCTCATGAGTGACCTTTTGACCTCGTCTTTATTTTATCGGTCAGCTCTGCGAGGATTCCGTGGAACCAAACGTGAGTCGAAGCAACTGTCGAGATACAGTACCGACATTGTGACTGATACTATATGTGTCCGCTTTCTGAGACCGTATTCTCGCTAACGATAATTTACCCATTTTATTAGGCTGTTGATCTCTGTAGCTGCCGACCGGGGTGGCAGAGCGGTTCTAGGCGCTACATTCTGGAACCGCGCGGCCGCTACGGTCCCAGGTTCGAATCCTGCCTCGGGCATGGATGTGTGTGATGTCCTTAGGGTAGTTAGGTTTAAGTAGTTCTGAGTTCTAGGGGACTGATGAACTCAGAAGTTAAGTCCCATAATGCTCAGAGCCATTTGAACCATTTTCTGTGGCTGTGGATTACATTATTTTAAGAAATACAGCAAGCAGCCACTTTTTATGTTCTTTTGTTTAAGCCACTAAGCATTTTGGGCTTTCCCCCGTCATCATTTGGCGTGATAGCTTCCAAATGGCAGTTGATGTTTTTAAAGGTGTGCTAACTGAAGATTGAAATATGTTTTACGCCAATTGAAGAAGGGTGATAGCCCCAAACGCATATTGGCATGTATAAAGATTTGAGAAAAAGTGGTTAGTCGCTATATTTCTTAAAAGAACGTATTCTCCATTTCAGTTCTCAAGCAGACGAATTTGGCGATAGCGTAAATTCGGACGCTGACTCAGATAATATTTGCAGATGGCTCTCAAAGTAACTGAAGGACCTGTGTTCCTCACCGCAGCTTCCTTTTGGTGTAAAAACTCTGTTTACTGTCATTTTTGTTCGTTAGTCTGTAGTGCACTAGGCTGTGCAAATGGTCACGTGGAAATTAGTGAAGTTTGGGTCCTCTCCGACTTTCAGTGCGGTTATCTTTAGCTCTAAAGTATTGAAGATTGACAGTGTAGTTCATGGAGATGAACAGTGACGAAGGTGGTGCTCAGTGATCAAGATCGACGAACAGTGACGAAGATTGCCCCACGTAACAGTAGAGATTATGCGACGCAGGGTAGCGCCAGAACTCGATCCCGGCAACCGGTTTCTGCTCCCACAAAACTCGGTCCCGACAACCGGTTTCTGCTATCACAAAACTCGATCCCGTCAGTCTGTTTCTACTATCACAAAACTCGATCTCGACAGTCGGGTTATGTTATCACCGTGCGACACAGTGGCACAAACTTCATCAGCGGCAATCCCCCCCCCAAACCAACATTGGTTCTTCATAAAGAAGCGTCAATACGATGCGAACGGAGCGAAGACGATGCAGTATGAAGCACCGATGACTGAGAGATAATATGTTCCAATAGGTTTTCTTACATCTTGTACACATCAGGTCTGGTTTCTGTGTACCGACACAAAAAGAAGATTATTTATGGGATACGACTTTCTACCCCTGAACATGTAGGTGGTCATCTGATGGCGTAGGCAGTAGCTCCACGTTATTCTATAGGATCCAATGTTACTTGCCAAGAGTGACTAATTTTGAAATGAATGTGAACTTAAGTTTTCTTTTAAAATTTTCGACATGTTTCGGAGGCTGTCTTCATCATCAGGTAGCAGATCAGATGTTGAGTTCAGGTTTATAATGAAATAATAAGCTACCTGTTGCATAAAGGAAATTTAATTTCATCACCGGTTTCGGGCACTTAGTGCCCTTCTTCAGAAGGTTATCCCTATCGCATCATTTGCGAGTGTCAATATTAAAGTGCATACAGCAAACTGCCATTGTCCTAAAAAATATGCAGGAGCAATAAGTAAAACAATACTGAATCCACTAATACAATAAGAGCTCTTAGATGCCTACATGTAGTTCACAGTATCTGCCCAAGTTTATTGATTTCGGAAAACAAACGATGTTGAAATATCTGCAGTCCTGTGCATCTGAGTTTCGTACTTTCCTCGACAGCACTTCCTTTGAGATTTGAACATTCAAAGTGAATGTGTCTGTACCCCTTTCCTCTTTTCGTACCTCAGAAACCTTTATACATCTGATCGTATATTATATCAGAAATGTTATTATATTCGTTACAAGTACCTTTGCTTGTGATTCATCTCTTGAACTCTGCAAAAATATGAAGAAGTCTGGAAATTCTAGGAAAATTTCCTCTCATTTGTTAGTTTCTGTTACATTTGTCATCTGAACTGATGAAATGTGATATTTGCTCATGATAACTTTCTATTTTCTATTTCATTCTCTAATACATTCCTATTATTATATCTCTTGCCTAATTTTTATAGTATCTTCTCACTTCCCCTCTAAAACATATGTAGGACTTCAGAAAGTAAGTTACATATGTTGTAGCATGCTAAGACCGTTGCGTAACAAAAGTGTCACATTGTCAGGAGAGAATACACGTTCCATGTATTCTGCTGACACAGTTCAGCTGTGGTGCATCGCAGTGTGGGAATACAACTGGTAAAGCCCTCCAAAATTGGGGTACAAAATAATGGTTCAAATAGCTCTAAGCATTAACATCTGAGGTCATCAGTCCCCTAGACTTAGAACTACTTAAACATAACTAACCTAAGGACATGACACATATCCATGCCCGAGGCAGGATTCGAACCTGCGACCGTAGCAGCAGCGCGGTACCGGACTGGAGCGCCTAGAACCGCTCGGCCACAACGGCCGGCCTTAGAAATACAGTGCAGCATTCAATAAAAGTTACTTGGCGTGACGTAATAATGTTTAACTTACTTTTTGAAGACCCTCGTAGTTTCGTTTAAATGGCCATCACATCTTCGCTCTACTGTTCGCTAAATCGAGACGTAAGAGAGGGTGCCCAAAACAACCCAGATTGCACTGCCGAAGGCGAAGCTTGCGTAGTACGTATTTCTGCCGATAGGCATGTATAGCGCAACTCATTGCTAGTTCTGTGCCCCCTGTGTTGTCGACCTGGCTTGGTCTGTCCATTTGCAGTGATTCTTTTTGCTAGCGTTTTTTTGTTCTTGTTTCGTTTTTTATGCTGGCGAGTTAAAGCTGTGAAATTTTGTTTCCTACTCGATGACAATGCTGCTGAAACTGTTTTAATGTTAAAAAGAGCTTACCAAGATGATGCTATGGGAAAAGCTGCGGTGTTCGCGTGGTTTCCTCGATTTAAAAATGGCGACACGACAATTGATGACAAACCTTGTTCTGGAAGTCCATCAACTGCCCCAATCGACGAAAATATTAAAAAACTTTGAGAGCTCGTGCTCATAGATTGTTTTAAGGCGTTTTAAGGAGATTGCGCAACAGTGTTAATCAGAAAACACTCGATTTGTGGCAGACAGGAGACTAGTTCTTCCACCATGACAACGCACCTGCACACACAGCCATCTATGTTAGACTGTTTTTGGCTAAAAGTGGCATGGTTCCCACTCACCTTACTCGCCTGACCTGGCTCCGTGCAACTGTTCTTTTTTCCACACATGATAATGGGGATGAAAAAGACATCGGTTTCACAACACTAAAGAAGACAAGAAAAAAAACAAGGGAGGAGCTGTCATCCATTTCTAAAGATGACAGCAAAAAATGTTTCGAACATTGGAAGCACTGGTGGGACAAATGTATTATGTGTAAGAGAAAGTGCAATGGAGGGGAAAAGGTTTTCCGATCTCCAAGCGGGAACTACTCAGGAGAGCACCGTTATCAGGAGAAACAAAACTGGCGTTCTACGGATCAGAGCGGGGAACGTCAGAGCCCTTAATAGGGCAGGCAGGTTAGAAAATTAAAAAAAGGGAAATGGATAAGTTAAAGTTAGGTATAGTGGGAATTAGTGAAGTTCGGTGTCAGGAGGAACAAGACTTTTCGTCAGGTGAACACAGGGCTATAAATACATAATCTAATAGGGGTAATGCAAGAGTTCGTCTAATAATGAATAAAAAAATAGGAGCGCGGATAAGCTACTATGAACAGCATAGTAGCCAAGATAGACACAAAGCCCACGGCTATCACAGTAGCATAAGTTTATATGGCAACTAGCTCAACAGATGATGATGAGATTGAAGAAATGTATGATAACATAAAAGAAATTATTTAGATGGTTAAGGGAGACGAAAATTTAGTAGTGATGGGGGACTGGAATCCGATAGTAGGAAATGAAAGAGAAGGAAAAATAATACGTGAATACAGACTGGGGGGAAAGGAATGAAGGAGGAAACTGCCTGGTAGAATTTTGCACAAAGCATAATTTAATCTCACTAACACTTGTTTTAAGAATCATGAAAGAAGGCTGTATTCTTGGGAGAGACTTGGAGACACTGGAAGGTTTCAGATAGATTTTATAATAGTAAGACAGACATTTAGGAACGAGGTTTTAAATTGTAAGACGATTCCAGAGGCAGATGTGGACTCTGACCACAATTTATTGGTTATGAACTGTAGATTAAAACTGAAGAAACTGCAAAGAGGTAGAAATTTAAGGGAATGGGAGGTGGACAAAATGAAAGAACCAGAGGTTGTAGAGAGTTTCACAGAGAACATTAGGAAACGATTGAGAAGAACACGGGGAGGAAATACAATAGAAGAAGAATGGGTAGCTTTGAAAGATGAAATAATGAAGGCAGCAGAGAATCAAGTAGGTAAAAAGACAAGGGCTAGTAGAAACCCTTGGGTAACGGAAGATATATTGAAATTAATTGATGAAAGGAGAAAACATAAAAAATGCGGTAAATAAAGCAAGCGAAAAGGAATACAAACGTCTCAAAAATGAGATCGACAGGAAATGCAAAATGGCTAAGCAGGGATGGCCAGAGGACAAATGCAAGACTGTAGTGGCATAAATCACCTGCCTACAGGAAAATTAAAGAGACATTAACAGAAAAGAGAACCACCTACATGAATATCAAGAGCCCAGAGGAAAAAGCAGTCCTAGGCAAAGAAGGGAAAGAGGAAAGGCGGAAGGAGTATATAAATGATCTATACAAGGGCGATGTACTTAAGGGCCATATTATTGAAATGGAAGAGGACGTAGATGAAAATGAAATGGGAGGTATGATACTATCTGAAGAATTTCACAGAGCACTGAAAGACCTAAGTCGAAACGAGTCCCTGGGAGTAGAAAACATTCCATTAGAACCACTGATAGCCTTGGGAGAGCCAATCATGACAAAACTCTACCATCTGGTGAGCAAGATGTATGAGACAGGCGAAATACCGCCGGACTTCAAGAAGAATATAATAATTTCAATTCCAGAGGAAGCAGGTTATGACATGTGTGAAAATTATCGAACTATCAGCTTAGTAAGTCACGGCTGCAAAATACGAACACGAATTCTTTACAGGCGAATGGAAAAACCGGTGGAAGCCACCATCGGGGAAGATCAGTTTGGATTCCGTAGAAATGTTGGAACGTGCGAGGCAATACTGACCCTACGACTTATCTTAGAAGAAAGATTAAGGAAAGGCAAACCTACGTTTATAGCATTAGTAAATTTAGAGAAAGCTTTTGACAATGTTGACTGGAATACTCTCTTTCAAATTCTGAAGGTGGCAGGGGTAAAATACAGCGAACAAAAGGCTATTTACAATTCGTGCAGTAAACCAATGGCAGTTGTAAGTCGAGGGGCATGAAAGGAAAGCAGTGGTTGAGAAGGGAGTGAGACAGGTTTGTAGCCTATCTCCATTGTTATTCAACCTGTATATTGAGCAAGCAGTAAAGGAAACAAAAGAAAAATTTGGTGTAGGATTTAAAATCCACAGAGAAGAAATAAAAACTTTGAGGTTTGCCGATGGCATTGTAATTCTCTCGGAGTCAGCAAAGAATCTGAAAGAGCAGTTGAACGGAATGGACAGTGTCTTGGAAGGAGGATATAAGATGAACATCAACAAAAGCAAAACAGGGATAATGGAATGTAGTCAAATTAAATCAGGTCATGCTGAGGGAATTAGATTAAGATGTGAGACACTTAAAGTAGTAGATGAGTTTTGCTATCTGGGAAGCCTGGCTATGGCAAGCAAAGCGTTTCTGAAGAAGAGGAATTTGTTAACATTGAGTATAGACGTGTCAGGAAGTGTTTTCTGAAGATATTTGTGTGGAATGTAGCCAGGTATGAAAGTGAAACGTGGACGATAAATAGTTTAGACAAGAGGAGATTAGAAGCTTTCGAAATGTGGTGCTACAGAAAATTGCTGAAGATTAAACGGGTCGATCACGTAACTAATGAGGAGGTACTGTACAGAAATGGGGAGAAGAGGAACTTGTGGTTCAACTTGAGTAGAAGAAGGAATCGGTTGGTAGAACCACACATAATACGACCTAGACCACACATAAGTAACTATGTATTCTGACATAGTTGTCACATTTTCTTGTATTTTAATTTATTTTATTGTTATTTATATTAGTTAATTTTTGCTTAAAAAATAATTCTTTCACTGTTCCACTGGACATATATGCAGTACATCTGATGTGTTGCATGGCCTATGACAACTGTGTGTTACGGTTTTATGAACAATATCGTACACATATCTTCAAATACCATGCGTTATTTGAGTAAAACTGGGAAAACTATTAACAACAGTATCACATAGGCAGAAGTATATGCGCCCTAATGTTACATATAGTTTTACTGATATACAATATATCTCTTTGGGCCACTTACATAGTTAACATGATACCTGTAAACTGTTAACGTATGTTCTTTATTTTTTATAATAGTACGTTTCTTCTACTCATTGTACAGGGGTCTGAAGATGGCATCAATGTAATTCCGAAACTGGTAGCACATAGAAGTTCATAAAATAAAATAAATTTCTGCAATACATGCGGCTGTTGGTAAATTAAGGCATCAAAAAGTTGGCAGAACACGTTCTGAGGGATCACCAATTTAGTACTGGAGGGCAGCGTGGAGGGTAAAAATCGTAGAGGGAGACCAAGAGATGAATACACTAAGCAGATTCAGAAGTATGTAGGCTGCAGCAGTTACTCGGAGATGAAGAAGCTTGCACAGGATAGAGCAGAACTGAAAGCTGCGTCAAACCAGCCTCTGGACTGAAGACCACAACAACAAGGTTGTATTGTAATCAATTTTAAAAGATATTGCTTTCAAAAAGTAATTCCGTTTTTTTTGGGTACTCCCTACCATTTTGCTTCATTGGAGAACCTGCGGAACTGGAAATGTAGAGTGAGGTAGAAGCGCCGAAACGGTGCGATACGCTGGGCGCAGCCAGTAAGAGCGGGGCTGTGGCCGGCTGGACACGAGCGCAACCGGAAAGCACGTCCGCCCGCTACCGTAACGGGGCTTCCGAGTATTGCCGGCTGTTTCCTTGTCTGGCTGGCTGTCCTCCGGCTGGCCGTGCTCGTCGCTACGTACGTTACACAGCGGTCCCCACCGTGACCACGTCGATCAAAGTTTACAACTGGCCTCTGAAATTACACTGCCGCGAAGGCGGTGAGCAACAAACGTGAAATGGCCACGAATTTAAACTTCGTACGTGGATATACGAAATACCAATCCAGCGCAACCGCAGAAATTACTCAGGAGTAACGCCATCTACATTCTGCATACAGGCTGTCTCAAACCTTTTTGGTCAAATTGAAACAGATGATAGTGGGTTCAAAATGGTTCAAATGGCTCTGAGCACTATGGGACTTAACTTCTGAGGTCATCAGTCCCCTAGAACTTAGAACTACTTAAACCTAATTAACCTAAGGACATCACAGACATCCATGCCCGAGGCAGGATACGAACCTGCGACCGTAGCGGTCGCGCAGTTTCAGACTGTAGCGCCTAGAACCGCTCGGCCACTGCGGCCGGCGTGATAGTGGGTTCACAACCCCAGCTAGGGAACCAATGGTCGGAAATTCGTATTTATAATGGTGCTGACATTCTCAGCGCACACTGAGTAACAACAACGTAGCTAACTCCAAGAAAAAATGGAGACCGCCAGTCTCAATGCATGCACGACAATGGCGTACGAAGTTCTGTCGCACCCTTTCAAAGGTACCTGGCGTCTACTGTACCGGGAGACAAGCACCTTGGACCCTAGCAAGCAGGTCTCCAACCGTTTCTACAGTGGTTTCGTACACCGACGTCCTGACGTAATCCCGGTGGAAAAAGTCGAGAGACGTGAGATCCGGAGATCGCGCTGGCCATGGGAAAGAACCTCCATTTCCGATTCAGCGATGATGGCAGGTGTTGCTCAGGTGCTCGCGGACGTTAACATCGAAATGGGCTGGTACACCTTCGTGTTGAAACTGAAACGTCCCCTTAGAAAATTTTACAAGACTGGTCTATGTGAAACGTCCCCTTTGAACAATTATACACGAATATGCTTAAGCTGACACACAATAGTTTTTAGCGCAACGCAATCTGACTTTCAATAATCCCTACAAGAGAATGGCCCTGACTAACATTAACCTATATGTTTCACAAATCACTTACCTCACAGAAATCTTCGTTACTCGAACTACTGCAATACAGCAAGCGCCACTACTGCCAGCTAACTAAAAGATTCAAACTACGGAAGTCACTAACTACTGATAGGCACAGTTAGCAAATGAAAGATTTTAATAGGGAACAAACAATGTATTTACCTGTATAGTCATAATATATATATCAGTTCATGACACCAATTCTTACAAATTTTAAAACTCCGCCATCTCTCTCCCCACGTCCACCACTGCTGGCGGCTCACCTCCAACTGCGCAACGCTACGCGCTGTTAGCATCCAGCTGCCGCTGCCCAACACTACAATGGCGAGTATTACAACAATGCCAACCAGCCACAGACTGCACACGGCACAGCCAGTGATTTTCATACAGAGCGCTACGTGGCGGCGGCGTTACCAATAAAAAAACCTAAACAGCCTACTTACAAAACCACATCCTTTCGCGCGGACGACAAGAGGTACAGTCTCCAAGAACTGTGGTATCAAATCTCTTGGGTACACGAGGTAACGTGGACCTGTGAAATGGTGAAATGGAGAAGTAGCAAATAAGAATGAATACGACAAATACTGTGTGTAAATTACCACAGCGGTTGCTCAGGTTACTCATGTCAGCCAATCAAAGCACAAGATCCGTGACGTCATGGAAACATTGTTTCGTCATGCGGACTTACAGACGCCGCGGATTGAGCAGGCAAAACATTAAACGTCTGAGGTTAAGAAATGAGAATACCTCAAACGTTAGGGATGCAGAGAAGGTAGCACACACTGCATTAAATATCTTCCCAAACCGTGTCTTTTAGTACGATTTGTTGTGGTAAACTATCGAGAAATGTGACGTTGGTGGATAAGCTACTTGTAGATTTGGTCTTGGAGTTAGCTTTTGATGTTATTTAGTTTTTGCTTATGAAACAGAAAGTAGATACAGTATGCAAGCGTTTGGCTAGAATGTGGTATTTCCCCCGGCCCCCTCCTGAAATCTAAGTTGTGGTGATAGACTTATCTGTAGTGCAGATCGAGGCCTAAGTTAGTTCCGATTGAGAAGTGTTGCAGCCTTCCCCAGTATTGAAACCACGAGCTGTGCCTTGGCTAATCAAAAATGGGAGGAAAGTTAGTGTATGTCACAGCTGCAAATCTGGTGACAATTGTGGGTTTTCGTGTTGTAAATGTGGGTATGTTACGCCTCTGACGTATTTTGTCTTAGTGAGTACAAGAAGATACGTACACACAAGCTGGCCGATATATCAGCCAGCCGTTGTTAATATCCGGGACGTGGTTTATTGTTTCTGGTTAACTTCGCTGTCTCTTAAGCTAAGGTCGTACGATCAGGCTTCTAGGACAGTTTTAATGATGTGCACCAAGTATGACACTGCACACTGACGGGACAGCAGTCAAAGGAGTATAGGGCGAAACAGAGCTACGAAATGTACACTACTGGCTATTAAAATTGCTACACCAAGAAAAAATGCAGATGATAAACGGGTATTCATTGGACAAATATATTACACTAGAACTGACATGTGATCACATTTTCACGTAATTTGGGTGCATACATCCTGAGAAATCAGTACCCAGAACAACCACCTCTGGCCGTAATAACGGCCTTGATACGCCTGGGCTTTGAGTCAAACAGAGTTTGGATGGCGTGTACAGGTACAGCTGACCATGCAGCTTCAACACGATATCACGGTTCATCAAGGGTAGTGACTGGCGTATTGTGACGAGCCAGTTGCTCGGCCACCATTGATCAGGCGTTTTTAATTGGTGAGAGATCTGGAGAATGTGCTGGCCAGGGCAGCAGTCGAACATTTTCTGTATCCAGAAAGGCCCGTACAGGACCTGCAACATGCGGTTGTGCGTTATCCTACTGAAATGTAGGGTTTCGCAGGGATCGAATGAAGGGCAGAGTTACGGGTCGTAACACATCTCAAATATAACGTCCACAGTTCACAGTGCCGTCAGTGTGAACAAGAGGTGACCGAGACGTGTAACCAATGGCACTCCATACCATTACGCCGGGTGATACGCCAGTATGCCAATGACGAATACACGCGTCCATTGTGCGTTGACCGCGATGTCGCCAAACACAGATGCGACCATCATGATGCTGTAAACAGAACCTGGATTCATCCGAAAAAATGACGTTTTGCCATTCGTGCACCCAGGTTCGTCTTTGAGTACACCATCGCCGGCGCTCCTGTCTGTGATGCAGCGTCAAGTGTAACCGCAGCCACGGTCTCCGAGCTGATAGTCCTTGCTGCTGCAAACGTCCTCCAACTGTTCGTGCAGATGGTTGTTGACTCAGGGATCGAGACGTGGCTGCACGATCCGTTACAGCCATGCGGATAAGATGCAAGTCATCTCGACTGCTAGTGATACGAGGACGGTGGGATCCAGCACGGCGTTCCGTATTACCCTCCTGGACCTACCGATTACATGTTCTGGTAACAGTCATTTAATATCGACCAACGCGAGAAGCAGTGTCGCGATACGAAAAACCGTAATCGCGATAGGCTACAATCCGACCTTTATCAAAGTCGGAAACGCGATGGTACGCAGTTCTCCTCCTTACTCGAGGCATCACAACAACGTCGGTCAACTGCTGTTTGTGTATGAGAAATCGGTTGGAAACTTTCCTCATGTCAGCACGTTGTAGGCGTTGCCACCGGCGCCAACCTTGTGTGAATGCTCTGAAAATCTAATCATTTGCATATCAAAGCATCTTCTTCCTGTCGGTTAAATTTCGCGTCTGTAACACGTCATCTTCGTGGTGTAACAGTTTTAATGGCCAGTAGTGTATATGTTACAGCCAAACTGTGATCCGACATTTTATGGAAAGCCTAGGCATTATATAGAATACCAAAAATCATTAGGCAGGGTATAAAATTCATCTTATTTAATACTTTGCCTATGTGTTTAAGAAAATACCGGTTACGTTTAAGGTAAAATATGAAGGAAAGATAATTTAAATATTTTGACAGTTGCAAAATCCGCAAACATCATTGTTGTAACAGTTTCAGCACATTTCGGCTGAAGTTCAGTTGTGTCAGTGTGTTTCTTTCGATAAAATTGAGGTTGCACGTGATGATTTTGATAATGTTGTGGTTGATGGTCGTATAAATGCAATGAAACAAAGATTTCATAGAGAGTTGACCTTGCCATTGGTGGGGAAGGCTTGTGTGACTCAGCAAAACAGATAGCCGTACCGTAGGTGCAACCACAATGGAAAGGTATCTGTTGAGAGGCCAGACAAACATGTGGCTTCTGAGGAGTAGCGGTAGCCTTTCCAGTTATTCCAGGGGCAGCAGTCTGGATGACTGACTGATCTGGCCTTCTGATGTCAACCTAAACGGCCTTACTGTGCTGGTTCTGCAAACGGCTGAATGGAAAGAGAAAATACAGCCGTAATTTTTCATGAGAGATTGCAGCTCTATTGCATGGTTAAATGTTGATGGCGTCCTCTTGGGTGAAGTATGCGGATCTCCTGGCGGGGACTACTCAGGACGACGTCGCTATCAGGAGAAACAAACCTGGCGCTCTACGGATCGTAGCATGGAATGTCAGACCCCATAAATCAGGCAGATAGGTTAGAAAATTTAAAAAAAGGAAGTGAATAGATTAAAGTTGGACATAGTGGGAATTAGTGAAGATCGGTGGCAGGAAGAACAAGACTTTTGTCAGATGAATACAGGGTTATAAATACAAAATCAAGTAGGAGTAATGCAGGGGAAGGTTTAATGACGAATAAAAAAAATGGGAACGCGAATAAGCCACTATGAACAGCATAGTGAATGCATTATTGTAGCCAAGGTAGACATGAAGCACAAACCCACCTCAGTAGTACAATTTTTGGACAGCATGGTTGTGGAGAGAAGCAGCGATTAGTATGATTAATCAATAATTCAGTAACAGTCTTAATCGCATTTATTATTGTTATAATACCGCGAACCAGTTTCAACCCGACGTAGGGGTCATCTTCTGGGCGTTTACACCATTGGTCGACTGCTGGCGGTGTCACTCCTGTCTTGTTGATAGTTTCCTGCCGTTATGTAGACAGGAGTGACACCACCAGCAGTCGACCAATGGTGTAAACGCCCAGAAGATGACCCCTACGTCGGGTTTAAACCGGTTCGCGGTATTATAACAATAATAAATGCGATTAAGACTGTTCTTGAATTATTGACAGTAGTACAAGTTTATATACAAACTAGCTCCGCAGATGAAGAGATTAAAGAAATGTATGAAGAGATAAAAGAAATTCTTTAGATAGTTAAGGGAGACGAAAATTTAGTAGTGATGGGGGACTGGAATCCGATTGTAGGAAAAGGAAGACAAGGAAAAATAATAGATCAATACAGACTGGGGAAAAGGAATGAAGGAGGATACTACCTGGTACAATCTTGCACAAAGCATAATTTAATCTCACTAATATTTGATTTAAGGATCATGAAAGAAGGTTGTATACTTGGAGGAGAACTGGAGAAACCGAAAGCTTTCAGATGGATTATGTAATGGTAAGAAAGACATTTCGGATCTAGATTTTAAACTGTAAGACATTTCCAGGGGCAGATGTGGATCCTAATCACGTTTTATTGGTTATGAACTGTAAATTGAAACTGAAGAATTGCAAAAATCTAGGAAATTAAGGAGATGGGGTCTGGATAAGTTGAGAGTTTCAGAGGGAGCATTAGGAAACTATTGACAAGAACAGAGGAAAGGAATACAGTAGAAGACGAATGGGTAGCACTGAAAGATGAAATAGTGACACTGAAAGATGAAATAGTGAGGGTGGCAGATCATATGGATAAAAAGACAAGGCCTCGTAAAAATCCTGAGGATATATCACTTGTCTAGTACATACATAACCCAGGAGATATAAAATTTAAGTAATGAAAAGAGAAAATTAAAAATGTAGTAAATAAAGAATGTGAAAGGGAATACAAACGTCTACAAAATGGGATTGGCAGGAAGTATAAAACGGCTAAGTAGGTATGGCTGGTGGACAAATGTAAGGATTTAGAAACATATAGCACCAAGGGAAGATATACATCGCCTATAGGGAAATTAAAGAGGCCTTTGGAGAGCAGAGAAGCAGCTGTATGAATATCACAGCTTTTATGGAAAACTAGTCCTAAGCAAAGAAGGAAAAGCTGAAAAGTGGAAGTAGTACGTAAAGAGTCCATACAAGAAAGCTGTACTTGAAGGTAGTAGTATTGAAATGGAAGAGGACGTAGATAAAGATGAGATGGGAGACGTCATACTGCGAGAAGAATTTGACAAAACACTGAAAGTTCAACGTTGGAACAGGGCCGTGGGAGCAGACGACATTCTGTCAGAACTGCTGAAAGCCTTGGGAGAACTAGCCATGACAAAATTGTTCCATATGGTGTGCAAGATGGATGGGACAGGCGGTATACCCTCAGACTGCAAGCGAAATATAATTTCAATTCTCTCTTTGACTGTATTCAAAACAAACACGAAATCTATGGAACACTATTACTAGTACTTGAAAATTAGAGCTTCCTAAAAGCAAAAACACACGGAAGAAGTGATAAGTAAGAAAAGTACAGTGAATACTTACATTAATGTAGCTCGCTGCACAGCAGATGTGAAGCAGACGGCAGTTACGACGACACTGACACGCTTGTTGACAGCTAACGTTTTTCAGGCATTCGCCAAACCCGGTCGGTTCCATCGGATTGCCACGGGTTATAGCGTGATTCGTCACTCCAAATCCCTCGATTCTAGTCATCCACTGTTCCTTCGCGTTTCCATTTCAGAGTCACGTCAGCAACAGTCGACTTCGGCAGCTTTAAATGAGTTGAAATGTCCCTGAGAGATTTGTTACTTAGGTGGCATCCAATGACTACTCCAAGTGGAAAGCTCTCTTGACTCTTTCAGAGTCACGTCAGCAACAGTCGACTTTGGCAGCTTTAAATGAGTTGAAATGCCCCTGAGAGATTTTTTTAATTAGGTGGCATCCAATGACTACTGCAAGTGGAAAGCTCTCTTGACTCGTTCAGAGTCACGTCAGCAACAGTCGACTTTGGCAGCTTTAAATGAGTTGAAATGCCCCTGAGAGATTTTTTTAATTAGGTGGCATCCAATGACTACTCCAAGTGGAAAGCTCTCTTGACCCACTCTGCTGTTGCTACTTCTATACTGACAGCACAATGCTCCCCGCCTCCTTGATCCTTGATCACTGGCCGGCCTGCCCCTTTTGACATCTAGTGGATAATTGTGCGTTAGATAGGGCTGTCTGGATACGTTTGATCACACAGTGTACATAACATTGCGACATCAGGACATGTACGGGCGTGTGGTAAATAATCAGTATATTCGTATCATTATGGCTATTGTAATAAACTGCCCAAATTGATAACGCCGCATTTGTACAACAATCGGTGAAATCTCTACAGTCCAACGCGAAAAGGTTCCGCCTCTTGGTACTCCAATCCTCTAACTAGGGATGGTGCATTCTTTATTTTTACTTTCACGTCTATGCACTTACGGGAAAAGCGCGCACAAAGAAAGAATGTACAGGGAATATAACGTATTATCATTACGAGGGCCATAAGAAGTGCGGTTGGACCAGCGAGAGGGACGAAATTTGAAAATCTGCCGTGATCTTTCTTTAGGAATTATTCCAGCGCTCGCTTGAAACGAATTAGGGAGACCGTGTGAAATATCAATAAAGTTGACTGGACGTGGGATAAAACCGGTCCTCCCCAATGCGCCGCTGAAAATTATTTGAGTGAAGATTACAACTGGTTTACACTGAGACACACATGAGTCTTCAAATCTTACCATCTTGCAGCAGTCACATTTTCCCCTGACCAGTAACGGAGGCAAATAAAAACCCTAACACAAGTTCAAATGGTTCAAATGGCTCTGAGCACTATGGGACTTAACTTCTGAGGTCATCAGTCCCCTAGAACTTAGAACTACTTAAACCTAACTAACCTAAGAACATCACACACATCCATGCCCGAGGCAGGATTCGAACCTGCGACCGTAGCGGTCGCGCGGTTCCAGACTGTAGCGCCTAGAACCGCTCGGCCACGCCGGCCGTCTAACAGGAGAAGGTAGTAAATGCGAGATCCTTCCTGTCCTAAGGTGACGCGCGATAAGCGTACTTGAGATGGTGTGACGCAGCTGACAGGCCCGCAGAAGGCCAGGGTCACTTTCTCCTAGCATCCAAACCCGGGTGGCCGTAAGCGAAACCGCGCATTCACAGCCAGCGCTGTGACTCGCTATTTGCATCTCACAAACCAGAGGGTGACACAACTTTTCTTCAACAGTTTACCTAAAATAGTTGCTTGGTTGCGCATTTGACATTCGTCTACCACCTTCATTTACTGAGAAAAGTATTTGCAAAGAATGAATCTATCACTTTTAGGTGGAGTGTGCGCTTTTATGAAACTTCGTGACATTAAAATTATATCTGCGGCTGGAGTGGAATCCAGACCACTGCCCCGGGAACGTAAAGCTTATATATATATATATACACTCCTGGAAACTGAAATAAGAACACCGTGAATTCATTGTCCCAGGAAGGGGAAACTTTATTGACACATTCCTGGGGTCAGATACATCACATGATCACACTGACAGAACCACAGGCACATAGACACAGGCAACAGAGCATGCAAAATGTCGGCACTAGTACAGTGTATATCCACCTTTCGCAACAATGCAGGCTGCTATTCTCCCATGGAGACGATCGTAGAGATGCTGGATGTAGTCCTGTGGAACGGCTTGCCATGCCATTTCCACCTGGCGCCTCAGTTGGACCAGCGTTCGTGCTGGACGTGCAGACCGCGTGAGACAACGCTTCATTCAGTCCCAAACATGCTCAATGTGGGACAGATCCGGAGATCTTGCTGGCCAGGATAGTTGACTTACACCTTCTAGAGCACGTTGGGTGGCACGGGATACATGCGGACGTGCATTGTCCTGTTGGAACAGGAAGTTCCCTTGCCGGTCTAGGGATGGTAGAACGATGGGTTCGATGATGGTTTGGATGTACCGTGCACTATTCAGTGTCCCCTCGACGATCACCAGAGGTGTACGGCCAGTGTAGGAGATCGCTCCGCACACCATGATGCTGGGTGTTGGCCCTGTGTGCCTCGGTCGTATGCAGTCCTGATTGTGGCGCTCACCTGCACGGGGCCAAACACGTATACGACCATCATTGGCACCAAGGCAGAAGCGACTCTCATCGCTGAAGACGACACGTCTCCATTCGTCCCTCCATTCTCACCTGTCGCGACACCACTGGAGGCGGGCTGCACGATGTTGGGGCGTGAGCGGAAGACGGCCTAACGGTGTGCGGGACCGTAGCCCAGCTTCATGGAGACGGTTGCGAATGGTCCTCGCCGATACCCCAGGAGCAATAGTGTCCCTAATTTGCTGGGAAGTGGCGGTGCGGTCCCCTAAGGCACTGCGTAGGATCCTACGGTCTTGGCGTGCATCCGTGCGTCGCTGCGGTCCGGTCCCAGGTCGACGGGCACGTGCACCTTCCGCCAACAACTGGCGACAACATCGATGTACTGTGGACACCTCACGCCCCACGTGTTGAGCAATTCGGCGGTACGTCCACCCGGCCTCCCGCATGCCCACTATACGCCCTCGCTCAAAGTCCGTCAACTGCACATACGGTTCACGTCCACGCTGTCGCGGCATGTGTTAAAGACTGCGATGGAGCTCCGTATGCCACGGCAAACTGGCTGACACTGACGGCGGCGATGCACAAATGCTGCGTATCTAGCGCCAATCGATGGCTAACACCGGGGTTCCTGGTGTGTCCGCTGTGCCGTGCGTGTGATCATTGCTTTTACAGCCCTCTCGCAGTGTCCGGAGCAAGTATGGTGCGTCTGACACACCGGTGTCAGTGTGTTCTTTTTTCCATTTCCAGTAGTGTATATATATATATATATATATATATATATATATATATATATATATATATATATATATACTCTAATGGTGCTTCTTCTTTCTATGACACGGTTCTCATAGGATTTCTACTACTAACTGCTATCAACGTTGTTCTCTGCTATAAATTCTTGTGTCTATAAACTTCATTTTTTCTCTTGACTGAATTTTACTGTTTGCATTTTTTCAGTTACACTACTGGCCATTAAAATTTCTACGCCAAGAAGAAATGCAGATAATAAACGGGTACTCATTGGACAAATATATTATACTAGAACTGACGTGTGATTACATTTTCACGCAATTTGGGTGCATAGATCCTGAGAAATCACTACCCAGCACAATCACCTCTGGCCGTAATAACGGCCTTGATACGCCTGGGCGTTGAGTAAAACAGAGCTTGGATGGCGTGTACAGGTACAGCTGCCGATGCAGCTTTAACACGATACCACAGTTCATAACGAGTAGTGACTGGTGTATTGTGACGAGCCAGTTGCTCGGCCACCATTGACCAGACGTTTTCAACTGGTGAGAGATCTGGAGAACGTGCTGGCTAGGGCAGTAGTCGAACATTTTCTGCATCCAGAAAGGCCCGTACAGGACCTGCAACATGCGGTCGTGCATTATCTTGCTGAAATGTAGGGTTTTGCAGGGATCGAATGAAGGGTAGAGCCACGGCTTGTAAGACATCTGAAATGTAACGTTCACTGTTCAAAGTTCCGTCAATGCGAACAAGAGGTGACCGAGACGTGTAACCAATGGCACCCCATACCATCACGCCGGGTGATATGCCAGTATGGCGATGACGGATTCATCCGAAAAAATGACGTTTTGCCATTCGTGCACACAGGTTTGTCGTTGAGTACACTATCGCAGGCGTTGCTGTCTGTGACGCATCGTCAAGGGTAACCGCAGCCATGGTCTCCGAGCTGATAGTCCATGCTGCTGCAAACGTCGTCGAACTGTTGGTGCAGATGGTTGTTGTCTTGCAAACGTCCCCATCTGTTGACTCAGGGATCGAGATGTGGCTGCACGATCCGTTACAGCCATGCGGATAAGATGCCTGTCATCTCGACTGCTACTGATACGAGGCCGTTGAGATACAGCACGGCGTTCCGTACTACCATCCTGAACCCACCGATTCCATATTCTGCTAACAGTCATTGGATCTCGACCAACGCGAGCATCAATACGATAAACCGCAATCGCGATAGCCTACAATCCACCCTGTATCAAAGTCGTAAACGTGATGGTACGCATTTCTCCTTCTTACACGGGTCATCACAACAACGTTTATACAGGCAACGACGGTCAACTGCTGTTTGGGTACAATTAATCGGTTGGAAACTTTCCTCGTGTCAGCATATTGTAAGTGGCGCCACCGGCGCCAACCTTGTGTGAATGCTCTCAAAAGCTAATAATTTGTATATGACAGTATTTTCTTCCTGTCGGTTAAATTTCACGACTTCGTTGTGTAGCAATTTTAATGGCCAGTAGTGTAAATAAAAACAAATCACTCAAACAAACAAACAAGTACTTCTCTCATCGCAAATGAAACCCCTGCTAAAACGAAGTGAATTATTTTACAAAGTCAGAAGTGTGTTAGCAAGATAGTTCTTTATTCACACTTTATTTCGATTTTAACGATAACAACATGCCCCACTGTTAAGACCTGGAGAAAATCCGTCAATGAAGCATCTCTCTTGGGTACTGTGTAGTTAGCATACTGACCCAGCAGCCAAGCCACAGTTTTAATTTTTGACCTGAGATGTCAGTTCTTGTTAGATTTTCTAATATGGTTTATAATTATTTGCGATTCCTCAGATATAGTGATAGTGGCCACTTTCTTCTTTTTCCATTTCCAAGTTTCAGTCTGATACACGCACAAAAACATGTGAGAGAGTCAGATTGTGGACATATCGGGTTTGGAGATAACTTGATTTTATGTAGTTTTTATCCAGTTGGGATGGTGTCGTTAAAGACGTCATGTCGATTGGCCTAGACGTTGGTTTGGAGATAACTTGATTTTATGTAGTTTTTATCCAGTTGGGATGGTGTCGTTAACGACGTCATGTCGATTGGCCTAGACGTTACATTGCAGTGTGGGGTTGTTTACAGTCTTCAGAGTCATATGCCAATTTGCCTTAGGATGCTGTTCTAATGGATTGCGTGATTTAGCATGCAAGAGTTTCATGGTAGATCGATTCGGTACTTCTTGCAAATAACCGAGTTCTAAGTAGTATCGCCTTATATAATACAGCTGCCAATACATGGGTCCCACGTTAATTGAGGGTAGATGGTTGGTGGTGCTAACTTCGTAAATAAGCGTTTCGTTATGGCATTACATAGTAGTTGTTATTTATAAGGTGTTACTCTGAGAAATAGTGCTGTTGCTTGCGCCAAGACGTGCTTGATTCCTAAACCTCCTTCGGACCTGTCAGGAGTGGTTGTATTAAAGGGAGTCTTAAAGATATTACCATATCAGACGTACCACCAAGCTTTGGATTTTCTTAGCATTTATCCAGACACGACTCACAGCTTTACTCCCGCCTACGAGTGATGAGGTTCCGTTTTGGAGTCCTCGTTTAGCGCACTGTCTGAAGCTGCCAAGAAGTTTCAAAACTTGCTACGCTGTGGTAGCGGAGTTAAGCGCGCAGCAGCTAAAGAGAGTGTGGCAGATATGATACGCAAGTTGGGATGGAAGTCATTAAAGCAAAGACCATTTTCGTCGCGGCGAGATCTATTTACTAAATTTCAGACACCAACTTTCTCTTCCGAATGCGAAAATATTTTGTTGAGCCCAACTTACATAGGTAGGAATGATCATCAAAATAAAATAAGAGAAATCAGAGTTCGAACAGAAAGGTTTGGGTGTTTGTTTTTCCCGCGCGCTGTTCGGGAGTGGAATGGTAGGGAGATAGTATGATTGTGGTTCGATGAACCCTCTGCCAAGCACTTAAATGTGAATTGCAGAGTAATCATGTAGATATAGATGTAGATGTAGAAGTGTGTACAATACCTCGTTCGACCACGCTAATCGAAATTGTCAATGAAGTTCAGCCATCACGATAATATTGATGACTTACACGAATCAGCCAGAGCATTATGACCACCTACCTCATAATGGAATGTAGTCAAATTAAATCGGGTGATTCTGAGGGAATTAGATTAGGAAATGAGACACTTAAAGTAGTAAAGGAGTTCTGCTATTTAGGAAGTAAAATAACTGATGATGGTCGAAGTAGAGAGGATATAAAATGTAGACTGGCAATGGCAAGGAAAGCGTTTCTGAAGAAGAGAAATTTGTTAACATCGAGTATAGATTTACGTATCAGGAAGTCGTTTCTAAAAGTATTTGTATGGAGTGTAGCCATGTATGGAAGTGAAACATGGACGATAACTAGTTTGGACAAGAAGAGAATACAAGCCTTCGAAATGTGGTGCTACAGAAGAATGCTGAAGATAAGGTGGATAGATCACGTAACTAATGAGGAGGTATTGAATAGGATTGGGGAGAAGAGAAGTTTGTGACACAACTTGACTAGAAGAAGGGATCGGTTGGTAGGACATGTTTTGAGGCATCAAGGGATCACAAATTTAGCATTGGAGGGCAGCGTGGCGGGTAAAAATCATAGTGGGAGACCAAGAGATGAATACACTAAGCATATTCAGAAGGATGTAGATTGCAGTAGGTACTGGGAGATGAAGAAGCTTGCACAGGACAGAGTAGCATGGAGAGCTGCATCAAACCAGTCTCAGGACTGAAGACCACAACAACAACCTCATAGTCGGTATGTTCACCTTAGGCACGGATAACAGCAGCGACTCGTCACGGCATGGAAGTAATGAGGCCTTGATAAGTCGCTGGAGGGAGTTGGCACCAAATTTGTACACACAAGTCACCTAATTCCCGTAAATTCCGGAAGGGGTGGTTGGGGGAGGGGCCTGAGCTCTAACGCCTCCCTCAGTCACATCCCACATGTGTTCGAACTGATTCAGGTTTGGCGAGTTGGGGTGCCAGCTCGTCAACTGGAACTCGTCATTGTGTTCCTTGAAGCACTCCATCATATTCCTGACTTTATGACATAGCGCATTATTTTGTTGAAAAATGCCACTGCCATCGGGAAACATGATCGTCGTGAAGGTATGTACTTGGTCTGCAACCAGTGTACGATGCTCCTTAGGCGTCATGGTGCCTTGAACGAGCCCCACTGGACTCATGGATGCCCACGTGAATATAAGCATAAGGCACCGCCT
The DNA here is from genome assembly GCF_023897955.1 of Schistocerca gregaria. NCBI lineage: Eukaryota > Metazoa > Arthropoda > Insecta > Orthoptera > Acrididae > Schistocerca > Schistocerca gregaria. The sequence goes on along the minus strand of NC_064931.1, from coordinate 131,300,506 downwards.
CCAATTCGTCTCCGTCCCGCAGTACAGGTGTCAAGGAGCTATTTCCCTGGAAGACGACGCATTCGCACCCTCCCATCGGGATGATGATGAAGTTATCGGGATTCAACAGACCATACAACGCTCTGCCACTGTCCCAACACCCAGCGTCGATGGTCACTTGCCCATTTCAGTTATAGTTGCTGATGTCGCGGCGTTGACATTGGCACATGCTTGGGTCGAAGGCTGCGGAGGCCCATCGTTAGGAGTGTTCGTTTCACTGAGTGTTCCGACACACTTGTACTCTGTCCATCATTAAAGTCTGATTGATGTTAGTTCCGCCACAATTCGCCGCCTGTCTGCCCAGCCTACGACATCCAACATTTGTAATGAGGGGTGGTCGCCGAATCCCGCGACGTCTGGACATGGTTTCACCTTGGTTTCGCCACGTGTTGAAGAAACTCACCGCAGCACTCCCCGAACACCCGAAAAGTCGTGTAGTTTTCGAACTGCTTGTGCCGAGCATCCGGGCCATCACAATCTGCATTCGGCCAAACTTAGACAGATCACGCGCCTTCCCCATTCTACACACGGAGAGCGCGCTCATTGATACTAAATGCACCGTGCGTGTGTCTGACTAGCAGTCATTCCTCGCCAGGTGCCGCTGCTATTGCTTACACGGGTTTATATCGATATTAGGTCGGTGGTCATAACGTTCGGGTTAATCAGTGTATGTTTCTCGCGGTTTCTCTACATCAATTGAAACCAATACTGCGATTGTTCCTTAAATATAGCCGATTTCCTTCCCTCTCCTTGTCCAATACAAGATAGCATTTCGTCGCTAATGACTTTGCTGCCGACGGGATATTGAATTTGCAACCTTCCTTCCTTCCATGAGTTACAAAAATGTCGATATGGTTTATTAAATAAGATCTTCTCCCATTTCTACCCCTTCCTTGTTCATCTGAGTTTTCCTCTGTTTCTAATGATTTAAGTATCTACGTGACATTATACTCTAACCTGCCTTTCTTTTTATAACATCTTTCCTATCGTGATCTCTCATTGAACGCAGCATGTCATTCTCAATGGAGAGAAGTCTTCGGAAGTAAGAGTGATTTCAGGTGTGCCGCAGGGGAGTGTCGTAGGACCGTTGCTATTCATAATATACATAAATGACGTTGTGGATAACATCGGAAGTTCACGGAGGTTTTTTGCGGATGATGCTGTGGTATATCGAGAGGTTGTAACAATTGCAAATTGTACTGAAATGCAGGAGGGTCTGCAGCGAATTGACGAATGGTGCAGGGAATGGCAACTGCATCTCAATGTAGACAAGTGTAATGTGCTGCGAATACACAGAAAGAAAGATCTTTTATAATTTAGCTACAATATAGCAGGTCAGCAACTGGGAGCAGTTAATTCCATAAATTATCTGGGAATGGGCATTAGGAGTGATTTAAAATAGAATGATCATAGAAAGTTGATCGTCGCTAAAGCAGATGCCAGACTGAGATTCATTGGAAGAATCCTAATGAAATGCAATCCGAAAACAAAATAAGTAGGTTAAGGTTCACTTGTTCGCCCACTGCTTGAATATTGCTCACCAATGTGGGATCCGTACCAGATGGGGTTGATAGAAGAGATAGAGAAGATCCAACGGAGAGCAGCGCGCTTCGTTACAGGATCATTTAGTAATCGCGAAAGCGTTACGGAGATGATAGATAAACTCCAGTGAAAGACTCTGCAGGAGAGACGCTCAATAGCTCGGTAAGGGCTTTTGTTGAAGTTTCGAGAACATACCTTCACCGAGGAGTCAAGCAGTATATTGCTCCCTCCTACGTATATCTCGCGAAGAGACCATGAGGATAAAATCAGAGAGATTAGAGCCCACACAGAGGCAGACCGACAATCTTTCTTTCCACGAACAATACGAGGCTGGAATAGAAGAGAGAACCGATAGAGGTACTCAAAGTACCCTCCGCCACACACCGTCAGGTGGCTTGCGGAGTGTGGATGTAGATGTAGATGAGGACGTAATTTGACTGTCATGCGGTGGCGTGTAGACAGGAAAGACGACAAACTGCCAGACACGTACGTGGAGATCACAGCGTCTTCACAGACAGAACCTGCACTGGAGGAACGCACTGAGCTATTTGAATGCATGATGGTACTACTTTGTCCATTTACCTGATGCATTGAAGCTGAAGTTGTACTGCCGCTTTAGACAAGTCCTTGATGAAGGTCCTGACGAGGCTTTTCAATCCTTACTGGCACTCAGACAGCCGACATTGGAGACTCTGCGGTTTCAACATGACTCCTTTTAAGCGCAGTCGTCGACCTCTGTGGTTCTGTCGCTGCCTCCAAAAACGGAGACTGTGAGTTACACTTCCTTTTCGGACATGAACGTGATTTTTAATGTGTCGTTAGTATGTATGTGGTGTTTATACATCAGAATGTTCGTAGAAAACGTTATGCTTAAAGCTGATGTGGCGTGTGCTATCTAAATGCACTGTGTGTTTGCAACATGCAGGGCGTCCCATGAGGAATGTCAGTATTCGGGAATATGAGAGGAACGATCATTCGAAGCAGTAAAGTCTTGTAAACATTGGCTCGAAGATGTATATCTTAAGAGCTATGGGCCGGCCGGTGTAGCCGAGCGGTTCTAGGCGCTTCAGTTTGGAGTCGCGTGACCGCTACGGTCGCAAGTTTGAATCCTGCCTCGGGCATGGATGTGTGTGATGTTTCTAGGTTAGTTAGGTTTAAGTAGTTCTAAGTTCTAGGGGACTGATGACCTCTGATGTTAAGTCCCATAGTGCTCAGAGCCATTTGAACCATTACGAGCTATGAGCACTTCCTCATCTTCGATACTGTTTTACTGCAAACTCTTTGCTTTTCCTATTTTGAGAAATCGTAGTATTGGCCAAAACAAGAAAAAAGTATCCAATCAACATGGGTTTTTAAGCGCATACCTTAACAGGTATGAGAACTTGTTCATCTTCGGTGCTGTGAAACACCGCCTCTGTTGAACCAGTGCTTATAGCTCCTAAGGTATGTATTTTAGTGCCCGTGTTTGCTAGAAATTTTTACTTCAAATGATCTTCCTGTCATATCCTTGAATCTCGTTCATTTCTCCTGGGACACCCTGTATAACTGATAATTCCAAAAAGCCTGTATAGCTAAATTACCGTATGCTAATTAAAAGAAAACAAAAAAGCACACTTGGCTCGTACTAACGAAACCTTACCGCAGCTGATTATTAGAAAGTACACATTTAAAAGCTCAGCCAGGTAGGCTGTATAAATTGGAGCCTAGCTGGAGAATAGTGGAATCAGTTAATGGAAGATGTAGTAGAATGAACACCGATGAAATCAGAAACAACGCTTCCAAAGAGCTAATCTAGAAAGTAGGAGAGAATTAGAAACGATTGAGCCTCACGTCGGCATGTAGAGACTGCTCTGATGGTTTTTCTGGTAAGTCTTTGATCAGATTCAAGTCCTGAACAGGCATACCATTTTCACTTAGAATGTACAATACTTTTATGCATGCCATGAATGAGACATAAGAAAATAAAGATTACCAGTGCAGATTTGACTGAAACTATTGAGAGTTTTGAAAACAGGACTTACGATTCCTCTCCATCCGTCACAAATGTGAGGTGCCAATGCAACAGCCCACTAGCGGGTCTTATGTGAACTTTCAGAAGAATGAGAAGGAAAAAAGACTGTGTTTAATAATCATCCTAACCATTCGCCTGAAGTGAATGAGGGATAGTTAGGATGGCTGAATGTGTGTAAGTGATGTATGACGTGTGGGTTTCTGCATAACAACACTCAAAGAAACTTGCTTACTATACGTACAGAAGCGTCACTTACGACAATTTTTTTGCGCATTTGTGTTGCAGTGAAATCGCGAGGATCATCCAGCACCTTAACAAAGCAGCGATCACGTGTAAGATGCTATAATGTAGAAAAAAAAGCACGTGTGCAAGATCAACTAAATAAATAAAAAACGTGCCTGACCGTAACAAATGCTGTAATATTAAAATCGGGACAAGACCAAGAAGCTTAAAAAATATCACCTCAGTAACTGAATTCTCACAGTTCCTCATACAGTACAAATACTGACACTGTTTACCTTATTTCTCTATACGCGATGCCTTCCAAATATCCAGGTATCTTTTATACATATAGGAAATTCTTTTCACTTAAAAATTCCAAGCTGCTACAATGTGTGCCGTTTCAGATATAGACTATAAAAGGTTGGTTCAAATGGCTCTGAGCACTATGGGACTTAACATCTCAGGTCATCAGTCCCCTAGAACTTAGAACTACTTAAATCTAACTAACCTAAGGACATCACACACATCCATGCCCGAGGCAGGATTCGTCGCGTTGTTCCAGATTGAAGCGCCTTGAACCGCTCGGCTACCAGCGGCCGGCGACTATAAAAGGGGATAAGATGTTCTCGTGGGAGGCTGTTATGTTATGTATCCCCTCCCATGCAGCTGATGCCCTAGCGACCAGAGGCTAACCGAAACTGATACATGCCAATGAATTGTATGTTAACTGAAAAGGAAATTAGGAAATGAACCTGCAATACTGGTTACACAAGCCTACTCGATATTAATAAAAAGACGAACAAGAAGACTACCTGGGTGACCAGCATGCGTGTAATGATTTTTGAACTATTTCTGCTAAGGGTTTGTGAAACGTTCGAATCCTGACAGAGAGATGATGTTGATATCAAAGAAATTTTGTTTTGAGATGATCGCTGTAATGTAAGTCCAGTCCAGTATCTACTTGATATGCAGAACAGTTTACTTATGCAAATTTTTGAAGCGGGTGTCTCGCTTTTTATTGTTCATTTCGACAAAGGAGAATATTTACCGTCATTTAAGTGTTTGACATGATCGATTTATCTCCCTCTAATGAGGTGGCGCAGTTGTTTTGGCCCTTGATTCCTATTCGGTAAAAGGGGGTTCAGTTTTATAAGTTTTCCATGATTTACCGAAAGCAAACGTCGAAGTGGTTCCTATGAAATGGACGTGGACCATTACCCTTCCCAATTGCAAGCTTGTGTTCAGTCATTAATGATATCGACGTCGACGGGACTTTAAACCCTGTTGGTTCCTGGTTCACGCCAGATGAAAACCCGGTGATAATCACTGTTCAGACTATACCTGGACCCGTCTCTGAACATAACCTGGGACCACTGTTCCATTGACCATGTACTGTGTTCTTGACACCAGAATTTACGTGCCCTCGTGTGACCAGGGGTCAGCGGAATGCACCTTGCAGGTCTCCGAGCGAATAAACCGAGTCTGCTCATTCGTCTGTAGACTGTATGTCTGGAGACAACTGATCCAGTGGCTGCGGTAAGGTCTCGAGCAAGGCTACTTGCGGTACTCCGTGGCAGTCTGCGGGCACTGACGGTGAGATATCGGTCTTCTTGTGGTGTTGTACACTGTGGACGTTCCGTACTGTAGCGCCTGGACACGTTTCCTGTCTGCTGGAATCGTTACCATAATCCTGAGATCACACTTTGTGGCACACGGAGGACCCGTGCTACGACCTTCTGTGTTTGATCAGCCTCCAGTCGCCCTAGTATTCTACCCCTCATAACACCATCAATATGTGTTCTTTGAGCCGTTTTTAACACACAGTCACCATTAGCACGGCCGGCCGAGGTGGCCGAGCGGTCGCAGGTTCGAATCCTGCCTCGGGCATGGATGTGTGTGATGTCCTTAGGTTAGTTAGGTTTAAGTAGTTCTAAGTTCTAGGGGACTGATGACCTCAGAAGTTGAGTCCCATAGTGCTCAGAGCCATTTGAACCATTAGCACGTCTGAAAACGTCTGCACACTTACTCGCTGCACCGTACTCTGACATGCACCAACACGCCTCTGCGTAAGTGGACTGCTGCCAGCACCACCGTGCGACGACTGTAGGTCAAATGCACCGCATGATCATACCCCGAGGTGATTTAAACCAGCAAATCGCCCACCAGAGCGTTGTTTCACCATGTATCAGCATTACCCTTAGTTTATGAGCATGAGTGTAGCTTGTTTTCCCTTGACGGAATGACATCTACCAGGAGGACAACGCCGCGTGTCACACAGCTCGCAGTTTACGTGTGTAGTTCGAAGAGCATCAGGATGAGTTCAGGGTACTCCGCTGACCATCAAACTCCCCGTCTTTAAACCAAATCGAGAGTCTGTCTGACCAACTCAATCGGGCTGTTCGTGCCAGGGATCCTTGACCGAGAAACCTAGCGCAGCTGGCCACAGCATTGGTCTTGGTATGGTTCCACATCCCTGTCGGTACCTCCAAGAACCTCACTGACTCTACATATACATCTACATCCATACTCCGCAAGCCACCTGACGATGCGTGGCGGAGGGTACTTTGAGAACCTCTATCGATTGTCGGTATGCCTCTGTGTGGGCTTTATAATCTCTCTGATTTTATCCTCATGGTCTCTTCGCGAGATATACATAGGATGGAGCAGGTATGTTCTCGAAACTTCAACAATAGCTCGTACCGAGCTACTGAGCGTCTCTCCTGCAGAGTATTTCACTGGAGTTTATCTGTCAACTCCATAACGCTTTCGCGATTACTAAATGATCCTGTAACGAAGCGCGCTGCTCTCCGTTGGATCTTCTATATCTCTTCTATCGACCCTATCTGGTACGGATCCCACACTGCTGAGCGGTATTCAAACAGTGGGCGAACAAGTGTACTGTAACATACTTCCTTTGTTTACGGACTGCATTTCCTTAGGATTCTTCCAATGAATCTCAGTCTGGTATCTGCTTTACAGACGATTAATTTTATATGACCATTTCATTTTAAATAACTCCTAATGCCTACTCCCACATAATTTATGGAGTTAATTGCTTCCAGTTGCTGACCTGCTATATTGTAGCTAAATGATACAGTGTCTTTCTTTCTGTGTATTCGCAGCACACTACACCTGTCTACATTGAGACTCAATGGCCATTCCCTGCACCATGCGTCAATTCGTTGCAGATCCTCCTGCATTTCAGTACAATTTTCCATTGTTACAACCTCTCGATATACCACAGCATCATCCGCAAAAAGCCTCAGTGAACTTCCGATGTTAGCCAAAAGGTCTTAACATACATAGTGAATAGCAACGGTCCTACGACACTTCCCTGCGGCACACACTGTTTCTGCACGTCTCGCGCTGCAAAAGGGTGTCATTCAGGCTTTTGACAAGTCGTCACATTAATGTGACTGGACAGTGTAATTTCTCTCATGTCTTTATACACGTTTAAAGAGAACTGTGGTTCATTCATACCTTTCCTTACGATTGTGCACTGTCGGTGCTTTTTTGTGTACCACAGAATCCCTAACGAATTATGTAGTCAGTCCCGTAAGGTAACATACGACCGAGTTTTTACGGATTGCGGTGGCTTTACATGGATGGTTTGCTGACCATACGGGAAGAAATCTTGCACCGTAGAAAAGCTGTGCAAAGTGTGTTCCCCTAAAAAGGGACAGCATTGGAAAATAAGTTCGTCTTAGGCATAAGATACACATTCGGTGCGGTCAGTTCGAGAAATATTATCCTTGTCCTCATGGGAGCGAGAGAATTTGTCAAGGTAGTGTCTGGCGATTGGTAAACATGTGTTGTAGCGAGCACTGACTGGTTACCAGGATTGCTCCTGGTAAATTAAACCTCTTCAAGTCGAGAAGCAGGATTCAGGTAATCAGTGGAACAAACGAGTTTAATCGTTATACTATGGCGGCGCTACTGCGGGAGTGGAATGAGGGGAAAAATACGTTCTATCACCAGAAGACGGTGACTGCGAGCACATGAAAAGGAAAAGCAAAAAAGAGCGAGACTTCGAAGGCGAAAGTTTGCAACGAATCCCGCACTGTCATCGATGGCCCGCTAGTTCCGCCATTCAGTGCAGAAACGGCCGTTTTTCTTCTATCAGCACATTTCTCCTAGGTCTTCCCTTTCACTATTGTCTGCTGTATTCTCGCCGCCGTCCCTTAGGAGCTATGTAGGGCAAGACCATTGCTGACTCAGTGCAGTTAGTTGGTTTCTGCTGCCAGTCATCACAGCAGAACGATCGACTTAACATTCATTTTCGTCGGTGCAGTCTGAATTCCTCTGCTTCAAGTAGGGTCAAACAATTTATAATGCAGTCTGATGTTGAGGGGCATTATAAGCACACAAAGACCACTTCTGTAGTGTAGAACCGAAGACCTCAGATGACGACAAAGCTGTGTGCGCAATATACAACCCCGCAGAACGTACGCACCCTATCTAATAATCCATCAGCGCAGTATGCGACAGACATCCAACTAGGGTCTTAGTAAAATGTGGCAGATATTGCAAATGGAGTATTGTTTTGATATTAGTCTCTGACTCGACTTTACAGAAGACTCACAAAAAACCTAAACATAAAAATTAGAAGTTATTGTCAGTAATACTTTATTAAAACACTGCAATGAAACGTTTGCGGATGCGTGACCGCGCCATCGTGATGTTAACAAAACCAAAATTTCGGCTGCTGTAGCGGGTGGTCTTCATAAGGGTGATGTATTTTCTACATTATTAAAAAGGTTACCACCCCGAAGCACTGAGAATTGGTAACAATTTTCTGTATGTGTTTGTGGGGGTCACAGTGGCATACGCTATTGCGAAACGTCATTCAGTCTTACCAAACGAGCACTAAACTTCGAAAAAAAAAACAAAATGATACATTTCCTTACAACAAAAAGATTACCTTAATAAACAGGCGTTGAAAGACTGACGCACATGACGCAGTTCATCAAAGAATGCAAAAGGAATGCATTGTGATTAGCTGAAAAGAAAATATGTTAGTTTCTCCTTGCTTTAACGCATGGTATTACTAAAAAGCAATGTATATAATTTATGTTGGCTTGTGGTCGGGGATTAATTATACATATAGTTGCAGTAGACATAAGCACCGTTTGCAGATTCTTTACTGGCACGCTGTGTGTCTCCAAGGTCCGCAAAGAAAGAAAGAAAGCAACGTAGGAGTGCAAAACAAGCACGAAAGTAACTTTCGCATTATGTTCAAACGCGTGTGAATTCCTAAGGGACAAAACTCTTGAGGTCATCGGTCTCTAGGCGTACACACTTCTTAAACTGACTTAAACTATCTCAACAACGCACACACATACCCATGTCCGAGGGACGACTCGGAACTCCGCCGGGAAGGGCCGCGCAACCGTGACATGGCGCCTTAAACCATGCGGCCACTCCGCGCGCTACCGCAATAAAGAATTTCTGTGTAGCGCCAAAGCAAAATACTTGCACCAGCCAGTTACGACTGAGGGACAGATGGTGTGACAGTGAGACGGGAGTGCACTTTCGCCTTTTTCCTCTTTCGAAGTAAAATCGAAAGATACGAAGCAACCATTGTCCAGATAGCGCTTGCTGGCGAGGGGAAAGGTGGCAGGCATTTCTCCCGCAGAAAGGAAGTGCCTGGTGACGGCGAGTGCAGAGTGGCACTGCGCCGACCCTTGCTTTCACTGGCGGCGAGAAGCCCGCCCACACACTCAGCCGCCAGGGTCAGCTGCTAACTACTGCCAGTTCCCATTTCGCCACTGGCCTCGCCCTCCAAGTTATTGAACTCCTACCTTTCTTCCTTACTCAACAGTAAACAAAATTTTCGAGGCAGCTAGAAAGCTGTAACTCCATTTTCCAGTCTTTTGTTCGGAATTAAAATGATGAATTACGAAGAGTCTTTTTTTAAGTAAGTATCGTTTTGAAGTTAATAAAAGACGTGCTAAGATATCTCGATAATTTTATTTTTACATGAAAGCCTGTACCTTAATCTACTTTTCTACATAATATCCGTCAATATTGAGGTTGTCATAACATTGTACCAGTTTATGAATACCCTCTACATAGAAGTCTCCCGCCTGACTTGTTAACCACTGCATCACCACTGTTTTGACTTCGTCATCGTCTTGAAGACGCTGACCGCGCAGGAGTTTCTTCAAGAGCAGGAAGAGATGGCAGTCACTGGGCGCAAGATCGGGTTTGTACGGGGGATAGTGGTGGTGGTTAGTGTTTAACGTCCCGTCGACAACGAGGTCATTAGAGACGGAGCGCAAGCTCGGGTTAGGGAAGGATTGGGAAGGAAATCGGCCGTGCCCTTTCAAAGGAACCATCCCGGCATTTGCCTGAAGCGATTTAGGGAAATCACGGAAAACCTAAATCAGAATGGCCAGAGACGGGGTTGAACCGTCGTCCTCCCGAATGCGAGTCCAGTGTGCCAACCACTGCGCCATGTACGGAGGATGATCTAGAGCAGGGGTTCCCAACAAAATTTTCACGTGGACTCCCTCATCGAGCATGATTGGTACCTTGTCATATCACAGTATCAAGTACCTAAAAAAGCCAAATTAAGAGTCTTTTAATACGTTTTCTATTTTTGGTGTTTAGAAAAAACATTGACATATTTATTATTGAAAAGATATTGAGCTTAAAACTGCTTTGCAGGAAGCGGCCAAAACAAAAATCTGTTATCATACGAAATATATTTTTTATTCTAATAGTATCTTGCGGACCCCTCTGGCATAGCTCGCGGACCACTGGGGATCCCCGGACCACCTGTTGGGAACCACTGATGTAGAGGTTCCCATCGAAAAGATGTGATTAGTTCTTTGGTCTGATTCGCCACATCCGGACGGGCATTGTCTTGCTGCAAAACGATGCCCTTGCCCAACTTGCCACATCTTTTGTTGTGATTTGAACTGAACGGCGCAGATTGTGCAATGTCTTACACTAAGCTGCTGCATTGATCGTCTTATTACGAGGCGACGACGAAGACGATGGCGATGACGAAGCCATAACCGTGGTAATGCAGTGGTTAACAAGTCAGGCGGCAGACTTCTATGAGGAGGGTATTCAAAAACTGGTACAACGTTATGACAAGTGAATCAGTATTAACGGAAATTATGTAGAAAAGTCGATTAAGGTACAGGCTTTCATGTAAAAATAAAATTATTGAGATATCTTAGCACGTCTTTTTTTTAATTTCAGAACGATACTTACTTTAAAAAAAACACGTCTCGTATTTTTCTGGACTTTTACTGGTAAACGAATTAAAGCAGTCTTAGATTATTTTGCTCATTTTTCGATAATAGCTCTTTTATTAATGTTCTTTATTTAGCAACCATGACGCATTCCAATTTTCAATCTCAATTCATCACTATGACTTGAATAGATTAAAAATTAATGTATGTAGCACACTGAGTTGACAAAAGTCATGGGATAGCGATGTTCACACATAGAAGATTTTCACTCTGCAGCGGAGTGTGCACTGATATGAAACTTCCTGGCAGATTAAAACTGTGCGCCCGACCTTTGCCTTTCGCGGGCAAGTGCTCTACCGTCTGAGCTACCGAAGCACGACTAACGACCGGTCCTCACAGCTTTAATTCTGCCAGTATCTCGTCACCAACCTTCCAAACTTTCCAGAATCTCTCCTGCGAACCTTGCAGAACTAGCACTCCTGAAAGAAAGGATACTGCGGAGACACGACTTAGCCACAGCCTGGGGGATGTTTCCAGAATGAGATTTTCACTCTGCAGCGGAGTAGCGGAGTATGCGCTTATATGAAACTTCCTGGCATATTAAAACTGTGTGCCCGACCGAGACTCGAACTCGGAACCTTTGCCTTTCGCGGGCAAGCACGACTCAGCTTTACTTCTGCCAGTATCTCGTCTCCTACCTTCCAAACTTTACTCGAAAGCCAAAGGTCCCGAGTTCGAGTCTCGGTCGGGCACACAGTTTTAATCTGCCAGGAGGTTTCGTATCAGCACACACTCCGCTGCAGAGTGAAAATCTCATTCTGGAAACATCCCCCAGGCTGTGGCTAAGTCGTGTCTCCGCAGTATCCTTTCTTTCAGGAGTGCTAGTTCTGCAAGGTTCGCAGGAGAGCTTCTGTAAAGTTTGGAAAGTAGGAGACGAGATACTGGCAGAAGTAAAGCTGTGAGAACCGGGCATGAGTCGTGCTTCGGTAGCTCAGATGGTGCCGGCATGGTAACTCAGCGTGTTCGGTCAGAGGGTTAGCTGCCCTCTGTAATAAAAAAAAAAAACTGAGTTAATGGATCACGACGAACTGAAACCGGTGTCTTGTGACGTCCGCCCCGAGCCCATACAACGAACGAAAACAAACAAAATGAGAAAAAAAGGATGGTAGAGCACTTGCCCGCGAAAGGCAAAGGTCCCGAGTTCGAGTCTCGGTCGGGCACACAGTTTTGATCTGCCAGGAAGTTTCATATCAGCGCACACTCCGCTGCAGAGTGAAAATCTCATTCTAGTATTGGAGTTGTCCAAACTCGTCGTTCCTGTCGAGCAAAGCTATTTTTGCCGTTCATTCAAATGCTGTCAGGAACGCCACACCCTTCGCTTCGAGTAACTGCTACTAGAAATCCGTGTCAAAGTGAAATCACCGTCTACTCTAGGGTGCGGCAACGCCGATGCAAGTTCCTGAATTAGGCAGAAAAACACTTCCCCTCGCAATACTCACAAGTAGAAACTCTTCGTCTAGGCTAGTAAAAAATGTTTCCCAACAGCACGCCTTTCATCACACTGAGGAAGTCCAGCTTTCTTCTCTCTGTTTCTCTTGATTTCGCGCTCCTGTATAATAAGAATTACAAACAAATGAACGAACGTCAGTTAAGGTAAGTTAATCCACTAAATTACAGGCCCGTATCGATAACGTCGATATGTAGCCGGATTTTAGAACATATATTCTTTTCGAACATTGTGAATTACCTCGAAGAAAACTGTCTATTGACACACCGTCAACATGGGTTTAGAAAACATCGTTCCTGTGAAACACAACTGGGTCTTTATTCACATGAAGTGTTGAGTGCTATTGACATGGGGTTTCAGATAGATTCTGTATTTCTGGATTTCCGGAAGGCTTTCGACACTGTACCACAGAAGCGGCTTGTAGTGAAATTGCGTGCTTATGGAATATCGTCTCAGTTATGTGACTGGATTTGTGATTTCCTGTCAGAGAGGTCACAGTTCGTAGTAACTGACGGAAAGTCATCGAGTAAAACAGAAGTGATTTCTGGCGTTCCCCAAGGTAGTGTTATAGGCCCTTATCTATATAAACTATTTGGGAGACAATCTGAGCAGCCGTCTTCGGTTGTTTGCAGATGACGCTGACTTTTAGTCTAATATAAAAGCCGTAAATTCAACTAAATACCTAGGTATTACAATTATGAACAAATTAAATTGGAAGGAACACATAGAAAATGTTGTGGGAAAGGCTAACCAAAGACTGCGTTTTATTGGCAGGAGACTTAGAAAATGTAACAGACCGACTAAGGAGACTGCCTACACTACCCCTGTCCGTCCTCTTTTAGAATACTGCTGCGCGGTGTGGGATCCTTACCAGGTAGGACTGACGGAATACATTGAAAAAGAAATGCAGCACGTTTTGTATTATCGCGGAATATGTGAGAGAGTGTCAAAGAAATGATGCAGGATTTGGGCTGGAAATCAAAAGAAAGGTGTTTTTCGTTGCGACGGAATCTTCTCACAAAATTCCAATCACCAACTTTCTCCTCGGAGTGCGAAAATATTTTGTTGACACCGACCTACATAGGGAAAAACGATCACCACAATAAAATAAGGGAAATTAGAGCTCGTAAGGAAAGATATAGGTATTGATTCTTTCCGTGCGCTATATAAGATTGGAATAATAGAGAATTGTGAAGGTGGTTCGATGAACCGTCTACCAGGCACTTAAATGTGATTTGCAGAGTATCCATGTATATGTGGATGTAGATGAAGTTGTAGTTGCTCGCCCGAACTGTGCTCTGTAAAATGTTCTTACAGTTTAGTGTTGCCGATGTATAGAACTCACCTGTATGCCTTTAAGTATGAAAGATGGATTCAATTTTCTTCTTATTCGGGTAAGTGCCAGATTACAAATTTGTTGGTCTGGGTTCGAAATGATTCGTTTATCTGATAAATGATAAAATGCTCCGTGGTTCGAATTCACGTTTAATAATGCCTCCGTATGACTGTCTGCATAAGTCACTTCAAAGCCAGTAAAGCAGTCTGATCTTCAAACCAGTCCTCCGTTTGAGGACATCTTTACGTATTTATGTGGCAATAATGTAGGGAGCATTTGATCGTGCCTTGCCTAAATGAGCAATTGCAACATTCACAGGAAATTATTTACGCTAAGCCAAAAGATTATGACCACTGATCACCGCGATGTTTCATCCCACCTGGTGGTGTTGTGGGCACGTGACGCGGTAGCAAAAATATGTAAGCGGAGCAGACACGGACGGGGGATCTCCCTAACGAAGATATGGGCTGCAAATGGGGAAATCCAGTGACAAAAACACCTTCGACAACGGTAGGTTATTATTACGCAGAGCTTGTGCACTAGTATCTCGGAAACAGCGAAGCTGGTCGAATGTTCACGTGCTAATGTGAGCATCTACGGAAATAGGTAGAAGAACAGCGAAACTACCCTTAGGCACTAAATGGTTGGACGTCCACGACTCTTTACAGAACGTGGGCTTCAGAGGCTTCTCTGCTCTGCAAAGCAGGACAGATGATGATTTGTGGCATATCTGCCAAAAGAGCACAATAATGGTGCACGAACAAGTGTTTCGGAGCACACTGTTCATCGTACATAGTTGAAAATGGAGCTCCACAGCAGACCACCCCTTCGTGTTCACACGTTGACCCAACGACATTGTCAGTTACGTTTGCAGTGGGCAAGAGACCACCGGGATTCGACCGTCGATCAATGGAAACGTAATGGCTCTTTGGGTGAATCACATTTTTGCTGCGCTAGGTTGATGGTCGTCTCCACAAACGCCGTCATCGAAGTGACCGGCGACGCGAAATGTGCAGGGCGCCACGGAAGCAGGCTGTTGGAGCAGTCTTATGCTATGGGAGACATTCTCCTGCGTTTGCATGGGACCTGTGGTAGTACTCGAAGACACGCTGACAGCCGTGACCACCTGCGTCCCTTCGTGCTTGATGTCTTCGTCGACGGAGATGTCCTCTTACAGTAGTATAATGGTCCGTGTCTCGAATCCAGAACCGAGCTAAAGTGCTATGAGGAGCATTATAGTGAATTCACGTTGAAATATCGGCGACCAAATTCGCCTGATGCAACTCGTATGGAACCCATCTTGGTCGCTATCGGGCCCCATTACCTCGTACGCGAATCAGCGGCCCATTATTTACGCGGATTACATGACCTGTGTGTATACATGTAATACTACATACGTCCACAAACCTACCAACAAACTGTCGGATCCGTAATACGCAGTATCAGTTATGTATTTTGTTCCAAAGACGGACAAAAAGGCAATTAAACAGGTGGTCATAATGTTTTGGCTCATGATTGTAGAGGAACGACAGAAAACCTGAACGGGACAGAAGATACTGGTTTTGAAGCCTATATCTATATAGTGAAACTAAAGCGTACGGCCGGCCGCGGTGGTCTCGCGGTTCTAGACGCGCAGTCCGGAACCGTGCGACTGCTACGGTCGCAGGTTCGAATCCTGCCTCGGGCATGGATGTGTGTGATGTCCTTAGGTTAGTTAGGTTTAAGTAGTTCTAAGTTCTAGGGGACTAATGACCACAGCAGTTGAGTCCCATAGTGCTCAGAGCCATTTTTTTTTAAAGCGTACGAGTACCTCAATGGACGGCCGGTGTGGCCGAGCGGTTCTAGGCGCTTCAGTCTGCAACCGCGCGACCGCTACGGACGCAGGTTCGAATCCTGCCTCGGACATGGATCTGTGTGATGTCCGTAGGTTAGTTAGATTTAAGTAATTCTAAGTTCTAGGGGACTGATGACTTCAGATGTTAAGTCCCATAGTGCTCAGAGCCATTTGAACTATTTTGAGTACCTCAATGAGTGGTACGCTGAAAAGAAGTTCTCACAGGCACTTAAATGTCTGTTAAAAGCTTTTTAACTCTCAAGTTTTCTATTAAAATCAGGCAACAAGTCAATAGAAACAGTAATTTCCACGTAATACCTAGAACTTTCCATTAGGAACTACCTAAAGTGGAATGACCACAAGAAATAAATTGTAGGAAAAGCACACGCTATTGGATATATCTTAAGGGTATGTAATTAATCCACGAAGGAAGTAGGTTACAAAATACTTGTTCGACCGATTCTTGGGTATTGTATTGTATGGAACTGGGGACCTAGAAACGACGGAGAGGCTCGGTCCCTGCCGTAGCCTTCAGTGGTTCACAACCGCACACCAGGGTACAGCAGTCTACTCACCCCACCGCCGCCCCACAGCGAACCCAGCGTTATTGTGCGGTTCGGCCCCCAGTAGACACTCCCTCCCCCCCCCCCCCCCTCCTTCCGAAAGTCTCACATCAGACGAGTGTAACCTCAATGTACGCGTGGTAGAGTAATTATGGTGTACAGTGTTTGCACAGCAATCGCCGACACAGTATAACTGAAGCGTATTAAGAGAAACCAGCCCGCATTCGCCGAGGCAGATGGAAAACCGCCTTAAAAACCATCCACAGGCTGGTCGGCACACCGGACCTCGACACTAATCCACCAGGCGGGTTCGTGCCGGGGACCGGCGCTCCTTCCCGCCCGGAAAGCAGTGCGTTAGACCGCACGGCTAACCGGGCGGGCTTCTTGGGTACTGCTCATCAGTCAAGGACGCTGGTACTAGGTTGCATTATTAAAACAGGTAGAGAAGATCCAAAGCAGAGTGGGTCGAGAGTGTAATAGAGATGATCAATAAACTCCAGCGGCAGGCGCTATAAGCAAGAGCTTGTGTATCGCGGAGAGGTTTACTGTTTAAATTCCGGCAACGTATGCACCGGAAAGAGTCGGGCAACGAATTACTTCTTCGAGATAAGTCTCGGGAAACGACCACAACTAGGAAATAATAGAATTTAGAGTTCATTCGACTTGCTCGTATAGCGTAGTGCGCAGCACACTAGCTTGCGGGACGGGAAGGCGAGGTTGGTACAACGGCCAGCCTGAATTTGGTTTTAGTCTGTTTTCCGCGCACGCTCAGATAAATGCTGGGCTGTTCCGAAGATTCAGTCACAGATTATACTAGGCACAAGCAGTTTAAATATTCCAGAAAGCATTTACCCGCGTAAGGCAAATATCCCGAGTTCGAGTCTCGGTCCGGCACACAGTTTTAATCTGCCAGGAAATTTTCAGTTTAAATATTCATCTTGTAGCAGAATCTTACTTTTTGTCCGCGTTTTCTTCCTATATAATTATAGAAGTACGGTTCTTACTTGAGCAAACATAATATCATTCTTGTTTAACACTCAAACAAGCTCCGGTGAAGTTTCACCATCGTCAGTGTGTTCATTATTTTTTTCTTAGTGGCACATACTGATGTTATGTGGTGACATTCGCAGTACAGCTGATATTTTGTTCCAGTGGGTCATTTTTTGTTGATTCCTCTTTTTCATGCCTCTACTGGTATGCAAACTCTGCCTTCTAATACACGCTGTCACTCTAAGAGATAGTAGCATATTAAATATTATAAGACACAGCACAAAGTTTACACGATTTACAGACAGATGGCGAACACGACTTCCGTATCTCTGGTTACCTTGGCGACCTTGTAGTCAGGAAGGGCATTCGGCCGCAAAAATTGAATAATAAAATGAAATTTGCCAAGTCCTGGAAAAGCAAACCTCGTACTAGACGGGATAAAAGATAAGGGAAAGAAGAGCAAGAACTTATACTGAGATTTTCCGACAGCAATTCTTCCTAGGTGTTATTTGCAAATGGAATAGGGAAGGCGAGGAAAAAATATTGGTACCACAAGTATCCTCCATCAGATACCGCAGTGTGACTTACGGAGTGTAGATATAGCTGTAAATGTAGAAAATATTGCAAATTTTGGAATGAATATTCCACTCTGTGAAAAGTATGTAAACTGTAATGAAGGAAGGAAAGAAGATTAGAATTTACGTCTTGTCAACATCGAGGTCATTAGAGACGGAGCCCAAGCTCGGATAGTGTCAAGGACGCGGAAGGAAATGGCCGTGCCCTTTCAAAGGAACCATCCCGGCATTTTTGTGGAGCGATCTAGGGATATCACGGAAAAACTAAATCTGGATGACCAAACGCGAGTTCGAACAGTGGTCCTCCCGAAAGCGAGTCCAATGTTCTTGCCACTGCGCCACCTCGCTCGGTAGCTGTAATTAAATTTCCTATCACGTTGAAACTGAACGTGTGTATGTGTTTGTTTTTCTTTTTGTCGTGCCGGTAGTCTAACTCGGATATTTGCCGTTCACTGGCAACATCCTTTCAAACTGAGTCACCAGACCAGACTGAAACCATGAGTTCGCCCTCAGGTATACTCAGAAGCTCAGATTGGAAGAAAGTTGCGAGGAAAAGACAAGGCTGAAGTTTCGAACCCCTTGCTGTTACAGCTTTAATTTGTGAGGAAGATTCATTTTCAAAATGTGTTCAGCAGCGATGTTGATATGTTCAAATGGCTCTAAGCACTATGGGACGTAACTTCTGAGGTCATCAGTCCCCTAGGACTTAGAACTACTTAAACCTAACTAACCTAAGGACATCACACACATCCATGCCCGAGGCAGGATTCGAACCTGCGACCGTAGCAGCAGCGCGGTTCCGGACTGAAGCGCCTAGAACCGATGGACCACAGTGGCCGGCTGTTGATATGTCCTTTAATAACATATGCTAAAGCGAAATGGTCGTATTGGATGAAATACGAGCGGGTGGAGAGATACTAGGGTAAGTCTCGTTTAGTAGCGCAGCGTAGCCTGTTTACGAGTGCGGTGGTATCCATTACTTGTGTCCGCGTCGGTGGCAGGGCGCTTGTATCGGGGTTAGTAAGTCGCTTACATCACGGCTTTCTTCCGAACGCGAACAGTGAGTGGTCAGAGGAGCCGCTCTAGCCCTTTCACTAGCACCGATCCCGTCACAGCTCTGCGGTTCACAAAAAGAAACATCACTATTCACACCCAGCCACTTCGGTTTCCGCTACAGGTAAAGAGAAAACGACGGAGGATCAGTAAAAGCTTTTTCTAAACCAGGGAAATGAGGAAAGCAGTTGGCAGTAGGACCTACTCATCCGTCTAATAGTGATGGACAACAAATGGTATATAGGATAGATCAGTTCGTTTCCTGTAAATAACTGCTAGATTTCTTTCGTTATGAAGTACAGCTAGGACCTGAATCTGTGGTTAGTTCGTAACTTACAACCGGCCGAGCGGATCTAGGCGCTTCAGTCTGGAACGGCACGACCACTACGGTTGCAGGTTCTAATCCTGCCTCGGGCATGGATGTGTGTGCTGTCCTTAGGTTAGTTAGATTTAAGTAGTTCTAAGCCTAGGGGACTGATGACCTCAGATGTCAAGTCCCATAGTGCTCAGAGCCATGTGCTGCGAATACATAGAAACAAAGATCCCTTATCATTCAGCTACAATATAGCAGGTCAGCAACTGGGAGCAGTTAATTCCATAAATTATCTGGGAGTACGCATTAGGAGTGATTTAAAATGGAATGATCATATAAAGTTGATCGTCGCTAAAGCAGATGCCGACTGAGATTCCTAAGCAAATGAAATCCGAAAACAAAGGAAGTAGGTTACAGTACGCTTGTTCGCGCACTGCTTGAATACTGCTCAGCAGTGTGGGATCCTTACCAGATAGGGTTGATAGAAGAGATTGAGAAGATCCAACGGAGAGCAGCGTGCTTCGTTACAGAATCATTTAGTAATCGCGACAGCGTTACGGAGATGATAGATAAACTCCAGTGGAAGACTCTGCACGAGAGACGCTCAGTAGCTCGGCACGGGATTTTGTTGAAGTGTCGAGAACATACCTTCACCGATGAGTCAAGCAGTATATTGCTCCCTCCTACGTATATCTTGCGAAGAGACCATGAGGATAAAATCAGAGACATTAGAGCCCACACAGAAGCATACCGATAATCTTTCTTTCCACGAACAATACGAGACTGGCATAGCAGGGAGAACCGTTAGAGGTACTCAAGGTACCCTCCTCCACATACCGTCAGGTGGCTTGCGGAGTATGGATGTAGATGTAGATGTAGATTTGAACCATTTTTTTTCGAAACTTACAAGCGGAGGTCACAGATTTACTTCAACTTTGTGTTCCTTTAGTAGGCCATTAAAACAATGTAATATGCAGGTAGTAAAGTGCACTATTCTCGAAATTCCGAGAAAATCACAAGAGAGGTTTTACGCGTCTATTATGCGGCTTACGTATCTGTGCGTAGGCGTATCACGTTAGAGATCATGGTGGTCAAGTACTTAGCGTTCGACTTTCGTAAGATGAACGTGTATGAGGTGACGGTTCGACTCACGCTCAAACTTAATTGTCAATCTATTCTTTTCATCACTCGTCATATTATTTAATTTACATGACATTTGAGAGGTAATCTAATGAAAACAATCACATGTCTTTGCATGATGTGTTTGCATCAAGTTTCACTTTGTTTTCCATGTCTGTGTGACAAATACCACCCTACAGCGTATGGTGTCGAGAGCTCATCCGACGAGTAATTGTACGTTACTTTTGTGGTCTGGCACATTGTGACTTACTATATTACTGATTGTGAATAACGTCATTCGCATCATTATTTATCGACGTTTGACTTAGGTTTTTCCAAGCCTGTCCCTTGTCCTCTACAAATAGTAAATATTCAAATAACATATGATATTCACTACATCTTCATGAAAATGTACGTGGTTTTTTTCGTTTTATTACCCCTCAAATGTCATATACAATATATAATATGACCAGCGATGAAAAGAACATGAATTAAAAAAAAAGTTTAAACCGTCGCCTCGTCCACGATCTTCTTGCTAAACGCGAATAAGCCACATAATAGATGAGTTAAACTTCTCTTGCGATTTTCACGGGATTCCAAGAGCAGGGCATCTTATTACTTGCACATATGTTGTTTTTATGGCCTACTGAAGGTGTACAAAGTTTCAGGTAAAACCTTGATCACAACGTCGTGGTCTTCACTTGTTAGTACCCAAAAGTGAAATGAAAGTAGTGGATTTGTTTGAGCACTTTCAACGACAGCATGAGTAAGTCACTCTGATGATTTACATGTGACACATATTAGTCGACCACGATATAATTGCACTTGCGAGTGAGGGCGCTTCGGTCGGCTTATCGTGCGTTTTTATTGAGATATGTAACGAGGACCCACTGGAAGACTTGACAATATATGCACAGTCGTCTTGAAATCATTCGCAGTGCCGTGCGTTTTCCTGGGCTTGTTTACTGTCAAGCCACCGCGTGTTTCCGACAACGGCCACGGGAGGCCAACTGCAAAATATTATGGTGGTGTAGTATCGTGTGCTTACAGTTTTAAGTGAGGTTGTTGTTGATGTCGCTGTTATGGTAGTCAGTACGAAGACTGCTTTGATGCAGCTCTCCACAGTACTCTATCTTGTGCAGGCCTTCTCATCTCTGCCTAACTACTCAAACCAACCTGCTTCTGTAGTCAAACCTTGGTCTTCGTCTACAGTATTTACAACCACACACTTTGCTCCATTACCAAACTGATTATTCCTTGAAACTTCCCAGTAGATTAAAACTGTGTGCCAGACAGACTCGAACTCGGGACCTTTGCCTTACGCTGGCAAGGTTAGCAGAAGAGCTTCTCTGGAGTTTGGAAAGTGGGAGACGAGGTACTGGCAGAATTGAAGCTGTGAGTCGTGCTTGGGTAGCTCAGTTGGTAGAGCACTTGCCCGCGAAAGGCAAAGATCGAGTCTCGGTCTGGCACACAGTTTTCATCTACCAGGAAGTTTCATATCAGCGCACACTCCGCTGCAGAGTGAAAATCTCATTCTGAATATTGTCGCCTACTCATGGTTTCACCGTCTTTCAGCTACTTTCCATAGAGGCTCATGACAGCTGCAAGCGAACAGCCGACCAGCTTCGCCGTTTCCAGGACGCTCGTTCCCCGACGCCGGGCCACAGCATTCTGCCCTATGCCAAAGTCAGTACATTTCTTTATTTTCGGTCCATAATGTCAGTAAAATGATTCCCCATTTTTTTCCTTTACTGAATTTCGTGCTGTCTGCAGCTTAATTTGCCACTCTTCAGAGTACAGAATAGTCAAAAAACATAATGATAAGATAACAAACAATAAAAACAGGCGATAAAACGGTGACTTTTTAAAACCTGTAAAATGGCAGAAAGTTGTGTAAGTTAAAATATAAAAACACAGGGTTGACGATGCTAATGAAGACACACATTAAGTAGACAGGCAGAATAAAAAATAATAAAAAAAGGCGACAGTCTGGTTTCTGTTCGCAACACTTAAAAAAAAGTGGATGCACAATACTGAAAACTCAGGTAAACACTGCACTATAGAGTAGACACTAAGATGACACACCCCACAGCCTAAGGCAGATTTTTTTTGGGGGGGGGGGGTGAGGACCTGGACAGATGAGGCGAGGAAAGGGGGGGGGGGGGAGAGGAAAAAGCAAAAGGGGGGGAGCCAATGAAGGGAGAAGACACATAAAGGGGAGGGGGCGGCGGGTGCGAGAAAGCGTGGGTAAGGCAGAAGAGGGGAAAGCCAAAGGACTCGGGGGGGGGGGGGGAGAATAGAGAGGTAAAGAGAGGGTAGGCGGGGAAAAACACAATGGAAGGGGGGGAGAGGGAGCCTGGTACTAGGACACAGTTGGGGAGGGAGAGGTGAGGACCAAGTTGATAGATTAAAACTGTGTGCTGGACCGAGACTCGAGCACTTGTCCGCGAAAGGCAAAGGTCCCGAGTTCGAGTCTCGGTCTGGCACACAGTTTTAATGTGCCAGGAAGTTTCAGGCGACAATATTGTTGGACGTCCACGCCTCGTCAGAGAGAGATGTGCACGGTCTGTAAGGGTTCTGTGGCAGATCTGAGAACAGAGTACAATGCTGGTGCAGAGACAATAGTTTCGGAGTACGCCGGTCAGCGTATATTGTTGAAAATAGTGCTCCGCAACAGATGACATCCACATTTTCCCATGTTGACCCGATGACATCGTCAGTTATGGCTGTAGTGGATTCGGGGTCATTAAGACTGGGTCGCATATCATTAGAAACATTTCACCTCGTCGGGTGAATCACTTTTCTTATTACTCTAGGTCGTTGGACGTTTCCGAATAAGCCGTCATACAGGCGAAAGGCAGGTCGAAACGTGCACCGCATCATGGATGCAGGTCAGTGGTCATTGTTATGATATGGGGAACATTCACATTGGCTTCCATCGCTAAGGCGCTACAACAGCTGTGGACTACGTGAACATTGTTCCTGACGACGTATAACTATGCCTCCTGGATGTCTTTTTCGACGGCAATGGCACCTTCCAGAGGGATAAGTGCCTCCACCACAGGGCCGAAATCTTGCTTACTCGTTTAGAGGATCACGGTATTGATCTTATGTTGATATAGAATTGGCTCAAATGGTTCAAATGTCTCTTAACACTATGGGACTTAACATATATGGTCATCAGTCCCCAAGAACTTACAACTACTTAAACCTAACTAACCTAAGGACATCACACAACACCCAGTCATCACGAAAATCCCTGACCCCGCTGGGAATCGAACCCGGGAACCCGGCGTGGGAAGCGAGAACGATACCGCACGACCGATATAGAATTCCCGGCCACTAAAATTGCCTGATATGTACCAGATGAAGCACATCTGGCAAGCTATCGGGCACCGCTACGCGTCCACAAGCCACCGACGCGAAATTTACGGGCATTGCGTGACCTGTACATAGACATATTACACACCTCCGGAAACCTACCAGGGACTCGTCAAATCCATGCCAAGAAGAAACGTTGTGTACTGCATTCCAAAGGTGGGTCAACATGTTCTTAAAGAGGTGGTCATAGTAGTTGTCTGAGTTGTGTGTGTGTGTGTTTTTCACATCAAAGAGGTTAGGTTCCACATGAAAAACTGCTTGTGATCTCCCAGCACAAACACGGAATCATAAAGAATATGCTTTTCTCCTTTAGAATCGGTGTAAGCAGAAAAATCACAAGCTACATTTCACGTTAGCCGTATATTTCTGTTACTTGTGTTATTTCGAGTGCTAGTATAAAAAGAAACATGATACGAATTTAATAGAATTTGTTGTTGTTGAGAAAATCTCCTTTTCTTCCTGGTTGTTTTTGTGATATGATGACCAAATTTCTTAAAAACGGTTAATTTCCAGAGTGTAAATGAATCTTCTTCTTCTTTTTTTTAGCGTCTCCTCTTGCGTGAACAAACCTCTCATGCAAATCTTATAAATTATATGATTATTTTAGTGGTTTCGTTTAAAACTCAGTCTCTGGAAAAAAGTTTCTGAGCCCGAGACTGGTGTAGTAAAAGAGCAGACGACAAAAATGTCTGGTGAAACTGGGAATAATGGAAACGGGGCCCCAGTTTCGCAGAAAAACTAGATATAACTACCTGGCTTTCTGTGATATGCAATGTAGAGTGATAATTGGTAGACATAGTCAATAACAACGAAACACTAGAAATGAAGTCACGAATTACACAAAGCTTCTTGGTGTAGTTTCTGCGCAGACATTCTGAAACTACTGTCTTCGAGACAATATTTGTTAGCGTCCCTTTACGTATAGGTTTACAGAGGTAGGCTCATAGCGTAGATCCATCAGTAAAATGAAACTTGAGGTGAGCCGTGCATATAAGACTCGAATTTATTCGTTTCATCCTACATCGGGAACAGTTATAGCCCTCCTTGTTGACACAAGCACTGCAAAAGAGTTGTCCAGTGTAACGTTAACGACGATCCTGCTGTCGTGCATCTTAGCATTAACATTTTATCTCTTCTACCTCTTAAGATTTTCTCAAAACAGAGACCGAGGTTTGAAAAGTGCAGTAAAACTGCAAATAGGAAGACTAGCATCCAGTCCACTCGAAAGGCTGTTACAAGGAAGTTCGTTACACGTGTAGTGACTTTAAGTTCCGGGACATTCTCGTTGTTAGGTTGTAATCACACGAGAGAGAAACTTTTTAAATGTAATCTCATCCATTGCAGACGTTCAACACTGCACTTTCTGTGTAAATAAAGGCTAATCTAGCAGAAACAGCAACCTGTCTGAATTCATTCTCCTGAAAAATTGATATATCAAGAAACTTTACAGTACATTACATTACAGTACAGTATGCTAAACAGTGCACTAAACTGTAAACAGCGAGTTGATAGTCGACAAGTGATAGAGACGGTAAAGATATGTGATCTAAAATATTGCAAGATTTGTAGCGAATAAGTTTGCACCAACAAACTTCCATTATACACCGACGTGGATAAACATCTCTCCCAGGTCCACGTATTATTACGCTGATTTGCTTCTAAAAAATTCTGAATATGTTTATGGCGACATTGTGTTATTACCACAAAGGTCCATGTAGCAAAATATTAAATAAATAAAATAAATTGTCCTCAATAAATGTTTCTTTTTATTTAATTTACTATTGATTACAGAACAGTGAACTCCAGGTCATTTTGGGAAATGAAACAAGGAATCCCCCGCGCTATCGTTCTATCCCAGGCGACTGACGTAAACCGAAAAACAAAATCAAAACAGCCAGGCTAGAATACGAGTACAGTGCCTTATGAGTGTTCCATCTAGCACGGTGCCAAAATATTTTGGAACTATGGAAAAGAAGAGCCAAAACGTAGCAGCCGTGTCAGAGAGGAAACGACATTGCGTCTGTATACAAAGTTGATTGAAATGTACAGGATGAGCAGGAAGCCTTTCCTTGATTATAAAAATTTTATTTCTGAGGAATTATTCTTGGTCAGCTGTGTGATTTGCTGCAAATGATACCTTAACTCGTGAGTTTCTACCTGGACGTGTGGGAACTTTACGTTGCACCTCAGTTACATGAATTTCAGCCATGGATAGCGTGTCAACAAGACGGTGCACCACCAGTTCTTGGATGAATGCTTTCCGCACAGAGGGATCGATAGAAATGGTCCAAAATCATTGCCGCTATGTGCACCAGACATAGCTCCTCTTGTTTTTTTTTCGTTTTTTTTCCGTCGAGAACAGTGTTCAGTTCGCCAATTACGGATGTTTATTCTCGTACGGCACGAATACGAGATGTTGTAGAGACGGTGTCGGAAGAGATGTTGGAAAAGGCATGGGGAGATATCTAGGATCGCCTAGAAGTTCTACAGACAACAGACGAAGCACATATGGAAGTGGATCAATAAAAAACTTTGAATTAAGGTACCATCTACAACAAAGCACATAGCTGTATCTAGCATAGCTCCTTAAAAATAAATTTTTGTGATCAGGGAAGTATTTAGCCAAAATACTACGATCATCTAGATAGTAAGATTGCCTAGCACCCTGTGAAATTTAAGAGTCGTACGTTCATTTGCTTTTTCGTGTGATCGTGTTAAGAATTTTCGTTTAAAATGGATGAAATTGAATTACGAGCTGTGATGAAATATATCGTTTCAAGTGCTTTAATCACAGTGCGTAAACAGGGTGTCCCAGCTATCTTGTCCACCCAAAATATCTCTGGAACAATAACAGCTATTGGAAAACGACTTTCACCGGTATCAATGTAGGGCTGGGGTCCATGAATGTATTGAGACGCAAAGTTGAGGCTTGAAACACCCGACATGCGCTGCTAGCGCAAGTCCTGAGGCTCAGGCGTGAACCCCATGCTGCCCGTAATCGCGATGTGATTGACATGTGTAATGACACCTCCATACTTATCAAGAAGGACACTTACTTGTCAATCACGTCGCGATTACGGGCAGCATGGGGTTCACGCCTGAGCCTCAGGACGAAAGTTGTGAACAAATTAATGAGGATTTGCAGAAAATAAATATGTGATGTAATGACTGGAAGTTATCTCTCAATATTAGTAAGTGTAACCTACTGCGTATAACAAGGCAAAAATCCCCATTAATGTACAGGTACAAAATAAATGCCCAGTCTTTGGAAGCGGTAAGATCCGTCAAGTATCTGGGTGTGACTATTCGAATTGTTCCCCCATTGTAATGTTCAGATTACACAAGTAATTGGTAAGGAAAACTCTAGATTGCGGTTTATTGGTAGAATACTGAAGCGATACAGTCCTTCAACAAAGGAAATAGCTTCAATGCGTTAGTTCGTCCAGTCTTAGAGTATTGTTCGTTTGTATGAGACCGTTACCAGTTGGGTCTGATTCAAGAGATTGAGAAGGTCCAAAGAAGAGCGGCAAGGTTCGTGACTGGTTTATTCACGACCGCGAGAGCGTTACAAACCTCATAGAAAGTTTGAAGTGGGACACACTTGCAGATAGACGGCATGCTAAACAGAAGGGGCTGCTCACTAAATTCCGAAATCCGATCTTCACTCAGGATGTAGAGCATATATTATTACCACCGACTTTAAAAGCGCGCAATGATCAACATTCAAAGATAAGGGAAATTATAGCTCGTACTGAGGAGTTCAGTCAGTTGTTTTTCTCTCACGCGATCCACGAGTGGAACAGAGAAGGGGGGGGGGGGGGGGGGGGGGAATATGACTTTGGCTCGAATTGTGCCCTCCGCCACGCACCGCTTGATGGCCAGCGGAGTATATATGTAGATGTAGAGCTTTCCAACATCTCGATAGGTCATATACACCACATATAATACCAAGTTTTGAGTACAGTGAATCTTTCCGGTCTATGGGTGCCGAGTCTGTTAATCACTAACCGACGCGTTGTAACTACAATTTCTTAAAAATGTGTAGGCTTGCTCAAACGAAAGCGCTATGAGTTTCTCCGACGCCTCACAATAGTAGATTCATCCTGATTTCCTCATTGCACACCAGAAACGAAGGAGCAGCCATAACAGTGAGTAACAAAAGATGAAAAGGCACCAGCGCAAACAAAAATGGTTCCATACACAGAGAAAATCGTGACTAGCGAGCTCTGATGTTATTGCAGTATTTTGCTCATGGACTACCTCCATATGGGTAGAGCCATCAACAAGGAATTTTGCGCTTCAACACTGGACACACTGGAGGGTACTGTTTAGGTTAGACAGTCACATTTTATACAGAAAAAACAGCTCTTTCAAATGGCTCTAAGCACTATGGGACTTAACATCTGAGATCAGCAGTTCCCTAGACTTAGAACTACTTAAACCTAACTAACCGAAGGACATCACACACATCCATGCCCGAGGCAGGATTCGAACCTGCGACCATAGCAGCAGCGCGGTTCCGGACTGAAACGCCTAGAACCGCTCGGCCCTCGGCCACAGACAGCTCTTTCATTACGGTAAAGTGTTCTCATGTACGTCTCTCATTGTTACAGCAAAAATGTATCAAGTTCGCTTTGTAGCGCTTCCACAGTGAATTTAGCTCCCAGCGATTACCTTATATTCTTAACACTGACACAAAGAGTGAGTGGACGAAGATACTCGCCAAATTAAGAAGCTCAAACTGATACAGAACATA
The DNA here is from genome assembly GCF_023897955.1 of Schistocerca gregaria. Classification (NCBI taxonomy): domain Eukaryota; kingdom Metazoa; phylum Arthropoda; class Insecta; order Orthoptera; family Acrididae; genus Schistocerca; species Schistocerca gregaria. Next base: position 131,272,060 of record NC_064931.1, on the reverse strand, counting down.
ATTTTGCGATTGGACGAATTGATTTTACTAAGGACGTTAATGCTTTGAAAAGTTGTCGCCATTAATGTAGAAATTTACAATCTGTCGTGTAAAAAATGAAAAATAACATTATCTCTTAAGCTTTTGTGTTGTGATTGTCAGGCGGAAAATTCTTCTAATGTCTCTTGTTCTGGGCAAGCGAATGCGCGTGAAGTGTCAAGGGATTCCGATCTCCACGTAATTGAAGGTAGTTCGTGGAATGAAACAGTCGCGTTTGATTGTAAAAGGTGAGGGCAATACAGTGTGATACAATGGACACCCAAAGTGACGGGGGAACATGGGAGGACGAATAAGAGAGAGCGGAAACAGGGATGTAAATAAGCGTCCGAACTGCAAAACGAAAGCGTGAAGGACGGGGCCGGTCCGTGCAGAGTGGATGTGCCATGTGGGAAGCAAGTGTAGGCGGAACTCAACCGTAAATTGAGGCGCGCAAGGCGTGTGTGCTCGCTTTCGCCTGCAGTCTTGAGTTGCACGACTCCTTGGAAGGCTGCAGCCGGAAGCCAGCTCTTGTAACCCTATACAGCGATGAGCCAAAACATTGCGACCACCTGTTTAGTAGGACGAAATTAGAATTATATTAATACCGTCAGCTGCGCACGGGCGTTGATATAGATCGAACTCGGGATCTCCTGCTTACATGGCAGACTCTCTAGCCATCTTTTTTTTTTTACTTTTATTCATTTTATTTTTATACAAATGGATAAAAGGAAGGCCGTTCCTCTTCGGCTACATAAACAGAATAATAGGAAGTCGTCCCGTTACGATAAAGGATGCTCCATACTATAGCCAGCTGAGAATTTTTCGATGGCTGTCTTCTCGTTGCTTTGTTGTTTCCGTTCTTTGTTCAATCTCATAAAAAAAGGAACTGGGAAGAGATGCTATGGTTATCTTCTCATGTCATCGATAATCCAGCTGCGAGGCGGATTATGGAATGCGCTCCAAAGGAAATTAGAAAAATATTGCCTATATTTAGGGTTCTCGACGATCGCACAATGTCGTTCGTTGAGGTAATACCAAAAATCGGATACTGTCTTTTCGCCATTAGCGAAGAGGTAGTGAACAGCGTGGCCGCTGATCCACGTCACAGAGTTCGTTTTTGCTCTTGGGAAATAAATCTTATCGGGGAAAAGACGTAATCGGGTAGTTATCCTGTCGGGAGTCGTGCGTGTGAGAAAAGCCAATATCTGACGCACCAAATACCATACGTCCTTTGCCGACCCGCATTCGAAACGATGTTCATCCGTGTCAGTCACTTGGCACGTGGCACACAAGGGTGAATCAGCGAGGTGGATGTGATGTAGGCGGGACTGGCCCCACTGTTTCCCATTAACAGTTACGTACCATGCAGATTGCACCTCAGTATCAAGGGTGGTGGCATTCACTGCCTGCCACACAGCGCGCCACTTTGTATTGGGGTGTTTGCTTTCAGTCACATTCGGCGTCATGTTCATTTGCGTGGCAGCATATATCGCCCTCGTCATCATCAAGCGCGTGGGTAGTAGTGCAGTGCGGATGTAGCTTAATTCAAGGAAGAATTGGCTGATGTAGGAGAAAGGTGCAGGGATGTCCGATATCATCACAGGGGGTGCGAGTGAGTTTGGTCGTAAGGCCTCCAGTAAGAGACTTGTGAGGCACGTCGGACTTCGTCGCCACAGTTGCAGGTGACAGCTGACGAACAGGGCCTTCGCTCTGTTCTGAACGTGACAAAGGCCTAAACCCCCTCTGCTCCTCGGGAGGGTTAGGGACTCGTAACGAATCTTAAATAACATGCCCGTATTAACAAAGGATCCCAAAACCACCAACATGCGGTGAGCCAGGGTAGGTGGTATGGGGTGTATCTGTGCAAAATGGGGGATACGTGACGCCAAATAGACGTTAGCATATCGTGTCCGTTGCAGCAGGTCTAGATGTCTCAGATGGTGGTCACTTATTCCTGCTCTCATCTGATTCAATAAACGTCTGTAGTTAAGGGCTGTTGAACGCTTCATGTCAGATGTGAAATCAATGCCAAGACAGCGGAATGTGTCACTGATTCTAAGCGGTGCGACGCTCTCGTCGGGTAGGCCTCTGCCTATAGACAGAGCGTGTGATGCGTGGAGATTGAGATGGCTCCCCGATGCCGCGCCGTAGGTCGCCACCCACGCCAGTGCTGCACGAACATCGTCATTATTGCGAAGAAGGAGTACCAGATCATGCGCATAGGCAGTGCAGCAAAAAGTGTGTCCACCAAGGGACATCCCAGTCAGGCGTTGTCGGAGACCGCAGAGGAGTGGTTCCAAGGGCGTACAATATCGCCGAAAGAGGGGATCCTTGTCGCACCGATTGCATCTGAGCCACCGAGGACACAGATGATACTGCGACTGCCGGGACTATCTCGCGCACGCCTCCCGCGAGACTCATTCTCACCTTGTATGTCCACACACTACATTCGTAGTGTCCCACCCCAACACACTCATTACTCCTGGAAGACATTCTTCCAAGTCCCGTAAGAACATGCACCATATCCACATAAATGTATAGTTCTGGCGATGCCGGCCATGACCTCCTTCTTCTGTGCGGCTGGACACATATCTACATCTACATTACTACTCTGCAATTCACATTTAAGTACTTGGCAGAGGGTTTATCAAACCACAATAATACTATCTCTCTACTATTCCACTCCATAACAGCGCGCGGGAAAAACGAACACCTAAACCTTTCTGTTCGAGCTCTGATTTCTCTTATTTTATTTTGATGATCATTCCTACCTATGTAGGTTGGGCTCAACAAAATATTTTCGCATTCGGAAGACAAAGTTGGTGACTGAAATTTCGTAAAAAGATCTCGCCGCGACGAAAAACGTCTTTGCTGTAATGACTTCCATCCCAATTCGCGTATCATATCTGCCACACACTCTCCCCTATTACGTGATAATACAAAACGAGCTGCTCTTTTTTTGCACCCTTTCGATGTCCTCCGTCAATCCCACCTGGTAAGGATCCCACACCGCGCAGCAATATTCTAACAGAGGACGGACGAGTGTAGTGTAAGCTGTCTCTTTAGTGGACTTGTTGCATCTTCTAAGTGTCCTGCCAATGAAACGCAACCTTTGGCTCGCCTTCCCCACAATATTATCTATGTGGTCTTTCCAACTGAAGTTTTTCGTAATTTCAACACCCAGGTACTTAGTTGAATTGACAGCCTTGAGAATTGTACTATTTATCGAGTAATCGAATTCCAACGGATTTCTTTTGGAACTCATGTGGATCACCTCACACTTTTCGTTATTTAGCGTCAACTGCAACCTGCCACACCATACAGCAATCTTTTCTAAATCGCTTTGCAACTGATACTTACTTGTGATGTTCTTAGGTTAATTAGGTTTAAGTAGTTCTAGACAGAACTGCATCTGTGAATGTTCCTGCTACAACCAAAAAGTGATTTAAATATAAAGATATCGATGTCTTGCCCTGACCTGCACGTAGCCCGAATTTAAACCCGTTGAAAATCTTTGGAGAATACTTGCAAGGTGTGTTTATTACATTGGAAGGCAATTTGAGGTCTATGTGAGCTGAAAATAGCGATAAGAGAAGAATGGGCGACAGTTCAACTGCAAGAAACAAAATCAATACCGGAGAGAATTTTTGAGGTAATTAAGGAGAATAGACGTTGGAAAAAGTACTAGCAATGCAATAAGACACCAAGACAGTGAGTGCAGTTATATCAATCTCTATTCAGGGAATGCGAACGCCTTATTTTGTTATTCGCATTACGAAAGAAACTATGTAATTCCGTCATGATTGTTTGTATCTTATATGTATCTACTATTTTCATAATAAATTCGATACATATATGCTTCAGACATTGTACTATTACTTCCGTAGGAAGCCTGTCTTTACACTGATTTCCACTACTCTGTGAATTTTGTCGACCCTATGCCTAGACAGGTTGTAACAGGTATAACTTCGGATATTTTTGTATGTCGTACCTTAAAATATGTAAACACATCAGTGTGTTGTTTTTTTCTCTCTCTGCGTCAAACAGGCTTCCAACGAACGTGTCACAAACTTTATTACCTGATCTTCTCTGCGTTGTTGTAACTGTACCACTAAGTGATCTACGCCTGCCAGTATAGACTAACCATTTTGCATCCATGTGTCCAAACTTCGACACCTGACCTTCTGTCAGGGGGATATAAGCATTAGAGGCTTGCACTTGCCACATGTACTTGGAAATATTACCCAATCTAAAAATATATGCCTTGTAATAGCTATAGAAATTAGTCTGGAAATGATATAAATACTGATGTAATGTTGTACACAACACCGTCCTTAGTCATCAACGGAATTATCTGCACTTACGCCTGTGTATGAATATACAGAGTGTAAAAGATAACTATTTATAATGTATTACAGTGGCGTAGAGGAAGTCGAGACGAACAATGATATGAGGACTTGTGGTTTATCAAGCCGGGAAAAAAACTCAAATCTGCCTACAAAAGCCACCTGAGCTACAGTATGTACACATCGCGTGACATTTTTAATATTCTCTAGCCCTCTGGTGCGTAGTCGTGCACTCACAAAGAGTAAAATTGACGCTTTTTGAACATTGCTCCGCAGTTGGTTGAATGTTAACAGCGTAAAATTAACAATTAAATCGTCTTGTTTATTTGGCTTTCTTGCTACGAGACGGCAGTGCTTGTAAAGGTTAGGTTTATATCGAATTGGAAACGCAGCTAGTTTTTGCATAACGTGTTCAAAAGTCTTTTCCTTTCGTTACCCTCACAGGAAATAATAACTTACTAATTTTAACGTAAGCTGGCCCGGCATAAGTGGGCGAGAGGATATTCAAGATCTCGCACGGCGCGCAAGCACGGTGTCTTAAGCAGCGTTTGTAGGCAAGTTTGAGGGTGTTTCCCGGTTTCATAGACCACAAGTGTCTTATATCAAACTGTTCGTCGCTGGTTCCTCTCCACCATTGTGGTATGTTGTAATCAATTATCGTTTACACGTTGTATACAGAGTGTTCCCGTAAGGGCGCAAAAATGTGACAGGACATAGAGAATACTCCATTGAACAATTTGAGGGTCGGACAAGCCTAGAGATATGGAAGTAAACTTGTCTACCACTTTGTCTAGCATTACTGTTTTCCATCTTGTTTACAAATAACATGCGAACAGGTTTACACGTGCTGTACTGTTTATTTACATGTACATTCTTTTTCCTGCAAGGAAACAAGGAGGACGAGCCTGATTATTTATGTATTTATTTATTTAACCTGGCAAGATTACGGCCATCTGGCCCTCTCTTACATCTAACCAGGCATTCTACTTATTTTACATTCATATGGTTTAGTAGGCATGTTAAACTACATCTAGTACAAAAAGTGAAATAAACAATTAGAAAGGCACACCTGGAAAAATACATACATATAGAGTTTATATTCGTAGATCATAAGTACTGTTATAATTAGACATTACTGAAGAGACAGATTTTAGATAGGAGTACTAGCAGCAGGGTGTATGAGGGAGACTCATGGTGAAGGGAGGAGAAGAATAGGGAGACGTGATGAAACATAATTAAGGAAATATAAAGGAAAAGAAGATTGCGTGGCTAATAGAGATAGATGAAGAGGAAGGCATCTCAGGAGCAAGATAGGAGACGCTAGCTTTGCTACTTGACAGATGAGAGGATTGGCCTTGTTCATTAATTTTGTGGAGAACGTTATGAGGATGATAATAGGAAATGCTTCAACTTCTTCTTAAAAGCAGCAGGAGATTGAATTTTGCACAAGGTAAGGGGCAGTTTGTTCCAGAGGCGGACAGCGGCAACTGAGAAGGAGTTTGCAAAAGTTTTTGTTTTTTGAGTGGGCACAGTTTGGATACCAAATAAGAGTGACCTCCTGTTTCGATTATGATGGCATGACAGGTTTTTAATCTCTGAAGGAAGTTACTGGGGTGCTTGCGCGACGAGGAGTCGGTGAAGTAGACATAGAGTGTGGTAGTCACGTAATTTGTCCGGCCGCAGCCACCCTAGCTCGGAGTATGAAGCACTAACATGATCATATCGGCGAATGTTGTAGGTGTAACGCACACAGGCATTCATGGTTAGTTCTAGCCGTATTTTGTTTTCACTACTCTTGCCTTGTTGAATCTCATCACAATAGTGGAGGTTCGGTAGAACGAGTGCTTGCACGAGCTGGCGTTTCAAGTCCTGTGGAAATATGTTCCGTAACTTTTTGAGAGCATAGAGACAAGCAGACGTCTTTCGGCACACTGCGACTGTATTCTCCACCCAGTTGAGATGCTCATCCAAAGTTACACCCAAGTTCTTAAGTGTTTTCTGATATGGTATTGGAGTACCGTCGAGCAGAATAGGAGGTAGCCGTTCGCGGAAATCTGAACTTATTAATTTCTGATGGGTTATTAAGATTACTTGCGTCTTTTTTGCATTTTGTTTAAGCCCCAGGTTTTTCGCCCATGTCACTACTGAAGACAGATCATCATTCATCTGAGCGATTGCAGTGTTTACATCTTCAGGTCTGACGCTTAGGTAGAGCTGGAGGTCGTCGGCATGGAAATGATATTTACAGGAGGACAGAACCGAAGAAATGTCGTTGACATATAAAGAAAACAAAAGTGGTCCTAAGAATGATTCTTGTGGCACTCCCGAGGAAACATATTTCCAGGAAGATTTTTCATTTACGCAAACAACACATTGCTGTCTGTCTTTTAAGTAGCTTTCAAACCATCTCACTGCACTATCTGAGAAATTAAGCTGTTGCATTTTTCTGAGCAATATGTCAAAGTTAACAGTGACAAAAGCTTTGCTGAAGTCCAGTAACGTCAATATTGTTGCCTTTCGATTGTCGGTGGCATATTTCAGGTCATCAGTTACTTTAATTAGAGCAGTGTTTGTGCTGTGATGTTTACAGAAACCGGATTGAAATTTGTCATATAGGCTGAATTCATGCAAGTGTTCAGTGATTTGTTCATGAACAATATATTCAAGTGCTTTGGAAACAGCAGGAAGTATGCTAATTGGTCGGTAATCACTAGGCAGTTGCGGGTTTTCGATCTTAGGGATGGGTCAAATTATGTTTCTTTTCCATGCATGATATTCCGTTCATGAGGGAAAAATTAAATATGTCAGTTAAGACAGGTACTAAGATATCGGCAACATACTTAAGCATGATTATTAGGAAGTCATGATGCAGTAGGCCGCCTGAGTGGCCAGCTATATTTGATGTTCGTCCAAAGAGCTCTACTTGACTTTTTGGAGAACGTACCCTTGGCTGTTCGTGAGAAGATGTGGATATAACATGACGGTGCACCGTCTTACTTCATTGTGGATGCCAGCAACCATCTCAGTGCTGTATTTCCTGGTCGCTGCATTCGAAGCGGAGGTCCTATTCCATGGCCTGCGAGGTCACCTGACCTGAATACCCTCGATTATTTTTTATGGTGATATCTAAAGTCACTTTTGTATGAGACTCCAGTGGATACGGGAATGAAATTCGTTGTCATAATTGTAGTTGCCTGTGGTGTGATTCGAAACACGCCAGGGATACTTGTCAGGGTGCGTCAGAATCTTGTTCGCCGATGTCATGCTCGCATTGCGGTTGGTGGCTGTCAGTTTCAGCACATTTTGTAAGATATCTGGGAGTAGGCACATGTTCTCTACAGCATAATTGACCCGCTGCCAAATTGTCTCCGTCCTGCAGTACAGGTGCCAAGGAGCTGTTCTCTTGGAAGACGATAGATTCGCGTCCTCCCATTGGGACAATGAAGAAGTTATCGGGATTCATCAGACCATTCAAAACTCGCTCTGCCACTGCGCCAAGATCCAATGCCGATGGTCACCGATGTCGTGGTGGTAACATTGCCACATCCATGGCGAAGGCCCATTCTTAGGAGTGTTTGTTTACTCAGACACTCTTGTACTCTGACCGATACTAAAGTGTGATGTTAGTTCCGCCGCAGTTCGCCGCCTGTCCTGCTTTACCAGTCTGCCCATCATACGACGTCCGACATCTGGAATGAGGGTGGCCGCTCAACCCCACGATATCTGGACGTGGTTTCATCTTGGTTTTTCCGCCTGTTGAACACACTCATCACAGCACTCCTCGAACATCGAACAAGTCGTGCGGTTTCCTAGTTGCTCGTGCCGAGCCTCCGGGCCATCGCAATATGCCCTCGGTCAAACTCAGATAGATCGCGCGCCATCCCATTCTACACGCGGACAGCACGAGCGTGTTGGTGGCAGTTATTCTTCGTCAGGTGACGCTGCTATCGCCTATACTATGTCGGTAGTCATGATGTTCTGGCTGATCAGTGTTTTAAGGAAAACGCTTCATAGTGTTCTGTAAAGTTATAATTATTTGATCATGAACCGGCTGTAGGTTTCTCAGCTCATATTCAGACCTGAAGATAACTCGAGTATGCGAAAGAAAGTTGGTGACCAAATAAATATTAGGATTGTTTTCCTTTATAATATTATTTTAGACAAGAATTGAAGCATGTCATACCCGTAAATGTTTAACGGAAATGATCAACAGAATATTCACTTGCTCAGTTTTGTATTTAAGTAGATGTATATTTTTAACTCCGCATCAGCGTCATTCACATATCACACAGAATTATTGCAAAAAAAAAAGTGCTGTTCAGAAAAAATTTCAAGTTGCTTAGTCGCCAACTGATTATTTTCTGTTTAAAATTTTTTAATTGCAGTGAAAAAACTACCCGAAATAAAGTGACTTGCAAAAAATAAGATCCAACAGCGCAAAGACGCAAGATAACGAAACGTTTAGTGGTTACAAAAGATCTGCACATTTTCTTGAAACTGGGGCTGTTTTTGCTCTGCTCCTTCTCTTGTTGCGTTTCCACTTCTGCGGAAACAGCCCACTTGTAAATACAATTTTACACAATTAAGAATAGTACTAACTTCAGGTCATGTCTTATGTACGGTTAGACTAGTTCTTTCACAAATAAAATTTGTTTTTGACATAAAGGTCATGCTGTGGAAAAAAATTGTTATCCAAATCAAGATACAGAGAACTGGTTTGAAAGAAGTCAAATTAGGAGAGTAGTTCCTATCGACATGACACAGAAGAGATATACAATAACGAATGTACAGCAACAGGCACATATTATCCACTGCTCGCTTCAGAAACAGGCAAGTCTCTGTTAGTCATATGCATTTAAACTCACAGTGGAGCACCGAGAAGAAATGGACTCCTTAGGAAGGAGAATAACATCAGATGCACAGTGTAACACCGAATGAATTGACAAGACACATCCGCTGCTCTAGAAGAACTAAGACTGTACTAGAAAACAGTGACCAGAGGAAAAATCCCTGTTAAACACAAATCTCTGCCTTTCATTTGCTAAAGAGAATAGACTGAAAAGAAACCGGATATCCCGTGCAGATATCTGTGTCTCTCCACCGTGGAAACCACAAATATCTGTGAGTGAAATCAGACCGCAGCCTAACATTAAACTCCACTATAAAAGCACCTAGCAGAACGCCATTTCCAGCAACCACAGTGTTCGACACCAAACGGGTACCACCAGCATGGCCTAACCTGGATTTCTTTGCATTTCAACCTCCATCCTCTACTTCTTCATAGCAGAAACTGAGGCATCACTCTCGTTTTGTTCATCTTATACAAAACTTGTTACCACAGCTCTAATCAAACCAGTATCTATTTGACTGATTGCTTAATCTAAATCCAGCCGATAAACTGTAGCAGGTTATACACTGAAGCGCCAAAGAAACTGGTATAGACATGCCTATTCAAATACAGATATATGCAAACAGGTAGAGGGTGGTGGTGGTAGTTAGTGTTTAACGTCCCGTCGACAACGAGGTCATTAGAGACGGGGCGCAAGCTCGAGTTAGGGAAGGATTGGGAAGGAAATCGGCCGTGCCCTTTCAAAGGAACCATCCCGGCATTTGCCTGAAACGATTTAGGAAAATCACGGAAAACCTAAATCAGGATGGCCGGAGACGGGATAGAACCCGTCGTCCTCCCGAATGCGAGTCCAGTGTGCTAACCACTGCGCTACCTCGCTCGGTCAAACAGATAGAATACGGCGCTGCTGTCGGCAACACCCACATAAGACAACAAGTGTCTGGCGCATTTCTTAGATCGGTTACTGCTGCTACAATGGCAGGTTTTAAGGATTTAAATGAGTTTGAACGTGGTGTTATAGTCGGCGCGCGAGCGATGGGACACAGCCTCTCCGAGGTAGCCATGAAGTGGGGATTTTTCCGTACGACCATTTCACGAGTGTACCGTGACTATCAGGAGTCCCGTAAAACATCAAATCTCCCTCATCTCTGCGGCCGGAAAAAGATCCTACAAGAACGGGACCAACGACGACAGAAGAGAATCGTTCAGCGTGACATAAGTGCAATCTTTCCGCAGGCTGGTGCAGATTTCAATCCTGGGCCATCAACAAGTGACAGCGTGCGAACCATTCAACGGAACATCATCAACATGGGCTTTCGGAGCCGAAGGTCCACTCGTGTACCCTTGATGACAGCACGACACAAAGCTTTACGCCTCGAGTCGGCCGAAGTGACGCTACAGTCTGGAACCGCGCGACCGCTCCGGTCGCAGGTTCGAATCCTTCCTTGGGCATGGATGTGTGTGATGTCCTTAGGTTAGTTAGGTTTAAGTAGTTCTAAGTTCTGGGGGACTGATGACCTCAGAAGTTAAGTGTCATAGTGCTCAGAGCCTTTTTTTAACGCGTCTTCTAGGCCCGTCAACACCGACATTGGACTGTTGATGACTGGAAATATGTTGCCTGGGCGGACGAGTCTCGTATCAAATTGTATCGAGTTGATGGATGTATACGTTTATGGAGACAATCTCATTAATCGATGGACCCTGCATATCAGCAGGGGACTGTTCAAGCAGGTGCACGCTCAGTAATGGTGTAGGCCTTGTGCAGTTGGAGTGATTTAGGAACCCTGGTACGTCTAGATACGACTCTGACAGGTGACACGTACTTAAGCATCCTGTCTGATCACCTGCATCCACTGATGTCCATTGTGCATTGCAACGGACTTGGGCAATTCCAGCAAGACAATGCGACACCGCACACGTTCGGAATTTCTACACAGTGGCTCCAGGAACACTCTTCTGAGTTTAAACACTTCCGTTGGCCACCAAACTCTCCAGACATGAACATTGTTGAGCATATCTGGGATGCCTTGCATCGTGCTGTTTAGAAGAGATCTCCACCCTCTCCCCCTCGCACTCATACGGATTTATGGACAGCCCTGCAGATTCATGGTGTCATTTCCCTCAAGCACTACTTCAAACATTAGTCGAGACCATGCCACGTCGTGTTGCTTCACTTCTGCGTGCTCTCGGGGGCCCTACACGATATTAGGCAGGTGTACGAGATTCTTTGGCTCTTCAGTGAAGTTGCAGTGCAACCAGGTTAAGGAAGATAATGAAACCGGAAAAACAAAGAGTTCATTGAGATTTTATTGTGCTTTTTGCATGACTATCTTCCACAGCAACTGTTATACAGCGTGTTCTACAAAGTTCCTATAGTTATATTTCCGGAAACCAATACCGATTTACATATGTGTCGTTTTACTAGTGACGAGTTATGTTTAGTGTCTACGGATGAGGCGGGATTCACTAGAGGTAGCCTAGTAAATTAAGGTAATATACAGAGAGTCCCAGTTGCATTAGAAATGTGGCTATGAAAAATAAAAGTGATGGATTATGTTTACAAAGTCACTCTATTTATTCAAAATAGTCTTCCCTTGAAATTAGTACAAAGCTGAAATTGTTTTAAAAGTGTTTTGAAACAGTCGCTGTAGTCTTTTTTTGGAACTGCGAATAGTATTGCAGTACAGTTTTCTTGGATGTCCTTAACGGTGTCGTAACTGTGTCCATTCATTGCCAGCTTCCCTTTGGGGAACAACCAGAAGATGACTGGGGCCAAATCCAGCGAATGCAGCGGGTGATCCAGGACTGTGATCCATTTGCCGGCCAAAAACTCGCCAATGATCTTCGCTTTGTGGGCTGGGGCGTTCTCATGGAGGAACGACCGTGAACCTTCCTCTCGGTATTTGTGCCAAATTCGCCCAATTCTCGTCCACAATGACAAAACTTAACACAAAACCTGTTATTGCCTCGCTGCTCCACCGCCATTTTCCGACAAGTGTCAGACACGTACTGTTACATCCGCGGTCAGGATACCTGAATGAGCTTCGGCACGGCTGCTGTTGAAACGTCAAAGATTGTAATGCCCCAACACCCCCTAAGATAGCACCGTAGCTTGGAATTTCACACAAGCAGTTCTAACGGAACTGAGACACACCGTGTATCCCTGTGTGGGCAGATGTAAATCCTCGAACAATAATGGACGCGAGGCATCAGGACTGCTTCATTATCAGTGTATGAACAGGAACCTACAGTGGCAGACTCAAAAGAGAACCACACGCTTTACCAAATGGGTTAACAGGTGACGATTTCTGTAGTATGAGTTACCAGCACTATTGGAGAACGTTACCCACAGCAAGACGGCTGTGATACATGTACGACGGGGCACTACCCCATTTTCTACGGACCGTGTGACAGTACCTCACCAAAACGACTCACAACTGATGAATTGGTCGAGGAGGTCCGGTAGCATGGCCTCGTCGTTCACCAGACATGAATCAGTTGGATTTATGCTATGCGGACATTTAAAAGTTTTTTGTTTTTTTGTTTTTGAGCCATCAGTCAGCTGACTGATTTGATGCGGCCTGCCTCGAATTACTCTACTGTGTCAACCTCTTCATCGCCGAGTAGCACTTGCAACCTACGTCTTCAATTAATTGCTGGATGTATTTCAATCTCTGTCTTCTTCTACAGTTTTTGCCCTACAGCTTCCTCTAGCGCGATGGAAGTCATTCCCTGATGTCTTAACAGATGTCCTATCGTCCTGCCCTTTCTTCTTGTTATTGTTTTCCACATATTCCTTTCCTCTCCGATTCTGCGCATGACCTCCTCATTTCCTACCTTATCACTCTACCTAATTTTCGTCATTCGTCTGTAACACCATATCTCAGATGCTCTGATTCTATTTTGTTCCGGTTTTCCCATAGTCCATGTTTCACTGCTATATAATGCTGTGCTCCATACGTATAGTCTTACAAGTTTCTTCCTCAAATTAAGGCCTAAGTTTGATACTAGCAGACTTATCTTGGCCAGGAATGCTCTTTTTGCCAGTGCTAGGTTGGTTGGTTGATTCGGGGGAGGAGACCAAACAGCGAGGACGTCGCTCCCGTTGGATTATGGAAGGATGGGGAAGGAAATCGGCCGTGCCCTTTCAAAGTAACCATCCCGGCATTTGCCTGAAGCGACTTAGGGAAATCACAGAAAATCTAAATCGAGATGACCGGACGCAGGTTTGAACCTTCATCCTCCCGAAATCGAGTCCATTGTGCTAATCACGGCGTAACCTCCCTCGGTCGATGTTAAGTGTTTGCGTGCATGTCTTAACTTTAGACAGGAAACAGACACCATTAGTGACAGAGCGTATTTAGTTCATAAACCACGATTGTGACAATGCCATGCGGAAAACAGTTGCCATGTGTTGAAGAAGCAAAAATTGATGCTCGCAAGGAAATGGGACACTCTAACCGTCAAATCGACAAGAAGGATAACCGTTCTAATTCAGTGAAAGATAATTTCCTTAGACTAGGCGCACGATGTGGACAGAACGGAAAATATGGGCAAAGTAGAGAATTAACGGAGGCATCTAAACGGTTAGTTTTGGGCAAAGCAAGGGCCACAAACCGTTATTCTTCTCAACTTGTCGCTGCTTTACAGTTGCCAGTAACTGCCAGACATGTACGACAAATTTTGTCACAGGAGAAACATCTAGCATTCAAGAAACGACCGTAGGAACCTGCTCTAACACCCAAAAATAAACAGGCTGGATTGGAGTTTGCTGAAAAGTATATGTCATGGACTTCAGAATGGGATAAAGTGATCTTCAATGATGAGAAAAAAATTACTTTGGATGGACTGGATGGATTTCAATATGATTGTTATGATGTGAGAACAGAGCGGCAGGTGAGAATGAGCAGTAATTTTGGTTGTGGAAATGTTATGATTCGGGCAGCGTTCTGCGCTAAAGTAAGTGACGCATTTATTGGTTGCACATTAGAGCGACCTGTACAAATGCACACTGAGATGGTAGAGACAGAACTGATTAGATGACATACATTCTAGGAGACGAAAGTCTAATGTTTCAACAAGATAATGCGTCTGTGTATGTTCCTGCTACAACCAAAAAGCGATTTAAAGATAAAGACATCGGTGTCTTGCCCTGGCTTGCACGTAGCCCGGATTTGAACCCATTGAAAATCTTCGGAGAATACTTGAAAGGTGTGTGTATCACAATGGAAGGCAATTTCAGGCTGTATGTGAGCTGAAAATAGCGATAAGAGAAGAATGGTCGACAGTTCCACTGCAAGAAACAAAATCAATGTCGAAGAGAATTTTTGAGGTAATTAAGGAGAATAGAGGTTGGAAAAAGTACTAGCAATGCAATAAGACACCAAGACAGTGAGTGCAGTTATATCAATCTCTATTCAGGGAATGCGAACTCCTTATTTTGGTATTCCTATTACGAAAGAAACTATGTAATTCCGTCATGATTGTTTGTGTCTTACATGTATCTACTATTTTCATAATAAATTCGATACATATATGCTTCAGACATTGTACTATTACTTTCGGAGGAAGCCTGCCTTTACACTGATTTGCACTACTTTGTGAATTTTGTCGACCTGTGCCTAGACAATTATACAGGTTGTAACGGGTATAACTGCGTATATTTTTGTATGTCATACCTTAAAATATGTAAACACATCAGTGTGTTGTTTTTTTCTCTCTCTGCGTCAAACAGGCTTCCAACAAACGTGTCACAAACTTTACTACCTGATGTTCTCTGCGTTGTCGTAACTGCTCCACTAAGTGATCTACGCCTGTTAGTATAGATTACCCGTTTTGCATCCATGGGTCCTCACTTCGACACCTGACCTTCTGCCCAGGGGGATATAAGCATTAGAAGATTGCACTTGCCACATGTACTTGGAGATATTACCCAGCCTAAAAATATATTCCTTGTAGTAGCTATAGGTATTAGTCTGGAAATGATATAAATACTGATGTAATGTTGTTCACATCAATAGAAATATCTAGCATAGGATGGTCGGACGCGGGTTTGAACCGTCGTCCCCCCGAATGCAACTCCAATGTGCTAACCACTGCGCAACCTCGCTCGGTGCCAGTGCTAGTCTGCTTTTGATGTCCTCCTAGCTGCGCCCTTCAGTAATTTTTCTGTCTAGGTGGTAGGATACCTTAGCTTCATCTACTTCGTGACCATCCGTCCTGATGTGCAGTTTCTCGCTCTTCTCAATTCTGCTACTTCTCATTACTTTCGTCTTTCTCCGATTTACTCTCAATCCATATTCTGTACTCATTAGACTGTTCATTCTATTCAGGAGATCATGTACTTCTTCACTTTTTCTCAGGATCGCAGCATTGATGTACTTTCACCTTGAGTTTTAATTCCACTCCTGAATCTTTCTTTTATTTCCATCATTGTTTCTTCGATGTACAGATTGAACAGTAGAGGCGAAAGACTAAATCCCTGTTTTACACCCTTTTTATCCCGAGCACTTCGTTCTTGGGCGTCCACTCTTGTTATTCCCTCTTGGCTCTTGTACATATTGTACATTAACCGTTTCTTCCTATAGCTTACCTCTATTTTTCTCAGAATTTTTAACTTCTTACACCATTTTACATTGTCGAACGCTTTTTCCAGGTCGACAAATCCAATGAACGTGTCTTGATTTTTCTTTAGTCTCGCTCCCATTACCAACCGCAACGTCAGAATTGCCTCGCTGGTGCCTTTACCTTTACTAAAGCATCACTGTCTGCCAAACCCGTTGACATTTTACAGGAGAGTGTGGCCAATGCATATGACGCAGTGCCAATGGAGCCAGGTGTATTTGAGGCAGTGCGTGATTTACAGCGAAGAAGGACTGAAGGATGTGTCATGATGCATGGTAACCACTTAGAGCACTGCTTATGTGAGTAGTGTCTACTTCTTCGTAACAAACAGATAGGAGTGAGAGGACATCTACATTTACATGACTACTCTGCAATTCACATTTAAGTGCATGGGCAGAGGGTTCACCGAACCACAATCATACTATCGCTCTACCATTCCACTCCCGAACAGCGCACGGGAAAAACGAACATTTAAACTTTTCTGTTCGAGCTCTGATTTCTCTTATTTTATTTTGATGATCATTCATACCTATGTAGGGTGGGCTCAACAAAATATTTTCGCATTCGGAAGAGAAAGTTGGTACTGAAATTTCGTAAATAGATCTCGCCGCGACGAAAAAGTCTTTGCTTTAATGACTTCATTCCAAACTCGCGTATCATATCTGCCACACTCTCTCCCCTATTACGTGATAATACAAAACGAGCTGCCCTTTTCTGCACCCTTTCGATGTCCTCCGTCAATCCCACCTGGTAAGGATCCCACACAGCGCAGCAATGTTCAAATGGTTCAAATGGCTCTGAGCACTATGGGACTCAACTGCTGTGGTCATTAGTCCCCTAGAACTTAGAACTACTTAAACCTAACTAACCTAAGGACATCACACACATCCATGCCCGAGGCAGGATTCGAACCTGCGACCGCAGCAGTCGCACGGTTCCGGACTGCGCGCCTAGAACCGCGAGACCACCGCGGCCGGCAGCAATATTCTATCAGAGGACGAACGAGTGTAGTGTAAGCTGTCCCTTTAGTGGACTTGTTGCATCTTCTAAGTGTCCTGCCAATGAAACGCAACCTTTGGCTCGCCTTCCCCACAATATTATCTATGTGGTCTTTCCAACTGAAGTTGTTCGTAATTTTAACACCCAGGTACTTAGTTGAATTGACAGTCTCGAGAATTGTACTATTTATCGAGTAATCGAACTCCAACGGATTCCTTTTGGAACTTATGTGGACCACCTCACACTTTTCGTTATTTAGCGTCAACTGCCACCTGCCACACCATACACCTATCTTTTCTAAATCGCTTTGCGACTGATACTGGTCTTCGGATGACCTTACTCGAAGGTAAATTACAGCATCATCTGCGAACAACCTAAGAGAACTGCTCAGATTGTCACCCAGGTCATTTACATAGATCAGGAACAGCGGAGGTCCCAGGACACTTCCCTGGGGAACACCTGATATCACTTCAGTTTTACTCGATGATTTGCCGTCTATTACTACGAACTGCGAGCTCCCTGACAGGAAATGACGAATCCAGTCGCACAACTGAGACGATACCCCGTAGGTCCGCAGCTTGATTAGAAGTCGCTTGTGGGGATTGGCCTTGTTATGACGAGACGAAACTACAATCGTCCGGCGATAACCGTGGGTTCCGTAATTGCTCTGGGAGATGGCTCATTGGAACTACAACAGATGAAATATTAGTTCAATTTACTACATGAATGATAAAAAGATTTACTTTACTTGACACAATCCTTTCCCACAGGATTTCTGATAATTTCCAACTGTCGTTGACTATGAAAGCATCACTTGATGCACTAAATCCGGTATGTTTGGCCCGGGATAGTTGGAGACGGTATTTTGGTACCTGTCTTCCTACCACGTCGCCAAACAAACCGGAACTATCGGCGTTTCTAGTGGGTGACTTTGCCTATCCTGCTGGAAGAAGTGCCATTGATGAATCGAAGGGTTATGTGGCTGCTACATGATAGTGCTCCGCTCATTGGAAGAATCCTAAGGAAATGCAATCCGACAACAAAGGAAGTAGGTTACAGTACGCTTGTTAGCCCAATGCTTGAATACTGCTCAGCAGTGTGGGATCCGCACCAGGTAGGGTTGATAGAAGAGATAGAGAAGATCCAACGGAGAGCAGCGCGCTTCGTTACAGGATCATTTAGTAATTGCGAAAGCGTTACGGAGATGATAGATAAACTCCAGTGGAAGACTCTGCACGAGAGACGCTCAGTAGCTCGGTACGGGCTTTTGTTAAAGTTTCGAGAACATACCTTCACCGAAGAGTCAAGCAGTATATTGCTCCCTCCTACGTATATCTCGCGAAGAGACCATGAGGATAAAATCAGAGAGATTAGAGCCCACACAGAAGCATACCGACAATCCTTCTTTCCACGTACAATACGAGACTGGAATAGAAGGGAGAACCGATAGAGGTACTCAGGGTACCCTCCGCCACACACCGTCAGGTGGCTTGCGGAGTATGGATGTAGATGTAGATGTAGATGTAAATAAGAAAATCTTTTGGAGTACAATATTCAACATTTACAAAAGTACATTTCCATCTGAGATTTGAACAACTCTTTAATCCTACTCGATGATGCTGACTGCTTCAGCTGAGGTCACAGACTGGGAGAGTGGTATATTGACCTCCAGGCGTGGGCGCTGATCTGCTGGGAGGACGTGTTTTCGTTAGCCTCTCCCACTCGTCGTTGCGGATTGTAGCGACACATCGCTGATATCTGTGGCATCAATACGCATAGCCGACTGCTGTGTGGCATCGTTATCTTTGGACGAAACCACAGGTCTGTATATTTACAAGTATTGGTTTGCAGACATATCTTTATAGACATTTTGCCGGCCGCGGTCTCGCGGTACTAGGCGCGCAGTCCGGAACCGCGCGACTGCTACGGTCGCAGGTTCGAATCCTGCCTCGGGCATGGATGTGTGTGATGTCCTTAGGTTAGTTAGGTTTAAGTAGTTCTAAGTTCTAGGGGATTGATGACCACAGCAGTTGAGTCCTATAGTGCTCAGAGCCATTTGAACCATAGGCATTTTTCTTCTAGTTTTGACCAATACTCCTCTAGGAATGTGTGACATTCTTTTTAATCGCCTTATACAGGGTGATTTTTTCCACCGCGTACAAACTCTATGGACTGATCGATGAGATGATGCGGCACAAAAGAGGTCTAATGAACTTATGTCCGGAAATGCATGGTTGCCATGCTAGAGATAATCCATTGAGTTATACTTTGTTACAGAGACTGCGGTCTAATTCGCGCTGTACCATGCAGCCACATGTACAGTATGCAAAATATCCTCCTAGAGGGTGGTAGTTTTCCTCATACGTAATGCCCTAGTGCCCTCTCCTGCCATAGTAACTGGTAATGTTGTGTCTGATTCACTTCTCTTGCTGGCTCACCTCGAATGTGATACAGCGTAGTACACAGTGGTTCCGTATTCGAATCGAGAGCTTGCCGACATGGTGTTTACTTAGGGAAAGGCAAATGGCAAGAACCGGCGGGCAGCAGGGTTGCATCAGTAGAGCTATCCCTGCCAAAAACCACAGCATTCAATGTTAGCAACAGTGTTTCGCCGTTTGTCTGATGCAGGGTCGTTTCAGGAAGCAGGAAATCGTGAAGGACGTATCCGAAATGTTCGGACACCCGACTTGAAGGAAAATGTGATTAACACTGTGGATGGTGACCGCCGTGTCAGTACCAGGCAGTTGGCCCGCCAGTACAGGGAAAGCCAGACGACCATACGGAACGTTCTCCATGACAACGGTTACTACCCTTATCATTTACAGCTTGTGCAGGGCTTACTAGCGACAGACTTCCCACCTTGAAAGTAGTTTTCTCACTGGTTTCTTCACCAGGCAATCACGATTCCGGGATTTGTGTCATCTATACTGTTCACACATGAAGCCACGTTTGAGTGGCACCATTAACTTTAATAGCAGTCATCTGTGGGATTGTATGCAGAACTCCCATGGTATGGTGACAGAGAATCATCAGCATCGGTACATCCGGAATGTGTGGGCCGGGATAGTTGGAGACGGTATTTTGGTACCTGTCTTCCTACCACGTCGCCAAACAAACCGGAACTATCGGCGTTTCTTGTGGGTGACTTTGCCTATCCTGCTGGAAGAAGTGCCATTGATGAATCGAAGGGTTATGTGGCTGCTACATGATAGTGCTCCGCTCCACTTCGCCGTTAACGTCCGGAAACATCTCAAGCATGTCTTCCCTGGTCTACGGGTCGGACTAGGGTCCAGTTCGCTTTTATTTACCAAGCATCTTCGGCGGTCAATGGTGGTTTTCTTTTTCTCACTTACTTGTTCTGGTTATGGGGCCATCTCAAAAGTACAGCATATGGAAAGCCCATTCCAGATGTGGAGACACGGGAGCACCCTATTCATACTGCCTTTGACACCGTTCGCGTGCAGCCTGTCCGATGTGAACGTGTGAGACAGGACAAGCTACGGCGCATACACGCATGCGTTGAGGCACAAGGAAACAATTTTCAACACATACTGCAGCTGTGGCTGCGTGGTGCAGTGCGTATTAGACCACAATCTCATTAACGATGTATGATTGAATAAACTGTCTCTAGCTTGGAAACAATGCATTTCCGGACATAATTTCATTAGACCTTTTTTGTTACGTGTTCTCTCATCCTAGGATTTGTACACGATGGAAAAAATCACTCTGTATATCAGTTATTATTGTTTTTCTGTCTTATGTTGCCACAGTTTTTTTTCTTCTCACCAGAGGCTTTTCGCTTTTAATTACAAAGTGCGTTCAATGGTCATCGTTGTTTTTTCTCTTGTTCACATTTTTTGAAGACCACTGTTTTTTCCATGGTTGCTAGCGGAGATTGAAGTGGCTCACAAGAGAAATAGCTGTGGTCTTCAGAACAAGTAAGTAAGAAAAAGAAAACCACCATTGACCGCCGAAGATGCTTGGTAAATAAAAGCGAATGCGTCTCGCGAAACTACTCTTAAATTACATTTGGCCTACGACTGGAAAAACACTAACAATTAATACAGTGACATTTTGTTGGCAATGAACGTTATCCATCATAACTTACTTGACGAACTGAACAAAAGTTTCAGATGTCCGGCGAATATCGTTCGTTGGAAATTCGTCACTAGGGTAAAAACGAAAATTCAGGGAACGATTCCGACTTCCCCAAGAGATGGATAACTACCACTCTCGGTACAGAAGTACGTAAGACAGAGCTGGTCAGTAGATGCGGTTAACAGACGAGTAACACTGAGGCTACGATAAGTGCGGCCCCGGTTGTCTCCGGTGCTGCCGTAGGAGGCGTCGAGCATGTCGCAAGATACGGAGGCGGTTAACTGACCGAAGCAGAGCAGCCGGAGTTCCGACTAGTGCACTCCGAACGACAGTTTTCGATACCGCCTTAGAAGGTGATGAGCAAACGAATGAGCTGCTCATGTTCAGGAAACATACACTGTTGTTGTTGTTGTCTTCAGTCCTGAGACTGGTTTGATGCAGCTCTCCATGCTACTCTATCCTGTGCAGGCTGCTTCATCTCCCAGTACCTACTGCAACCTACATCATTCTGAATCTGCTTAGTGTACTCATCTCTCGGTCTCCCTCTACGATTTTTACCCTCCACGCTGCCCTCCAATGCTAAATTTGTGATCCCTTGATGCCTCAAAACATGTCCTACCAACCGATCCCTTCTTCTAGTCAAGTTGTGCCACAAACTTCTCTTCTCCCCAATCCTATTCAATACCTCCTCATTAGTTACGTGATCTTTCCACCTTATCTTCAGTATTCTTCTGTAGCACCACATTTCGAAAGCTTCTATTCTCTTCTTGTCCAAACTAGTTATCGTCCATGTTTCACTTCCATACATGGCTACACTCCAAACAAATACTTTCAGAAACGACTTCCTGATACATAAATCTATATTCGATGTTAACAAATTTCTCTTCTTCAGAAACGCTTTCCTTGCCATTGCCAGTCTACATTTTATATCCTCTCTACTTCGACCATCATCAGTTATTTTACTTCCTAAATAGCAAAACTCCTTTACTACTTTAAGTGTCTCATTTCCTAATCTAATTCCCTCAGCATCACCCGATTTAATTTGACTACATTCCATTATCCTCGTTTTGCTTTTGTTAATGTTCATCTTATATCCTCCTTTCAAGACACTGTCCATTCCGTTCAACTGCTCTTCCAAGTCCTTTGCCGTCTCTGACAGAATTACAATGTCATCGGCGAACCTCAAAGTTTTTACTTCGTCTCCATGAATTTTAATACCTACTCCAAATTTTTCTTTTGTTTCGTTTACTGCTTGCTCAATATACAGATTGAATAACATCGGGGAGAGGCTACAACCCTGTCTCACTCCTTTCCCAACCACTGCTTCCCTTTCATGCCCCTCGACTCTTATTACTGCCATCTGGTTTCTGTACAAATTATAAATAGCCTTTCGCTCCCTGTATTTTACCCCTGCCACCTTTAGAATTTGAAAAAGAGTATTCCAGTCAACATTGTCAAAAGCTTTCTCTAAGTCTACAAATGCTAGAAACGTAGGTTTGTCTTTTCTTAATCTTTCTTCTAAGATAAGTCGTAAGGTCAGTATTGCCTCACGTGTTCCAACATTTCGACGGAATCCAAACTGATCCTCCCAGAGGTCTGCATCTACCAGTTTTTCCATTCGTCTGTAAAGAATTCGCGTTAGTATTTTGCAGCCGTGGCTTATTAAACTGATAATTCGGTAATTTTCACATCTGTCAGCACCTGCTTTCTTTGGGATTGGAATTATTATATTCTTCTTGAAGTCTGAGGGTATTTCGCCTGTCTCATACATCTTGCTCACCAGCTGGTAGAGTTTTGTCATGACTGGCTCTCCCAAGGCCGTCAGTAGTTCTAATGGAATGTTGTCTACTCCGGGGGCCTTGTTTCGACTCAGGTCTTTCAGTGCTCTGTCAAACTCTTCACGCAGTATCGTATCTCCCATTTCGTCTTCATCTACATCCTCTTCTATTTCCATAATATTGTCCTCAAGTACATCGCCCTTGTATAAGCCTTCTATATACTCCTTCCACCTTTCTGCCTTCCCTTCTTTGCTTAGAACTGGGCTGCCATCTGAGCTCTTGATATTCATACACGTGGTTTTCTTCTCTCCAAAGGTCTCTCTAATTTTCCTGTAGGCAGTATCTATCTTACCCCAAGTATCCGGACACCCCCAAAAACATGTATTTCTCATATTAGGCGCATTGTGCTGTCACCTACTGCCAGGTACTCCATATCAGCGACATCAGTAGTCATTAATCATCGTGACAGAGCAGAATGGGGCGCTCCGTGGAACGCACGGAGTTGGAACTTGATCATGTGATTGGATGTCACTTGTGTCACACGCCTGTACGCGAGATTTCCATTCTCCTAAACATCCCTAGGTCCACTGTTTCCGATGTTATAGTAAAGTGGAAACGTGAAGGGACACGTACAGCACAAAAACTTAAAGGCCGATATCATCTGTTGACTGGCAGAGGCGGCCGACAGTTGAAGAGGGTCGTAATGAGTAATAGGCAGACCATTGCACAGGAATTTCAAACTGCATCAGGATCCATTGCAAGTACTATGACCGTTAGGCGGGAGGTGAGAAAACTTTGATTTCATGGTCGAGCGGCTGCTCATAAGCCACATATCACTCTGGTAAATGTCAAACGACGCCTCGCTTGGACGACTGAACAGTAGATAAACGTTGTGTGGAGTGACGAATCACGGTACACACTGTGGCGATCAGATGGCAGGGTGTGGGTATGGCGAATGGCCGGTGAACGCCATCTGCCAGCGTGTGTAGTGTCAACAATAAAATTCAGAGGCGGTGGTGTTATGGTGTGGTCGTGTTTTTCGTGGAGGGGGCTTGTACCCCTTGTTGTCTCGCGTGGCACTATCACAGCACAGACCTACATTGATGTTTTAAGCTCCTTCTTGCTTCCCTCTGCTGTAGAGCAATTCGGAGATGGAGACTGGATCTTTCAACACGATCGAGCACCTGTTCATAATGCACGGCCTGTGGCGGATTGGTTACACAACAATAACATCCCTGTAATGAACTGGCCTGCACAGAGCCCTGACCTGAATGCTATAGAACACCTTTGGGGTGTTTTAGAACGCCGACTTCGTGCCAGGTCGCACCGACCGACATCGATACATCTCCTGAGTGCAGCGCTCCGTAAAGAATAGGCTGCCATTCCCCAAGAAACCTTCCAGCACGTGATAGAACGTATGTTTGCTAGAGTGGAAGCTAAGGGTGGGCCAACTCTATATTGAATTCCATCATTACCGATGGAGGGCGCCACTAACTTGTAAGTCATTTTCAGCCACGTGTCCTGATACTTTTGACTACATAGTGTACATCATCTGATAATCATTTTATTGATGGACATTAATATAGAGTTTGTCCACCCTTCGCCTTCATTGACTTAAAGTCTGTTGCGGACACTTCCAGTGAGCTGTCTGAATGTTCGTGAAGGAATGACTGCCCATTCTTCCTCAAGAGTCGAAACCAGAGAAGGTAGTGATGTTGGGCGCTGGAGAGAAGTTGACGTTCTAACTCACCCGAAGGTGTGCCATTGGGTTCAACTCTCGGCAGGCTAATCCATTTCGGGAACGTTGTGCCAGGTAATGTACCATAGGCATTCGTCAAACTCAAACTCTTCCATCTGATTGCCACGTTATGTAGCTCAATTCATCACTCCAAACGACTCGATTCCAGTTGTCCACTGTGCAGAGCTGTCTTTCCGCTCACCGCCCCAAGCAAGCATCATCCGCCAAGCTCGATGATCCCTGTCCTCGAGTACGTGAAGTGTGCCTAGTCTTGTTTCAGTTGTCGTTTTTCCTTCGTGTTGCCACTTAACAATCACATCACCAAGAATATACTTCGGAAGCTTTAGAAGGGTTGAAATGTCGCTGACGGATTTGTTACTCAGGTGACACCCAATGGACAGTCCACGTTCGAAGTCACTGAGCTCTGCTGACCGAGCCATTCAGTTCTTACTGACAACACAGCACTCCCCACCTCTTTTTATACTGGCGCGTCTACCTCTTGTGACATCCACTGGACAATTCGGCGTTACATGCGGGTGTTATACTTTTCGTTTGATAGTGTAAATTGTTATCGTTGAAAGAATGGAAACGTTGTTTTCATCAAACTCTGTTGACTAAATTTAAAGAACAAGTATTCGAGGAAGCCTGTGCAATAATTCTATTCCCACATCGTATGTCTCGCGTACCACGAACTTTGTAAAAGAAAGATAAGGGTGCGTTCAGAGGATAGAGAAAAACATTTTTGCCTTGCTCCATACCCAGATATAACAGGAAAGGGAGTGGCTAACATTGGTGCTTTTCATAGACTGCAGAGCTTATCTGTAGATGTGAAATGAAAAACAGAAGTAGTTTTGTGATCGTCTGAAGAGAACAAAGCTCCATGACAATAGTTAGTTAATGTTATTGCTATCAGACAGATAGTAGCGGAGTTGTTGTTCCTTGAAGTGGCGTCTGCATTCAGAATGCTCATGAAGTACTCCGTGTTCACTAATAAGGACTGTGCCTCAGCAGCGACAAAGCTGACACGAAAAGCGTCGTGTTCAAGACTACTTTGGCTTTTTTTTTCTTTTTTAAGGAATATAGCTTTACGATATGAGAATCTGGCCAACTGGAAGTTATATCGGTCTCAATATTTTGCTAGAAAACAGGTAACAGGCATTAACATTTGAAACGATCCTTGCGGTTCATTATGTGAAAATGGAGGGATGGGATATTAGCGTTCAGCGTACCGACGACGATGATGTCATTAGAAACGGAGTGTAAGGTCGGATAGGGAAGTGAAATGGTCGTTCTTGATGCAATAATTTACCGACAGCCCTATATATTGTAAAAATTAATTTTGTTTTATGGACTTCTATGTGCTACCAGTTTCGGCATTACGTTGATGCCATCTTCAGGCCCCACTCGTCTTAGTCGTAAAATCGCTATACACGTAAGGAGCCATAGAACTGGATCCGTGAATCAAATCGTCATGCAACAGCTCTTGGTAGCCAGGCAACACAGACTGTCGATAAATTATTGCAACAAGAAGTTCATGCCAGCCGCCGTCCCACAATCCATAATGGATCAACGAAGATGAAATGGTCGTGTCCTTACCCAAGAACCATCCATGCTTTCACCGTAAGCGTTCTATGTAACCAATATCTGCATGGCCGGACGGGAATTAGAACCGCCTCCTTCCAAGATACGCGTACATTGTCTTACCACTGCACCATGTCACTCTGTCGTTGTGTATGATCGTGACGGTCTACTGACAGCAACGTTAGTGTATACAAAAAGCACTGGGTCAGAAGCCGAGGTTGGACTTCCGTAATTTGGCTAGACCAACTGCAGAAGCCGACACAAAGCTCCATACATAAATGTTTTACAGGCATCTAGGTGCCCTTGAGAAAACCTGGCGAAGACCGGAGGAACTAGGTTTTGCAAAGAATTTTCAAGTGCCGAAATGTCTAACTGCGGCAGCTGTTGGTCGACAGTTTGAGGAGAATACTGACAAAAACTGTAAAATTTAAATATTCATCGTTAGCATTTTATAAATAGTCATCGAATCGTGAATGAACCCAAAACAAGTACTAAATACTGTTAGGTGGAGTGGATTAGTCGGAAATTAAAAATGGCTCTGAGCACTATGGGACTAAACATCTTAGGTCATAAGTCCCCTAGAACTTAGAACTACTTAAACCTAACTACTCTAAGGACATCACACACACCCATGCCCGAGGCAGGATTCGAACCTGCGACCGTAGCAGCCCCGCGGTTCCGGACTGCAGCGCCAGAACCGCACGGCCACCGCGGACGGCTAGTCGGAAATGATATTACAGTATTATACATAAGAAATTTGTATATTTAATGAGAAACAAAGGAATAATAAGAAAGCTTATGGATGTATGGAGTAGTAAGCGGCAATAAAGTATAGCAGTTAGTGCTTACACCAAATCGTAAAAGACTGGATAAATAAATCGCAATATATTGCAGATAAAGTAAAATGAATGATCGATTTGATATAGATATCCTGGACGAATGGAGCACGAAGCATATTTGTCCAAAATATGGAAATGTATGCCATTTGAGAACAGAGAATAGGACTGCGACGTCCTGTAATTCCGTGACGTATTGCTCATGGTAAGCGTAGTAAGATATAAACACAACTGTCAAATCGCAACATTAACAGAGAGAGAGAGGGGAGGGGAGAAGGGAAAGACGTGAAAATAGATACAATTGCCTTCAAACCAAAATCCTCCGTATTAAGGCTATAGTCGGGAACATCGATGCTACGTCTCGAATTCTAAAAAAATTTAACACGTCTTTCCGCTATCGAAACCAACCAACCAAAAGCGGCGACGTGACGTTGTTCTGTCGTTTAGTGACCATTAAGGAATCTGCGAATGAGAAAGTAGAGCGCGACTGAAAGTGCTATTGAAACAATGGCATACGGATCAGCCCAGTTAGGCAGCGTCGCTTTCACCGCCCCCTGCGCCACATTCTGCCCGGCGCCTTCATCCCGCGTCGTTTGCAACACCCTCGTCAGCGAAATTCGAGCTTTCCGTAGGCCCACGCACGCAGTTTTGCATTCCTCTTCATATCGGAAGGTTACTGGTTCAAGTATAGGGGCTCCGTCTCCAAGAAAGTTTTGCAGTCTACGAGTAATAAACTGAATGAGAACACATCTCAAAAGCGTCAGCCCTGTTACTCGTTCTCGGTAAGACGACGAAAAGATGCATGTAGACTCACAGGATCTATAGTGAGGGGGATGGGAGCAACATTGATTTTTACTTTTGTTGTTTACGCGATGACGTGTGACCTTTCGGTGCTCACTAAGTGCGATATTGGTCGCATATCAACACAGCCTTGTTGTGTCACCATAGAGGATAATTTTTCATTTGTTAAGCAAGGAAGAATTAGTTTTTTACATCCAGTCGATGACAATATCATTAGAGACACAGACCTAGTTACGACTGAACAAGGATGGGAAAGGAAATCAACTGCGACTTTTTCAAATTAAACTTGCCAAGAATCGCTTTGAGCGGTTTAGGGAAACCACAGGAAACTAAAATCTTAATCGTCAAACGGGACTGCAATAGGGGGTATTAAGGTGCCTGACGGTAAACTACGGAACGCTGAAATTAAGCTGATTTATATTACGCTTGTGGGTCATACCCCAGCTGATTAGATCGATAGACCTACTGGTCAGTTTCTAGTGCGTTCCTCACTTGCAGCTCTGCGTGATATGTGGAGTAAGATGTCCGCAGCGAGGAGATCAAATGAGAACGTAGTTACCTCTGGCACATCTATTCGCCTTCTAGTTTCAGGGCTTGTAATTTACAGATAAGACAGAACTAATACTATTAGTTTACGGGGAGGAGCGCAGTTTTTATGGATATCTGTCCTGATAAAGATTCCAAGTAATTTTTCTGAAACCCTGCAGACAGATGCTGACATAGCCGTAAGACAACATGGACATGTGCTTCGCTGTCCGTTCTTAGAAACTAATCGACAACTCGCATTGGACATTCTCATTACACAATACAGAGCGCATCTGTAGGTCAGTGGTCAGCGTGTCTGGCTACTCTGTGCGACACACGGGTTCGATTCCCGATACTGCCAGAAACTTTTTCCTTGGTACAAGGGGCACTCAGCCCCGAGCAGACATTTGAGGAGCTACTTGAGCGAGACGTAGGGGCTCCAATGTCAAGAAATTTGACAACGGCCGGGGAGCTGTGTGCTGACCTATGCCCCTCCGTACCATACTCCAAAGATGCGGTTGGTAGAGGATGTCACGGTGGTCGATCGACGCCGAATGGCTGATAAGGGCCAGAACGTTGAGCTTTGCTTTGCTTTGATTTACGCAATACAAAAGTGTGACTTCGAAATACTGTACCTGCAATAAAGCATGAAATAATATACTTGTTTCAAAAATGGTTCAAACGGCTCCAATCACTATGGCACTTAACAACTGAGGTCATCAGTCCTCTAGACCTAGAACTATTTAAACCTAAGGACATCACACACATCCATGCTCGAGGCAGGATTCGAACCTGCGACCGCAGCAGCAGCGCGGTTCCGGACTGAAGCGTCTAGAACCGCTCGGCCACAGCGGCCAGCTATGTTTGTTTGCATGGCCGTCTGTCGAAGCAGTTATTATTGGCTTTTCTGTCTTAGACCAGACTCGTTTCGCTTTTCTTTATAAAGCATCTTCCATGACTATTCTGCAAACTGGATACGTATGTTTGTACATTTTTGGTTATTTTAGATTAAAAACAGCGTTTTGTTTTTAAAGTTGAAGTGCAAACTGTTCACGGTGTTTCTGACTCTATATTCATCAAACCACTGCTTTTTCCTTCCTTGTTAGCAGCGGTTGTGCCAAACATAGAAGACGCTAAATTACATTAACTCACACACACGCACACATAAACACACATACGCAACCAAACACATTCACCCACTACGATCCCCCACCTTCTGATCTCTCTCTCTCTCTCTCTCTCTCTCTCTCCCTCCATCCCTCCCTCCCTCCCTCCCCCCCACCCTCTATCCCTCTCCCCTCCACCGCCGCCCTCCCCATCCCCCCTTATCCATCAACACCCACTCACTCACACGCCCACCCACACACCCACCCACCCACCCACCCACACACACACACACACACACACACACACACACACACGTACGAATTAATTATTTAAAAAAAATAGTTTCACTGGTTGGCATCACTCACAGTCTACACGAAAAGAAACGAACAGACGCAAACAATGCAATACTGTGCTGCGTGAAGTTTAAAAAACGCAAATACAGCGCCAGAAATACTGCAGAAACACAAAAACTGCGAAGTGTATATGTGAAACGAAGTCTTTCTACATCAACCGCTACTAACAAGGAGGGAAGAAACAGTGGTTTGGGGAATATGTAACAAGAAGCAGAAGCACCGTGAGTAATTTGCACTCCAACATTATAAAAATGGCGTTTTTATTCTAAAATAGCTATAAATGTACAAACATAAACTATCGCTTAAATGTTTTTGAACAATAGTGATTTTGAGGAAAAATGCAAATTGGAACCAAAAATGTTAGAAATACTCATAATTCAGATTTCGAATAATCTTGCATTGAAACGAAGTACATACAGTCATATTTTTCTCTCCTCAAGGTAGGGCTTTAATCACTGCTCTGCATACGCGAGGCATTCTTGCACACAGCTTCATCCTGGTTGCCTCGTTGATATGCCGGCATTACTCTTGTAGTCTGGTCTGGAGGTGATGAATGGTGGTAACAGGCCTTGATTCAACTGCTCTACCCAAGTGATCCCAAAGCAGATCAATAAGATTACAGTCGGGGGATTGGAGCGGTCAGATCATATTTTTCAGTTCCTTCTGTTTTCCTAAATTTACCTAATACGCTTCACACAGTTCTGAAGTGTGTTTACGGTCATTATCTTGCTGTGGGACGAATCCCTTGCCAATCAAACATCTTCCACGTGGCTTTGAGTGATACAATAGAATACGATGGGAATCCTCTTTCTCCATTGTTCCGTTTATTTTTACAAGATCACCACTATTACCGCCCCCCAAAACATCCCGAGACCATGAAGGAACTGCTTCCACGCTTTAATGTTGGAGATACACATCGGTGTAACATTCTTTCACCTGGCAACGGGCCAACAAACTTCCGTCGCCTTGTACCAAAGACATCAACTTTGGATTCGTCAGTGAAAAGTATCTTATTTCACTGATTTACTGCCCAACTTTCATGTTGTCTTGCCCAGTGTAGCCTCTTCTGCCTATTAATAACTACAAGTAATGGTTTCTTAGCCGCCACACGCCCTTTAAGGCTCACTGCCTGAAGATGTCTTTTCACAGTACTTACACTAACCACCTATTTCCTATTATGGTTGAGTTCTGCTGCAAAAACGGGCGCTGTTTTGAAGCGATCATGTTTACTTGCGATTGCTATATATTTTTTTCGTTACTTTTGATGTGACGTTTGGCCTACCCTTTCGAGGTCGGCCCATATTCTGGCTATTTGTCGCATAGTAAGACTCGCGGTACGTAAAAACGCAATTGCAGAAAGTTTTTCTGTTGAAAGCTCCTTTTTTCGTCCCATTATTGAAGTTTACACTGAGCACTCGCTAAAGTTCACTCTTTGATATCTTGTGCATAACTACATGCCCCTCTGTTACTTGTAACCATGTTTACATTTTTGTTGACGTCATATGAACGCCATGTAATGAGGTGAAGATTATACACACATCAAAAAAAGTTTTGTATCACCTCGGTTCCGAGAGTTCCAGAACCTGCACAAAAAAACTGGAATAGAGATCAGCATAAACATCATTTCCGCCATTTTTATTGCTCATGAAAACCACACGTTGCATGTTGTACCACCATACAGCAAGACCTTCAGAGGTGGTGGTCCAGACTGCTGTACACACAGGCAACTCTAATACCCATTAGCACGTACTCTTGCATTGATGCATGCCTGTATTCGTCGTGGCATACTATCCACAAGTTCATCAAGGCACTGTAGGTCCAGATTGTCCCACTCCGCAACGGCAATTTGACGTAGATCCCTCATAGAGGTTGGTGGGTCATGTCGTCCATAAACAGCCCTTTTCAATCTATCCCAGGAATGTTCGATGGGGTTCATTTCTGGAGAACATACTGGCCTCTCTAGTCGAGCGATGTCGTTATCCTTAAGGAAGTCATTCACAAGATGTGTACGATGGGGACGCGAATTTTCGTCAGTGAAGACGAATGCCTAGCCAGCCGATGTGGTTGCGCTATCGGTTGGAGGATGGCATTCACGTATCGTACAGCCATTACGGCGCCTTACATGACCAACAGCAGCCTACGACGGCAATGCCACTCCAAAACAGCAGGGAACCTCCACGTTGCTGCACTCGCTGGACAGTGTGTCTAAGGCGTTCAGCCTGACCAAGTTGCCTCCAAATACGTCTCCGACGATTGGGCGGTTAAAGACATATGCGACACTCATCGGCGAAGAGAACGTGGTGCCAGTGCTGAGCGGTCCATTCGGCATGTTGGTGGGCCCGTCTGTACTGCGCTGCATAGTTTCGTGGTTGCAAAGATGGACCTCGCCACGGAAGTCGGGAGTGAAGTTGTGCATCATGCAGCCTATTGCGCACAGTTTGAGTCCTAACACGACGACCTGTGGCTGCACAGAAAGGATTATTCAACATGGTGGCGTTGCTGTTTAGGGTTCCTCCGAACAACTGAAGTGATATCAGGTGCTCCCCAGGGAAGCGTCCTGGGACCTCTACTGTTCCTGATCTATATAAATGACCTGGGTGACAATCTGAGCAGTTCTCTTAGGTTGTTCGCAGATGATGCTGTAATTTACCGTCTAGTAAGGTCATCCGAAGACCAGTATCAGCTGCAAAGCGATTTAGAAAAGATTGCTGTATGGTGTGTCAGGTGGCAGTTGACGCTAAATAACGAAAAGTGTGAGATGATCCACATGAGTTCCAAAAGAAATCCGTTGTAATTCGATTACTCGATAAATAGTACAATTCTCAAGGCTGTCAATTCAACTAAGTACCTGGGTGTTAAAATTACGAACAACTTCAGTTGGAAATACCACATAGATAATATTGTGGGTTGCGTTTCATTGGCAGGACACTTAGAAGATGCAACAAGTCCACTAAAGAGACAGCTTACACTACACTCGTTCGTCCTCTGTTAGAATATTGCTGCGCGGTGTGGGATCCTTACCAGGTGGGATTGACGGAGGACATCGAGAGGGTGCAAAGAAGGGCAGCTCGTTTTGTATTATCGCGTTATAGGGGAGAAAGTGTGGCAGATATGATACACGAGTTGGGATGGAAGTCATTACAGCATAGACGTTTTTCGTCGCGGCGAGAGCTTTTTACGAAATTTCAGTCACCAACTTTCTCTTCCGAATGCGAAAATATTTTGTTGAGCCCAACCTACATAGGTAGGAATGATCATCAAAATAAAATAAGAGAAATCAGAGCTCGAACAGAAAGGTTTAGGTGTTCGTTTTTCCCGCTCGCTGTTCGGGAGTGGAATAGTAGAGAGATAGTATGATTGTGGTTCGATGAACCCTCTGCCAAGCACTTAAATGTGAATTGCAGAGTAGTCATGTAGATGTAGATGTAGAACATTAATCCGTAGGTAGCGGTCATCCACTGCAGTAGTAGCCCTTGGGCGGCCTGAGCGATGCGTGTCATCGACAATTCCTGTCTCTCTGTATGTCCTGCATGTCGGAACAACATCGCTTTGGTTCACTCCGAGACGCCTGGACACTTCCCTTGTTGAGAGCCCTCCTGGCACAAAGTAACAATGCGGACGCAATCGAACCGCGGTATTGACCGTCTAGGCATGGCTGAACTACAGACAACACGAGCAGTGTAACTCCTTCCTGGTGGAACTGATCGGCCGTCGGACCCCCTCCGTCTCATAGGCGCTGCTCATGCATGGTTGTTTACATCTTTGAGAGTGTTTAGTGACATCTCTGACCACCGGGACTGTGTCTCTGATACAATATCCGCAGTCGTCGTCCATCTTCAGGAGGTCTGGGAACCTGGGCGATGCAAAACTTTTTTTGATGTGTGTATTATGCCACCACAATACAAAATTAGTGGCATGCATTGGAACCTGAACAGCATAAGAACGGAAAGCTATGTTTTGAACGATTTCATTTTTAAAACCATGGAACACTACTCTTAAACGTTATATTGAGCATGACACTGGGGAAAGAATAAGGCTAATTCGTGTTTGAATCTGATAACCAGCTTTTTCATCGTACTTTCACGGCGTCCGAAAAATTTTGAGCGGTAGTGCATGTACCGAACATTCAGAATAACCACGGAAGGTGGTTCATAAATACAAGCGAAACGCGTCCGGTGTATAATTCTCTTTAATTAACCTGCAATAATCCCAAGATGGAAAAACCAATAATGACTGTAAACCATGAAACTTCAACAAATAGTTTTAGTTGACAATCGTATCGCTTATGTGCTTGAACAGAATTTCAATTTTGGTTGCCAGGTTTCATTTGCGCTGAGTTGCTAGATTACTTAGTATTCCTAGGATTGCAGTTCTCGTTTACATTTTGTGTTTCTGTCAAATATTTATATTTTTGCAGTAGCATGGAAATATATTCCTTAAAAAGACCGTTATCAATTCAATATGGGTTTTATATTTCGTCATTATAAATGGTATTACGTTCTTCGTTGGTGTGCAATAAGACGTACCTGTAGGACTGTTTGGGGACTGTAATTTGCAGTTAATAACACGAAGCAGTTGGAATATTGCAGAATATTCCGAGTAGGGGCTGAACAATCAGGTAACGAGAATGCAAATACAGTGAAAAGAGAAATACTTTAGTTCGTTCCCAGAGGGCAAATATTAGAAATCCGAGGCCGAGGAGGGAGCCTCCAGTCACTGTAAAACGTAAGGTGTTGGCATGAAGTCGATATACAAA
Source organism: Schistocerca gregaria (assembly GCF_023897955.1). Classification (NCBI taxonomy): domain Eukaryota; kingdom Metazoa; phylum Arthropoda; class Insecta; order Orthoptera; family Acrididae; genus Schistocerca; species Schistocerca gregaria. Next base: position 131,237,651 of record NC_064931.1, on the reverse strand, counting down.
CGCCTATGAGTGTAACGGAAGACGGTGTACCTCGCAGCAGTAATCTGCGAAACCTGATGAACTATAGCCACAAGAGGAGGAGAAGGAGGAGGACGAATTTAGGGGAAGGATGAGGAGGACGAGGAAGAAGAAGAAGAAATAGAGGTGAACGACGGAAGAATAGCAACAACAAGTAGAATGTCCTTAAGATTTATTAAGACTGCAGTATTGTATTGTAGGATACTAAACTAAACTCCTCCCGAACAGGCCAAGAAGGCCCAACGGTATCGACCGGCCGCCGTGTCATCCTCAGCCCATAGGCGTCACCAAATGCGGATATGAGGAGCATGTGGCCAGCACACCGCTCTCCCGGCCGTGTGTCAGTTTCCGAGACCGGAGCCGCTACTTCTCAACCAAGTAGGTCCTCGGTTTGCCTCACAAGGGCTGATTGCACCCCACTTGCCAGCAGCGCTCGGCAGACTGGATGGTCACTCATCCAAGTGCTAGCCCAGCCCGACAGCGCTTAACTTCTGTGATCTGACGGGAACCGGTGTTACCACTGCGGAAGGCCGTTGGCTATATTGCAGGATGCTAAAGAAAAGTAATTCTAGAAATAAAGTAAACCTCGCAGTGAGAAGGACATGTGTACTGAGAAAATGTTTGTCATCGACATTTTTAGATATATCTCTTAAAACTGTCAATGACATGAGCGAGGGAGGTAGCTGAAGGAAGGTATGGCACACACTTGGCAACACGTAGCTCTTGATGCTATACTGGGAGGAAGTTTATACAACGGCCGCTTCTTGGTAAGGTAGTCACAGCGAAGTCGTTAAGTTCAGACTGGGCGTGGCTAGCACCTGGACTCGCATTCGGGAGGACGACGGTTCAATCCCACGTCCGGCCATCCTGATTTAGGATTTCCGTGATTTCCCTAAATCGCTCCAGGCAAATTCTGGGATGGTTCAAATGGCTCTGAGCACTATGGGACTTAACATCGATGGTCATCAGTCCCCTAGAACTTGGAACTACTTAAACCCAACTAACCTAAGGATATCACACAACACCCAGCCATCACGAGGCAGAGAAAATCCCTGACCCCGCCGGGAATCGAACCCGGGAGCCCGGACGTGGGAAGCGAGAACGCTACCGCACGACCACGAGATGCGGGCTGGGATGATTCCTTTGATAGGGCACTGCAAGTTCCTTCCCCGTCCTTCCCTAATCCGATGAGACCGATGACCTCGCTGTCTGGTCTCCTTCACCAAACAACACAACCCAACTCAGACTGGGCAGAGAAGAGAGAGATACACATGTGATCAGAAGTATTCGGACACCTGGATAAAAATGACTTACACGTTCGTTGCGTCCTCCATCGGTAATGCTGGAATTCAATATGGTGTTGGTCCACCCTTGGCCTTGATGACAGCTTCCACTCTCGCAGGCATATGTTCAATCAGGTGATGGAAGGTTTCTTGGTGGAATGGCAGCCCATTCTTCACTGAGTGCTGTACTGAGGAGAGGCATCGATGGCGGTCGATGAGGCCTGGCACGAAGTCGGCGTTCCAAAACATTACAGGGATGTTATTGTCGTGTAATCACTCCGCCACAGGCCGTGAACAGGTGCTCGATCGTGTTGAAGATGCAATAGCGATCTCCGAATTTCCCTTCAACAGTGGGAAGCAAGAAGGCGCTTAAAACATTAGTGTAGGCCTGTGCTGTGATAGTGCCACGCAAAAAAACAAGGGTGCAAGCCATCTCCATGAGAAACATGACCACACCATAACACCACCGCCTCCGAATTTTACTGTTGACACTACACACGTTGGCAGATGACGTTCACCGGGCATTCGCCATACCCACACCCTGCCATCGGATCACCACATTGTGTACCGTGATTCGTCACTCCACACAACGTTTTTTCCACTGTTCAACTGTCCAATATTTACGCTCTTTACACCAAGCGAGGCGTTGTTTGACGTTTATGGCAAGGAACCAGATGGCAGTTATAAGAGTCGAGAGGCACGAAAGGGTTAGCAGTGGTTGGGAAGGGAGTGAGACAGGGTTGTAGTCTCTCCCCGATGTTATTCAATCTGTATATTGACCAAGCAGCAAAGGAAACAAAAGAAAAATTCGGAGTAGGTATTAAAATCCATGGAGAAGAAATAAAAACTTTGAGGTTCGCCGATGACATTGTCATTCTGTCAGAGACGGCAAAGGACTTGGAAGAGCAGTTGAACGGAATGGACAGTGTCTTTAAAGGAGGATATAAAATGAACATCAACAAAAGGAAAACAAGAATAATGGAATGTAGACGAATTAAGTCGGGTAATGCTGAGGGAATTAGATTAGGAAATGAGACACTTAAAGTAGTAAAGGAGTTTTGCTATTTGGGGAACAAAATAACTGATGATGGTCAAAGTAGAGAGGATATAAAATGTAGACTGGCAATGGCAAGGAAAGCGTTTCTGAAGAAGAGGAAGAGAAATTTTTTAACATCGAGTATAGATTTAAGTGTCAGGAAGTCGTTTCTGAAAGTGTTTGTATGGAGTGTAGCCATGTATCGAAGTGACAAGAATAGAATAGAAACTTTCGAAATGTGGTGCTACAGAAGAATGCTGAACATTAGATGGGTAGATCACATAATTAATGAGGAGGTATTGAATAGAATTGGGGAGGAGTTTCTGGCACAACTTGACAAGAAGAAGGGACCGGTTGGTAGGACATGTTCTGAGGCATCAGGGGATGACAAATTTAGCATTGGAGGGCAGCGTGGAGGGTAAAAATCGAAGAGGGAGACCAAGAGATGAATACACTAAGCAGATTCAGGAGGATGTAGGTTGCAGTAAGTACTGGGAGATGAAGAAGCTTGCACAGGATAGAGTAGCATGGAGAGCTGCTCAAGCCAGTCTCAGGACTGAAGACCATAACAACAACAACAACATGTGGCTTATGAGCAGCCGCTCGACCATGAAATCCCAGTTTTCTCACCTCCCGCCGAACTGTCATAGTACTTGCAGTGGATCCTGATGCAGTTTGGAATTCCAGTGTGATGGTCTGGATAGATGTCTGCCTATTATCCATTACGGCCCTCTTCAACTGTCGGAGGTCTCTATCGGTCAACAGACGAGGTCGGCCTATACGCTTTTGTTCCGTACGTGTCCCTCCACGTTATTTTCTAATGGTTATTTTCTAACATAAATAATATTCGCTTAGCACTTGTCTTCAAATTTTGCTGGATAACACCCGTTACCTTAAAAAAAATAGAGTTTTAGTCTTATTTTGTCCACAACAATGCACTGACCACCAGTTTATTCTCATTGACTAAATCTAAACTCAGCACTGAGGAGGATAAAGGCGCCTCGCTTAATGAAACGACAATTACGATACTTACGGCGTTCGATTCATATAGCATGCATAGCAGGTACCTAAAGATGAGAAATATTATCTTAAAATTGACTGCACACTGATGAGATTAACATGAAAATGAAATTAAAAAAAAATTCAGCTGCGAGGAAACTGACTTTCATTGGAATGAAAGGTTAAGACCTCTGCAACTTGCTGAGCGTATGGATGTAGTAAGGTTGTCTGGCCGTCATCGTGTGACGCAAGACGAAGAAGATGTGGCAGATATGAGCGGCGGCTCTCTCCAGTGTCTGGTAGCCGTGCAGAAAGCAGAAAGCGGCACACCAGTCCACACCAGCGCCAGGAACGAGCCACCACCAGTCCCACACTTCGCTGCCTGCTCGCTGGCCTCTCAAGTTTCTATTACCATATAACCACGAAATTTTTCTTGTACATGTTCTTTGTAGCTCTGCGAGTGAACAGGGTCCAGATTGTATACCGATTAGGTTCCTTTCAGATTACGCTGATACAATAGCTCCCTACTTAGCAATCACATACAACCACTCGCTCACCGATAAATCTGTACCTACAGATTGGAAAATTGCGCAGGTCGCACCAGTGTTTAAGAAGGGTAGTAGGAGTAATCCATTTAACTACAGACCTATATCATTGACGTCGGTTTGCAGTAGGGTTTTGGAGCATATACTGTATTCAAACATTATGAATCACCTCGAAGGGAACGATCTATTGATACGTAATCAGCATGGTTTCAGAAAACATCGTTCTTGTGCAACGCAGCTGGCTCTTTATTCGCACGAAGTAATGGCCGCTATCGACAGGGGATCTCAAGTTGATTCCATGTTTCTGGATTTCCGGAAGGCTTTTGACACCGTTCCTCACAAGCGACTTCTAATCAAGCTGCGGGCGTATGGGGTATCGCCTCAGTTGTGCGACTGGATTCGTGATTTCCTGTCAGGAAGGTCTCAGTTCGTAGTAATATACGGCAAATCGTCGAGTAAAACTGAATGATATCAGGTGTTCCCCAGGGAAGCGTCCTGGGACCTCTGCTGTTCCCGATATATATAAATAACCTGGGTGACAATCTGAGCAGTTCTCTTCGGTTTTTCGCAGATGATGCTGTAATTTACCGTCTAGTAAGGTCATCCGAAGACCAGTATCAGTTGCAAAGCGATTTAGAAAAGATTGCTGTATGGTGTGGCAGATGGCAGTTGACGCTAAATAACGAGAAGTGTGAGGTGATCCACATGAGTTCCAAAAGAAATCCGTTGGAATTCGATTACTCGATAAATAGTACAATTATCCAGGTTGTCAATTCATCTAAGTACTTGGGTGTTAAAATTACGAACAACTTCAGTTGAAAAGACCACATAGATAATATTGTGGGGAAGGCGAGCCAAAGGTTGCGTTTCATTGGCAGGACACTTAGAAGATGCAGCAAGTCCACTAAAGAGACAGCTTACACTTCACTCGTTCGTCCTCTGAATATTGCTGCGCGGTGTGAGATCCTTACCAGGTGGGATTGACGGAGGACATCGAAAGGGTGCAAAAAAGGGCAGCTCGTTTTGTATTATCACGTAATAGGGGAGAGAGTGTGGCAGATATAATACACGAGTTGGGATGGAAGTCATTAAAGCAAAGACCTTTTTCGTCGCGGCGAGATCTATTTACGAAATTTCAGTCCCCAACTTTCTCTATCGAATGCGAAAATATTTTGTTGAGCCCACCCTACATAGGTAGGAATGATCATCAAAATAAAATAAGAGAAATCAGAGCTCGAACAGAAAAGTTTAGGTGTTCGTTTTTCCCGCGCGCTGTTCGGTAGTGGAATGGTTGAGAGATAGTATGATTGTGGTTCGATGAACCCTCTTCCAAGCACTTAAATGTGAATTGCAGCGTAATCATGTAGATGTAGATGTAGATGAAAAAATATCGAGCTTACGACAATATCCTCCCATTTTCCACTGTGTCCATGCGAGAATGGCTCCGTTGAAAAAGACACACCCAATTTCTCTCCCTATCTCTACCCAATACGAGCTTGTGTCTGTCTTCGTTGAATTCGTTTTCGATGGAACGGACCAATCGACGGACCAATCGACGTCGGAGCCAATGTCTTACTGCATCAATAACCTCCGCATCGTCCACGTACTGCTTCCCGCGGAGTGCAAACTTCAATGGCCAAACAAATGGAAGTCGGAAGGTGCCAGTTCAGGGCGCTAGGATGGATGAGGAAGAACGGTCCAAGAAAGTTTTGTGATCTCCTCTCCGGTACGTAGTCTAGTGTGAGGCCTTGCGTTACTATCGAAAAGATGTTCGTTTGCACTTTTATGGCAACGAGCACGCTGAAGTTGTGTTTTCAATTTACTGAGGGTAGCAAAAAATGGGTCAAATGGCTCTGAACACTATGGGACTTAACAGCTGAGGTCATCAGTCCCCTAGAACTAAGAACTACTTAAACCTAACTAACCTAAGGACATGACATACATCCACGCCCGAGGCAGGATTCGAACCTGCGACCGTAGTGATCGCGCGGTTCCAGACTGAAGCGCCTAGAACAGCTCAGCCACTCCGGCCGGCTGAGGGTAGCACAGTACGCTTCAAACTTAATCGTTGCACCATGAGGGAGGACATTAGAGGCCCACAAGGCCATTGTAATCTACATCTACATCTACATCCATACTCCGCAAGCCACCTGACGGTGTGTGGTGGAGGGTACCTTGAGTACCTCTATCGGTTTTCCCTTCTATTCCAGTCTCGTATTGTTCGTGGAAAGAAGGATTGTCGGTATGCTTCTGTGTGGGCTCGAATCTCTCTGATTTTATCCTCATGGTATCTTCGCGAGATATACGTAGGAGGGAGCAATATACTGCTTGACTCTTCGGTGAAGGTATGTTCTCGAAACTTTAACAAAAGCCCGTACCGAGCTACTGACCGTATTGTTTTCGGATTGCATTTCCTTAGGATTCTTCCAATGAATCTCAGTCTGGCATCTGCTTTACCGACGATCAACTTTATATGATCATTCCATTTTAAATCACTACTAATGCTTACTCCCAGATAATTTATGGAATTAACTGCTTCCAATTGCTGACCTGCTATTTTGTAGCTAAATGATAAGGGATCTTTCTTTCTATGTATTCGCAGCTTTACAGTTGTCTACATTGAGATTCAATTGCCATTCCCTGCACCATGCGTCAATTCGCTGCAGATCATCCTGCATTTCAGTACAAATTTCCATTGTTACAACCTCTCGATACACCACAGCATCATCTGCAAAAAGCCTCAGTGAACATCCGGTGTCATCCACCAGGTCATTTATGTATATTGTGAATAGCAACGGTCCTACGACACTCCCCTGCGGCACACCTGAAATCTCTCTTACTTCGAAAGACTTTTCTCCATTGAGAATGACATGCTGCGTTCTGCGTTACTGACTTTGAATCTTTTCTTCGGCGGGGAGGTACTGTATCGCCACTCAATGGATTAACGTTTTGTTTCCGTTTCGACGTGATGACGTGATGTACCTATGCTTCATCGCCTGTGACGATGTGCTACAGTACAAAAATTGTCACGATCACTTTCGTAACGCGCAAGCAATTCCGTACAGATGGTCCGTTCGTTGCTCTTTATGGTCTTCTGTTAGGCGTCTAGAAAAGCCAGCGAGTACACACTCTTGAGTACTCCAAATGGCGGACAGGTGTGTCAGCACCACCAACAGAGATGTCCTGTTAAGCAGCAAGGTGTTTGATTGTTACCCACCGATCATCTCAAATGAGAGTGTCCGCACGTTGCAACGTTGCAGTAGTCACAGTTATGTGCAGCTGGCCGGACACGGGATATCTTATAGGTTGGCCGACCTTGTTCCAATGAGGCACCTCGCATAACAATTGACCATGCTATTGTTCCTTGCCAGGTCTCCATAGACATTCTGCAACTGCCAATGAATATATACGATGCTCTGATTTCCCGCCAAAAAACTTAATGACAGCTGTCTGTTTGGAAAGCATCGCCGTTAGAGACGCCATTTTGAAGGTTACGTATAGCGCCGCCGCCTGTAGGAACTTCATGAAACTATAGGAGCTGATGAGGGAATATTCCATGATGTCTCACAAAAAATCAGCATTTTTTCAACCTAAATTGGCCAAGGAAACTAATGTGTTGCATTATTTATTGAATGCCCCTCTTAAAACTCTAATGCAGCGTTTTCGTCCTTTCGGTGTCGTGCTTGGTCGTCTAGCGATAAAGAACGTACCTGTACACCGAGAGGTTGTGGGATCGAATCCCAGGCGGACCACGGAAACTTTCAGTTTTATTTTAATTCAGCCACCACCTCTCAACGATATGAGGAGTCGCCAGGAACGACACGTGTTTTGGATGCTACATTAAACTGTAGATCCCCTTTCCCCGATTGGATAACTGGGGTTAATTATGGACAGGAAAGTCGTCGAATTGAAAGACTTGTACCCGACCATTGAGGCAGAAACAAAAAAAAAAAACCCTCTTTCGGTAAGGTATCACTGTTCTCAGCAGTGGTCTGTGGACTACTCTCACATTAGTTGGATTATCACGCAGTAGAGAAAATCGTATTTGCGAAACACTATAAAATGAGGCAGACTGTACTGTTTATTATATTACGTTTTTAAGACATTCTTGAGTTACATTCGTTAATGGAACGTGGGTGGAACGGCTGCTTATAAACGATTGTGTGATGATAATTGTTTTGATATGTGGGTCTTGTGGCTTCGATTAAACCGGATGATGTCAGTGTTTCTATACTTCAGCTGGAGGGTTATGCCTGGCTCCAGATGAGCAAATGAAATGAGGTGAAAAGCACGAAAACGGAATGAGGAGTAGGATGGGGAGTTGATTTGGGAAGTTGAAGGAGGTAATTTGTCAGATGAAGTCATACGATAGCATCTAGCTGTCCTAATATGGATTTGGTGTTGTAAGATTAAATATAATGCACATGGGAACGCAGGAGTGGTATTAGGCGAAGATACCTAGACGAGAAAGAAAGAAGTAGAAGTGGTTCTGGGACTATGTCGCCGTGGCATGCAGGGGCTGCCAGCCAATTTGATGAAGGCTATTGAATCGATAGAAGAGATGGATACTTCGGAAGGCAGTTGTGAGAAAAAGGGTCACATATCTGTGATGGGGTTGAGACGTAAGGAGTTCTTAGCATGGACTGGTGTGTCTGTGGAACAGTCTTTTCCGGTTTTTTGTATTGCGGATTTGGTTCGCAGGTACAGGGTTTGATTCTGAAGGGGACCACATTTGTCACTGTCTCCCCCTCCACCCTCAAAATAATTGCCATCACCTCCACTAGTTGCCCTCATGTCCAATTTTAACGTGTCAGATATGCTTACGATTTTAGTAATATCAATAAAATACCTACACGCTTCAAAGAAGTTTCGCATCACCCAATTGCCAGAACTCCTGAAGATAAACGTTGACAGTGGGTATTGTATCACAGACACAGTCCCTTTGACTGTTCAGAGATGTCACTAAACCCGCCAAAAGCTGTAAACAACCATGCATGAGCAGCGTCTATTAGACAGAGGGGGTCTGACAGCTGATCAGTTCCAGTCATTCCACCAGGAAGGAGGTATACAGCTCGTGTTGTCTGTAGTTCAACCATACCTAGACGGTCAGTTCCGCGGTTCGATCGCATTCGCATTGTTACTTTGTGCCAGGAAAGGTTCTCAACAAGGGAAGTGTCCAGGTCTCTCGGAGAGAACCAAAGCGACGTTGTTCGGACATGGAAGAGATACACAGAGACAGGAACTGTCGATGACATGCCTCGCCCACGTCGCCCAAGGGCTACTACTGCAGTGGATGACCGCTACCTACGTATTACGGCTCGGAGGAACCCTGATAGCAACGCCATCATGTTGAACAATGTTTTTCATGCAGCCGTAGGACGTCGTGTTAGGACTCAAACTGTGCGTAATAGGCAGAGTGGCAGCTTTATTCCTGACTTCCATGGCGAGGTCCATCTTTGCAACCACGACACCATGCAGCGCGGTACAGATGGGCCCAACAACATGCTAAATGGACCGCTCAGCATTGGCATCACGTTCTCTTCACCGATTAGTGTCGCGTATGCCTTCAACCGCCCAATCGTCGGAGACGTGTTTGGAAGCAACCCGGTCAGGCTGGACGCTAGCAAGTGCAGCAAGGTGGAGGTTCCCTGCTGTTTCAGAGTGGCATTATGTGGGGCCGTCGTAAGCAGCTAGTGGTCATGGAAGGCGCTGTAACGACTATACGATACGTGAATGTCATCCTCCGAACGATAGCTTAACCATATCGGCAGCATATTGGAGAGGCACTCGTCTTCACGGACGACAATTCCTCCCCCCCCCCGTCCCGCCCCTCCGTCGTGCACATCTTGTAAATGACTTCCTTCAGGATTACGACATCGCTCGACTAGAGAGCCCAGCATGTTCTCCAGACATGAACACTATCGAACATGCCTGGGATAGATTGAAAACGGCTGTTTACGGACGACGCGACCAACCAACCACTCTGAGGGATCTGCGCCGAATATTGAGGAGTGGGACAATCTGGATCAACAGTGCCTTGATGAACTTGTGGATGGTATGCCACGACAAATACAGGCATGCATCAATGCAAGGGGACGTGCTACTGACTATTAGAGGTGCCGGTGTGTACAGCAATCTGGACCACCACCTCTGAAGATCCCGCTGTATGGTGGTACAACATGCAATGTGTGGTTTTCATGAGCTACAAAAAGGGCGGAAATGATATTTACGTTGATCTCTATTCCAATTTTCTGTACACGTTCCGGAAATCTCGGAACGGACATGATGCAAAACTTTTATTTGATGTGTGTATAATGTTTTATTATAATCATATTAACAATAACAGCGTTTACCACATCGTTTTAGCATAACTTCGAAGCAGTTGTGATTCAGAGAAATACACCATTTAGTAAGCACTCGTCCGAAAATTTGAGAAGTAAATGTGGCGCAAACTTCATAAAGTAGGTTACACATGTCGTCGCACGGTAAGGCCACTGCGTAGCAAGAGTGGTGCGTTTTCATGTTCTGGGTTTCCTGAAGCGACAACACTACTGCGGTACGGACAACAGGTGCAATACAGTGTGGGCAGTAGCTGGAAACATACTACAAAATTGGAGCGTGCGGGACAGTATGATTCTTGTGGGCAAACCGCCTACATTGCACACAGATTCACCGTCAAATTCTGGCGATGTGTGGACCAAATGTAAAGTCGCGTCCAGTTGTAGTGTAATGGTGACAACAACTTGACCAAGGCCGCACAGACATAGGTGGTGTTTATTCGGTAAGCAGGCCATCGACATTAATCACAGACGACAATCTCCAAACAGCTGAGGAACTGATTCGTGGCAGTCGCAGGATTTCCTTCAATGAGGACGTTCGCACAGTGGTTCTAGAATGGCTCCTTGACCGAGGAGCGGATTTGTATCGTCGAGGAGGTGAATTGTTGGTAGAACGTTCTGACCGTTGCTTACAGAGACCTGGTGACTCTACTGAAAAATAGTGTCATGTGTTCGTGTCATTTTGTAGTGCAGTGTAGCATTTCATATAAGTTACTTGGTCTGCCATAATAATGTGTCACATATTAATACTTTTTTCGGTCCCCTCGTATAACAGCAACAAAACTCGGACAACTTAAACGCCAGCACAATTCACACAATATAAAATCGTAGTTTACACTCATCACTATTAGTATGTCGCTTAGCAGTTCAATTGTGAATATAAGTCTGTAGACTATGACTGTGTGAGTGTGTAAATCATGGGAATGCTATTTATTTCGTACGTTTCCACCTACGTTTGGGAAGTCGTCCTTTCTGATATTCTTTTCGTAGTGGAGGGTCTCCCTTTCCCCATTCAACTTCCTGCGGTTTGCCATTCCTACCTGTCACTCATAATTGTCAGATTTGTTGTTGACAGCGGGTACAATGAGTCTGTGAATGGGCACCTTTCCCTAGCTGGTATATACTTTGCAGCAAGTAAGTCCCAGTCATGTGAGCAGGTCCTTGCAACTGAGAAGTTTCCTGGGTTCAGTATAGTTTGAAGTTTCTAGAACTCCTTGCTATTCTTTAGACTATTAGGTTTGATACTACTTTATTTTCTGAAAGTCACTGGTAAATTTGAAAACTGATTTATGTAAAAATACAAATGCGTTTACAAAGATTTTTTTTGGTGGAGGTGGAGTGTCATATACTCCATAACCCTCCCATTCGCCTTCGATCCGTGCCTGTTACCGCGCTGGGTAGGATAAAATGCAGGCGTTACATTGGAATGATAATTGCGGCTCTGGGCACTGTTTATGAATGTGATTGGATTTCAATGGGGGCAGCTTTGTAGTTTCTAGGATGTTTTATTTAACCTATATAAATGTTAGAAATGTTAACGGAATTTAACCGCTAATGTAAAAAGTTACCAGCTTTCATATTGGCTTTACATTTCCTTAATTGGAAATTTGTAGTTCAATTATATTGTTAACAGTCTATCTATCTATCGCTTGAGCCTTGTCCTGCAGTTACACAGGGTCAGCCATCGTTAATCGGATTTGGCATGTTAATGGTTAAGCGGTGGCTAGATGTCCTTCCTGCCACCACCCCATAGCCCCCACGACGGAATTAGTGTACCCCAACGGTCTGCGTCGAGTGTAATCCATGGAATAGTGCGAATGTGTTCAGATTTCTGCGAGCTATGTAACTGAGGCGGAACATGGGGACCAGCCCAGTATTCACCTATGAGGATGTAGAAAACTGCCTAAAAACCACATCCAGGCTGGCCGGCACGTCGGCCCTCGACGTTAATCCGCCTGGCGGATTCTATCCGGTGCCGGAGCGCCTACCTGAGTCCAGGAAGCAGCGCGTTAGCGCTCTCGACTACCCTGGCGGGTTAATTATATTGTTAACAGTAATACACTTCTTTTTGACTTCAATTAATATAGAATAAGGGTAAGTTTTTACCAACCTTCCAGATCGAAACTGACTGCAGTAGTTCGCTTCTTAGTCTGTTTAAGATTGATTAATTGTATTGGACATTGTAGGAAGGGAATTTTTAGTAACGAAATGTTTGGGATCAGAAAATTCTACGTGGTGTTTGGAAGGGTAAATGAGTGTGCCATGGGTAATTAGGTAGACAGTGAGTAATGGGGATTAAAAAATCTGGAGATACTATGTTTGACAACTGAAAGAGCGAGGGCATACATTTCTTGATGAGTCGAGCAATGTATTGCTTCCTCCCATATACATCTTGCAAAATGTTGTGGCTAGAAAATCAGAGAAATTAGATTAGAGCACATTCAGAGATTTACCAACATTAATTGTACCCATGGTCATTTGGGAAAGGCGGCGGGACGAGAGAGAGAGGAAGAGAGAGAGAGAGAGAGAGAGAGAGAGAGAGAGAGAGAGAGAGAGTGGTAGCCCTGCTCCCCATCACACCATAAGGTGGCTTGCAGAGTCTATATATATAGACATAGAAGAGAAATGAGGCTAACAACTGGGAGCATAAATTTCCTCCAGAAGAACTCACACGCCAGAGATACTGAATCTGTACGGGTACACTACTGGCCATTAAAATTGCTACACCAAGAGAAATGCAGATGATAAAGGGATATTCATTGGACAAGTATATTATACTAGAACTGAAATGTGACTACGTTTTCACCCGATTTGGGTGCACAGATCCTGAGAAATCAGTGCCCAGAGCAACCACCTCTGGCCGTAATAACGGCCTTGATATGCCTGGGCATTGAGTCAAAAAGAGCTTGGATGGCGTGTACAGGTACAGCTGCCCATGCAGCTTCAACACGATACCACAGTTCATCAAGGGTAATGACTGGCATCAAGGGTAATGGCTGGCGTATTGTGACGAGCCAGTTGCTTGGCCACCATTGAGCAAACGTTTTCAGTTGGCGAGAGATCTGGAGAATGTGCTGGCCAGGGCAGCAGTCGAACATCTTCTGTACGCAGGAAGGCCCGTACAGGACCTGCAACATGCGGTCGTGCATTATCCTGCTGAAATGTAGGCTTTCGCAGGGATCGAATGAAGGGTAGAGCCACGGGTCGTAACACATCTGAAATAACAACTTCCACTGTTCAAAGTGCCGTCAATGCGAACGAGAGGTGCCCGAGACGTGTAACCAATGACACCCCATACCATCACGCCGGGTGATAAGCCAGTATGGCGATGACGAATACACGCTTCCAATGTGCATCCACCGCGATGTCGTCAAACACGGATGCAACCATCACGATGCTGTAAACAGAACCTGGATTCATCCGAAAAAATGACGTTTTGCTTCGTCGTTGAGTACACCATCGCAGGCGCTCCTGTCTGTGATGCAGCGTCAAGGGTAACTGCAGCCACGGTCTCCGAGCTGATAGTTCATGCTGCTGCAAACGTCGTCGAACTGTTCGTGCAGATGGTTGTTGTCTTGCAAACGTCGCCATCTGTTGACTCAGGGATCGAGGCGTGGCTGCTCGATCCGTTACAGTCATGCGGATAAGATGCCTGTCATCTCGACTGCTAGTGATACGAGGCCGTTTGGATCCAGCACGGCGTTCCGTATTACCCTCCTGAACCCACCGAGTCCATATTCTGCTAACAGTCATTGCACCTCGACCAACGCGAGCGGCAATGTCGCGAGACGCGCAATCGCGATAGGCTACAATCCGACCTCTATCAAAGTTGGAAATGTGATTGTGCGCATTTCTCCTCTTTACACGAGGCATCACAACAACGCCTCACCGGGCAACACCTGTCAACTGCTGTTTGTGTATGAGAAATCGGTTGGAAACTTTCCTCATGTCAGTACGTTGTAGGTGTCGCCACCGGTGCCAAACTTGTTTGAATGCTCTGAAAAGCTAGTCATTTGCATATCACAGCGTGTTCTCCCTGTGGGTTAAATTTCGCGTCTGTAGCACGTCGTCGTCGTGGTGTAGCAATTTTAATGGCCAGTAGTGTATATTGTTGCGCAAGATTGCACTGTAGCGACTACAACGCGGAGATTACGAGTGGCGTATTGCGTGTTGCAGCTCTCGAGGCGGAGTGCGGTGGATCGCCGTGGGCGACGGCTGCGCAGGAGGCGGTCGACGAGCAGAACGACGCGGAGATCCTGCGCGCTGTGCTCACCTCCGTGGCCGCCTGGGAGCGCCGGCAGCGCCTCAGACATCGTCACAGGTAAACACGGCTGCGCCGGCGCACTCACCCCGAAGCGGATAGCCGCGGGTATGCTAGCTCAGCTATCCATTGCTGAGCGGCTACCGTGTCACCCTCTGCCTTGCGGCGTCATTTGCATGCGATATTTAGGACCGTGGGGTCAGCACATCGCTCTACCGATCTTTGTCGGCTTCCCAGATCTGAAAACCGATATTTGTCAAAAAATGGTTCAAATGGCTCTGAGTAGTATGGTACTTAACTGCTGAGGTCATCAGTCCCCTAGAACTTAGAACTACTTAAACCTAACTAACCTAAGGACATCACACACACATCCAGGCCCTATGCAGGATTCGAACTTGCGACCGTAGCGGTAGCGCGGTTCCAGACTGTAGCGCCTAGAACCGCCCAGCCACTCCGGCCGGCGATACTTCTCACTCAAGCAGTTCCGCAAGTGGCCTCACGAGGCTAAATACACCTCTCTCTAGTCACCCCACCACGAAAAAAATCAATGACAGAACCAAGAATTTTTTAAAACATTTTTTATCCTTTTTTGTTGTTTATTCATTTTTTGTTACTTTGAAGCTAAAATTTCTTCTTTTCTTAGAACAAACATAAAATCTTTGCTCTTCAAAATAAATATTCTTCTTAAGTCGGTATTGGCTGGAGTGGCCAAGCGGTTCTAGGCGCTACAGTCGCAAGTTCGAATCCTGCCTCGGGCATGGGTGTGTGTGATGTCCTTAGGTTAGTCAGGTTTAAGTAGTTCTCAGTTCTAGGGGACTTATGACCTCAGAAGTTAAGTCCCATAGTGTGTAGAGCCATTTGAAACAGTCGATATTAGCAGACCTCTCTCCAGCAAGGAAAGCAAAACAATGAAATACTTCAGTTTTGACATTAACGAAAAAAATAAGAATACCTTGTTTTTAAAACTGAAATTCTAGCCCTTAAAACGCAATATTCAACTTGGATATTAAGATGATTCTTTGGATACCAAAATATGTTCATATCTAATTAAATAAGTAAGACAGTGTTCAGCTTTCAAGTATTTCTTTTCTAATACTTCTAGTACTGTATTTGCGATCCGCCTCGGCTTCGCAGGGGTATCACTAGGTATCCACTACTACACGACTTGTCTTGGGTGGTGCTAATAAATTATTCGTCGTGAATAAGCCAGCCTACCTTTCAGTGAAAAATGTGTTCTTAATCTTTATTGTACTTTTTGAGATTAGTCTTCACATACAAATAAAAAAACGCGGTGATCAGTCAGCTGGTACGAAATACTTACAAATTATATACACAAACCTTCTCCGTAAATCAGTCTATTTCACGTTGAAAACAGTATCAAAATCCTTACGGCTGTTCTTCACATTAGTCCTCACAAACAGAAAAACGCGGATGGGGACTTTAATATATGATGTGTACAGATAGATTACTGTATTTTATCCGGTTATATTATCTGGTATATGTTTAGTACGTACTACGACGTTTGTTATACACGATTTTCAGGTGGTTTAAAGTATATTTATCGTAAGTATTCTTAGGATATTTCCAAAGACCTTCATGTTGTTTGCACCCTCTGCGATCTTCCAAATTCGTATGGTAAATAAGAAAGGAAGTCATTGATATTAGCTTCTCTGTTTTCTACACTGACTAAACCAAATCGCAACACCAAGATGAAGTTGTGCGACACAAACGAAAGATAGTACCCCTGTGTCTACATCTGAAAGATGATGTCTATTCAAATTTCGCCCCGGTCACAAGAGTGGCGAAATAGCGCAAGAGGATGCAAATCAGATTTGATTTAAATATACGCTGTAGCAATCGCGAGCATTAGTTACCTTTGAGACAGGACGTAGTGAGTTCATGTTTGTCAAGAACGCCTTTAAGGTGACAAAGACGCCATTATCAGCACCTCACTGAGTCTGAACGAGGTCATGTTACAGAGCAACGAAAAGCTTAATGTCCCTTCTGCGATGCTGAAGAAAGACTTGGTACGAACGTATCCACTGTGCGTGATCGTTCGCAGTGGTGACCACGCGAAGCCAGACGGCAACGTGGCACTACTGAGAGGGAAGACCGTGGTATGGCTCTGGTGTATGATACTGCGTCACCAGCCTGAGCAGCAGTTGGCACCACTGTGACGCTACGAACTGTTGCAAATCAGTTACTTTAGGAATAGCTCCGGGCCAGACGCCCTGTACCGTGCATTCCAAAGACCGCAAACCACCGCCATTTGCGTTTCAGTGGTGTGAAGCGAAAGCTCATGGAATAGCACGGTGGGAATCTGTTGTGTTTTCTTATGTAAGGTGTTTTGCTTCGGTGCCAGTGATTGCTGTGTGCTGGTTAGGCCAGTTGAGGTCCTACAACAAACCTGTTTGCGTTTAGACGCACTGCACCTACATCTGGTGTTGTGGTCTGGGATGCGATTTAGTATGACAACAGGAGCACTGTTGTGGTTATCCCACGCACCCTGACTGGAATTAGTTCGTCAGTCTGATGATTCGACCAGTTGTGCTCCCATTCATGATCATCATTCCAGGGGGTACTTTCCAACAGGATAACACTCCCCTACACGCCACTGTTCAACCCAAAATGCCCTCTGTATTGGTGGGATTTGCTTCGCCCTAAACTTTCTTTTCCACGGCAAACGCTAATTGCTTGCATTTTTTTCATTTCGTTCTTTATTATTCGTTGTATTCGGTCATAGCGGACGTGATATGACATCCGTTGAAGTTCGTTGTTTATCCCTTCTCAGTTTTTTTTATTACAGGGAGTAGCCAGCTCTCTGACCGATCACTCTGAGCTACCATGCCGGCGTTCGCTTGACAACAATGACTTCTTGCCGTCGGCCCCTTCGCGCACATATATCAGGTACATAATAGACGCGCAAAACTTCTCAAGTGATTTTCTCGGAATTGCCAGAGTAGTGCACCTTACTACTTGCACGTCGTTTTGTTTTAAAGGCCTAATATAGGTGCACAAAGTTTGAAGTAAATCCGCGATCCCAAAGTCGGTGCCTCCCCTTGTGAGGTTTCCCTCTATATCTAACTTCAGAAAGATAGCAACATACACTGAGGGACAAATAAGTGAAGGACCCAGAAGATACGGTCGGATGTCAATGTGATTTTCGTACAGGTACAAACAATCGGTAGGTAGCAAAGTACTAGAGCTGCATTTCTCTGTGACAAGTAGAACGGTCACCATCGTGCATTACTGTTGTCCTTGTTCAGTGTAGTTACCTGGTCTGGTAAGCAATATAAGGGCGTGAACAGAGTCAGTTCTTGAGTTATTACAGCGAAGGACGTGGAGATGCCGGTAAACGTGTGATTGGATTGTTTGGGGAAGGAGAACAAACAGCGAGGTCATCAGTCTCATCGTATTAGAGAAGGACGGGGAAGGACGTCGGTCGTGCCCTTTCAAAGGAACCATCCCGGCATTTGCCTGGAGCGATTTAGGGAAATCACGAAAAACCTAAATCAGGATGCCCGGACGTGGGATTGAACCGTCGTCCTTCCGAATGCGAGTCCAGTGTGCTAACCACTGCCCCACCTCGCTCGGTGGTAAACGTGTGAGACAGCGTTATCAGCATCTGACAGTCTGAAAGGGCCCTTATTCTTAAAGCTCTGTATAGGGAAAGTACGGCCAACTTGGCCAACTTGCCAGTGGCCGCCATTTTGGGCCGACTGCGCCGCTGGTGATCAATTGATTTCTGCAGCATATTTAGCCGTGTACATTAAAGGAGTGCACTCATATGTCTAATGCACTGCTACAACTGATCAGTGACTTCAAACGGAACATGTCGGATATTTAGCAACAAAAAATCTCAACAAATTTAAGCTAAATTAATCGAAAAGCATTTGTTGTGGCGAGCATGAAACACAGTTTTTCCCTGATATCCTTTATTAATAGCTAAAGCAAAAAATGGTCCAAATGGCTCTGAGCACTATGGGACTTAACATCTATGGTCATCAGTCCCCTAGAACTTAGAACTACTTAAAGCTAACTAACCTAAGGACATAACACAACACCCAGTCATCACGAGGCAGAGAAAATCCCTGGCCCCGCCGGGAATCGAAACCGGGAACCCGGGCGCGGGAAGCGAGAATGCTACCGCACGAGCTGCGGACAGCTAAAGCAGATTTCGCAGTTATTGTTGCGATATCGAGTTTGAACACATGTTTTCGTAATCAGGATTAAATTGGTCCTATCCAATAGTCAGCAGGACAGAAGGGAACCAATATTAGTTCGCAAGGGCAAAGAAACATCCATAGCTAATTTAAAGCTGTATATAGACTTACTTCTTGTTCCTGCTACTCGGTACCATGAAAATTCGCCCAGTGGCTCTTTTGTGATACGAAATAAAGCATTGGATTCAAATATATATGCGCGGTACCTTAGTAAATAGAACTGATAAACGTGCCTATATGATTATGCATGCTTTATATTTCTGTCAGATCTATCCCTTAAAAGTTTGTCAGAAAATGGTTCTATGACATTAGGAGAATGATTACGATATTACAAGAGAATACAATATTTTTAAAATGTGTTCGAATAAAACTAGGCCTACGATCAGAAATAGGCAGGGGCAGTTTTACCTCTACTATTTCTGTTTTGTAATTAAATTATCATTAAACCATCCTATTAGCTCTTCTGACTTTTTTTTCTCTTCGAAAGGACTGGAAACTAAGTAACAGAAATGTAAAAAGGAGACAAAGACAAAAGGCCAGAAATGAATAAAATTAACTGAATGTTTAAGTCGAGCTCCTGAAACTTTCCCCATATTCTCTTTCTTGTTGCATCTGTCCCTTGGGAAGGAATTCTGTACAGTTCTCCTCCCTTTTCACCTGGAACCGAACAGCAAAAAGCACAGCACTGAGGCGTTATTCTACTTAAAACTTTGAAGATACACAACACTTCTTATGATTCACAAGTAACGCTTGGGCCCACAATGGATGCTAATGTCACATGACGCGGTGTCAGCCAATCCTGAACTGCGGACAGCGGCAAACGCAGGGGGAAAGGATGGCCATACTTTCCTTTATACAGAGCTTTATTTGTTGTGGGTCCCCATTAGGCCGGCTGGTCAAATCGAGCAGTATACAGATTTTGGGGAATTCGGATGTGACAGTGGTCCAGTGTTGGAATGCATGGAAACATGATGGCAGGCAGAAGTGTCAAGGTTCCAATCTGACCACCATAAGGCAGGATCGCCGTATTGTGCACCAAGCACATGGCAACCACTTCGCATCTGTGCCTGCCACGTAATTGACTCCCTGAAACATTGTGTGTCAACCCTTACCATTGGTCGTAGACTAGCAGCTGCCAGACGAGAATTACCGTCCCATGCCCTGCCTGTCCTTAAGAGGACGTTCATTTATTACGTGAGTTTAATATTTTAATTTTGGACCCCCTGCCCCCATGGTGAGGTGCGGAGGGGCTCCGTTGCCCTCTTCATTAGAAATGTTTGCCGCGTAGGCTGATAAAAATAAGTAAAAACGGAAATTTCTGTATTTGATTAAAACACTTTAATAAAAAGGGTTTTATTTATATAGTATATTAAACAGTGTTTTAACACTCGATTAAAAACATTTGATTTTAAACAAACCTGAGCAATATTCGGAGGGACGGTCAGGCAGGGACGGACAGACAGAAATGCTTCACGAACGTAGTATTAACCATTTTGACAGATCCCTAAAAAACTGACCTTTTATTCACATATCACATACATTAAATGTCCTGAACCTTTATTTGCTTTTGCAGATGAAAGACAACATTGTTTGTTACCTTTCTTTGAGCCTTACGATTATGTAGGTTTTCAGTCTTTTTTATACGATCATTAAGAGATTTTTCTGTCGGTGAACTTCAGCGTAGCTTCCTTCCACAAACGGTTAGCTTCTTGCTCGCACTTGTGTTTCGACTCGTCTGTCGACATGGTGCTTAACACGCGCATTTTAAAAATGTTGATACAAATTCGTGTCAAACACAATAACATTGACCTTATGTGAGATGCAGAATATAACGATTGACTCATTGACTGACACTCTGTGTTTTCAGCCAGTGCTGCAGGGGGAACCCCCGAAATTAAATTTCACACTGGTGCGGCACTTACTTCGAATCTGGGAAATCTAGGCATGCAGACGTGTAAAGCATTCAGTTTGCTTCAGAGAGGCCACAAAGACTGGTGGGCACTTTCTCCGTGGCGCGGCATTAACTTTATAAAACAAAATGTTATCCATTGTAGTAATGTGTGTCCTCTGAATTAAAAAGTTGACGAGAGATATTGATTGCCACCCTTCCCGCTTTAAATGAGAGACGGTGAGATTTTGCCGAACCCCTTCTCCTCTCGCGCAATTAATGGACGTCCCCTAATAACATGACACAAAGGGCTGCGTCTGGACCGGAAAGCACGGACTGCTGACGAATGGCGTCGCATTGTGTTCGGCGATAAAACGCGATACTGTACTACTCCGGATGATCGTCGTTGAAGATCATGGCGTTGACCTATGGAAACGTCTGGAAGTGACGGTGTGGGAAACCGTCGGGTATGTCTTGAGGCCACGGCTGGTAGTGACTTGAGAGAACTCTTGACGGTACGTCGCAGACCTCCTGCGCCGTCGTGTGTTACCTCCCGTGCAAAGTATCGTGCTATCTGCTACATCCGGTGCAAACGTCAGAGAAACAGGCGAGAAACGGTGACGACGCGAGGCGTAAAGACCGATTGTGGTCAGGACTCAAACCCACGCCGGAATCGAGCAATGGGGCAGATGAGCAGCGGACCCGACACAACGAGAGAAAGTCAATAGCAATTTACACGCTACATAAACGATCTGGTTGATGGTATTGACAGCGGCCTGAGACTGAGGGAAGTAGTATCACACGAAAGTTGTGAATAAACCAATGAGGATTTGCAGAAAATAAATGCGTGGTGTAATGACTGGCAGTTATCTCTCAATATTAGTGAGTGTAACCTACTGCGTATAACAAGGCGAATATCCCCATTAATGTAAGAGTACAAAATAAATGCCCAGTCTTTGGAAGCGGTAGCGTCCGTCAAGTATCTGGGTGTGACTATTCGAAATGATCTCAAATGGAATGATCAGATTACACAAGTAACGGGTAACGCGAACTCTAGACTGCGGTTTATTGGTAAAATCCTGAAGCGATGCAGTCCTTCAACAAAGGAAATTGCTTACAATACATTAGTTTGTCCAGTCTTGGAGTATTGTTCGTCTGTATGGGACCCTTATCAGTTGGGTCTGATTCAAGAGATTGAGAAGGTCCAAAGAAGAGCGGCAAGATTCGTGACTGGTACATTTAGCCATCGCGAGAACAGTACAAATCTCATAGAAAGTTTGAATTGGGACACCCTTGCAAATAGATGGCGCGCTAAACAGAAGGGGCTATTCACTAAATTCCGAAATCCTATCTTCACCGAGGATTATTACCACCAACTTTCAAATCGTGCAGTGATCACCATTCAAAGATAAGGGAAATAAGAGCTCATACTGAGGCGTTCAGACAGTCGTTTTTGCCTCGCGCGATCCGCGAGTGGTACAGTGGGGAAAGGGGGGGGGGAGTATGACTTTGTCGCGAATTGTGCCCTCCGCCACACACCGCTTGGTGGCTAAGGGAGTATATATGTAGATAACGAAGTGTGACGAACTTTCGGCACGAAGCTGTCAACAGATCGAGTACGATCTACAGACCAAATCGAGATAAGAGAGGAAAACCAATATCAAATACTCAGTAGTACACTATCAGACGAAGTACGCGACTGAATGAGCGGCACCTGATCTTCTCCTAAAAGACAACCCTGACTGTCTGTTTTGCACAGGCTAAGGTTTGTAGAATTGTTCTTGTTCCTCGGAGTGTATTTGTGTTCACCCAGCTGTTTTGTTTGTGATCTCTGCGTCGTGAGCACTGACGCGTGTGTTTTGAACCTAGCTCATTGCCGAAGCAGGTCGGGCCACCTTGTGGTCCGCCATATGTGCTGCTGGTATCTGGGCCTTGAGATTAGTCGATTGTCAGACTGTCGCGAAGTTTCATAGAACCGGCAGGTAGTCTGTTTAATGCAATCCCGTATCGTGGGGATGCGTGATCTCCCGCGCAAGACCCTGGCCAAGTAGTCTCGCGGTAACTGCAAGGCGAATCTCAGAGGTCTCCCTCGCACCCCTTGGAGACAACGAATATGGATATAGGCTGCGTTTCCCCACACTGCGGACGCGTATTCTAGCTCTGGTCGGATCAGTGCTAGATAAAGCGTAATTCCACAGAGTGGAGGAAGCGTTGATCCCGTATTTAAAACTGGTTAAAGTGCCTTCAAGCGGACATGCCCTTTTCCCGAGACCTCACGAATATGCGGTTTCCAGGTCAGATGCATATCAAGTGCTACCTACCCCTAGGTACTTAGCAGTGCGAGACCAGCGGGCGGGGTCTCCCACGATTCGCAACGGGTGAAGGTCCTGGGCTACGTCGCGTTATTAGCACAGCCTGGTTTTTAGTGGCATTGAACTTACGGCGCCTTTTCGTAGCCCAGGCTCCTAGGACATCGCATGCCTCCTGTAAACGGCGACGAACGACGTCGATCATTTGGGAAAGCGCTTTGAGTGTGGTGTCTTCTGCGTATAATACTGGGTATACCCTATCTGTGTGCGGTACATGAGCTGTATACAGGGAGTACAGCAGGGGGCCGAGAACCGACCCGTGCGGCACTCCCGCACGTATAGGCCTGTTAGCTGAGATGCCGTCTTCGGCACGAACGTGAAAAGTCCGGTCACGCAGGTAAGACGTCGGAAACCTCAGGACAAAAAGTTTGTAGAGGAGGCCCTCGTGCCACACGCAATCAGAGGCCTTGGAGATGTCAAGAGGCACCGCCCCTGAGTACTCCCGACGCTCCAGGGCTCCCATCGCGTCCTCGACAACACGCAGTAGTTGGTGTTGCGATCGAGATGTGGCGGTATTTATGACAGCCGTGAGGGACACTATTTGCAGGTGTATTCATGTGGGGACACGGAGGGGCACTCAAGGCGACTGCAGCGCTGCGGCGACATTCACATCTACCGGCCATCGAGATCCATTTATTCCAGCAGGCATTGAACTTCCACGCGTCCCGATATCAGATGATGATGATAAAGTTTTTGTTTGTGGGGCACTCGGCAGCGCGGTCATCAGCGCCCGTAAAAAGTCCAAACTTTTTCGCAGTCCAATTTCTTACACAGTCCAATCTAGCCACTGTCACGAATGATGATGATAATGATGAATTGATGAGGACAGCACAAACACTCAGTCCCCGGGCAGAGAATATCCGCATTCTGGCTGGGAATCGAACCTGGGATCTCGTGATCCAGAGGCAGCAACGCTAGCCACTAGACCACGAGCCGCGGACCCCGATATCAGACTATCGTTTTTAAACACGACATTGCTCACCTACACATAACACGTATCTCTATGAACTGGCTACATGGTGTTGAGGTACTCTTGTGGTCAGCAAGATACCAGCTCGAACGTCAGCTGCGTCCCAGGCGCCAGCATCCAGGATGTCGAGGCCCAGTTACAACAGCTGTGGGCCCACTTCCTCAGGAGTTGATACAACAACCTGGTCAGATAGGGTACAACGTCATACTGATAAGTGGGGTCATACTACAAAGTTCTTAGCAAATTTGGTTCAAATGGCTCTGAGCACTAAGGGACTTAACATCTGTGGTCATCAGTCCCCTAGAACTTAGAACTACTTAAACCTAACTAACCTAAGGACATCACACACATCCATGCCCGAGGCAGGATTCGAACCTGCGACCGTAGCGGTCGTGCGGTTCGAGACTGAAGCGCCTTGAACCGCTCGGCCACACGGGCCGGCTCTTAGCAAATTTGACTCGAATTTGTGATCACTCAGATGACATCACATACCCTCTCGACCCGTGAAGTTTCATTTCGTTTCCTTCTTCCCCTGTGGATGCTTTACTTTTTTCGTAGGGCAGCAATACAGAGCAATTAAAAAAAAAGGAACAGATTACAAACATTTATTGTATCCAAACTACTAAAGACAGAAACATAGTTCCAACGTTCCTAGAAAGAGAAAAGTTCACATTTGTATGCATTCAATGTGAGCACATGTGTCATACGACAAATATCAAAACGGTGGGTCATTCCTTGCCACACACGAAACAGCTGGTCTCTCGTTATCGAATTCACACCTTCAACAATGCGACGTCGCAGACTTTCTTGAGCGTCTTTTTCGTATCCCCACAGATAAATTTTCTAACGACGGCCGACGTTACCTGAATGATACCATTCCAGGACGTTGGATTGGAAGAGGAGGAGCAGAGGATGAACGTTGTCGCCGGTAGCGTCCCAGGTCTCCAGACCTCAAAAAAAAAATGATTCAAATGACTCTGAGCACTATTGGACTTGACACCTGAGGTCATCTGTCGCCTACTTAAACCTATCTAACCTAAGGACATTAGACGCATCCATGCCCGAGGCAGGATTCGAACCTGCGACCGTACCGGTCGCGCGGTTCCAGACTGAAGCGCCTAGAACCGCTCGGCCACACCGGCCGGCCCAGACCTCACACTTTGTTTTATCTGTGGGGTTACGTAACAGACAGCCTTTTTATCCACCCTGTGCCAAACACTCTCGAAAGTTGGCGTCATCGCATTGTTGAAGCTCGATAACGAGAGACCAGATGCTTCGTGTGTGGCGGGAAATCAGCCACCATTCTGATATTTGTCGTGCAACACTGTGCTCACATTGAAAGCATAAAAATTCTAACTGTTATCTTTCCAGGAACTTTGGCATTGTGTTTCTATCTTTTGTAGTTTGGAAGCAATAAAGGTTTGAAATCTGTTTCTTCCTTTTGAATAGCCCCGTAGATTGACATTAGATCATTTAATCACTCTAAGACAAATAACTGAAAGGCGTGGGAATTTAGTATAGATGTGCCACATGTTACTTCTAGATTCCAAAAAGGCCATTGATAGCATACGTCGGCAGACATTCCTAATTATAATCGGGGAATTTGAAATACATTAAAAAAGTTAATCTGAGTATTTAAAATGTATATAGAGGATACTTTTTGTAGTACGTCGTGTAAGAGAAACTTAAAATTTCAAGGTTTACAGCGGGCTGAGACAAGGGGACGCCATTTCACCTACTTTATTCATTGCACGACCCCTGCCGCCGGAGGTTCGAGTCCTCCCTCGGGCATGGGTGCGTATGTCGTTCTTAGCATAAGTTAGTTTAATTAGTGTGTAAGTCTAGGGACCGATGACCTCAGCAGTTTGGTCCCTTAGGAATCCACACACATTTGAACATTTTTACTTTAATCAACCTTCTTTTAGAGAAGATCGATAGAGAATTTGATGCAAATAATCCACAAGGAATCCAACTAAATGAGGTGAACATTAGTAGACGTGAATATGCAAATGATGTAGTATAGTAATTCCAAAACATAATTAAAAAGAATGATGCAAAATTATTACAAAATCGCTCAGAGAAGAGGATTGTGTGTTAAAGAAGAAAAGACAGATTACGTGGCCATAAGTACGAAAATCAGAAATGATGTAGCTTTGACTGTTTGAAAACTATTGACCGCTTCATGTACTGAGACACTATTTTCAGTAGTAACAATAGATTGGACATAGAAATAGATGCCCATCTAGAAACAACGAACAAAACACACTTTAGTTTCACCAATATTCTAATGAAAATATCGCTTAGTACTAGCTTCAAAATGTGCTTCTATCAGTAACATTGTAAGGATGTGAAGCATTAATATTTGAATATAAGTGTGAAGAAAACTATTAAAATTCGAAAGAAAAATACTAAGGAAATTTTTTGGACATGTACATGATGAAAATAACGTGGAATGGAGAGTAAGAAATAAGGAAAAATGTTCGAAAACCATAACATCGTCGAAGTACTAAAGAAGAGAAGGTTGAACTGGGCAGGCCGTGTAGCAATAATGGTGGAGAACAGAATAGCTAGAATAACATTCTGCAGAACAGTAGATGGAACGATAGGCAGAGGAAGACCCAGAATTAAGTGGGGAGATAACATCCAAGAAGACACAGCTAGGACGAACATCAGCGGAAAATTTGTCATTTGCTATTGTTAAAAAAACTGACAGCTTGGAAACTGACAGAGTAGTATCATTACAGTGAGCGTTTAAAGAAACAGTGTTGTGAAAAATGACCAGTTTAGTTCAAAGTTACCATTGTATGATTCTTTACAATTTTCGTAAAAGCTTAACTCATTCGGCGGATGATTTTTTGCGATTTTCGTAAAGACATAACCCAACTAAAATGCCTCGAATCGATTCGTTAAGCGTTTGGAATCCAATCTTATTCAGAAGAGACTGTTCCATATTGGTCTGCAGAATTTCGTCATAGTCGCACTTTCGTCAGCGATGAATTTCGTAGAGGCCGATCAAAATCGCTTGTTGCAAATAAAATTGATATTGTGCGCAGAATGATATTATGAAGTGTAACGTAAGGTAAACCGAACGTTACACGTATAGCAGACTGCAGTACGTTTGGTTTTGCATCCATGGAAAAGATGTGTTCACGGTGGATTCCGCACAATACGGTGGACAGCCTCGTATTGATTACTTCGTATTCGTACTTCTTAATAACGGGGGCACTGCTATTTCTCAATAAATTAAAAGGTGAAATATTAGCAAATGATTTAATGTTTGTGAAAGGATGAATTTTATAAAGGTTTTTATGTAAAAGAAACTAGATTTTCTTCGTTAAAAAAAAAACAGGAAAAAACTAAAAGTTAAAATAAAAAGAATTCCTTCAAAACAGACGCAGCCGATTTTCTACCCCATCCCAGCCCAGCTAAGCTTCAGTTCGGATGCCCTAGATTTGGACACGGCGCTTAGATCATTCCTTCTGCCGTCTCTATATTTTTCGTATGCTTTTACTAGAACTGAGAGGAAAGGAAATTACGCGTGCATACTCGATAGCGTATATGAAGAGTTATTCGCGATACGGAAGTAGCGCTTGACGGTGTGTAGGAAGAGAAAGTAACTAAGCCGCCCTAGAAAGTAAGCTGCACCACGTTATAGCGAAGCGCTACTGCACACCCACACCCACAGCTCTAGCTGAGGCGAGAGTGGTACACGTCGCGCGCCACGCGCTCGCGAAAGGCAGCTGCGCGGCAGTCAGCGGAACCAAACGGTCGCTTGTTCTACCGGCATGCGTCTGGCGCCTGGCTTCCCACAATAGACACAACTCGTTCCTAACGAAAAATGCGAAAGCGAGACTAACCAACTGGCACAGATTTCCCTATCGCAGAAACTTTTTATCCGTAGAGACTGCGGTTTTGTTTGAGGAACGATTGCTTCTTGCAGCATCAGGTGTGGATCGAGAGTTAGAATCTGGGCAGGGGAGGGGGAGGCACGTTCTGTTACTGCCCTCTCCTCCTCTACGCCAATAATGGCTTGCTGGCGCTCGTATTATTAATGTACTACAGACGCCTACGATATTAATAACAGTAACAATAAAAATCAATAATACTAAACCTGAACGACATTTTCACTCTGCACCGGAGTGTGCTCTGATTCGAAACTTCCTGGCAGATTAAAACTGTGTGACGGACCGAGACTCGAACTCGGGACCTTTGCCTTTTGCGGACAAGTGCTCTACCATATGAGCTACCCAAGCACGACTCACGACCCGTCCCCACAGCTTCAATTCTGCCAGTACCTCGTCTCCTACCTTCCAAACTTCACAGAAGCGCCTCTGCGAACCTTGCAGAACTAGCACTCCTGGAAGAAAGGATATTGCGGAGACATGGCTTAGCCATAGCCTGGGGGATGTTTCCACAATGAGATTTTCACTCTGCACCGGAGTGTGCTCTGATACGAAACTTCCTGGCAGATTAAAACTGTGTGACGGACCGAGACTCGAACTCGGGACCTATTGCCTTTCGCGGGCAAGTGCTCTATGGTCCCGAGTTCGAATCTCGGCCCGGCACACAGTTTTAATCTGCCTGGAAGTTTCAATACTAAACCTGTAATTATCTAACAGCTTACAGGGGCAATAAAAATTTTATTTCCAACATTTAATATAATTATTGACTAAATTTAAAAATTTAAAATGCTCTTAATCTTCTTGTTAAGAGGGATAATCTCATGTTAAAGATTTAACATTGTGTGTACAGAGTGTGTCATAATTAATGGCACAAACGTGTACAGTTGAAAGTACGCGGTACCAGAAAATAAAGAGTCTCAGTAAACATGGGCTACAAAATGCATACCTTAAGAGCCATGGGCACTTCATCTTCAATACCGTTAAAAAATCTCTTCTACATCAAGCCCTTTGTTTTCCATATTTTGAAAGGTGAAGCACGGGCCAGAAAAAAATAAATGTTTAGCAGGCATGGGCTCTGTAGTGCATATCTACAGATCTATGAGCACTTGTTCGATGACGATGTTGATGATGATGTTTGGTTTGTGGGGCGCTCAACTGTGCGGTTATCAGCGCCCGTACCTAGTCCCAACCTTTGGTCAGTCCAATCTCGCCACTTTCATGAATTATGGGGACAATACAAACACCTAGTCATCTCGAGGCAGGTGAGCTTGTTCGGTGGAACAGATGTTTCACATAAGCGAAGATGAACTGCTCGTAGATCTTAACATATGCTCTTCAGAGCCCATGTCTACTGGACACTTTTATCTCGTTTTAGTCTCTACTAGACCTTCTCAAAGTATGGAAAGCAAAGAACTTGCCGTTGAAGAGATTCAGTGAAGTGACAGAAGTCATGGGATACCGATATGCACATATACAGCTGGCGGTAGCATCGCGCACACATGTTATAAAATGGTAGAGAATAGCGGAGCTATCATTTGTACTCAGGTGATTCAAGTGAAAAGGTTTCCGACGTGATTATGGCCGCGTGACGGGAATTAACAGACTCTGAACGCAGAATGCTAGCTGGAGCTAGACGCAGGGGGCGTCATTTCGGAAATCGTTACGGAATATGATATTCCGATATCCACAGTGTTAAGAGTATGCCAAGAATACTACATTTCATCCATTACCTCTCACCACGGACAACACAGTGGCCGACGGCATTCACTTAACGGCCGACAGTAGCGGCGTTTCCGTAGCGTTGTCAGTGCTAATAGACAAGCAACACTGCGTTAAATAACCGCAGAAATCAATGTGGGACGTACGACGAACGTATTCTTTAGGACAGTGCGGTGAAATGTGGCGTTAATGGACTATGGCAGCGCCGGCCGCGGTGGTCTCGTGGTTCTAGGCGCGCAGTCCGGAACCGTGCGACTGCTACGGTCGCAGGTTCGAATCCTGCCTCGGGCATGGATGTGTGTGATGTCCTTAGGTTAGTTAGGTTTAAGTAGTTCTAAGTTCTAGGGGACTAATGATCACAGCCGTTGAGTCCCATAGTGCTCAGAGCCATTTGAACCATTTTTTGACTATGGCAGCAGACAAACGATTTCAGAGCCTTTGCTAACAGCACGTCACACCTGCGGCGCCTTTCCTGGGCTCATGACCATATCGGTTGAACCGTAGACGACTGGAAAACCGCGGCCTGGTCGGATGAGTCCTTATTTCGAGATGATGGTACGGTTCGAGTGTGGGGCAAAACCCCACGAAGCCATGATGGACCCAAGTTGTCAACAAGGCACTGCGCAAGCTGGTGGTGGCACCATAATGGTGTGGGTTGTGTTTACATGGAATGGAGTGGGTCATCTGGCCCAACGGAACCGATCATTGACTGTAAATGGTTATGTTCAGCTCCTTGGAGACCATTTGCAGCTATTCATGGACTTCATGTTGGCAAACAACGATGGAATTTTTATGGATGACACTACGCCTTGTCACCGGGCCACAATTGTTTGCGACTGGTCTGAAGGACATGCTGGACAGTTCGAGCGAATGATTTGGCCACCCAGATCGCCCGACATGAATCCCATCGGACATTCATGGGACACAATCGTGAGATCAGTTTGTTCACAAAATCCTGCACCAATTATGGTCGGCTGTAGAGGCAGTATGACTCAGTATTTCTGCACGGGACATCCAACGAGTTGTTGACTCCATACCACGCCGAGTTGCTGCATTATGCCTGTCAAAAGGACGCCCGACACAATATTAGGAGGTATCCCATGACTTTTGTCACCTCTCTGTATGTTTCACAGTATGGGGGATCAAGAAGTGCTCATAGCTCTTACGGTATGTGTTTTAGAACCAATGCTTACTGAGAGTTTTTAGCTTCTTTTATCGTGTACTTTCAACTGTAGGTGTTTAAGTCATGAACTATGATATACCGTGTACATCTTGCAACAGCGTAACTAGCGGCACGCAAATTATCCAGACTATATGCATCCCCTATTTGAGAATGAGAGTGCTTACCAACGTCCAACAAAAAATATTTCAAACCTTTCCGAAACTTTTTCTCGCTGACACCCCACCAAATGTAAGGAAAAAAGTTTATCGCATTCTAAATTTTCGCTGTTCAAGCAGTAAAACTTCACCATCCGCTTTGACGTTTTATTACTTCTTTACTACTAAATCTATACGGAGCACATGTTCCAAACATTATCCATTTATAATACTAAACGTACACGTAAAATCATATCATTATACGACACGTAGTTCAGGAGATATGACGTCATAAACATTGAGATGCGTGCAAAACTAGCTTTTGCTGAAAGCGTAGCACAGGTTAATCAGACTGTATTCATCCAGTGTTCATTAAAGAGAGCACTTCCAACAAATTTTAAACACAATTTGAAACCTTTAGTAAACTTTTTTCTCTCTTACGTGCTTTACATCAAATATTTAACACATTAACTCATGTGTAAAGTAATCAGACGTTCCAAACTATTTTATTAACTGTAGTACTATGCTTTAATCAATCGGAGATGGGATTTTTACTTGCATAAAACATCCTAACATAATAATTTGTTTATATCAGAAATTAGTACATCGCTTTAGCATAATTTCAGAGAAAAAAAAGCATGAAAAGTATTGTCTAAACTCTGTTTCCATGTTACTTTATCGTCCGAAAGTTTGCTGAGGTATAAGCAAAATCACCGAATGTGCGCAGCGGATAATTGACCAAATTGTCTATTTACGGCCCTAAATGTACGTCTGACTGTCTGTTCAATAAACCTCTTTTCTATGTAAAAGTTTGAGTTTCAAAGAATGTTTATATTTTCCAAGGAGCAATTATGATGCTTTAATTCTGACGTAATGTTGTTCAAATTCATAAATGTAGTGCACTGCGTGTAGATCATCAAATAAAATATCACACTGCAACGTTAGCAGTCAACTATACTCATAAAATAAAAGTGCTATTTTGGAACAAACTGGTGTATATATTGTGAAACTGATTATAATTATTGTATTGTATTGAACTGGGGATCTAGAAACGACCGAGAGGCTTCGTCCCCGCCGTAGCCCTCAGTGGTTCACAACCTCACTACACCTACCCACCCCAGCGCCGCCCTACACCGAACCCAGGGTTATTGTACGGTTCGGCTCCATTTGACACGCCCCCTCCCCCCCCCTCCCCCCCGGGAACGTCTCACACCAGATCAGTGTAATCCCAAATGTTTGCGTGGTAGAGTAATTATGGTGCACGCGTGCGTGGAGGCAGTGTTTGCGGAGCAATCGCCGACATAGTGTAACTGAGGCGGAATAAGGGGAAACAGCCCGCATTCGCGACGCAGATGGATAACCGCCTTAAAAACCATCACCAGACTGGCCGACAAAGCGGACCTCGACACTAATCCGTGCGTTAGACCGCACGGCTAACCGGGCGTCCTAACTAAGTGTAATCAGTGTGCCTCGTAATCCTTGGTAATCTTTACAATAATTTAAGTTCAGTTAACGACAATTTTCATCAAACAGTCTGGGTTGGCGCAACCTTATGTCAATGTCATAAGAATAGAGACCAAAATATAAAATGAGATCTTCATTAAATATGTTATCTTCCGGACACTCTTTGTTCGTAGACCCGTTGTTCCGCTCCATTCCGCACGCTGCTACGGCCCAGACGCTTCCTTCCCCGGCGAATAGAAATACTGCGTGGCTGCGTTTGTATTTACAGAAACAGGCTTTCAAAAATATTAATACAAGGTTTATTCCCCACTTATAACTTAATTCTGTCACTCAGCAACACTTTTCCACATCGCTCTAGCCTAGGGCGTTCAAAAAGTTTTGCAGTCATTTTTTTATTTTTTGCAGGCGGAGAATGAATTTTTTTTTGTGAACGTACTTGGAACATTTAGCTATACATTAAGCCTACTCAACATAGCCTCCATCAGCTGTGGCGCATCTGGCCCAACGTTCTTTCCATGATGCACATGCACTTTGGTAAAATTCTGGGGATTGACTTTTATACCATCGCTTGACACAGGAAATGTTTTACCGGGCAGGTGGGCTTTCAGACGACCAAAGAGATAAAAATCAGACGAAGCCAAGTCCAGACTGTAGGGAGGATGAGGAACAATTTTCCAACCCATTTTCCTGATTTTCTCCTGGGTTCAAATGGCTCTCAGCACTATGGGACTCAACTGCTGTGGTCATTAGTCCCCTAGAACTTAGAACTACTTAAATCTAACTAACCTAAGGACATCACACACATCCATGCCCGAGGCAGGATTCGAACTTGCGACCGTAGCAGTCGCACGGTTCCGGACTGCGCGCCTAGAACCGCGAGACCACCGCGGCCGGCTCTCCTGAGTCATAAGGGCTGTATGGGGTTTGGCATTGTCATGGTGTAGTCTGATGAGCTGACCCTGAAGCTGTGGTCTGTGGGTCTTGATGGCACATCGCAGCTTGTACAATGACAAACAGTAACGGTCCCGGTTAATTGTGGAGCCAGGTTCCAAAAAGTCAATGAAAATGACACTACACTGATCCCAGTAGAAGGCCATCACCTTCCGGCCTGCTGTTCGTGAAAGTCTTGGTTTCTTCTTCCGAGTGGAACCCGTATGACGCCACTCCATGGATTGGGTTTTGCTCTCAGGTTCGGACAAAAACGACCATGTTTCATCGTGGGTAATGACACCGTCAAAGCACTGTTTCCACTCTTCAGTAAAGGTCTTCATGAGACCCTCGCACACATTCTTCCTCGTCGTTTTCATTTCTCTTGTCAATAATCTAGGCACCCAACGTGCACATATTTTTCTGTACCCTAGTGACTGTACCAGTGATACCACACTACCCAATGACAAACGAGTCATTTCAGCAAGATGTCGTATCGTCACACATCAGTCATTTTGGATGATTTGATCAGTGGTCTCCTTATTCACATCACTCACTGCCGTCGATGGTCTACCGCATTGTGGATTGTCCAGAAGAGAGAAATCACCTTCTTTAAACCTCTGCAACCTCCGCTGGATGCTGCTGCGATCGGCTGTGTCCTCCCCATAAACAGGGACCAACTTCCTGTAAATGGATGTGGCAGAGTCATTGCCGGTCTTGAAGAGAAACTCTCATCAACGACCGTTGACGCAATCTGACATATACTTCACGGTCCAATATGGCTCACCTGTAAATGAAAGAAAATACTTTTATATACCAACTTATAGCTAAATGTTTCAAGTATGTTCACAAAAAATTTGATTCTCCTCCTGCAAAAAATAAAACAATTAGAGAGGACTGTGAAAAACTTTTTGAACGCCCTTTGTAGTTAAAGGAAGTTAAAAAAAAAGGAAGCAATGAAGGCGGTATAGGCGGACCGTCACAAGCGGCGTGCTACGGATATGTGGCGCAGGGATTTAAATTTAAATACACACCACAACAGCAGATATGTACCTGCAAAGAAACAGCCAAAAAATAATTGTACCATTTTATTTTTTCGAGGTGATAATTAAAACTTTGAATACCGCTTGTATCATACGAATATTAAAATCTGCGTGCTCAGAAAAACAGGAATTCATAGTTTGCATTTATTGTGGGCAACCACACAAGTGATGATAACCTATTGATTACAAACTGAAATAAAAAAAGATCGGTTATTGAGACTCTATACAATCTCCAAGTGCTTATCAGTGTGCTTGGTGTTTGCAAGCACATTAGAAGTCGATTTAGGACTTCACGTGTGCTGCTGTTGAATTTATCGCACCATCGATCTACATGATGTGGAGCGTAGTGCTACGAACGTGTTAACGTCTACATTTGGCAACGGCGGCTGGAGACTTTTTCTGGCAGTCACAGGACATGCTAAGAGATTTCTTAGCGTCTCGAGTATGGAAACATTTTTCATCGTAAACTGCAATTAGCATGAATCTTCAGAACAACATAACTGGGTGGGATCTTCAGGCTCTTCAGAATCAAAGAGAACAGAACGGAGTTGCTCTCACACATGCATGTTGGCACTTATTAAATCATAGGTGCACACCTCCAAGTTGCCTGTGAAGTGCTTAGACGTAGGTCCTCAGCCATTAGAGAGGACATGATCCTCTTCCACCAATCGTAATGTTGTTGCACCACATATGCACTGTCTTCCCGTCCAAACTTCCCACGGTCGTTCTGCGGACTTCAGTGGCTGTCATACCAAAGATGCTGCTATTTCGGTCGAATCCATTTGAGGTAACCCCATGCGTTCTTCAGGTAAAGCGTTCTCCTCACTGTTAATCCTCTAGCTAGACGTGATCAGATCGAGACGTTCGTCGGTGTTCATTCCTTGGCATCGTTAAGTTTTAAGTAGGCTAACGTTGTCGTGGCTGTAAGTCATCTTCGGGGTCGAAAACTTCGTCGGCATATTGGGTTGGACGAGTGGTTGCATTTTAGTCACAACAAGATTTGACGATTCGTCGTAATGAATTTGGGGCATTGTAAGCCACGATGGGGCATTGAGGGAATGTTGCATCAGTCTGTATAGTGAGCGACAGTCTGTTCACCAAAGTTGGCCTTTTCTCTGGTCAATGTGTTCGTCCAGTTTACATTAATGTTTGATCAACAGGAACGAGTCAAATAGCTGATCAATTTCGTTAGTCAGAGGAAATGGTTTGTGAAAAATAAGACGCCATGGAACGCCATTGATTTGGAGGAATCATAGTGGTATTAATGTCTGCTGTCTCAGAGTTGATGTTGGGGAGTTCAAGAGGACGACTGGGTGGAGCCGGCCCTCTTATAACACATCGATCTGTTCAAAGATTTTCTCGCCTTCCGTCACCGTATAATTCCAGGTAAACTTCGATACTCTATTCGTTTACCACGAGACATCCATTAAGATTGGCATGCCGTTCTTCGAGCTAATAATTGTTTTTATCACCATTAAAGCAGATTTAGGTTACGTCTGTAAAGGGTTTCTCTTTCTTTTTCACTTCTTGGAACTACATATGGAATAACGATGGTACAGCCACAAACTAATGAGTAGAGTAAACGTAAAGGAAAACTTTTTTCTGAAATGCTCTAGGTACACGAAAAATAAATAGCCACAGTTTTAGATGCCATCTCTCAACTCTGTTGATGTTTCTTTCGCATCTTTCATCCCACACAGAAATCAGTGTGCTGTATTTTAGAAACATTTTCCTTTTACTCCTTCATTTCTTTAGGAGAATTTTTATTTTTCTAATGTGCAAAAGATGGTGGATGGAAATTACTCGCTCATACCTGTACTTTTAAAAAATGTAAATGGTAAATGGCCAGCATATAGCCATATTTGCAAATGACAGCGAACGTAAAATGACTCGTTCTTCATTAATCGTACAAATGACTCGTTGAGTGCGAAACCAGCTCACCATCACAGCCGACTGATCTCTACTGCGGATTTCGAGGCGAGCGGCGATGGGGTCTTAAGCTGTAGGATGCACTGTTATAGAGCAACATTTTTTTGCCATTACTCCACCTCTTGAATGTCCTTGACCAGAAGAGAAAAGGGAAAGACGGAGTGGCCCCCTCTCTCTCTCCAGGGGCTTCACGTACTGCGTGAACAAGACCAGCCGTCATACGTGGGCAGGGCGAGAGAGCGAGTCCGTGACCGGACAAAGGCCGACACCTTCGGTAAACGCTTTCCATCCTTCCACACCACACGCACTACCTACATCTACGTCTGCATCTACATGGCTACTCTGCAAATCACACTTAAGTGCCTGGCAGATGGTTCATCGAACCACCTTCACATTAATTCTCTGTTATTCCACTCTCGAAAAGCGCGCGGAGGAAACGAACACCTATATCTTTCTGTGCGAGCTCTGATTTCCCTTATTTTATTATGATGATCGTTTCTCCCTGTGTAGGTTTGTGTAAACAAAATATTTCCGTATTCTGAGGAGAATGGTGGTGATTGAAATTTCGTGATAAGATCCCGCCGCAACGAGAAACGCCTTTTGTTTTAGTGATGTTCAACCCATTTCCTGTATCATGTCCGTGACACCCTCTCCCCTATTTCGTGATAATACAAAACGTGTTGTCCTTCTTTGAACTTTCTCGATGTACTCCGTTAATCCTATCTGGTAAGATTTCAACACCGCGTAGCAGTACTCCAAAAGAGGACAGACAAGAGTAGTGTAGGCAGTTTCTGTAGTAGATCAGTTGCACCCTCTAAGCGTTCTGCTAATAAATCTTTGGTTCGGCTTCCCCACAACATTTTCTATGTGCTCAGATATGGTTCAAATGGCTCTGAGCACTATGGGACTTAACAGTTGAGGTCATCAGTCCCCTAGAACTTAGAACTACTTAAACCTAACTAACCTAAGAACATCACATACATCCATGCCCGAGGCAGGTTACGAACCTGCGACCGTAACGGTCGCGCGGTTCCAGACTGAAGCGCCTAGAACCGCTCGGCCACTGCGGCCGGCTTTTCTATGTGCTCTTTCCGATTTAAGTTGTTCGTTATTGTAACTCCTAGGTATGTAGTTGAATTTACGGCCTTTAGATTTGATTGAGTTATCGTGTAACCGAAGTGTAACGGATTCCTTTTAGCACTCACGTGGATGACCTCACACTTTTCATTATTTACGGTCAATTGCCAATTTTCGAACCACACAGATACCTAAATCGTTTTGCAATTGGTTTTGATCTTCTGATGGCTTTACTTGTCGATAATCTGCAAACAACCTAGGACGGCTGCTCAGATTGTCTCCTAAATCGTTTATAGAGATAAGGAACAACAGAGAGCCTATAACACTGCCTTGAGGAACGCCAGAAATCAATCCCGTTTTACTCGACGACTTTCCGTCAGTTACTACAAATTGCGACCTCTCCGCCAGGAAGACACGAGTCTTATCGCATAACTGAGACACTGTTCTATAAGCACGCGGTTTGATTATAAGCGGCTTGTAAGATACGGTGTCAAAAGCCTTGTGGAAATCTAGAAATATGGAATCAATCTGAAATCCCTGGTCGGTAGCACTCAACACTTTGTGTGAGTAAAGAGCTACTTTTGTTTCATAAGAACGTTGTTTTCTAAATCCGTGTTGACTATATGTCAATAGACAGTTCTTTCCGAGGTAATTCTTGATGTTCGAACACAATATATGTCTCAAAATCCGCAGCATACAGACATTAATGATATGGACCTGTATTTTAGTGGATTACTCCTGTTGCCTTTCTTGAATGTTAGTGTGACCTGTGCAAGTTTCCAGTCTTTGGGTACGGACCTTCTGTCGAGTGAGAGGTTGTGTATGGTTGATAAGTATGATGCGATTGCATCAGCATACTCTGAAACGTACCCTTAGAAAAATTGTACAAAACTGTGCTTAAACTGACACACAATATTTTTTTAGCGCAACGCAATCTGACTTTCAAAAATCCCTACAAAAGAATGGCCCTGACATTTTTTAGCGCAACGCAGTCTGACTTTCAAAAATCCCTACAAAAGAATGCCCCAGACTAACATTAACCTATACCTTTCACAAATCACTTACCTCACCAAAAATCTTCGTTACTCGAACTACTGCAATACAGCGAGCGCCACTACTGCCAATTAAATAAAAGATTCAGACTACTGAAGGCACTAACTACTGATAGGCATAGTTAGCAAATGAAAGATTTTGATAGAGAACAAACAATGTATTCACCTCAATAGTGATCAGAAGTCATAATGTATGTAGCAGTTCATGACATCCAGTCTTACAAATTTCAGAACTCCGCCATCTCTCTCCCCACGTCCACCACTGCTGGCGGCTCACCTCCAACTGCGCAACGCTACTCGCTGTTAACATCGAGCCGCCCAACACTACAATGACGAGCATTACAACAATGCAAACCAGCCACTGACTGCACACAGCACAACCAGTGATTTTTCATACAGAGCGCTATGTGGCGTTACCAATAAAAAAACCTAAACAGCCTACATACAACTCTGAAGGGAAACTAATTGATATATAATCTGGACCGCAGACTTGCTTACCGAAGACTTGCTTTTATTAAGTGATTTAAGTTTCAAAAAATGGTTCAAATGGCCCTGAGCACTATGGGAATTAACTTCTGAAGTCATCAGTCCCCTAGAACTCAGAACTACTTAAACCTAACTAACCTAAGGACATCACACACATCCATGCCCGAGGCAGGATCCGAACCTGCGACCGCAGCGCTCGCGCTGCTCCAGACTGTAGCGCCTAGAACCGCTCGGCCACCCCCGCCGGCGATTTAAGTTTTTTCACTTCTCCGAGGATATCTGATTCTAAGTTACACACGTTGGCAGTTGTTCTTGATTCGAATTCTAGAATATTTACTTCTTCTTTGTTGCAGGAATTTCGGAAAACCGTGTTTAGTAACTCTGCTCTATTCGTCCTGCTTACGGTTTTTAAATTTTTTCTTGCTTTCTTCATCTACTGCAATTATATGTTTTTCGGTTAAGCTAGCCATTTAATATTTTACATTGTTCAAATCTCTTGTTTCTTGCAATTTAGCTTCCCAACTCAAAAATACATTGTATTGGACAGTCTAAAGAGAGCAAGGTAAAAAATTTCTCAGCCTGGCGTTTAAGATGGTTTAAGATTCTATCCGTAAAACGCTGGAAGGTCTATGAAAAACCCATGGACGGCGCCTATAATATTTATTGGACTCAGAACGTTTAGCACCCTCAAATTTCTCTAAATGCGACTGTACGTTGAAACAAGCGGTGTCGACTTGGTGAACAGGATAAATGTTCCAACAATTCGTACCTCAAACTCTACAGTATTCCGTTGACAAAGCGCATACGCCCTTTGGTCCTGCATTTTCTGCAGACCAGGTCTCCTGTTACTTAATTGGTCATCCAGTTGGTACAGAAGATCTTTTTTCTGTCCCAGTTATTGTTTTGTCGTCTGAGTGGATATAAGTAAGAGAAAACTTTTCGTCACAGAAAACTCTGGAACTTCCAGGAAATTAACCAGCTTTCGCCTTTTTTGGCGGGGCATTGGCGTACAACTACTGCTTAGATTATTGTTTTCGTTTCTTGTTTGAGTAGTGGGTAACATCTCATCCACATCATAGAAACCAGGTGGACTTTTTTTTTAAACGTTCAGCGGTCCAAACATTACATACAAAATTCGTTTTCCCATCTAATTTTCATTGAAATTCATAAAATAATATTCCTCGCTTGGATCTAAGGCTTTCGTCCTTTCTTTCCTCACTTGCAGTTAAGTTACAGGATTTGGGTTCTGCCTTTTGGCAAAAATATTGCTTTTCTTTTTACCCAGACATGTTTCAGCACCTCTAACAAAGTGAGACCTAAAGAAAGTTTTTGTTCGTTTTGCTTCGTACTGTGATTGTACATTTCGTGATTTTGCAGGACCAACTGTATAGTGTCATAGGCTGATAGCTTGTCATCTGCAAATCAAACGATGTAAATGTAAATTTCATCGGCGATTTAACACATCCCTTGATTTTAAAAACGTGATTTTTGGCGTGTCAAAATGTTTTGCGTATATATTTGTTACTACTCATGTTTTGTTGTGACTGATCCTTCTTCTTTTGGATTCCGAGGACACTGCGGACACATGTTAATGTAATTTATTTCCTTTTTACTGCACACCTCGTCGGTGTTCATTTGTTCCCGAGAGAGTTTGGCGCCGAATTTGAATTATGTTTACTTTTCTCTCTCTCTCTCTCCCTCTCTCCGTGTGTATGTGTGTGTGTGTGTGTGTGTGTGTGTGTGTGTGTAAGCTCGTTTCGCTGTTAATGTTTCCTTTTTTGTAAAGTTCCTTTCATGTCTTAAATAATGTGCCTTTACAGAGTGTAGTGTTTTCATTTAAAACTTGTTTACCTTTTGCTATTACCTTCTACAGGGTGTTACAAAAAGGTACGGCCAAACTTTCAGGAAACATTCCTCACACACAAATAAAGAAAAGATGTTATGTGGACATGTGTCCGGAAAGGCTTAATTTCCATGTTAGAGCTCATTTTAGTTTCTTCCACCTCCGCTCAATGGAGCACATTATCATGATTTCATACGGGATACTCTACCTGTGCTGCTAGAACATGTGCCTTTACAAGTACGACACAACATGTGGTTCATGCACGATGGAGCTCCTGCACATTTCAGTCGAAGTGTTCGTACGCTTCTCAACAACAGATTCGGTGACCGATGGATTGGTAGAGGCGGACCAATTCCATGGCCTCCACGCTCTCCTGACCTCAACCCTCTTGACTTTCATTTATGGGGGCATTTGAAAGCTCTTGTCTACGCAACCCCGGTACCAAATGTAGAGACTCTTCGTGCTCGTATTGTGGACGGCTGTGATACAATACGCCATTCTCCAGGGCTGCATCAGCGCATCAGGGATTCCATGCGACGGAGGGTGGATGCATGTATCCTCGCTAACGGAGGACATTTTGAACATTTCCTGTTACAAAGTGTTTGAAGTCACGCTGGTACTTTCTGTTGCTGCATGTTTCCATTCCATGCTTAATGTGATTTGAAGAGAAGTAATAAAATGAGCTCTAACATGGAAAGTAAGCGTTTCCGGACACATGTCCACATAACATATTATCTTTCTTTGTGTGTGAGGAATGTTTCCTGAAAGTTTTGCCGTACCTTTTTGTAACACCCTGTATATGTGGAAGTTCTCGTCTATTGTCAGTTTGTGGTATAGGCTGTGGCTGGATTTCAGTATTTTTAAGTCTGCTTCTATTGTAGTTAGGAGGTGGATTTGGGCTATTAGGTGGTCACAAATGTGGAATGGGTCCTGTTACTTTTGGGGGCTCTGAGGTGGTCATTGTGGACAACCTAGAGAACAGAATCTTCACACACATATTAATACCAAAAAAATACAAAGTCATATACTGGTACCGCTACGTCGATGACATAATATGCCTAACTTATGAACCACACATACGCACATATAGAATAGCTACACAAGGAAATAAACAAATTACACCCAAAAATTCATTTCACATTAGAAACAGAAACAGACAACACACTGAATTTCCTGGATCATACCATACGATAAACGAACAACACCCATGCTTTCACAATATTCAGGAAACCGACAACCACAAGCACCACCATTCACAATCTGTCGAACCACCGATGGCAAACAAGCAAGCAAGCTTCAGATTCATACTCAACAGATTGAGTAGAACACCCTTAAGCAAACCGAATTACACTTAGGAGCTAAACACAATACAACAGATAGCAAAAGAAAATGGTTCCAAGCCCCACATGATAGAGAAATTAAACCAACAAATTTGTAAACAGGAAAGGAACGAAAGCACAACACAGACACAAAACTTAACACAGCACAACATACAAACAAAGACCACATGCAAGACAAAACAGTACAACAACACACACACACACAACAAAATCGCACATACTCACTCTGCAATAACAAAATTTTCCAGAGAATAGGCGACATATTGCAGAAACAGGGACTTCAAATGGGGTACAGGACAGACAACACAACGCAGAAAAAACTCAGAACACAGGAGACACCCACAGATAAATTCAGCATATCAGGAATATATGACCTCACACGCAACACTTGTCAGTCTGCATTCAACGTAGAAACATGCAGGAACTTTAAAACGAGTTACTCTTAGCCCAAATCCACCTCCTAACTACAATAGACTCAGACTTAAAAATACTGCAATCCAGCCACAGCCTATGCCACAAACTGACAATAGAAGAGAATTTCCACATACAGAAGGCAATAGCAGAAGGCAAACAAATTTTAAACGAAAAGGCACGTTATTTAAGAGATTAAAGGAACTTTACAAAAAAGGCAACTGTAACAGCAAAAGGAGCTTACACACACACACACACACACACACACACACACACACACACAAACATATACACGGAGAGAGACAGAAAAGTAAACAAAATTCAAATTCGGTGCAAATCTCTCTCGGGAACAAATGAACGCCGACGAGGTTAGGAAACACAAGTAGTGCTCACCGCATCTTGCGAAGCAAAAAGGCGTTTATAAAGAAATGAATTACATTTAAAATGTGTGCGCAGTGTCTTCGGAATCAAAAAGAAGAAGGATCAGTCACAATAAGACGTGAGTAGTAATAAATATGTACGCAAAACATTTTGACACTCCAAAAATCGCGTTTTTAATAATCAATGGATGTGTTAAACCGCCGATGAAATTTACATTTACATCGTTTGATTTACAGATGAAAAGCTATCAGTGCAGGATACTACAGAGTTGGTCCTGCAAAAGCACATAATGTAAAATCACGGTAAGAAGCAAAATGAACAAAAACTTTCTTTAAGCCCCACTTTGTTAAATCAGTTATAACCTAAAATATTTTCACTTTTCACAGTTTTTCAAGAAACAAGAAAACCCCCTGATGATGGCACAGAGGTACTGAAACATGTTTGGGTAAAAAGAAAAGCAGTGTATTAGCAAAAAGATGGAACCCATATCCTATAATTCACAAAATATATCACACGCAGCCCCCGCGCGAATGGACGGCCAAGTTCAGTGTCCGACTTCAGTTAATTCGGAGGCGGGTTTCAATTAACTATTGAAGATGAAGGATTAGGCTTCTTATAAACCTTCATAGACTTTGGACGAATGTCCCATGGTGATCAGTCGTACACGACGACCTTAAAAGCACGTTTAAGTAAAACTGATCCGCAGACCAAGTTCGCACTCGAGTTCGCAAAACTTACCAAAATAATTCAAATAAAATTTCTTTTATCGCGAAACGGGGACGAGAGTGTCGTGGAAATGATAAGCGAGTTGGGGTGACAATAATTAAAAGAAAATGTGTTTTTCTTTGCAGCGACTTCTTGTCGCGAAATTTCAATCACCGGCTTTCTTCTCCGAATGCCAAAATATTTTGTTGAAGCCTACCAAATCAGAAATGAACGTCGTAACAAAAAAAGAGCTCACATGGAAAAATTTAGGTATTGTTTTTTCCCAGGTGTTATTCGACAGTGGAATGGTGGAGAAATAGTCTGAAAGTGATTCTGTGAATCCTATGCCAAAAACTGAAGTGTGAATTACAGAGTAGTTATGTAGGTAGATGTTGCTGTAGATGAATGTCCTCTATGTGCCATCCAAGAAATTTTCAGGCTACCCTCCTACATTTCGTTTTTATACCTGTACTGACATCTAGACGTAATTTTCCGTGACTTCCTAAAATCACTTGAGGTAAATGCTAGGACACGGCTGATTTTCTTTCCCATTCGTGCCCAACGTAAGGTTGTGCTCCTTGTCTAAGGACCTTGTCGTCGACCAGACTTTAAACCCTAGTCTTCCCTCCTTTCTTCCCACGTTTCATTTCGAAAAAATTTGACCCTTTTGGACAAACTCGAAATGTGAGAGTAGTGCCAATTTTAATACGAACTGTTCCTGTTTTCCTTCATGTGAACCGTGCGAAGTTGTGGAGTGGTTAAGACACTAGTCACGTCTTTGTTCCGAGTGGCGTTCAAATCGTCGTATGGCTATCCTGAGTTAGGTTTTCCATGGTTTCACGTGCAATCCTGGATGGTTCGTTAGAAATGCCACCCCAACTTACCTCAGCACATCCTCTTTCGACATACCGGATACACAGAATTAAATGATCTCGACGTCCGCATGTCGTTAGAGTCTAACTTATCTTT
This sequence comes from Schistocerca gregaria, assembly GCF_023897955.1. NCBI lineage: Eukaryota > Metazoa > Arthropoda > Insecta > Orthoptera > Acrididae > Schistocerca > Schistocerca gregaria. Next base: position 131,193,156 of record NC_064931.1, on the reverse strand, counting down.
TTGCCCTCCAGTATAATAAAAGTAATTGCTATGAACGACTAGATAGATATTACTCTTCTCGACTTCGAATGCAACAAAATATGAACATTTGTGACTGAAGAAACTCTCTCATAAACCCCATGTGTGTAAAATTATAGCGGGACTTTTGTTTCTGAATTTTTTTATGTTATTGTTGGTGGAACGTCGCTTTCTTTGGTGCTGTTATGTGAATTACGGTGGAAGGGGCTTCGGTAAGCATTAACAGAAAAAAGTGGTTCAATTCATAGCATGAGCTCTGGTTGTACGAGAATGGGGAACGCAATCTTCCTTGGCCTTCTTCGCCTCAACGGGTTTTGAGGAACTACGATAAACCTAAATCAAGATGGTTGTACTGATATTCGAACGCCGCTCTTCATTAGTACAACTCCAGTGCCTTAATCATTGTGCCATCTTGATAATAGATGCACATTACTACATGCCTTAAGGTATCCAGAAGTGTATGTCTCTTAGTGGAGAAACCGATCGGTGGTGTAAACTACGTTCAAGCACAAAACTTAGAGCACAGAAGAAGATAATTTTCTTTCAGTGTATAAAACTGGTAAAATTTACGAGGTACGTATCAAAGAAAGTGACGAACTGATGACTGCCAGATATACGATGCATGTCACTTACAGGAAGTTACTGTACCTTCACGACATCTTTCCTATGATAAAACCGGACTATTCGTCTACAAAAACTGCGTACAGCTCATCATACAATTACAGAGATCGGTACAAGTAGCTTCAACAACTCGAACGTAATCCATCCATCAACACTCCTTCGTGTGCTTCCTTCTAATAGTATGTGATCACTCAGGAAAAAAAAACAACGATTCTCTGAGGCCTAAAATAAGTACATTAAAGAAACGAAGGAAAAAATAATGTTTGATTAATCGTTCCGTAACTATCAAAATCATTAGCGACTATGCACTAGCTTAAGTAGCGCCAGGACAGGGAAGGAACTACCTTTTTGAAGTAATCATACCGGCATTCTCCAAAATTTATTTCGGGAAATACTTAATTAGGATGGATGGACATGGATCTGAATAGCGCTCCTCCCGAATATGAGACAGAGTTTTTAGAGATGTGCCCACACGTTTGGCGCTTATGGTCCGATGGGGGCTGGGTCTCAGATTGATCTATGCAACCCTGGCTATGTTCTCTGCTTTATTTTTTACAAACAAACTTCAGATTGGAACTTCCTGGCAGATTAAAACTGTGTACCGGACCGAGACTCGAACTCGGGACCTTTGCGAGGTACTGGCGGAAGTAAAACTGTGAGGACGGGGCGTGAGTCGTGCTTGGGTGGCTCAGTTGGTAGAGCACTTGCCCGCGAAAGGCAAAGGTCCCGAGTTCGAGTCTCGGTGCGACATACAGTTTTAATCTGCCAGGAAGTTTCATATCAGCGCACACACTGCTGCAGAGTGAAAATCTCATTCTGGAAACTTCAGATTGGTTTTACGTGGCGTCAAAAACAGTCATTGCCATTTGTGTATTCCGCGTGTTGTATTAAAAATCTACTGATTCTCTTTTGTACTCACCAACAACATATAATGACGAATATGTAAAGTAACGACTATCACCAGCACGACGGGTCTTCATCTTACTGTTCCAAATATCTCTGGTATCTGTTATAGAAGCAAGCAGGTAGGTGTTATCCTGGGACACAAGAACACACTTTACATACAGCGATGACGTCTTCTCGATAATGAAGTCAAAACAGCCATTAATTTTATTAGGATTACATATGCAAGGAACAGCAGTATTCTTGTCTGGTATATAATAAACCAGGCTACAATACTACTATATTTCTGCCACCTCACTAGGTCGCAATCTAGATTTACATACACACTCCGGAAGCCACACCAAACGATACATGGCGGAGGGTGCCTTCTACCATTACTAGCCATTCCTTTTCCTATTCCAATCGCAAATGAAGCGTGGGAAAAACGACTGCCTACATGCCGCCGTACGATACCTAAATTCTTTTATATTGTTTTCGCGGTCCTAACGCGAAAGTAAGTTGGTGGCAGTAGAATCATTCTGAAGTCTGCGACACATGCCGGATCTCTAAATTTTGTCAGTAGTGTTTCGCGGAAAGAACGTTGTCTTCCCTCGAATCATTCCCGTTTGAGTTCACGAAGCATCTCCGTAACGCTCACGTGCTGATCGAACCTACTCTGGCTCTACGCCGCTGAACTGCTTCGAGGCCATCGTTTAATCCGACCTGGAGGGGATCCCAAGCACTCGAGCAGTACTGTGGTGTGCGTACTGTAAGACCTTCGGTACACACACCATCAGATTATTTGACTTGTCGCTCTAACGAAGTAGGCGAGTATCAGCAATATGTCTCGTGGTCTTATCGTGTCGTGTTTATCTTCTGCCGTTAGGTCAGACGATAGAAATGCCACTTGCACGCTTAGAGTAGCAGATTGACGGTGAAAACTTTAAACAGAACTTGATTAATTTTCACACGCGTTTATTAAAATAATAACAAGCGTAAAAATAACTTAACTTGGTTCTGGATGCTACACTCCTGGAAATTGAAATAAGAACACCGTGAATTCATTGTCCCAGGAAGGGGAAACTTTATTGACACATTCCTGGGGTCAGATACATCACATGATCACACTGACAGAACCACAGGCACATAGACACAGGCAACAGAGCATGCACAATGTCGGCACTAGTACAGTGTATATCCACCTTTCGCAGCAATGCAGGCTGCTATTCTCCCATGGAGACGATCGTAGAGATGCTGGATGTAGTACTGTGGAACGGCTTGCCATGCCATTTCCACCTGGCGCCTCAGTTGGACCAGCGTTCGTGCTGGACGTGCAGACCGCAGTCCCAAACATGCTCAATGGGGGACAGATCCGGAGATCTTGCTGGCCAGGGTAGTTGACTTACACCTTCTAGAGCACGTTGGGTGGCACGGGATACATGCGGACGTGCATTGTCCTGTTGAAACAGCAAGTTCCCTTGCCGGTCTAGGAATGGTAGAACGATGGGTTCGATGACGGTTTGGATGTACCGTGCACTATTCAGTGTCCCCTCGACGATCACCAGAGGTGTACGGCCAGTGTAGGAGATCGTTCCCCACACCATGATGCCGGGTGTTGGCCCTGTGTGCCTCGGTCGTATGCAGTCCTGATTGTGGCGCTCACCTGCACGGCGCCAAACACGCATACGACCATCATTGGCACCAAGGCAGAAGCGAATCTCATCGCTGAAGACGACACGTCTCCATTCGTCCCTCCGTTCACGCCTGTCGCGACACCACTGGAGGCGGGCTGCACGATGTTGGGGCGTGAGCGGAAGACGGCCTAACGGTGTGCGGGACCGTAGCCCAGCTTCATGGAGACGGTTGCGAATGATCCTCGCTGATACCCCAGGAGCAACAGTGTCCCTAATTTGCTGGGAAGTGGCGGTGCGGTCCCCTACGGCACTGCGTAGGATCCTACGGTCTTGGCGTGCATCCGTGCGTCGCTGCGGTCCGGTCCCAGGTCGACGGGCACGTGCACCTTCCGCCGACCACTGGCGACAACATCGATGTACTGTGGAGACCTCACGTCCACGTGTTGAGCAATTCGGCGGTACGTCCACCCCGCCTCCGGCATGCCCACTATACGCCCTCGCTCAAAGTCCGTCAAGTGCACATACGGTTCACGTCCACGCTGTCGGGGCATGCTACCAGTGTTAAAGACTGCGATGGAGCTCCGTATGCCACGGCAAACTGGCTGACACTGACGGCGGCGGTGCACAAATGCTGCGCAGCTAGCGCCATTCGACGGCCAACACCGCGGTTCCTGGTGTGTCCGCTGTGCCGTGCGTGTGATCATTGCTTGTACAGCCCTCTCGCAGTGTCCGGAGCAAGTATGGTGGGTCTGACACACCGGTGTCAATGTGTTCTTTTTTCCATTTCCAGGAGTGTATTTACAATTGACAATATGATAATCTTATTAGGCGCAGACTGAAACTTGACTATAGACTGGTACAGACTAATGCAGACTTGTACAGACTGGTGCAGACTAACTAATCGGAGGTCTGTACACTCGTAATAATACCTCGGGCGTTCAGGTATCACTGGGCGAGTGTGATCCGCGAGGAGAAAAGGTTCTACGTTGGCAGCAATCTCATTGGCTGCGTGACATATTAATACGCGGATCGGCGGACGCAGAATTTGGTCCGTCTCCTACGCGGAACTATGTACACAACAAGTACTCACGAATGTGTCGCACCAGTCTTCTACACACGGTCTCCTTTATAAATGAGCCACACATTCCTAGAGTTCTCCAATAAACCGAAGTCGACTATTCGCCTTCCCTGCTACCGACGTTACGTGATCGTTCCATCTCATACCGCATTGCAGCGTTACTCTTAAACTGACGGTGTCAAGCAACACATGGCTAATTCTGTATTTGAACATTACAGATTTATTTTTCTTACTCAATTACATTAACTTACATTTTTCAACATTTTCAGCATTCATCACACCAAATAGAAAGTTTGTTTAAATCGTAGGTTCTCAACCTTATCCGACTCACCATTCGAAGAAAAAATTACGTACGCCCCACAACCTTTTTTTCCAGAGAAAGGAAATCAGATTCAGTGCCGACCTATGAATAAATAACACAAAGTTTTCCTACTAGCTTTGACCATAGCACAGTTTTCGAAAAATAGCTCGATGGCCACAGTGCTTAATCCAGGAACACCGTACTACAGAAAGCTATGCTTACTGTAAAAGCAGATTAATTTTGCATGGAAGTAACTTACATTTTTTTTGAAAAGCAAGGGTTTGATAACTTTATCATCCTGTATCCTCCTACAGTCACTAAACGACGACACTCTATAGCGCCGTTAGTAAACAATCGCAGATGGCTTGCGCAACTCATGATGCTTCGTAATGGTGTATTATGTGGTTCCCTGTCTTTAAACAGCCAGTTTGAACCCGTTCCTTACCTATCACTTGTTGACCCAAGATGTCAGATATACTACGAGGGTAATCCCAAAAGTAAGGTCTCCTATTTTTTTATAAGTACAGAACTCTGTTTGTGTGGCAGTTGGTCACACTATTATGAAGATTGCTTCACGCGCTGTGTGTAAACATGCGCACGCCGCGCTGAGGCGCTCAGTCTTGTCTTGGCAACCGTTGAGAATAGAGCTCCCGTTGGATGTTACCGCCAAGTGCGAATTGCTCGCAGTTATTCGGTTTTGGAACGCAAAGGGCACTGCGCCGATTGAAATCCATCGCCAAATGACTGAGCTGTATGGTGGGTCGTGCATGGATGTCAAAAATGTTCGTAAGTGGTGTAGAGAGTTTGCAGCTGTTCGGACCGAAATTCACGACGAACAAAGAGACCGTCAATTTCTGAGGAGACAGTGTTGAAGGTTGAGCAAAGCATGCATGAAGATCGGCGGATCTCCATGGATGATCTCTGCACGTTGGTTCCTGTCGTTTCCCGAAGCACCGCTCACAGAATTTTAACGGAAACATTGAACTACCGGAAGGTGTGCGCAAGATGGGTGCCACGCACGCTGACTGAGGACAACGTGCGGCAACGAGTTGATGCTTCCCGCGCATTTCTTCATCGCCTTGCAGCCGAACAGGACAACTTTTTGGATTCAATTGTCACGGGTGATGAAACCTGGGTATACCACTTTACACCTGAGACGAAGCTACAATCACGCTGGTGGCGGCATCCTTCTTCGCCAAAGCCGCGGAAATTCAAACACACACAGTCTGCCGGTAAAGTCATGACAACCGTTTTTTGGGATCGGAAAGGGGTATTGTTGGTCGACTTTATGCCTACTGGGACCACAATTAACGCTAACAGGTACTGTGAGACTCTGAAAAAACTCAAACGGGCAATTCAGAACCGTAGAAGAGGAATGTTGAGCAAGGGCGTACACATTCTCCATGACAACGCTCGCCCGCACATCGCTCGGCAAACCGTTGCTCTCCTGCAAAACTTTCACCCACCCGCCATATAGTCCTGATTTGGCGCCCATTGACTATTGCCTGTTCCCTATGTTAAAAGAACATTTGACCGGAAAGTGATTCAGCTCCGACGACGAGGTGAAAGAAGAAGTTCATAACTTTCTGAACAGCATGGCGGCGAGGTGGTATGACATAGGCATACAAAACTGCCACAGCGTCTACAAAAATGCATCGACAGAAATGATGATTATGTCGAAAAATAGCTAAATGTTCAAGCTGTAAACTGATGTAAACCATTGTAGAAATAAACAGGTCTATGTACTTATAAAAAATAGGGGACCTTACTTTTGGAATTACCCTCGCATGTATCAGCACTACAGCGGTGTAAATTTTAGTTTATCGGTGACAGAACTGTGTACGTCTTTTTGACATCGGCACATAGAAGCCGTTGATTGCTTGAAAGATGGCGCAGGCAGCGACTAATCTTCGTATGATATTTTTATGGCAATATTTCGTCGTGCAGAGAAAACTATAACCCGATACGAACATGAACATCATTAAAATCTTGCTCAGTACTTCTGCTCCTCTAAGGAAATGAGAAATTTAGAAGGAAAGAATCGCGGCGTCAATTGCAAGAAGACCGTCTGTCAGAGTGGACTGGATTCGGAACGGTAGCCGGCGAAAGGAAGCGTGTCTGCCAAGTAGGTGCCACACGCAGCGAATGCTGAGCAGCTCCAAGTTCGTGGGGTGTGGCTTTCTCGTCCTTGCATTTACAACGACGCACCGGAGAGGACGTGTTCTCGCTGCACTACCTGTATGACTCACTCACTAGTCAATGTGTTTGACGCATTGTTTAAATGACAAAAACACCTTTATCGTCCGAAGACGAGAGATGGCCCTGAAGATAATTCATCATTATCGTGGCATGTCTTCGCATTTAGCTTATCATAATGCCTAGTAAATCATTTGTGATGTTCATGCCATTAAATTAGCTTAACGACTGCAATATGTCCAATTAAGAATAGGTTTTATTTTGTGTAGCACAAATTTGCATTTCTTTCAGCCAATGCTCCCATTTAAGTGTTTCAGATTACTAATGCAAAAATGGACAGCAGTTCTTTCTTTCTTTCGCTTACGCCATAGACCCATAGCGATCGCAGGGTTGGCGTGGTTACAACCGATTTCAAAAATGGTTCAAATGGCTCTGAGCACTATTGGACTCAACTGCTGTGGTCATCAGTCCCCTAGAACTTAGAACTACTTAAACCTAACTAACCTAAGGACATCACGCACATCCATGCCCGAGGCAGGATGCGAACCTGCGACCGTAGCAGTCGCACGATTCCGGACTGCGCGCCTAGAACCGCGAGACCACCGCGGCCGGCTACAACGGATTTGCCAAAGTTAGTTTTAGGGGTGGCCAGATGCCTTCCTGCCGCCACCCCGAACTCCCAGGGATGGTGGTGGTGGTGGAGGTGGTTAGTGTTTAACGTCCCGTCGACAACGAGGTCATTAGAGACGGAGCGCAAGCTCGGGTTAGGGAAGGATTGGGAAGGAAATCGGCCGTGCCCTTTCAAAGGAACCATCCCGGCGTTTGCCTGAAACGATTTAGGGAAATCACGGAAAACCTAAATCAGGATGGCCGGAGACGGGATTGAACCGTCGTCCTCCCGAATGCGAGTCCAGTGTGCTAACCACTGCGCCACCTCGCTCGGTCCCCAGGGATGGAATCAGTGTACCCTGCATCTAGTGTAAATCGTGAAATAGAGCGAACGTGTTACAAATTTCTGCGACGCGTGTAACTGAGGCGGAACGTGGGAACTAGCCCGGTATTCACCTAGCGGGATGTGGTAAACCGCCTAAAAACCACATCCAGGCTGGCCGGCGGGCGGATTCGATCCGGGGCCGGCGCGCCTATCCGAGTCCAGGAAGCAGCGCGTTAGCGCTCTCGGCTACCCTGGCGGGTAAAAGTGGACAGCAGTGTCCATAATTAATGTTCTGTGATGACGGGTTTATGAGTGAAGATATTTGGCATAAGACGTAAAATCACGGACGTCCCCGATTACTTACTTGATTCCGTTTGACTGGTATTTCTAGAAGCTACATGTATGTTACTCGTTTATGTTTAGCTGTCAGTAAGCGCAACCATAGGCATTAAACGTTTGAAACTTTGAAGATTAATTCTGCGCAGCTTTTGCCTTAACAAAGCAGAAGTACACATCGCTCTGTCTTGTAAGCCTCACAAAGAGTCATATCAGTGCTTTAGGCATCAGGCTGTCAGTTTATGATACTCAAACAAACCGTAGAGGGATTTTACCCTTGAGAGTATGTAACAGACATATTCTTGATGCCTTACAGAGCACGCGAAAATAAATTATGGCAAGTATTCGCCAAATTCTACACCTTTCGAAATGTCACTGGTATTCAGATAGCCTGCAGAGCTGTTTAGAAATGTTATTGCAGTCAATTTTCGATGGTTTTTGCAACTCTAGTTTACGCTGAACCGTAAAATTGACGTCAAAGCATATATAACTTATGACTTACATACATTTAAAAACATGGCAATTTTAAACGCCCTTACACTGACAGGGTTCAGATAGATTAGATAATGGTAAGACAGAGATTTAGGAACCAGGTTTTAAATTGTAAGACATTTCCAGGGGCAGATGTGTACTCTGACCACAATCTATTGGTTATGACTTGTAGACTAAAACTGAAGAAACTGCAAAAAGGTGGGAATTTAAGGAGATGGGACCTGGATAAACTGAAAGAACCAGAGGTTGTACAGAGTTTCAGAGAGAGCATAAGAGAACAATTGACAGGAATTGGGGAAAGAAATACAGTAGAAGAAGAATGGGTAGCTTTGAGGGATGAAGTAGTGAAGTCAGCAGAGGATCAATTAGGTAAAAAGACAAGGGCTAGTAGAAATCCTTGGGTAACAGAAGAATTATTGAATTTAATTGATGAAAGGAGAAAATATAAAAATGCAGTAAATGAAGCAGGCAAAAAGGAATACAGACGTCTCAAAAATGAGATCGACAGGAAGTGCAAAATGGCTAAGCAGGCATGGAAGAGGAAAAATGTAAGGATGTAAAGGCTTATCTCACTAGGGGTAAGATAGATACTGCCTACAGGTAAATTAAAGAGACCTTTGGAGATAAGAAAACCACTTGTATGAACATCAAGAGCTCAGATGGAAACCCAGTCCTAAGCAAAGAAGGGAAAGCAGAAAGGTGGAAGGAGTATATAGAGGGTCTATACAAGGGCGATGTACTTGAGGACAATATTATGGAAATGGAAGAGGATGTAGATGAAGATGAAATGGGAGATAGGATACTGCGTGAAGAGTTTGACAGAGCACTGAAAGACCTGAGTCGAAACAAGGCCCTTGGAGTAGACAACATTACATTGGAACTACTGACGGCCTTGGGAGAGCCAGTCCTGACAAAGCTCTACCATCTGGTGAGCAAGATATATGAGACAGGCGAAATACCCTCAGACTTCAAGAAGAATATAATAATTCCAATCCCAAAGAAAGCAGGTGTTGACAGATGTGAAAATTACCGAATTATCAGTTTAATACGTCACAGCTGCAAAATACTAACACGAATTCTTTACAGACGAATGGAAAAACTAGTAGAAGCCGACCTCGGGGAAGATCAGTTTGGATTCCGTAGGAATGTTGGAACACTTGAGGCAATACTGACCCCACGACTTATCTTAGAAGCTAGATTAAGGAAGGGCAAACCTACGTTTCTAGCATTTGTAGAATTAGAGAAAGCTTTTGACAATGTTGACTGGAATACTCTCTTTCAAATTCTAAAGGTGGCAGGGGTAAAATACAGGGAGCGAAAGGCTGTTTACAATTTGTACAGAAACCAGATGGCAGTTGTTAGAGTCGAGGGACATGAAAAGGAGGCAGTGGTTGGGAAGGGAGTGAGACAGGGTTGTAGTCTCTCCCCGATGTTATTCAATCTGTATATTGAGCAAGCAGTAAAGAAAACAAAAGAAAAATTCGGAGTAGGTATTAAAATCCATGGAGAAGAGATAAAAACTTTGAGGTTCGCCGATGACATCGTAATTCTGTCAGAGACAGCAAAGGACTTGGAAGAGCAGTTGAACGGAATGGATAGTGTGTTGAAAGGAGGATATAAGATGATCATCAACAAAAGCAAAACGAGGATAATGGAATGTAGTCGAATTAAGTCGGGTGATGCTGAGGGAATTAGATTAGGAAATGAGACACTTAAAGTAGTAAAGGAGTTTTGCTATTTGGGGAGCAAAATAACTGATGATGGTCGAAGTAGAGAGGATATAAAAAGTAGACTGGCAATGGCAAGGAAAGCGTTTCTGAAGAAGAGAAATTTGTTAACATCGAGTATAGATTTAAGTGTCAGGAAGTCATTTCTGAAAGTATTTGTATGGGGTGTAGCCATGTATGGAACTGAATCATGGACGATAAATAGTTTGGACAAGAAGAGAACAGAAGCTTTCGAAATGTGGTGCTACAGAAGAATGCTGAAGATTAGATGGGTAGATCACATAACTAATGAGGAAGTATTGAATCGGATTGGAGAGAAGAGAAGTTTGTGGCACAACTTGAGCAGAAGAAGGGATCGGTTGATAGGACATGTTCTGAGGCATCAAGGGATCACCAATTTAGTATTGGAGGGCAGCGTGGAGGGTAAAAATCGTAGAGGGAGACCAAGAGATGACTACACTAAGCAGATTCAGAATGATGTAGGTTGCAGTAGGTACTGGGAGATGAAGAAGCTTGCACAGGATAGAGTAGCATGGAGAGCTGCATCAAACCAGTCTCAGGACTGAAGACCATAACAACAACAACACTTAAAATAATTAACTCAGGGAATTTCTCTGCAGTACGAATGGTACGTAATTCTTAACGTATTGTAATCTAACCCCTCCCCTCTCTCACTCTCTCTCTCTCTCTCTTTCTCTCTGAAATTGCTTCCTCTTATCAATCAGATTATTTTGGTTCAATATTTTTATTTTATGGAGAATGTTTACTTTACAAAAAAGTTGTTTAGCATTAACAGCGTACAATTTTCATCACTCTAAGTTACCCAGTTGTGTGTGGGTGTCCTAACATACACGTTAGTGAATGAAGTTTCAAGAGTTTTGTGTAATTCTCTATATGATCCATTTGGATCGGACAACAGGGATGGTTCTCCACGTGAGCTAACTCACAAACCTCGATGTGTTTCTTTGTTCGAATTATACACTTTCCAAAAGAGTTAGGGAAACATGACTTTGGGCGTCTGCCATACTCTATCGAGCAATAATTCAGGAATGGGTATGTTAACAACTTATACCTTTGCCTATCACAAATTAAGTACAGCACAAAACTTCATTACATCCTTGAGCATTTACCTAAACACAACTGAAATGTCCGCCAGGTGTCGAAAACAAAGCGGAAACAGTCATTTATGCTGTCATCCTGGGTGCTGTTCATTGAACTTCGAGAGCTCCTGTAACGTGTATGCTCTCCGTGAGCGTTTATCACTGCCTGACACCTACGTGGAATCCTCCGTATAAGTGTGCAGAGATCACACTGTTGTATCCGTTCCCACTCTTCAATGGGAGCCCACGAGAGTTCTTGGAGAGTCTATGGTGGAACGAGACGGCCACGAATACATCTTCCAAGCATGTACCACATATGCATAGGTCGGCACTCACCGCCTGCCATTCCATTATTTAAGTGTCCAGGCTTCACAAAACATTCCTGCTGACGCTCGCCACATAGACGCTGACCTTAGAAGGAATTCGAGGCCACCACCGGATGCATCAGCCACCATATAGTCCAACAGCATCTGTTCGATGTACTGCCTGGCGGTAAGACGACAAGATCCGTATGACTGTCCACACCGAAGCCCCCCCCCCCCCCCCCCCCCTCCCACAACATCTCAGAGCCTTGGAAATCTGTCGATCTCCTGGGCAACATTTGGTAGGTACCGGTCACCACGGGTCTCCACAAACCAACACGGCCATCACCTTGCCTCAGAGAATACCTGGACATCTGCAGATAACACGTTTCGCCAGTGACTAAGTTTCCAGTTAGCCGAGCGGTGTAGGGCGCTGCAGTCATGGACTGTGCGGCTGGTCCCGGCGGAGGTTAGAGTTCTCCCTCGGGCAACGGTATGTGTGTCCTTGGGATACTTTAAGTAGTGTGTAAGCTTAGGGACTGATGACCTTAGCAGTTAAGTCCCATAAGATTTCACACACATTTGAACATTTTTTGAAGTTTCCAGTTGACATGCGAACGGCAGAAATGAAGGCGAGTTACAAGATATTCTCGTATCAAGTGGGGTACTCTAGGAGGACGTCTGGGTCTTAAGGTCCTTTCTTGTAACCTATTCATTACAGCCTGATACACTCCTGGAAATTGAAATAAGAACACCGTGAATTCATTGTCCCAGGAAGGGGAAACTTTATTGACACATTCGAATAACTGGAGATCTAAGGTATTACTTCCCAATAAATTTCCTTTAGGAAACGCTTAAAACCAAGAACATACTAGACCAAATAAAAGAACAAATAACCATATTCAAGCTCAACAGACTACGTAAGACTCGACTTACAAAATCGCTCTTGCGGCACGATCCTACAAAGTTTAATTTTCCGAAATTCTAATATTTATTTCTTCCCTACATTATTCTAGAAGCAGTATCGTATTAACTCCAACAGAACCCTCTGGAAAACGAAGAAACCAATGAAACTATCAACAGACCGAGAACACCTACAAGGATTTGGGATGATGTAGCAGCCCGACATAGAAATACTAACTTATTGAGCAAAAGTACTCGATCAACTCCTATACAAGAAGATAATATTCTCTACATCGACTAGACTTTCAAGTCTTACATCTTCTACACAACTGGACGGAAATTTTCTACATCAACAAAATTCAAAGATCACAATGTAAATTATCAAGACCACTGAGATAATATGAAGAAATATATGCTGAGAAACAACCAACCAATCCCAGCTGGGGTTTTTTCGACCGAGAGGTTTTTTCGTCAGCCGTAAGGAAAATGACAGGATTTCTAATGTCCTAAATAAATGGTGTCACAACAGCATAAACTGCAGCTGTTGGTGATAAGGGCTATTCTCTCCTACAGCCCACCATCTCCTTCAGAGGTGAATTGAAAGTTTTTTTAAAAAAAAGACCGGGAACAATAATTTTCTGGATCACTCTTGAATTTTACTAGTTTTGTTGTCATCACGGCAGATACCTGACAGTTTTCAGGTAAAACTTTCTGACCGAAACCTACTGTTTGTGTGTCTGTATGTCATCGGTTACTATCGATAGAAATACTACATCAAATGTTGCAAAAACAATGGAATCAAAGGCCTTGTTCTACCAGTAATGTATATTCAGATGTTTAACTGGGATATCAGCTCCATTTTCCACACGTTTCGATGGCTAGACAAGTGTTATTCTTCAGATACTTTTGACGATGATCTTTGGTACGCATGCTGTGTGGACTACAACCATAAAACGCCTAAGTTTGTGGTTGAAATATAAGTCGAACTGTAAAAGCCTAAAAAATCGTATTACTTCATTTTCTGTTTTTGACTCGGTATCGTCTACAACAGTAGGAGCACCTTGTCCACAATGTTCACAGAAGCTGCAAAGACAGTTTCAACATTTCCCTCTGGAGATAAGAGAGCTTAAATTACAGCTATTTGGAACAGGGTGAGGAAAGAAATGTACAAAACCGCTAGCGAATTTTGCTGAGCTGTAACCACTGTAGAATTATGCAACACATTCTGTGTTGAAACATAATGAACGCCCTCGCACTCTACAGCTTTCTGCACGCAGGCAAGCGCAAATAACGGCCACGAGTCGTTAGAAACCCATTTCATTAATTACTTGGGAGGGGCCCTGAAGAATGTGTATAGTGTATAAAAGTGCACAGATTTCATAATTGAAGACATGACGCCTGGAAGCACAGTGACAACTTTTAATGTAACCTCCTCAGTCCCGATCTTAGATTTTATGTACGAGAAATTTATAAAAGTGGGCAATGCATTGTACTGGAAAATAATTAAAATATATGAATTATCAGAAAACTCAAAATTAATGTAACACCTAATAATTATGAAAAATGTCACTTAACTGTGGAAGCATCCATCGCTGCCCAATGCAGATCCAGTGCTACATCGAAAAATACATATCGCGGTATTGTTATGATGCAATAGTTAATCACTTGTTCGATAGCGTAGGGCACATTAGAAGTTACAGCATATTCTAAACGCATTCTAGTTCAGAAATACTAAAAACAAACAGAAATTTCTTGAAGACATGCTGACAATACGAAAACAGCTTTCGAGAAGCAAATGCGGCCACCTACTGGAACATGCAGAAATGAAAACAAGTGATGTACACAAAGCGCATACTCTAAAGTATATGCTAAAATCAGGCACAGCGAATTTAGTTTATTCACTGAACTAGAAAAAGATAAAAGTAGGATGTAGGATATAAGCTACATAAGGACTGAGGAGAAATATTGAAGAATGGCAGACATCGTCCAGATCACTTTTTTTGTTTATCTGAATTATCGGTCTCAACCTTCGTTACAGCTTACACTCAGATCCAGAACAAATTATTTCGTGTTTGCATTTTTAAATAGATCCCATTGACTCGGAGGCTATTATCCTTACGTAATCCAGTTCTACCTATAATTTCAGTGACACACAATGTGTAAATCGTTGAAGTGGGTCCGAACGTGTAGAAATAATTACTAGCACCAGATCTGTAATAAACCACGGTTCATCGGATACGCAGGGCACTACGAAATTTATTACCGCTGTAACAATACAAATCTGTAGTTTATAAATAGGCCTAAAATAAGAAGACTCTAAATATAATGCTTGATTTTCGAAAGCAAGGAGTCAGATAGCTCAGAGCTTAATGTGCTGTTTACGTGTAGATACACTACTGGCCATTAAAATTGCTACACCAAGATGAAATGCAGATGATAAACGGGTATTCATTGGACAAATATATTATACTAGAACTGACATGTGATTACATTTTCACGCAATTTGGGTGCATAGATCATGAGAAATCAGAGCTTGGATGGCATGTACAGGTACAGCTGCCCATGCAGCTTCAACACGATACCACAGTTCATCAAGAGTAGTGACTGGCGTATTGTGACTAGCCAGTTGCTCGGCCACCATTGACCAGACGTTTTTAATTTGTGAGAGATCTGGAGAATGTGCTGGCCAGGGCAGCAGTCGAACATTTTCTGTATCCAGAAAGACCCGTACAGGACCTGAAACATGCGGTCGTGCATTATCCTGCTGAAATGCAGGGTTTCGCAGGGATCGAATCAAGGGTAGAACCACGGGTCGTAACACATCTGAAATGTAACGTCCACTGTTTGGCACCCCATGCCATCACGCCGGGTGATACGCCAGTATGGCGATGACCAATACACGCTTCCAATGTGCGTTCACCGCCATGTCGCCAAATACGGATGCGACCATCATGATGCTGTAAACAGAACCTCGATTCATCCGAAAAAATGACGTTTTGCCATGCGTGTACCCAGGTTCGTCGTTGAGTACACAACAACCACCTGGACGAACAGTTCGACGACGTTCGCAGCAGCATGGACTATCAGCTCGGAGACCATGGTTGCGGTTACACTTGACGCTGCATCACACACAGGAGCATCTGCGATGGTGTACTCAATGACGAACCTGAGTGCACGAATGGCAAAACGTCATTTTTTCGGGTGGATCAAATGGCTCTGAGCACTATGGGACTTAACAGCTGAGGTCATCAGTCCCCTAGAACTTAGAACTACTTAAACCTAACTAACCTAAGGACATCACCCACATCCATGCCCGAACAGGATTCGAACCTGCGACCGTAGCGGTCGCGCGGTTCCAGACTGAAGCGCCTAGAACCGCTCGGCCACACCGGCCGGCTTTTTCGGATGAATCCAGGTTCTGTTTACAGCATCATGATGGTCGCATCCGTGTTTGGCGACATCGCGGTGAACGCACATTGGAAGCGTGTATTCGTCATCGCCATACTGGCGTATCACCCTGCGTGATGGTATGAGGTGCCATTGGTTGCACGTCTCGGTCACCTCTTGTTCGCATTGACGGCACTTTGAACAGCGGACATTACATCTCAGTTGTGTTACGACCCGTGGCTCAACCATTCATCCGATACCTGCGAAACCCTACATATGAGCAGGATAATGCACGACCACAAGTTGCAGGTCCTGTACGGGCCTTTCTGGATACAGAAAATGTTCGACTTCCGCCCTGGCCAGCACATTCTCCAGATCTCTCACTAATTGAAAACGTTTGCTCAATGGTGGCCGTGCAACTGGCTCGTCACAATACGCCAGTCAATACTCTTGATGAACTGTGGTATCGTGTGGAAGTTGCATGGGCAGCTGTACCTGTACACGCCATCCAAGCTCTGTTTGACTCAATGCCCAGGCGTATCAAGGCCGTTATTACGGCCGGAGGTGATTGTTCTGGGTACTGATTTCTCAGGATCTATGCACCCAAATTGCGTGAAAATGTAATCACATGTCAGTTCTAGTATAATATATTTGTCCAATGAATACCCGTTTATCATCTGCATTTCTTCTTGGTGTAGCAATTTTAATGGCCAGTAGGGTAGTTTGTAGGGGGAGGCCAAGACCTGAGGGTGAGGAGTGTTATTAAAATTTTGGGACAGGAATGGCGGCTTGTAAGCCGCCGTAAAAAGTTCCAGTTCTGACCCTGTTAAAACGATGGGTAATATTTACTTTTAAAAACACCTGACTGGGGAACGGGCCCCCTTGCCCTCGGGTATGACCACCCTTGTTCCCTTGTTCACCTTTAAGGTGGCCTCTTGGTCTCCACTTGTAGTTCTCATTCTTTTACTCACTAACCTTGCAATGTAATCATTACCATCAATTTAACTTCGCGATTAAAATGCAGCTAGCACAGGTGGGTATGATCCTCATCAATTCTGTCTATACTGTTGGAGCATTTCCGCTCTGTTATCCCCCAGTGACCCATGACTATCACACACTGATGTGAGGATCAGCACTCATTTTCTCTTAACGAGTTATTTGATTCAGTGTTCGTTGTTAGCGTTATTATTTGAATTCTCAGTCAATAAATGTACGTGATTTGCAGCCCCTGTTTCCTTACAGGATTTGATAGCCTCCGTCACTACTTAGTAATTTATTAATGTTTATCAGGACACACAACTATGGTTCTCATGTCAGGGCCACCCGTCCTTCACGTTACATTGCAGATGTGCTACGACGCGTGGCTCTACCCTTCATTTCAGCTGGATAATGCAAGACCACATGTTGCAGGTCCTGTACTGGCCTTTCTGGATACAGAAAATGTTCGACTTCCGCCCTGGCCAACATATTCTCCAGATCTCTCACCAATTGAAAACGTCTAGTCAATGGTGGTCGAGCAACTGGCTCGTCACAATACGCCAGTCACTACTCTTAATGAATTGTGGTATCGTGTTGAAGCAGCATGGTCAGCTGTACCTGTACACACTATCCAAGCTCTGTTTGACTCAATGCCCAGGCGTATCAAGGCCGTTATTACGGCCAGAGGTGGTTGTTCTGGGTACTGATTTTTCCCTGGCCGGAGGGGCCGAGCGGTTCTAGGCGCTACAGTCTGGAACCGCGCGACCGCTACGGTCGCAGGTTCGAATCCTACCTCGGGCATGGATGTGTGTCTTGTCCTTTGGTTAGTGAGGTTTAATTAGTTCTAAATTCTAGGGGACTGATGACCTCAGACGTTAAGTACCATAGTGCTCAGAGCCATTTTTGAACTGATTTCTCAGGATCTATGCACCCAAATTGCGTGAAAATGTAGTCATATGTCAGTTGTAGTATAATATATTTGTCCAATGAATACCCGTTAATCATATGTATTTCTTCTTGGTGTAGCAATTTTAATGGCCAGTAGTGCATTAATACCGTTTCATTACTATCTATCAGATTAAAAGTACTGTCGTTTCTTAAGTAACTATTATATTAAAAGTATTCCATTTGCAACGCTCTGGTCCGATATAAGAGAGAGCCTGAAAGCCCTAATCTGATCAGGTTAAATAAATGAATAAAATAAAAATACTGGTAAATTTCGGCGAATGTCCATGTTTTCGGTAACATTATGACGGGTCCCTTCCAAACATCCCGACTGCTTGCTGAGTTCTGCAGAGTCATTGTTCATTGTTCCGCGGCCACTTTCATTGCCGAGTGGAAAGTGACTTGCAACTATAAACTTTTTGTTGATTCAGCTATTCACGTCGCACTCGTGTTGCTGTTGACCCCGAAAACGCCGTAACTGTGTCAGCCGTGGAAAAGTTAATAGCAGGCATTGCTCTCTAAAATTCCGTATTGTTAAAATTACCTTATATGGTTCCATTAAATCACATTACTCAACCTTACATTTTCCAGTTATAAAACAAATCATTTCCGTCCTGAGACACCCAAATCCTTCCTCTTTCTCTCTCTCTCTCTCAATCATCTTCTGTTTTGGCCAATCCCTCTCTTTCTTGTATTGATAAATTTTAAGAAGAAAGAAAGAAAACGCTTGTGAAACGTGACAGATTGGTTGAAAATTCAAACGGAATTGTGGAGGAGTGGAGGCGGTCTAAATGAGCTTTCGCCTAAGTATGTTTAGTCGTCAGAAAAACACGCCCATGAGCGTTAGCACCGTGCCACTCCTACTAACCATTTGAACGAAGACAGAGAATCAAACTGAATCTCAAGTTTTTTTAAAGTGAGTTATCGAAACTATGAAGAGCCGTAAAGTCAAGAGCCACTCACTGAATTGGATTCTGCGCATTGCGGTTACGGTTTTAACCCCTGTGGCATCATGTTCGGTTATTATATTGGATATTAGTAGAGCGTTACTAAGTTGCCACCGTGCTAACGAGAAACACATGCTCGGCGGGCGACTTCTTAACCCAAAGAGCATATCAGAGAAAAAATGGGATCTATCGTTCATAAAAGAAGTCTTCAACATTAATTTTAATATTTAGGCGATTATTGTATTGCTGTAATGCAGTTATTGGAATGGCGAGAGAAGGTGACGACTTAATGCTTTACAGCTTCCCAGATGTAGCTGTTACCGCTGAAAAAGTGAAAACGAGACAGCTTTGCATGTATACCGTTGTCCATCAAGGGAAATCCGATTACAGCCCGGCTTGTCGCTCTTGAGTTTATTTGAAACGACGTACGTCTGCTTTTTAGTCGCGCAGTGCATTTTAAGGTAATTTTGATAATACGTTCAATAGAACCATTAGATTTTTCTATGGTATATCATTTACATGCACGTACAACATTTTAGTACTTTTTACAGTTACGTTTAGGATACAAATTCTGCATACATCCGACACAGTCAGTCAGGGGGCGATCCGCAGTGTATGATAAACGAAGAAAACTTCACAAGCGAAGATCACTAAAAAAACATTTTATTGGATAATCGGTTTCAACAGAAATATGCTGTTATCAACAGATCTGCAAGAGGATGAACAGTAGTTGATAGGAAAATCGTTACATTAAAGCGTAATAAACTGTCGTGTTACATAACCTATTAAATTATAACATACCTTATGCTTTAAAATTTTTACAACATATTGATCATCAGTGTCGCAAGTTGCCTCACACTGGATATGCGCCTCCCACTACCACGACGATCACTATACACAGGTATGTCAAACGTAAACGTATTATGTACAAAAATAATCATAACTATATTGCACCGATGTTCACCACCAGCTGGCGACTGACATAAACATAGCTATATTGTACCGAGTACAAATGTTGATGCTCACCACCAGCTGACAACTGACAGAAGTGGTGTAAACACGACGACCACCATGTACGTCCATCAGGTATCACTGTGACAGTTGACAGATTATGTAGCATAAAACATAGATACATAGTACATACATCTGATAATACATTATTAAGTACTTTTTTAAAATTTACGTTATTATACAAACCAAACCAGGGATATATAGAAATTTTACGTATAATTCATGTACGTACCTTCGATAATTTTGTAGGATAAAGTACTTTGTGGCACACATGAACCTTTGGAGAGTGTCGGTAGCACGTGTCTGCTGCGTTTCCCGTTTTCTTACGTTATGGCAGTTCACTTTTCCACTTGAAATGGTACATAGCCTCATCACTAGAGTTGCGCCGTACCAAAACTACTGTTCGGTAGTTTTGGTACAATCCATAAAAGTCGTAGTAAATGGTAGGTTTACCGGCAGAATTGGTAGCATTAGTAAGGAAAGGTACATAAATGAACGTGAGAGAGAAACAGTGAGTCCATGACTTCTCTGTGTTTTTTGTTGTTAGTTTGTTTTGCACATATCTAGAAACGCACATCGTTCAGTGTTATTCCACTTTATTTCCTCACATAAATTGCAAAAAAAAAAAAAAAAAAAAAAGATTCAAATGGCTCTAAGCACCATGGGACTTAACATTTGATGTCATCAGTCTCCTAGATTTGTATAGTTATTGTTTTTTGTACCCAGTAGAACATTCTTCATAATGATCAAAGACAAGAGTTTCCTATTATTATTGATAAGTGCGAAAGCTTTTTATGAATAACGGAAACATGTCTGACACAAGCTCTAAGAAGTATTGAAGCGAAGTTTGATTTGTCTTTGTTTTGCGTTTTTCTTTATTTTACGTTTCTTTAGGAACTGCGTTTCCAAGCGCTATAAGAAAAATCTGTATTTCACCTTTTTAATTTTTACAAAAACATCCCTCTGTTTCACGTTTATAAATAAAGAATTTTCGAATAAAACCTGAATTAAAGGTTTACAATTTCAATTTTGCTGCAAATACTGTTTATTTTTAAATAACAGGCAGGAGGATAACTAAGCAGAACAAAAATGTTCTGTAGAGTACGTGACGCTTTATATATCATCACTCAGTTTCTAGACAGTTCAACACTTCCGGTTTCTACGGGAATCTGACATTTACTCCATATGCAAACAAACCGATCGAAATGAGGTTCCGCTCGATAGGTATGCAACACACCTGACGTGCGGATTAAGCGGTGACGATCTTAACTCACCGGGGCTACTAGGAAAACTATCCTAGTATACGCTTATTTACGATAGTCTACGGTAGTCTTACAATTCTACTCTTTAGTGAACTCTAAACGCGGAAAAGAGTTTTTATCTTCTATCTCTACGCCCAGAATGAACTTACAAAACTGTATACGTTGTTGTTTACCACTATCATGAAGAGCTTGTCGCAACTGAATCCCGTATGGTTTGAAACACAAAAGTCGCTGCAAAACACGCCTCGCAGACACATGAAGAATGACTAAGTCTCGGCTGGCACGGCGAGTAGACTTGTGTGGACTCTGTGCAAAACAGTGTAAGTACCCTTGCGTGTTGAACGGACACATGGGGGCGACCTATAGGTTTCCTCTTATATACAGATGCAGTACCTACCGGTGGTATCATCGCATGCGTTGAGCTGCAGTAGGCGCAGAGCCCAACTCTCGAAGAAAATCACACCATACAGTTGCAAATGAATTGCACCTCATGAAACGGAGAACACACAACGTCCTGTGTTGATATGTTTTCGCGTTCTCGATTCACACACACACTGGTTAATGAATGAGCAAGCGAGCGAGCGAGCTATCTAGGGAGATCCCTACCGCTAGCCACAAAAACCGGCAACTTAAAACTAACACCATGGTAAACGTTTAGTTTCCAACCGGCCGCTGTGGTCGAGTGGTTCTAGGCGCTTCAGTCCGGAACCGCGCTGCTGCTACGGTCGCAGGTTCGAATCCTGCCTCGGGCATGGCTGTGTGTGATGTCCTTAGGTTAGTTAGGTTTAAGTAGTTCTAAGTCTGGGGACTGATGACCTCAGATGTTAAGTCCCATAGTGATTAGACTTAGAGCCATTTGAACCATTTTTTAGTTTCGATGCAAGACTTAAAATTCGCCCCAACTTTCTATCTTAACTCTTGTAGAAAACATAGTCTTGTGAAATTGGATTAATATTCTTAAGCACGCTGTATATTCCTGTTACTTTCGGCTCCTAGTGCGAATATCTATCGTTTCATTTGCATTAGCTCATATTTTTCTGGCGAAGAAGCTGCTGTTCTACAAATCCTCCAAAACATCCCACGATATTAAGTGACTTGCGTCAAAAGAAGACCAACGCGACCACCAGACATTTGTCGACAGTACTCTTTGAAGTGAGCCATTACCAAACCTTTCGAATCTTTTGTTTGTAATTTTGCTTCCTTTCTTACCTTCAGTTAGGTACAATCTTCTTATACCAACACATTTTCTTTGCTAGTGTCAGACGAGACATAGGATGTAGATAAGCAAGCGCCGTTGGCTGCAGGACTGGAAATCGCAGGCTCTAACTGCGTGCCAAGGTCCTGCGTGCGGGCGACCGCGCTTTCACACAGTGCAAATATCTCCAGAAAGTGGAACGTGTCTAGTGCCAATTTGACGGCCTCACTCTTTGTTGCAACTCTGACACCACTATACTTTCAGAAGATTCACAGTTACTACGTGTAACTCCTAAAATGTTTCTGAGCACCTCTAGATGACAGCCGAAACTGCTCTTTAACGAAAGCTGCACCAATTTTAAATCTACTGTTACCGCAGAACATTTTCACTAGCCGAAGTTCTCAACGTTGATAAGATGTTAAGCCTCCCGTTTCTACGAAGTACACTCCTAATCTTTTCATCTACATCTACATTTATACTCCGCAAGCCACCCAATGGTGTGTGGCGGGGAACACTGTACGTGCCACTGTAATTACCTCCCTTTCCTGTTCCAGTCGTGTATGGTTCGCGGGAAGAACGACTGCCGGAAAGCCTCCGTGCGCCCTCGAATCTCTCTAATTTTACATTCGTGATCTCCTCGGGAGATATAAGTAGGGGGAAGCAATATATTCGATACCTCATCCAGAAACGCACCCTCTCGAAACCCCGACAGCAAACTACACCGCGATGCAGAGCGCCTCTCTTGCAGAGTCTGCCACTTGAGTGTGCTAAACATCTCCGTAACGCTATCACGCTTACCAAATAACCCGGTGACGAAACGCGCCGCTCTTCTTTGGATGTTCTCTATCTCCTCTGTCAACCCGACCTTGGTACGGGTCCCACACTGATGAGCAATACTCAAGTATAGGTCGAACGAGTGTTTTGTAAGCCACCATTTGTTGATGAACTACATTTTCTAAGGACTCTCTCTATGAATCTCAACCTGGCACCCGCCTTACCAACAATTAATTTTATTTGATCATTCCACTTCAAATCGTTCCACAAGCACACTCCCAGATATTTTACAGAAGTAACTGCTACCAGTATTTGTTCCGCTATCATATAATCATACAATAAAGGATCCTTCTTTCTATGTATTCGCAATACATTACATTTATCGATGTTAAGGGTCAGTTGCCACTTCGTGCACCAAGTGCCTATCCGTTGCAGATCTTCCTGCATTTCGCTGCAATTTTCTAATGCTGCAACTTCTCTGTATACTAGAGCATCATCCGCGAAAAGCCGCATGGAACTTCCAACACGATCTACTAGGTCATTTATAAATATTGTGAAAATCAATGGTCCCATAACACTCCCCTGTGGTACGCCAGAGGTTACTTTAACGTGTGTAGACGTCTCCATTGAGAACAACATGCTGTGTTCTGTTTGCTAGAAACTCTTCAATCCAGCCACACAGCTGGTCTGATATTCCGTAGGCTCTTACTTTGTTTATCAGTAGTAGGGGGTTCAGCGGTGTGTTATATCCTTACTAAATATGTCTCGGAGTAACTTACGTACTAAACTCACAAAAAGTTGAAAATTTTTATGGAGTTCACTGTGAAATTCCGGACCAAGTGGTTCGCTCCCCAGGTACGGGCGCAACTACAGTACAAAAAGTGAATTGCTGCAGTGGTTAGCACACTGGACTCGTATTCTGGAGGACGTCGGTTCAAATCGCCTTCCGGACAGCCAAATTTAAGTCTTCCGTGATATTTCTAAACCCTCCAAGATAGATGCCGGGATGGTTCCATTGAGAACGCTCGGCTGATTCCCTTTCGCATCCTTCCATAATCCGAGCTTGTGCTCCGACTCTAATGAAATCCTTGTCGATGGGACGTTAAACTCTAATCTTCCTTCCTTCCTGTTTCCACCTACATCAAGTTCAGGAGTCTTTTATGGGGAGATACTTCAGATATTATGGGACAGTCTATACATTAAAACTTTCTACCCGGCAAATACTCGAATCTGGGGCTGATCTTTAGCGAAAAACATTTTTTGCCAACTGAGGCGTCGGAACATTTGTTAAGAGTCTCATCAGAAGTTTCGACCTAACAGTATACACGGTGTCCCACGAGGAACGGTCAGTGTTCATGTATATGTCACGAATGATCATTCGAAGCAAGATAGTCTAATAAACATGGGCTCTCAGATGCATACCTTAAGAGCTTTGAGCTCGTCTTCGCCTTCAATACTGCGAAACAAATCTCTCCTGCTGCAAACTCTTTGCTTTCCATATTTTGAGAGTAGGTAGTAAGGATAAAAACAAGAAAAAACGTCCTACATACATGGTCTCTAAACTGCATACCGTAAGAGTTAACTACATCTACATATATACTCCGCTAGCCACCAAGCGGTGTGTGGCGGAGGGCAAAATCCGCGCCAAAGTCATATTTTCCCCCCTCTGTTCCACTCTCGGATCGCGCGAGCGAAAAACGACAGTCTGAACGCCTCAGTACGAGCTCTTATTTCCCTTATCTTTGAATGGTGATCATTGCGTGATTTCAAAGTTGGTGGTAATAATATATCCTCGGTGAAGATCGGATTTCGGAATTTAATGAGCTGCCCCTTCTGTTTAACGCGCCGTCTATCTGCAAGTGTGTCCCACTTCAAACTTTCTATGAGATATGTAATGCTCTCGCTATGGCTAAATGCACCAGTCACGAAACTTGCCGCTCTTCTTTGATGCTTCTCAATCTCTTGAATCAGACCCAACTGGTAAGCGTCCCATACAGAGGAACAAAACTCCAAGACACGACGAACTAACGTATTGCTTTGTTGAAGGATTGCATCGCTTCAGGATTCTACCAATAAACCACAATCTAGAGTTCGCCTTGCCCGTTACTTGTGTAATCTGATCATTTCATTTGAGATCATTTCGAATAGTCACACCCAGATACTTGACAGACGTTACCGCTTCCAAAGACTGGGCATTTATTTTGTACTCGTAAATTAATGGGGATTTTCGCCTTGTTATACGCAGTAGGTTACACTTACTAATATTGAGAAATAACTGCCAGTCATTGCACCACGCATTTATTTTCTGCAAATCCTCACTGATTTGTTCACAACTTTCGTGTGATACTACTTTCCTGTAGACTACAGCATCATCGGCAAACAGTCTCAGGCCTCTGTCAATACCATGAACCAGATCGTTTATGTAAATTGTAAAAAGCAGAGGACCTATTACGCTGCTCTGGGGTACACCTGAAGTTACGCTTGTTTCTTTTGAAGTCACCCCGTTCAGGACGACACACTGCTCCCTGTCTGTTAGAAAACTTTCTATCCAACCGCATATGTTATCGGATAGACCGTAAGGGCGCACTTTTTGTAGCAAGCGACAGTGCGGAACAGAGTCGAACGCCTTTCGAAAGTCGAGGAATATGGCATCAACCTGGTAGCCGGTATCTAGAACCTGTTGCAAATCATGCACAGAGAGGGCCAGCTGTGTCTCGCTGGACCGCTGTTTCCTAAAACCGTGCTGGTTTCTGCAGATGAGATTCTCAGAGTCTAGAAAGGTCATTATGTCTGAACACAAAATATGTTCCATGTGCACTTGTTTATCTTCGCTACTGTAAAACCCATGTCACTTATTAAGCGAGTGCTCATGGCTCTTAAAACATGCGTTTTAAAGTCCATGTTTACTGGACCTTTTTGCTGTGAATGATCGTTCATGTCATATTGTGTCGTTTATGCCACATCCCGCCGTTATTATATTTTTGTTGTTGAGTTTTAATGCACACTATAGGCAAATTTTGCTACGGGAGGCTAGCGAGTAGGAAGGATCACAAGGCATCGAACGAGGCTCCGGATAGTCACATAGTGTGAGAACTGCTGGGAGAGCAAGAACTGTATCGTACTGGTACAGAGAGACATTGGGAATTCACCTACAATGTTGGGCGCCAAGAAACGAATCTTCTAGTATTTATATTTACTGTTTAAATATTAATATAAAGCTCTAGCCGTGCTTGATGACGTTACTGGTACTGAGAACCTATTAGTCATAAGTTCAGTATCACTCAGTTCATCAGGAAACGCTAATTACAAAATTTAGTTACCGTCAGTGATTACTGACGGTAAGGATGGACCAATCAGAAGCGCGCCCTGAGAGGGCAGACACCAAACTGTTTAGATAGCTCACTAATAGTCTGTGATCTGTTTCCGAGGGGGTAATATATAAATCCGTATATAAAATCTGCTCACACGTAAAGATGGAACATGTTTTTTTAAAAATTGTCTCGGATTACGTACTTGTATGATGTGTAAATCCGAAGCAGCCAACGGTCGGTTTCCGAGGTGGCAACTCGCGAACTGGTGTGTAAAGTGCAACTCAGCGTAGAGACGGAATCAGTTGTTAAAATTGCTTCGAAAAACATATTGGTGCGATCCCGTGTGGATTCGTAGATCGTGTAAAGCTTTTTGTGACTGTTGCGGTGCTCTGGAACTACTGGTTAACGACTAGGAATCTTGTTATGAATATTAACGATAGACTGGCTGTCGAGATCGTTTTACTAATTTTGCAGTTGGACAAATAAAATAAAATTATTTGGCATCCTAACACTTTACGATTCACTTTACACTTCGCATTTAAACCTACCCACTTGCTGCATTGTTATGCACTGTTTATTGCAAAGCTTTAGAACTCGCCACTGACGGAGACTGGGGAAAAGGAAGTTGGCTAGAATTTAGTTACGAGTAGTGGGGTAGTGGGGGGAAGATGAATTGCACATTCAAATATAAATCACACTTGGGCCGGTATTACACTATCTAATTTCTTTGTCAAAGATTTGATGATATATTCGTCAAATATATTTGACAAAGATCTTTGTGTGGCGCTAAAAAGTTGTATTACATTATCATCATATTTTTCATCAAAGTTCAAGACAACTTATTATTAACCGCAACAGTTGCATGTACCACAGTTGCACTGTGTGCACATGCGGAAGAGAAGCGGGGGCAAAAAAGAAAACGTATCTGTGTTGGGTGAAGCCGCGAATTTCACGACGACACGATGAAAGCATTCAACAAAACTTGTTACCTAAGCTTATAGTGGAGGACGTCAAGTCGTAGATCAATTACTTAAGAATGGATGAGCATACATTTCAGTATGTGCTCAGTGAAGTGTATCCTCATATCGCAAAGCACAATACTCACTTAAGAACTGCTATATCTGCAGAAGACAGACGCACTGTAACACTCAGATTCCTTGCTACAGGGGAGAGTTAGGTTAGGTCTCCAATCTTATTAATCTATTTTTGTATTCAGGGTGCCTCACGTTGTAAAGTGCCTCAGCAGCTTCATACATCTTTATTAATTTTATAATTGTCTGTACTCACCAATTGTATTTACCTGCAATGTTTATAATAGATATGATCAAATTTATTTGACGACATACGAGATTTGACAAAGTTCCCTATTACATCATCAAATTTCTTTGACAAAGAAATTTGATAGTCTAATACCGGCCTTAGCATTACTGTATGTCCCCGTGTACACATTGTGACAGACGATATTTCGAACATTCATTCCCCTGTCTGCTGTGATAGTGTTAGAACATCCCCGAATATTGCCCATTCCTACCGGGACAACTTGTCTGTCTACTACTTTTCCACACCCAGCAGAGGCTTCCCTGCATGCCAAGGTGCCGTCAAATTTCCGTCTCTAAAGAAGTTTAATGACAGCGTACACTGCACTCATTCTGGAAAGAATCCAGAGGTAATACTGAAGTCATTCTCCTCCTTATCCTTCTTCCGAGGTGGATCAGCTCGTCGAGATATGCAGGAGTGTCTTTGTAGGTAAAAAATAAGATTATAGTTTAACGTCCCGCCAAAATCGATGTCTTTACATACGGCACACAAGCTCGGCTGGACGAAAAAGGGGCAGCAAATTTACAGTGGCCTTTACGGGGGAACGACCCTGCAGTGTGCCAGTTAGTCAAGTTTTCTGCTTTTCCGTATGGGAACGTCCAAAAACAAACATTTTCAATCATACCCGTAAGAATACAAGGCAGTGGAAGAATCGCTATGCTTTGACGGACGTATTCCTGGGATTCTCTTGAACCATATTCAAAGTGGGACGCTCCCTTTCTTGTATTCATTACGTTGTACCGCATATGATGCTTGTCTGACATGGTGAGAATAGGAGTTTTTAGTATAACAGTGCTTCTTGCCAATATTCTAAGTGCGCCTCCAAATTCATGGCATTGCTCCATGAACATCTCAAAGTAGCTCCGTGGTCGCAAAAATTCCCCAGATCTCAACCCAACGGAGCGTAAGTGGTGACATGTTGAACGTAGTTTTTAATATAAGAATCATCCGTCACCCATTGCTCAGCAGCTGTATGACTTTCTACGAACAACATGTCTCCATATATGTGGGGAGATCGGTGAACATTCAAGCGATAAGCCCAAACCTTGTTGCAGCTGTATGCGCTGATACGTATGAAAGTAGGTGTTCATAATAATAACAATAATATAATTTTACGGTGCACATCACCTTTTAACTCTAATGCCAGGAACAAAAATTACTCCTTATTGTTAGCTTTAAATACCTAAATGCTGCAACAAATCTGTTCACTTCGGAGAAAGGAATATTTTGTCATTTCTGAAACTTAGTGCCTTTTGAAACTATCGTCGGATTAAAACTATCTTGGTAAAGAACCGAAATCTCAGTCAACAGTATGTTGCGTTTCCCTTCCGTCTCCTTTGACACATTTCGATTAGTGATTCAACCCAAAAAAATTTCACCCTGTTAACAAGTAAACAATAAAAAATGAACATGCACTACTGGCCATTAAAATTGCTACACCAAGAAGAAATGCAGATGATAAACGGGTATTCATCCGACAAATATATTAAACTAGAACTGATATGTGATTACATTTTTACGCAAATTGGGTGCACAGATCCTGAGAAATCAGTACCCAGAACAACCACCTCTGGCCGTAACAACGGCCTTGATACGCCTGGTCATTGAGTCAAACAGAGCTTGGATGGCGTGTACAGGTACAGCTGCCCATGCAGCTTCAACACGATACCACAGTTCATCAAGAGTAGTGACTGGCGTATTGTGACGAGCCACTTTGCTCGGCCACCATTGACCAGACGTTTTCAGTTGGTGAGAGATCTGGAGAATGTGCTGGCCAGGGCAGCAGTCGAACATTTTCTGTATCCAGAAAGGCCCGTACAGGACATGCAACATGTGGTCGTGCATTATCCTGCTGAAATGTAGGGTTTCGCAGGGATCGAATAAAGGATAGAGCCAAGGGTCGTAACACATCTGAAATGTAACGTCCACTATTCAAAGTGCCGTCAATGCGAACAAGAGGTGACCGAGACGTGTTACCAATGGCACCCCATACCATCACGCCGGGTGATACGCCAGTATGGCGATGACCAATACACGCTTCCAATGTGCGTTCACTGCCATGTCGCCCAACACGGATGCGACCATCATGATGCTGTAAACAGAAATTCGATTCATCCGAAAAAATGAAGTTTTCCCATTCGTGCACCCAGATTCGTCGTTAAGTACACCATCGCAGGCGCTCCTCTCTTTGATGCAGCGTCAAGAGTAACCGCTGCCATGGTCTTAGCTGATAGTCCATGCTGCTGCAAACGTCGTCGAACTGTTCGTGCAGATGTTTGTTGACTTGCAAACGTCCCCATCTGTTGACTCAGGGATCGAGACGTGGCTGCACGATCCGTTACAGCCATGCGGATAAGATGCCTGTCATCTCAACTGCTAGTCATACGAGGCCGTTGGTATCCCGCACGGCGTTCCGTATTACCCCCCCTGAACCCACCGATTCCATATTCTGCTAACAGTCATTGGATCTCGACCAACGCGAGCAGCAATGTCGCGATACGATAAACAGCAATCGCGACAGGCTACAATCCGACCTTTATCAAAGGTCGCCATCACAACAACGTTTCAACAGTCAACGCCGGTCAACTGTGTTTGTGTATGAGAAATCGGTTGGAAACTTTCCTCATGTCAGCACGTTGTAGGTGTCACCACCTGCGCCAACCTTGTGTAAATGCTCTGAAAAGCTAATCATTTGCATATCACAGCATCTTCTTCCTGTCGGTTAAATTTCGCGTCTATAGCATCTCATCTTCGTGGTGTAGCAGTTTGATGGCCAGTAATGTACTTGCAGGTAGAGGAAAACATACACGCAGCTGAATATAGTGAAAGAAATACTCAAGAGAGAACTATATCCTAGTCGTTTCTGACGCTACTGGAGATCTTTTGTTATTCCTCGGTAAGACATAAACAGATTTAGTAACTTTATATTCGTCAATGTAGCGAATTGCCAGAGGAGGCACTTAACATACGGATAAAGGTAATACTTGGTTTTGCTTCCTGACAGTAACTTGCGAATCATAATATCCTCATCCTGCTCGAAACCCAACACAGAAACTGAAGCTCAGATGTCGGCAAATGACTGCTGCGCATTTGACAATTGGCTTAACTAGCGCGGCTGGTTTAGGACCCGCCGCCTACAAACTTGCTGGTCTGACCAGTAATAATAGCGCTGCATAGGCAGACAAGGAGCCAGTATTTCTGGCTCTCGCCACAAAACTACGACCCTGCTTCTTACTGGGCGTCAACAGAGCACGAAGATTTTCTTATCTAACGTGGCTTCGTTCTGTATACAGGGTGGTCCATTGATGCTGAGCGGGCCAAATATCTCACGAAATAACCATCAAACGAAAAAACTACAAACAATGAAACTCGTCTAGATTGTAGGGGGAAACCAGATGGCGCTATGCTTGGCCCGCTAGATGGCGCTGCCATAGATCAAACGGATATCAACTGCATTTAAAAAAAATAGGAACCCCCATTTTTATTACATGTTCGTGTAGTACGTAAAGAAATATGAATGTTTTAGTTGGACCACGTTTTTCGCTTTGTGATAGATGGCGCTGCAATAGTCACAAACGCGTAAGTACTTGGTATCACGTAACATTCCGTCAGTGCGGACGGTATTTGCTTCGTGATACATTACCCGTATTGGTTCAAATGGTTCCAATGGCTCTGAGCACTATGGGACTTAACATCTGTGGTCATCAGTCCCCTAGAACTTAGAACTACTTAAACCTAACTAACCTAAGAACATCACATACATCCATGCCCGAGGCAGGTTTCGAACCTGCGACCGTAACGGTCGCGCGGTTCCAGACTGAAGCGCCTAGAACCGCTCGGCCACTGCGGCCGGCTTTTCTATGTGCTCTTTCCGATTTAAGTTGTTCGTTATTGTAACTCCTAGGTATGTAGTTGAATTTACGGCCTTTAGATTTGATTGAGTTATCGTGTAACCGAAGTGTAACGGATTCCTTTTAGCACTCACGTGGATGACCTCACACTTTTCATTATTTACGGTCAATTGCCAATTTTCGAACCACACAGATACCTAAATCGTTTTGCAATTGGTTTTGATCTTCTGATGGCTTTACTTGTCGATAATCTGCAAACAACCTAGGACGGCTGCTCAGATTGTCTCCTAAATCGTTTATAGAGATAAGGAACAACAGAGAGCCTATAACACTGCCTTGAGGAACGCCAGAAATCAATCCCGTTTTACTCGACGACTTTCCGTCAGTTACTACAAATTGCGACCTCTCCGCCAGGAAGACACGAGTCTTATCGCATAACTGAGACACTGTTCTATAAGCACGCGGTTTGATTATAAGCGGCTTGTAAGATACGGTGTCAAAAGCCTTGTGGAAATCTAGAAATATGGAATCAATCTGAAATCCCTGGTCGGTAGCACTCAACACTTTGTGTGAGTAAAGAGCTACTTTTGTTTCATAAGAACGTTGTTTTCTAAATCCGTGTTGACTATATGTCAATAGACATTTCTTTCCGAGGTAATTCTTGATGTTCGAACACAATATATGTCTCAAAATCCGCAGCATACAGACATTAATGATATGGACCTGTATTTTAGTGGATTACTCCTGTTGCCTTTCTTGAATGTTAGTGTGACCTGTGCAAGTTTCCAGTCTTTGGGTACGGACCTTCTGTCGAGTGAGAGGTTGTGTATGGTTGATAAGTATGATGCGATTGCATCAGCATACTCTGAAACGTACCCTTAGAAAAATTGTACAAAACTGTGCTTAAACTGACACACAATATTTTTTTAGCGCAACGCAATCTGACTTTCAAAAATCCCTACAAAAGAATGGCCCTGACATTTTTTAGCGCAACGCAGTCTGACTTTCAAAAATCCCTACAAAAGAATGCCCCAGACTAACATTAACCTATACCTTTCACAAATCACTTACCTCACCAAAAATCTTCGTTACTCGAACTACTGCAATACAGCGAGCGCCACTACTGCCAATTAAATAAAAGATTCAGACTACTGAAGGCACTAACTACTGATAGGCATAGTTAGCAAATGAAAGATTTTGATAGAGAACAAACAATGTATTCACCTCAATAGTGATCAGAAGTCATAATGTATGTAGCAGTTCATGACATCCAGTCTTACAAATTTCAGAACTCCGCCATCTCTCTCCCCACGTCCACCACTGCTGGCGGCTCACCTCCAACTGCGCAACGCTACTCGCTGTTAACATCGAGCCGCCCAACACTACAATGACGAGCATTACAACAATGCAAACCAGCCACTGACTGCACACAGCACAACCAGTGATTTTTCATACAGAGCGCTATGTGGCGTTACCAATAAAAAAACCTAAACAGCCTACATACAACTCTGAAGGGAAACTAATTGATATATAATCTGGACCGCAGACTTGCTTACCGAAGACTTGCTTTTATTAAGTGATTTAAGTTTCAAAAAATGGTTCAAATGGCCCTGAGCACTATGGGAATTAACTTCTGAAGTCATCAGTCCCCTAGAACTCAGAACTACTTAAACCTAACTAACCTAAGGACATCACACACATCCATGCCCGAGGC
The DNA here is from genome assembly GCF_023897955.1 of Schistocerca gregaria. Lineage (NCBI taxonomy): Eukaryota > Metazoa > Arthropoda > Insecta > Orthoptera > Acrididae > Schistocerca > Schistocerca gregaria. The sequence continues at coordinate 131,159,940 of NC_064931.1, read as the reverse complement.
AGGATCCGAACCTGCGACCGCAGCGCTCGCGCTGCTCCAGACTGTAGCGCTAGAACCGCTCGGCCACCCCCGCCGGCGATTTAAGTTTTTTCACTTCTCCGAGGATATCTGATTCTAAGTTACACACGTTGGCAGTTGTTCTTGATTCGAATTCTAGAATATTTACTTCTTCTTTGTTGCAGGAATTTCGGAAAACCGTGTTTAGTAACTCTGCTCTATTCGTCCTGCTTACGGTTTTTAAATTTTTTCTTGCTTTCTTCATCTACTGCAATTATATGTTTTTCGGTTAAGCTAGCCATTTAATATTTTACATTGTTCAAATCTCTTGTTTCTTGCAATTTAGCTTCCCAACTCAAAAATACATTGTATTGGACAGTCTAAAGAGAGCAAGGTAAAAAATTTCTCAGCCTGGCGTTTAAGATTGTTTAAGATACACACTCATGCCCGAGGCAGGATTCGAACCTGCGACCGTAGCAGTCGCGTGGTTCTGGACTGAGCGCCTTAACCGCGAGACCACCGCGGCCGGCCATTACCCGTATTAAGATGGACAGTTCATCAATTGCGGAAAAGGTCGATATCGTGTTGATGTATGGCTATTGTGATCAAAATGTCCAAAGGAGGTGTGCTATGTATGCTGCTCGGTATCCTGGACGACATCATCCAAGTGTTCGGACCGTTCGCCGGATAGTTACGTTATTTAAGGGAACAGGAAGTGTTCAGCCACATGTGAAACGTCAACCACGACCTGCTGCTGTCGCAGCTAATTCGCACATCAGTAGCAGACAAATTGCGCGAGAATCGGGAATCTCAAAAACATCCGTGTTGAGAATGCTACATCAACATAGATTGCATCCGTACCATATTTCTATGCACCAGGAATTGCATGGCGACAACTTTGAACGTCGTGTACAGTTCTGTCACTGGACACAAGAGAAATTACGGAACGATGACAGATTTTTTGCAGGCGTTCAATTTAACGACGAAGCGTCATTCACCAACAGCGGTAACGTAAACCGACATAATATGCACTATTGGGCAACGGAAAATCCACGATGGCTGTGAAACACCAGCGACCTTGGCGGGTTAATGTATGGTGCGGCATTATGGGAGGAAGGATAATTGGCCAACATTTTATCGCTGGCAATCTCAATAGTGCAATGTATGCTGATTTCCTACGTAATGTTCTACCTATGTTTCTACAACATGTTTCCCTGCATGGCAGATTGGCGTTGTACTTCCAACATGATGGATGTCCGGCACATAGCTCGCGTGCGCTTGAAGCGGTAATCAATAGCATATTTCATTAGAGGTGGATTGGTCGTCGAAGCACGTTCACCGGATCTGACGTTCCTGGATTTCTTTCTGTGGGGAAAATTGAAAGAGATTTGCTATCGTGATCCGCCGACAACGCCTGACAACATGCATCAGCGCATTGTCAATGCATCTGCGAACATTATTGAAGGCGAATTACTCGCTGTTGAGAGGAATTTGTCGTTACACGTATTGCCAAATGCATTGAGGTTGACGGACATCATTTTGAGCATTTATTGCATTAATGTGGTGTTTACAGGTAATCACGCTGTAACAACATGCGTTCTCAGAAATGATAAGTTCACAAAGGTACATGTATCACATTGGAACAACCGAAATAAAATGTTCAAACGTACCTACGTTCTGTATTTTAATTTAAAAAAACCTACATGTTACCAACTATTCGTCTAAAATTGTGTGCCATATGTTTGTGACTATTACAGCGCCATCTATCACAAAGCGAAAAAAGTGGTCCAACTAAGACATTCATATTTCTTTACGCACTACACGAATATGTAATAAAAATGGGGTTTCCTATTTTTAAAAAAAACGCAGTTGATATCCGTTTGACCTATAGCAGCGCCATCTAGGGGGCCAACCATAGCGCCATCTGGTTTCCCCCTTGAATCCAGGCAAGTTTCGTTCTTTGTAGTTTTTTCATTTGACGCTTATTTCGTAAGAGATTTGGCACTGTCACTTTCAATGGACCACCCTGTATATCGCTATGTTATTCTTACACAAGGGGAATTCAATAAGTAAGTTACACATATCTTAAATTAAATGCTAGACTGCACATCAAAATGACGCAGACAATTCAACATACTCACATAGTCTCTGTAAAGAACGATCGGAACCTTCTAACAACCGTTAAATTCCTCGACGATAGGAATCCGTGCCTTGGTCACGGAGCCATTGAATAACGGTTGTGAGAATGTCCCCATTGTCAGGAGGTCTGCAGTCGCTGAGGCAGCTGCTGTTTGTAGTCCATATCGATGACTATCCTTCCTGGTTAGCATTACCCGCGCCTGTGCAGCCTTGGGCAAACTGTTGACACCGTTCGAGGTGGCGTAGTGGTTAGCACACTGGACCATCATTCGGGAAGACGACAGTTCAAATCCGCGTCCGACCATCCTGATTTCTGTTTTCCGTGATTTTCCCAGGTCGCTCTAGGCGAATACCAAGATGGTTCCTTCAAAAACGCACCACCGATTTCCTTCCCAATACTTGAATCAATCCGAGTTTGTCCTACGTCTGTAATGACCTGGAAGTCGGCAGGACGTTAAACCCTAATCTTCCTCCCTTCCTTCAAAATGTTGCCACCATTTCACTACTACTCGACTCGACATTGCGTTTGGTCCATCTGCCTCCTGAACTTCCTGGTGAATCTGTATACAATTTAGACATTTTACTCACTAGAATATTGCATTGCGCCGCGTATTCCAAGTTAGGACTACACTTCCAGTTTTCGCGCCATTTCAATCCCATATTCCTTCTCTAGATTGTCGCACAGTTGACAAAATGGTAGATATCGAAGTAGACGACAGAGGTATAGAGAAACAATTAAAATCGCTCAAAAGAGGAAAGGCCGCTGGTCCTGATGGGATACCAGTTCGATTTTACACAGAGTACGCGAAGGAACTTGCCCCCCTTCTTGCAGCGGTGTACCGTAGGTCTCTAGAAGAGCGAAGCGTTCCAAAGGATTGGAAAAGGGCACAGGTCATCCCCGTTCTCAAGAAGGGACGTCGAACAGATGTGCAGAACTATAGACCTATATCTCTAACGTCGATCAGTTGTAGAATTTTGGAACACGTATTATGTTCGAGTATAATGTCTTTTCTGGAGACTAGAAATCTACTCTGTAGGAATCAGCATGGGTTTCGAAAAAGACGATCGTGTGAAACCCAGCTCGCGCTATTCGTCCACGAGACTCAGAGGGCCTTAGACACGGGTTCACAGGTAGATGCCGTGTTTCTTGACTTCCGCAAGGCGTTTGACACAGTTCCCCATAGTCGTTTAATGAACAAAGTAAGAGCATACGGACTATCAGATCAATTGTGTGATTGGATTGAGGAGTTCCTAGATAACAGAACGCAGCACGTCATTCTCAATGGAGAGAAGTCTTCCGAAGTAAGAGTGATTTCAGGTGTGCCGCAGGGGAGTGTCATAGGACCGTTGCTATTCACAATATACATAAATGACCTGGTGGTTGACATCGGAAGTTCACTGAGGCTTTTTGCAGATGATGCTGTGGTGTATCGAGAGGTTGCAACAATGGAAAATTGTACTGAAATGCAGGAGGATTTGCAGCGAATTGACGCATGGTGCACGGAATGGCAATTGAATCTCAATGTAGCGAAGTGTAATGTGATGCGAATACATAGAAAGATAGGTCCCTTATCATTTAGCTACAAAATAGCAGGTCAGCAACTGGAAGCAGTTAATTCCATAAATTATCTGGGAGTACGCATTAGGAGTGATTTAAAATGGAATGATCATATAAAGTTGATCGTCGGTAAAGCAGATGCCAGACTGAGATTCATTGGAAGAATCCTAAGGAAATGCAATCCGACAACAAAGGAAGTAGGTTACAGTACGCTTGTTCGCCCAATGCTTGAATACTGCTCAGCAGTGTGGGATCCGCACCAGGTAGGGTTGATAGAAGAGATAGAGAAGATCCAACGGAGAGCAGCGCGCTTCGTTACAGGATCATTTAGTAATTGCGAAAGCGTTACGGAGATGATAGATAAACTCCAGTGGAAGACTCTGCAGGAGAGACGCTCAGTAGCTCGGTACGGGCTTTTGTTGAAGTTTCGAGAACATACCTTCACCGAAGAGTCAAGCAGTATATTGCTCCCTCCTACGTATATCTCGCGAAGAGACCATGAGGATAAAATCAGAGAGGTTAGAGCCCACAGAGAAGCATACCGACAGTCCTTCTTTCCACGTACAATACGAGACTGGAATAGAAGGGAGAACCGATAGAGGTACTCAGGGTACCCTCCGCCACACACCGTCAGGTGGCTTGCGGAGTACGGATGTAGATAGATAGATAGATTGTGAGGCACCTGTTATCCTTACCGCAGCGGAATATCTACTTGCTTCTGACTATGCGGCACTCTTGCTACACCAGGGTCTTAGCGGGCGAAGACTGGTGTACTTTTTGAAGTCTACTCTTACCTAAATTTGGTTGTAGAAATTCGAGATACATAGAAATATACCGCTCAACACAATTCATGGAGTATAAGTTGCCGGCCGCTGTGGCCGAGCGGTTCTAGGCGCTTCAGTCCGGAACCGCGCTGCTGCTACGGTCGCAGGTTTGAATCCTGCCCCGGGCATAGATGTGTGTTATGTCCTTAGGTTAGTTATTTTTAAGTAGTTCTAAGTCAAGGCTTAGAGCTATTTGCACCATTTTTCGAATATATGTTATTCGTTGAAAGGACTAGCTTCCCACACCAGCTCTGCACGGGTAGAGCTAAGTATCTGCGACGAAAGGCTTGTCTGAATCAGTGTTAATAAGTTACTTGATCAAAAGTATCCGGGCACCCCCAAAAACATATGTTTTTCATATTAGTTGCACAGTGCTGCTACCTACTACATTGCTGCCACCTACTGCCAGGTACTCCATATCAGCAACCTCAATAGTCATTAGACATCGTGAGAAAGCAGAATCGGGCGCTCCGCGGAAATCACGAACTTCGAACGTGGTCTGGTGATTGCGTGTAACTTGTGTCATACGTCTGTACGCGAGATCTCCACCTAGGTCCACTGTTTCCGATGTGATAGTGAAGTGGAAACGTGAAGGGACTCGTACAGCACAAAAGCGTACTGGTCGACCTCTTCTGTTGACTGACAAGGACCGCCGACAGTTTGAGAGGGTCGTAAAGTGTACTAGGCAGACATCTATCCAGATCATCACACAGGAATTCTAAGCTGCATCAGGATCGACTGCAAGTACTATGTACGCGGGAGGTAAGAAAACTTAGATTTCACGGTCAACCGGCTGCTCATAAGCCACACATCACGCCAGTAAATGCCAAACGACGCCTCGCTTGGTGTAAGGAGCGTAAACATTGGACGATTGAACAGTCGAAAAACTTTGTGTGGAGTGACGAATCACGGTACACAATGTGGCGATTCGATGTCAGGGTGTGGGTATGGAGAATGCCCGATGAACGTCGTCTGCCAGCGTGTGTACTGCCAACAGTAAATGGTGTCATGGTGTGGTCGTATTTTTCATGGAGGGCCTTGCACCCCTTGTTGTTTTGCGTGGCACTATCACAGCACAGGCCTACATTGACGTTTTAAGCACCTTCTTGCTTCCTACTGTTGAAGAGCAATTCGGGGATGGGGATTGGATCTTTCAACACGATCGAGCAACCGTTCATAATGAACGACCTATGGCGGAGTGGTTACACGACAATAGCATCCCTGTAATGGACTGGCCTGCACAGAATCCTGACCTGAATCCTATAGAGCACCTTTGGGATGTTTTGGAACGCCGACTTAGTGCCAGGCCTCACCTATCGACATCGATACCTCTCCTCAGTGCAGCACTCCGTGAAGAAAAGGCTGCCGCCGGCCGAGGTGGCCGTGCGGTTCTAGGCGCTTCAGTCCGGAACCGCGGGACTGCTACGGTCGCAGGTTCGAATCCTGCCTCGGGCATGGATGTTTGTGATGTCCTTAGGTTAGTTAGGTTTAAGTAGTTCTAAGTTCTAGGGGACTGATGACCTAAGATGTTAAGTCCTATAGTGCTCAGAGTCATTTGAACCATAGGACTGCCATTCCCCAAGAAACCTTCCAGCACCTGACTGAACGTATGGCGGCGAGAGTGGAAGCTGTCATCGAGGCTAAGCTTGGGCCAACACCTTATTGAATTCCAGCATTACCGATGGAGTGCGCCACGAACTTGTAAGACATTTTCAGCCAGGTAACCGGATACTTTTGATCACCTAGTGTACAAACCTACCTCGTGAATGGGTCTATCTGTTAGTGAAAACCTTACATATAGACAGAAAAACGTAGCGGAGGGACTTGAATTAATTATACATACAGAAGTATATACATTCTGATCAAGCTTCGCAGCTCTCTGGAGTTGCGGCTGCTGTTTAGTGCTTTTCCTGACAGATGCCGCCTCCTCTGTAGCTTGGCAGCTCACAGCTCCCGTCATTGCCATGAGATGTCATTCGAAACGCTAATTACGTACGTAACAGGTAACAACGCATATAATACACATTCATTGATGCTAAGTTCATAAATTATATACACAAAACCTTTCTCGTGAATCAGTCTACTTTTAGTGAAAACCGTACGAAATCCCTATGTATTTCCTGAGATTGGCCTTCACATACAGATAGAAAATCACAGTACAGGACATTAATAATATATATAGATGAGTTCGTTATAATATTCATCACCCGGCAGCTGTTGGAACAGACTGGCTGTACCAATCGTTTAGACAGTGACACAGTGGGTAGCACACAGGACTCGCGTTCTGGAGGACGACTATTAAATTCCGCAGCCGGCTATCCAGATTTAGGTTTTCCGTGATTTCCCTAAATCGCTCGAGGCAAATGTTTCCTTAGAAACGGAACGGCAGATTTCTTTCACCATCTCTGACAAAATCCGAGCATGCGATCCGTCGCTAATGACCCTGATATCGACGGGACGTTAAACTCAATCTTCCTCCCTTTTATCCTTCTTCCACTCGTTTGCCATCACCTACCTTACTGTCCTGCGTATACTACTAGGTGTACTCCCCTATGATTCACAATAGTACCTGTTAGTGTTTAGTTCATTTGCGTCTTCGAGACTAGTTCTGTGTGTGTGTTCGTCACTTTGTGGATCGTCGTCAATGTCGCCGCCTTCATCTCGCCCCGCCTCCATCTCATCGTCACCGTCGACGTCGGCGCCTTTACCGCAGCCGCTGCTCTCGCTGCTACCGTCGACGACGTCAACCAACCACCACACCTCAACCGCCCTCTTTCTGCTGTCGCCACCACCTCCATCTGTTTGTCGTCACCACCAAATCACCAAGGACGTTGCTGCTGTCATCCATATCCCATTGGAGACACTCTGTGTTAACAACTCCACCGTAGTTAGTCACCGTCATGCTAGCGCGCAGACACACACACACACACACACACACACACACACACACACACACGCACGCATACAGAAAAAGAGATAAAAGTAAACAAAATTCAAATTCGGTGCCAAACGCTAGGGAACAAATGAACGCACAAGGGGTTCACAAAAGCATCGTGCACACCGCGTTTTGTGAAGTAAAAAGGCGTCTGTAAAACCGAAAATATACAAAGTACATTTGACATGCGGCCGCAGGCCCTCAGAACGTGAAAGGAGGTGGATCAATCACAATATATAATAACAGTCACAAATATATACGCAAACCACTTTGCCACACCAAAATCACTTATAAATTAAGGGATGTGTTAACTCGCTGATAAAATTCACATTTACATCGTTTGGTTTGCAGATGACAAGCTATCAGTGCAGAGCACCACACAGGTAGTCCTGCAAAATCTTGTATTGCAAAATCAAGGTAAGAACAAAACGAACAACAACTGTCTGTAAGCCTGATTTCGTTAGATCAGTTCCAACCTAAAACATTTTCATTTTTTGCAGTTTTCCAATAACCAACAACCACAGATGACGGCACAGAGGTGCCGAAACATGTTTGGGTAACAAGAAAAAACAGTGTTTTGCATAAACGGCGGAACCTATATTCATATTTTCGTTTGTTAGCTGTTAGCCCTTTCGTTTCAAATAAAAAAGGAAACAGTCTTAATGTTTTTTATGTAGACGCTGGCAAAATTCAATTTATTTATTGTTTTTGAAACCACGTCTAACGTTTATCTTTCAGTAACATTTCTCCTCATTTTTGTTATATTTTTAAAAAGTCTCTTGGCTGAAGAGTGGAATACAACCGCTGTCAGCCTACCCAACGCCTATATAAGGCGAGGGGTATAAAATCACAACAAAGGAAAAAATATATAATGTTTTGCATACAGAATTAGAAGAGCTGTACAAGGAGCCTAACATCGTGGGAGTGATGAGAAGCAAAAGACTGCAATGGGCTGGACATGTTGTTAGAATGGAGGCAACAAGATGGCCCAAAATCACAATGGACTGGATCCCGTCAGGCAGCAGACCAGTGGGAAGACCTAGAAAGAGGCGGATGGATGGAGTGAGAGAAGACCTGTTGCAGCTGGGAGTCACGGAAAACTGGAGACAGATAGCAGAAGACAGAGACGGATGGAGAGCTCTGACTGTGGTGGCGCGCGGTCCTCTGGGCCTGATCGCGTGAATTGAATTTGCATACAGGGATGGATGGATGGATGGATGGATGGATGGATGCAAGGTGGAAGGGAGGGAGGGAGAGGGGAGGGGAGTTCAGAATGGTGTGTCAGTAGCATCTGCTCACAGAGCTGAAATATTGCAATTTAACAAGCGCCTCTGCACGATACGAGAATAGGATTGTGGTGCGCCATTAGTGCAACTCGAATTAGTGAAGCAATTCTTTTTAGCTAACGGTAACTTCTGGTAGGTACGTGAATCAATACATTGCTACCCTATTTTTAGAGACCTCACAACTAATGGAAAGACCTACGGTCGTTTCTTGCAGGACACAGCCAGAGGACATACTGAAAATGCTTCCATGACAATCTCTATCATAGGATAAGAACTACCTGTGACAGGGTCTTCCCTGTTATCAAAAACACTTCTTAATACTTTTTTTAAATTCGTATTTGCAAATTCTTTCAGTTACGCGCCACATTGACAACTTCCATACCTCACTCAATCTAAATTCACCAGGGAGAGGGGGCCTCCTTTGCACGTCATTGAGACGTTAAGGCTAGTAGCGTAAAGGCAGATTGAAAATTCCGCTGTCTCACTGGGATTCGATCCCGCAGCCTTACGGTTTTCAGGCTCACATTTTACCACTAGACCGCCAAGCCGGAGATCGTGTTTGCGTCGTGCTTGAAACATCCTGTATTTTTAGATAGATAACTGTCAATCTCAGATATATCCGAAATCGTTGTAAGATAATCTAGATACTTTTTTCAGGCAATTGAATTATAGGAAAGTCCTTACTAAACGACATATAGCTTATTGCGATACTAATTATAGAAAACTTGGAATCAATTTTTAATTAGGTACAGAATTTGTACTTTTATTATTGTAGATCTGAAGGAGACAGGTTTAATGGGCGTTACGCTCACCGAAATCCGATATCCACCTTCGGAGAAATTTCAGTGTTTAGAACTTATGATTTCTCTGTTTTGATTATCCAAGTCGTTGTTGTCTTATGCGGAACTTTGCATTTTCATACCAAATAAGGAAATACGTCCAGTTCGATAAGGAGGAAAAGAACTACAGCACCGCAACGATGCTGGTATAGAAGGAACAAAGAGGAAATGCAGCTTTGGGTACTGCGTGTCCACTGCAAGCATCTGTAATTAATATCACGTGTTTAGTACCTGTATCGATCTGGAGAGACTCATAAGCCAAGCGCGACATTTCTACGGATCACGAACTTCCACTAAGACAGAAATCAAATTGTTTTTCAAAACTGGGAAGTGCTAAGCTCTAGGTTACGAGATATCTGAGAATAAAACGCCATTGAATTCTGGTACTTAGGATCTTCGACTACAATACTAGTTGCCGAAGTACTGCTCGAAAAAAGCGAAATTGACATCGGGATCTTTGTAATTAATATTGCTAGGAAAGTAGACTATACTTCACTTACCGTGGACCTTCTTACAATTTACGTGGTTGTGAAACAGAATTGCATTACCTTAAACTTTCCCGGCAATACTTATGGTTAACAATTTAGGTGAATCATTGTGTATATTGAAACAAACTGAGCCGGCCGTGGTGACCGAGCGGTTCTAGGCGCTTCAATCTGGAACCGCGCGACCGTTACGGTCGTTGGTTCGAATCATGCCTCAGCATGGATGTGTGTGATCTCCTTAGGTTAGTTAGGTTTAAGTAGTCCTAAGTTCTAGGAGACTGATGACCTCAGAAGTTTAAGTCCCATAGTGTTCAGAGCCATTTGAACCATTTGAAACAAACTGACTTTGGTGCGCCAAAGTTCTTGTCGCTATGTCTAAAGAGGGGTGACAACATTTCTGCTACGGTGGAATAGCTTATAAAGCGGCAAAGCAACCGTCATTACTGCTCCTAATAACGGTGTGTGTTCCCTAGCGTACCACCATTGTTGCTTCGCACCTGTTTGAGGTGGCTTCAATGAGAGCGTTGGTAAGGACATTATGAACAGCTCAGAAAGGGCAATCTCCATCTTTGGAGTAGTCAGGGAAGGTGCTAGCTTATCTTCAATAAGACTTCCAAGTGAATCCCCAGTAAATTCAATTCCGATGAATCACGTTTCTAGGAAGACGGTACGGCTGTTCAATAAAGAATGATCATATTTTTTATGGTCATAATTTCTGGCGCTAAAATTTGATATTATGATATTCTGTTAGCTTATTGTGCAACAAACATGCCGTAGTAGTTTCATTGTTGGGACTCCTGGCCCGCCTGTGAGAGGCAGGCAAGGTCAGACATGTTCAGTATCGCCTACTGCTGCAATGGAGGTAACACGCGAGGAACAATATGAGGCTTTGAAATTCTGCTTTCGTCTCACCAAATCTTCAGCTGAGGACTATACAATGTTACAGGAGGCCTATGGAGAGTCTGTTCTTGCCTACAGCACAGCTCGAAGGTGGTTTAAACTGTTTAAAGAGGGGAGACAATCAATTTTAAAGGAAGGCGGACCCGGTGCTCCAGTTACTTCTCTTACGGAAGAAAACATCAATACTGCTGGTGTCATTGTGAGAGAGGCTCGACGAATCACTTTCTGAAATACTGAACATTTCATTAGGTTCCAAGACTGCTGGGTCGCGAACAAAAGGACATTCGCGTGCAGGTCTGCATGCAGTTAAAGTTGATGGTAGAGGAAGATTCGGAGTTTCTCTCAAATGTAATCACTGCTGATGAAAGTTGGCTACATCACCCCCCAAAAAGCGAAAATAGTTGCTTCTGCTGTGAAAGAAATGGTCATCTCATTCTTTGATATTCACGGGATGATTTACCAGCATGTTGTACCTGCACACACATCAGTTACTGGACAATACTACAGGGATGTCGTGAAAACATTGCAAGTCCATATCAGGCGCAAAAGACCACATTTCCGTGAAGCAGGCTGGATAATGCGCGGCCGCATATTGCTAATGTTTTTGCTGAATACCTAGCAAAAATCAACGTGAAGTCCATCTCTCACCCTCCCTATAGTCCGGATTTAGCCCCATGTGACTTTTTTCTAGTCCCTAACATGAAGAAACGCCTTCGTGGGAGGCATTATCAATCATCAGAAGCAGTGGTGAAGGCTGCGGTGGCGATTTTAAAGGACGTCTCAAAAATGGTTTCCAGCAGGTATTTGAAGACTGGTAGAATCGCTGGGAAAAGTGCATCGCATTCGTGGGAGACTGATTTGAGAAGGGCTATCAAAATTATAAGGATAAGTAAAGGTATGTTGTCAAAAAAGAAAGTATGATCATTATTTATTGAAAAGCCCTCGTATAAAAGTATTGTAGTTATCCTCCCCCTGTTTAGTTGACGTGTGTCTTCCCGTAATAATATTCAGAAATTGTAATCCAGTCTAACCTTATTTTGTCTTTTCTGTTTGTATTTGAATTTAAAGGAAATTGATATTCGGCGTTTCTTTTTTCTCTTTCTTGCACGTTAAAGAAAGGAAATGGACAAAAATTAGAGTTTGTCTCGTCGACATCAAGCTCTCTAGGGAGGACGCTCTAACTCAGATGGACTAAGATGGAAAATTGGCAGTGACTGATTTTGAAAAATTACAGGATTTCCCTGAAATGATTGAGGGAAGCCACAAACAACCAAAATCAGGATTGTCATCGGACAGGAATATGAGCCTAGTTCTTCCGTGTACAAACAACGAGAATTAACCGCTGCAACACCTCGCCCATCACCCTTCGTTTATCAATGGTATTTACATTATCATGTAGATTATAAAACCTATCTGTCGGCGAACGGAAGAGCATGCTGAGTGGTCCGTGCACTGTGGAGCGTCCTTAGCATAAGATGAAATCCTTCGAATGATGACAAAGATGTACGTGTAATCAAATAACGAATAAAATTACAGTTTCTACTTTTATTTGTATCCAAGGAAGCATGCCTATAAAATTTAACTGTTGAGCGGTGCAGGAAGCGCCATAATTTTTGACGAAACGCTCATTAATCCAAATGGCGTGAGAACGTCACTGGAAACGTCGTTGTTATTGTCTCCAGTCCGAATACCGGTTTGCATCTCTCCACGCTATTCTATTCCTTGGAAGCCTCTTGATCTCTGAATATAACTATTGCAAACTACATCCATTTGAACCTACTTACTGTGAGTCTCCTCCTACAATTTTTACCCCCTCCCCCCCCCTTCCCTAAGTTACTAAATTGATGACCCGTTCATGCATTAGGATGCGTTCTATGAACCGATCCATTCTTTTCGTCGTATTGTGCCATAATTTTTCCCTCTAATTCTGTTCAGCACCTCCTCATGAGCTATTCGATCTACAATCCTAATTTGTAATCTACAAAATTATTCTATAGCACTACATTTCAAAAGCTTCTATTCCCTTCATGGCTGAACTGTTTATCGTCGACGTTTCACTTCACAACAAGGCTACGCTCCAGAGATTTACCTGCCCTCCCCCCCCCCCCCTTTCCACCCCTGCCCGAACTGCACTTGATAACCGCCTGGATTCGTTTAAGCCACTCACTGACGATCTGATCGCACAATTCCACCAAATTTTGGGGATGCTGACGTCGGCGATTTATCCGCCTTACGTTCATCGTACGTCCCACGTTGCTTTCTGCGGTTATTTCACGTAGTAATGCTTGTTTGTTAGCGCTGACTACTCTACAGAAACGCCAGCGAGTTGTCCGCGGTGAAAGGTAACACCTAAAAAATTTGGTACTCTTGACACACTGTCAACACTGTGGTCTCGGAATAATGAGTTCCCTAACGATTTTCGAAATAGAATGTCCCATGCGTCTATTTCAACTACTATTCCGCGTTCAAAGTCTGTTAGTTCCCATCGAGCTGCCATAATTACGTCGGAAACCTTTTCACATGAATCACCTGAGTACAGACGACAGCTCCGCTAATGCACTGTCCTTTTATACCTCGTGTACGCAATACTGCCGCCATCTGGATATGCGCCTAGCACTATCCTATGACTTTTGGCACCTCAGTGTATAATGTCATTGGCTAACAGCACAGTTTTTATATCTTCTGCCTGAACTTTAAAGCCTTTCCAAATCTTCGCTTCTCAGCTACTGCCTCCTTTGCATATCTTTCGACCCTTAAAACTGTAGTGTGGTTTCTGCACAAGCTGTAGACAAACTTTCTCTCCTACATTATATCAATGCTACCATCAAAAATACACTCCAGCCAACATTGTCAAAAGCTTTTTCTAAATATACAAATGCTATAAACATATATTTGCCTCCATCAGGTTGCCCTCCATGGGGTGGGTGCACGCAACGACTGTGGTTATATTGGGTTAGATAGAGCAGCAACCAGTCGCAGAATTAAGTTGCTTTAATGTGACATTTATAGTCACAACGCAGATCAGATTTCGGCCTGTGTCCGGTCATTATCAATGCTAAAACAAATACAAGAGTATATATTACAATGTGATTAACAAAAGTTATAAGTCCATCACATCGTTGTCTTTTAATGTTAACATTACATACCAGTGCGGAATTGTAGCAGTTGTTCGTGCTCAAGTAAATGCTTACACAGTTCAACCATTACTGTCGTAAAATTATATGTTGGTTTCACACTACACATCGATTTTGCGTATGGCGCCCTCTATGAGCTGCGCCTGAAGTTTAGAGTTTTGACGACATTTTTGTAATATTTATGTTGTATAGTAACTAAGTAGTAACATGAAATTATTATGAGTAAAACTATGTAAAATTACAATTCTTAATTTTTCTCGTGTCTGTAATGTGCTAGATGTTTAAAATTACTATAACACGTAACAGTGACAGTTTACACCTCATGGGCTAAAATCAATTATAAAACTGATATGGCTACGTAAAGTACGTTATAGGAAGTATTGCATATTTTGTCGTGTTGGGACCTGTCTTAACTTAATTAGTTGTTACTTGACAACAGATATAACGTGAACTTTACTTACAAAATGCACTTTGTTGGCATTCTTCTATAAATAATTCGTGTCTGTGATTTAAATCCATGACATAGTAAACTGATGGTTCAGTAATGTTCACACATGTCAATATCTGCCTTCTTTGCAACGCAATTAAGACATTCTACTTGAAGTCTGTGGGTATCTCTCCCGTCACAAGTATCTTGCAGACCAGGTGAAGCAGGACGTCGCTATGAACACATAAAACAGTAACAGACGAACTAATTCGAAGTGTGCTTTGAGAGTCCCCCAGAGTTTTGCTGCTAACGGAAAATCTGTGAGGTTGCGTAATCAGAGAGGGAACAACTATGCAACACGTTAATGAGGCTTTCCTTATTGCCAGAAAAGTATACTCGTAGAATTCGACATACGGTTTCACAAGGCCTGTGCTGGCTGCCAGCACAGTATTGTGACATAATCAGGCTTTCGCGAGGCCGGCAGAGCTCGTGGCGTGCTTCCGCGTTGGCGGATGTGCCTTATTGTTTCCGAAGGGAAAGCAGAGCATGTTACCATAGCTCACGTTTCATGTCTTTGATTGCCACCTTGCTCCGCACGCCGATTTCCCCGTACGCAGCTCTGCAGAACACAACTTTTAGAGACAACGTGCCTACCCCACTTTCTGGACAGTTCGAGGAAACGGATATCTGCACTGGTAGTTAAGCGAGGAATACCGGAAGGCGCTTCTCAGGATGGAGTGACTGATACGTATGCAGTGCTGCATGCTCTACTGCGTACCGGCGGTCTCTAATAACTTCGATGTTGACGGGACGTTAAATCCTAATTTTCCTTCCTTACTGCGTACCGAACCTTAACGCTGTCAGCAGCGCTCCGAGAGATATTGCTTTCCGCCCTCGGAGACGTGATGTTATCACGCGATTTCCTGACATCGGCTGGACGGACATTTGTGTTCCAACCCCAGTTTGTACCATTCCCGTCTGATAGCTTTGTACCTCATCAAATCGCTAAATTATCAAATAGAGACACCAATCTCATTGTCACGTGCAGGCATGTGTAAACCATCGACAACACCCTGACTCGTGTATATGTCTCTGTTCTTTCGGACATGTCCGCTGTCAGCAGCGCTCCGAGAGATATTGCTTTCCGCCCTCGGAGACGTGATGTTATCACGCGATTTCCTGACATCGGCTGGACGGACATTTGTGTTCCAACCCCAGTTTGTACCATTCCCGTCTGATTGCTTTGTACCTCATCAAATCGCTAAATTATCAAATAGAGACACCAATCTCATTGTCACGTGCAGGCATGTGTAAACCATCGACAACACCCTGACTCGTGTATATGTCTCTGTTCTTTCGGACATGTCCGCTGTCAGCAGCGCTCCGAGAGATATTGCTTTCCGCCCTGGGAGACGTGATGTTATCACGCGATTTTCTGACATCGGCTGGACGGACATTTGTGTTCCAACCCCAGTTTGTACCATTCCCGTCTGATAGCTTTGTACCTCATCAAATCGCTAAATTATCAGATAGAGACACCAATCTCATTGTCACGTGCAGGCATGTGTAAACCATCGACAACACCCTGACTCGTGTATATGTCTCTGTTCTTTCGGACATGTCCGAAAGAACAGACACCAAATCCATATAAGTATATAGTTCAGGTAACACCGGCCATGACCTTCTTCTGTGAGGGTGCACACATATTCCCCGAACTCTTACGGGACTTGGTAAGAATGTCTTCCACGAGTAATGAGTATGGGATACTACGAATGTAGTGTGTGGACATACAAGGTGAGAAAGTGGGTTTCGCGGGAGGCGTGCGCGAGATAGTCGTTGCAGTCGCACTATCCTCCGTGCCCTCAGTTGCTGAGATGGGTAGAGCGTCTGCCATGTAAGCTGGAGATCCCGGCTTCGAGCCGCGGTCGGAGCACACATTTTCACCTGTCCCCGTTGATATATATCAACGCCCGTTAGCAGCTGAAGGTATTAATATAATTCTAATTTCGTTCTAGACGGCTGCAGGCCATATCCATATAAGTATAAACTTAAAGGTTGTCGATTCAATTAAATATTTAGAGTTTACAATCACCTTCACCTTAAACTGGAACCGTCACACATAAAATGATGTGTGGAAGGCGAATCGAAGGCCCCACTTTATTGGCAGAACACAAGATACAACAAACTCACTAAATAGACTGCTTACACTACACTTGTCCATCCTCTTCTAGACTACTGCTGTGCGGCATGGGATCCTTACCAAATAGAATTGACGAAATACGTAGTTAAATGTCAAAGTAGGGCAGCTCGTTTTGTATTATCGCGAAATAGGGGAGAGAGTGGCACGGTTATGGTAACGTGGCACTCATTACGACAAAGGCGATTCTTCGTTGTGGCAGTATCTTTTTAAGAAATTTCCTTCATCAACTTCGTCCTTCGTATGCCAAAATATTTTGTTGGCTCCTAAGTACATAGGGAGAAATGGCCATAGTGTTAAAAAAAAGTGAAATGAGAACTTGTTCGGGATGATTCGGGTCTTAGTTTTACCCACGTGGCGTTCAATAGTGCGACGGTGGAGAAATTGTCTGAAAGTGATTCTATAACCCTTCTGCCAAATACTGAGTGCGAGTTGCAGGGTAATCACGCAGATATAATATACTGTAACATACATGATTAAGTTCAGAAATTTCAGCTGCAATACATTCTAACGGGTTTTAATGCCTTCACGGCTAACATCGATAGACAGTACTGTTAGATGCAGGTACACAAAGAACAAAACAGAAGATTTAGTTTTTGAACAGAAACACTCTACTACGGTTTAAGGAAGTAAGGAAACAAGTTTATACTTTAACGTCACGCAGAAAACGACGTCACTGAAGATGGAGCACTATTTCAGTGGGATGGAAATGTGGAAGGAAATTTATTTATTTGTTTGTTTATTTACATGTCAAGTTCGGTAGGACCACATTGAGGAGCAAATCTGCAGTCATGGAACCTGTCAGAACAAGAAATTACAACATGAAAGTCATAACAGATAAAAATAAAATGTTTATCAACTCGAAAAAAGTCAAGTCATAAGTTTAAGTAATCGCAATGAACAATGCAACAAGAATCAGCTTAATTTTCAAGGAATTCCTGGACAGAATAGAAGGAGTGACCCATGAGGAAACTCTTCAGTTTCAATTTCAAAGCGCGAGGATTACTGCTAAGTTTTTTGAATTCTAGTGGTAACTTATTGAAAATGGATCCAGCAGTATACTGCACACCTTTCGGCACAAGACTTACGGAAGTCCGATCCAAATGCAGGTTTGATTTCTGCCGAATATTAACTGAGTGAAAGCTGCTTATTCTTGGGAATAAGTAAATATTGTTAACAAGAAATGATACTAAGGAATGTATATATTGAGAGGCCAATGTCAAAATACCCAGACTCGTGAACAAGGGTCGACAAGAGGTTCGTGAACTTACACCACTTATTACTTGAACCGCCTGTTTCTGAGCAAAAAATATCATTTTAGAATGGGAAGAGTTACCCCAAAATATAACCCCATACGACATAAGCGAATGAAAATAAGCAAAGTAGACTAATTTTCGTGCCGAACAATCACTTACTTCAGATACCGTTCGAATAGTAAAAATGGTAGCATTAAGTCTTTGAACAATATCCTGAACGTGGACTTTCCACGACAGTTTACTATCTATCTGAACACCTACAAATTTGAACTCTTCAGTTTCACTAATCATATGCTCAGTTTGTGAGATTAAAACGTCAGGTTCTGTTGAACTGTGTGTCAGAAACTGTAAAACCTGAGTCTTACTGTGGTTTAGCATTAGTTTATTTATGACATGAACTGCACTATTTGAAACCGAGCCAATGTTGCACACAACATCCTTTACTACCAGGCTAGTCTCATCAGCAAACAGAAATATTTTAGAGTTACCCATAATACTAGAGGGCATATCATTTATATAAATAAGGAACAGGAGTGACTCCGACACTGATCCCTAGGGCACCCCCACTTCACACCCCACATCAAAGCCATTCTCAACACTGTGAATAATGACCCTTTGCTCTCTGTTGTTAAAAGTAAGAGGTAAGCCAATTGTGAGAAACTTAGTTAAATCATAAAATATGCCTAGCGTTCGAACCTTTTGTTTATCCCATCCATTACCTCACAGAGAAAAGAGAATAAAGCATTTTCAGTGGTTAAACTAAATTTTTCTTTAATTCACCAGCAATTCTCAGAAAATGATTGTTAAATACCGTACATATATCTGATTTACCAGTAACAGAAATATTTTTACTACGAACTGACTTCATATCGTCGACCTTGTGGTGCTGACCAGACACTTCCTTCACAACAGACCATATGGTTTTAATTTTATCCTGTGAATTAGCTATTCTTTTTGCATACACATACTCTTTGCCTTCCTTCTAACATTTTAAGCACCTTACAGTACTGTTTGTAATGGGCAACTGTAGCTTGATTGTGACTACTTCTTAACATTTTGATATAATTCCCACTTTGTGCTACATGATAGCCTTATCCCACTGGTCAGTTACCCGGGCTGCCTTTTACTGCTCGTACACCATTTAGAACGTTCTAATGGAAAGCAACTCTCAAAGAGCATGAGAAATGTGTTTAGGAAAGCATTATATTTGTCATCTATCTTATTGGCACTATAAACATCCTGCCATTCTTGTTCCTTGACGAGGTTTAAAAAAAACCTCTATTGCTGTTGGATTACCTTTTCTACATAGTTTGTAATAACATGTGACATTTGTTTCAGTACAAAAGCCTTTTAGTGTTAAAATTTGTGCATCATGGTCTGAAAGGCTACCCTTTTACTAATAGAATGCCCATCTAGTAATGAAGAATGAATAAAAATATTGTCTATGTCTGTGCTACTGCTCCCCTGTTCCCTAGCTGGAAAAAACACAACATTCAAATATCTGTTGTGCGCATGGACACTCCCCCACCCCACGAGGAACTCCTTGAAAAACAGCCATCTAATCTGTATCATGGTAAAGGAAGCCTCTCTGAATCGTCAAATTATTTAAGTAGTGCTCCGATATACCAATAATTTCAGAGTCAACATCTATAAGCAGTTCACTAACTTTATCTCTAATACCTCTTATGTTTTGATGAAATATGCTAATTATTTTTCTATTTGGAAACATGAAGTTCTCTCAGTGTGAGCCCTTACTTAGAGGGGCTTCCTTTAAGCAGGTATACCTATCAGCTGACTCCATTCTAAAAAAGGTGCAGCTCTAACACCATCTACTACAGGATTCCAGCCTCCCCTTCCCATACCAATTGAAGTGCAGGCCATGCCTAGTGAAACCCTATCTATTGGTAGACTCAACTGGCGCCACTGAAATGTGACCCATGCCCTCTGCTATCAATGCCTTCCCCAACCCCATGTTAACTCGCCTAACAGCCGCATTAAGATGAGGCCGGTCATGACGCTGAAACAGTTGCATGAAATGCACATTAGTGCTACTAGTTTGAGTAGCTATCTTCACCAGGTCAGTACATACATCATATTCCCCGTCGATATCAAAACTGTTCCCTGCTCCACCCATTCTCAGTACCTGATCCTCCTTCGTAAAATTCCTACAAAACTCCTCTATGCTGTCAGTCACCTGATCCAACCCTGCACTAGGCTTCACAACGTTGGTGACCTGGTGCTCACTCCCCAACACTTCCTGCAGCTGCTCGCCCACACCTCTACCGTGTGAACAATCTAGCAGCAGAACCTTCTTTCTGCTCGACTTTGCAACTAACCTAGGCCTCCTAACTGCCGAGGACTGCTGCATGTTCTCTACACCTACAGCTACAAGAGTCTCCTCTTCACTCAGCTCTAACAGTTGGTGAAATCTATTGCATATACGCGAAGTATGACTGTCTAAATACCTCCTCCTCCCACCTGCCTTCTTGCCAACTGCCAGTTCCCATTCCCCACTAGCCTTCACCCTCCTCAACCTATCTAGTTCCTGTTTTGCGTGTTGTAACTGCACCTGAAGGACACAGATCTTACGCTCCTGCTCCTCTATCAACATTCCAGTACAGATTCTGCATCCCCAGGAGAGAATCTCGCTAGAATGTCCACAGGCTTCCCAACTACATTCTCCCCAATGGAAATTGAATAAATCCCACACCACAACCCACTACTCACAAACCTACGACAGAGCCCACACTTCTCACTCATGGATAAATTTACAGTTACTGAAAAAGAACTATACGTCTACGCTACCTAAGTTCAGTTACACCAGTAGAACTATTTATAGAACTAACAATAACGGCCTCGAATATCTCTCTCTATTAAGAAAGCAACTACTTGTATTAATACTACAAGACCGTAACTAATACCAATACCAACAAAACTTCACAAAATTATTAGCTAAAACAAAAAATTCAAGCCACCACTGGAACACTCAACGAAGTTAAAACAGTGAATGAAAGTTTTACTGAAATATTTCACTAGAAACAATAAGAAACGTGAGCTGAAAACTAAAGCAGGAAATTTACCAATTGACTTCGACGCACAGAAAACTCTAAAAAACAAGTGAGCGAACGTTTCCAAAAGTTTATTAAATCGCTATTTCGCCACAAGCGGCACGAAACACCGCTGACAGATATTAAATTTAATAACTGTGTAACACTGCACTAATAACTTTGTCAGTACTTAGCTTTATAACCGCAACAGCTGCAACTGCACGCCGCAAAATGTAAACACATTACCAAATCTGCCCTATAATGCTCCTCAAACCCCTATAGTGCTCCTCAAACCACTGGCTCAGAGACACGGACAATTATACTGCTGAAAGATGACATCACCGTCAGGGAAGACATCAAGCGTGAAGGGATGCAGGTGGATTCGCAGCTGTCAGCGTGTCTTCGATTACTACCACAGGTCCCATGCAAGCGCAAGAGAATGTCTGTCAGAGCATAATACTGCTCCCACCAGCATGCGTCCGCGGTTCAAGCCACCGTTCACCTCGATGACGTTTGTGGAGACGACCTAGTGTAGTAAACCTAGTGTAGACGACCTAGTGTTGTAAGTATGTAATACACCCTAAGAGTCGACACGTTTCCATTGATCGACGATCGATCCCCCATGGTCCCGTGCTCATTGCAGTCGTAATTCACGATGTCGTTGGGTCAACATGTGAACATATAGCGGCGGTCTGCTGCAGAGCTACGTGTTCAACAATGTACGATGAACAATGTGCTTTTTTAGCAGAGATGCCATAGATCACCATCTACCCTACTTTACAGAGCAGACAAGCCTCCGAACTCTGCGTTCTGTGAAGAGTCGTGGACGTCTAACAACTTAGCGCCTACTGGTAGTTTCACTATCCTTCTACCTCTTTCCGTAGATACTCACGGCAGTAGCACGTGAACAAAAAATAAAAAAAAATGAAATGATCGTATAGCATTGATGGCCGGGAAGCCTCACCCGGGGATGTTCGGCTGCCGAGTTGCTAGTCGTATTTTAGGTGATGCCACATTGGGCCATTTACGAGTCAGTGAGGATAATGATGGCGAGGACAACACAACACCCAGTCCAACGAGCGGAGAAAATCTCCAACCCGGCTGGGAATCGAATGCGGGGCCTCTGCATGGTAGGCAAACAGGTTACCGCTTTATTTATTTATTTATTTCTCAACTAAGCAGGTAGACAGCACGATCTGCTCCGCTTACATACACTATGTGATCAAAAGTATCCGGACACCCCCAAAAACGTTCATTTTCATATTAGGTGCACTGTGCTGCCACCTGCTGCCAGGTACTCCATACCAGCGACCTCAGTAGTCATTAGACACAGTGAGAGAGCAGAATGGGGCTCTCCGCGTAACTCACGGACTTCAAACGTGGTCAGGTGATTGGGTGTCACTTGTGTAATAGTCTCTACGCGAGATTTCCACACTCCTGAACATCCCTAGGTCCACTGTTTCCGATGGGATAGTGGAGTGGAAACATGAAGGGGCAGGTACTGCACAAAAGCCTACAGATCGACCTCGTCTGTTGACTGACAGAGACCGCCGACCGTTGAAGAGGATCGTAATGTGTAATAGGCAGACATCTATCCAGACCATCACACAGGAATTCCAAACTGCATCAGGATCCACTGCAAGTACTATGACAGTTAGGCGGGAGGTGAGAAAACTTGGATTTCATGGTCGAGGAGCTGCTCATAAGCCACACATCGCTCCGGTAAATGCCAGACAACGCCTCGCTTGGCGTAAGGAGCGTGAACATTGGACGATTGAACAGTAGAAAAACTTTGTGCTCAGTGACGAATCGCGGTATACTATGTGGCGATCCGATGGCAGGGTGTGGGTATGGCGAATGCCCGGTGAACGTTATATGCCAGCGTGTGTAGTGCCAACAGTAAAATTTGGAGGCGGAGGTGCTATGGTGTAGTCCTGTTTTCTATGGAGGGGGCTTGCACCCCCTGTTGTTTTGCGTGGCATTATTACAGCACAGGCCTGCAATGATGTTTTAAGCACCTTCTTGCTTCCCACTGTTGAAGATCAATTCGGCGGTGGCGATTGCATCTTTCAACACGATCGAGCACCTGTTTATATTGCACGACCTGTGGCCGAGTGGTTACACGATAATAACATAACTGACCTGCACAGAGTCCGGACCTGAAACCTATAGAATACTTTTGGGATGCTTTGGAACGCCGACTTCGTGCCACGTCTCACCGACCGACATTGATACCTCTCCTCAGTGCAGCACTCCGTGAAGAATGGGTTGTCATTCCCCAAGAAACCTTCCGGCACTTGAGGAAACTTATGCCTGCGAGAGTGGAAGCTGTCATGAAGCGTAAGGGTGGACCAACACCACATTGAACTCTAGCATTACCGATGGAGGGTGCCACGAACTTGTAAGTCATTTTCAGCCATGTGTCCGGATACTTTTGATCACATAGTGTACCTTTGTTACCGCGTCACGTGCCCGCATCGCCGCCAGGCGGCAACCAACGTCGCGGTGGGCAGTGGTGATAATCTTTTGGCTTCTCAGCGTATGTCACGTGGCTACCAGCCTGATGCAAGGTTTTGCATTCGACGGGACATTAATATGGGATGTGTTCACCCATCGTCTTATGATGGCAAGAACGCTGCTGAAGTCTCTAAATGTGTGTGGAGGAATGGCAGCGAGTTCTCCTACAAGCGCCGAACCCATAGAAGGTAGTGATATTGCGCACTGGAATCTGGAGCAAAGTCGACTTTCTAACTCATCGCAGAGGTATAATTTGCAGTGCCTGTGTTGTTAAGAACGATGCAGTGCTCATTCCTACATGGATCCATGTCCGAAGGAACATTGCATCATTCTTTTTAACAACACAGGCAACGCAATATAGTACTTATCTGCGGAAACGAGGCAGCGACTTTCAGTTAAAAAATATGTCCTCCCCCGTGTGGGAATTACATAATGTGGGTACGAGTACAGGTTGTGACGCAGGAGCGAGGATATACGGAAGTATGGGTCTGGTCGCGAATCATGCACGGATAGGCAGAGCAGTTAAGACGACCGCTCGCGTAAAGCTGTAAATCCAGGTTCTAGTCCTAGCCCGGCACAAATTTTCATTTTCGTCATTCCCTTATATAGCTGATGGTTGTTCATATCCGCAACTGCGAATACATTTCATGTCATCCCAAAGGGGTTCCAATACGTTCAGGTCGGGGCTCTGGGCAGGCCAGTCTATTTCAGGAATGTTATCCACAAACCATTGCCTCACAGATGCTGCTCTATGATAGGGTGCATTCTCATGTTGATAGAAACAGACATGTTTCCGTGTTGTTCCTCTACTACACACTGTAAAAATGCTCAAATCTCTCTGCATTTAGCGTTTTCTTAAATGCAATGAGGGGCCCATATTGACCCGCCAGGTTAGCAGAGGGCACTAAAGTGCTGCTTCCTGGACTCGGATAGGCGCGCCGGTCCCGGATCGAATCTGGCGGATTAACGACGAGGGTCGGTGCGCCGGCCAACCTGGATGTGGTTTTTCGGCGGTTTTCCACATCCCACTAGGTGAATACTGGGCTGGTCCCCATGTCCCGCCCCAGTTACACGACTCGCTGACATTTGAAAACGTTCGTACTGTTTCATGGCTTACACTAAATGCAGACAGCTGGGTTCAAATGGTTCTGAGCACTACGGGACTTAACTTCTGAGGTCATCAGTCCCCTAGAACTTAGAACTACTTAAACCTAACTAACCTAAGGACATCACACACATCCATGCCCGAGGCAGGATTCGAACCTGCGACCGTAGCGGTCGCGCGGT
The DNA here is from genome assembly GCF_023897955.1 of Schistocerca gregaria. Classification (NCBI taxonomy): domain Eukaryota; kingdom Metazoa; phylum Arthropoda; class Insecta; order Orthoptera; family Acrididae; genus Schistocerca; species Schistocerca gregaria. The sequence continues at coordinate 131,135,112 of NC_064931.1, read as the reverse complement.
TCCAGACTGTAGCGCCTAGAACCGCTCGACCACTCCGGCTGGCAAGGCAGCTGGGGCACACTAGTTCTGTCCCAGACGGGGGGAGAATGGGATGTTGACAGGAAGAGCATCCGGCCACCCACCCTCTGACACTGACATCGCCAAATCCATAGTAACAAGGCCGACCCCACATTGAAGTGGGACAAAGGCCCACGAAAATGATGAATAAGGGGCCCACACACTAACCACGAAAAACATTCCCATACAGAAACACCGCCTCCTCTGTACTTCCCAACTCGCTTCGGATTGCCACATGGTACAGCGTGGTTAATAACTCCAAATCATTAGTTTCCAGTCGTCAACTGCCCAGTGGGGTCGTTCTTTGCACCACCTCGAGCGTCGTTTAGCTTTGATTGCAGAAATGTGTGGTTTAGTAGGAGCTTGTCGAACATTGTACTACATTCTTTTAACTCCCTACGCACAGGCATTCAGCTAGCTGGACTTCTGGTAACACTTTGCAACTCACGAGTTATTCATTCCGCTCATTCCGTGCGATTTTTTACAACTGACCTCCTCAGTGGTCGAATGCCGCTGTCCGGTAGTATACGAGATCTGCTTGGTCTCGCGTTGTTCCTTCGCGTTTCCATTTGACAATCACATCACCGACAGCTGACACGGGTAGCTTTAGGAGGATTAAAATGTCTCGGATAGATTTGTTACGCAGGTGACAGCCAATGCTTAGTTACTGACAGGGATCGAGTGCGAAGTCGAAATAGGCCAATGATGTTGGCGGCATTCGACGTCCCACAGACTGTTACCATGCAACCACAATATTGGATGCTGATAGCGATTGGGGGGGGGGGGGCTGGAGGTATCCAGTGGCGAGCACAGCATGAGGCTACGTAGCGTAGTTAAACTGCTTAGTCGACGAGTAATTCACAACAGGGATACAGTGCTAGTGGTGTTGATGCGAAGCAGAGTAATGACAACGACAAAGCAAACATTGCATTATATCTACAGCAGCAGTTGCCGATGTTGACTTTTCATCAGAAAGAGACCCAACAAATTTTGCAGAGTGAGAAAGAAGTGGCAAATAATACATTAACGTTTCTGCAAGATGAGTCAGTGGAATGTGTGGTGTCGTATATGCTCGACTGTGCGAGAAATGTACATCAGGTGCACATTGATGACAATGTATGCATAACAAGGGAAAGTGATACTGAAACAGGTGTCGAGCCATGTAATTCATCGCTCTTGTCGGTCACGGAGCCACAAATCCCATCTCCAGTGAAACGTAGTAAACGATAGTCGTTGTCCAAGGAGCGGGTACTAAACATAATTACGTGCATGAAAGATCATTCGAAGTATAGTAAAAAAAATCATGAACAGAGTTCGAATAAGTCCGCAGGAATATGGCCGTGTAATGTGTAAGAATGACTACGGATATTCGAGGGAGGATAAGGCGCGCTTGCTACAAAAACTGGTGTTTGCGCCTTACAGGGATACTCGATACAGTTTAGAGGATGTGCATGTTAGTGACCTATTACACTATGCACACCAATTTGCGCATGAGATAGAGTACAGTGATGTCAAGGGAAGCAGTGAATGGTTGCAAAACTTCAAACAGTGCTACAGAATTGGATGACGTAAAATATCGAAATTTCGAACAACGCATCAACTTGGCAATTCACAGCGAAGTGCAGAATCGGCCCGAAAATTTGTAGACGAGATAAACAAACTAATCCCATCGTTCAGTAAGGGATATGTTTTCAACTCAGACCAATCGGGAACAGAAGAGGAAAAGCATGTGAAAGGAACCCTGGAAGTTAGAGGTACCGAGAGAGTTGTATCGAGATCACCTAACATCAGTGCCTTAACACATTCGTATATAATTATGCCGACTGTTAGTTAATCTGGGTGGTAAATTGGGTGGAAGGTTATTTATTGATCTGCGAGAAGTTGGAGGTGCCCTGGCCCCTACGAACCTCTCTCGTGTGCGTGACCTTGCAAGTGCAGATTGAACTTGTGACCTCGTGGAAAAGGGGTTCCTTGCGCACTCTCCTGATCGACTCACTCTGTTGTTACTGATCCTCTGTTGACAACACAATACTCCCTGCCTCCCCTTATCCTGGCACGTCTACCACTGGTGACATCTAGTGGTTAATTCTACATTACATAATCATGCCGAATACTTTTGATCAAATGGTGTAAGTATCCTAGGTGGGTCTTCTTTACCGACACGAGGTTGAGTAAATCCAATTTTAAGTCTACCTCAAAAAAACAAATCATGGTGCTCACGAGGAATCTAACATATTACTTTCAAGATAGCAGGCAGCGATTGCACCACATTGTTCGGTACCACAATTTTAGTTTATAGAATTATGTTAGTATCTCAATAATTCAGGGCCGAGATCATTAACTAATTATTACAGTAGCTCGCTGATGCTAAGGTCTTTGACATCTAACTCAGAAATGGACCATGTGATGCAAAGAAACGATTAAATATACACACAACTTTAACGTTATTACAGTCCTGGAATCAGTGTTTGCGAAGAGTAGGTGGTCAGCATCCAGGCAGTATGATGAGATACTTTGGTTAGTGGCAAGTCCCCTAAAGCCCGTATTACACGAGTCACGAACGAGTGAACGATTTACTAGACCGCAGTTGGCTAGTAGTAGATATCTACCCTATAACCTGGCCAGTAGTCACCGTCTAAGAGTCAGTGTGCCCATTAATCCGCTTACACGTCAACTGCGGTCTAGTGTGTCTCGTTCCTGAATCGTATAATAGATAACCAGACGGTCATATATTGCGTACTCCATATGCAAATAGGGATTTAACCTAACATTTGCCTCAATCTGTGTGAAAAATCGTCACGAAACTACTTCATCACGTATCACTGATTCGACTGAGAAATGTCAAGCAAAGACTGTACAATCTAAGACAGACTTAGTGGAGAGAACAACCATACAAAAGAAGCCTCTTAAAAGTTCAGAGAACAGTATCGAGAAGCAGCAAACACTGTTACTCACCCCCAGAGAAATCACTGGGCACGGCACCACTTTTCTGGCAATGTTTGTTAAGGTCCAGGAAACTCTTAGTGGTGACTATTTTTGACGTCACGCGTCTTTCGATGCACTTCGGAATACGGTGCATACCGACCATGGATTAGCAATAAGACACCTGTGTTTAAATAGTTCCCGTTAACTTGAGAATGTTCTTTGGTCCGACACGTTTAATAGTTGTCATGTACTTTTTAATTTACAAATAATTATAGCAACTAATACAGTTAGGATAACCACTAATGAGAAGATATTATTTTATTTTTGTATGTAAAATAAATTAGTTTACCTCTGTTAGGCATGTGACAGAGAAAAGAATGAAAGAAAATCATTTTCGTAATTTGAGAAAATCTTCTGAAATTTTGTTACAAATGTGATATATAATATTTTTACTGGTAACTATAACCTTTCATTATAATTACATGGTAATGACACTTTATTTCTATATTTCTACTACTTGTTATATATTATTATAGATGCTAGTGCGTTTTAAGCATGTGACTGTTGGGCATATGACACCTTGTCCATAAGAAATTTAGTTACCATAGAGCTTAAAAAATTATGGAAATATACCAGAAGAACACTACAAAACAAGAATAATTACTTATTTATTCTATGAGTTTATTACGCAATCCCAAAAAGGTGCTGGAGTGAGGTACACAATTACTCTATATTTCTATATTCATAAACAGGCATTAAATATCAAACAAGGCGACTATACAGGGTGTTACAAAAAGGTACGGCAAAACTTTCAGGAAACATTCCTTACACACAAAGAAAGAAAATGTGTTATGTGGACATGTGTCCGGAAACGCTTACTTTCCATGTTAGAGATCATTTTATTACTTCTCTTCAAATCACATTAATCATGGAATGAAAACACACACCAACAGAAAGTACCAGCGTGACTTCAAACACTTTGTTACAGGAAATGTTCAAAATGTCCTCCGTTAGCGAGGATGCATGCATCCACCCTCCGTCGCATGGAATCCCTGATGCGCTGATGCAGCCCTGGAGAATGGCGTATTGTATCACAGCCTCCACAATACGAGCACGAAGAGTCTCTACATTTGCTACCGGGTTTGCGTAGACAAGAGCTTTCAAATGCCCCCATAAATGAAAGTCAAGAGGGTTGAGGTCAGGAGAGCGTGGAGGCCATGGAATTGGTCCGCCTCTACCAATCCATCGGTCACCGAATCTGTTGTTGAGAAGCGTACGAACACTTCGACTGAAATGTGCAGGAGCTCCATCGTGCATGAATCACATGTTGTGTCGTACTTGTAAAGGCACATGTTCTAGCAGCACAGGCAGAGTATCCCGTATGAAATCATGATAACGTGCTCCATTGAGCGTAGGTGGAAGAACATGGGGCCCAATCAAGACATCACCAACAATGCCTGCCCAAACGTTCACAGAAAATCTGTGTTGATGACGTGATTGCTTAATTGCGTGCGGATTCTCGTCAGCCCACACATGTTGATTGCAAAATTTACAATTTGATCACGTTGGAATGAAGCCTCGGCCGTAAAGAGCACATTTGCACTGAAATGAGAATTGACACATTATTGGATAAACCATTCGCAGAAGTGTACCCGTGGAGGCCAATCAGCTGCTGATAGTGCCTGCACATGCTGTACATGGTACGGAAACAACTGGTTCTCCCGTAGCACTCTCGATACAGTGACGTGGTGAACGTTACCTTGTACAGCAGCAACTTCTCTGACGCTGACATAGGGTTATCGTCAACTGCACGAAGAATTACCCCGTTCACTGCAGGTGTCCTCGTCGTTCTAGGTCTTCCCCAGTCGCGAGTCATAGGCTGGAATGTTCCGTGCTCCCTAAGACGCCGATCAATTGCTTCCTATCCGGACACCTTCATTCTGAAAATCTGTCTCGAAACAAACTTACCGCGCCACGGCTATTGCCCCGTGCTAATCCATACATCAAATGGGCATCTGCCAACTCCGCATTTGTAAACATTGCACTGACTGCAAAACCACGTTCGTGACGAACACTAACCTGTTGATGCTACCCACTGATGTGGTTGATGCTAGTACTGTAGAGCAATGAGTCGCATGTCAACACAAGCACCGAAGTCAACATTACCTTCCTTCAATTTGGCCAACTGGCGGTGAATCGAGGAAGTACAGTACATACTGACGAAACTAAAATGAGCTCTAACATGGAAATTAAGCGTTTCCGGACACGTGCCCACATAACATATTTTCTTTATTTGTGTGTGAGGAATGTTTCCTGAAAGTTTGGCCGTACCTTTTTGTAACACCCTGTATACTTAAGGCTACATACACTCCTGGAAATGGAAAACAGAACACATTGACACCGGTGTGTCAGACCCACCATACTTGCTCCGGACACTGCGAGAGGGCTGTACAAGCAATGATCACACGCACGGCACAGCGGACACACCAGGAACCGCGGTGTTGGCCGTCGAATGGCGCTAGCTGCGCAGCATTTGTGCACCGCCGCCGTCAGTGTCAGCCAGTTTGCCGTGGCATACGGAGCTCCATCGCAGTCTTTAACACTGGTAGCATGCCGCGACAGCGTGGACGTGAACCGTATGTGCAGTTGACGGACTTTGAGCGAGGGCGTATAGTGGGCATGCGGGAGGCCGGGTGGACGTACCGCCGAATTGCTCAACACGTGGGGCGTGAGGTCTCCACAGTACATCGATGTTGTCGCCAGTGGTCGGCGGAAGGTGCACGTGCCCGTCGACCTGGGACCGGACCGCAGCGACGCACGGATGCACGCCAAGACCGTAGGATCCTACGCAGTGCCGTAGGGGACCGCGCCGCCACTTCCCAGAAAATTAGGGACACTGTTGCTCCTGGGGTATCGGCGAGGACCATTCGCAACCGTCTCCATGAAGCTGGGCTACGGTCCCGCACACCGTTAGGCCGTCTTCCGCTCACGCCCCAACATCGTGCAGCCCGCCTCCAGTGGTGTCGCGACAGGCGTGAATGGAGGGACGAATGGAGACGTGTCGTCTTCAGCGATGAGAGTCGCTTCTGCCTTGGTGCCAATGATGGTCGTATGCGTGTTTGTCGCCGTGCAGGTGAGCGCCACAATCAGGACTGCATATGACCGAGGCACACAGGGCCAACACCCGGCATCATGGTGTGGGGAGCGATCTCCTACACTGGCCGTACACCTCTGGTGATCGTCGAGGGGACACTGAATAGTGCACGGTACATCCAAACCGTCATCGAACCCATCGTTCTACCATTCCTAGACCGGCAAGGGAACTTGCTGTTCCAACAGGACAATGCACGTCCGCATGTATCCCGTGCCACCCAACGTGCTCTAGAAGGTGTAAGTCAACTACCCTGGCCAGCAAGATCTCCGGATATGTCCCCCATTGAGCATGTATGGGACTGGATGAAGCGTCGTCTCACGCGGTCTGCACGTCCAGCACGAACGCTGGTCCAACTGAGGCGCCAGGTGGAAATGGCATGGCAAGCCGTTCCACAGGACTACATCCAGCATCTCTACGATCGTCTCCATGGGAGAATAGCAGCCTGCATTGCTGCGAAAGGTGGATATACACTGTACTAATGCCGACATTGTGCATGCTCTGTTGCCTGTGTCTATGTGCCTGTGGTTCTGTCAGTGTGATCATGTGATGTATCTGACCCCAGGAATGTGTCAATAAAGTTTCCCCTTCCTGGGACAATGAATTCACGGTGTTCTTATTTCAATTTCCAGGAGTGTACATAAATAGACATTAAATATCAAACAAGGCAACAGTATATTCAGACCAACTACTTAACACATACATTACCCAGAAATGCTAACAAGCACAACTCAGTTCATCAGTGCTACCAGATGTTGGTTCACTTAAACAGACTATGTCCGTATCATTAGTCATAACACAGTCATCTTTGTCATCTGGCCTCACAAAGATGGCACTGTTAGTTTTTACAGAATTAGTCTCCTTAATCTCATCATATATATTTGGCATACCTAACAGCTGAGATATAATGTAGGCCTGTATTAGACTCAGAATTGACAATTACTAGTATCACATAGTTCATAAAAAGCCTTATCCACATCACATATATTATGTACATTGTTATCACATATCTCCTGGCATGATGCTTCATCAACAATTATGTCCTTTTCTGTTGGCGCCAATTTGCAGCAGTTTTGCTGTTTTGAAACTGCCTGCTTATTAGGTGACATTAGCCGCCCGAACACCGGAAAATGGCTCGTGATTTGTCAGAAGACGGTCAGAGTTTCGCCAGGGAGGCTACTTTGCAGCGTTAAAAGGGAGTGAAAAGTTCAGGATTGGTACTGCAACTTGTGAGACTTGAAAAGGGGACAACTTTGGCCACTACATACGATTCGAACTTGTCCCACATGCTCCCTATAGCAACAATCAACGAGGAAAAGGGGAGCCATCATGGCCACTCCAGGAAGACTGTTAATAACGAAAAATATCCTGCCCCCATCCTCGCTCACTGACCAGCGTAAATAGAAAATTGTCTAGCCACATAGGCATCCCACTGCAGCTGTAAAATAAAGGAAGTGTAGCAAAAGGAATAAATATGTTAGGCGTGCATAGGGAATGAGAATGATACGCACGTGTTTCACTTTACTTGTGGTTCCGTCGTGATGTACCGTCTTTGCCATGACACCTCTTTCTTCGGACGACACTTCATACCCACAGATATTTTTAAAAACTGCAACAGTCGACAAAGGTTTATTGCTGATATCAAAAATGGTTCAAATGGCTCTGAGCACTATGGGACTCAACATCTTAGGTCATCATTCCCCTAGAACTTAGAACTACTTAAACCTAACTAACCTAAGGACATCACACACACCCATGCCCGAGGCAGGATTCGAACCTGCGGCCGTAGCAGCCCCGCGGTTCCGGACTGCAGCGCCAGAACCGCACGGCCACCGCGGCCGACTATTGCTGATATCGGTTATCATCTTGTTATAGCTCTTTGTTATGGGCCTTATCTTGCCATTCGCCCACGTTACAAGAGAGGAGACATTCATTACAGCACGTATTAATGCTAAGTGGTTCTGCATTTCCTTAAAGTCATCCAACGACGATATTTTCGTATAAACAACACTGTCGACAGTGGCCCATCAGAGAGTACCGCTGATGGCACCTTATGAATCATTTATGTACTTTGAAAATACACTCCTGGAAATTGAAATAAGAACACCGTGAATTCATTATCCCAGGAAGGGGAAACTTTATTGACACATTCCTGGGGTCAGATACATCACATGATCACACTGACAGAACCACAGGCACATAGACACAGGCAACAGAGCATGCACAATGTCGGCATTAGTACAGTGTATATCCACCTTTCGCAGCAATGCAGGCTGCTATTCTCCCATGGAGACGATCGTAGAGATGCTGGATGTAGTCCTGTGGAACGGCTTGCCATGCCATTTCCACCTGGCGCCTCAGTTGGACCAGCGTTCGTGCTGGACGTGCAGACCGCGTGAGACGACGCTTCATCCAGTCCCATACATGCTCAATGGGGGACATATCCGGAGATCTTGCTGGCCAGGGTAGTTGACTTACACCTTCTAGAGCACGTTGGGTGGCACGGGATACATGCGGACGTGCATTGTCCTGTTGGAACAGCAAGTTCCCTTGCCGGTCTAGGAATGGTAGAACGATGGGTTCGATGACGGTTTGGATGTACCGTGCACTATTCAGTGTCCCCTCGACGATCACCAGAGGTGTACGGCCAGTGTAGGAGATCGCTCCCCACACCATGATGCCGGGTGTTGGCCCTGTGTGCCTCGGTCATATGCAGTCCTGATTGTGGCGCTCACCTGCACGGCGACAAACACGCATACGACCATCATTGGCACCAAGGCAGAAGCGACTCTCATCGCTGAAGACGACACGTCTCCATTCGTCCCTCCATTCACGCCTGTCGCGACACCACTGGAGGCGGGCTGCACGATGTTGGGGCGTGAGCGGAAGACGGCCTAACGGTGTGCGGGACCGTAGCCCAGCTTCATGGAGACGGTTGCGAATGGTCCTCGCCGATACCCCAGGAGCAACAGTGTCCCTAATTTTCTGGGAAGTGGCGGCGCGGTCCCCTACGGCACTGCGTAGGATCCTACGGTCTTGGCGTGCATCCGTGCGTCGCTGCGGTCCGGTCCCAGGTCGACGGGCACGTGCACCTTCCGCCGACCACTGGCGACAACATCGATGTACTGTGGAGACCTCACGCCCCACGTGTTGAGTAATTCGGCGGTACGTCCACCCGGCCTCCCGCATGCCCACTATACGCCCTCGCTCAAAGTCTGTCAACTGCACATACGGTTCACGTCCACGCTTTCGCGGCATGCTACCAGTGTTAAAGACTGCGATGGAGCTCCGTATGCCACGGCAAACTGGCTGACACTGACGGCGGCGGTGCACAAATGCTGCGCAGCTAGCGCCATTCGACGGCCAACACCGCGGTTCCTGGTGTGTCCGCTGTGCCGTGCGTGTGATCATTGCTTGTACAGCCCTCTCGCAGTGTCCGGAGCAAGTAATGTGGGTCTGACACATCGGTGTCAATGTGTTCTTTTTTCCATTTCCAGGAATGTATTTCCGCCCTATTATTCTCCCTTAGGGCCTTTTCGAAATTACTATTCTTTGGTTGAACATTGCCCGCCCAGAGCAATGTAGGAGATTTTCTTAGTCTAATCTTCTTCAATGCAATCAAATCTTCGTGAAGATACTTCGTAAGATTGTCATCATCACTACCAACTACTTCACAGGTAAGACCTGCCACCCGGTTCCACTTCGTAAACTTCATATCTTTCTTTGTCTTCCCAAACATCTATTGCTTATCGGTCGGTACTAGTTCCTTTTGATAGTCGCCCGTCGCAGATTCGAGGGACATGGTCAAGCCATTATTTTCCTGGATTCTACGATTTTTTCTATTGTAAATAAGGTTGTCAGTTCCTTTCTCATTTCTTCGATGTAGGTGTAACCCACTCTGCTACTACTTTTGACGTGCTCCTGAAACTTCCTTTCTGTGGCTTAAATTCTTTAGTCTACGGGATCCATTCTTCGCTGTCATACACAAGTCATAGAACTGTCATTGCCTTGTACTGTTTAATCTGGCTTTCAGTGAGGCAGATTTTCCCAGTTGTTTTCTGACTGTACTGCGCATCCTTGAGAAACTATGTAAAATTAAATTCAAAATTAACAGCCTCAGTTGCGGAGTTACCTAGATTTACCTAGGTTTCAATTGGGATAACCCAACCTTCTTCAGAATTACACTTACTAATGTTTGTCCATAATGGACATTGTCAAACTAAAAATACAAATACACCAAGTGTCGTCATATTTTAAAAACTTAACTGAAGCTGCCTCAGCCCCACTTCCCGACCGCGAGACAGCTTCAGTTAAGTTTTTAAAATATGACGACACTTGGTGTATTTGTATTTTTAGTTTGAGAATGTCCATTATGGACAAACATTAGTAAGTGTAATTCTGAAGAAGGTTGGGTTATCCCAATTGAAACCTAGGTAAATCTAGGTAACTCCGCAACTGAGGCTGTTAATTTTGAATTTAATATTTATAGAGTTGCTGACAGGGCCGCGAAATGCTGAAAGTATTGAGAAACTATGTATCTTCCTCTTGATTCCTAGGTCATAGTCGTATGTGATTTTGCGACGAGATATTTAAAGGTTAATATTTGTTCGAGACAGGTGTCATCTGTGCATATTTTTCACGGCTTAGTTGCTTAACCTCTAAACCCCATAGCTTTGCGTATCAGTCGACAGTACGATACTGTTTCGACAGCCTTCTGCCATTTAGGAAGACAGAATTTACCTGTTCACCTGTTTCCACTATTTGAAGAGATAATGGGTTACACCGATGATACTGCTTCATATAAAGCACGGCTATAATTAAACTTGCACTGCTAGAGAGTCGTACTCATGAAATATAAATTATCATAGAACAGTGAAACACGTGTAATGACACTCGGAAGAGACATAACGAATAAACCATTGAAAGACACACGTCTTAATTTCCATGTGAGAGGGTAACATTTATTAACTGCATACCATTATTACCTTCCAGGTTACAGATGTTGCTCATTGTCACGACCATCTGCAATCACGACAACCTGGAACTAGAGATACCATTTCACTGTTGTTGGCAGCATTTTTGGAACGTGACACACCTCGTTCTCTGCTTGAAGCTAGCACATTGAGTCCAGCATGCTCAGCAATGGCAACAGCAACTTCTACAACAATTTTTGGGCCGTCGTCCTCACCCAGGAGCAATTCCCAAATCGCCAGTTAATTCGAACTTCCCAATCATGTTCTTCAACTCCGGTGCGGAAAGAGGGCCTCTCCGTATTCCTTTAATGAGTCAATACTTGCGAAGAGGACCATCACTACTATTGTTGCTTTGATAAAACAGTTTCAGGTGTAAATCTTTGCTCCCCTTAACCAGATCCATGTTTACCGTCTGCTACTATAATGCATACTGGCGCTTGTGTTTCAACCTACGTCACCGTAGCAGTACCGGCGCCTAACGGCAGATCATCACACTAACACTACTAATAACGCAAATCCTGCAGCGCACAGTCTGGTCATCATTCCTATAAAATTTGGTACCCACAGGGTAAATAGTTTTCCGACTACACTGACTCAAGTAGCGAAAGTTTAATTATAGCCACTTTGCAGATAGGAAAAATTCCCTCTTTTGCAACTAAGTGTATTTGAATGTACCAAACATGTTTCGCCTATTCATGAGAGGAATCGTCTGTGGCCGTAATACAAAGAAAATTACGAGGGCAAGTCAAAAATTATCTACACTTCTCATTCTACCGTTTATTAACATGAAGCTAGGCGTATACAATGCACATCATTTTTCTACATAAAGTCCCTCCTTCTCGATGCACTGGGCCTTACGCTCAACTAGCTTACGTTCTCCTTCCAAATAAAAGGTTTTCGAATTGTCGTGAAGCCACTTTTGCACCGCATTTCGCACATCCTCATCTGAATCAAATCGGCGACCACGCAAATCATCATTGATTGGCCCAAACAAGTGAAAGTCACTTGGAGCAAGGTCTGGGCTGTAGGGAGGGTGTCCCAATACTTCAGATTCCATCTTGTTGGTGGTTTCAATAGTGTGACGGACCGTGTGTGGCCGTGCATTGCCATGCAAGAACACCTTCTTCGACAGAAAACCTCTGATTTTGGAGCGAATCGGCGGCTTCAGATTCTTTTGCAATTCACTATACCTCACACTGTTGATATTCGTTCCCTTTTCCATGAACTCTGCAGCACGGTCTTGGCGCCTTGCCACGGTCTGCGCGGCTACCGCCGTCGGAGGCTCGGGTCTTCCCTCAATCATGGGTGTGTGTGCCGTCCTTAGCGTAAGTTAGTTTAAGTCAGATTAAATAGTATGTAAGCCTAGGGACCGATGACATCAGCAGTTTGGTCCCATAGGAACTTACCACAAATTTCCAAAGTTTCCAAATTTAACAACACAATAGTCGAACAGAAAAATATTGTAATACAAGCTTTTCATCTGCACAAAGCCCCAATATTAACTTACAAAGTTTAAACTTGAATGTTTTTCTTTCAGTTCTTGCTCTAAGGCTGGCTGCTAGCGTGTAGATGTACAAAATATCTAATAAATCAATACTTAAATAAACAACTCTAAAACCGGCAATGTATTTACAATGTGCAGCCGATACGTCGATATTATATCCTTCAATAAATCGATACCTTTGTCGATATGTCGAGTGCCTGCGACGACACATTTTAAATATCGATAAATCGGATTATCGATATTTTTAAAAACATCAACAGTCCTTGTCCGGCGCCAGACAGGAAACTAGCACATGAATGGAAAGGTACCCCCTTAATTTCTGAAATTTGTCATATGTTATCAAAAGTGTGAATGTAGTCAAACACACAGCTCCGAAATATTAAGCCGGTCTAAATAGTAACTTGCTTCCTACCGAAGATGGTCGCTACAACTCGTAAGACCTATAGTGCTGTGACGCACGCCCGTGTATCTCGCTGGCTCCGAGGTACGTCACGTGACGTACGAACCTGCACAACAGAGAGAACGATGTCTGTCCTCTGGGACAACAGTTGTGTGGGGCCGTTGAGATACATTATGGCGCTGAGTAAGCCGTCCTGAACTTATGGATTCCATAATTGCATGGCGGTCGTGGGATCCCGACCAACGTGTGTAGCAATGTCGCGAACGATGAACCACAGTCTCGATCGCTCACAATGTTGCCGTCGTACACTTGGTGGTAGACGTTTGTCATTGATACACGAGATATAACATATCTTATTCAAATGGAATTTCTAGATCAGAAACCCGCTGCGTAATCTTTCCATATACCCAGTACTTATAATTAAAGTGCAACTACTCACGGAAATGTGGACTGCAATTATCGCATGGCAGCGAAACTTGGTAGATATGCAAATGCGTTAATACGAAACCGATTTACGGTGGAAAAAATTAGTTCTAATTTTGGTCACCAGATACAAATGTGGCGCTGTACCGCGCTGACCTCGACGTCTCCGGCGCTAATATTGAACAAATTTTGTAAGTGGAATTTAATAATAAAATGAACGTTATGCCTTTTTCACTTGTTTGACCTTTTCTGCCCACACTTCGTTGCTAATGTATTATATATGCAGTCATCTTTCCTGCATTCACAATATCAGATTTGCAGCTAGTGGCCAAAACATAGAACTATTTTTTTAGTGTAAAACGGTTCCATATTAAAGCATTAGAATATTTACCGAGTTTCGGTGCTATACGATAATTGCAGCCCACACTGGACCTCTGTGGATAGCTGCTTTTTTATTATAATCGCACAGTATAAAGCGTGTAGATGGCTTTAATCAGATTTTGTGGGGTTGCAATGAAATAATATCCAAGTACTGACGTTAGTTGCATTTTCGTCTTCATGGCGTCGCAGTTGTAATGACCAGCAGTGTGCCACTCAACAGGTGTGGTAGCGATGGAAGATCAATGTAAACTAATTTTCGGAACCTGGACGATACACAAGAAGGTTGTGAACAAATGTGTGGCAAGACCGGCCGAAGTTGTCCCAGATAGCGGTGAAGTAGTCCATTAGCAAAGGCTGCTACATACCACAAAGCGGTGGGCCACATCCATCCAAGCGTGGCGGCCTGGTTCCCTCCACATAGCGGCCAGCTTTCGGAACTAAAGTGTGCGCATTGTCTTTCGAGGAGCCCACCAATCTGGCTGCTTCGTGGAAATTTGTGCAGTCATCTTCTACCGACGGTCGTAATATTTTGGCTCATCACTGTACGTATACTGTCTCACAAAAAAAGTGAAGCACCCAGAAGACATGATCGTATAGCAATGTAAATTTTGTACAACGGGAGCGGGTATGTAAATGATTAGATTTGCAATTCTGTGTGCCAATTAGAACGGCTACCAGAGTGCATTACTCTTGTGCGTGTTTTGTGTTGTTACCAGGCTTGGTAGGTAATATAAAGAAAGTGAACAGTGTTGAGTGATCCCTGTGAAGGACGCGGAGATGCAGCGTACTCACACGAGACAGCGTTATCAGCACCTGGCAGTGTTTAAAAGGGGACTCCCCGTGGGTTTTCCATTTCGCCGGCTGATGAAATCGTGGAATATCCTAATTTGAGGGGCATTTGGATATGACAGTGGCTCGATGTTGGACTGTATCGGACCGTGGGGGCAAGCATACTCGTCGGAAAGGTTCCGGCCGACCACATCTGATCACAATAAGGAAGGATCGCCGTATTACACACAAAGCACATCGTAACATCCTAACATCTCCGCCAATGGTCAGAGAACAAGTAACGGACAACCTGCAACATTCTGTGTCATCCTGCACCATTGGCTGGCGACTAGTTGCATACGGTCCGCCCCTGGTAGCTGAGTGGTCAGCACGACGGAATGTCATACCTAACGGCCCGTGTTCGATTTCCGGTTGGGTCGGAGATTTCCTCCGCTCAGGAACTGGGTGTTGTGTAGGTAATATAAGGGGCGTGAATAGTGTTGAGTACTTATAATTGCCGGCCGCGGTGGTCTCGCGGTTCTAGGCGCGCAGTCCGGAACCGTGCGACTGCAACGGTCGCAGGTTCGAATCCTGCCTCGGGCATGGATGTGTGAGATGTCCTTAGGTTAGTTAGGTTTAAGTAGTTCTAAGTTCTAGGGGACTGATGACCTGAGATGTTAAGTCCCATAGTGCTCAGAGCCATTTGAACCTTCCCAACGAATCAGTGCATGCATCCATTCCAGACTGCTGTAGATCTCTAAAAGCCAGAAGCACGTCCTCTTGCATTGATGCATCCCCAGCACCCGGACTAGGCAGTTATCGTCCCAACATAGGCTGCCATTAACATCGCAACACAAACAACTGCGCCTGGAGTTGTGTCGTGGCCGAGAAAAATGAACTGCTGATAAATAGCGTCGCATTGTGTTCAATGGTAAATTGCAATTCTGCATAGCCCAAATGACTGTCATCGGCGAGTATGCCGACGATCTGCGTAGAGCACCCATTACTCTAATGCTTTTGGAGAGACATGACTCACGGTGTCATGGTGTGGGGAGCCATCAGTTGTGACTTCAGGTAATGCCTGGTAGTGATTAAGGGAAATCTGACGACACAACGGGACCTCAGTGACATACTGTGTCCGTAGGTGTTATCTCCCACTCGACAGTGGTGTTATTTTTCAACAGGACAATGCACGTCTACACGTGATGTTGAGGCACCCAATGACCAGCAAGATCCCCCGGTAAAACATGAGTGGGACCAGATCAGACATCAACTCTGTCCCACTGCCAGTACCCATGATACAGAAGACCAGTTACAACAGTCGTGAGCTAGTTGGCCTCAGGAAAGGATACTACGACTTTTATGATACCCTTCCCAGCGCGGGTCTCTGGTGGCAGAGCGGTTCTAGTCGCTTCAGTCTGGAACCACGCGACCGCTACGGTCGCAGGTTCGAATCCTGCCTCGGGCATGGATGTGTGAGATGTCCTTAGGTTAGTTAGGTTTAAGTAGTTCTAAGTTCTAGGGGACTGATGACCTGAGATGTTAAGTCCCATAGTGCTCAGAGCCATTTGAACCTTCCCAACGAATCAGTGCATGCATCCATTCCAGACTGCTGTAGATCTCTAAAAGCCAGAAGCACGTCCTCTTGCATTGATGCATCCCCAGCACCCGGACTAGGCAGTTATCGTCCCAACATAGGCTGCCATTAACATCGCAACACAAACAACTGCGTCTGGAGTGGTGTCGTGGCCGAGAAGAATGAACTGCTGATAAATAGCGTCGCATTGTGTTCAATGATAAATTGCAATTCTGCATAGCCCAAATGACTGTCATCGGCGAGTATGCCGACGATCTGCGTAGAGCACCCATTACTCCAATGCTTTTGGAGAGACATGACTCACGGTGTCATGGTGTGGGGAGCCATCAGTTGTGACTTCAGGTAATGCCTGGTAGTGATTAAGGAAAATCTGACGACACAACGGGACGTCAGGGACATACTGTGTCCGTAGGTGTTATCTCCCACTCGACACTGGTGCTATTTTTCAACAGGACAATGCACGTCTACACGTGATGTTGAGGCACCCAATGACCAGCAAGATCCCCCGGTAAAACATGAGTGGGACCAGATCAAACATCAACTCTGTCCCACTGCCAGTACCCATGATACAGAGGACCAGTTACAACAGTCGTGAGCTAGTTGGCCTCAGGAAAGGATACTACGACCTTTATGATACCCTTCCCAACGAATCAGTGCATGTATCCATTCCAGAAGGGCCGAAGTGTCATAGTGATAAATGTTTTCATACTGCCAAGTTCTCTGTAAATTTGACTCGATTTTGCAATCACTGCAATAATATTATGTACGCTTACAATCATTTCGTTTTCTACTCCCTTTCTGGAGTTTTCACTTTTATTGTCAAGCAGTGTTTGTGTGGACTCCTATTTATAATGAAATTAATCCTGCAAGACATGACTGTCTGTTCTAACTGGTGACAGGTAATTAGGTATTTAGCAGTAGTTAATCCCATCCCAATATACACACATCAAAAAAAGTTTCGCATCGTCTGGGTTCCGAGAGTTCCGGAACTTGTACAGAAAATTGGAGTAGAGATCAACATAAACATCATTTCCGCCCTTTTTATTGCTCATGAAAACCATACATTGCATGTTGTACCACCATACAGCGAGTCTATCATAGGTGGTAGTCCAGATTGCTGTACACCTCTAATATCCAGAAGCACGTCCTCTTGCATTGATGTATCACTCTGGAGTTTGAAAATCAAGTAACGTAATAGTTTTACCAGCACAGTAACTCTTTACATTCAAAGGAGGGAGTTTCAGGCTGTTTCAGTGTCATTCTTGTGGGATGTAAATCCACCATTCTGACGTTAAAACTGATTGCGGTCGTAGATTTTACAACTTACTAGTATCAGGATAATAAAATACTTCGCAACAACCACTTATATGAAAACAAGGGGGAAAGTAATTTTTTTGGTGTTCTTCAGCTTTTGCGACGTTCGTTTCTATGTTTCCAGGTGTCGCGGAAGCCTCAGCCTACGTCATTTAGGATGCAACGCATCTCCATGAATCTTTAACAGGAACGCAGTAGGTCAGACATGCCCCTTACCGCGTCCTCTGTAGGCGGCCACTAGAATGAGTTGGCAGTTTTGGAACGATTGCATCTGAAAGTAAGCTTTACAGTTTCTCCTCGCTGTAG
The DNA here is from genome assembly GCF_023897955.1 of Schistocerca gregaria. NCBI lineage: Eukaryota > Metazoa > Arthropoda > Insecta > Orthoptera > Acrididae > Schistocerca > Schistocerca gregaria. Next base: position 131,117,313 of record NC_064931.1, on the reverse strand, counting down.
AGGCGCTTTCTATTGCGTCACGAGGCTCATGTACGATACTGACTTGCACTTCTTTTCTATTCTTTACGCATTCACGTTCTGTAGAAGAGATCACTGCGAAAGCCCGTAAGTGGACAAAAGAGTTTCATTAGCCTAAGATTCTGACACTTTTAATTTATATGAATCAACGGAGCTATAAACAAGAGGAAATTCATTTATATCGCTATCCACTGATCAGCCAAAACATTATGCCTCTGTCCATCGCGACATTAGTTGCCGCCTGGTGGCGTTGTGGGCACGTGATGCGGTAACAAAAGTATGAAAGCGAATCAGACATGGACGGGGGATCAGCCTGCGAAGATTTGGGCTTATGGGCTACAAATGGGGAAATCCATTGAGATAAGTGACTTTGACAAAGGGCAGATTATTATTACGCAGAGCCTGTGAACGAGTATCTCGAAACGGCGAAGCTGGTCGTATATGCACTTGCTAATGTTGTGACCATCTACGGAAACAGGTGAAAGGACAGCGAATCTACCACTGGGCGCTAAATGGTTGGACGTCACGACTCATCACAAAACGTTGGGTTGGTTCAAATGGCTCTGAGCACTATGGGACTTGACTTCTGAGGTCATCAGTCCCCTAGAACCTAGAACTACTTAAACCTAACTAAACTAAGGACACCACACACATCCATGCCCGAGGCAGGATTCGAACCTGCGACCGTAGCGGTCGCGTGGTTCTAGACTATAGCGCCTAGAATCGCTCGGCCATCCCAGAACGTAGGGTTCGGGGGCTTGTCTGCTCTGTAAATTAGGATAGATGGTGATCTATGGCACCTCTGCTGATAGAGCACAATGCTGGTGCACGAACAAGTGTTTCGGAGCCCACCGTTTATCGTACATTGTTAAACATGGAACACTGCGGCAGACCAACCCTACGTGTTCACAAGTTGACCCAACGACATCGTCAGTTACGACTGCGGTGGACACGGGACCATCGGGATTCGACCGTCGATCAGTGGAAACGTGTCGGCTTTTCGGGCGAATCACATTTTTGCTACACTAGATCGTTGGTCGTCTCCACAAACGCCATCACCGAGGTGAACGGCGGCTCGAAAGGTGTAGCGCGCCACAGACGCAGGCTGGTGGGAGCAGAAGTATGCTATGGGAGACACTCTCCTGCGCTTGCATGGGCCTTTTAGGTAGTAATCAAAGACACGCTTACAGCTGGGAACCGCCCGCATTACTTCATGTTTGGTGTCTTCCCCGACGGCGTTGTCATTTTTCAGCAGTATAATTGTCCGTGTCTCGGAGCCAGAACTGTGCCGCAGTGGTTTGTGAAGCATTATATTGAACTCATATTGATGTCTCGATGACCAAATTCGTCTGATGTGAATCCTGTAGAACCTGTCTGATCGCTATCGAGCACCATCATCGCGTGCGCAAATCATCGGTTCGTTATTTCCGCAAATTACAAGACCTGTACGTAGACATCTAATGCGACATACCTCCACAAACCTACTAACGAACTGTCGGATCCCTTAGACTCAGAATCATCGATTTATTTCGTTCCAAAGATGGACAAACAAGCTATTAAGCACGTGGTCATAATGTTGTGGCTCATCAGTGGACATTCTGAGACACAAATAAAGGATCACGTTTTTGAAACCCCTTAACTGTCCCAATTGCTACACATTATTTTAAAATTTGGTTGAAAGGTCCCTGCAACCTTTCTCTGTAATGATGCAAATGCTTGGCGCTCATCAAAATCACCATCGAGCTAAGCGGCGGTTCACACAACAAGGTGTGACACATGCTAAAAGAAAGCCAAAGATCGGAAGAGAATATGAGGCGTAAGATGGGTTAATGATGTCACATTGGCACCAAATTTCACCGAACTTCTGAGCAATGGCACCGTGGACGTGTCACACGATAGTAAGGTCGTCACACCCCCTGTTACCCACTTTTCACCCCTTCTTTTGGTCTCTCTGCAATTGAGGTCAGAACCGTAGCGCTCAGCATTGAAATCGTGCAGTCATCTTACGGGTGGCTGAGAAAAACATTTCAGATACACCTCCAGTCAGAATTGACATGAAAAGGCCCCAAGGAGTGGCAAGAGAGCGTCAATGAATGTTGGGTTGGGTTGTTTATGGGAAGAGACCAAATAGCGAGGTCATCAGTCTCATCGGATTAGGGAAGGACGGGGAAGGAAGTCGGCCGTGCCCTTTCAAAGAAACCATCCCGGCATTTGCCTGGAGCTATTTAGGGAAATCACGGAAAACCTAAATCAGGATGGCCGGACGCGGGATTGAACCGTTGTCCTCCCGAATGCGAGTCCAGCGCTGAATGTGGTCACACTCTTTTGGACTACAGTGCGACTGCGAGTCTTGCTCTGTTGTACAGCGTGGGACCCACTAGAGGTTGTTCAAAACCATTCCACGTAATTTGAACACGATCCGAAACAGAAATTTATACTTCAGCTTGTTCAGCCATCCTGGTGTACAGGGTGGAACCACTGGAGGTTGCCCCACTGACAGCCTTGCCCCACTGAATGTGGTCACATCTTTTTGGAGTGCAGTGCGACTGCGATTCTTGCTCGGGTGTACAGGGTGGAACGACTAGAGGTTGTTCAAAACGATTCCACGAATTTTGAACACGATCCAAATCGGCAATTGGTACTTAAGCTTTTTCAGCCATACTGTTTTGCACTCTCTTATGACATGATCCTGGGGGGGGGGGGGGGGGGGAGGGGGGAAAGGGGGTGCCGCCCCCAATTTAGTGGCAACACCCTCGGTGCCATCAACCTCCATTGTTGCAACGTTTAAACTATCCCTGTACAGAGATAACCCATGATGGAGTCCTAGGCGCCTGCAGGCAGGCAATCCCTGACACCCCTTTAATAATGCATGCCCACTAGCAGGCGCTGGTGAAGCAATGTAGCCTCCCCGCAGTTGCCCATGACTCCGTCACAGCTTGTCTCTATACTGAGACATTATTAACGAGTTGAACAAACAGTTGTCTTAAACAGACCGTTGACCATTTTATGCACGGATGTGTCAATGTCACACCCCCACCCCCCGTGATCACGCCACAGGAGGGCGCGAAACAGGAGAGATGGAAAAACATAAGCACCCATTGCTGCTTTGGATAACGTTCAAATTTCGTCAGACGGTTCCAATGGTCCGTAGTGATTGCACCCTCTCCATCAGAGCAGATATTGTAGTCTCACTGTACTCCGAAGAAGTACCATCACGTCCAATGGACTTGATGGCCCGCAATGTCCTTAAGAGAAGGGTTTAATCATCTAAGGTGTGTGTTCAGTGTCAAAGGTTTTCAATAACATCGTTCTGTTTGCTCATCGCACTGCAGACTGTCATTGTTGACCACGAAATGTGTGGGAATCTACATCTACATCCATAATCCGCAAGCCACCTGACGACGTGTGGCGGAGGGTACCTCGAGTACCTCTATCGGTTCTCCCTTCTATTCCAGTCTCGTATTGTTCGTGGAAAGAAAGACTGTCGGTATGCCTCCGTGCGCGCTCCAATCTCTCTGATTTTATCCCCATGGTCTCTTCGCGATCTACACGTAGGAGGGAGCAATATACTGCTTGACTCTTCGGTGATAAAATTTCCCCTTCCTGGGACAATGAATTCACGGTGTTCTTATTTCAATTTCCAGGAGTGTAAATGGAGATGATTCACTGCATCACGGGATGGGTGGCCAGAGTCCTTAATGTGGGTAGCTATTGCTGATTTAACACATGTTTTGTGTGGTGGGCATTTATGTGTTTTTTGCGTATTTTTTGGAAGTCGTTCCCAGTTTGTCCTCCACAGAGAGCTTTGCATGTGTTACACAGTAGTTTGTAAACGCCTGACTGTGTGTGTTTATTTGTCTATGTGTACACATTTTGTCTCAAAATGTGTTGTAGTTTTTTATGTCTAGCCAAAGCCATGTTAAAGTTGTACAGTCTGAAAGTATTTGCTGTTTTGTAAGAGATTGTGATTTTGAATGTTATGCGATCAGTGGGTTTCTTATTGATTTCTGTTTAGCAGTTAGTTCAGTGTTGTATCCTCTTTTCTGTATGAGGCTTGCAATAAGTGTGAGATCGTAGCCATTTGCTGCAGCTATTTGCTTGCTTGTGCTTAGTTCATCCGTCTTCACATATTTATTCAATGGTACATTACAGCTCTGTCTGTATGCGGCGTATTTATGTGGTGTAGAATGGCAAGGTGAGCTGTTTATACTGTTGTCTGTTTGTTGTTTTTCTGTAGATTTTCAAGGTGTCTATTATTTTCTATATTGACGTTCATGTCTGGGAAGTTGATGCTACCGTTGTTTTCATATTCCTCAGCACCAAAGCAAATAGCCGAACCAAAAATACACAATGAAGGTTGCTCAGTTAGACCCATTGTCGGCTCAAGAATCAGCTCAAGTCAGAAAATGACAAAGTTAACCAGATACTAGCCAAGACAGATACATACAGGAAAAGCTACTCGATAAACAACAGTCAGCAACTAATATATGGAATTAGAAACCTCAGAATCCTCCATTCAGCTGAGTTAGTACTATGCCATGTTACATACCTACGCACAAATTTATCTGTTCCAGAACCCCAGAACCACTCAGTCATCACGTTAAACATTGCCTGATATTGTTGAATTCATGGAGCTGCTTGGGTAGTATTAAATTACAACTCATTCACATTTAATAATAAAATTTACGTGTGTAGAAAGGTCTTGCAATGGGTTCAAGTACTGCGTACACAGTTGCCAATACATATATTAAATATACAACAGAAAATCGTCACAATGAAATCATGCTCTACGGACAAAAATTATTTACTGTAAACTTTATGTTGGTAATACATTGTGATACGTTGGTACTGATAGATGGTGAAGCAAGTGATACTAACAACATACTCGATACACTCATTGAACAGGTTTGAAATATTAAATTTACTATGGAATATGCATACAAGGAGAAAATACTTAGGCCTAACAAATTAGAACTGCGTTTTTGAATCCTTTTTATGGAATTCACTTTGACTTATATTACTCCAATGAGGTTATTTCAGCCCCAGAGAGCAATTTTGAAAGATTTTCAACATTTTTATAAATGGTGTTCCTCGCTATTGGACACATAAAATTTTTCATACATACATTTTCTTAGATGTGGGGATACCTGAATGTCACACAGTGTCAAACCTTATAAATACCATTGATGCTCCAATAATGCGTAATTCAAGTCCTCCAGCTGTCCCATAGCAAAAACATTTTTCATTATCCTGAAGAAATTTCTACTTTGCATTTCAGGTGTAGTGTTGGGCTTATGTCTCATTCACAGCAACCAACGGGCCCAAAAAATTACTTGATTTGTTCTTAAACTAATGTAAACGTCGCTGAGAAACTCGTTTGTGCATTCCTTTTGGTCAGGATTCAATAATTATGGCAACCATCTTGCGCAAAGCATTCTCATAGTTCACTCTTCATATGCTACGTATGGTACTTTTACTCTTTTAATATACGTGTGACGTCAGCTATTTCACATACGTTTAGTCGCCGGTCGTACAATATCATATTTACCACTCTGTGAATCATTTAATTAGTGGTTGCAATTCTGAAAGACTCTTCACGAGTGATCTTCAAGAGCAGTACGGTTTTTTTTTAATTCAGCTACTCATTTATTATCTGTTGGAAATAAAGGACGGACGCCTTATAGCCCTCCATAAAGTTTAGATGATTTTCCATTGGTTATAAATTGGCCAAACCAAAAAATTTCATGTTTCATTTATTATCTGTTGGAAATAAAGTACGGACGCCTTATAGCCCTCCATAAAGTTTAGATGATTTTCCATTGGTTATAAATTGGCCAAACCAAAAAATTTCATGTTAGGATGGTATTACGAAATAGACACAGAACAACCACTTTAACAATCCGTATAAATAAAGCTATTCTCAGAGTAATTGGCCCTTAACTGCCACTGTGCAACCCATACCAACACAAAAAATTAAAATGTTTGGTTCAACATCATCTCCGTACTCGAAAGAGAAATTGATAAATCTTCGCCAGTTTCTAGGACACATGACCCTGTATAACAAAAAAGAATTTATTTCCGGATTTAGAACATATTTAGAAACGTCCAAGAAGTAATATTAACACAGAGAGTGATTATCTCGATCAGTAGTATTATACATACAGTATTTTAGGATGGTGTCTATGAGCTCTGTTGGGATGAATTTTATTTTTACTGGATGATTGCTCTCAGGACGGCAAACGTGTGAAGATGTCTGCATTCAGAAACTTGCCTGCCGAGAGAATTCCAAACTTTCTCTAGTTTCAGACCAAGAAATCGCGGTGGACACTCTACGGGCTGAAATGTTTTCGTCCACGAGAGGTACCCTATGTACTCAAGCGTTGTCCAGTAGGAAGAAAGAATCAGCTACCGCGTCCTCATGCGGACATACACAAGCGTCGAGAACAGTATTGGTCAGGGCGCGTCAAACTGCACACGATCACTATGTGCCGCGTGCGGGCCTAAGCTCGCCCTATCTCGGCTTTGCTCAGTCCTTCTCGAAGTACTCGGTACAGCACATTTCATTTAGCATTGTGGTGCGGCATTTTTGGGTCGTCACGACTTCCTTAAGCTCGACAGAGTCGTAGTATGAATGCTGTTTACCCTTCGCTATTTTGTGATGGTATAAAAGGAGTTCACAGCTCCTGTGTCTGTCTGCAGAAGAGGCAGTCACAAACCTTTCAAAATGAATGGAAATGACAGAAGAAAAGGATTAATAATTCTCAATATCTATTATGCGATGTACAGTCGCGTTATCGACGGGTACTGCAAATTTGTTATGGAATGACACAACACCACGCAGAAAGAATTTAAAGATTTAGTTGGCGATGAAAGAGTAAAAAATTAGAACGATCGACAGCCGGGATTCATTGTTCCATACATCAAGAAGCACATTGTACTAAATTTGCAGTTATGGAGGACGGAATGCATCTGGTGGTACGAAAAATAATTTCCCTCAGTCCGCACGCAGTATTCCACTGTCAGTTGCAACAGTTTTCGATAGCATCGAACAAAGAGCATGGATTCATAATTTTATTGATAATTGGTGTCTGTTTTGTCAGACATGTGACCGAGCGAGGTGGCGTGGTGGTTAACACACTGGACTCGCATTCGGGTGGACGACCGTTCAAACCCGTGTCCGGCCATACTGATCTAGGTTTTCCGTGATTTCTCTAAATCGCTTCAGGCAAATGGCGGGATGTTTCCTTTCAAAGGGCACGGCCGTCTTCTTTCCCCATCATTCTCTAATCCGATGGGACTGATGACCATCAATCAACCAACCAACCAATCAGATATCTCCGACAGAACAGCCACCATAGTTGTACAGGACTTCAGCCGCCTTACAGGCATTGAAATAAATCAGTGGTGAAGGTTGAATATGTGTGCCGCATCGGGACTCGAACCCAGATGCTCCCTTTCTCTAGAATGGTTGCCTTACGCGCCTAGGCCATCCAGACACACTTCTTGGCCAACCGAAAGTCTCAACCTGTCATGTGTAAGTAGCAGCCTCTTCCAATAACCCCACTGCTCGTACCATTCACTAAATCCCGAAAAAATGAAGTGAAATGATTGTGTGGCATTGTTGGCTGGGAAGCTCCATCCGGAGAACTTCGGCCGCCGGGTACAAGCCTTATTTAAGGTGACGCCACAATGGGGGACTTGCGCGTCGGTGAGGATGAGATGTAGCCGAGCGGTCTAAAGCGCTGCAGTCGTGGACTGTGCGGCTGGTGCCGGCGGAGGTTCGAGTCCTTCCTCGGGCATGGGTGTATGTGCTTGTCTTTAGGATAATTTAGGTTAAGTAGTGTGTAAGCTTAGGGACTGATGACCTTAGCAGTTAAGTAACGTAAGATTTCACACACACATGAGGATAAGATGATGAAAAGGATAACACAACACACTGTCCACAAGCGGAGAAAATCTCTAACGCGGCCGGAACTACATACACTAAAAAAAGTTTTGCATCGCCCCGGTTCCCAAAACTCCTGTAGATAGACGTTGACTGTAGGTATTAGAACACAGACACAGTCCCTTTGACTGTTCATAGAGCCGGCCGCGGTGGTCTCGCGGTTCTAGGCGCTCAGTCCGGAACGGCGTTACTGCTACGGTCGCAGGTTCGAATCCTGCCTCGGGCATGGCTGTGTGTGATGTCCTAAGGTTAGTTAGGTTTAAGTAGTTCTAAGTTCTAGGGGACTGATGACCACAGAAGTTAAGTCCCATAGTGCTCAGAGCCATTTGAACCATTTTGAACTGTTCATAGATGTCACTAAAGCCGCCCAAAGATGTAAACAACCATGCATGGGCAGCCCCTATTAGACGGAGGGGGTCCGATAGCAGGTCGGTTCCAGTCATTCCACGAGGAAGGATGTACACGACTCGTGTTGTCTGTGTAGTTCAGCCATGCCTAGACGGTCAATGCCGCGGTTCGATCGCGTTCACATTGTTACTTTATGCCAGGAATAGCTCTCAACAAGGAAAGTGTCCAGGCGTCTCGGAGTGAACCAAAGCGATGTTGTTCGGACGTGGAGGAGACACAGAAAGATAGGAATTGTCTATGACATGCCTCGCTCAGGCCACCAAAGGGCTACTACTGCAGTGGAATACCGCTACGTACGGATTATGGTTCGGAGGAACCCTGATAGCAATGCCACCATGTTAAATAATTCTTTTCGTGCAGCCACAGGACGTCGTGTTACGACTCAAACTGTGCGCAATAGACTGCATGATGCGCAACTTCATTCCAGACATCCATGGCGGGGTCCATCTTTGCAGTCATGACTCCATGCTTCACGGTACAGATGCGCCCAACAACATGCCGAGTGGACCGCTCAGGATTGGCATCACGTTTTCTTCACCGATGACTGTCGCATATGCCTTCAACCAGACAATCGTCGGAGACGTGTTCGGAGGCAAGTCAGTCAGGCTGAACACCTTAGACACACTGTCCAGCGAGTGCAGCAAGGTGGAGGTTCCCTGCTGTTTCGGGGTGACATTATGTGGGGCCGACGTAAGCCGCTGGCGGTCATGGAAGGCGCCGTAACGGCTGTACGAATGTCATCCTCGGACCGATAATGCAACCATATCGGCAGCATATTGGCGAGGCATTCGTTTTCATGGACGACAATTCGCGCCCCCATCGTGTACATCTTGTGAATGACTTCCTTCAGTATAATGACATCGCTCATCTAGAGTGGCCAGCATGTTCTCCAGACATGAACCCTATCGAACATGCCTGCGATAGATTGAAAAGAGCTGTTTATGGACGACATGACCCATCAACCACTCTGAGGGATCTACGCCGAATCGCCGTTGAGGAGTGGGACAATCTGTACCAACAGTGCCTTGATGAATTTGTGGGTAGTATGCCACGACGAATTCAGGCACGCATCAATGCAAGAGGATGTGCTTATGGGTATTAGAGGTGCCGGTGTGTACAGCAATCCGGAGCACTACCCCTAAAAGTCCCGATGTATTGTGGTACAATATGCAGTGTGTGGTTTTCATGAGCAATAAAAATGTGGGAAATGATGTTTTGTTGACCTCTGTTCCAATTTTCTGTACAGGTTCTGGAACTCACGGATCCGAGGTGACGCAAAACCTTTTTTGCTGTGTGTAGAACCTAGTCCCGCTGCATGATAGTTTTGCATTCATGGTGCGTGGGATAACCACGAGAGTGCTCCAGTTTTCGTACGAAATCGCACCCCAGACCAGAACTCCAGGTGTAGGTCCAGTGTATCTAGCACGCAGGCAGATTGGTTGCAGACCCTCTACTGGTCACCTAGTCAACATACGGCCACAACTGGCAACAAGGTAGAAACAACTTTCATCAGAAAACACAACACACTTCCACCCTGCCCCCCCCCCCCCCCAATAAGCTCTCACTTGACACCACTGAAGTAGCAAACGGCGGTGATTTGGGGTTAGTGAAATGTACGCTACAGGGAGTCTGCCTCGGAGCTGTCCTTGAAGTAACCGATTTGTAACAGTTTGTTGTGTCACTGTGGTGCCAACTGCCCCTCAGACTGCTGCAGATACAGTACGATGCGCTAGAGCTATACACCGAACACGATAGTCTCCTCTCCCTCGGTAGTGCCACGTGGCCGTCTGGCAGCCAGTGTTCTTGCGACTGTTCATTCTCGTACAGCGGCTACATACCTGCCAAGTCTTCTTGCAGTATCACAGAATTAACATCCGGCTTCTCGTAACACTATTACACGACCTCATTCAATCTCAGTGACTTGTCTTTGTCGCCTTAAAGGCATTATTGACTAACATCAACTCACCACGTCCAATCTCAAAGAAAACTAACGCTCACGACTGTTACAGCGTATGTTGAAAGTAAACCGGGTTTGTTTCGTCATAGATGCTCAACTAGCGCCACTCTTTGGCGACTGGTACGACATTTGAATAGAAATCATCTTTCAGATGCAAAAGCAGGCCTACCAACTTTCGTTTATGTCGCACAGCTCCTTTTTTGGTGTTGCGTGTATTTACTCACTTTTAGTTATAGGTCCAGTTCGGCCAAATATTGCCAAAAATGCATTGTCTGTCTTTTTTTTAGTTTACAAGAATAAATACATGAGAATATTGCTCACATGACAATATTTCAGGTGATATTGTCGCGAATAACTACAAAGAGTGCTGCAAACATTTATGTATCAGGAGTATAGTAGACGCCAACGTAACACACTAATCAGTTGCCTTACGTACACATTGTTGCGCACAGACAAACACTGACGCAAACGCAACTCACACATTAAGCCAGACTGCGATCAGCAGTACATGATAGGAGAAGCAAACTGGATGGTAGGGTTAAGGAGGAGGCTGAGGCGGGAAGGAGGAGAGATGGCATGGTAGGTGTGGGGAATGGTAAAGTGCTGCTAGTGTGAGCATATGGGGATGGGGTGGGGATAGGGTAGGGCAGCTAGACGCAGTCGGAGGTAAGACGGAGGGCTGGGGGAGGGGCAGCGGAAAAGGAGACAAGTAAAAAGACTGTGGGTGCGTTGGTGAGGGCTGTGTAGTTCTGGAACGGCAAAAGGGTGTAGTTCTGGAACGGCAAAAGGGAAGGGGATAGGTGGGTAAAAGACAATGTCTAATGAAGGTTGAGGCCAGGAGGGTGAGGGGAACGTAGGACATATTGAAGAGAGAGTTCGCACCTGTATAGTTCATTGTACACAATTGAATTTGATGTAAATGATGCTATACGTTCTGCTATTACACAAATGTCAAAATGAAAAACAAAACAGTGGTGGGGAGGGATATGGAAAAAAATGTGTTTTTCGACATATGTGAGTGCACTGTAGTAGCGTACATTAAAAACAAGCCGGACCGAGACTCGAACTCGGGACCTTTGCCTTTCGCTGGCAAGTGCTCTACACCGCTACGGTCGCAGGTTCGAATCCTGCCTCCGGCATGGATGTGTGTGATGTCCTTAGGTTAGTTAGGTTTAAGTAGTTCTGAGTTCTAGGGGACTAATGACCTCAGATGTTAACTCCCATAGTCCTCAGTCATTTGAGCCGTTTGAACTAAAGGCGTGTGTCCCACAGGCAGCGACGAGCGGCGAACGTGGTGTGCTACGACGAGGTGGGCTGCTTCAGCGACTCGGGCGTGTTCGGGTACCTGGACATGCTGCCCGCGCCACCACAGGAAGTGGGCACTCGCTTCATGCTGTACTCGGGCCGCACCGTCGCGCCCAGACACCTGAACGCCACCAGCCTGCGCTCCGACGTCGCGGAGGCCGCCGCCGCCTTCAACGCGTCGCTGCCCACCAAGGTCATCGTACACGGCTTCGGCTCTAGCTGCTCGCACGTGTGGGTCTACGAGATGCGCTCCGCCCTCATGACCGTCGTAAGTACACTGTCTCTGTCTTCACAAAATCACATTCTTGGTAAGTCAAGTCTCAGCTGTTAAGGTTGTTCAGGGATATTCTCTGAAGTTTAATAAGCCACAGCTGCAAAATACTAACACGAATTCTTTACAGACGAATGGAAAAACTGGTAGAAGCCGACCTCGGGGAAGATCAGTTTGGATTCCGTAGAAATGTTGGAACACGTGAGACAGCACTGACCCTACGACTTATCTTAGGAAATAGATTAAAGAAAGGCAAACCTACATTTCTAGCATTTGTAGACTTAGAGAAAGTTTTTGACAATGTTGACTGGAAAACTCACTTTCAAATTCTGAAAGTGGCAGGGGTAAAATACAGGGAGCGAAATGCTACTTACAGTTTGTACAGAAACCAGATGGCAGTTATAAGAGTCGAAGGGCATAAAGGGGAAGCAGTGGTTGGGAAGGGAGTGAGACAGGGTTTTAGCCTATCCCCGATGTTATTCAATCTGTATATTGAGCAAGCAGTAAAGGGAACAAAAGAAAAGTTCGGAGTAGGAATTAAAATCCACGGAGAAGGATTTAAAACTTTGAGGTTCGCCGATGACATTGTAATTCTGTCAGAGACAGCAAACGACCTGGAAGAGCAGCTGAACGGAATGGACAGTGTCTTGAAAGGAGGATATAAGATGAACAACAGCAAAACGAGGATAATAGAATGTAGTCGAATTATGTCGGGTGATGCTGAGGGTATTAGATTAGGAAATGAAACGCTGAAAGTAGTAAATGAGTTTTACTATTTGGGGAGCAAAATAACTGAGGATGGTCGAAGTAGAGAGGATATAAAATGTAGACTGGCAATAGCAAGGAAAGCGTTTCTGAAGAAGAGAAACTTGTTAACATCAAGTATAGATTTAATTGTCAGGAAGTCTTTTCTGAAAGTATTTGTATGGAGTGTAGCCATGTATGGAAGTGAAACGTGGACGATAAATAGTTTAGACAAAAAGAGAATAGAAGCTTTCGAAGGTGTGGTGCTACAAAAGAATGCTGAAGATTAGATGGGTAGATCACATAACTAATGAGGAGGTATTGAACAGAATTGGGGAGAAGAGAAATTGTGACACAACTTGACTGGAAGAAGCGATCGGTCGGTAGGTCATATTCTGAGGCATCAAGGGATCACCAATTTAGTACTGGAGGGCAGTGCAGAGGGTAGAAATCGAAGAGGGAGACCAAGAGAGGAATACACTAAACAGATTCTGAAGTATGTAGGTTGCAGTAAGTACTGGGAGATGAAAACGCTTGCACAGGATAGCGTAACATGGAGAGCTGCATCAAACCGGTCTCTAGACTAAAGACCACAACAACATTTGGTATAAGGGGCCAGGCGCGATTCCCGGGTTTGATTCTGGGACGGTGGGAGAGAGGGCGGCATCGGGGCACAGTCTGTCACTGTCTCTGCCCTTCCTCCACTACAAATATACGAGGGGTTACCCAAAAAAACCGAACACTGTCGTGGGCAGAGCTTGTGTAGTACACATTTCTGCTGCTAGGAGTGTATAGCGCAACCCGTTGCCAGTTCATTGCCGCCTGTTTTGTGGACGTAACTTGTTCTGTTCACCTGCAGTGATTGTTTTTGCTAGCGCTGTTTTGTCCTCGTTTCGTTTTTTATGATGGCATGTTTAAGTGAACAACATGCATTTATGATAGCAATTTTCACTGAGCAACATGCATCTATATCATATTTTCTTCTTGGTAAAACCGTTGCTGAAACTGTTTCAATGTCGAAAACAGCGTACCAAGATGACGCTATGGGAAAAACTAGAGTGTACGAGTTGTTCACTCGATTTAAAAATGGCATGTCGATTGATGACAAACCTCGTTCTGGACGTCCACAAACTGCCTCTAAACGTCCATCAACTGCCCAAAACGAATAAATATTGAATAGTTCATTCAGAGTTTGTTCCCCCAGATGAGTCCGTCATTTAAACCTGTTATGTGGAAGTTTTAAGAAGATTGCGCAACAATGTTCGTAAAAAAAGACCCGATTTGTGGCAGACAGGAGACTGGTTCTTCCACCATGACCATGCACCTGCACCCACAGTCCTCCCTGTTAAACAGTTTTTGGCTAAAAATGCCCCACGCACCGTACTCGCCTGCCCTAGCACTGTGCGCCTTTTTCCTATTAACACGTATGAAATGAGGCATCAAAGGACACCGATTTGACAACATTGAAGAAGAGAAGAAAATAATGAGGGAGGAGCTGTCAGCCATTTCTAAAGATGCTCAGCCACCACTGACCAAAAATTTTCAGTTGGTGAACGATCTGGAGAATGTGCTGGCCAGAGCAAGAGTCGAACATTTTCTGTATCTAGAAAGGCCCGTTGAGGACCTGCAACATGCGGTCGTGCATTATCCTGCTGAAATGTTTGGTTTCGCAGGGATCGAAGAAGGGTAGAGCCACAGGTCGTAACACATCTGAAATGTAACGTCCACTGTTCAAAGTGCCACCAATGCGAACAAGAGGTGACCGAGACGTATAGCCAATGGCAGCCCATACCATCACGCTGGGTGATTCGCCAGTATGTTTCGAATAATGGAAACATCGGTATTAGTTGTAACGGGGAGTATTTTGAAGGGGATAAGGTTGTGTTTGCAAACATTTTAAAATATATGGCTTTTTAAAAAAATCCGTTTTTTTGTTTCTTTTAGTACCTCCTCGTAAGTTGATGCCACCCATATATTTATTGTATCATACATTCCTAGATTTTTAACAGTAAGAGGGAATTTCCGAAAGTAGTTTTCTGCATTGCTTTTGAAAGAGAAGATGGTACAGCAGGTGACACAAAAAAACGCCATATTAATCCACACCCATTGCTGGTTCAATGACGGAAGGAGCGTAAGCAGAAGAGCAATGATGCATGCGCAGAGTGCTGAAAAAGGGAGAGTAGCAGCAGACCGGCGTGCCTTAGGGTATTTGACTAAACATAAATGGTGCAAATGGCTCTGAGCACTATGAGACTTATCATCGGAGGTCATCAGTCCCCTAGAACGTAGAACTACGTAAACCTAACTAACCTAAGGATATCACACACATCCATGCCCGAGGCAGGATTCAAACCTGCGGCCGTAGTTGACGCACGGTTCCAGACTGAAGTGCCTAGAACCGATCAGCCACACCGGCCGGCTTATTCGAGTACAAATAACGATTGCAGACGGACGTGTTCCGACAACGTGGTCGCTAATGGAAGTGCGTGCTGTTATCCGGTATAAACGGGCACAAGGAGCTACTGTGTCCATCATCCATGAATGCCTACAGACCATGTATGGCGAAAACCTCAGGGTGCATCAAATGGATGGGCGCTGGTGTTGCATGTTCAGAGAAGGAAGGCAGAGTGTGGAGGATGAAGTTCGAAGTGGGCATCTCTCCACATTCACAAATGAAAACAACATTGCTGGAGTACAGGGCATAGTGTTAGCGGACAGGCACATAACAGCGTCAGACATGGCATCTACATTGTGTATTGGCGATGCTCATTCCGATCGCATCTTCTGTGAAATGTTGCGTTACCGAAAAGTGTCTGCATGATGGGTGCCTAGAAACCTGACTCTGGATCACAAGAGTACAAGAATGGGAATCAGCCTCAGTCACTTGATGCGGTATGCACAAGAGGGAAATGAGTTCCTGTTCAGGATCACCACTGGTGATGAGACACGAGTGCGCTGCTCTATCCCAGAACCCAAGGCTAACCCAATGACGCGTAAGCTTCACAGTTTACCAGTGAGGAAAAAATTAAAAGTGCCAGCCTCCACAGGAAATGTTGTGGCCACAGTGTTCTGGTATGCAAAAGCTGTGATTAGCCTTGATTTCCTCCAGCAAAGGACCATCAATGTATCACGCTGCTGCGACAACCTCATCTAACTCATGTGTGCCATTCGATGAAAGAGACCAGAGCTCTTGAGAGAAGGTGTTGTGCTGCTGGACGACAGTGCAAAGTTACATCTACATCTACATCTACATTCATACTCCGCAAAACCACCCAACGGTGTGTGGCGGAGGGCACTACATACAGTAAGCCTCACACAGGATCAGATTCATCGCTTTAGATCGGAGAGATAGGATCATCCAGCCTACAGCGTCGGTCTAGGACCATCGGTCTTTCATGTGTCCCCTGCTTTGGAAGCCGCATTCTCGGGATGTCACGTCCAAACCAACGATGAGGTGGAGCAGGCTGTGTAACGGTTCCTTTCATTCCAGGGCACCGGGTCTTACTAGAGTCATTTCTTCAAACTGACTGCATACTATAACAAATGTCTCAGCTGTTGGTGGCGACTATATGCAAGGTTTATAGTTCACGATCCCATGGTGTATTTGGTTTTGGCAATAAACTTTCCGTTTGAAAAACAATGACGAAATTTGCTTTCCAAACGTCCCCCGTAACAACAAAAGCATATGTAAAATGTCGTAATACAATAATGATAATAATAATCTGTTTCCATCAGTGCAGCATTTTCGAGACTTACTTTGACTGAACTGAACTCCGTCCGACCAGGCCTCTAAAGACCCAGCGGCATCGACAGACCGCCATGTCATCCTCAGCCGATAGGAGTCACTGGATATATAGAGGGGCATGTGATCAGCATACTGTTTTTCTGGCTTTTGTCAGTTTTAGTGGCCAGAACAGATGCTTCTCAATGAAGTAGCTCCTCAGATGGCTTAACAAGAGCTGAGTGCACACTGCTTTCCACCAGTGCTTGGCAGACCGAATGGTGACCCATCTGAGTGCTAGCCAAGCACAACAGTGCTTAACTTTGCTGATCTGACAGGAACTGGTGTTACCACTGGGGGAAGATTGTTGGCTCTTCCACTACTGGCCATTAAAATTGCTACACCAAGAAGAAATGCGGGTATTCATTGGCCAAATATATTATATTAGAACTGACATGTGATTACATTTTCACGCACTTTGGGTGCATAGATCCTGAGAAATCAGTACCCAGAACAACCACCTCTGACCGTAATAAAGGCCTGATACGCCTGTGCATTGAGTCAAGCACAGCTTGGATGGCGTGTACAGGTACAGCTGCCCATGCAGCTTCAACACGATACCTCAGTTCATCAAGAGTAGTGACTGGCGTATTGTGACGGGACAATTGCTCAGCCACCATTGACCAAAAATTTTCAGTTGGTGAGCGATCTGGAGATATTGCTGGCCAGGCCAGAAGTCGAACATTTTCTGTATCCAGAAAGGCCCGTACAGGACCTGCAACATGCGGTCATGCATTATCCTACTGAAATGTTTGGTTTCGCAGGGATCGAATGAAGGGTAGAGCCACGGGTCGTAACACATCTGAAATGTAACGTCCACTGTACAAAGTGTCACCAATACGAACAAGAGGTGACCGAGACGTGTAACCAAAGGCACCCCATACCATCACGCTGGGTGATTCGCCAGTATGGCGATGACGAATACACGCTTCCAATGTGCGTTCATTGCGATGTCGCCAAACAGGGATGCGACCATGTAGCTGTAAACAGAAACTGGATTCATCCCCTAAAAATGACGTTTTGCCATTCGTGCACCCAGGTTCGTCGTTGAGTACACCATCATAGGCGCTCCTGTCTGTGATGCAGCGTCAAGGGTAACCGAAGCCATGGTCTCCGAGCTGATAGTTCATGCTGATGCAAACGTCGTCGAACTGTTCGTGCAGATGGTTGTTGTCTTGCAAACGTCCCCATCTGTTGACTCAGGGATCGAGTCGTGGCTGCACAATCCGTTACAGCCATGCGGATAAGATGCCTGTCATCTTGATTGCTAGTGGTACGAGGCAGTTGGGATCCAGCACGGCGTTCCGTATTACCCTCCAGAACCCATCGATTCCATATTCTGCTAACAGTCATTGGATCTCGACCAGCGCGAGCAGCAATGTCGCGATACGATAAACCGCAATCGCGATAGGCTACAATCCGACCTTTATCAAATTCAAAAACGTAATGGCACGCATTTCTCCTCCTTACACGGGGCATCACAACAACGTTTCACCAGGCAACGCCGGTCAACTGCTGTTTGAGTATGAGAAGTCGTTTGGAATCTTTCCTCATGTCAGCACGTTCTAGGTGTCGCCACCGGCGCCAACCTTGTGTGAATGCTCTAAAAAGCTAATCATTTGCATATCACAGCATCTTCTTCCTGTGAGTTAAATTTCGCGTATGTAGCACGTCATCTTCGTGGTGTAGCAATTTTAATGGCCAGTAGTATACTTTAACGTTCAAAGTAAAATGTGGTTTTGGGGAAGGAGTCATGATGTCTCTATGAACATGCCACCCCCTTCTCTGGATCAGCATCTGATCTCCACTGACTCGTTACAGAGTATTTGCATTTTGTTTCAGTCGTTACCCACAATTATCTTTGTACATAGGGACATGTCTGAAGTTGAGGCCATTGCGCAACAAGAGTGACGCCTTCTCAGAAGAAAGTACATGTTCCTGGTATCCTGCAAACACAGTCATGCTGTGATACATGAGGGAGTGATTTGAAGCGCCAGCTGGAAACGTACTCCGAAACTGAAGTACACTGGACAGTACGATACTGGTGAAAAAAGGCACAACAGATTCTCCGTGATATTCTAGCCGTATATGGACGAAATGCATTGTCGCGTCCAGCTGACATGCTGCCAGCTGTATGACAAAGGCCGCACAGATGTCATTGATGCTAGTAAGGAGGCAGGGCATCGACATTGGCCACAGACGACAATATCCAGGCATCAGAGGAACTGATTCGCAGCAGTCGTAGACTGTCTGGGACATTGCGCAGCAGATGCACGTCTCAATATGCAGTGGTCATACCATCGTCCGAGATACACTCCTGGAAATGGAAAAAAGAACACATTGACACCGGTGTGTCAGACCCACCATACTTGCTCCGGACACTGCGAGAGGGCTGTACAAGCAATGATCACACGCACGGCACAGCGGACACACCAGGAACCGCGGTGTTGGCCGTCGAATGGCGCTAGCTGCGCAGCATTTGTGCACCGCCGCCTTCAGTGTCAGCCAGTTTGCCGTGGCATACGGAGCTCCATCGCAGTCTTTAACACTGGTAGCATGCCGCGACAGCGTGGACGTGAACCGTATGTGCAGTTGACGGACTTTGAGCGAGGGCGTATAGTGGGCATGCGGGAGGCCGGGTGGACGTACCGCCGAATTGCTCAACACGTGGGGCGTGAGGTCTCCACAGTACATCGATGTTGTCGCCAGTGGTCAGCGGAAGGTGCACGTGCCCGTCGACCTGGGACCGGACCGCAGCGACGCACGGATGCACGCCAAGACCGTAGAATCCTACGCAGTGCCGTAGGGGACCGCACCGCCACTTCCCAGCAAATTAGGGACACTGTTGCTCCTGGGGTATCGGCGAGGACCATTCGCAACCGTCTCCAAGAAGCTGGGCTACGGTCCCGCACACCGTTAGGCCGTCTTCCGCTCACGCCCCAACATCGTGCAGCCCGCCTCCAGTGGTGTCGCGACAGGCGTGAATGGAGGGACGAATGGAGACGTGTCGTCTTCAGCGATGAGAGTCGCTTCTGCCTTGGTGCCAATGATGGTCGTATGCGTGTTTGGCGCCGTGCAGGTGAGCGCCACAATCAGGACTGCATACGACCGAGGCACACAGGCCCAACACCCGGCATCATGGTGTGGGGAGCGATCTCCTACACTGGCCGTACACCTCTGGTGATCGTCGAGGGGACACTGAATAGTGCACGGTACATCCAAACCGTCATCGAACCCATCGTTCTACCATTCCTAGACCGGCAAGGGAACTTGCTGTTCCAACAGGACAATGCACGTCCGCATGTATCCCGTGCCACCCAACGTGCTCTAGAAGGTGTAAGTCAACTACCCTGGCCAGCAAGATCTCCGGATCTGTCCCCCATTGAGCATGTTTGGGACTGGATGAAGCGTCGTCTCACGCGGTCTTCACGTCCAGCACGAACGCTGGTCCAACTGAGGCGCCAGGTGGAAATGGCATGGCAAGCCGTTCCACAGGACTACATCCAGCATCTCTACGATCGTCTCCGTGGGAGAATAGCAGCTTGCATTGCTGCGAAAGGTGGATATACACTGTACTAGTGCCGACATTGTGCATGCTCTGTTGCCTGTGTCTATGTGCCTGTGGTTCTGTCAGTGTGATCATGTGGTGTATCTGACCCCAGGAATGTGTCAATAAAGTTTCCCCTTCCTGGGACAATGAATTCACGGTGTTCTTATTTCAATTTCCAGGAGTGTAGTCTGCAGTATCGGAAATTCTGCTCAGCCTGGGTTCGGGGTCACTGTCACTTGCACACAAAGGCGCAAGGTCTCCTTGAGCATTGCTCCTTGGCGGGCAATGATTTACTAAGCCGCTTCATTGTGAGTGATGAGGCATGAGTCCTTCAAGACATGGGTCGCTCATTTCACACCTGAAACAAAGAGAGCGTCTGTGGAATGGAGACACACTTCCTCGCCTCCGCCGATGCAGTGCAAAGTTGTGCCATTAGCAGGGAAGTTCACGGCCGCCGTTTTATTCGACTATGTAGGAGTTGTATACAAAGAGTTTATGGCATGGGGAACAACCACTGATGTCGATTCGTAGTGTGCTACACTGCCATCGCTGCGCAACGCCATAAAGAACAAGAGGAGTGAAAAATTAAGCAGATGTATTGTTCTCACGGTTGACAATCAACACCCCTCACAACGGGCACAGCACGAGCTTATATTCATCGTTTTCAATGGAAGGTTTGGAAGCATTCGCCATAAAGTCCAGAACTTGCGCCATGCGATTTCCATCTTTTCGGCAAGCTGAAAGGAAATCTGGAGGGAAAGAGGTTTTCCAGCGATAATGACGCTTACACAGTAGCTCTCGAATGGCTCCTTGACCAAGGAGGGCGTTTCTACGAGTATCTTCGAGGAATTGAACGATTGGTATAACGTTCCAACCGTCGTTTACAGGGACTTGGCAACTACAAGGTGTTTCAGAAGTGATGGTCAATAATTCACTCATGGAAAGTGCAAGCCAAAAGTAATTAAAAATCTCCAATACACATGCATCCATAAACCAGCCGTTGTTGAAAATGGTTCAAATTTCTCTAAGCACTATGGGACTTAACAGCTGTCATCAGTCCCCTGGACTTAGAACTACGAGGGTCAGTCAAAAAGTAATGCCTCCTATTTTTTTTCTACGTTTAATTGTCAGGAAATTTAAATGCAATTACATAGGTTGAAAACCACAACATTGAGGATCATTTTGTCATTTTTCAATGTAATCTCCACCCATCTCTACAGTTTTGGTCCATCTTTGAACAAGGGCATGTATCCCAGCACGGTAAAAATCACAGCTCTGCTTCCTAAGCCATTGACGCACGGATGTTTTGACGGCCTCCTCATCTTCAAAATGAATCCCACGATGAGCTTCTTTTAGTGGCCCGAACAGATGGAAGTCTGATGGTGCCAGGTCAGGGCTGTATGGGGGATGAGGCAAAACTTCCCATCCAATTTTGACAATCTCGTCAGAGGTGTGACGACTGGTGTGTGGTCTTGCATTGTCATGCAAAAGAAGAACATCTGCCATTGATTTTGTTGGGCGAACTCGCTGAAGACGTGCTTTAAGTTTTTTGAGGGTTGTGACGTATTGAACAGAATTTATTGTGCATCCCTGCTCCAAAAAATCAACCAGAATCACACCCTCTGTATCCCAGAAAACTGTTGCCATAACTTTCCCTGCCGATCGCACAGTTTTGAATTTTTTCTTCCTCGGCGAGCTTGTGTGACGCCACTCCATTGACTGCCTCTTTGATTCGGGTTCAAAAAAATGCACCCATGTTTCGTCCCCGGTCACAATTTTTTTCAGAAACTCATCTCCCTCCAAACGGAAGCGCTGCAAGTGTTGTGAGGCTATTGTTTTCCTTGCCTCTTTATTCTGATCGGTTAACATTCTTGGAACCCACCGTGCACAAACTTTTGAGTACCCCAATTGTTTAATAATCGTGATCACACTGCCTTTACTAAGAGAAATAATGCGACACACTTCATCTGCAGTCACCCGACGGTCACCACGAATGATGTCATCAACTTGCTGAATGTTGTGTGGAGTCACTGCACTCACCGGCCTGCCGCTCCGCTTTTCGTCAGTCAACGGTGTTTGCCCTTCAGCTTCCTTACAACGACGAACCCATCGTCTAACAGTGCTGACATCCACTGTCACAACACCATACACCTTCTTCAGTCTTTCATGAATGCGTATGGGAGTTTCACCTTCTGCATTCAAGAATAGAATCACACAACGCTGTCTCAAACGAACATCGATGTCGGCCATCTTACAAACTTCTGCTGTGCTGCCACCTGTTGACACAGAAAGTTACTACTGCAGTGGATTGCAGAAGGTTTGAGGAATGGCGCCAAATTCAAATTTTTCACTTAACTTAATTTTTTTAAGTAGAAAAAAATGGGAGGCATTACTTTTTGACCGACCCTCGTACTTAAACCTAACTAATGTAAGGACATCACACACATCCATGCCCGAGGCAGGATTCGAATCCAGACTGAAGCGCCGAGAACTGCTCTGCACAGCGGCTGGCCCAGCCGTTTTTGAGATACAACACATTTTCAGTTGCTGTTCATCAGTATCTAGGAACACATGGCATCTCTAAACTTTAAAGTATGAGTTCGGAATGCTGTCCATGAGTCTGAATGCAACACTGAACTCGTCACTGAAATTAGGTACGAATCCTCTCAGAGAGTCCTGGGGAATTCTGTAAATGCTGGAAGGTTGCTTCAATCCGCAAGCTTAATTCCTCAAGAGAGTTGGCCTCGGTAGCGTAGGCCAGGCTTTTGACATGAACCCACTCCCAGAAATCCATGGGATTTATATCCAGAGACCTTGGAGACTATGGCACAGACGCTCATATACCTTTCCAATGTTGACCATACATACGAGACAGAAGCCAGCGCACTCGTAACTGAAAATGCTCTGGAAAACCGTCATGCATGAACTAAATGTTGAGACGTTGGTTCAGCGGGACATCATCATGTACATCTGCGAGAACAGCCCGCAGAAACCGCATATACTGCTGTTCGGTACAATCCTCCTTGTTGAAGATCCTGGACGTTCATGTTGAATGCGTAACACCCTTTCTTCATCATCGGATATTACGGATCTGGGTCGACCACCTCATACACAGTGTGCGAAATTCCAACTTCTCTAAGGCGCTGATGTAACACGCTAAATGTACTCCAGTCGGACTGTCCGCTGAGAGAAAAAGATTCTTCATACAATCTTGCGGCCGCAAGGGCACTGTGAGTCGCTCTGCCATCCATGAAGTGCATGTCAGCGTGCTCTTCATTGGTGTAACCTCTGTCCATGGTGCCTCCACGTTCGTATCTGACTGTGAGGCCGGTACGGCACTGTGCACGGAGGTGAAAAGGGAAGTACACTATGTGATCAAAAGTATCCGGACACTCCCAAAAATATACGTTTTTCACATTAGGTGCATTGTGCTGCCACTTACTGCCAGGTATTCCATATCACCAACCTCAGTAGTCATTAGACATCGCGAGAGAGCAGAATGGGGCGCTCCGCGGAACTCACGGACTTCGAACGTGGTCAGGCGACTGGATGTCACTTGTGTCATACGTCTGTAGGCAAGATTTCCACACTCCTAAATATCCGTAGGTCCACTGTTTCCGATGTGATAGCGAAGTGGAAACGTCAAGGGGCACGTACAGCACAAAAGCGTACAGACCGACCTCGTCTGTTGCCGACAGTTGAAGACGGTCGTGATGTGTAATAGGCAGACATCTATACAGACCATCACACAGGAATTCCAAACTGCATCGGGATCCACTGCAAGTGCTATGACAGGCTGGGAGGTGAGAAAACTTGGATTCCATGGTCGAGCGGCTGCTTGTAAGCCACACTTCACGCCACTAAATGCCGAACGACGCCTCGCTAGGTGTAAGGAGCGTAAACGTTGGACGACTCAACAGTGGAAAAACGTTGCGTGGAGTGACGAATCACGGTACACAATGTGGCTATCCGATGGCTGGGTGTGCGTGTGGCAAATGGCCGGTGAACGTCACCTGCCAGCGTGTGTAGTGCCAACAGTAAAATTCCGAGGGGGTGTTTTATGGTGTGGTCATGTTTTTCATGGAGGGGGCTTGCACCCGTTGTTGTTTTGCGTGGCAGCAACAGGCTGGGCATTATACTGCCAACATTGATGTTTTAAGAACCTTCTTGCTTCCCACAGTTGAAGAGCAATTCGGGGATGGCGATTGCTTTCAACACGATCGAGCACCTGTCACAACGCACGGCCTGTGGCGGAGTAGTTACACGACAATAACATCGCTGTAATGGACTGGCCTGCACAGAGTCCTGACCGGAATCCTGTAGAACGCCTTTGAAATGTTTTGGACCATCGACTTCGTGCCAGCCTTACTGACTGACATCGATACCGCTCCTCACTGCAGCACTCCGTGAAGTATGGGCTGCCATTCCCCAAGAAACCTTCCAGCGAGAGTGGAAGCTGTCATCAAGGCAAAGGGTGGGCCAACACCATACTGAATTCCAGCATTGCCGATAGAGGGCGCCACGAACTGGTAAGTCAAAAAATGGTTCAAATGGCTTAACATCTGAGGTCATCAGTCTCCTAGAACTTAGAACTACTTAAACCTAAGTAACCTAAGGACATCACTCACATCCCTGCCCGAGGCAGGATTCGAACCTGCGACCGTAGTGGTTGCGCGATTCCAGACTGAAGCGCCTAGATCCGCTCGGCCACAGCGGCCGGCGACTTGTAGGTCATTTTCAGCCAGGTGTCCGTATAGTTTTGAGCACATAGTGTAAATGAAAATCGGCCAGACGAAAAAAAGTAAACTGTTTATTATTTCAAAAGGATTCGCTATGACTGTTGATAAATTTATCCAACTGCAAGACAAGACGCTCAGTGCCTTTATGGAAACATCTTTGCTGTGGCCTACGGAGCCACGATTGTAGCCAACATGCAACTCATCGTGTGAAGAAAATTGGCAGCCACTTATGTCCCTCTTTAAGGCTCCAAAAATAAGGAAATAGCATGGAGAGAGATCGAAACTGTATGGAGGACGTGTAAGGGCTTCCCAGCGAAATGTCTGCAGCGTAGCCGATGCAACCTAGGCGACATGTGAGTGTGCGTTATCTTGCAACCGAATGCCGTCCGCCAACACTCCTTGGACTTAATGTCACTTGCAGAGCGTCCACTTAACGTTGTGAATTAATGGTGGCGCCCTGTTCCAGAAAGTCAAGTTGACAGACGGTGTCATTCTGTTGTAGAATAATGCCCAGCCACATGTTGCCATAGTTGTTTCTGCTAGGCTACAGACTTTTTGCTGTGAAGCCCTTGCACATCCTCCATGCAATCCTGATCTCTCTTCATGCGAGTTCCATATTTTTGGAGCCCCAAAGAAAGACAATGGTGGCCGTCGATTTGCTTCGGACAAAGAGGTGCACGCCTGGGTACAATCGTGGTGCCGCAGGCAACAGCAAACATTTTTCCATAAAGCCATTGACTATCAAGTGTATTAACAGCTATGGTGGTTACCTTTGAAATAATGAAGAGCTTACCTAATTTTTAGGGCTGCGTGCCTCAATCTGCAAAAACGGAACCCACATAGGATCGCCTTCTTGTACGTCTGTCTGTCTATCTGTCTGTCCGACTGTTAAGAAACCTACATATGTGATCAAAAGTATCCGGACACCTGGCTGAAATTGATTATAAGTTCGTGGCGCCCTCCATCTGTGATGCTGGCCCACCCTTAGCCTTGATGACAGCTTCAACTCTCGCAGGTGCCGGAAGGTTTCTTGGGGAATGGCAGTCCATTCTTCACGGAGTGCTCCACTGAGGAGAGGTATCGGTGTCGGTCGGTGAGACCTGGCACGAAGTCGGCGTTCCAAAACATCCCAAAGGTGTTCTATAGGATTCAGGTCAGGACTCTGTGCAGGCCAGTCCATTACAGGAATGGTATTGTCGTGTAACCACTCCGCCACAGGCCGTGTATGGTGAACAGGTGCTCGACCGTGTTGAAAGATGCAACCGCCATCTCCGAATCGCTCTTCAACAGTGGGAAGCAAGAACGTGCTTAAAACCTCAATGTAGGCTTGTGCTGTGATAGCGCCACGCAAAACAACAACGGGTGCAAGCCCCTTCCATTAAAAACACAACCACACCATAATACCATTTACTGTTGGCACTACACACGCTGGCAGATGACATTGACTGGGTATTCGCCATACGCACGCCCTGACATTGGATCGCCGTGATTCGTCACTCTGCACAACGTTTTTTCACTGTTCAGTCGTCCAATGTTTACGCTCCTTACACTATGCGAGGCGTCGTTTATCGTTTACCGGCATGATGTGTGGCTTCTGAGCAGCCGCTCGACCATGGAACCCAAGTTTTCTCACCTCCCGCCTAACTGTCATAGTACTTGCAGTGGATCGTAAAGCAGTTTGGAATTCCTTTGTGATGGTCTGGAAATATGCCTGCCTATTACACATTACGACCCTCTTCAACTGTCGGTGATGAGGTCGCTGAAATGGAGTACCTGGCAGTAGGTGGCAACACAATGCACCGAATATGAAAAGCATTTGTTTTGGGGGGTGTCCGGATACTTTTGATCGCATAGTGTACATCTACATGGATACTCTGCAAATCACATTTAAATGTATGCAGAGGGTTCATCGAAACACCTTCACAATTCTCTATTATTCCAATCTCGTACAGCACGCGGAAAGAACGAACACTTATATCTTTCCACACAAGCTCTGATTTCCATTATTTTATCATGGTGCTCGTTTCTCTCCCTGTAGGTCGGCGTCAACAAAATATTTTCGCATTCGGAGAAGAAAGTAGGTGATTGGAATTACGTGAGGAGATTCCTCCGCAACGAAAAACACCTTTTTTTTAATCGTGTCCATCCCAAAACCTGTATTATTTCTGTGACCCTCTCCGTGCACTGTTTGGCGTTAATACAAAACGTGCTGCCCTTCTTTGAACTTTTTCGATGTACCCCGTCAATCCTATCTGGTAAGGATCCCACACGGCGCAACAGTATTCTACGTAAAAGTGGACGGACAAGCGTAGTGTAGGCAGTCTCCTTCGTAGATCTGTTACATTTCCAAAATGTCCTGTCAATAAAACGCAGTCTTTGGTTAGCCTTTCCCAAAACATTTTCTCTGTTGCTTCTAATTTAAGTTTCACGTAATTTAATTCCTAGGCATTTAATTGAATTTACGGCCCTTAGAGTTAACTGGTCAATTGCCAATTTTCGCACCATGCAAATATCTTTTCTAAATCGTTTTGCAATTTATTTTGATCTTCTCATGACCTTACTACGCGATGAACGACAGCGTCATCTGCAAACAACACGAGACAGCTGCTCAGATTGTCTCCCAAATCGTGTAGATAAGGAACAGCAAAGGGCCTATGATACTACCTTGGGGAACGCCAGATATCACTTCTGTTATACTCGATGACTTTCCGTCAGTTACTACGAACTGTGACTTCTCTGACAGGAAATCACGAATCCAGTCACATAACCTAGACGATATTCCATAGCCACGCAATTTCATAATTTGATTACAAGCAACTTGTATGGTACAGTGCCAAAAGCCTACCGGACACCCAGAAATACGGAGTCAATTTGAAATCCCTTGTCGACAGCACTCAACACTTCGTGCGAGTAGAGAGCTAGTTGTGTTTCACAAGAACGATGTTTTCTAAATCCTTGTTGACTGTGTGTAAATAGACCGTACTCTTCGAGGTTATTCATAATGTTCTAACACAATATATGTCCAAAATCTTGCTGCATATCGACGTTAATGATATGGGGCTGTAATAACCTTTTTCTCAGGCACGACTAGATGTATCAAGTTCAAATTTATATTACATATTAAGGCCTCTGCTCCCTCGACGGTGTTAAACTTTTAAGTTTGCACGTCAAAGCAGTCAAGATATACTGCCATTTATGTCACATATTTTGATACTGTAAAACTCACTCAACAAAACCTATAGGATACACCCTGTTGACCTAGAATCATGAAATTTGGCAGGAAGCGAGGTTTCACTGTACAAGTGAAGGAAAAATCCGAAAATACTTTATTTGTAATTCTATAACACGAAAAAATATTTTTTGCTGTTTTTTATCCGTCCGTCTGTTTGTCTGTCCATTTGTTAAGAGCTTTTTCCTCTGCAACAGGAGGACGTATCAAGTTCAAGTTTATGTCACATACTAAGGCCTATGGTCCCTTGGCGATGTAAAAATTTTAAACTTCAAAGTAAATAGAATCAACAGATACGGCTAGCTATTTCACATATTTTGATACTCGAGAACTCACCAAAACGTAGAGAGTACTTACCGTTGACTTTAGAATCATGAATTTTGGCAAGAAGCAAGGTAAAAGTAAAGGGAACAGTACAAGAAAAGGGAAAAACCCGAAAATTGTTAATTTGTAATGATACCACACGAAAAATATTTCTTTTGTCATTTGTTATCCGACTTCAAACTCGAAATTAAGACTTTCTCCATAGTATTGAAATCCCTGATACCAATATCTTATGACTATCAACGTCGATAACAGGCAAAAATCATCGATATCCTCGATTTCCGGAATGGATAAAATGTCTATATACATAATTAAGTTCATACGGAACTGTACTGTGGGAAAGTCGGAAAAGAAGAGAATGGAAGCATTTGGGATGTGGTGCTACAGAAGAATGTCGTAAATTAGGTCAATTGACAAGGTAAGGAATGAGGAGGTTCACGAGAGAATCGGCAACACTGACAAGAGAAGGTAGGACATCTGTTAAGACATCAGGGAGTAACTTCCATGGTACTAGAGGGAGCTGTAGAGATTAAAAACAGTAGAGGAAGACAGAGATTGGGATTCATGCAGCAAATAATTGAGGACGTACAGTGATCAGCCAGAACATTATGACCACCGACGAACTATCGATATAAACCCGTCCAGGCGATAGCAGCGTCACCTGGCGAGGGATGGCTGCTAGTCGGACACACGCACGGTACATGTAGTATCAGTGAGCGAGCTGTCCGTATGTAGAATGGAGAAGGCGCGCGAGCGATCTATCTGAGTTTGACCAAGGGCGGGTTGTAATGGCCCGAAGGCTCGGCACATCCGTGTCGGAAATTGCACAACTTGTCGGGTGTTGGAGGAGTGCTGTGATGAGTATCTTCAAAACGTATCGAACCGAAGGTTCAGACGTCGTGGTGTTGGGCGGCCATCCCTCATTACAGATACCAGACGTCGGAGGTTGAGTAAACTGCTAATACAGGACAGGCGGCGAACTGTGCCGGAACTAACATCAGACATTAGTGCTGGCCAGAGTACAAGAGTGTCTGACCACACAGTC
Organism: Schistocerca gregaria; assembly: GCF_023897955.1. Classification (NCBI taxonomy): domain Eukaryota; kingdom Metazoa; phylum Arthropoda; class Insecta; order Orthoptera; family Acrididae; genus Schistocerca; species Schistocerca gregaria. Next base: position 131,087,997 of record NC_064931.1, on the reverse strand, counting down.
CAGCGAACTCTCCAAACAACGGGCCTCCGTAGCCGATAACCCATGCATGTGCCAATGTTAACACCGCGACACCGGCAACTACGACTGAAATGGGCACGTGACCATCGGCACTAGACGTTGGCGCAGTGGCAGAATGTTCCATGGTCTGATGAATCCCGATACTTTTTTCGTCATACCGAAGGGAGGGCGCAAATCCTACGTCTTCCGGGGGAACAGCTCCTTGGCACCTGTACTGCGGCGGCTCCATTATGCTATGGGAAACATCCATGGGTTCAGTGGAGCTCGTGAAAGGCATCATGGCTGCCAAGGAGTGTCGTACACAGGTTGCAGACCACGTACATCTCTTTATGGCGTTCATGTTTCCCGACGGCTGTGGCATTTTTCAACAAGATAATGTGCCATGTCGCAAGGCCAGGAGAGTGGTTTGAGGAACACAGTGGCGATTTCCAATTGATGTGCTGGCCCAGCATCCTCACCATATCTGAATCCGATCGAACACATGTGGGATGTGAATGAACGTGGATTCAGAGCTCATCGCCCCCCTCCCCGGAATTTACGGGAGCTGAGTGACTTATGTGTGAAGATGTGGTGCCAACTCCCTCCATCGACTTACCATGGTGTCATTGCTTCCATGCCACGACGCGTCGTCGCTGTTATCCGTGCCAAAGGTGGACATACAGGCTATTATGTAGGTGCTCATAATGTTCTGACGGATCATTGTAGGTTGCAAGTGCTGCTCTGAGATGGAAGAGTTTGGCACAGGAGAGGAAATCATGGCGGGCCGCATCAAAATGCTTCAAATGGCTCTGAGCACTATAAGACTCAACTTCTGAGGTCATTAGTCCCCTAGAACTTAGAACTAGTTAAACCTAACTAACCTAAGGACATCACACACATCCATGCCTGAGACAGGATTCGAACCTGCGATCATAGCGGTCTCGCAATTTCAGATTGCAGCGCCTAGAACCGCACGGCCACTTCGGCCGGCGGCGGGCCGCATCAAACCGGTCGGTCGTAAGACTGACGACTTAAAAAAAAAAAAAAAAAAAAAAGACCTACCTGCACCTAGCCAATTTCTTTCCGTCCAGTTTTCATTGTCTCTTATACACTCATGTTCATAAATTAAGGAATAATGCTGATACGTGGTGAAACAACACTCGGATGGGGGTTTTTGCGGGTTTATATTATCTCGGGGTATGACCATGTGATGCATTTGACCTGCGGTCGTCGCACGGTGGCGCTGGCAGCAGTCCACATACGCAGAGGTTTGTGGGTGCAGCGAGTAAGTGTGCAGACGTTTTCAGACGTGCTAATGGTGACTGTGTGTTGAAAGTGGCTCTAAGAACACATATTGATGACGTTATGAGGGGTAGAATACTAGGGCGACTGGAGGCTGGTCAAACACAGCAGGTCGTAGCACGCGTCCTCCGTGTGTCACAAAATGTGATCTCAAGATTGTGGTAACGATTCCAGCAGAAAGAAATTGTATCCAGGCGCTACAGTACGGGACGTCCACAGTGTACAACACCACAAGAAGACCGATATCTCACCATCAGTGGCCGCAGACGGCCACGGAGTACCGCAGGTAGCCTTGCTCGGAACCCTATCGCATCCACTGGAGCACTTGTCTCCAGACACATAGTCTACAGACGACTGAACAGACACGGTTTATTCGCCCGGAGACCTGCAAGGTGCATTCCACTGACACTGGTCACAGGAGAACCCGTAAAGCCTGGTGTCAAGAACGCAGTACATGGTCATTGGAACAGTGGTCCCAAGTTATGTTCACGGATGAATCCAGGTATAGTCTGAACAGTGATTCTAGCCGGGTTTTCATATGGCGTGAACCAGGAACCAGATACCAACCCCTTAATGGCCTTGAAAGGGACCTGTATGGAGGTCGTGGCTGGCTCTGAGCACTATGGACCTAACTTGTGAGGTCATCAGTCCCCTAAAAACTTAGAACTACTTAAACCTAACTAACCTACGGACATCACGCACATCCATGCCCGAGGCAGGATTCAAACCTGCGACCGTAGCGGTCGCGCGGTCCCAGACTGCAGCGCCGAGAACCGCTCTTCCACTCCGGCCGGCGTGGAGGTCGTGTTTTGATGGTGTGGGGTGGGATTATGATTGGTGCATGTACATCCTTGCATATCTTCGACTGAGGAACTGTAACAGGTCAGGTGTATCGGGACGTCATTTTGCACCAGTACGTCCGCCTTCTCAGGGGTGCAGTGGGTCCCACCTTCCTCCTGATGGATGATAACGCACAGTCCCACCAAGCTGCCATCGTGGAGGAGTACCTTGAAACAGAATATATTAGGCGAATGGAGTGGCCTGCCTGTTCTCCAGACCTAAGCCGCATCGAGCACGTCTGGGATGCCTTCGGTCGACGTATCGCTGCACGTCTTCAAACCCCTACGACACTTTAGGAGCTCCGACAGGCACTGGTGCAAGAATAGGAGGCTATACCCCAGCAGCTGCTCGACCACCAGATACAGAGTATGCCAACTCGTTGTGCAGCGTGTGTACGTGGCATGGTGATCATATCCCATATTGATGTGGGGGTACATGCGCAGAAAACAGTGGCGTTTTGTAGCACATGTGTTTCGGGACAGTTTTCTCACTACCGTGGACTTACAGATCTGTGTCGTGTGTGTTCCCTATGTGCCTGTGCTCTTAGCACCAATTTTGTATAGTGCCACGTTGTGTGGCACCACACAAGGTCATCCGAAGACCAGTATCAGTTGCAAAGCGATTTAGAAAAGATTGTTGTATGGTGTGGCAGGTGGCAGTTGACGCTAAATAACGAAAAGTGTGAGGTGATCCACATGAGTTCCCAAAGAAATCCGTTGGAATTCGTTTACTCGATAAAAAGTACAATTCTCGAGGCTGTCAATTCAACTAAGTACCTGGGTGTTAAAATTACGAACAACTTCAGTTGGAAAGACCACATAGATAATATTGTGGGAAAGGCGAGCCAAAGGTTGCGTTTCATTGGCAGGACACTTAGAAGATGCAACAAGTCCACTAAAGAGACAGCTTACACTACATTCGTTCGTCCTCTGTTAGAATATTGCTGCGTGGTGTGGGATCCTTACTAGGTGGGATTGACGGAAGACATCGAAAGGGTGCAGAAAAGGGCAGCTCGTTTTGTATTATCACGTAATAGGGGAAAGAGTGTGACAGATATGATACGGAAGTCATTGAAGCAAAGACGTTTTTCGTCGCGGCGAGATCTATTTACGAAATTTCGGTCACCAACTCTCTCTCCCGAATGCGAAAATATTTTGTTGAGCCCAACCTACATAGGTAGGAATGATCATCAAAATAAAATAAGAGAAATCAGAGCTCGAACAGGAAGGTTTAGATGTTCGTTTTTCCCGCGCGCTGTTCGGGAGTGGAATAATAGAGAGACAGTATGATTTTGGTTCGATGAACCCTCTGCCAAGCACTTAAATGTGAATTGCAGAGTAATCATGTAGATGTAGATTTTGGAATTATCCTTAATTTATGAGTATGAGTGTAGATGATGAATCTGTCGTCTTCCAAATGATGCTTTTCTTGAGCTTAGGACTGTGTGCCGCAGGAAAAGTGCAACGTGATCTGCGTGGACTGGGAGAACGGCGCGGCGGTACCCAACTACGTGCGCGCGGCGGCGAACGCCCGACTGGTTGGCCGTCAGCTGGCTCAGCTGCTGCGCTCTCTGGGCGCCGAGCCGGCGCGCACCCACCTCATCGGCTTCAGCCTCGGCGCGCACGTCGCCGGCTTCGCGGGAGCCATGCTGCGCAACGTCTCACGAATCACTGGTGAGCCTAGGCAGATAGATATATTCGTCCGTAGAACAGTACAAATCGTACGGATGTCGTCAACTTTCAGAACAGGGTTTCTTATTAAATAAACGTACGAGGGGTACCCAAAAAAGCCGGAATAACATTGCCGTGGGCCGAGCATGTACTGTACGCATTTCTGCTGCTAGGTGTGTTCAAAAAGTAATCATCATCAGTGTTCTGCTAAAAGGCAGGTTTTCACATGGTAGTTCTCCAGGCTGTCCGCTCTTCTGCCATCCTCTTCAGGTCTACATAATTTTCTCTTTGTAGTGTTGGCTGAAGAGCCAACACCGTGTTACGAATGGAGGCCGAAATGCACGCGTTTTAGCTCACGCAGGCTGGCGTGAGGAGGGAAGAACTATACTGACGTGAGGTCTGGAACATGACAAGGAATGAGAATTCAGAAAGCGGACATAATTAGTTTGATACTTAACTTTAATCCATTAATGATGAACGTCGCTCTTGACGGTACATGAGTCACAATATTATCTGTTTAGAAGACATAGTAACTGAATATGGTGTCTTGATAGGTCGTAGCAAATGACGTAGCTGAAGGCTATGCTAAACTGTCGTCTCGGCAAATGAGAGCGTATGTAGTCAGTGAACCATCGCTAGCAAAGTCGGCTGTACAACTGGGGCGAGTGCTAGGGAGTCTCTCTATACTAGACCTGCCGTGTGGCGGCGCTCGGTCTGCAATCACTGATAGTGGCGACACGCGGGTCCGACGTATACTAACGGACCGCGGCCGATTTAAAGGCTACCACGTAGCAAGTGTGGTGTCTGGCGGTGACACGATACTCTTCCCTTTATGTCGTCTATCATCTTGTATCTCCTTCTTCCTCTCAGTCTTCTCCCACAAACCAATCCTTCCAAAGCATCTGCTAGCAAGCACTCCATTCTCAATGAATGTCCCAGCCAGTTCTTTTTCCTTTCTCTTACAACCTTCAGCATACATCTTCTCCCACCAACCCTTTCCAATACTCTTTCATTATTCACTCTTTCCATCCAGCTTATTCTCTCCGTCCTCCTCCACATCCACATCTTAAATCCTTCTAACCTTTTTTTATCCTCGTCTCAGCGTCCATATTTCTGCCCCATATAGTGCCACACTCCAGACAAAACATTTGCCCAGCCTTTTCCTTAGTCCTTTATCTAATTTGCCACATAAGAGTCTACTCTTTCTGTTGAGTGCCTCCTTCGCTATGGAAATTCGAGTTTTCACCTCCTGGTGACATCTCAAGTCTTCAGTTATTGTGCTTCCAAAAGATTTAAATGCACTTACTTTTCTAATGGTAGATTGTCCTATTTTAATATTGGGCAGTCTGCGTCTTGTACTGGTTACCATACTCTTTGTTTTTGCTGTGTTTATTTGCATCCCATATTCCACACAAGCTTCCTTCTGATCTTTCAGCATGTTATTCACTGTCCGCTCACTTTCTGCCACTAATACCATGTCATCTGCAAATCTTATACATTCTATTGCCTTTCCACCAATACATATTCCTCTTTCCCCATATAAGCCTTTCGTAATAATCTCTTCAAGGTATACGTTAAACAACAGTGGGGAAAGGAAACAACCTTGTCTAACACCTCGTCCAATGCTGCTTCCCTCTGACATTTCATTTCCTAGCCTTATCCTTACTTTCTGATGTAAATATAGATTCTGTATCAGTCGTCTCTCTTTCCAATCTACTCCTTTCCTCTTCAAAATATCCATCAACTTGTTCCACTGAGCTCTGTCAAAAGCCTTTTCCAAATCTATAAAAATAGCAAAGATTTCTCTAACTTTTTTCCAAAAAGTAAGGTGACTTTATATTTTTATGAAAAAATATTTATTTAAAAAAATGGTTCAAATGGCTCTGAGCACTATGGGACTTAACTACTATGGTCATCAGTCCCCTAGAACATAGAACTACTTAAACCTAACTAACCTACGGACGTCACATACATCCATGCCCGAGGCAGGATTCGAACCTGCGACCGTAGCAGTCGCGCGGTTCCGGACTGCGCGCCTAGAACCGCTGGACTACCGCGGCCGGCAAATATTTATTTATTTATCAATATTCATGCTATCCCCTTCAGAGCAATCCCCCTCAGATTCAATGCACTTGGGCCGACACTTCTTCCAATCCTCGAAGCAATTCTCATAAGCAAATTTTTGGTACAGCCTTGAGTACTTCCATCGATGCAGTTTTTATTTCCTCAGTCGTTGAAAATCTTCGCCATTTCATAGGTCTCTTCAGTTTTGGGAAAAGAAAAAAGTCGCAGGGGGCCAAATCCGGTAAATATGGTGGCTGAAGCGTGATTGTCATGTTGTTTTTGACCAAAAACTCTCTCACAAACAATGATGCATTGTCGTGATGCAAAAGCCGTGAATTGTTTTTCCACAATTCAGGGCGTTTTTTGCGTACTGCTTCTCGCAAACGGCGCATAACGTCAAGGTAATACTACTAATTGACCGTGCGACCTTGAAGCAAAAATTCATTATGCACTACGGTAATTGAAAAAAACATTGAGCAAATCTTTGACTTTTGATCGAACTTGGTGTGCTTTTTCCGTCATGGTTCTCGGGGATGCTTCCATTGGGACGACTGGGATTTGGTTTCGACGTCACAACCGTAAACCCATGTTTCGTCACCAGTTATGATGACCATTTTGAGCAAAGCAGGATCATCATTGACGTCATTCAAGAGCTCCTGAGCGATGGTCATGCGGCGGTTCTTCTCATCAAAATTGAGAAGTTTTGGAACAAACTTCGCTGACACACGTCTCACACCCAAGACATCCGAAAAAATTGCATGACACGAGCCGACCGATATGCCAACATCTTCAGTAACTTCTCTTACGGTAATTCGACGGTTTTCCAAAACAATTTTCTTCGCAGCTTCGACGTTGTTCTCTGTTGTTTATGTGCTGAGACGGCCGACCGCGGTGCCCGTGCGGTTCAAGGCGCTGCAGTCAGGAACCGCGGGACTGCTACGGTCGCAGGTTCGAATCCTGCCTCGGGCATGGATGTGTATGATGTCCTTAGGTTAGTTAGGTTTAAGTAGTTCTAAGTTCTAGGGGACTGATGACCTAAGTTGTTAAGTCCCATAGTGCTCAGTTTTCTTTTCCCCACTAAGGGCGTAGTTCATGCACAGTTTGTTCCCCCACGTCAAACCATCAAGCCTTCCTTTTATCTGGAAGTTTTAAGAAGATTGCGCAGTAATGTTCATCAAAAAAGACCCGATTTGTGGTAGACAGGAGAGTGTTTCTTCCACAACGACAACGCAGGCTGTACACACACAGCCATCTTTGTTAGACAGTTTTTGGATAAAAATGGCATGGTTCCGCTGCCCCAAGCACCTTACTCGCCTGACCTCGCTCCGTGCGACTTTTTGTTATTTCCATACATGAAAAGAGGCATGAAATGATACCAATTTGACAATATTGAAGAACTCAAGAAAAATACGTGGCAGGAGCTGTCCGCAATTTCTAAAGATGATTACAAAAAATGTTTCGAACGGTGGTATCACCGGTGGGATAAATGTATTAGTTGTAATGGAGAGTAGTTTGTAAACAATTTGAAAATAATAACTTTTGAAAAATGGCCTCTTACCATTTAAAAGGTTCTTACAATTACTCTTACAATATTTTAATTATGCCATACAGTGATGCTTAATGTATGGGATATCTGTGAGTATTAAGTGGCTACGTATGATGTTGTTGTGGTCTTCAGTCCCGAGACTGGTTTGATGCAGCTCTCCATGCTACTCTATCCTGTGCAAGCTTCTTCATCTCCCAGTACCTACTGCAGCCTACATCCTTCTGAATCTGCTTAGTGTATTCATCTATTGGTCTACCTCTACGATTTTTACCCTCCACGCTGTCCACCAATACTAAATTGGTGATCCCTTGATGCCTCAGAACATGCCCTACCAACCGCTCTTTTCTTCTAGTCAAGTTGTGCCACAAACTCCTCTTCTCCCCAATTCTATTCAATACCTCCCCATTAATTATCTGATCTACCCATCTAATCTTCAGCATTTTTCTGTAGCACCACATTTCGAAAGCTTCTATTCTCTTCTTGTCTGAACCATTTATTGTCCACGTTTCACTTCCATACATGGCTACATTCCATACAAATAATTTTTAGAAACGACTTCCTGAAATTTTTTAATTTATACTCGATGTTAACAAATTTCTCTTCCTCAGAAACGCTTTCCTTGCCATTGCCAGTCTACGTTTTATACCTTCTCTACTTCGACCATCGTTATTTTGCTGCCCAAATAGCAAAACTCATTTACTACTTTAAGCGTCTCATTTCATAATCTAATTCCACTCGATTTAATTCGACAACATTCCATTATCCTCGTTTTGCTTTTGTTGAAGTTCATATTATATCCTCCTTTCAAGACACTGTCCATTCCGTTCAGCTGCTCTTCCAGGTCCTTTGCTGTCTCTGACAGAATTACAATGTCATTGGCGAACCTCAAAGTTTTTATTTCTTCTCCATGGATTTTAATTCCTACTACGAATTTTTCTTTTGCTTCCTTTACTGCTTGCTCAATATACAGATTGAATAACATTGGGGATAGGCTTCAACCCTGTCTCACTCCCTTACCCCACACTGCTTTCCTTTCATGCCCCTCGACTCTTATAACTGCCATCTAGTTTCTGTACAAATTGTAAATAGCCTTTCGCTCCATGTATTTTACCAATGCCACCTTCAGAATATGAAAGAAAGTATTCCAATCCACATTGTAAAAAGCTTTCTCTAAGTCTACAAATGCTAGAAACGTAAGCTTGCCCTTCCTTGATCTATTCTCTACGATAAGTCGTAGGGTCAGTATTGCCTCACGTATTCCAACATTTCTATGGAATCCAAACTGATCTTCCCCGAGGTCGTCTTCTACCAGTTTTTCATTCGTCAATAAAGAATTCATGTTAGTATTTTGCAGCCATGGCTTATTAAACTGATAGTTGGTAATTTTCACATCTGTCAGCACCTGCTTTCTTTGGGATTGGAGTTATTTTATTCTTCTTGAAGTCTGAGGGTATTTCGCCTGTCTCATACAACTTGCTCACCAGATGGTAGAGATTTGTCAGGGCTGGCTCTCCCAAGGCTATCAGTAGTTCTAATGGAATATTGTCTTCTCCTGGAGCCTTGTTTCGACTCAGGTCTTTCAGTGCTCTGTCAAACTCTTCACGCAGTATCGTATCTCCCATTTCATCTTTTTCTACCTCCTCTTCCATTTCCATAATATTGTCCTCAAGTACATCGCCCTTGTATGGACCCTCTATATACTCCTTCCACCTTTCTGCTTTCCCTTCTTTGCTTAGAACTGGGTTTCCATCTTGCTCTTGATATTCTTGCAAGTGGTTCTTTTTTCTCCAACGGTCTCTTTGATTTTCCTGTGGGCAGTATCTATCTTACCCCTAGTGATACATGCATCTACATCCTTACATTTGCCCTCTAGCCAACGCTGCTTAGCCACTTTGCACTTCCTGTTGATCTCATTTTTGAATCGTTTGTATTCCTTTTTGCCTGCTTCATTTACTGCATTTTTATATTTTCTCCTTTCGTCAATTAAATTCAGTATCTCTTCTGTTACTCAAGGATTTCTATTAGACCTCATCTTTTTACCTACTTGATCCTCTGCTGCTTTCACTATTTCATCTCTCAAAGCTACCCATTCTTCTTCTACTGTATTTCTTTACTCCATTCTTGTCAATCGTTCCCTAATGCTCTCCCTGAAACTCTCTACAACCTCTGGTTCTTTCAATTTATCCAGGTCCCATCTCCTTAAATTCCCACCTTTTTGCAGTTTATTCAGTTTTAATCTACAGTTCATAACCAACAGGTTGTGGTGTCCACATCTGCCCCTGGAAATGTCTTACAATTTAAAACCTGGTTCCTAAATCTCTGCCTTACCATTATATAATCTATCTGACACCTTCTAGTATCTCCAGGATTCTTCAATGTATAAAACCTTCTTTTATGGTTCTTGAACCAAGTGTTAGCTATGATTAAGTTATGCTCTGTGCAAAATTCTACCAGGCGGCTTCCTCTTTCACTCCTTAACCACATTCCATATTCACCTACAACGTTTCCTTCTCTTCCTTTTCCTACTATCGAATTCCAGTCACCCATGACTATTAAAGTTTCGCCTCCCTTCACTATCTGAATAATTTATTTTATCTCATCATATATTTCACCAATCTCTTCTTCATCTGCGAAGCTAGTTGGCATATAAACTTGTACTACTGTGGTAGGCATGGGCTTCGTATCTATCTTGGCCACAATAATGCATTCACTATGCTGTTTGTAGCAGCTTACCTGCATTCCTACTTTTTTTATTCATTATTAAACCTCCTCCTTTGCTACCCCTATTTGATTTTGTATTTATAACCCTGTATTCACCTTACCAGAAGTCTTGTTCATCCTGCCACTGAACTTCACTAATTCCCACTATATCTAACTTGTACCTATCCATTTCCCTTTTTACATTTTCTAACCTGCCTGCCCAATTAAGGGATCTGACATTCCACGCTCCAACCCGTAGAATGCCAGTTTTCTTTCTCCTTATAACGACATCCTCCTGAGTAGTCCCTTCCCAGAGATCCGAATGGAGGACTGTTTTACCTCTGGAATATTTTACCCAAGAAAACACCATCATCATTTAACCATACAGTAAAGCTGCATGCCCGCGGGATAAATTATGGCTGTAGTTTCACAGTACCAGCACAGCAAGGCCGTTTTGGTTGGGGTTACAAAGCCAGATTAGTCAATCATCCAGACTGTTGCCGCTGCAACTACTGAAAAGGCTGCTGCCCCTCTTCAGGAACCACACATTTGTCTGACCTCTCAACAGATACCCCTCCGTTGTGGTTGTACCTATGGTACGGCTATCTGTATCAATGATGCATGCAAGCCTCTACACCAACTGCAAGGTCTGTGGTTCATGGGGAGAGGGTTTTATAGTGTAACGAAAATTTAAAGAATTCCATTTAGTGCTCATGTGGTTGATCTCACACTTTTCATTACTGAAGATCAACTGCCACTTTTTGCGCCACGCCAGTATCTTGCCTAAATCGATTTTGCAGTTGCTTTTGATCTTCTGAAGACTTTGCTAGATGGTAAATGATAGCATAACTTGGAAACAATCTAAGAAGGCTCCTCAGATTGTCTCCTAAATCGTTTATATAGATTATGAACAACAGAGGGTATATAACACTTCCTTTTGGAAAGTCAGATATCATTTCTGTCATGCTCAGTGACTGTCCATCAGTTACTATGAACTTTGACCTTTCTGATAGGAAATCATGAATCCAACCCCACAACTGAGAGAATAGTCAATATACATGCAACTTGATTAGAAGTTCCTGGTTAGGAAGGGAATCAATTTAAGATCCCCTGTCAATACCACTAGTTACTTCATGTGAGTAAAGAGCTAGTTGTGTTGTGCATGAGAGATATTTTCTTAATCTGTGCTAACTTTGTATCTAAAGATCATTTTCTTCAAGGTAATAAATATTTTTGCACACAGTAGACATTCCAAAATCCTACTGCAAATGTCACACAGTGTTGATGCTTTCAAAACGTCTAGAAATACCAGCCTAATGTATTCCTGAAGTGCTTCTTCCACAAGCTGAATGAGTGGGTGTGTTGTGGCATGTTCTTTCCTGAATCCATATTGTTCATCTGGGTGCAGTTCTTCAGCCTTCACATTTTTCAGAGGAGAGGAATAGACCAACACTGTATGAAAGTACACATTTTCGAGTGGAATACAGCAAAAACAAATTTTCTTCTCTGAAATAATAAGAGTTAAAGACATGGAATGACCCTGTTCAAGGAATTTGTAAAATGAGAGTCAGTGACAATAGTGAGCAGTATGAACACTATCTATTATGGGAGTCATCAATTTTAGATCATGTGAAGATCACATTATGGTTAATGAAAAGTATGCACTGAGTGCTGAGGACATGGAGAAATGAAACCTTCGCATGATGTCCGCTGCACTATGAAAGCTGCTGATTTAATTGTATTTGATAAAGGTCAGATAATGATGTCACACTAGTTGGAAAATGGTGGGGATCATCAAATATTCAATTGTTGCCATCAGCAATATCCTACATAATTAAATGACACATAAACCTTTTTCCCATCAACAGGATGTTGGTTAGCTCCATCTTATTGAAGAACAGGGACATTAGAGTAGTAGTCACTATGGACAGCATAGTAAATGGCAATGCAAAAATGACACATATTTCAGAGCACATCATTCACTGCAGTTTGTTTAAAATAGAATTCCACAACACAGAAGCCATATGTGTAGCATCCTTGTCCCACTGACATTGTCAGTTATGATTGATATGAGGAAAGAAACCTTGAAATTACACCACAGAAGAATGAAAATTTGTTGTCTAATCAGATGCATCAGGCTGTACAGTTGTGTAGTCTCCAGTCTAAAGACTGATTTGATCCAGCTCCCCACACTAATCTATCCTGTCCAAGCCTTGTCATCTCTGCATAACTACTACAACCTACATCCATTTTAAGTTGTTTACTGTAGTCTAGCCTTGGCCTCACCCGTTAATATGTATCCCCCAAATTTTTCTCAGTTACCAAATTAACTACACTCCTGGAAATTGAAATAAGAACACCGTGAATTCATTGTCCCAGGAAGGGGAAACTTTATTGACACATTCCTGGGGTCAGATACATCACATGATCACACTGACAGAACCACAGGCACATAGACACAGGCAACAGAGCATGCACAATGTCGGCACTAGTACAGTGTATATCCACCTTTCGCAGCAATGCAAGCTGCTATTCTCCCATGGAGACGATCGTAGAGATGCTGGATGTAGTCCTGTGGAACGGCTTGCCATGCCATTTCCACCTGGCGCCTCAGTTGGACCAGCGTTCGTGCTGGACGTGAAGACCGTGTGAGACGACGCTTCATCCAGTCCCAAACATGCTCAATGGGGGATAGATCCGGAGATCTTGCTGGCCAGGGTAGTTGACTTACACCTTCTAGAGCACGTTGGGTGGCACGGGATACATGCGGACGTGCATTGTCCTGTTGGAACAGCAAGTTCCCTTGCCGGTCTAGGAATGGTAGAACGATGGGTTCGATGACGGTTTGGATGTACCGTGCACTATTCAGTGTCCCCTCGACGATCACCAGAGGTGTACGGCCAGTGTAGGAGATCGCTCCCCACACCATGATGCCGGGTGTTGGGCCTGTGTGCCTCGGTCGTATGCAGTCCTGATTGTGGCGCTCACCTGCACGGCGCCAAACACGCATACGACCATCATTGGCACCAAGGCAGAAGCGACTCTCATCGCTGAAGACAACACGTCTCCATTCGTCCCTCCGTTCACGCCTGTCGCGACACCACTGGAGGCGGGCTGCACGATGTTGGGGCGTGAGCGGAAGACGGCCTAACGGTGTGCGGGACCGTAGCCCAGCTTCATGGAGACGGTTGCGAATGGTCCTCGCCGATACCCCAGGAGCAACAGTGTCCCTAATTTGCTGGGAAGTGGCGGTGCGGTCCCCTACGGCACTGCGTAGGATCCTATGGTCTTGGCGTGCATCCGTGCGTCGCTGCGGTCCGGTCCCAGGTTGACGGGCACGTGCACCTTCCGCTGACCATTGGCGACAACATTGATGTACTGTGGAGACCTCACGCCCCACGTGTTGAGCAATTCGGCGGTACGTCCACCCGGCCTCCCGCATGCCCACTATATGCCCTCGCTCAAAGTCCGTCAACTGCACATACGGTTCATGTCCACGCTGTCGCGGCATGCTACCAGTGTTAAAGACTGCGATGGAGCTCCGTATGCCACGGCAAACTGGCTGACACTGACGGCGGCGGTGCACAAATGCTGCGCAGCTAGCGCCATTCGACGGCCAACACCGCGGTTCCTGGTGTGTCCGCTGTGCCGTGCGTGTGATCATTGCTTGTACAGCCCTCTCGCTGTGTCCGGAGCAAGTATGGTGGGTCTGACACACCGGTGTCAATGTGTTCTTTTTTCCATTTCCAGGAGTGTATTTCTTGATTGTCAGGATATGTCATATCAAGCAATCACTTCTTTAATCAAGTAATACCAAATTTTTTTTGTCCCCAGTTTGATTCAGTTCCTCCTCATTAGTTATCTAACTTACCCATCTACTCTTCAGCATTTCCCCTTTAGTACTGCATTTCAAAAATTTCTGTTTTCTTCTTGTCTTAACCATCTGTCATCTACGTTTCACTTCTGTACAAGTCTAAAATCTTCAGAAATAACTCCCTAACATCTAAATGTATATTTCTTTTTTTCAGGAATGTTTTTTTTATAATTTCCAGTCAACATTTTATATTGTCTGTACTTCAGCCATCTTTGATTATTTTACTGTCCAAATAGCAAAACACATCTATTACTCTTTGTGCCTAGTTTTGTAATCTAATTCTCTCTCCATCACCTGTTTTAATTGACCAATGTTCCATTAACTTTGTTTTACTTTTGTTGATTTTCATCTTATAACCTATTTCCAAGACACTATCCATTCTGTACATTTGATCTTTCAAGTCCTCTGCCATTTCTGACAGAATCACATCATCATTGGCAAACATCAACATTTTTCTTTCTTCTCCCTGTATTTTAATTCCCAATGTTTCCTTGATTTACTTTGCTCCTCGCTTAACATTCAGATAACATGGGAGTATACTGCAGTACTGTTCCCTTCACTTCTCAACTTCTGTCACCTTTTCATGTCCATCAACTCTTCTAACTGCAGTCTGGTTTCTGTGCAAGTTATAGATAAACTTTTACTTCCTGTATTTTATCAATGCCATCTTCAAAATTTAAAATTGTGTGTCCCAGTCAACACTGTTCAAAGCTTTCTTTAAATCTACAAATGTTATCAATGTAACTTTGCCTTACTTCTACCCATCTTCTAAGATGGGCCATAAGATCAGTACTGCTTTATATATAATTTGTGACAGTATTTGGCAACCATGGCTTATTAAATATGTACTTTGATAATATTCACACATGCCAGCACCTGTCTCCTCTGGAACTGAAATTATTACATTCTTCTCGAAATCTGAGGGTATTTTACTTGTCTCATATATCTTGCATAGCAGATGGAATTGTTTGTCATGGTATGTACTCCCATGGATCTCAGGAATTCTGAGGGAATGTCATGTGCTCCAAGTGCCTTCTTTCAACTTTGATCCATCACTGCTCTGTCAAACTTTGCTCACAGTATGACATGTTCCATCCCCAGTTCTTTTATGCCCCCTTCCTTTCAATAATGTTGTCATCAAGTTCATTTCCTTTGTAATGCTTTTATATATTCCTTCTATCATTCACCCTTCCTTTCTTTACTTGCATCTGCTTTCTTAACATTCACACAGCTGCCTCTGTTTTCTGCAAAAGTTTCAGTGATATATTTCATATAGGTAATATATTTCATATAGGTATGCAAGGTTCTAAAGCTATGTACACACACCATAAAAAGTTTTGCATCACCCCAGTTCCCAGAACACCTGGAGATAGACGTAGACTGTGGACACTTTATCACAGACACAGTTCCTCTGACTGTTGAGAGATGTCACTAATCCACCCAAAGATGTAAACAACTATACATGAGCAGTGCCTATTAGACAGAGGGGGTCTGACAGCTGATCAGTTCCAGTCATTCCACCAGAAAGGACATACACGGCTCATGTTGTCAGTAGTTCAACCATGCCTAGACAGTCAATAATGCAGTTTGATCACATCCACATTGTTACTTTGTGCCAGGAAGTGTCCAGATGTCTCGGAGTGCAACAAAGTGATGTTCAGACATGGACGGGATACAGAGAGACAGGAACTATTGATGACATGCCTTGCTCAGACCGCCCATGGGCTACTACTGCAGTGGATGACAGCTATTTATGGATTATGACTTGGAGGAACCTGACAGCAATGCCACAATGTTAAGTAATGCTTTTCTTGCAGCCACAGGACATCATGTTATGATGCAAACTGTGTCCAATAGGCTGCATGACATGCAACTTCACTCCGGACGTCCATGGCGAGGTCCATCTTTGCTACCATGACACCATTCAGTGCGGTACAGATGGGCTCAACATGTCAAATAGATTGCTCAGGATTGGCATGATATTCTCTTCACTGATGAGTGTCGCATATGCCTTAAACCAGACAATCATCGGAGATGTGTTTGGAGACAAACTGGCCAGGCTGAATGCCTTAGACACACTGTTCAGCAAGTGCAGAAAGGTGGAGGTTCCCTATTGTTTTGGGGTGGCATTATGTGAGGCCAACGTATGGGCCGCTGGTGGTCATGGAAGGCACTTCAATGGCTGTATGATACGTGAATGCATCCTCTGACCGATAGTGCAACCATATCGGCAGCATATTGGCAAGGCATTCGTCTTCATGGAAGACAATTCATGTCCCCATCATGCACATCTTGTGAATGACTTCCTTCAAGGGTAACTTCATCCCTCGATTAGAGTGGCCAGCATGTTCTCCAGACGTGAATCCTATTGAATATGCCTGGGATAGATTGAAAAGGGCTGCTTATGGATGACATGACCCACCAACCACTCTGAGGGATCTATGCCAAATCACCATTGAGGAGTAGGACAACCTGGACCAACAGTGCGTTGATGAACATGTGGATAGTAGGCCACGTTAAATACAGGCATGCATCAGTGCCAGAGTACGTGCTACTGGGTATTAGAGGTACCAGTGTGTACAGCAATCTGGATCACCATTCCTGAAGGTCTTGCTGTATGGCGGTACAACATGCAATGTGTGATTTTCATGAGCAACAAAAAGGGCAGAAATGATGTTTATGTTGATTTCTATTCCAATTTTTTGTACAGGTTCTGGTACTCCCAGGCCTGAGGTGATGCAAAACGTTTTTGATGTTTGGACAACATGATTGTGGAGAGAAGCAGCAATTAGTATGATTAATCAATAATTCAAGAGCAGTCTTAATCGCATTTATTATTGTTATAATGCTGCCAACCGGTTTCAACCCGAAGTAGGGGTCATCTTCTGGGCCTTTACACGATTGGTCGACTGCTGGTGGTGTCACTCCTGTCTACATAATGGCAGGAAACTAGTTTCCTGCTGTTATGTAGACAGGAATGACACCACCAGCAGTCAACCAATGGTGTAAACACCCAGAAGATGACCCATACATTGGGTTGAAACCGGTTCGCAGCATTATAACAAGAATAAATGCGATTATGACTGTTTTTGAATTATTGATATTTTTTTTGATTTGTTTATTTGTTCTCTAGCCGTTCCTGCTTAACTATTTTCAATTTTGTGTCAGTCCCATTTTCTAGGTGTCTGTATTCCTCTTTACCTTCTTCATTTGCTATATTTTTATATTTTCTCATTTCATCAGTTAAATTAAGTATCTCATTTGTTCTCCAAGAACTTTTACTAGGACTTGTCTTTTGCCTATTTGATCCTTTTCTGCCTCCACTACTTCATCTCTCAAATTTATCCATTTGTCTTTCATTGTATTCTTGTCCTCTGTTTCAGTCAATTATTGCCAAACACTTCCTTTGAAACTCTTAACAACCTCCCCTTATTTCAACCTAAACCAGATCCCATCTCCTTAATATCTACTTTTGTGCAACTTCTTTACTTGTAATATGGATTAGTAACCAATAAATTATGGTCACAGTCCACATCTGCTTCTGGAAATGTTTAGCATTTTGAAATGTGATTTTGAAATCTCTGTCTTAACCATTATGTAATTACCTAATATCATGTGATGCCTCCAGATCCCTTCCACACACACAACCTTCTTTTATGATTCTGAAGCTAAGCATTAGCAAAGATTAAATTGTTCTCAGATATAAATTATACCAATCGGCTTTCCCTTTTATTACTTTCCCCCATTCCTTGTTCTCGACCTATTTTTCCTTCTACTCCTTGGCTTTGTGTCTTTCTTGGCTATGATAATACATTCACTATGCTATTCATAGCAGCTCACTGTCATTCCTATTTTCATATTACAAGGGCAAATCAGAAAGTCTTTGCCCCTATTTTTATTAACCAAAGTAGGCCACATACACCTAATGACAAATATATGTCCTATTCTACATACCTTAAACTATTTTTCCTCACAGGTCCCATACCGGTTCACACATTTGTCCCATTGGAGCACTAAATTTGAGATGTCTCTGTGGTAAAATTTACCTGGCTGACTATGGAACCACCATCATACTGCTGTCTTGGCTTTATCATTACTTGTGAATTGCTGTCCTGCCAGAGACTTCTTCAGAAGTCTGAAAATGAATAAATCACTAGGGATAAGGTGTCGACTGTACGATGGGTGGTTCAGAATCTCCCAGTGATATGCCTGGTGCTTTTTGACAGTTCTGATTGGCACATGTGGTCTTGCATTGTTGTGGAGTAGAACCATGTTGTCCATATTGAGAATCCCTTGGCACCTAAGACTGATGGCAGCCCTCAGACATGACAGTGTGGAACAATAGCTGTCAGCATTGATGGTTGCCCCTTGTTGCATGAAATCCAGTAGGGGTGGTCCATGGCTATCTCAGAAGCCCATTAACATCATAACGATTTTCCGTTCTGTTGATCAATGGAACATGTAACGAACTACTCCAGTATTATCTCCATTTGATTTTTTCTTGGTAACATTGTACTCACATCACCAGAAATACTATTTTCCCTGCCATCATACTTCACTAATTCCCACTATATGTAATTTCAACCCATCTATTTCTCTTCTTAAATTCTCTAGCCCACCTACCCAATCATAGAATCAAACTTTCCATACTTCAACTCTTAAAATACCTATTTTGATTTTCTTCATGACACCATGCTCCTGAATATTCCCCTCCTTGAGATGTTTATTTTCCTTTCTGGCTATTTTACTGAAGAGGATACAATCATTGTTAAGCCATATAGCAGAACTGCATTTCCTTGGGAAATGCAATGGCATTAGTTTCCCCTTGCTTTTAGCTGTTCACTGTACCAATGTAGTAAGGCCATGTTAGCTAGTGTACAAAGCCAGATCAGTCAGTCACCCAGACAGTTGCCCTTGCTACTACTAAAAAGGCTGTTACCCCTCTTCAGGAGCTATATACTAGTCTGACTTCTTCACAGATATCCCTCCAATGTGGTTCTAATTTTGGTATGTCTACATGTATCACTGAGACACACAAGCCGCCCCGTTGTGGCAAAGTTCATGATTTGTGATTACATCAAATGTATGATCATGTCATAGTATGATATGTTTCAGAAGTATGTTTGATCAATATTTGCATGAAAAATATGTATCCAAGTCAATCGTAGCAGTACAATACTGTGTGGAATGTAGGACTCCATAAGAGCTACAGCTGTTACTGAAAGCACCAAAATGTAGATTATGTCAATATTGTTGATAACTGATTTGAATTTGTTCATTAGCTCTAGAATGTAGTTTATGTCATCAATACTCAGTGTTTATTTTCTATTACTTTCAGTACTCATGTTCCATAGAACCACTTATACCTTAAAGTAACTGGGAAAAAAATCAGTTGACTGACTATATGTCTGCTCATATACCACTTCTTTTTCTTCAGTATCAATTCAGAAATTCTTGTAATCTACTAGCCCTGAAGATCGATATGCATGAAAATCTCTCAAGCTAGAACCAAGGAATTTATAGGATATTCACACAAAGATGCATTTGTTTTGCGTGTTGACTTTTTGAACAGAATTTGGTCTCACATTACTATACCAAGAAAATATGTCAGAATAGAGAATGTGTTATCCTTCCAGCTCCTTGATACTTTTCACTCACATCACGATGTCGCTAATTGTTCACTGCACATCTCTTGGTCCCACAACTGTAGAAAGTGTGTGAAATATAACAATATAGCAACAATATTTTGTGAGTGACAATACTCTTAACCTCCTTCAGTCAAACGGTATCATATGTGGACTCACTGGGTATCAAAACATTATTTTTTCCTTCACTGATAAACAGTTAGTATCCTTTTGGCAGTACTGATGTGTGACTTACTGTAGCATGTCATGAATAATAAGATCCATAGGTCCATAACTAATGTTCAGTTATGTAGACATCTTGTGAAATGTGCCTGCAGATGCTACATCATTGATGATTACACAGTATGCCATCAACCATAGTTCTCCACATCAATCAGTATTGACAATCAACTTTTATGCTTCCCTTGCAACTCAGAAAACTGTCATAGTGATAAATAGTGACCTCTTACTGTTTATATTTCACTACGTAAAACACATTCCATGGATCCAAGGGAATGTGTTCTTTTTTAGGTGATATTCAAAAGATTTCTTTAAAATAATGAAGTATTATAATATTAATATGAATTATTAGCTTTCCCTGCATGCATGGACATGTTCCACACTGCCACAGTCTTCCCTTACCCCTTCATTTATTGTTTGTCCCCATCCCACGACATGCTTTTTCCATTTCCTCACCACCATCACCCACCTCTGCCAAGATCGGTACTCATGCCAGTCAAGTTCCATAGCATGAAGAGAAAACAACGTGTGTGTTTTCTGTTGAGAGGGGGAGAGGTTGGGGGGGGGGATGTACATGCATGCATTTTATCTATCCTGAGACATATAATTATGTTACAGCATACATTTTTCAATGTTTTGTTTAAATTAAAATGCACATAACAAAAGAATCTTAAATTATTCATATACCAGAATCATATTTTGTTCTTTATTATAATTTCAGGATTGGATCCAGCAGGTCCCTTATTTGAGAGCCAAGATCCACATGCCCGTCTTGACTCCAGTGATGCAATGTTTGTTGATGTTATCCATTCTAATGGAGAAAATTTGATTCTTGGAGGGTTAGGTTCATGGCAACCAATGGGAGATGTAGATTTCTATCCAAATGGTGGCAGAATGCAGAAAGGGTGTAGCAACTTATTTGTGGGAGCTGTCAGTGACATACTGTGGTGTAAGTATCATTTGCACTTTCTGATATATAGTGACTTAATAGACAGTAGCTGGTACATACAAATTGGTCTCTTTATTTTCTTGCAGTTTTGTTAGTGACACAAGTGTTCTAATCTTCTTCTTCTTGTTTTTCCTTGCCCTTTCCCACTTTTCTTCTGGGTCACCTTTGTTATATGGCAAGTGACAGTGAGTGGCTGTGTGCCCTCATCTACATTTAATTTCATTGTATTATTTACCCTCCTCCAGCTGAAAAATAACGCTATTTATTTTCCTGTTC
This sequence comes from Schistocerca gregaria, assembly GCF_023897955.1. Taxonomy (NCBI): domain Eukaryota; kingdom Metazoa; phylum Arthropoda; class Insecta; order Orthoptera; family Acrididae; genus Schistocerca; species Schistocerca gregaria. Next base: position 131,066,915 of record NC_064931.1, on the reverse strand, counting down.
TTCAAAATCTTTTTATTACATAATGACCATTACATAAATGTTTGATTTGATTTTCTAACCAGAAGTTCTGGAATTTTATCTTATTCTATATTTTATTTTATTGGTCCTCTTATTTGCTTTAGTCACTTAGTTACTTGATACTTCCTTGTTAGGTGCATATGTACAGGTAGAGGTGAGATGTTGGTTTATATACACCAAATTAGTCATACAATATACATTTCTATTGATATGTATTAATATTATAGTACTAAGTTTGGTTCCTGGATACACATTACTGAGATGTGATGTGGCTGCTGCAGTCACTCAGATGCTAATGGGACCCAGAGCAGAACAGGCAGAAACATAGGCTGAATTCTCGTCCATCCCCACACTTACTGCTTTGCCACATTCGACCAAGCAGAGTTATTTTTGCTACATGAGCTTATGGATACAATTAGAATTGTCATTGTATGATACAATTTACAAACTGAAATTTTCATTGGTGGGGTAAAAGCAGTGACTTCTTTTATATGTACAAAGTATCTGTTGTAGGGTTTACTCCCATATGTGGTATATTCCAGTAGTATCCCATCTGGGAGGAGCACCCTCAGGCACCCCACTGTTCACATACAAGCAGGTGCAGGTGAGTTAGGCATCCTGCTAAGTAGCCCTGTTGCACACTTTCTGTATATGCATGAACCATTAGGCCACCCCTTCGTGTGGCTCACTGGCAGCCTCTCACTCACAGCATTACGATACAGCAGGCTACTGCCTGCACATCAGCTGTTTGTGCACCCTTGCCCACCTGGGCCCATGGATGCCCAAATGCTGGTAGGCACTTGAACTGGAATAGTTTACCCATATGGAAAGTTGCTTTCTGGCACAAGGAAGTTTTACTATGGATCAAATAAAAGTTTTTGTTCTGTTCTGTGTCAAGTCCATGAAAATCAAGTCTGTTCCATGCAGTCTCCAGTGACACTTATTTTAAAGAACAAATGTGTTTAAATCCTTTATAAACATGGTAACAACTAACCTGAGATCTTAAATAGTAATTTACATGAGTGTTAATGTTCACTTTTGATTCTATTTATTGAGTTTCCCCAGAAACACAAACCTATGTTTAGTGTAAGGATGAAATAAGCATTATAACATTCCTCTTTTCATACTACTGCAACATTTTCATTTCATTTAATTATTATATCTAGATTCAATGTACTATTGTATGGATATAATCACATAGACACTTCTGTTGGCTCCAATTGTTTGAGGATTGTTGGTACTCTATACTTCCATTGTGTCCTTGGACGTCCCCTTGAGCATTTTACAGTAGGGGAACTTGGTTAGGTATAGATCCATCAGATTGAAAGCTGTGCCCAAACCACTGTAGCCTCTTCTGCCCTAATATTCGACCAATGTGTGGCTTTCCAAATGGTAAGTATAGGTCTTCTTTCATTCTTCATTTCCATTTACCTGCCCTGGTATCGAAGCCAGGTCCATAGATCTTTTGAAGTACATTCCCCTCAAAGGCACAGATTACTTCTTCAGTTGTTGCTAATGTTGCCCAGGTTTCAAAAATGTTTCAAATGGCTCTGAGCACTATGGGACTTAACTGCCGAGGTCATCAGTCCCCTCAAACTTGGAACACTTAAACTTAACTAACCCAAGGACATCACACACATCCATGCCCGAGGCAGGATTCGAACCTGCAACCGTAGCAGTCACACAGTTCCAGACTGAAGCGCCTAGAACTGCTCGGCCACTCCGGCCGGCCGCCCAGGTTTCGCAACCATATAAAAGTACTGGATGTAATAGTGTCATGTACAGCTGAATCTTATTCTTCTGTGATATTAGTCATGACTTGAATAAATTGTTCAGACTAAAGAACATGTAATTAGCATTTATTATTCATTGATGCACATCTTTTCTCACTTCACTTTCAGTAGTCAGTATAGATACCAGGTACTTGAATTCTTGAACTTGTTCAAATATATGGCTGTCAACAACAATGGAAGGAAGGAGAGCTTCACAGTGTGACACAATGAGATATTTCGTTTTATCGTCATTCACCATCAGCCCAATTTGCTCCACATTGTGGAGAAATCAGGAAGTATCGGTGCATACTTGCTCTAGGATGTTGCCAAGACTCACAACATCATCATCAATTGCCATGATTGTGTCTGCTCCCACCATCTCCATAAGGCCAATCTGAACAGTATTTGTGCCAATGGATCTCCTTGTCTTAATCCATTCTGAATACTGAATGGTGGCAAAAGTTGGTTGCCAAACTGTACTTTACAAGATGACTGTGAGTAGTAAGCTGCAGTTAGATGTATTTCAATTGGATGTAAAATACCTCCAGTATTTTGTGTAACATGGAGCAGTCAGTGGTGTCATAGGTTTGTTGAAAATCAATGAAGATGAGGTGCAATTCCTGCTTGAGCTCATAAAATTTTGCTATCAGCTGCCTCAAGGTAAATATGTGATCAAAAGTTGACTGTCCAGAGATGAAGCCACATTGATAGGGGTCCACAGTTCCTTCAGTCACTGGTTTCATGTGATTTAGCTGCAGTGTTGTACTGACTTTATAACTAATTTCCATTGATGAAATCCCTTGGCTGAAGCAAGGACATATAATTGCTCCCTTCCATTCTTCAGGAAATATTTCTGTTGTCCAGTTGGTAGATATTAACAGCTTCGGTGTATTTATCGGTTTTCACCTCACAAGTGGAGCATCTCAGCTGTGATACAGGAAGCAGTTAAATAACATGGTATCAGGGAAGTACTTGAATGTTGTCTGTCATAACACTTCATAGAAGTATATTTAAAGCAGGTCTATGTGATTCCCTCTGTTTTAAGGTTCACTATGTCTGAGATTGGTCTTTTTGCAGTTTTAATATTCCATCTATACCTGTTGTGTACGTGTGTCCCCACAAAATTGTACTGGAACTTATTGCAGCATGAAATGAAATGTACATAGTGAATGTTTTTCCATCATAAAAAGTGGAAAGAAGTGGCACTGCAGTATTTTTTTAATTACACATGAAACCTAGTGCCTAATAAAGAATAATATATTACAAAGACATATCCAGTGTGGGGCAGGGGGTGGCAGCTGCTTGTTCCTCACCCTAACCCCCTAAAAGAAAAGATTTTCAAACTGAACTTGCAACCTGCCCTACCAAACAAACAGATGTACCAACATACCATCACTCTGAAGAAAGCTGGAACATGTAACACCCATTGACTAGTAGCAAGTGTACCCAGAGATATTTGACATGAGATCTCAAAGCTGTTTTACCAATCACTATGAAACTAACATCATCGCCCACCACCCTTTTCCTGTTAAGATCCAGGGTAGCCTCTTGATAGATTGTATGATACATTTTAATATAAATATCTAGCTATTGATGGTAATATTACATTAACAGTAATAAAAAAGTTGGCCACTTGAATGAAACATACGATCACAGCAGATACTGCATATTAGCTCTCACATTACATAACCAAGAGAATATATATATAACAAATGACTGTGTATGGTCACCAGGTATTGAATTAAACACTGCACTTTTGGCTGTTGAAACTTAAACAACAGAAGACTGGAAAAAAGCACACATTGTAGGTTTTTAGCTTCTTAATTTCCTCCATATAATATTAGACATAGAAAGAAATTGAGTGCAAGAAATTTGGAGTCACTAGAATGACAGGTCATGTCAGCAAGTAAATTGGATCAGAACTGGTACATGTGAAATGACTCAGATGTGTGATGGTAGACCAGTGTTATTATTTTATGATTATGTGTATTTCAGCTTCTGAGATTGAAGGTCGCAGCCTCTGTAATCACCGCAGGGCATACAAATTTTTCACTGACTCAGTTTCCCCACGATGCCATTTCCCTGCTTTCCCATGTGAGTCATATGAGAAGTTCTTGGAAGGAGAGTGTTTTCCATGTAATGGTGATCGCCAATGTGGCAACATGGGCTATTATGCAGATCGGTCCCATGGCCGTGGTACATTGTTTCTAATTACGAGAGATGAAGAGCCATTCTGTGGTAAGCACTGTTCAGTTATCATTTTATTATTTGTAAGTAATGTGTAGACAGCTCATTTGAAATCTTACAGTGATGTTTATTTCAATCCCTAATCATGTTTATTATAGCTAATCACTACCATAAAATGCTTTAATCATATTTAATAGGAATTTTAACAATGATTAAATTTTAAAATACTGAATCTTGCTTTGTTATTTCTGTCCTCTGTAATGTCTACATCACTGATTGTTCTCTTTCATGATGGCATTAATAGTAGTTTCTGTGTGAGTGAATGAAGATACTTATGTGACATTGTTCATTAGTGATTTCGATACTTTACATAGTTGATGCACTTGTATTCAAAATTGTCTATAAGATCATGAATTCACATCCAGTATGTTTTTTTTAATGTTTACTTAAGACATTACAATTTTTGGCATGATATACCTGTTACAGAAACTGTATTGTGTGAACAGATACTAATTTATGTTTGTATCATTCTTTTACAGCCCATCAGTACCACGTGAGGGTAGAAAATTCAGCTAAGACAGAACCTGTAGCTACTTATGGGAAGATACAGATCACACTCATTGGCAGTTCTGAAATAAATGAGACTTTTCCCCTGACTCAGTAAGTAAAGGAAATTATTTGACTTGTTTTTAAATATTAGTTGGAAAAAAAAGAAGAAGAAGAATTAACATCTTCACACTTAATTCTTCAGAATAGTGATTATGTTGTTCCTCATGAAAGTTATTACCCTATGTAACCAAGTATTTATCACAGCTTTGAACTTGCAGTATTGATTTGAACATTTTCTTCTTATCACCACAAAAAAAATTAGGCCAGTAGCCACTAAAACAGCACACAACTTCAAGTGAGACCTTTTGATCCCATATTTATCTTATAAACTACTGGTAGTTTTTAGCTCAATAGACAGAATGCACAAAAATATGTTTCCTGTATACCCACTACACACAGCAACAGAAGAGGAAACATGACAGAATAATTCAGTCTAAATGATTGTGGCATGTATCTGAAGCTCAACTTCGATATTGAGAGTGACATGTGTCAAGACAGTAGACTTGAAACAAGGGACTAATATTCAGTAGTCTATGGCACAAGGGGAATACGACTTTAATTTGAGGCTGGTCTCATAAAATCTGTGTACTGTTGCCTTGTGGGTTAAGGGATCCCAGTAAAAAACCTAAAAGGAGCAACAAGCAGCTTGTCATGGAAATGAGGTTCAAAGTGGTTCAAATGGCTCTGAGCACTACCGGCCTTAACTTCTGAGGTCATCAGTCCCCTAGAACTTAGAACTACTTAAACCTAACTAACCTAAGGACATCACACACATCCATCCCCGAGGCAGGATTCGAACCTGCAACTGTAGCGGTCGCGCGGTTCCAGACTGTAGTGCCTAGAACCACTTGGCCACTCCGGCTGGCTGGAAATGAGGCATACCAAAATTACACACTAGGAGGAGGCAGGAGGGGGGCAACAATATAATAATCATACCAGAACATAAAGTACCACATCATTATGCTCAGACAAACTGTACATCACCCACCTTAATACCACGGTACCATTAGACAAAGCAGCAGCCATCATGTTATATTTTTGTAGAGACGAGGAGTCCAAGGCTCAACATTTTGGACTGATTATCACATACCTTCCCCATGGGGAGGGGATTATCTATTACTTGTTTTAGTATGTTTTGATTTATGTCTCTGGTATTTTTATGTATCCTTACAAACCACAGGAAATGTTTGTTAATATTATCTCAGTTGGAGACTCACTGACAGATGCAGAAGTAACTTCATGTGCATCCCATGAAAGTGCATTTGGAATAGTGCTTTTTATGTGATATAATATTAATGACCTGGCAGACAATATCAATAATAATGCTAGAAATTTCACACATGATACAGTTAGCTATAATGAAGTACTGTCTGAAAAAATCTGCACAAATATTCATTCAGATCTTGATAATATTTCAAAGTTGAGCAAAGATTGGCAACTTGCTGTAAATGTTCAAAAATGTAAAACTGCGCACTTCACAAAATGAAAAAATGTCATATCACATGACAACAATATCAATGATTCACAGTTAGAATGAGTCAACTCTTACAAATACATGGGTGTACAATTTTGTAGGTGTGAAGTAAAACACGCAAATACGCCCAGTTATAGCTAAAGCATGTGGCTGTCTTTAGTTCATTGGTAGAATACCAGGAAAATGCAGTCAGTCTACAATGGAGATTGCTTGCAAAACATATGTGTGGTACGTACGGCCCTTCTTCAAATATTATTGAAGTTGTGTGGAGCCTGTATCAGATAGGACCAACAGGGGATATTGAACTAACTGTAAGAAAGCCAGAATGAATGTTCACAAGTTTATTTGCTTCATAGAAGAGCATCACAAATATGCTCAAAAATCTGTACAGGCAGTTGCTTGAAGACAAGTACAAACCACCCTACAAAAGTCTACTTACAAAGTTTCAAGAACCAGTTTTAAGTGAGGAATCTAGGAGTGTATCGTAAAATCCTCTGCATACTGCCCCTGCAGGGATTGTGAAGACAAGATTAGATTAATAACTGTGCACCCAATGACATGTAAGGAATCATTCTTGCCTTACTCCATATGTGACTTGAGTGGAGGGAAGTGACACTAAGTGGTACAATGGGAAGTATCCTCTGCCATCAACTTCAGTATTGTTTGGAGACTATAGTTGTAGATGTAGATTTAGTCATACAATAAGTCTGAGTTGCATTATGGTTCAGAGTCCTCATTTAACTGTAGACCCTCTATAACTGGATGGGAAAGTCATTTCAAGAGTTGGAGGGAGGTGATGAAATACCATAGCTAGTAGAGCACTGTGTTGTCCTAACCAACCTTTGAGTTCATGATGACATTACCTTTTTTTAACTTTCAAAATCCAGTTATACTTCAAAAACGTTGAATAAGAATAAATTGTAAGAAATATTTAGAATAACAAAAAGTATGCAAAATTTCTGCTTTAAATTTCAGTAGTTGTACTACTACATAACAAAAGGAATTTACCAGGCATGTGAAGAATTATTTAATGCATTAACTGAATGCAAGAAAGTGCACGTATTTTTTAATGACAGTGTTATGCTGAGGCTGTGCTTGGTGCCCAGAGACGGTGGATACGTGTGTATGAGATGTACTTGTGTGAATATATGTGTGTTTTCTACAAGGGACAGTAAAATGAAAACCAAACACCCACCACAATGGGATCATAGAAGTTCCACTCCAAAGCTGATCACCACATGCATTAAGACATTTATCCCACTGGGAGACAAGATGATCAATTCCTGTTTCATTGAATGTTATCGAGCAACAGGATGATTCCATCAGACAGCATCCCAACAGCCTGAGACCAAATGGCAAAGCCAACAGTGGAAATACCCCACTCTCCCCTGCCAAAGAAGTCTAAAGCTTTCACACAAGTTGAGGTTAATGTCTTGATGATCTTCTTCGACTGCTGGGGCCCTCTGCTCATCGAGTTCCTTGAGCGTGTAACCACAATCAGCATACAGTGCTATGAGGACAGTTTACAGAAACTGTGACAAGACATAAAGTCCAAACACTCAGGGATGGTGTTGTATGGAATCATCCTGCTGCACTATAATGTCAACATCCACACTGCCAATCAGACAAAAGCTATGCTTCAGTGATTTGGTTCAGAAACACTGCAACATCATCGTACAGTCTGGATCTCTCACCATATAATATTAACATCTTTGGTGACTTGAGGAAAGACATGCATGGACATCAGTTTCAGTCACGTAAGTAAGTGCAAGCTTGAGTGCAATTGTGGATCAATCAAAAGTTGACCACATTCTCCGAAACAGGTAATGATTGCCTCATGTCCTAGTGAGATAAATGTCTTAATGCATGTGGTGATTACCTTTGAATGGAACCATCCCATGGTCTCATGGTAATGGGTGTTAGGTTTTCACTTTACTGCCCCTCACACTTTAGAAGAAGGATTTTTACCAGAAATGTCAAATGTATAGCAGTCTTTTTGTTGTGCCTGTCTACAAGTCAATGTCTCCTCTATGTTATGAGTAGCAATGTTTCCTTTCCATAATATTGCCATTAATGTATCCTGGATTTTCCATTGTTTGCATGTCTTTATTATCACTGTATCTGTAATTTGGTCAAATGTCACTTATCTAGGAAGGATGATGAAGAGCTGAAGGCAGGAGAGTCTCTGGCTCGCATAGTGGTTCCCCATCCTGTTCTTCAAGAACCAAATGCAGTTCAAATATTGTACACTGCTTACAATGGCTGGTGGTCTAGTGGATTAACTGCCTGGCATATTGACAAAATTATACTAACAGATAGCTTTGGAAAAAGGTAAGCCTGGTATCAAAAGCTACAGTTTGCTAATATATAAGGAAATGCTGTTGTAGTAATGAAGTAGCTTCAAAATTCTGTTGCCTGGTGGTGACTATTATTGCTCAAATTTACTTTTTACTTTTAACTATATTTCATTTTCAAAATTTCTGCATTGATTTTATTTTTTATTATTTATATTTTTATTGTTTATCTTTTTATTGTTTATCTTTTTTATTGTTGCACATATATTTAAGTTGGTGTACTTATACCAGCAAATAGTTATCTTTAACAATATATAGTTCCAACACCATAATGTTTTAGACTGTAACTTCTGCAAAAATCTTTTGCTTTCTGAGAGAAACACTTAGGTAACCTTTTTGTAATTGTCTTCATTCAGTGTAGTGTCCGGAAGTACTGGTCCTTAAAAATCTATAATTTCAGTGAGGTTTTAAAATATCCCATAAACATTTCATTTGCTCTGTTGGCTGAACTACTTTAGATCTCTTCTTTTACACATTTAAAAAATCATTGATATGGGGGAAATGCTTTGCTTGGTGTGTCAGATATAAAAAGTAAGCCAATGTACATAACTGTCGGACTTCATTTGCTTACCAGAGTCATCTCTGCTACACTTTCTGCTGTTGGGCTATTAAGTTGAAGTGAACTGTAGATTTAATACTTTTTGTATCATCTTTGGAAGTGGCATTTTGAAGAAAAAAAATTAAAGAAAACATCCAACACAATACTAATGAGCAATTGCCTTTCATAAAATGATCTTGACCATCAAAAGTAAAATTTATTGTTCAATTTTGTAAAATAAATGTTCTTAAAATATTTTCATATCATATACAGTGTGAAGCAAATTTTACGCACTCAGGCTTCACAGCGTGACTCCTCACATGCCAGCAATAAAAAAATGTCCCTCACAAAATTTCATCTGTTGAGTACATCTGTCAGAAAAGGACATTAATTATTATTGTTATTATTCTATCGATGGGGTTGCAGAAACATCACGTCTATTAGCATTAGGAAAACAGTATAATTCAAAACCAAACATTTCACAATTAGTGGTGTCAGGATGAATCAATGCAGAACAATATCTGTCGGAGGCATAATGCACATAAGATGGAACAGCATGCAGGACTGACGGCATGTTTATACTGTATGTGCTGTCCACCAGACGGGGACTAGTTGCAAGCGGAGTAACGCACCTGTGACAGACTCCAATGTACATGCATACACATATCGAATTTTCTCATTCTAAACCTCTAAACCAGAGTGTCAGATGTATGGCATACACAAACAATGAATATGTGCATATGCTTCTGGTCCTTGGTGCATCTGGTAAGCGGGCTGCTGTTGCCGCTCATGAATATGCTGCCAGATATCCTTGCCGACACTATCCAGATAAAAATGTGTTTTGTCATCTGGCGCTGCGCTTTCGGGAGTCAGATTCTCTCCTTCCACCATTGCATAACAGAGGTCGTCCATGGACTCGCCGTACTCCACCTACTAAGGAAGCTATTCTGGAGGTCATACACCATGAATCTCAGTGAAGTACATGTAGTGTAGCAAGGCAGCTGTGTGTGTCAGTGCATGGTCATTAATGTGCTGCACGAGTATAGGCTGCACCCCTATCATTATGCTTTCACGCAGCACCTGCATCGTGCAGATCGCCATCAGCGAATGCAATTCTGTGAATGGTTCCAACAACGACAGGAAGCCAACAATGATTTCATGAACACCATAATATGGTCGGATGAAGCAGCATTCACTCATGAGGATGCCTTCAATACGCACAATGCTCACCATTGGTGTGAGATTAATATGCACGTCACCCACAACCATGGATATCAAGTTCGCTTTGGTATCAACGCCTGGGCCGGAATATTGGACGACAGGTTTTTGGGCCTCTACATGTTGCCTGACCGTTTGACTGCATGAAGGTATCATGCATTCCTCTCAGACTATCTGTCTGATGCGCTTGAAGATGTTCCACTACATGTTTGGCAGAGGATATGGTTCCAACACAATGGTGCACTTCCACACTCTGGAATTAATGTGCACCATTATTTGGACAGAACATTCCCAGGGAAATGGTTCAGACATGGAGGTCCAGAACTCTGTTTGTGTGGCAGTTTGTCACACTGTTATGAAGAGTGCTTCACGCGCTGTGTGTAGACATGTGCACGCTGCGCTGAGGTGCTCAGTCTTGGGTTGGCAGCCGTTGAGAATGAAGCTCCCATTGGATGTTACCACCAAGTGCGAATTGCGCACAGTTATTCGGTTTTTGAACGCAAAGGGCAGTCCGCTGATTGAAATCCAGTGCCAATTGACGGAAGTGTATGTTGAGTCATGCATGGATGTCAAAAATGTTCATAAGTGGTGTATAGAGTTTGCAGCTGGTCGGACCGAAATTCACAACGAACAAAGGAGCAGGAGACCATCAATTTCTGAGGAGACAGTGTTGAAGGTTGAACAAAGCATGTGTGAAGATCGGCGGATCACCCTGTATGATCTCTGCACATTGGTTCCTGAGGTTTCCCGAAGCACTGCTCACAGAATTTTAACGGAAACATTGAACTACCGAAAGGTGTGCGCAAGATGCATGTCATGCATGCTGACTAAGGATCACATGCGGAAACGAGTTGATGCTTCCCGCGCATTTCTTCACTGCCTTGCAGCTGAATAGGACAACTTTCTAGACTTAACTGTCACAGGGGATGAAACCTGGGCATACCTCTTTACACCTGAGACCAATCAACAAACACACTAGTTCATAACTTTCTGAACAGCATGGCAGTGAGCTGGTATGACATGGGCATACAAAAACTGCCACAGCGTCTACAAAAATGCATTGATAGAAATGGTGGTTATATAAAAAAATTGCTAAATGTTCAAGCTGTAAACTGATGTAAACCATAATAGTAGAAATAAACAGGTCTGTGTACTTATAAAAAAATAGGAGACCTTACTTTTGGGATTACCCTCATACTCTACACTGCCGACGAATGTGGAAGCATTGGTAGCACTTGTTCATGCTGCTCTTGTTACTGTGGGAGCAGCTTTGCTGCAGAGGGTCCAGAGCTGTATGATCCAGTGGGTTACACAATGTTTGGGTGTGCAGGGAGGTCACTTTGAGTATCTGTTGTTCCGAGGACAATGTATTCTGTTATGAAGGTCTTACAGTCATTAATATAGACATTATTATTGTCACTAGTTGCTAATGTGCAACATCTGAGTGCTCATATTATATGTACTATAAATAACAATTAAATGTTGTGTTATTGTACTGTGCTATCATCTTTAGCATCTCAAAACTGATATTGTTTCTGTAGTTATTCTGTGCTACGATAGGTCATTTGTTTCAACTGTCTATTTCTCATTTGTCTAACCATGTATTTGTTCTGTTCACCATTACAAAATTTTGTAAATTTAGGATACATGTAACCTAAGAAACAGTGTATATTACAGTATGAAATGTTAGATTGAAATTAGCAAATAAAAAAAATGCTTCCCAACTCAGGATCAAACCCTTGAACTCATGCATGCTAACCCAAAACTCTATCCACTGCACCAACTGTACAGCACAACTAATATGTGCTGACAGAGGTAGTTACCATACATGAGGTTACAGTGTTGCCAGACTGCCACTCTTAAACATCCTTTTTTTGCCGGATGTACCTGCCAGATGAAATTTTGTGAGAGATATTTTTATATCACTGGCATGTGAGGAGTCATGCTGTGAAGCCTGAGTGCATGAATTTTGCTTCACCCTGTATATTGTAGTGCGCTGACAAAATTTCTGAAAAGTCTTAAGCTCTAATCAAAACAAAGTTATAATCAAGAGTTAAGTTCAGATATTGAAAGTGTTATTTGTGCAGGCAGCAGTGTAACTGGCTAATAAAATTAAAGAGTACAATCCTTGACACTATCTACAATGGCAAATCTAAGTAAGAGGAACTGTTAGCTGCTTAGTGGTTTTGTCTGTCAATGTATTTGTGATTCCTATTCTAAATGACTACATTATACCTATGTTTGGTATAGAGCTCTGTGTGATCATGATGGTACTGGAACTGATTAGTCAGGACTGAAGAAAATCCATAATATGAAATACCATGTAAAATATTCCCAGCTCACGAAATGGCCCACGATATCTAGGGTATTCTTCTTCTTTACTGTTGTCTCGCAGTATTCATTGGTTCAGTTTGTGTTCGTATATAATGTAAATAATTTTCTGTCCTGTTTTGGTGAAGTGGGAATAATTACCTTTATTTATAATAAAGGATCACAATGAAGACTATCAAATAAGCTCACACAGAAGAAAACAGCAATTAAATTTTTCTGTATTGTTACTTATTTTCTGTAAAATGACCATCAACTATTTCAGAAAAAATATCCATACATACAGTCTTATATGAGACACAACACAATTTTATCAATACAGGAGTGAAAGACAAAATGTTAAACACAGTCTCTACAATTTCTAAATTTTGAAACTGAACACAAAAACAAATATTACACGAGTTCACAAAAGTTAACAAAGCTCAGTAATTCTTGACCTGTGATTGACAGCTGATTTTGGACAAGAAAGTGGAAGGCAGTTATTTTATTTCATATATTTGTTGTGAATTAAAAGAGCCATCAGATAACGAAAACAATTTGAACTCACTATTATGAAACAGTTCCATATCAACATTGCATTACAAAAAAAAAAAAAAAAAAAAAATAATAATAATAAAAAAAAAAAAATAAAATAAAAATAAAATAAAATATAGCATCGAGAAGATATGGTCAGATGTCATTCTAACATTGTACACAATTACTTGCACTGATGTTACACATTTCCTTCCCAACTTCAGACTGGCAAATTTGGGGAAGGGTGGGCTGTTTAAAGACTGGTATAAGAACATACTGTCATTTTTGGAACAACATAATCATTTGAAAAATGAATATGGCAGAGTTTCCTATTCTGAATGGATTTTATACCAAGACAACAATGTGGTTTATAAAATATGTTGAAGATAAATAGAGATGACACATAGACAAAAACACAGAATGGAACCAAACATTTCTTTGGCATCTGAATTTATATACTTCATCAGCAGTTAAAATGTAAGCTGCACATGTTAACAGACTGCCTCTGGGGTTCAGGCTTTGTATCAGGTCCAGATTGAATCCACCCTGTGGATTAACAATGGGGGCTTATGTTCCATCAGCCTGGATGTCATTTTGAGGTAGTTTCCCATACACAACTAGGTGAATATTAGGCTGTTACTGATTTCCCACATCAATTACACAATTCCCAAACATTTAGAAAAAGTTGACAACCTTTCACATTGGTTACACTACACACAAACAGTTACAGGCAAAAGAAAAAGATTAGAAGAAGATCAGCTGTTGAAATACATGATGTATAGTTTTCCACAGCTACAATAACTGCTAATGGGTAAACTTGCAGCTTTAAGTAGTATACAGAGAAGGGAGGGAAGGGAACCTGAGTAGTGACAGGGTTAGGCAGCTAGTGGGAGTGCAAAAGTGGTAGGCCATGGAGAGGAGAAACTAAATGAGAGAAAGTAGGGAGTATTATTCAAAAAAGGTAAGACGCCAGTCATTGGGGGAAAATTATAAGTTGGATGACTCAAAGTACAGAATGAATGATATCACAGTTTGGATCAAATAGGATACAATGCATATGGAGGCAGAAGTAAGGGGGTTTAGTAGGAAGAAAAAAGGGGTTGAAATGCAGAAAAGAATTCATAATTTTATTTGCTGATTTTTTTCTCTCTTCTTGTCAAATTCTCCCCCTTTTGCTCCATGCTGCACACTAGCTCATTCACTCTTTCATCTCTGTTATCGTCTGTTTGAATCTGTTTCTACACTACATCTTCTTTGTTTCTATTAGTCAGTAGTTCTGCACTGATATGAACTGTTTTGCTCATTACACTCTACAACTGTCTGCAACTTCACAGTTAAGACTACTAGTTATCTCAGTGCTATGTTAATTGCAGTGCATAGATACTTTCTTGTCTCTCTCTCAACTTCTGACAAGTAATTTAAATATGAAATCTTGAAGATTCTCTGTTCTAGAAGTCCATTTGTCAGTGGTAGTTTCATTTGTGTAGTAAATGGTGGTATATTGTTCCAAAAGACATACATTTTAAATTTTGGTACCTTCAACCTGAAATTTCTAATGTTTTCTGTATCACAATCCAGAGAAGATTGTAACAAATTATGACATGGACAATAAAAGAAAATAAATGAACTCAACTATAATTGCTTGACACTGAAGGATGCTTCAACAAAAAAATTAATCAAAAACTCATTTGCGCAGAACTCCTGAAAATTTGAACCTCACACAGATAAATAGTTCATGTGAAAATCATAATCTCTGTTTCTTAACTTAATATCATCAAACATATTCAGTGACACTCATGCTTTCTGCAAGATACTTATGTCATCATTATATGCTTAATATTTTCATGTGAAGGAGAGAAAGTGATCTGCTTATAGCTGTAAGCATCATGGCATTTCATTTTTCCAGTTTATCAGTATGCAAGAAGGATCTTCCCTTAGAGTCTGGCACACCATGGATCCTGCCTTTATTTCCTGGCGACTGCAATCCTCCAAAGGAAGCTAATGACTCTACTACAAACACTGAGGTAAATGAAACTAGAACCTGCTTTCAATTTATAACTAATTTTCCTCTTTTTTTAATTTACTTTACACACATAAAAATAAATACATAAACACAGCCGGCAAAGTCTTCTTTTGCAAACTAAAGAGAGCAGGTAAGACACTCACTTAATTCAGTGTTTATTTAAAATGCTTACAAAAGTAAATTAAATGAGATGAAGGTATCTATTGGGTCTAGAACTTTGCTTCCGCCATTTTGCAATAGACGGCAGTAGCGGCAAGTGGGGTTCAGGTAGTTGGTCATAGGTGTAATAAAATAAGCTTAGGTATCTGTAAATGTAATGCCATAAAAATATTAGTCAATATGTGATTGCATCATAAGGTTATTCTCGATTAAGTACGTAAACTTATGTACCCATTTCTTGCCATTTGCGGGAAGTTTTAATTTTCTGCTTTAATATGAAGAAATCTGCTGCTGTGGCTCTTAAAATGCTGGATAAGACCAATGTTGATGGAACTATTAGTGGAAGGGTGTGCAGAGAATGTTTTCAACACATTAAGAATGGTGATTTTGATGTCAACGACCGGCAAGGCAGGGGAAGACAGTGTGTTCTCATAGCTACTGAAACAGACGAAGGCCACCCGTTGTGACTGAGCGGTTCTAGGCACTTCAGTCTGGAACCACGTGACCACTGT
Source organism: Schistocerca gregaria (assembly GCF_023897955.1). Taxonomy (NCBI): domain Eukaryota; kingdom Metazoa; phylum Arthropoda; class Insecta; order Orthoptera; family Acrididae; genus Schistocerca; species Schistocerca gregaria. The sequence continues at coordinate 131,051,210 of NC_064931.1, read as the reverse complement.
GATCACAGGTTCAAATCCTGCCTTGGGCATGGATGTGTGTGATGTCCTTAGGTTACTTAGGTTTAAGTAGTTCTAAGTTCTAGTGGACTGATGACCTCAGATGTTAAGTCCCATAGTGCTCAGAGCCATTTGAACCATTTGAAACAGACGAAGACAGTCACAGTACATCATTATTATCAAAAGCAATTGATGCGTTTGAGTCCAGCACTGAAACACAAATGGCCACAATACAGCAGTAGACATGTAGAGGTAATTTTGCAGCAGGTCAGTGCTTGACCCCATGTCGCAGAACCCGTCAAAATATACATGGAAATGCTGAAATGAGAAGTCCTATCCCTCCCGCTGTATTCTCCATACATTACTCTCTCTGACTACCACCTTTTTCAATCAGTGACATACAGTCTGGCTGACCAGCACTTCCGATCACATCAACAAGTGCAAAATTGAATTGATTCATGGATCCCCACAAAAGAAGTCCAGTTCGTCTGCCACAGGATTCGTATGCTATCCGAAAGATGGGAGAATGTAGTGGCCAGTGATGGGCAATACTATGAATCATAATTTTTTTGTAAGTTTTTTTTATAAGAACAAAAGATGTGTGCTCAGTCTCAACACAATAAACAAATGTAAAATAACAAAGAAAATTTCTGTTAAAATTCACTTTTGATTTCTTATACTGTTCACTTTAGAGACTATGTAGACAATGATGAAGGAAGTTTAATACTACATGGCCAACCGAGATGGTGCTAGAACAAAATGCAGATACATACAGAAAATGGCACTAAATTAAGAAAGGCTAATAACAAGACAGAATAACCAGTGAAAGTGGTGAACTTTCAATTTGGTATGATGAAAACAAAAGGGCAGACAAGAACACATAAAAATGTTAATGTGCATGAACACTGATTAAAAGTAATGTGCCAGTATTTTATAATAAGTACAACAGTTCACACATTTAATTTGCAATGTTAATTTTTCTGATAACCACTGATGAATAACAGCAAACAATAGATAATTAGAGGCTAATAGCTTTCATTGAACAAGGGTTACCACTAGATCTAGGCATACATCGGCAAAAATATAATGGAATTGGCAGAATGGTTACTTCTTAAATGAGCACAGTGGCAGGATGAAAAATACAAATACAGTGTTTCACAAGGCTCAGAAAATATGTATATTCAGAGACAACTATTTTCAAAATTTGGCACCATACATGACATAGTGAATGGTAGGCAACATAAGCATTGCTGCTCAGGATTGGCTGGTAATATAACCAGTTTGGTGAGCTTGGCATGTTGTAACCAAGCTATTCTCTTTAGAGGCTCATAATAACTCTTTATTAAGTCATGTCTCATACATTTGAGCATTCATTGTGTTTTAGTGGGTTGAATAGAAATTATTATACTTGAACATTTGGTTGCTAGGATTTTAAGGCTCAATCAAATAAATCTTACTGGCAGTGCTCATGGACATTCCACCAGCTGAATGGACGACATTAGTGATTGTTTACCTCCTTTGGCCTCTAACTTATTAATAAATAAATAACTGAAAATAATTGGAAGGGAAGATCCTGTGCAGAACAAATTTTTAACTTGAAGTCAGTAATTCACCATAGAATGTTAGACAGCAAACCAATAATAGTGTAATTTATTGATTTAAAGAAAGTGTTTGATTGTATAGACAGAGAAACAATAGATAAGGTCATTAGATAATTTGGTGTTAAATCAAAATTAGCAAATATAATTCATGAAACACCAACAGGTACAATATCTAAAGTCAAATTTGTGGGATAAGTATCTCAGCCATTTGAAGTAAAAACTGGTGTTAGACAAGGTGACAGTTTATCACCTTTAATGTTTAATTGTGTTCTAGAAAAAATTGTAAAGATCTGAAATTCAGAGATAAAAAGTCACAAAATTGAACCAATCATTCTGGGAAGGAAAGCAAATGGAATTACCGTAAACTGCTTGGCTTTTGTGTGTGATTTTGCAATAGTTTCAGAAAACCTGACAGAAGCAGCTATTCAGAAAAACCTTCTGGAAAAAATATCAAACAGAACTGGTCTCAAAATTTCAGCTGAAAAAACAGAATTCATGACAAATATAAAAAATGCACCAAAACTCATAGAAACACAGATAGGTAAAATAGTAAATAAATTTAAATATCTTGGAGAAACTATACAATAGAATGGACTAGAAAAATCTGCGATAGATATTATAATTAACAAAATGGAAAGAGCATATGGGTTGGCCAAAAATCTTTACAACAAGAAATGTATAGCTAGAAAAACAAAACTAAAACACTGCACAACAGTGGTATGACCAGAATGTTTATATGGATCTGAATACCTAATGATGAACTATAAAATGGACAAACTAGAGTTACTGGAAAGAAGGATTATTAGAAAAATAATGGGTGCAGTAAAAACTGCAGATGGTTGGAAAATAAGAAATAATGAGGAGATCTACAAAAATATAGAGAAAATATCTGAAGTAATGGCCAAATAAAGATTAACCTTTTTCAGACATCTCTGCCAAATGGATAGAAATAGATTAACAAAACTAATACTCCTATATTTCTGGAAGAAGAAATCGATTATAGCATGGATTACAGAAGTAAGGAAAGAGATAGAAAGAAACAACATCAAAGAATCAGAAATAGCAGAAAGAAACCATTTAAAAAATACTAAATTTGGAAGGCTTTCCAAGCAGAAAAAATAAAAAATCAATGAATAACATGGACAGAAGAAAGGAAGAGACTTCATGGGGCAAAAATGAGGGAATATTGGAAAAGCAGGAAACAACAACAAAGGAAGAAGAGGAACTGAAGTTGTTAATGCGATCCTAGTTGGAGAAAAAAAAGAAAAAGACTCAAAATAAGTAGATTTTAAAAATAAATACACAAGTATGTTGTGATTATTTGCACCTCCCTGGAAATACACAAAGCTAATCAATTCATCAGATTCAGGACCTGTGATTTGTGAGAGTATTGTGCTCTAAGGCCTGCTGTTATTAAGAAAAAAGTGATAGAAAGCTTTTAATTATAATAAGTAAACAATGAAAAATCTCTTGTTCTCTTTTCAACTCACGTATCAGACTACATATTTGAATTCCCACAAGCTTGTCTTTAATGTAACAAATACTCATGCTGAGTCAGTCAATATAATAGGAAACTGGCAGAACTAATTCAGTGGGATTTTTATTAAACAGGAATAAGTGGCAACTGCTATAACACAAAGGAGTTTCACATTTCTTGCTTGTAACAAGCAAGGCAGTCTGTGGAAGTAAACATTGTAATGGTTTATGATGAATATTTCCTGTGCCTCAGAGGATTATTTGCAAGGTGTTCATTCACTTTTCTTCTTAGTTATTAGGTAGGTGGCACTAACCTGATCATGGATGTTATTACAGACAACAATGAGATACACTGATATGACTTATTTTGCTTTCATATTACCATTTGCAAACCTTCATTCATTATCATAATCTGTAAGCCACCATATGACATGAGATGGCTATTAGTAACTGTATTTTCCCGAATCTCCTGCATCGTTTGCCATGCTGGACACAAAGGATAATGAGACCTGATCTCATAAATTTTACAATTTTGGTTCTTGTGTGTGATTTTCATAGTTAAACATGGAGATGTAAGCATGCAGTGAGTGAAAAATATCAATTTTTAGAGTTCAGCTCCATCGGTTAGAGCAAACTATGAGTTAAAAATTGGAAGCAGTTGCACAGTTTGTGTTGTCCATGAAAATCTTCAAAAATGTGGAAGGATAGATTGCTACTTACCACATAGGGGAGGCACTGAATCAGCACAGTGCAAAACACTACTGGAAATAATAATTCAGAATTCAGATAAAGCACTTCTTCAGAAGTAGAAAACTCAGACACATTCCAATAACACACACACACGACCACTGTTGTCTCCAGGTGCAAAATCACAGCTGCGACTGCCTCCAATGTGGGCAGCAATCTAGTTGGGATGAGGATGGAGAGGAATTGCAGCGTAAGGGTGGTGGAAGATGCTACTGCTCACTGTAAGAGCGTGCAGGGACATGGGTGAGACAGTTTAGCAGCATTTGGAGGCTGTGCTGAGAGACCAGGGAGAGGGAAAAGGGAGAGCAGAGACATAAAGAAGAGGAAAGAACTAGTGAGTGCATTGGTGGGATAGGAAGTGTGTGTATTAGAGGAGTGGGAGTATGGAAGAGGATAGACAGGTGGAGGACAGGAACCAGTGAAGATTGAGACCAGGGCATTACAGGAACAAAGAAGATATTCTAGGGAGATTCCCACCAGTGCAGTCCATAAAAGCTGATGTTGGTGGAAAGAATCCAGATGGTACAGCCTGTGAATTAGTTATTAAAAGGAAGTACATTGTGTTGGGCAGCATGCTCAGCAACTGGATGGTCCTGCTTCCTCTTGGCCATGGTTTTCCATGGCCTTTCATGTGGACAGACTGCTTGTTGGTTGTCATGACCTTTTAGAAGCAGCGCAGTGGTCGCAAGGTTGCTTTCACAGGTGATCTTTTCTTTGATGGGGTAGGAGATGTCAGTGACAGGACTGGAGTAGGTGGTATTGGGAGGATGTGTGGGTCATGTATTGCATCTAGGTCTGTTGCAGGGATATGAGCTATGATACAAGTGGGTTGGGAGCAGGGTTGGAGTAGAGATGGACAAGGATATTGCATAGTTTGGGTGGGTGGCATAACACTGCTGTGGGAATGGTGCAGGGGATACATTTCAGGGCAAGATGGTAGGTAGTCGAAAAGCTGCAGGAGTCTGTGATTCAATTACTCTAGTACTGGGTGGTAGTGAGCCATGACAGGAATATTTCTTTGTGGCCAGACATTGGGTGTGCAGGGGGATGGTAGATGACTAGTGGGACAAGGCACAGAAGATCTGTTTCCAGATATTGTTTGGAGGGTAATTTTGGTCTGTGAAGGCCTCAGTGAGACCCTTGGCATGTTTGGAGAGGGGCTGCTCGTCACTACTGATACAACAATGATGGATGGCTTGGCTGTACAGAAGGGCCTTCTTGACATGGAATAGGTGGCAGTTTGTTGAAGTGTAGGTGCTGTTGGTGGTTCGTAGGTTTTATGTGGATGGAGGTAACCATCCTTGAGGTGGAGGTCAACATCAAGGAATGTGACTTGTTGGACTGAGGAGGTCCAGGTGAAGCAAATGGAGAGAAGGTGGTGTTATGGAGGAATTTTGGTAGGATGTTTTCACCTTCTGCCCAGATCATGAAGATATCACCAATGAATTTGAATCAGATCAGGGGTTTGAGATTTGGAGTCATTAGGAAGGATTCCATTAGATCGCCCATGAATAGGTTAGCATAGTGTGGTGCTATGTGGGTTCCCAGTGATGTCTTCAAAGGAGAAGTAATTGTGGTTCAGAATGTAGCTGGTTTTGGTAACCAGCAAGGGGGTTGTAGGTTTGGAGTCAATCAGGCATTGGGAGAAGTAGTGTTCAATAACAGCAAGGCTATGGGTATTTAGGATGTTAGTGTAGAGGAGTATGCCATTGACAGTGATGAGCAGAGCATCTGGCTATAAAGGAACAGGAGCTATGGAGAGTCAGTGGAGGAAATGGTTGGTGTCTTTTGTATGAGATTATAGCTTACAGATAATGGATAGAAGGCGTTGGTCCACAGCAAAGTAAACAGCCACAATGTGGTTTCCAGTGCAGTTGCATTTATGAACTTTAGGAAGCATGTAGAAGGTTGGAATGTGGGGAGTGGTAGGGGTGAGGAGAGAAATACACTTTTGCGAGAGGTTCTGAGATGGACCTAAGGACTTGAGGATGAACTGGAAATCCTGCTGAATTTCTGGAATGGGTCACTGTAGTAGGGCTTGCTTGGTGATATATCTGCGAGCTGGCCTACCCGCTTAGCTGCAACCACTGTGCTGCATTTTATGTGGGCATGACAACTAACAAGCTGTTAGCCCACATGAGTGACCACCACCGAACTATGGCCAAGAGACAGCTGGACCATTTGGTTGTTGAACATGCCACCCAAAATGCTTAACTACTTCACAGTCAGTGCCTTCTGGATTCTTCCCACCAACATCAGCTTTTCTGAACTGCACAGCTGGGACTCTACCTAGAACATATCCTGTGTTCCTTAAGCCCCTGGTCTCAACTTTGCTGGTTCCTATCCTCCACCTGTCTATCCACTTCCCTACTTCCACTCCAGTACCACACACACCTTCTACCCCCACCAATGCACCTACTAGTCCTATCCTCTTCTCTACTTGTCTCCTCTCCTTTTCCCCCTCCCTGCCCCCTCAGTGCTGCACCTAATAGACCTATCCTGTCACCACCATGTCCCTGCATGCTCCTATAGTAAGCATCAGCACTAGCATCTTCCCCCATCCCTATCTTGCTATTCCTCCCCCTCCCCACCACATGCCTTTTTTCTTAGCACCACTACCCACTGCAATGAGACTGCTGCTCATAACAGATGCAGTTGCAGCTGGGCCTTTGCACCCAGAGTCAACAGTTCCTGTGAGAATGTGCATGAGTTTTCTGCTTCTGTAGTAGTACTTTTTCAAAAAGGTGAAATATTTTTAGCATTCTTTTTCGTTGTACCTAATGTGACTTAGTGCCTCCCCTATGTGGTGAGTAGAAGCAATTTACCCTTTCGATATTGTTGTTGCTCCATCCTGGACTTTCAATTGTTCGAAAATCATCAAAAAGTCCTTCTAAACTGCTTAAGCATCCAAAGAGTTTTGAATCTGGTTTTCTTATAATTCTGTGCAATCGGTCTTTTAATTAGTCAAGTAAAATATCCTAATATGCCAAATACTCATAATGCTATTTGTAATGAAGAACACATTCCTCCTTGATTAAGCTGCTCATAGCATATTACATAATGTAAAAGGAAGGTGAGTCATCTCTGCAAACATATGGTGCTTATTATATTCATTCTCTAAGGATGATGTGCTGTTATGGGGTACATCCAGCCACATAAACAGTGTGTGATCCATGAGAAACAAGATTGCAGATAAGGAAAATAGAAAGAACTTCTTAGGGGATTATTTTGAAATGGACAGATTACTTTAAGCAAAATAGTATATGACATATTAAAAATGATTTTCTTGAGTCTCACAGGTCATTATGTCTAACATTGTGTATATGTCAATAAATTCTAAATTGAATTTTTCTTTTTTTGCAGAAGGAGAAAACAGAAATACAAGAAATTAAACTGAACTCAGCTGGTCATACATCAGCAAATGAAAGCTACAATCCTGCACCAGAATACCAGCTCAGTGACAACACAGAAAATTCTCCAGAGAAGTTAGATGTGAAATACGCAGATACAGTGCAAAGTGACAAAGAGATAGACAAACTGTCATGGAAGCCAGTGAAATACCAAGAGGCAATCCATACTAACACAAACAGTCTTGACAATGTTAAGGAAGACTCCAGATCTCTTAGCACTCATGAATCACAATTGATTTTGTTCAATGTTGCTCCAGATAGTGTTACACCTCAACACACCAATAACTCTGATGGAAACAGTAGCAAGATTGCCATATCTAGACGATCTGGCAGTACGTCATCTGCAACTGATGAGAATACTGCTAGACCAGAAATTAAAGAGCCAGTTCTACTTGCAAGAACACCTGCTGCCAAGAGCTCCTGGTTAGGAGACACATCAAATAAGCAGCCCTCTTGGAGTTTGCTGGAAAATTATGATGCCACATTTTTGCCAGGAGAATTGATAGCTACTCCTAAACCTGAAATACGAGAACCTATCTTGAATCCCAAAACAATAAAAGACAGTGTCACCATGCCTCCCACCTCTGTTAATGCTTCTGAGAGTAACTCCGTACCCATTCCAACAACAAACAATAGTGCAATTGCATCAACTGACAATGTTATTGCTTCTTCAGTCCGTACTCTTCTACCTGTAAGGAATGTAAGAATTTCATCGGACATTTTAGAGGACAGTAATCTAAAAGTGAAAAAGCAAACAAGGAGCCCATCTACTGAGTTAAGCCCTCCACCATTGAATGCAGAGCATTCATTTACACTCTGGAAAAGCACCACTGAGAATACTTCCAGGGCTTATAGTAATGGGTCTGCAAGTCCAAATTTTCAAAGATCAATGAAACCAGCTCATCAACAGCTCACAGTTCAGTTTTTCCCACAACGACTGGCCTCTCTCTTAGCTCAGGCTGAAAGATATGCACGTATGACAGTAATGAGATTTCCATCTTTTGGCAACTCTTTGAAACCATTTTCAGCAAGTAACAAAAAAGCTGAAAGTGTCAAAGATACTTTTATAAACAACGGCCTAGCAAATACACAGTACACTCAGCGAAAGCCTAAGCATGTAGGAGCAGCTGATTCAGGCAAAAATATATCAGAGTCATATCTTTCAGATGGAATAAAAATGATGAGTGATCCTGTTTCAGAAAGACAGGGCAATTTATCACATATACAATCACAAAGTAATACTGATAATGTCTTGTCTGATAAGACAGCTGTATTAGTCCCTTACACATACAGTTATAGTATTACTGATCCTGAGAGGAAGGACAAAAATAAAGTCAAATATATACCTCTTCATTATCTGGAAGGTAATAAAACAGAACATTTTGTAGAAAAGATTACAGTAACACCGGAAGAGTTCAAGAACTTTAGAACTCAGAAGGTATATCCACACAATCATGCCCATCACATTCTAGGGGGATATGTTGATGGTTTTCACCCTGTTTATTCTAGAGTTCCCAATAGGTGACAAATGTATTTATCAATATTTGACTGTGATTCAGTTTTCTGTAAGACTGCCAAATATTTATTAAATGTATTAAAGAAACTTAGTTTGTGATAGATCATTCATACTTTTCATATTTGGTCTGTGTTCATGAAAGAACAACAGTGACAGGTATACATAAAGTCATTTTCAAGAGGTTCTAGATTGTGTTTATGAAGTCATCTGTTTGGAAATAATGTCTTAGGTTTCCTGCTAAGCAATTAAAAATTCTGATCACAATGTATCATTAAAATTTAACTTTTTACTTTTTTGCTAGCTTGCTATTTTCTTTCAGGCCACCCACTTTTATCATTGTCATGTGATCATAATTATTTGTTTATAAAATAAATTCGTAGAGGTAGTTATAAGATATTCATGTTATCATGTAAAGTAAATGATATATTTATTGAATATAAATTGCTCTTTTTTACAATAAATGAGTTTTTTATTTAGTTTTTTTGAAAGTCACAAAAACTTCATATTTAAGGAAAAAAGATGTGAAGTTGTTTTTACTTCATGGGAGAGATCAGTATTTGCAATGCAAATTATTTTGCTATCACTGTTCCTTATTCCTTCCTTCACCCAGTTTTAACCCACTATGAAGCAAATTCCCAGAACTAATTTTTATCTTTTATGGTATATTTAAACCTCACTGAAACTGATTCTTACAATTAGTTCAGACATCAAATAGGGCATTTATTGGACAGGAAATTTTCATTGTTGGGAGGAAGGAAGTATAGGGATTATGTCCCATCAATAATGAAATAATTGGAGACAAAACACAAGTTCAGATTTGGGGAAGAAATTGGCTGTGCTCTATTGAAGGAATCATTCTGGCATTTGCCTTAAGTAATTCAGGGAAATCACAAAAAAAACTAAATATGAGTGGCTGGATAGGGATTTGAATTGCTGTCCTCTCAAAAATGAGTTGTGTCTTATCACTGCACCATCTCACTCAGTGTTTCATTTTTGGAAAAGTATCATGTATTCATATGTGGCGTGCAGCGCCGTAAATATCGATATTTGTAAAGAGTGTAAGTGTGCTATCTTTGAGATGGAGAGTTTTGGAGGATGTTTTCCGCTAACGGGGGTTAGCCTCATGGACTTGTATCGGTGTAGACGTGAAGTGCTAATAAATTGTCATATGAGAGAATACTAGTTGTTTACCTACAACTATCACCCAATTCCCTCACATATAATGCCCTGAGCGTGACATCTCAAGAAAGATCTAAAGGTTATTATTTTATGTTTGTAAGACAGACAAGTTTTTTTTTCAAAGATTTTGATGAATTGGAGTTCAATTTAATACGTGGGGAATTATGAATGCAGATCTTTCAGAATAGTAGAATCGGATAATCTACCGCCTCAGCTGTCAATAATTTTATTAGTTCAAACACATGACTGGTTTTGGGCAGTTATAAGCATTTGCCAAAAATGGTCATGTTTTTGAACCAATAAAACTATTTACACCTGAAGCAGTTGATTGTCTGATTCTACTATGGAGCTCAGTTGCAGATGTCCTTCGTACTATATCTTCTGCTTTCAGAACAGTTAAGAAACATTAATGAGACTTCACCATAAAGCAGCTTTGGTAAATAGACAAAAAATACAGGGTGCATCAAAAAAATACACACATCGAAGCATCATGGAAAATTTATTTCCCATTCTACAAAGTTAGGTTTCTGGAAATGGAAAGCTTAAAGTCCAATTGGAAAAATAAATGTACTTTGCAAATGTGATTAATGTTCAAACTGGTGGCCTTCAGCATCAATACATTTCTGGGTAAGAGTCACCACTGATTCCATACATCATACCAAAGTGTCCAATGAGATTTCTGCGCACACCACCTGAATCTCATTCCAAAGTGTGTCCAGGTTACGTAGTTTACGTTTGTACACCTCATCCTTTACAGTGCCCCATTAGAAGAAATCCAGCGGTGTGAGGTCTGGAGAGCGTGCAGGAAACTCGATTGGTCCCCTGCGTCCTATCCACTGGCCTGGCACATTGTGATCCAGGTATGCTCAGACGTCCCTATGATAGCGTGGTGGGGCACCATCTTGTTGGAAATAAAACTCATCATTACCGTGTAATACACAAATGGCAGGGAATGTGGGGTCTGCAAGCATTGTTAGGTACGTTTCTCCAGTAACAGTACCTTCAAAGTGAAAAGGCCCAATGAGTCCCCTTGCAGACAAACTACACCACACATTTACACTGGGCGAATTCACAGTCTTTTCAACTGTAATGTGAGGATTATCATAAGCCCAGTACACACAATTGTGCCTATTGACAGTTCCATTGAGTTTGAATTGGGCTTCGTCTGACCAAATTATGCTACCCATAAATCCCAGTTCACGTCTCACCATCTCCTGAACCCATTCACAAAATTCTAACATTTGATCTGGATCGTCACTTAACTGCTGCCACCTGTTGAAGAAACATAACATTACTTTCTCACAGATATTTAACCTTGGAGAATGGGAAATAAATTGTCTATGACAGTTCAAAGTGTTTGTACATTTTTTGATGCACCCTGTATGTTTTTCCCCTGTTGTTCACAGAATGGATGTGATTTGAAATATATTTTAAATGTTGTCTTAATTTTAGAAGCTGGAAGGAGATGGAATTATCTTTGGGAAAAACTGGATGGATAACAAAAGGTGCACAATTTGGCAATTATTTTAAAAGTTAGAGAAAAACATCAATGGTAATGGCTGCATCTAAAGTTTTTCACCTTAGCTTTACGTACAATAATAGTTACAAATGAACTCATAACAGCCAACAAAATTGTAAGGATGGAAATAAGGGACATGAAACTAAATTTTTAGTTTCCTGAACCATGCATCATAAACAGTCAGTTAGTTAATCTATTTATCTACAGATCATTTACAAAATGGTATTTGACATGCCATCTTAATACAAAGAGATTAAAAAGAAAATTAATTCACTTGTGGATTTTCTAGCTATAGCAACTGACCATGCACAAAAACTCCAACTTATTAAAATCTGGCACTTTTATTTCAGCTTGTATAATTACACCAGACACAGGAAAAACATTACAGACAAGAATGACTCAAACATCTCCACCAGAGTCCTAAGCACACACAGCCCAAAGAACACCAAGTCCAGAGACAACTTACTCTGCACTTGGCCGGTGGCAATTACTGGTGGTCGATGGCTGCCACAGAGCCCCTCCTCCCCCCCCCCCCCCCCCCTCTCCACCAGAAGTGCAGAACACTGGAGGACAGATGTGGGGTGTCTTCCTGTTTGTGGTGTTGTGGGACACTCGCTGTATGATAGAGGCATGTGCAAAGAGTCCATGCTGTCTGTGCAGGGTGGACTAGCCATGGTCTAGTCCATCATCCAATGGGGAGGATGGGCTGGTCAACCTGCATGTGTGAACTAGACTGGCACAGAAGATGTCAACATTTGAGTACAGGCAAAGAGGGGGATGTGAATCTTGAGCATCCCGTCGGTGCTGAACGTTGCAGCTATGCCAGCCTAATCCACCCCATTTGGGATAGAAACTGTGTGCAGAATGGTGATATGTGATGTGGGTGTTGACTCATGCGAAGTGTCCCCTAGGCGGAGGAACTGTAAGGAAAGCTCATCACGTGGACACCCAGAGGCATTGATTGAGATGCGAAATTTTGAATTTTTGACATAGTGGGTACTAGGGGGGATGGGGGGGGGGACTAATGTAGTTCAGGGGAAGCACTAGAACACACTGTATGGGCATTGGGTGCCAACACTTGCGAGAGGGTAACATCACTCACAACACGTGCTTGGGCCTGAGGTTGTGGATCGTCACACAAAAGGCCTGAGCGAAGCAAGGGTAGGATATCATCACACGCAACAACTTATTTCCTCATAGGTGTAAGCTTGGTGCACATATGATCAGGGTGGAGTGCAGGGGAGGGGGCAGTATATGTGAGATCAGAGCCATCGTATGATAGAGGAGCATTTGACTCAAGAAGTTGTGGTGCAGATTCCTCGATCATCCAGGTTGGTTTCACACGTTGAAGAGAAACTGTCTGCTGATGGCCACAGATGAGAATGTCCTTAGTATTGTCCGTGTGAACCAAAACTGTGTGGGCCAGAGTAAGGTGTCTGTAATGCCAGTTTGACTGTATCATCCCATAACATAACGAACTCACAAGAGTCCATAGCCGAATGCAGAAAAACCTGAGGATGGGTCTGTGGTTGTGGAGGGGGCATGCGGATTGTGGTTATGTGTGACAGGACATGATCGACTAGAGCAAGGAGGTTGGGTAGGTCAACAGTTGCTTCATCACTGATGAACTCTGCAAGGAGAAGTACAGTCTCACCATACAGGAGCTTCGCAAATGAAACCTAGAGGTCTGTCTTATACGACTGTGGCACATGAGGGCCACTTTCAGAGTCCTGTGCTAATGCTCAACTAGTCCATTGCTCTGTGGGTGGTAAGCTGTAGTGTGGAATCTATCCACCCCACAGAGCAGGCAGAGTTTGTTAAACAGCAGAAATTTAAGCTGCCTGCCCTGTTTGGTGGTGATGTATGTAGGGCAGCCAAATCAAGCTATCCAGGAGCAGATACAAATGCTCATGCTATGGAATCAGTTGTAATGTCCTGAAGGAGTATTGCCTCTACCCAACTACTCTACTACAACACGGTCGATGGGATATACCTGAAATCATCAGACACGGGTTACGGGCCTAAGAGGTACAGATGCACATGACGGAAGCAGCATTCGGGGATGTCGAATTCTCCTAGAGGGTGTTGTGTGTGTCTGCCAACTTTGCTGTGCTGGCACTTTATACAAGCAGAAACCCAAGTACAACAATCCCTCTTCACACCCAGCCACACAACTTGTTCTGTAACAAGGCGTGTAGTAGCATTAGCACCAAGATGTGAAAGGTTACGCAACATAGTGAATATTTGGCGACACAGCACAGAGTGAACAATAGGGCGGGCAGTTCCCATGGATGTATTGCACCACAGTGGTTTGGCTGAGCCTGGTAGTCTGGTACCGTGCACCGCGGAATTTTAATCCCCGCCAGATGTCATGGACATAAAAGACGCCTAGAGGTCTCTGCACAATCGCGCCATAAGCTGTGGCGGCATGTGCCTCCTGGCCCACTTTTAGTGTGAGGGTGCCACAGTGGAACACGTGGTTCCAGCGAACAATAGCGGCACCCCCAATAGACTACTTAAGCGCCAGCCTCTCGCTCAGCCAGCTAGTCTAATCTTGCATACGTCTGTGGACACCTCACCTTGCGTTAGACAGCTTACTTACCTTCTTGTTCTTTGTACAAAAGGACGTGTTTGTTAGGTTTCCTTGTGACTCTGTTGTTCGAGCTTGTTGTTCGTTCGTTCTGTCATTCATTGGTTGTGTCCGTCCTCTCCCACTATGTTGTTGTTCGCGGGTTTCGACGCACTTTCCATCACCTAGAGGGTGTTGTGTGTGTCTGCCAACTTTGCTGTGCTGGCACTTTATACTAGGTGAATTCGACTTTCCGTCATTTCAACCTCCATGACTGTCCCGGTCACAGTTACAACATTTTGGCGACGAGGTAAATGGTGGTCATTGTTGGTATGGAGGTGAAGTTGGTCTGTCTGCTGGAGCAACAGCAGCAGTTCATGTAGCAGCAGCAGCTCCAGTTAGACATCTTACACAGTGTGCGATTTGCAGGGGGGGGGGGATTTCCCCCCCTCTGCATCAGACCATCCCCTCCTCTGGTTTTAGTTTATGTATCCCAACCTGGGATGTTTATTTCCCACGCACTGGAGTAAAACTTTACATATAATGTAAATTTGTGGAGCTGAACACTGAAAGTTTTTAATAAGTCTTACTATTAACACTATTAATATGTTTCAGTTTTCTATCATCAGAATAAGTAGAACTTTTCACAAATCTGCCTCTACATTTTGAATTCCCCTCCTATATCTGTACCCGTATGTAGATGATTTTGTAAATAGCGTACTTTTAAAGATATAACAAGGGATGGCTTTTCTGATAGTGCATACGCGTCAATGGTGAGTTTCAGCATTAACATCTATTTATAAATAGCTGTCTAACCATGCGCAACGCCACGGTCCAAGCTAGTAACGTATATAATTCTATAAACCCCCTAAGACATCCGCCCCCACTGGTAGAAGCACAAATCGCACCCTGATCTTACAAAAGTCACCGCAGTTGCTAATGGACAAAGTCGACGCCCAGGACACGTTACCGCAACAGCTTCAGAATCCTCTGGTGTCCGATGCTTTCCATCGTTCGCCGTCGTTTCCACCCTTTAATGACGCTAAAGAGGACTGGGAAACCTACTTACATCAGCTGAAACAACATTTCACGGCTTTTCAAGTCACAGACGACTCCTTGCAGCAGTTGTTGTTTTTGTCTTGGGCCTCTCTGGACACGTTCTTTCTTCTCCGCAAGTTGGCACTGTTGTCCGATCCTGTGGCTCTCTCTTTCCAGGAGATCTATCTGCCTTTTGCTAACAAACTATTATTCCCAACGCTACCACGTGGTCACCGGTTGGTTGGAGTTCCATCAGTACCATAAACAGCCTGGTCAATCATATCGTGCCTGGGTCACGGACTTGCAGGGTCTCAGCTGTCGATGCAATTTTACATGCACAAATCAGCAGTGTAAGGCTTCGTATGCGGACTCCCTGATCCGGGATGTGGTGGTTCAGCTGGTTCCCGATCCTGAGGTCCGTACTGTGGCGTTGAAACTCGACAACCCCTCCTTGGAAGAGATTCTCTGCATTGCCCACTCCTTTGAAATTGCTCAAGCGGCTATTGAGCATCTTATAGCGCGACCGCAGGTGACAGCAATCGCGGCGTCACGGTGGGTTCCGCCCTCGCGATGTTGGCGTGTCCTGGCCGACAGAGGCCAGCACCGTTGGGACTTCTCATTGTCCAACGTCTCTATGGCATCGACGCCTTCGGTCGCCCTCATCGCTGGTCATGCGGCAAACTTCCATCTTGCCCATAGTACTTTACTGCCCATTCGCAGGCTGATTGTCCCCTCCCCTGGAAAATGTGAACGCTGTGTAACAAGGAGGGCCACATCCAATCGGTTTGTCATAGTCACTCGACTCGCTCCAGTTCTGCCCCTTCTGGGCCTCAAGATACCGTCCATGCTCTGCAATCGGTCGTGCCACAGGATGACCCATCAGCACGGAAGCTTTCCTCATGCTCCGCATTTTCACAGAGGATGTCAGTTTCCAGGTTGACACTGGGGCCACCGTCTCCCTGATTAATATGACGACATATTCCCGGCTGGGCTCTCCTGCGTTGTCGCCTCCCTCTCGCCGTTTGGTCGCCTATGGAGACAGTTCCATTCCGCTTTGTGGGCAGTTCGTCGTCCAGCTGACGTACAAGCGTGTTCCCCCGCTCCTTACCCTCTTTGTCATCGACCATCCGCCGGCTTCGAATATTTTTGGCCTGGATGCGTTTCAGCGGTTTGGCATTTAAATTTCTGACGAAATTAAGGTCGTTTCCACGGCTGTTCCCTTTCAGTATTTGGACGATCTGTGCTCTGCTTTTGCGTCGTTGTTTGCACCGGATCTCGGATGTGCTTCCGGCTTTCAGGCGCACATCCTCTCTATTTCCAGGCTCGGCCTCTTCCAGTGGCCCTATGGCCAGCAGTCAAGCAGGAACTTGATCGGCTCCAGGCCGCTGGCGTGCTGGAGCCTGTAACTTACAGTGCATGGGCGACATCACTGGTGGTCATATAGAAACCCAATGGGTCTCTTCGGCTGTGTGAGGATTTCGACGCTACAGTCAATGCTCAGTCCCTCGTTGACACTTACCCCATTCCCCAACAGGAAGACCTTCTTGCCAAGCTTGCTGCAGGAGAGTATTTTTCCAAAATCGACCTGGCTGAGGCATACCACCAGATGCCGAATCTCGGAACACCATGGTTACCAACATGCCTTTCGGATTGTATAAGTTAAGCGCCTTCCCTTTGGTGTCTCTTGGGCGCCGGCCATTTTCCAGCGATTCCTGGAGCAGCTTACACAACCTATCCCTACTTGTGTGAATTATCTGGATGACATCTTGGTCACCAGGCGTTCCCGCCAGGAACATTTGCAAAACCTGAGCGCCTTATTTCACGCTCTGCAGCATGCTGGTCTACGCTGTCTACTGGACAAATGTTGTTTTTTTTTTCAACCGGAAGTGGAATACTTAGGCCACTGGCTTAGCAAAGATGGCATTCGCCCTTCGGATCGTAATGTCGCGGCCATTGAGGCCCTTCCTCGTCCCAAGGACTTATCTGAGCTGCAGGTGTTTTTGGGCAAGGTTACTTATTACTTAAAGTCCTTGCCCCAGGCTGCCTCCGTTGCTTAACCCCTCGATCACTTGAATCGCAAAGGGGTACCTTCTGTTTGGACTCTTGCCTGTGACCAGGCTTTTCCCTGTTTAAAGGCAATGCTGAAGTCCGCCCCTTGCCTTACTCCCTCCTCTTCGGAGCGCCCCTTGGTTGTGGCGGATGATGCGTCAATATACGGTATTGGGGCCTTCCAACAGCCCATCGCTTATGCCTCTAAGACGTTGACCCCAGCACAACGGAACTACTCCCAGATTGAAAAGGAGGCCCTGGCGAACGTGTTCACCGTCCAAAACTTTCACTCCTACCTCTTTGGGACAAAGTTCACCCTCCTGATGGACCATAAACCCTTGGTTACACGTTTTGGATCCCACTCTCACCTACCAGAGCGGACGGCTAAAAGTCTCCAGCACTGGGCATTGTTTTTACATAATTACGCTTACACCATCCGGTATAAGCCCACCGCCCACCATGCTAATGCAGTCGCTTTGTCATGTCCCTCAGCAGGCCCCAATCCTGCCTTTGACAACAGGAAGTCCTCTACTATCACATTGATTTCGCCTGCTGGGATGCGCTGGATGGTCTGCCTCTTATGGCTGCTCACATTGCTGCAGCTACCTGCCGCAACCCTGTGTTGCGGCAGGTTCTCAACTACATGGCCCACGAGTGGCCATCTTATGTTACTCATCAGATGCAGTCCGATTTCAGCCCCAGCGCCACCTGTCCCACAGGCTCTCTGTGGTCCATGATGTCCTTCTGTTGGCCATGGAGTCGGATGCCCACCAGATGGTCATCCCTCCGAAATTGCGGCTTCAGGTACTCAGTTTGTTACACCGCAGGCATTGGGGTATGTCTCGTATGAAGGTTTGGCTTGCCAGCATGTGTATTGGCCCGGCATCCATTGCGATATTGAGCACTTGGTCTGTGGGTGCAATGTCTGTGTGCGTCACCAGGCAAGCCCCCCTCAGTTGTTTGCACCCTGGCCTGTGCCTCACCGGCCCTGGGATCACATCTGTATCGATTTTGTGGGCCTGTTTTTGGGGTCCATGTGGTTATTCATCGTTGATGCCTACTCCAAATACCCTTATGTTGTCCGCATGGCATCCACCACCACGGAGGCTACACTCACGGCCCTGGCTCAAGTTCTCGCCATTGAGGGCCTGCCACACACGCTGGTCTCCGATAATGGTCCCCAATTCATGGCATCCTCCTTCCACGACTTACATCAGGCCAATGGTATCAAACATATCTGCAGCCCCCCTTTCCGCCCTTTGACCAATGGCGCAGCAGAGAGGCTTGTCCGTACTTTTAAACACTAGTTGACTAAGGCAGTCAACACATCTCCAACCATGTCGGCTCTCACCCTGTTTTTGAGCACCTATTGCATTACGCCAATTGACGGACGCAGTCCGGCACGGCTCCTTCGTGGGCGACAGCCCCGGACCCTGCTCCATTTGCTGATGCCATCCTCCTCTCGCTCCCACTCCTACCCTCGCAGCGGTATGCCCCTGGCACGGCTGTGTGGGCCCACAAGTACGGGCGTAAGGCGGGTTGGACACCCACCACTGTCGTCGCGGCCCATGGGCGGCGTGTGACGTCGGTGCAGACGTCGAAAGGGTTGGTTGGAGCGCCACCTCTCAATCAGCTCTGCCCTCGTGCTGCCACGGGACTCCCGCCGCCGCCTCTTTTTGTACCTGCTTCAGGTACGGACATCATCCTCGAGTCATCGTCCCTGCCCCCGGTTGCCGTCGCCTCCCACCAGCCCTCTCCTCCTCCGGGTGGATTGGCAGCTCCCTCCCCCACCCTGGACACTCTATTGCCTGTTATGGATACCTCAGGCGTCCCTTCCTCCCCGCCAATTGCGGTTGATGCGCCCAGTTCCTCTTCCCACTGCCGCCCACCTTGGCACCGTCTGGGGCGTTTCCACCTCTACGCGCAAGTTTCAGGGGCGAGGGATCTGGTACCGCACGCCGCAGAATTTGAATCCCCGCCAGACGTCATGGACGTCGAAGACACACAGAGGTCTCTGCACAATCGCGCTGTAAGGTGTGGCGGCGCGCGCCTCCTGGCCCACTTTTAGTGCGAGAGTGCCACAGTGGAACATCTGGTTACAGCGGCCAATAACGGCGCCCCCAATAGACTACTTAAACGCCTGCCTCTTGCTCAGCCAGCCAGTCTAATCTCGCGTATGTCTGTGGACACCTCGCCTCGTGTTAGCTTACTTACTTTCTTGTTCTTTGTACGACTGGACGTGTTTGTTTGGTTTACTTGTGATTCCGTTGTTCGATCTTGTTGTTGTTTGTTCTGTCCTTCTTTGGTTGTGTCCATCCTCTCCCGTTGTGTTGTTGTTCGATGGCTTCTCTGCAGGTCCCGCCGTGCTTTCCGTCATTTCAACACTGCGACTGTCCCGGTTGTAGTTGCAACAGGTAGGTTGCAGCAAACAATCTCGAGGGAAGTAGCAGGGTAATGTCGGAGGTTGTGTAGTTTGGTATCATTGTCCTGTAAGTGGATCAGTTCATCAAAATTAATGGAGGATGAAGTTGCATTGATATGTGGTCTACTTCTACATTTATACTCCGCAAGCCACCCAACGGTGTGTGGCGGAGGGCACTTTACGTGCCCCTGTCATTACCTCCATTTTCTGTTCCAGTCGCTTATTGTTTGCTGGAAGAACGACTGTCTGAATGCCTCCGTGTGCGCTCAAATCTCTCTAATTTTACATTCGTGATCTCCTCGGCAGGTATAAGTAGGGGGAAGCAATATATTCGATACCTCATCCAGAAACGCACCCTCTCGAAATCTGGCGAGCAAACTACACTGCGATGCAGAGCGCCTCTCTTGCAGAGTCTGCCACTTGAGTTTGCCAAACATCTCCGTAACGCTATCACGGTTACCAAATAACCCTGTGACGAAACGCGCCGCTCTTCTTTAGATCTTCTCTATCTCCTCCGTCAACCCGATCTGGTATGGATCCCACACTGATGAGCAATACTCAAGTATAGGTCGAACGAGTGTTTTGTAAGCCACCTCCTTTGTTGATGGACTACATTTTCTAAGGACTCTCCCACTGACTCTCAACCTTGTACCCGCCTTATCAACAATTAATTTTATATGATCATTCCACTTCAAATCGTTTCGTAGGCATACTCCCAGATATTTTACAGAAGTAACTGCTACCAGTGTTTGTTCCGCTATCATGTAATCATACAATAAAGGATCCTTCTTTCTATGTATGGACTTAACTTGCCAATACACAACAGAAATTCGTTGGACCCTCCACGCAACAGCTTAGTATCATAACCACCACACCACGGTGCTACTCAGCTTCTGCTGTAACATTCCTCCCTCCTTAAGAGACCAATGTCTCGGTGTTACGTCCTCCTAGTACGGGAACGAGTCATCAGTCCTGCATTCTCTGACTACTGATGACTGATTCTCACCCTGGCGGTTTTCTTCTTAGAACTTCTTTTGTCGCTACGCTCTTCATCACATTTCCAGTTGCTGTCTCTCACTGGAGCTTCGAATTTACCCTGGGTTGCAGGATCCTTTTAGGGCTTCATTCGTTGGACGTGGACCATATCTCTGATCTTCCGTCGTCTTGTGTCAGGGTCGAAACCTTCAACTTCATAAGTAACATCAGACAGCTGTCTTACAACCTTATAAGGTCCCAAGTAGCGCCTGAGTAGGTTCTCAGAGAGACCAACCTTCCGAACAGGAGTGAAGATCCAGAGGAGGCTGGTAGACAATAGGGCGGAGGCTCGCGTCATACCTTCGGCAATCGTTTTCTTGAGCCTGCAGCGTGTGGAGTCGAGCTAACTGCTGAGCTTCCTTAGATCTGGTTAACACCTGGCCGATGTAGTCATCGTCCACGTCGTCAGGATGTAACGGAAACACAGTGTCCATCATTGTAGTCACCTCACACCCATGCACCAGGAAAAATGGCGTAAATCCTGTGGTGTCTTGTTTGGCGGTGTTGCAGGCAAACGTCACGAAAGGTAGCCCCTCATCCCAGTTGCTCTGCTCAACATTGACGAACGCTGATAGCATGTCGGCCAAGGTCTTATTAAGGCGTTCAGTAAGCCCGTTAGTTTGCGGATGGTAGGCAGTCGTCATGTGATGAGTAATGTTGCACCGACGGTTTATCTCTGCCACTAGATTCGATTGAAAAACCTTCCCTCGATCGGTAATGAACGACCTTGGGCACTGTGTTTTAATACAATGTCTTCCACAATGAATTTGGCTACCTCGGATGCTTTGGCTGTTTTCACGGCTTTTGTAGTGGCATAGCGTGTCAGATAATCAGTGCAAACAATAATCCATCTATTGCCACATACAGCTGTAGGAAATCGTCCTATGAGGTCAATCCCAAGACGCTGGAAAGGCGTTTCGGCTGGTGGAATTGATATGAGTCGGCCAGGTGTTTTCTGAGGAACTGCCTTTCTCCTCTGGCACTCTCGACAGTGCGACACATAGTGACGGACACTCCTAAATAAACCTGAACAGAAAAATCTCTTGCGGATTCTGTCATATGTCTTGATAAATACTAAATGTCCGGCCTCAGGTGTGTCATGGAATTTCTGTAGAACATCTAAGTGCATGTGTTTAGGAATCACTGGTAGCAACCTCTTTCCAAACTGATCAAAGTTTTTCTTGCAAAGTAATCCATTAACTACCTTAAATGGTCCTTTCACACAGTTGCTGTCATCGTAACGTCCTCTTCTTCTTCTGTCTCCGATAGATTGCGATTTGTTGAATATGGATCTAACTCGCGTTTCTCGCCACGTAAACGGCGGCTCTGTAGTGGCCTGACGGGAGCCACTGTGTCGTCGATAATAAGCGCTATCACAAGTTCCAATACCCAGCGTCTCCACCAGAATAATGTCACGTAGAAGAAGGTGTAATTAGATGAATGACGAACACTAACTTCACTTAACAAAGGTTTATTCAGCACTGGCACATACAAGAGCGTGGAGCGAACTTCCTCCGGCCAGAACATCTACATCTACATGACTACTCTGCAATTCACATTTAAGTGCTTGGCAGAGGGTTCATCGAACCACAATCATACTATCTCTCTACTATTCCACTCCCGAACAGCGAGCGGGAAAAACGAACACCTGAACCTTTCTGTTCGAGCTCTGATTTCTCTTATTTTATTTTGATGATAATTCCTACCTATGTAGGTTGGGCTCGACAAAATATTTTCGCATTCGGAAGAGAAAGTTGGTGACTGAAATTTCGTAAAAAGGTCTCGCCGCGACGAAAAACGTCTATGCTGTAATGACTTCCATCCCAACTCGTGTATCATATCTGCCACACTCTCTCCCCTATAACGTGATAATACAAAACGAGCTGCCCTTTTTTGCACCCTTTCGATGTCCTCCGTCAATCCCACCTGGTAAGGATCCCACACCGCGCAGCAATATTCTAACAGAGGACGAACGAGTGTAGTGTAAGCTGTCTCTTTAGTGGACTTGTTGCATCTTCTAAGTGTCCTGCCAATGAAACGCAACCTTTGGCTCGCCTTCCCGACAATATTATCTATGTGGTCCTATATATAGAGCTACAGAACATTCCAGTACAATAATTCTTAACATTTTTGGATACTTCTAGAATTTACTCGAGGTGAATAGAGGAATTAATATTTTACAGTCCAGGTGAGTTTTGAACTCACGATCCTCCATGCAACAGTTTAGTATCATAACCACTACACCACAGTGCTACTCAGCTTCTGCCGCGATAATACTGCCAGACCACGGTACCCGGCAATTGTCAGAAGTTTGTTTACCATCCAATGTGTCAGTCAGGCGGGCTTGAATGGTTGCCGCCATCGGTAGGTTATGACGGTAGAAATTGATACTTCCTAAAAATTGGCGTAATCGTGAAACACCACTGGGAGAAGTAGATCACAAATGCAGTCAACCTGCTCCTGAGGAGGGCATATACCTTCAGAGGAGAAGCTGTGCCCCAGAAATGTGACAGCAGTGCATCGAAGTTGTGGCTTGTCATTATTGATCTCGACTCTACGGCGTTTTAATAGGCCCTGTATCATGGCCAGGTACAGATCATGTTCTCTGTCAGAGGAGGAAAAAATGAGTATATCTTCGAGGTATGAATAACAATAGGGGCAGTTAAACAGAAGCGAGTCTCTAAAACGTTGCCAAGTATGGGCCACGTTTTTGAGACCATCAGTCATGTAACAAAATTCGTAGCGGCTGAAGGATGTGATCAACACTGTCTTTGGCATGTCACTCTGTTCCATGGGTATCTGTAAATATGACTTGTGGGAGTCCAAGACACTGAAGATGTGTGCTGAAATGTATCTATCTACATGACTACTCTGCAATTCACATTTAAGTGCTTGGCAGAGGGTTCATCGAACCACAATCATACTATCTCTCTACTATTCCACTCCCGAACAGCGAGCGGGAAAAACGAACACCTAGACCTTTCTGTTCGAGCTCTGATTTCTCTTATTTTATTTTGATGATCATTCCTACCTATGTAGGTTGGGCTCAACAAAATATTTTCGCATTCGGAAGAGAAAGTTGGTGACTGAAATTTCGTAAAAAGCTCTCGCCGCGACGAAAAACGTCTATGCTGTAATGACTTCCATCCCAACTCGTGTATCATATCTGCCACACTCTCTCCCTTATAACGCGATAATACAAAACGAGCTGCCCTTCTTTGCACCCTCTCGATGTCCTCCGTCAATCCCACCTGGTAAGGATCCCACACCGCGCAGCAATATTCTAACAGAGGACGAACGAGTGTAGTGTAAGCTGTCTCTTTAGTGGACTTGTTGCATCTTCTAAGTGTCCTGCCAATGAAACGCAACCTTTGGCTCGCCTTCCCGACAATATTATCTATGTGGTCCTTCCAACTGAAGTTGTTCGTAATTTTAACACCCAGGTACTTAGTTGAATTGACAGCCTTGAGAAATGTAGTATTTATCGAGTAATCGAATTCCAACGGATTTCTTTTGGAACTCATGTGGATCATCTCACACTTTTCGTTATTTAGCGTCAACTGCCACCTGACACACCATACAGCAATCTTTTCTAAATCGCTTTGCAGCTGATACTGGTCTTCGGATGACCTTACTAGACGGTAAATTACAGCATCATCTGCGAACAACCTAAGAGAACTGCTCAGATTGTCACCCAGGTCATTTATATAGATCAGGAACAGTAGAGGTCCCAGGACGCTTCCCTGGGGAACACCTGATATCACTTCAGTTTTACTCGATGATTTGCCGTCTATTACTATGAACTGCGACCTTCCTGACAGGAAATCACGAATCCAGTCGCACAACTGAGACGATACCCCATAGCTCCGCAGCTTGATTAGAAGTCGCTTGTGAGGAACGGTGTCAAAAGCTTTCCGGAAATCTAGAAATACGGAATCAACTTGAGATCCCCTGTCGATAGCGGCCATTACTTCGTGCGAATAAAGAGCTAGCTGCGTTGCACAAGAGCGATGTTTTCTGAAGCCATGCTGATTACGTGTCAATAGATCGTTCCCTTCGAGGTGATTCATAATGTTTGAATACAGTATATGCTCCAAAACCCTACTGCAAACCGACGTCAATGATATAGGTCTGTAGTTAAATGGATTACTCCTACTACCCTTCTTGAACACTGGTGCGACCTGCGCAATTTTCCAATCTGTAGGTACAGATCTATCGGTGAGCGAGCGGTTGTATATGAGTGCTAAGTAGGGAGCTATAGTATCAGCGTAATCTGAAAGGAACCTAATCGGTATACAATCTGGACCTGAAGACTTGCCCGTATCAAGCGATTTGAGTTGCTTCGCAACCCCTAAGGTATCTACTTCTAAGAAACTCATGCTAGCAGATGTTCGTGTTTCAAATTCTGGAATATTCCATTCGTCCGCTAAGTATTTGTGTGGAGCCTTGTATATGAAGTATAGGATAATTGTCTAATACGGTCCGTGCATTGAGGTGGCAATAGCCGCCGCAGAGGCACATTGTGCCATTTTTTTGGGAACTAAATGTACGGGCAAAGACTAGTTACTGTCCAACGGATGGACAATGCTTGCCCACAGAAGTTCCTCCACTGTGACCTTAGCAAGGTGTAGTTTATGTGGCGGTAGTTGGCGCGCCTTATGACAAACTGGTGGCCCGTCTGATGTGACAATGTTGTGTGTCATTCCATTCGTGGTAGTGTTCATCGCTCGGGGGCCGTCACGAACAGGAATCAGCAGCACACAAGAGTCACTAACCTGATGTGTCGGCGGAGCTGTCCACAGTGGTGGCATCAAAGTTCCACGAGTTGCATAGCTGGTTTCGGGAGACAGTGGCGTCAAATTTCCATGGTGGCGTTGATAGGCATTGTACGAGGCTGTCCGCAATATGCATGCCTCTGACATTGGATGTATAGTCACAGTATATGAACTTCGGCAGTATTAGGCGCCGTGCTATGTGGAGGGAGATGGCGGTGCTGGATAATGGCAAATGCCTGGTCTGCCAGCCATAGTTTATCCTCGAGTGATGCTGCAGCATGCAGAAGCAAATTTATTGTAGTTCTTGCAGCAGCTTTACCAACCACACTGCCCAGAGCGTTAAGTTCGACAAGATCTCGGTAGTGACCTGCTCACACAAGTGTCGCTACAGTTGGGAGGGGGTTCTGTCATCTAAAGTCTCGTCGTAAATGATGTTGTGAATAGTTTCAGTTGGTGGACGAGAAAGGCATTCAATGAGTAGTGCACGCACAGTGACATGTTTATTGCTCTTGAGTGGGTTCAGCAACAAGTCACTGATAAGATCGGGTAGTCATGCAGTTGGTTCACTAAACACACAAAATGAGTGCCATCACCCACAATACTGTGTATGTCCAACATGTTGTCCACCAAGGTAAACCACATCACTGGGTTGTCCAGTTGTAACGGCAGAAGCTTCGGAAAACGACCTGGGGCCAGAGCTTTCAGGGATGTAGGAGAGGCGCAAATCATGCAGGGATCCTGCACAGTGTTCATTGACACGAACTGCACCTCGATGACAGGCAATGTCGTGCATTGAATGTCTGGTAGCTGTGTAGGTGAGACGTGGTGTCCAGTAGGAAGGAAATCTGTACGGCTATGCAAAGAGCATGGTGTGGCAGGCGTGGAAGCATTGATGGCTGATGCAGACAAAATCTCGAGCACAGGTGTGAAATCGTGATAGAGCACCAAGTGACAAGGCAGGTGCATCGCCCGAGGTGTGCGCGAGATGGCAGAATGGATAGGCATATACGTGGCCCGGCATGGTTGATGCAATTGTCCCTTCTACCAGCGCAGAGGGGGGGGGGGGGGGGGACACATTAAACAACAGACCACTCTGAGGAGAGGGCAGCCATGCATGTGGTCCCTGAAACTAGACAACCATGTGGTCGACATTGGAGTGTGGTAGAAACTCAGATGTGAAGAATCCAGAATCTTGAGCTGGAGAAGCATCCTGTCAACCGTAGAATGCCATAAAAAGCTTCCGCCCCAGTGTGGTGTGCTGGCGGAGGTTAGAATTGTCTGGTCTGATGAAGCAAACGCTGGAGACAGGGCCATTTCTGGTGTATTAGTAGCACAGAGGGTAAAGCATCAAGCTGCACAGTCGAAGAACTGTTCCGAGGTCAAGGTGTCCTATCCTGCACTGCCAGACAAACTGGACATTGCAACATTGTGTATTGGCACAAAACCAGTGATACACAGCGAACAAATGCAATGTGATTTTATGAGTCACAGTCACAAGTGTGGGTTTTCTAACTACACTGACAGACCACGAACTGAAAACTCTAACTGATTATGACTGGGCACTTTCATTATGGCTTGTATAATTGCATCAAACACAGAAGAAACATTACAGACAAGAATAACTTAAACATCTCCACCAGAGTTCTAAGCACACAGTCCAAAGAACACCAAGTTCAAAGACAATTTCCTCTGCACTTGGCAGGTGGCAGTTACTGGTGGTCAATGGTCACCACACACCCATGCAGCCAAATTACAAATATGTTTAACTGACAAAGGCTTTAAAATTTTGTATACAATGAACAAAAATCTCAGTACTTAGTGATATACCATTTATTCATATTGTTTCACACACACAAACACACCTACACACATGCACACACTCACCCCACTGTAATTGCTGACATCTGGACCATGATGGCACTTTCACTTTTGTCTTGTGTTATTGCATCTGTCTTAAAAACTAAGTCAGCATCCCTTCCCATGTGAAAAAGATGTTGAGCTCATGAAAATGGAAAGAGTTTATATTATCCATCACAGGTCATGGGCATAAGACTTAACAGTTAGATGCAGTACATATTGACTGTATACTGCACCTCAGCAGAGATACTTATTATTTATTTACATTGATTTTTTTTATCAGTCCTTTCTTTGTGCCATTTGAATAATACTTGCATGTGTATATGTATTATTTATAAACTATGAGGCAGAATTGCTGGCCAATGCTCACCTGCAGGAGGTAAAATTCTTACTACTGTATACTGCACCTCAGCAGAGATACTTATTATTTATTTACATTGATTTTTTTATCAGTCCTTTCTTTGTGCCATTTGAATAATACTTGCATGTGTATATGTATTATTTATAAACTATGAGGTAGAATTGCTGGCCAATGCTCACCTGCAGGAGGTAAAATTCTTACTACTGTCATTTATTTACTACTTGTTACTGTGCCACCTGAGCCTCATGTCTTTTCATTGCCACATTAATTATATTGTGACCACGGTCCTCCAGTCTGGGTCAACAACCTAAGCTGGATTCTGGTGATAGTCCGTGCCTTTCACTGTCACCAAATAACATCTGGGTCATTCACAGCAGACAACAGCACAGACACTGCTTTACAATTGAAGCAGTTGATTGTCCAATTCTAGTATTCTGAAAAATCTGCATTCATAATTCTCACACATATTAAATTGAACTCCAGTTCATCAAAATCTTTGAAAATACTGATGTCACAGTTTCAGATTTCAGAACTATTAGTACCTTCCCCAGGGAAAAGACATGGACAGGTTGTGGAATGTTACTCAGACATCAGGAGGAGAGAGACCTACTTGCAGCTGAGACAAGAGTAGGCAAAGATGAATTGGGGAAGCATCAGAGAGAGCAGGAGAAGATGAAATGATGGATGGCTAATGTTAAAATGCACCAAACCTGTGTGAGAAAAGGTGAAAGTGCACCAAAGACGACAAACATATTCTATCTGTAGAAAAAGTCACAGGTATCATGTTCTGGGTTTCTCATGATGTGGTGCTCACAGACTACTTTCACTGAGAAAGATTGTGTGTTATGTCTGGGTGAACTGAAGGATGATATTCAGACTAAATGTACAAATCTTATGAAGAAGAAGTACATTCTACTGACTATCACTAGAATCCAGCTTAGGTTGTTGGCCCAGACTGGAGGGTGGAATGGCAATGGAAAGGCAAAAGGCTCAGATGACACAGTAGTAAGACATAGGAACCATATTTGGGAGTACAGCAGTTCAAATCCCTGTCTAACCATTCAGATTTAGGTTTTCTGTAGTTTTCTCAAACTGCTAAAGAGAAATGCTGGGATAGTTCCTTTGAAATGCATACAGCCAATTTCCTTCCATAATCCGCTCCTTCTCTGTCTCTAATGACTTCATCATTGATTGGAATTTTTTTCTTGTGTTTGGCCTCATATGTAGCACATCTAAGGATGTACATGATTGGCACCCCTTAGTCTCTTAGAGTATAGGGCACCAAACTTTTTTCTTGGTCAGACGGATAAATGACAAAATGACGAGCATGGGTTGATTCCTCATTCTGTACAGAACTTGCAACCCAGAATGAAAGCTCTGGGAGAAAGGATGGAAAAGTGAGTTCATCATTCTGTTAATCACGGGTCTCAACATATTAATTTCTAAAAAAAATTGTCAAAGAAGGCTACATTAGCAAAATGATAGTTACATTAGACCTAGTGTCTGCATATATGACAAACTTTAGTGGAATTTGTGAAACTGACATTTGGCTTTCAAGATATTAGTTTTTAGTTTGGTAATGCTTCATCCAATCAAGAGAATTGCTTTAAAATGTTCAACAGTTAATCGTGTTTATGTGCTGACTCTGCACACGGCATCTCATTTTTGCAAATATTTGCTCACAGACATAACTTGTTCCAAACACTGATACCCTACAAACAGCAAATTTCTTTAATTTCAGGAATCAGGTAAGCAGCAGTAAAATGTAACAAGTTTTCTTTCTCTGTGCTTCCCTTTCAAACAGTTATTTGCTTGCAAATCAGTGAGTGCCAGCTGTAGTTCAATCAAACAGATTCTGGAACAGATGAATGTCACTCTAAGTTCCATCAAGATCTGAAAAATGACTCCAGAAAAGTGCTTCTTCAAGTCACTACTATTTTTTTTTTTTTGTTCTCTCCTTCCAGTTGTGATTCAGATGAAACAAGCTATCTCGAGAATCCTTCGATGATTCTGTAGAGATGACAGATAAGGTTATCCTTTCCCTTAAGTTTAAAGTTCAGTTCATTCAAATGGGATGCAATGTTGACCAAGAATGACAACTTTGATAGTCAGGTAGGCTCTGACAGCAGCGGATCAGATCTATCGTTTCAATGAGAAAATCATCTATTTTGTTTAGAGCTGGAAAAATGAAACAGAACTTTACTTAGCAGAGCCACCTCACTGCTGTTTATTTTATTATTTTATGTGGTATGTGTATTCTATGGATTCGTACATGTGATTAATTTGCTTGGATGTGGAATATGTCAATACAATTATACAAATACAATTAATACCACAGAATAATAATAATAAATAGTATAATAATATAAATAATAGTAAGTATCAATTTTTCTTATTTACTAGCCAACATTAATCCAGTATTGTCATTCACTGTCTAACATTAACATAGTATTTTATTTTTCATCTAATAACTGAATAACAAGATATATCTTTTTATTCAAGAAGTGCATTAAAAGTGTGTATGGGAACGTTTAATTGTTTCTGGAAACGAATTCATCTAGGGAGTACAGTGGATGGTTAAGCAGATATTTCTTTAACATACATCTGAATAGCATTTCATTTTCCATTGTACATTTAATATAGTTAGGCAGTGCATTAAAAGTCTTAACTGCAGCATACTTTACTCCCTTCTGTACAAGTGAAAATTTTTTTAGGCCGAGTTCAAAATGGTGATCATCTTTATCTCTAGTGATATAGTTCTGGTATTAAAAATTTGTTTCGTGCTGAGCATAATTTTTAATGACAAAATTCATTAGAGAGTATATTTACTGAATTCCTAACTGTGTGAAGAGTCTTCTACATGAGGTTCATGAGAAACCCCACACATAATTCTGACTACTCTCTTCTGAGCTGTTAGGATTACTTTTTTAGGCTGTTGAATCACCCCTGGAGATTGTGCCATAACTCATTAATGAGGGAAAGTACCCAAAATAAGCTGATTTTAAAATAGTGATGTCCCCAAGATTAGCGATGATTCTTAAAGCAAAAGTTGCTGTTAGTGGCCTTTTTAGAGTCAGAGACACATGATGTTCCCAGTTGAGCCTACTGTCAATATGAACCCCTAAGAATTTAGTGTAGTGCATCTGTTCTACTACCTGGCTGTTGTGTGCAATGACTATGTTTTCTGGATTTTTTAAAATGTGGAACTGAATAAAATTAGTTTTTTAATGTTAACTGAAAGATAATTAATTGGTTTTATCTGACTATGTCATTAACATCAGGCTCTAGATCAGTAGGGGATGTACTATGTACCACAATGTTTGCATCATCAGCAAACACTGTGAATTCACATTTTTTACTAATGGACAGGGATAGATCATTAACATATATTACAACAGTAAGGGCTCAAGAACAGACCCCTGACAAACCCCACGCTGTATTTTGCCCCATTCAGATGCCACAGTATTAAGAGATCCATTGTTGCAGCCATGTAGGACCACCTTTTGTTTCCTGTCTTCGAGATATGATTTCAACCATTTACCTATAGACCCTTTGATTCCATAATGATAGGCCTTCTCTAAGAGTATCTTGGGGTTTACACAATCAAAAGCTGTGAAAAGGTCACACTTCAACACCAACTGGTGACTTCTTATTGTTAATAGTCTCCAAGATATCATTTTTGAGTGAGTGTATGGTCTGCTCTGTAGGAAAACTCCTTTCTGAAAACCAAACTGTCTATGAATAAGAATATTATGGTTATCTAGGTGGGTCACAGTCCTTTTATACAGTGGTTTTTCAAGAATCTTTGAATATGTTGTTAACAGAGAGACAGGACGATAATTCGTGACATCTGTAGCATTGCTGGACTTGCAAAGAGGTCTCACAATGGCATATTTCATCCTCTCTGGAACAACTCCTTAACAAAGAGATGTGTTGCAAATGTGAGCAAATACTAGACTTACTTCATTAATGCAGGCTTTTAACAGCTTGCTAGAGAAGTTATCTATACCGGAAGTTCTTTTACTTTTTAATAAGTGAATTTTTTTTATTTCTTTGACAGGTATGGGTGATACATTTATATCATTAGAAATTTCAAGGAGGTTAAGTTTCAGATTATCTACAGCTTCACCTAGATCACCACTGCAACCTATTTGAGAAGTGACAGTTAAAAAATGGTGGTTAAATGTGTCTGCTATCTGTTTACCATCAACTATTTTTGAATCGTTAATTTTTAAGACAGCAGTTCTTACATTTTCAGATGGTGAAGTTCCTGTTTCCCTCTTTATTATATTCCAAATCATTCAGATTTTATTATTTTTATGCCCTTGGTGAGCCATGGTTTTTTGCCTGATTGCCTGCCCTGCAGTTTATAGATCTTTTTTGGGAAGACGCTTTCAAATATATGTGATACTTCATCAGTAAATAAATTATGTTTGTATTACCAGTAGGTAAGTCATAGAATTCAGAACGGATTTCTTCAAGAAAAGCCTGGAATTGACAGTGACTGAGTGTATGTCCCTAAGTAAAGCTCACAGCAGAAATGACTGGTTTTAGTAGACAAGAGATATCCCAGTCTTTCAACAGACTGCTTGATTATGCAGTGTATGGACAGAGTACCCAGAATTTGCAAATCTTCCGACTAAGTCCTGATCTGCCCCACTACACCCTTCCTCACACCTGCCATGTTTTGTCCTCCATAAACTGTAGCACCTTGAAGCTGATTTCAGTGAAAGTTACAGTCTTCCAAAAATTTTTACAAATCCATGAAAATGTATTTTCCAATGTTTGTTCGCCATGCAGCTGAACTTGCCAAAAGGCAGATACTTCCAAACAAATTGGCTATCTTAGGACACAAGTAATGTACTGCTCTCATCATACACTCTTTGATGCAGTTGCCATCAGTAAACAGTTTCCCTTGTTCTGCCATCTTGTTCATTATTTTGTGACTTGCCTGAGTGGCAGATTCATTTCCAGCAAACTTTCTCATGAAGAGATACCTTTGGGTTTCTAAATTATATTTCATGGACTCATATTTCTCAGAGTATAACTTGCCAGAAAATTTGTTTCATAGTGATGCCAAAGAACCTACACTTCCAAAACTGTAATAATTTCACTGTATATTATATGACTAATTTTCTGTTCCTTTGTTTCCACAAACAAGCACTTTACTCCCCATTACCATCCACTTTCATTCCTTAGTAGCCACAATGAAAGAGAAGTAAACAGGATCTGAAAAGCTGTTGAATTATTAACATAATTAAAATACTGGAATTGTGTGAAATGAGCAAATACTACAATAAACAAGAAAACAGTTACAATAATTGAGAACTGGTCATAGTAAATTTAAGGCCAGGAGGTCTCTGAACATGTGAAGATCTCCTATTATTCTAAACATAATATTTAAATTATATCACAATGCCTCATGACCTATACATTTTATGAAGCAAATTCAAGTACCATCAGCAGGCCTTATGAACTAATTTTGTGGGCTGGATCTGGCCCATGGGCCATAGTTTGGTGACCCATGTTAGAGAGACTGTGGAGCTTGACCAGCATGGTCCTGGAAGTGCATAGATGCATCACAAGTGCAGCTCTTGTTGAGGTTTCTGTGGTACTCTTGGCATGTGCTGTTAAAACTTTCTTACCATGTGTTCAGCATCATGTTTCTCTGATAGTGGAATGGAGTTTAGGTGAGGTGCCAAAAACCATTATTTTCCACAACTCGTTGAATTGCTTCAATCAGAATTTTCAATTAGCCTTTAAATGTCTGTACCTCTGCATGTGTCCTTAGGGTGACTTCAGCAGTAGTACAAGCATCTTTATGACACATGGAAAATTAAACTACTAATCAACATGATTTATCACATGGTATCCAAAAATGGGACAGCAGAACCATGATACATTCATTCTCATACTGTGAATTTTTTTGGGGGACCCTGTTGCTATTTGGTGCATTGTGTGTGAGCAGGGATCATGTTTTCTAAATCTTTACTGAGTTCTGGCTAGTAAGCATGTCATTTACCTAGTGTTTACATTAGTGACAGTCCCAAAATACTTGTAGGACTTTAGGAACAACTACACAAGTCCATCTGTGTTGCTACCAAGTAGCAACACTCCATTGATGAGCTATAGCCATTGGTGTATGTGATGAAATGCATGTGGTTCATGTGATGGAAGGTGTACATTGAGGTTTTGAGGGATATTTTAGAGTATGATCCAGTCACCGCTGGAGCAAGAACTGTACTATATTAAATAGCATATCTTTGACTTCAATAACTGTACTGACCCTGATCAGACATATGTCTATGACTTGCTGTACGTATACCATTTTTCATTTGAAAACATGCAACCTGCTGCTTCTCAAAATTCAGGATAGGCTGCACAAGCAGTCTTAATCATGCTCAGGCATTTGAATAATGCTATGATGTAGGCATTGACTGAGCTTAAGTTATGTGGTCCAAGCTATCCATGGAACAAGGTGTCCCATGTACCAGATGCAACTTACAACATTGCTTATAGCCAGGACACTTGGAAAGCTGAATGAAAGCCTTTTGCTTAGACTTATAGCCAGGACACTTGGAAAGCTGAATGAAAGCCTTTTGCTTAGACTTATTGGTGTATTTACTGTACACAATTGATTTCTTATGACACTACTTCTTAGGGACCTACAGATAACACTGCTGATCATTACAGTTGGAATACCATGAAGGTGGCATGCAACAAATGGCAAGTTGCTATGATGTGTACTGCATGCTTGGATATACAAACGATTATCTTTTCAGTACAACTGTACAAAGTAGATAAGAGTAACGCCATGTATATTGTGTATCCAAGGGGGAACTGTGCAGTGGATTTCTCAATCAGAAATGTTGATTGTTTGTGAAAAGATATTATGTGTTGTGTAAGAGGAGAAAAAGTAGAAATTCAACAGCATCAGAAGCGGGGTCTACGAAGACCACAGTTTACCATTTCATGATATGTTTCTTGCATTTGTTGGGATCCCACGACTTTCATGCAAATGTGGGATCAGAGAGTTCAGGACAGACATACTCAACATCATGCGGGATCACAATGGCACCACACAACTGGGACCACATCAAGGTTTGAGTCAGATAGGTCACTGCCAAGAATGTAGGCACAGAGGAGATGCAAACGTTGACTGAAAAATGCAAGAAAAAAGTAGATTTAAGAAATAACCAGGTGTGTTATGTGAAGGCAAGGAAAAAAAGTGAATTTAAGAATTAATTAGGAGTGTTACATGAGTTCTCCTATCCCTCATGTTCCTATCATTTAACTACAAGAAGAAGCCTGTTGTGTGAATGTAAACCCACATTGTTGTCACAGTGTCATTTCATCCAAGTAGTGTCATAAAGGAATGAGTACTACAGAAGAGAAGTCAATCATTAACATTGTTTATGTGATGAAAATACACTTGCTACACACAGCTGCAGCCTACACAACTCTTTATTCAACAATGGAGTTCTTGATGCTTCTTCTCTGGGTTATTGTAGAATCTCAAAGGTCAGTGAGCAGATGCTGAAGGAAGTATGCTATGTGACCAAATGTTTTAGATCATTTCTGATTTCTGCTGACTGAGGACTGTAGTGAGGCTGTTAGTGCTTGAGTGTTTGATACATTAATAAGTGAAATGGAAAACAGATATCATATATATATATATATATATCACATCATTTGATTTGACTTTCACTGTTAAATAAAGTACAGATATTGATACAGTGGAGCTAGTCAACATAATGGGTGCTGTCAAGCCCCTGGTGAAAGAGCTGATAAAGATCATGGACAGAGCTTCCGATTTGCTTGTTTTGAAGGCTTTTTTAGTTCAAAGCATTGGTCAAGAATTGCTTATCTGAACATCTAAATAGCTTTCATAATATTTATGATAATGTCGGTGGCTGGAGCATCTTGTGAGTGCAGTTTCAGCAAATTAAAGTTAAGTACAAGTGTAATCAGGCTATAAAATTTTGCTTGCTTCTTGATGAATGCAACAAAACTACCAAACGGGACATCAGTGGCATGATCAATAAGTCTGCTTTGCTTGAATCAAGGAAACAAAAAGTAAAATAACAGTGATTAAAAATATCTGGAAAGGTATATGTTCTCAACTATTAATTACAGCCCCTCTTCTTTTATTTCTGATTTGTAAATGATGCACTATTCATAATTTATGAGGAACAAATGAAATTTTTCTTTATTAAACACAATGCTAAAACAAATGCGCAGTAGATGCATGAACAATGTGACATAGATCTAGTTCTAATTTCAATTTTAACAGAAAGTTTATATTACTTGCAATTTATATATTGTGACAACAGATTTAGTTTGTTGCACGCAAGATATTATATCAACAGAATTCATTTCAATATTACTTGTTGAACAATGCTTCATTTTTCTTAAAGCTATGTATTGTACAAAATTATAAAATCTCAATGGAAAAAATGTGGAAAGGTAGTGTTATGGGGAAGGGGGAGGGGGGAGGAGGGGAGGCATGTCTTTGGCAGTTTTGCCAAGTGTGTAGGATCACCTCAGAATGGCTGTGGATGCAACTAGCGCCCAAAGAACAAACATGGCTCTTAAGAATTGTTCAGCCACGGCTCAAAGTTTTAGTCAAGAAATGGACTTGATTGCTTGTTTTGCAGCAAGAAAGGTATCCACATGGATGGTACAAGAATGTCTGGAGCACCATGGACTCTGTCAGCACAGTGATCATTGTCATGTGTTCCCTTGATGTGGAAGCAGAGAGCAGAATGCCAACAATGGTGCTTGAACCACAATGCAGAACACAGGACATCTTTCCATCTTTTAAAATGAGTCCCAGTTAAGTGTAAAGCACCATGATGGATATGTCCATGTGCAGACACTCCAAGGGAAATGGCTGTTGCTAGATTGTTCTGGTGACCAAGATTGCATCTGTCATCATCATAGGGATGAAGCACTTGGCCTGATGATATTGAATATGCTTCGATGCGTAACACAGTCACATCTTACACTACGTAAAGGGGCAGATACTTATTTCACAGAGGGTATTAAAAATTTGCAAAATCATTAGACTAAATGTACTTGCTAGAAATGTGATTATGCTGAAGTAGAAGGAGGAAACTTTATCTCTTAAATCATAATGTTATTTTCACAAACCCTGAACTTTTAAAACAACCAACATTTTGGACAGGAAATGAACATCCAAGTGTAGAACTTTGATCAAATCACAGGTTTCTTCAAACATGTTGATTCTATAAAGAAAAGCATTTTGACATTCATGATTTGCTCAAGCATAGGGTACAAAATGCTACAAGAATTAGCATTTACAAATAAACTGCTCATATTACTGTCAATATTTTTGTAAACATGTTACTTACATTTACACATAATTACTATACTGTTCACATTATTTACCAGTGTAAGTTAATACATCACTCACAGTTTTAAGGCACTACTTTACCACATCTGCTTGAAATAACAGAAATTTATCTTACGGCATACAGAAATATGATGTTTGAAATTCTGTGTCTATGTCTATGCATAAATCTCATACGTAGCTGTTCCATGTGTAGTGGAGTATATACTGGGTGCTGCTTTTCTACAGCATTTTTTGAAATCTCTATGCTTTGTTTCTGACTTAATAAAAGGAAAAAACGAGAGATGATTGGAGTTTAACATACCACTTTACATGTAATGCATTTGTGTTTTTGTTTAAAGGAATACTATAAGAACATAATGGAGACAAAGTAGACCCCATAAGAAACTCTGGAATCATATCAGTATTCAAAAATTACACACCTGCTTCAATTCTGGAGCGGAATGCTCTACAAAATGCAGGATGGTTCATTGACTTATTGATAAGTAATCACTTTAGTATGTGCATCCCTCTCAAAATGTTTATGAGGTTCTTAGAGGAAAATAAACATATCATTATGAATGTCAAGAAGGAACTGATTCTTGTTCAACGTACTACAGGTAATAATGTGTACATTCAAGAAGTGCAAACTGCAGAAAACAAAATTGTTTTGTGTAAATTGGTATGAAAAGTATTGCACATAGCTACCCATATCAGATTTGGAACATGTGAAACATTTATACATACTGAATTCTGGAGTTCAGCAGCCATTAAATCTGCATTTCTGGGGACTCTAGGCATACCCAGATCTACTGACAACATTAAGACATGGCTGGACAATGAAGATATCTATTCAACTAGAAATGCCTCAATTCATGGCTGGACAATCAAGATATCCTTGATTCCTATTGTCTGAAATATACAATGGAAGTGGCTCTCTCCTATAAAAATGGGCTGCCCTGTTGAAGATGACATTCCGGTCTGAGCACTGATGGAAGTCACTTACCTTCCTGGCTTCTGAGTAGACCGGCCAGAGCCACTCATGGGTGTTTCTCAGTAGCTATCCCAGTTTTCCCTGACATCCTATACATGGAAGCTCTTACATACTTACTCATTCTGATATAAAATATGTAATCAGAAATTATTTTAATCATTTGAATGAAGATAGTATGTTCGAGAACTGCTGTATTGAGTTAAGGGACCTAAATATCATAGTAGTTTCTATTTACAGAGTACCAGAGAAAGCTGTGATTGCAGCTTTTCTGGTCAAATTTCAGTGCCTCCTTGGAAATCTAAACAAAGAAAAAGGAAAAAAGTTGTAATAGCTGCTAACTTCAACTTTAATATCCTAGGTGAAAGCAATGATGTGTCCATATTCACTAACATAGTAAAAAGTTTTGGCTTCAGAGTAAACTTTAAGCAAGCCACTAGGGTAAATGCACAGTCAGCCACCTGTATTGATAATATCCTAATCAACTATGAATTTGAAGATGTCCATAAATTTTGCTTAGTTCCAGGAATCTCTGACCACTTTGTATTATTCACTAAACTACCAAAAATCAACAAAGAAATTCCATGTAATAGAAGCTCTATGAAAAGGAACTTTAATGAGAAAATTTTAACTGTATTTAGAAATAAGTTAAGAGAGGTTGAATGGCTTTATGACAGCTTTATTTCAAGTAGTAGTAACTTTGCCAAATTTTTAAACAGTTTTCTTGGGGTGTTTAATGAAACTTTTCCACTTAGAACCACACGTAACAAAATTACTGGTAAAGTTAAATGGATAACTCTGGGTATAAACGTTTCTAGTGCTGGAAAGAGGCAACTACATAATGAACTGAAATATAATAAAAACAGCTATTTTACAGAATATGTTAGATGCTACAAAGCTACCTTCAAAAAAGTTGTGAAAGCAGCCAAACAAATGGCAAACAATAAGTTCATTTCACAACACAAAAGCAAAACAAAGGCAGTGTGGCTTGTTGTGAAATCAGAGTTCTGTGTTAGAATTAACAAAAATGAAATATCTAGAATTAAAGTAAATGATAGCCTTATTGTAAATCCAGCTCAAATATCGGAGTGTGTAAATGAATTCTTCATAAATTTCGCAAAGTCAGATGTCGATATAGTAGAATATCAGCAAGGAGCTGAGTATCTCACAGATTTTAAAAAAGTCTCTATAAAGCATGTGGAAAATATTATATTATCATTAAGAAATAAAAACTGGGTGGGATGGAATACCAACTAAAGTGATTAAAGCAGTGTACCACATAATAGCACCTCCACTAAGTAAAATAATTAATCAATCTTTTGAACAGGGGTGCTTTCCTGATGTGTTGAAGTATGCCAAAGTCAGACCTCCATTCAAGACAGGGTTGAGGGAAGACATGGGAAACTATCATCCTATTTCTATTCTTCCAATCCTGTCGAAAGTGTTTGAGAAAGTAGCTGCAAACCAGATACAAAATTTTATTGCAAGGAATTATATTATTATAAATAATCAATCTGGATTCCAACCAGGAAAAACTACCCTGGATGCAGTAGACAACTTTATTGGAAAGATATGCAAAGCAATGGAACAGAGGAGTAAAATTGCTGGTATTTTCTGTGATCTTACTAAAGCTTTCGACTCTGTAAACCATGTGTTGCTTAACTACAAATTACATAAATATAGGGTTAAGCATGTTGTTGTTGTGGTCTTCAGTCCTGAAACTGGTATGATGCATCTCTCCATGCTACCCTATCCTTTGCAAGCTTCTTCATGTCCCAGTACTTTCAGCAACCCACATCCTTCTGAATAATTAATAATTAAGCATAATACTCTCAAATGGCTTACATCGTACCTGCAGAACAGAAAACAAAGGGCAACTATCACTTCAAATGTGGTGAATTATTTTTTGAAGTGGAGTACTGTATCACAAGGTGTGCTTCAAGGCTCCATTTTGGGGCCAATCTTGTCCCTATTCTATGTAAATGACTTATACACAAATATCAATTCCCCATCAGTTCTGTTTGCAGATTATACTTCTGTTTTAATTGGAGATGGTGATGCAGAAAAAAATCCAAGCTTCATTGTGAGCACGCTGGAAGCCCTAGAAAACTGGTTCCAGTTAAATGGGTTGAAACTGAACATTGCAAAAACTCAAATGGTACATTTCCAAACCAAACACTCAAAATGTGCAGAGCTTAAAATACAAAGCAATAATCAACTTATGGAAGAAGTTGACACTGTCAAAGTCCTAGGACTAAATGTGGACAAGAATTTGAACTGGAACACACATATTGACTCCTTATCAAATAAACTAAGCAGTTTTGCATTTGCAATACAGATACTTGCAAATTCTACCGACATGAGTACATGAGGAATAGCATACCATAGTTATTTTGAATCTGTCATTATATATGGTATGATTTTCTGGGAAAGTTCAAGTAGAGTATCTCGTATACTGAAACTTCAGAAAAAAATTATCAGATACATGAGCACTGCACAGAAAACAGAATCTTATCGTCCATTATTTCGGTAACTGCAAATCCTAACTGTACCCTCCATATAAATTTATGAAATTATTAACTTCCTACACAGCAGGCAAAAGTTATTTTATCCACATATACAACACAAGAATTAAAAAAAAAAAATTATGCTTCCCACACACAAATTGAAATTATAAGAACGGGCTCCACAGTATATGGGAATGACAATGTATAACAAATTAATGAGCAAAAATATATTTAATGTTAAGCCAGAGATCCTAAAAATAAGGCTACATCAGATTCTGGGTGAGAAATGCTACTATTTGATAAAAGAATTTTTAGACGATGGCATGATAAGTTGAGCTATGGAAATTTAGTGTTAGATTTTTAGATACTATTTTTATTATTGTTATTATTATTATCTCTGCATTTTGTGTATATAAAACAAAATTGTATTATTATTATTATTATGCTGTATGTAAATATCATCTTTCTATGTTTACAGTAAATTTTACCAAAGTTTTGACATGTCTCCTGTACCTGAATCACATGATTTTGATTATGTATGTTATGAGACTAATAATCAACTATTCACAATTCACATTTCACAATGAATAGATTGTCTAGAGTGTTCTCTAATGATTCTCAGTGAAAACTGTTCTTTTCCTTCCTAGACCTTGTCAGTATTCTGTGAGCTATTGAGAGACATAGTGGCAGTGATGATGATGCTGCTAATAATCATCCCAGATTGAACTCCAGTGTTTCTTCAGGTATGTAACAATAAAGATTGCTCTTCATGTTGCTGTTTGTGCATTTTTTCAGCTGCAATCTGATGACTAATTTTTCTTTCTTCTTCTTTTTCTTCTTCTTCTTCTTCTTCTTCTTCTTTTTCTTGTGTTGCAGATCACCCCTGATGAAAGACTGTACACTGGAGGATTTGGAGAACCTTCTTGGCATTCCAGAGGATGATGCATGGGTAACTACAGAAGCTTATGAATGTAAGAACCCATTCTCTCTCTCTGTCTCCCTTTCTATGTTAAGAATGATACAGTTATCTAACACTATGCTTTTTTCTGCTTGTGGTAGAATTTTCAAACAAAATCGCAGCTATGGGTATGGACAACACACTACCAAGTCGAATAATAATTAAATTAATGCTGCAGTCAGTTATTGAAATTGATTTGGATATTCAAATAATAGAGCCAGGGATCCCCGTATCTGAGCCAATGTCTTTCTCTGCCGTGAGCTCACGTGGGTGACTCCAGTCCTTGTGGAATGCATACATACAGTAATTCATCCTATTCCTCTTCTATAATAATACACATGTTAGTCACAGAACTGCAAGCACTACTAAAGTGATGTGTTCTTATTTGTTTCTAGGTGCAGTTGATGATGATGATGACAGAGGTGATGCCTACTCCCCCCCCCCCCCCCATCTGTCAAAAAATGAAGGTGGAAGCTATTTTTGCTGTAGATGTCTCAACTTCTTTACCCCCTCATTGATTACTCTAGCTGGGAACTAATACGTATCGAAATACCTCCCAGGATAAATAGTTCATGAAGTTTAAGAACGCCGATGAGCAGGAGTGATGTCCACTTTTCATATTCACAACTTCTAGTCCCTCCTAGCTCCTGTGGCACATTGTGAAGGCAATCCCTCTTCCAACCATACTACCTTCACAGAATGACACATATTGTATGTGGCAGCATATCAAGTTGTACGCTTGTGTGATTCCAGTCACTGTAAATTCGAAACATACATCAGGGATAATCCTACGAGATGTTTACTCTCTGAGCTCTGAAAACTTATGTGGGAAGTTGATGGGATTTATCACAACAATGTTCCCATTGCCGACTCACAGGAAAATGATGCCTTGTACGAGTATGCAATTCACTGTTAAATTTGTGAGCTAATGTTGGATAGATAAGCAGAAAGTCCTTGTAGAGATCATTGGAATGTAATAGGGAAGTTCCCCAGCGCAGCCCACAATGCATGAAACTTGAAGTACCAAATATCACAGCACTTATTTGTCTTCTTTCAGAGTTTGATTGGGTGTGATGCTCACATTCTCGTTGAGCATTTGGGTGATTTTAGTTTGAAGGCTGATAAGGCCACTGTAATTCTTGACGTAATTGAAAAGTAGATTTCTTTTTCCAAGAGAATCATGCCAAAAGTAATGTTCCACTTCCTGGATTCATTATGCTTCATGCACGAGTCCCTCCAGAAGTTTGGTGAGACAATGTGTTAGGAGGACATGCACATCACCAGGACCGCATATCCCATTGATGCAAAGTTTCAGCTTGTGACAAATGAGGGGTATCTTCCCATACAAATACCTGGATTCAATGAAGACATTGTATGAAACAACACTGACTGACATAAAAGCATTCTCTAGTACAATAACAGCACTTCCATAATGGATGTGGAGTATGAGCACAGAATGCATATTTGGCAGGAGTTCAGCATCAATGATTTAGGAGAATATGCCATGTTATATATGAACAGCGATGTACACCTGCTCATGGACTGCTTTGAGAAATTCTGGTGTAGGTGCACATACTCTTGTGATCCTGCCTTCTATTACAGCATGTCATGGCTTTTGTGGGATGCACTATTAAGAAAAACACGTGTCACCATCAAACTGTTGACTGATGTTGACGTGCCACCCATCTTTGAACCCAGCATGTCATTCTCAATGGAGAGAAGTCTTCCAAAGTAAGAGTAATTTCAGGTGCGCCGCAGGGGAGTGTCGTATGACTGTTGCTATTCACAATATACGTAAATGACCTTGTGGATGACATTGGAAGTTCACTGAGGCTTTTTGCAGATGATGCTGTGGTATATCGAGAGGTTGTAACATTGGAAAATTGTACTAATTGCAGGAGGATCTACAGCAAATTGACGCATGGTGCAGGGAATGGCAATTGAATCTCAATGTAGACAAGTGTAATGTGCTGCAAATACATAGAAAGATAGACCCCTTATAATTTAGCTACAATATAGCAAGTCAGCAACTAGAAGCACTTAATTTCATAAATTATTTGGGATTACACATTAGGAGTGATTTAAAATGGAATGATCATATAAAGTTGATCATTGGTAAAACAGATGCCAGACTGAGATTAATTGGAAGAATCCTAAGGAAATGCAATCCTAAAACAAAGGAAGTAAGTTACAGTACACTTGTTTGCCCACTGCTTGATTACTGCTCAGCAGTGTGGGATCCGTACCAGATAGGGTTGATAGAAGAGATAGAGAAGACCCAACGGAGAGCAGCGCACTTCGTTACAGGATCATTTAGTAATTGCGAAAGTGTTATGGAGGTGAGAGATAAACTCCAGTGGAAGAGTCTGCAGGAGAGACACTCAGTAGCTCGGTACGGGCTTTTGTTGAAGTTTCGAGAACATACCTTCACTGAAGAGTCAAGCATTTTATTGCTCCCTCCAACGTATATCTCGCAAAGAGACAATGATGATAAAATCAGAGAGATTAGAGCTCACACAGAAGCATACCGACAATCCTTTCCAGGAACAATACGAGACTGGACTAGAAAGGAGAACCAATAGAGGTACTCAAGGTACCCTCCGCCACACACCGTCAGGTGGCTTGCAGAGTATGGATGTAGATGTAGATGTAGATACTTAGGAGTAAACAACCTGTATGGGTATTCCATGCAACAAACTATAACATTTGGAATGTTCTGGTGGCTGCCTAAGGAGGAAATCGTCAGATTGAAGGACAAGATTCATGATGTCGCTGTGGATGCTTGTGCGGGATATGTTCTGGTAGTAGAACTGGCATATCCCACCCAGCTGC
This sequence comes from Schistocerca gregaria, assembly GCF_023897955.1. Taxonomy (NCBI): domain Eukaryota; kingdom Metazoa; phylum Arthropoda; class Insecta; order Orthoptera; family Acrididae; genus Schistocerca; species Schistocerca gregaria. The sequence goes on along the minus strand of NC_064931.1, from coordinate 131,007,019 downwards.
ATTACACACACACACACACACACACACACACACACACACACACACACACACACACACACACACACACACACACATATGGTGACATGACACCATATTATGAATGCCTAGTCCTGCAAAAAGGTTCCATCATGAAGCTGTTGACACTGCTGGGGAAAAAAAGTGATATACAGCATCCCTTCAAATAGCATTGTTCATTGAAAGAGTACATTGCTGTAAACACTAAATACTGGGCTCTCGTGATGTGTGACTTTGAAAAAGATTTTTAGAAATTGATATCAACAACTCAGCTTTTAGAAAACAATGGGAAATACTACAGAATACCGCAAAATTCATTTAGTTTAGCATTGGAGGGTGTGGGGGCAGGGGGGGGGGGGGTCGTTATGTCGCAAGAGATGACACTACCAGACAACAATTTCAAGTGGACGAGTTGCTGTGGAGATGGTCAAGGTTTCAGTACAGTTCACAAGGTTTGTCTGTATCAGTATGTACGTTCTAGACCTCTCCAAACCCTACCTGTACTGATTCCACTATGATTCTGTGAAACCAAACTTCGCCAATCCTTGGTTACTTGATATGAATACAGGCAGTTTCATCTACTATGTGAAAAGCTGCAATCCATATGAGGCAATTAGGTACAATCCCAAAACATTCAACATATCTGCTTATTTGGCTGACAATCCGTATGGAATAAACCCAGAAATCAAGAAGGTTATTGGCGTGATGAAAGACGAGGTGCATGGTTTGCAGATTGTGGAGTTTGTGGGGCTCAGATCGAAAATATATGCGTACCTCACAGATGCACACAAAGCCAGGCTAAGGGTGCTTCTCACGCAGTATCAAAGGCTCTTACAGTTGATGATTAGGTGCCTCCACGAGGCTGTTGGCACGGCTCTGCATATGGTGCACCAGACAGTCTTTCGACTATGAGGCCATGTGCTGCATACTGCACTGCATCTGAATGTAGGATTGTAACAACATGAAAACAAACTGTTAATCTCTGGGATGAAACCATCGCCGGCCGCGGTGGTCTCGCGGTTCTAGGCGCGCAGTCCGGAACTGTGCGACTGCTTACTGTCGTAGGTTCGAATCCTGCCTCAGGCATGGATGTGTGTGATGTCCTTAGGTTAGTTAGGTTTAAGTAGTTCTAATTTCTAGAGGACTAATGACCACAGCAGTTGAGTCCCATAGTGCTCAGAGCCATTTGAACCATTTGGTGAAACCATCCTGTACTCACACTATTCACTGAGTGATTGTGTGTGTGGCTGGTTGATTTATTTGGAAATAGTAGATGCAAATTAGTTGGATGATCCGCTTCCCATAGTTACATGTGTGAATATGCATGCCTGACTGCACACTATGTGTGTATACAGGGTGGTCCATTGATCGTGAGTGCGCCAAATATCTCACGAAATAAGCGTCAAACGAAAAAATTACAAAGAACGAAACTTGTCTAACTTGAAGGGGGAAACCAAATGGCTGTATGGTTGGCCCGCTAGATTGAGCTGCCATAGGTCAAACGGATATCAGCTGCGTTTTATTAAATAATAACGCCCATTTTTGTTACATATTCGTGTAGTACGTAAAGAAACATGAATGTTTTAGTTGGACCATCGCTTTGTGATAGGTGGCGCTGTAATAGTCACAAACATATGGCTCACAATTTTAGACGAACAGTTGGTAACAGGTTTTTTAAATTAAAATACAGAACTTAGGTACGTTTGAACATTTTATTTCGATTATTCATATGTGATAAATGTACCTTTGTGAACTTTTCATTTCTGAGAATGCATGCTGTTACAGCGTTATTACCTGTAAATACCACATTAATGCAATAAATACTCAAAATGATGTCCGTCAACCTCATTGCATTTACCAATATGTGTAACGACATTCCTCTTAACAGCGAGTAGTTTGCCTTCCGTAATGTTCGCACATGCATTGACAATGTGCTGACAAATGTTGTCAGGCGTTGTCGGTGGATCACGATAGCAAATATACTTCAACTTTCCCCACAGAAAGAAATCCGGGAACGTCACTTCTGGTGAACGTGCTGGCCATGGTATGGTGTTTCGATGACCAATTCACCCGTCATGAAATATGTTATTCAATACCGCTTCAACCACACGTGAGCTATGTGCCAGACACCCATCATGTTGGAAGTACATCGCCATTCTGTCATGCGGTGAAACATCTTGTAGTAACATCGGTAGAACATTATGTAGGAAATCAGCGTACATTACACCATTTAGATTGCCATCGATAAAATAGGGGCCAATTATCCTTCCTCCCATAATGCCACACCATACATTAACCCGCCAAGGTCGCTGATGTTCCACTTGTCGCAGCCATCGTGGATTTTCCGTTGCCCAATAGTGCATATTGGCAAAGGCCTTGCCACATTGGAGACACTGGTTCCCGTGAGATCACCGAAGTTAAGCGCTGTCGGGCGTAGTCGGCGCTTGGATGGGTGACCATCCAGGCCGCCATGAGCTGTTGCCGTTTTTCGTGGTGCACTCAGCCTCGTGATCCCAACTGAGGAGCTACTCGACCGAATATAAACGGCTTCAGTCAAGAATACCACCATAACGACCGGGAGGGCGGTGTGCAGACCCCACGCCCCTCCTATCCACATCCTCCACTGAGGATGACACGGTGTTCGGATGGTCCCAGTAGGCCACTCGTAGCCTCAAGACGGGGTGCCAATAGTGCATATTATGAAGGTTTACGTTACCGCTGTTGGTGAATGACGCTTCGTCGCCAAATAGAACGCGTGCAAAAAAATCTGTCATCGTCCCATAATTTCTCTTATGCCCAGTGGCAGAACTGTACGCGATGTTCAAAGTCGTCGCCATGCAATTCCTGGTGCATAGAAATATGGTATGGGTGCAATCGATGTTGATGTAGCATTCTCAACACCGACGATTTTGAGATTCCCGATTCTCGCGCGATCTGTCTGCTACTGATGTGCGGATTAGCCGCGACAGCAGCTAAAACACCTACTTGGGCATCATCATTTGTTTAGGTCGTGGTTGACGTTTCACATGTGGCTGAACACTTCCTGTTTCCTTAAATAACGTAACTATCGAGCAAACGGCCCAGACACTTGGATGATGTCGTCCAGGATACAGAGCAGCATACATAGCACACGCCCGTTGGGCATTTTGATCACAGTAGCCATACATCAACATGATATCGACCTCTTCCGCAATTGGTAAACGGTCCATTTTAACACGGGTAATGTATCACGAAGCAAGGTACTTATACGTTTGTGACTATTACAGCGCCATGTATCAGAAAGCGAAAAATGTGGTCCAGCTAAAACATTCACATTTCCTTACGTACTACACGAATATGTAATAAAAATGGGGGTTCCTATTTTTAAAAAACGCAGTTGATATCCGTTTGACCTATGGCAGCGCCATCTAGCGGGCCAACCATGTGTGTGTGCAAATATTGTATACAGAGTGAAGAAAAATTCACGTACTTGGACTTCGCAACACGATTCCTCAAATACTGGCAACACAAAAATTTCTCTCATAAAATTTCGTCCTGCGCATATTTCGGGCAGACTGATCACATTTACGCTATCTACTATTCGCAGTACACATGCCGCTTCTGCGCAGTTGGTGCTGTATATAATGATTTGGTTTAGCATGCAGGAGGTCGAGGGTTCAATTCTGGTTTGAGGCATATTTGTTTTTATTTGCTAAAAGTAGTCAGTGGTATGGTATCTGGTGTCTTATTTGTCATACAGAGATTACAGTGAGTCTTCTACAAAACATTTACAATTACATACTACGAACACAGAAATGGAAGTACAATAGTTTTCATTGGTGAACTTTACTAGAAGCCTTCTGGAAGTTGTGGAAGCGAGTTGTGTTGCGCCACTGCATCTACTAGATTCCAGACCTGTTTTCCGTGTACCCCTCCTCCCCCCCCCCCCCCCGAAATTATTATTTGTAAGGCACGTTTTGTCCTCACAAGATCCAGTTTTTCAACACAGATGATAAAAGGCTACGTATCTTGAGGATATGAAAAAATCATGCCTTGAGGAAGGAGTGGTTTTACTGAGTGACAAGACTTACAAAGCAACTTGGCTAACTACATTCTATAGTATTGTGTGTTTAATACTTACTGCCATCAGGCCTTCATTTCGTGCTAACAAAAGTATTTAACAGCGATTCTATTGATATATTCTGTAGCTCTTTGGGGAGAACCTCAGACAACAATGACATGCTGGACTGAAAAGCTGCAATACCTGCCCTCAACAGAATTTTGAAGTTATGTATTCTTTTGCAATAAATACATCAGCATGCTCAGGAGATATTTTGTACCAAACGAAAATACGCTCTCAGAGGAGACCTAGTGGATATTCTAACACGTAAAATATAAGTTCAACTTACTACAACATAGAAACGAAGAACCAACTTTGTGTAATCCATGTCCACAGTAATGTTATGGGTATTTACAACTGTCTCTGAACATTAACGCAAAGCTTGAAACAGACGAAACACAGATCTCTCAATCAGAGTTCATTTATCAATAACTTTGATGTAGAGTTCCGCCTAACACTTTGATCACACTGCTGACCAACTAGAAGACGATGTTGTTGTAGCTGATGATCACGGACTGGGGTGAGCAGTACGAGATGCATTAAAGTTCTAAGGCCTCTGATTTTTTTTTTCTATTATAACTACTCACCCGAAATCGATGAAACTGGCGTTACTTCTCGACGTAATCGCCCTGCAGACGTACACATTTTTCACAACGCTGACGCCATGATTCCATGGCAGCGGCGAAGGCTTCTTTAGGAGTCTGTTTTGACCACTGGAAAATCGCTGAGGCAATAACAGCACGGCTGGTGAATGAGCGGCCACGGAGAGTGTCTTTCATTGTTGGAAAAAGCCTAAAGTCACTAGGAGCCAGGTCAGGTGAGTATGGAGCATGAGGAATCACTTCAAAGTTGTTATCACGAAGGAACTGTTGCGTAACGTTAGCTCGATGTGCGGGTGCGTTGTCTTGGTGAAACAGCAAACATGCAGCCCTTCCCGGACATTTTTGTTGCAGTGCAGAAGGAATTCGTTCTTCAAAACATTTTCGTAGGATGCATCTATTACCGTAGTGCCCTTTGGAACGCAATGGGTAAGGATTACGCCCTCGCTGTCCCAGAACATGGACTCCATCATTTTTTCAGCACTGGCGGTTACCCGAAATTTTTTTGGTGGCGGTGAATTTGTGTGCTTCCATTGAGCTGACTGGCGCTTTGTTTCTGGATTGAAAAATGGCATCCACGTCTCATCCATTGTCACAACCGACGAAAAGAAAGTCCCATTTGTGCTGTCGTTGCGCGTCAACATTGTTTGGCAACATGCCACACGGGCAGCCATGTGGTCATCCTTCAGCATTCGTGGCACCCACCTGGATGACACTTTTCGCATTTTCAGGTTGTCATGCAGGACTGTGTGCACAGAACCCACAGAAATGCCAACTCTGGAGGCGACCTGTTCAACAGTCATTCGGCGATCCCCCAAAACAATTCTCTCCACTATCTCGATCGTGTCGTCAGACCGGCTTGTGCGAGCCCGAGGTTGTTTCGGTTTGTTGTCACACGATGTTCTGCCTTCATTAAACTCTCGCACCCACGAACGCACTTTCGACACATCCATAACTCCATCACCACTTGTCTGCTTCAACTGTCAATGAATTTCAATTGGTTTCACACAACGCAAATTCAGAAAACGAATGATTGCACGCCGTTCAAGTAAGGAAAACGTCGCCATTTTAAGTATTTAAAACAGTTCTCATTCTCACCGCTGGCGATAAAATTCCATCTGCCGTACGATGCTGCCATCTCTGGGACGTATTGACAATGAACGCGGCCTCATTTAAAAACAATGAGCATGTTTCTATCTCTTTCCAGTCCGGAGAAAAAAAAATCGGAGGCCTTAGAACTTGAATGCACCTCGTACTGCGCTCGGCTGCAAGGAGAAGAGTTCTTGCGGCAACAGAACATTTCTGGGCATGGCTATCTTGGTGTCACTGATTCATCGACGCGGGTTGCAGCGACTATCTTACCGTGTGGTCATGTTGTGAGGTACCAACCTCGCTTTGGCGCCTTGCTTTGACGACGCCACTAGGTGGATGCTATTAGCTGTGTCAAGTCATCTGAGTCAGTTTTGTTGGACGTGATACCTAAAACTCCCGAAACAGTGACAAACGTTCTGCACAAACTGGCCACAAGGTATATACACTCCTGGAAATTGAAATAAGAACACCGTGAATTCATTGTCCCAGGAAGGGGAAACTTTATTGACGGTCTTGGCGTGCATCCGTGCGTCGCTGCGGTCCGGTCCCAGGTCAACAGGCACGTGCACCTTCCGCCGACCACTGGCGACAACATCGATGTACTGTGGAGACCTCACGCCCCACGTGTTGAGCAATTCGGCGGTACGTCTACCCGGCCTCCCGCATGCCCACTATACGCCCTCGCTCAAAGTCCGTCAACTGCACATAAGGTTCACGTCCACGCTGTCGCGGCATGCTACCAGTGTTAAAGACTGCGATGGAGCTCCGTATGCCACGGCAAACTGGCTGACACTGACGGCGGCGGTGCACAAATGCTGCGCAGCTTGCGCCATTCGACGCCCAACACCGCGGTTCGTGGTGTGTCCGCGGTGCCGTGCGTGTGATCATTGCTTGTACAGCCCTCTCGCAGTGTCCGGAGCAAGTATGGTGGGTCTGACACACCGGTGTCAATGTGTTCTTTTTTCCATTTCCAGGAGTGTATAATCTCTTCCAAAATTTCATCACTGACAGTAGTATGAATAACAACAGTATTGGCATTATGGAATAAATGTAACAATATCTATTAAATTTGTATTACTCGTTTTTTTGTGGTTTCAACCCAAATGAAATTAAAAAAGAATGTAAATCGTGCCATAAATACTAAACTAAACTCCTCCCGAACATGCCATGAAGGCCTAACGGTACCGCCGGCCGCCGTGTCATCCTCAGCCCACAGGCATCACTGGATGCAGATATGGAGGAGCATGTGGTCATTACAGTGCTCTCCCAAATCAGTTTCCGAGACCGGAGCCGCTACTTCTCAATCAAGTAGCTCCTCAGTTTGCCTCACAAGGGCTGACTGCACCCCACTTGCGAACAGCGCTCGGCAGACCGATTGGTCACCCATCCAAGTGCTAGCCCAGCCCGACTGCGCTTAACTTGAGTGATCTGACGGGAACCGGTGTTACCACTGCGGCAAGGCCGTTGGCGAATATTGCCATAGCCTTATAGAAATGTGTAGATGTCCACTAATAGAAAAGTGTAGATGTCCACTAATGGACATTATTTTTAAGGATGATCATTGTAATGTTTTCTTCTGTCCTTCAGAATTATTAGTGTGGATAATAAGCACTGTGTGTGATTTCGTGTATGAAGCTGCGAAATTTGTCAATAGCGGAGCTTGTACAATTTTAACTATCTCACTTCTCACTGTTTTGAACACTTCGGAGGTTGTAAAATGCAACTCAAGTGTCGCTTCACATCATGCTGAAAAATTAGGCCACATAGTCTGCAAAAACTCTTATAGTAAACGCCTTACGGCCAATTCAAACTGTCCATCATGTCACGTCATGTCCCATCAAAATATTCTGCAATGCTTTTGAAATGGCATCCACACTGGCCGCCCCATACCGTCACGTCATGTCACGGCACTGTCAAGATTTCTTGCGAAAAAGTTTTGACGGCTGGCATCATTCACCCATTGTTGATCATGTGACCCCCCAAGTATATTTCCTTGTGATACACGGCCATGCTTGTATCTCAGTAGTTCACTTCTACATGGTTTTTGTGGTTGATGTCTCTTGTATGTTGTTCATTATTCGTAACAAATTGTTTCATTTCAGTACTTCTTTTGTTAAAATTTATAATAAATGGCGAAAGATTAGTTGAAGCAGTGAGGCAACAATCTGAAATTTACGACATGAGCGTACTAAATCACTGCCCTTTACGACATTTATAAAGTGGATTTTTATTCCTACTGCTACCGTATTTAATAGTTTAGAAAGTAATGGATAGCAAAATGGCTGCAACATAAATTGAAAAACGTACTGTGGGTAGAATCTGTTTAGTATGTGGAATTTATTTGTATGCTGCCAGGCATTTATAATGTTTCATAAGGAAATGGACAAACCTTCAGGCTCTCCAACAGTGATAAAATGCTTTTTTGCGAAGTATACATCAAGTCATGTAATGTTTGCTTCAATATGTGTTAGTAGCAGGCTTATTTATTGTTAAATGGCTCTCTGGGCTGTGTGTGAAACAGTTTCCAAGCATAAGTGTCAATATTTATGTGGTTTCACTAGCTAACCCAAGTACAAAGGAGCCACTTGAACTCTTAAAAGCCGAATACGAGATGGAAAGAAAACCTACACATCTTGAAGGGAAAGGTATTGAGGGGGATATGACTTACACATAAATTTGCACTGCATTGGAAAGTAAACTTCACATCAGTTTTTCAAGAGATGCGATGATAGCTCGTAATACTGTGTTCCTTTCAGAAATTCTGGGAGCAATTTGACGTAACAAATGAAAAAAATTGGTTCTTCGAATTTCTAAAATATAAAATGCAGAGCCCTCTTCCTCGAGCTCCTTGTAGAAAATGTGTGAAATTTCCCTTCTGCACCACGTAATGGCATTTATCCGATCCACTCTCTTTTTTGCGATGTTTTGCACTTCTGTCTTCCTTCTGAAGGCTGCAAGCCATTTGATCCCAATAAATGTCATTTTCGTACAAGAGTGGATTACACCATCCACAAATGTATGCACCGCGTTTTGTATGTACCCTTCCCGGATAAAAACAGTTGAAAATCATCTTGCGAAGATCGCAAATCCCGCTAAAAAACAGCTGAAGCCAGCCATGCTACTTGAGATCACGTGATGTGACTTGATATGCAGTGACGTGCCGTGACGTAATGGTGCAGTGACGGACGGTGTGGATCGGTCTTTAAAAGCCTTGAAGACGAAGTGATTGAACATCTGGAAGTGTGAAAAACACTGACGGAAAAAATCACAGCACCAGTGAGGAGCTGTGCGACATAAACGGAAGTTGGTAGGTGTGTTTCTACATCTGAAATATGCTGTCCATTTAAATTTTGAGCCAGTCACATACGAGTGACGCTAGTAGCGTCATTGTGAGCATTCAGATCAGGTTTGCTTTAAATACACGCTGTAACTGGCATCAATGACAATTGTCTTTGAGATTGGACATGATGAGTCGATGTCAGTCAAGAATGCCTTTAAGGCGACAAAGACATCATTATCAACACCTCTCTGAGCTTAAATGAGGTCGTGTAACAGTGTTACGAGAAGTTGTATGTTCCTTCTGCAATACTGCTACACACACAGCACCTACATGCGGAGTTGTGGTCTGGCATGCAATTTCGTATGACAGCAGGAGCACTCTCGTGATTATGCTACGCACCCTGACTGCAAATCTGCACATCAATCTGGTGATTCGACCTGTTGTGCTGTCATTCATAAGCAGCATAGCTGTCGCCCACATACAGCTGTTGTGACCCAACATTGGAGTGTTGACATGATGCCTTGGCCTGCTCAATCTCCAGTCGGGCATGTGTGGGACATTATTAGATGACAACTCCAGCATTATCCATAACCAGCATTAACTTTCCCTGTATTGACCGACCAAGTACAACATGCATGGAACTCTATCCTACAAACTGACATCTTGCTCCTGTAGAACAAAATGCATGTACATTTGTATGCTCGGACTCAACATTCTGGTAGCTACACTGGTTATTATTGTATGAGCATTTCAGATTTGCAGTGGCTTATCTCGCACATGCAATGCTAATATATTACCTAGCCAAATGTATTTCTGCAATTTCAGTGCTGTACATTAATCATTTTATTGTGTTGCATTTTTTCAGTCTTTGTATTTAAATAATAAGTTGATCCACAGAAAAGTAATCCCAACAGATGTGGTAAGAGCTTATAGTGCTGCTCAGTCATACTACTTCAGGCTTGCAGAGCCCTGTTGACATATGTTAGCTGTTCTATGTTTGTGCTCTTTCTTATAGAGGGGAGTATATACTCCCCTCTTATAAAGGGGAGTATATTAGTGGGTGATAGCTGGACAGTTTGACAGGTTGAGGTAGAATTTTATCGATGCTGATGCTGTTGTGGGAGGAGGTGGGACTGTTGTCTCTCAGATGTCTGTGTGTGTGAGTCAGTGCTTCTGATGGTGGCTGCTGGTGGTCACAAGTTCAGGTTGACAGGGTGGTCATCTTGGTCGTTGGCCAGAGTGACAAAGAGCAGCCATTCTCCACCTTCCTCACTCTCCAGTGAGCAGTAGTACCTTGGTGGCTGTGGTGAGATGGTGACTCTGCACTGGCTACACACATCTTTATAAACGTTTGAATGACATTGTCAATCACAATAGTTAAAATTGCAGTCATATTGTTCTGCAATATTTCACAAATCATCGTTTTCCACATGCGTTAAATTCAAGCTGTATCCCATTCAAACCTATAAGAGCAACAAAATACTTAAGTAATCCATATGTAAGATCTGAACATTCCACTTCTATACAGGGTGGTCCAAAAGTCCGGAAACACCCTGATAAAATCCAAATCAAGTAGCAAACAAGGAAACATAGTCCCTGTACACGAAGATTCAACACCAAAATTTCAAATGGGAATGTGATCATGTGACATATCTAACAGATAGAGAATTTCAACATAAAAACAATGCCATTGTTATTTTAAACATAGCTTTCTTCATTCTCGGGTTATAGCCAATTACTTGCGGCAGCAGTGGGACTCTCGGAAGCATGAGTTTTACGTACTGAGATATCATAAAATGGAGTCTGAAACGATACAAAGTGACTATCCCATGCCTGATATGTTACATGTGTTTAACTGTTAGGTATCATTTACTGATGCTAACGTTTTAATCATTGTTTCCTTATTTACAGGTTACAAAATGTCCTTAACACATGAAGAATGCATTGAAATCATCTTGATATCAGGAGAAAGAAGCACAGGGGTCATTGCTGAGGATTTCAACAGTCGTCACCCAACCATACAGCCCATCACCCACAGCGCAGTTGCCAAGCTTTTGGCCAAATTTTGAGCAACAGGTTCTGTCGCAGATAAACCTAAGGCTGGAAGACCAAAATCCGCCACCAATGAATCAACAACAGTGAGCGTGTTGGCATCATTTTGCAAAAGTCCGCAATGGAGTACTCGTCGCCTGTCACAAGAATGTGGGGTTAGCCGTACCTCCATACTACGAATTTTATCGCAGCACAAATGGCACCCGTACAAAATTCAGCTGCTGCAACGCCTGAACGAGGATGACCCAGACAGTCGGGTACAGTTCGCAGAATGGGTGACACAGCAGCTGCAGATAAACCCACGTTTCCTCTATCAGGTGCTGTTCAGTGACGAAGCCAATTTCTTTATCAATGGTGAAGTGAACAAGCAGAATCACAGATACTGGTACAACACAACTCCGCACTGGATTGATGCTTCCAAAATGGTCGACTCACAAAAAGTGATGGTCTGGTGTGGTGTGCGGGGTACCAAAGTCGTTGGACCTCTTTTTTATTGATGGTACGTTAACAGTCAAAGGTTATCTAAGGTTATTGGATGAAGAAATGTTTCCCTCGTTGTTAACGGAGGATGGGACATTTCCCGAATTCTTCGAGCATGATGGAGCCTCACCACATTATGGGCACAATGTGCGAGCATACCTGGATGACCGAGCGAGGTGGCGCAGTGGTTAGCACACTGGATTCGCATTCGGGAGGACGACGGTTCAATCCCGTCTCCGGCCATCCTGATTTAGGTTTTCCGTGATTTCCCTAAATCGCTTCAGGCAAATGCCGGGATGGTTCCTTTGAAAGGGCACGGCCGATTTCCTTCCTCATCCTTCCCTCACCCGAGCTTGCGCTCCATCTCTAATGATCTCGTTGTCGATGGGACGTTAAACACTAAGATCCTCCTCCTCCATACCTGGATGTACAGTTCCCTCAAAAGTGGATTAGTCATAGGGGTGCTGTGGAGTGTCCACCACCTTCACCAGATTTGACTCCTTTGGATTTTTATCTTTGGAGTCATGTCAAAGCACTGGTTTATTCTGTGAAAATATGGGTTTCGCATCATCTAAAGCAATTCATTGTTGATGTGTGTGGTCAAATTCAGCCAGATGTGTTGGTCAAAGTTCATCAGGACTGTGTTCGGAGGATAGCATTAACAATTCAACATAATGGACAACATATCGAGCCAGTCCTATGACTGTTGGTGCTCTCTCAGGACTGTGTACTGCCGAGCGTCCCACTGCTGCCACATGTAACTAACTGGCTATAACTCGAGAATGAATAAAGCTATGTTTAAAATAACAACGGCATTGTTTTTCTGGTGAAATTCTCTATCTGTTTTATATGTCACATGACCACATTCCCATTTGAAATTTTGGAATTGAATCCAAGATGACAGCTTTCAAGATGGCTGCCATGTTGGTAGCATAGTCTATAAAGTTTCCCCCTTCCCGTTCCTCGTGTGTATGTACTCCGTTTCCTTGTTTGCTACTCCATTAGAATTTTATCAGGGTGTTTGTGGACTTGTTGGACCACCCTGTAGATCTGATACCTTTGAGGACGATGATAGCATACTTTGGTACTGCATGAACACATGATTTTCTAGCTCACTCATATCTACGCTATGCTCATGCATTTAGCTTACAAAGTCATAGAACAGCACTCTGACATATGACTGCCAGCGACTCAACCTGTCTGTTGCAATCAGTAACATCCTATGTGGGTCAAGCAAGTTCAGAATACTCGAATACTGTAAATATGCACGAGACTTCAGATTTCAGTTTCAACATTGTTTCTCCAGACACAACAATAATGTACATCTTCCTGCCAAGTGTATGGATGTCAATAGCTGTATGAGACGAGTCATACTCTACGTGGATTCTCTGCAAATCCCATGTAAGTGCCTCGCAGACAGTTCATCGAACCACCTTCACAATTCTCTATTATTCCAATCTTGTATAGCGCGAAAAGAATGAACACCTACATCTTTCCGTACGAGCTCTGATTTCCCTTATTTTATCGTGGTGATCGTTCCTCCCTATATAGGTCGGTGTCAACAAAATATTTTCGCTTTTGGAGGAGAAAGTTGGTGATTGGAATTTCGTGAGAAGATTCCGTCGCAACGAAAAACTCCTTTCTTTTAATAATGTCCAGCCCAAATGTTGTATCTTTTCCGTGACACTCTCTCCCATATTTCGCAATAATACAAAACGTGCTGCCTTTCTTTGAACATTTTTGATGTACACCGTCAGTCCTATCTGGTAAGGATCCCACAGCAAGCAGCAGTATTCTAAAGGAAGACGGACAAGTGTAGTGTAGGCAGTCTCCTTAGTAGATCTGTTACATTTTCTAAGTGTCCTGCCAATAAAACGCAGTCTCTGGTTAGCCTTCCGCAGAACGTTTTCTGTGTTCCTTCCAATTGAAGTTGTTCGTAATTGTGATACCTAGGTATTTAGTTGAATTTACGGCCTTTAGATTAGACTGATTCATCGTGTAACCGAAGTTTGAGTTCCTTTTAGCACTTATGTGGATCACCTCACGCTTTTCGTTATTTAGGGTCAACTGCCACTTTTCGCACCATTCAGATATCTTTTCTAAATAGTTTTGGAGTTTGTTTTGATCTTCTGATGACTTTATTAGTCGATAAACGACAGCTTCATCTGCAAACAACCGAAGACGGCTGCTCAGATTGTCTCCCAAATCGTTTATATAGATAAGGAAGAGCAAAGGGCCTATAACACTACCTTGGGGAACGCCAAAAATCATTCCTGTTTTACTCCATGACTTTCCGTCAGTTACTACGAACTGTGACCTCTCTGACAGGAAATTACTAATCCAGTCACATAAATGAGACGATATTCCATAAGCACACAATTTCACTACCAGCCGCTTGTGCGGTACAGTGTCAATAGCCTTCCAGGAATCCAGAAATACGGAATCGATCTGAAATCCCTTGTCAATAGTATTCAACACTTCATGTGAATAAAGAGCTAATTGTGGTTCACATTCTCTACTTCTACCATAGCTTTGAAGTCAATGTCATGTGCTAAGCCTACATTCTCATGTTTTGATTTGCTCACAGACGTGTGATACATATCGGAGAAGAGCAATATTCTGAAACCAGTTAACTGTGGCTCAGTGGGTTGGAGAAAGTTCAATTGCCCTTCGCTGTGCTGGTGCCGGGGTGTGTATACATCAGCTGTGTTTCCAGATTCAGTAATTCAGGTATATGATGCTGCTGCTGCTGTGTCACAGACGGTAGAAACTCCAACATCTATGTGTCCTGGTCCAACATATCTGTTAGTGCTGATTCCCACTGCACTGCATCAGGGGGGGTGTTGCACTGCTGGAAAAAAATCGCACGTTTTTACAAACAGAATATTAATAAACGAAATATAATGAGCGAGATGGATGGACTAATACCTACATTGGTATGTTCATTTATTCTGTTTAAAATTGAAGAAGTACACACACTTTTCTTTAAATTGCACTCATATGAGTGGCACTCCAAAAGAAATGCACACTATTTTTGTAAAAATACAGTTTTCATTCCGCATGTGTGAATGTTTTACAGTGTGTAGATACATCCCTCCTGCTTGTCTTCAAACCTTCAACCTGTTCCCGAGAGTGGCGCCGTCACAGCACGTCTTCAGGTGGTTGCTACACTTGACGTTCGTCAGAAGCAAGGTGCTGTCATAGAATTCCTGTGCCGTGAAAACAAGACAGTGGGAAACATCCACAAGGGGTTGAAAAAGGTGTATGGAGATGCTGCTGTCGATCGCAGAACAGTTAGTCGGTGGGCAAGCAGGTTACGTGATGAAAGCGGGCACGGCAATATTGAGGATTGTCCTCGGAGCGGCAGGCCTCGTACTGCACACATTCCAGACAATATGCATACAGTTAACGAATTGGTGACTGCTGACAGACGCATTACAGTGAACGAATTGTCATGCTACGTTGGAAGAGGAGAGGGAAGTGTTTGCACAATACTGAAAGTGTGGGCGTTAAAAAAGGTTGGCGCCAGGTGGGTTCCCAGGATGTTGACAGTGGCTCACAAAGAAACAAGAAAAACGGTATGCAGCGAACTTTTGGAACAGTACGAGAATGGTGGAGATGATTTTTTTGGAAGAATTGTGACAGGTGATGAAACATGGCTTCATCATTTTTCACCAGAGACGAATAGGCAATCAGAGGAGTGGCATCATGCAAACTCACCCAAGAAAAAAAAATTCAAACCACAACTTCTGCTGGAAAAGTAAAGCTACGGTGTTTTTCGATTTCGAAGGACTCTTGCTTGTGGACATCATGCCAAGTGGAACCACCATAAATTCTGTTGCATATGTGACGGCAGTGAAGAAACTTCAAACTCGACTGAGTCGTGTTCGACCACATCGGCAAAAGCAGAATGTTTTGCTGTTTCACGACAATGCATGGCCACATTTCAGTCAAAAAACCATGGAATCGATAACAAAACTCGGATGGACAACACTGAAACACCTACCTAACAGTACTGACCTGGCTTCATATGACTGTCACCTCTTTGGGGAACTGAAAGACTTTCTTCGTGGAACAAGGTTTGAAGATTATGACTCCCTTGTGCACGCTGTCAAACAGCGGCTCCAACAGGTGGGTCCAGAATTTTACCGTGGTTCCAATGAGGTGTAAAGCAGTTGGAGGGATGGAAATTATGTGGAGAAATGAAGATATTGTTCCTAAAGGCTGTATCTACACACTGTAAAACTTTCAGACATGTAGAATAAAAGAAGGATTTTTTAAAAAAATAGTGTGCATTTGTTTTGGAGTGACCCTTGTAAATTTCTTGCCCTTGCAAAAAGTTTATGGCATCAATATACCAAGGTGTTGGTTGCAGTCACTTGTCCGCACCAGCTCCACTTTTCGATGCACCCGTAATTCTTTTCAATTCTTTCCTATATTTTGCCGCAATGAATTTAATTTTTCTTACTCATTGAAGCTTCTGGGTAAATTTCCTTATATTTCGACAACAAATGATACTATTGCCGTGTTTTCTTTTTGCAGTAACTATACTCATTTCATTTAATTCACAACAAGGTTGACAAACCCCTATATAATTTCAGTAGCTGTAAATAAACGAGCGTTCTGCTGATTTAGGAGCCATTTCCACTTCGCAACACAACAAATCAGGCAAAATAGACAGTCCAGCACGAAAGATTGAGCTGACAAAGATATACATGGTGGGCAGAAATAGGCTGGAGAGCTTGCAAAGATGTTGCAGGGTATGCTGTATTGAGAAATAATTGTTAAGATAAGAATTCGGCACGTTACGCACCGTTTCCGCTTTAATTAAAGTTGAAGTTAGCCAATCAGGCCGTTTCGCGTGCAGATTCAAGCGGCCTGCCAGAGATGGTGTCGCCAAACAGGCGCTTCGTTCGGTCTCCTAAAACCGAACAAGAGGGTGATACAAAAACTGGACATTGGACATCTACATCTACATCTACATGATTACTCTGCAATTCACATTTAAGTGCTTGGCAGAGGGTTTATCGAACCACAATCATACTATCTCTCTACCATTCCACTCCCGAACAGCGCGCGGGAAAAACGAACACCTAAACCTTTCTGTTCGAGCTCTGATTTCTCTTATTTTATTTTGATGATCATTCCTACCTATGTAGGATGGGCTCAACAAAATATTTTCGCATTCGGAAGAGAAAGTTGGTGACTGAAATTTCGTAAATACATCACGCCGCAATGAAAAACGTCTTTGCTTTAATGACTTCCATCCCAAATCGCATATCATATCTGCCACACTCTATCCCCTGTTACGTGATAATACAAAACGAGCTGCCCTTTTTTGCACCTTTCGATGTCCACCTGGTAAGGATCCCACACCGCGAAGCAATATTCTAACAGAGGACGAACGAGTGTAGTGTAAGCTGTCTCTTTAGCGGACTTGTTACATCCACTAAATGTCCTGCCAATGAAACGCAACCTTTGGCTCGCCTTCCCCACAATATTATTTATATGGTCTTTCCAACTGAAGTTGTTCGTAATTTTAACACCCAGGTACTTACTTGAATTGACAGCTTTGAGAATTGTACTATTTATCGAGTAATCGAATTGCAGTGGATTTCTTTTGGAACTCATGTGGATCACCTCACACCTTTCGTTATTTAGCGTCAACTGCCACCTGCCACACCATACAGCAATCTTTTCTAAATCGCTTTGCAACTGATACTGGTCTTCGGATGACCTTACTAGACGGTACATTACAGCATCATCTGCGAGCAACCTAAGAGAACTGCTCACACTGTCACCCAGGTCATTTATATAGATCAGGAACAGCAGAGGTCCCAGGACACTTTCCTGGGGAACACCTGATATCACTTCAGTTTTACTCGATGATTTGCCGTCGATTACTACGAACTGCGACCTTCCTGACAGAAAATCACGAATCCAGTCGCACAACTGAGACGATACCCCATAGGCCCGCAGCTTGATTAGAAATCGCTTGTGAGGAACGGTGTCAATAGCTTTCCGGAAATCTAGAAATAGCGGCCATTACTTCGTGCGAATAAAGAGCTAGCTGCGTTGCACAAGAACGATGTTTCTGAAACCATGCTTTTGATGGTCCGAAGAGATAGTAAATGCTTGTTGTGAGATCATCAGGGTTGTATGGAATGTGCTGCAACTAGGCCATAGGAAAAGCAGGATCGAACCAGAGCCGAAGGTTGAACAGTCTCGTGCACTATCATCTACGCTACGATAACAACTGACACTTATTGTATCTGGTGGGCTACTTGGATCTGAACGTACAATGGCCTGATTGCCTAACTTCAATGGTAATTAATTAGCAAATGGCACAACGAACCGAATTGTTTTCTTAACAATATTTCTCAGCATAAGCAATCCAGCCGCACACTTACAAGCTTTTCAGGCTGTTTCTGACAACCCTATATCATATTAGCTAGTGATGATACAGTCCAAGTAGTATGCACAATAAAATCTAGTTTTAGTAGATTCGTCAGTGTATTGTGCAGTAGATTGCACAACTGTCAATCTTACCCATAGATAGTCAATAATACTGCACAGTATGAAATATTTCACAACGCTACTGACACTCTAACGACCGCTTTAGCTCCTATAACTGTATCGTCGTTGTGCAACGTTTTTGTAAATGGCTTCCTGCAGTAAATTTATTCCTCAAGAAACCTTCTACAGCAGACTGTAGTTTCTCATTATGGTATATTTGCACTCTATATATATTTTATATACGAATTTGGTTCAAAAAGTAAGGTGACAAGCCCTCTGCAAGAAAAGGTTTGTTTAGGAAACCGAAGAAATACATGAAGTTACTAAGATCCTTGTACGTATTACTCCCCACATATTCACTAGGATTGTTTGAACATTGGTTCCGTCAGTAAACCAGTCTTTCGAAACCGTCATAAAAGAAATTATGGTCCTCATCGAGGAGCAACTTAACTACAGTATCCGAACGTCGGCATTAATTATGAAGTGGTGATAGACCAGATGCGTCTTTTGACGGTCCGAAGAGATAGTAAATGCTTGTTGTGAGATCATCAGGGTTGAATGGAATGTGTTGAAACTAGTCCATAGAAACGATACAGGGTGGCCTGTGGGAAGTATTCTATTTTATTTGATTATTATGAGGTTCAGCATACATTTACAGCAATATAACTTATAGACAAGTGTTCTACACACATTTCCGTGACTGGAAAGCCAAACACAAGTTTATTTCTTAAAAAGTACGTCACGTTAATGATTTCCATCACTGGTGATGCTTTGCAGAAGACGTTCGCGGAAGCTCCTCATTAAGTTCTGGATCATTTTGTAACAAATGGCATCTACTCGCTTCACACCGACAGCCATACCGCAGTGGTAACCGTCACATGACCAAAGTCCAGCGCTGTCTGGCTTAGCTAGCAAATGGATGAGTGACCTTCTGGGTCTACTGAGCGCTGTTGGCAAGTGGGGTGCATGCAGACCTATTGAGGCCAATTGAGGAGCTACTTGACTGGGAAGCAGCTACTTCTCTCACGAAAACTGACAACACCCAGGAGAGGAGTGTGCTGACCACATGCTGCTCCATATCTGCATCCAGTGACGCCTATCGCTTCAGGATGACATGGCGGTCAGTCGGACCGTTGTGCCTTCCGAGGCCTGTTCGGATGTAGTTTCTGTCCCTTCCCGGATTGTTACTTTCAGCTCATCTATACTGTGGAGTCACTGTGGAAGAAACTTTGTCTTTGAGATGACCCCATACAAAAAAATCAGAGGCTCAAAGATGAGATGATCTCGCTGGCTACGGGCCATACCGAATCTTGAAGGAAATGTGATGCCTCAGTGTATTCACTGAACTATGGCCCATGCAGGCCGTAGACCTAACTCGATGAAACCATATCGCTTTTATATGGCAAAATCACATATACTGTGGAGTAAAGACATTGTTACTCATGGCTACATAGCACTCAGAACTGACACTCACTGGCCAGCTGTTGTGGTCTTCAAAAAACGATGGTCCAAAGATTCCAATGGCCGATCCAGTAGCGCATCAGACGACGACATTTGGTCTACCGTGAGCCTTTTGATAAGTGAGCTGTGGGTTTGTATCCGAGTAATGCTGGAATTTTGTTTATTGTCAGACTCATTTAGATGAAATTTTGCCTTGTCGTACATCATAAGATTTGTCAGAAATGCTTCATCCTGGTCAATTCTGTCCAATAATATAGAGCCACTTGGAGCTTATAAGGATGAAACTTTAAATCCTCTTTTACAATCCTCTATAAAGATGCATGAGGGATTTGCAGTGTCCTGGAATGGCGCTGAACCGAGTGCTGTGAGCTTTGTTGCAGAGCTGCACCACCTCGTCGGATATTTTCCAGCGTTCAGATTGTCATTTCATGCCTCCTATGCTTCACATTGGTTACGGGACCCGTCTCACGCCGTTGTTCTATCCACTTGGATATTGTCCTTCCGTCTGGAACACGGAAATAGCGGCCTCTTCCATGGAAGAGCCACAACTCCCTGCACACAACAAAACTCCTTCTTTACCCCAATATGCACCTGGACAGGCCAGTGTTCCATGCTGTGCTGAATGTCATACTATGTGGGTCCGACTAGATGTGGTAGATGGCGTGAGTACAAGTACTATCACGCTCAAGAGCATCCCAACGACCTAAATTGCGTTCTCCCTGATTTGCATACAACCCACATAATGTACCTGTCTTGCAGATCCTCTAATCATCTTTCGGTACAGTCATTTGACTATACAAAATGGATACCTCAAGTGACCACTAGAGAACGGTGCTCTACATGACAATAACTCCAGGTCTAACAAATACCATAATACTGCAAGTATCAGTAAACACCTTACTACAGAAGAGACGGTCCTTAACGCTTGTAAACTCAAATTTATTGCAATAAGTGACATTAACCCTCTCATTAGTATCAGAGACAACTAATGCCTGTAACTCTGTCACATAAATCATACAGTAATCTTTACACTAAACTAAATTCATGTATGAATAAGAGATTTTCGAGAATATCTGAACAAAAATTCTACGATATTCGAAATACTTTTACTTCTAAAAGGTTTTCCAAGCACCAACTAACTGCCATTCGCTTGGCGAGTGGTTTCGTACGAGGGCCGGGCGGAGTGGCCGTGCGGTTCTAGGCGCTACAGTCTGGAACCGGGCGACCGCTACGGTCGCAGGTTCGAATCTTGCCCCGGGCATGGATGTGTGTGATGTACTTAGGTTAGTTAGTGCTCAGAGCCATTTTTCGTACGAGATCTGTTCAAAAATTCTGGAACTTCGGCCAAAACATTTTTCTACGCTTACCTATTACTTATTGTGAATAATCTCCTTCGATATACTCTCCTTCACAACCGATACACCGTTCCCAACACCGTTTACACTTGCGGATGCAGTCTAGGTACACCTCTTGCTGCATCGTGTGAAGCACCGTCCGCCAATCTTATCTTATACCGTCCATCGTTGCAGATCTTCGTCCTTTCAACGGCGTTTTCAACTTTGAAAATAAAAATAAAAAAGTCCGAAGAGGCCAGATCTGGAGAGTACGGAGGATAAGGCATTACAGTGATTTTGTTTTTGTGTCATAGTCATGCACCAACGACGATGAATGTACAGGTACCTTATCGTGATCCAACGGCCATGAATTGTCTCGTCACATTTCAGGCCATTTCCTTATGATGAACTAATCCTTCAAAGTTAAAGAAAACTATCAGCATGGCTTTGATATTGGATCTGACCTGACGAGCTGTGTTTGGTCTTGGAGAACCTTTCCCGATCCTTTATGAAGATTAAACCTTGGTCTCAATATCGTAGCCGTAGACCCACGTCTCGCCACCGATTTGACTCTCTTAAGGAACTTCCTGCCACCTATAGACGAATGGTCTCTCAGAACATTTCAGTAAGACCTTGGTGGATATGCTGTTGATGTCTAATGAGATTCGCGTACTACTGAGAGAAGTAAGACACTAAAAGCTCCACATACACTCCTGGAAATTGAAATAAGAACACTGTGAATTCATTGTCCCAGGAAGGGGAAACTTTATTGACACATTCATGGGGTCAGATACATCACATGATCACACTGACAGAATCACAGGCACATAGACACAGGCAACAGACTATGCACAATGTCAGCACTAGTACAGTGTATATCCACCTTTTGCAGCAATGCAGGCTGCTATTCTCCCATGGAGACGATCGTAGAGATGCTGGATGTAGTCCTGTGGAACGGCTTGCCATGCCATTTCCACCTGGCGCCTCAGTTGGACCAGCGTTCGTGCTGGACGTGCAGACCGCGTGAGACGACGCTTCATCCAGTCCCAAACATGCTCAATGGGGGACAGATCCGGAGATCTTGCTGGCCAGGGTAGTTGACTTACACCTTCTAGAGCACGTTGGGTGGCACGGGATACATGCGGACGTGCATTGTCCTGTTGGAACAGCAAGTTCCCTTGCCAGTCTAGGAATGGTAGAACGATGGGTTCGAGGACGGTTTGGATGTACCGTGCACTATTCAGTGTCCCCTCGACGATCACCAGAGGTGTACGGCCAGTGTAGGAGATCGCTCCCCACACCATGATGCCGGGTGTTGGCCCTGTGTGCCTCGGTCGTATGCAGTCCTGATTGTGGCGCTCACCTGCACGGCGCCAAACACGCATACGACCATCATTGGCACCAAGGCAGAAGCGACTCTCATCGCTGAAGACGACACGTCTCCATTCGTCCCTCCATTCACGCCTGTCGCGACACCACTGGAGGCGGGCTGCACGATGTTGGGGCGTGAGCGGAAGACGGCCTAACGGTGTGCGGGACCGTAGCCCAGCTTCTTGGAGACGGTTGCGAATGGTCCTCGCCGATACCCCAGGAGCAACAGTGTCCCTAATTTGCTGGGAAGTGGCGGTGCAGTCCCCTATGGCACTGCGTAGGATCCGACGGTCTTGGCGTGCATCCGTGCATCGCTGCGGTCCGGTCCCAGGTCGACGGGCACGTGCACTTTCCGCCGACCACTGGCGACAACATCGATGTACTGTGGAGACCTCACGCCCCACGGCCTCCCGCATGCCCACTATACGCCCTCGCTCAAAGTCCGTCAACTGCACATACGGTTCACGTCCACGCTGTCGCGGCATGCTACCAGTGTTAAAGATTGCTATGGAGGTCCGTATGCCACGGCAAACTAGCTGACACTGACGGCGGCGGTGCACAAATGCTGCGCAGCTAGCGCCATTCGACGGCCAACACCGCGGTTCGTGGTGTGTCCGCTGTGTCGTGTGTGTGATCATTGCTTGTACAGCCCTCTCGCAGTGTCCAGAGCAAGTATGGTGGGTCTGACACACCGGTGTCAATGTGTTCTTTTTTCCATTTCCAGGAGTGTAGTTCTCTCTGCTCCATGGTTGTGAGACGGAAAAAACAGTGAATAAACTATTCCTGTCTGAACTGGACGGTACTCAGGACAACTACGTGAAGCACCTCTTTACCAGGGCCAAATAAGCAAGACAGCTGGCTCGCATATGGACACTGGACACCCAGGAGGAAGACTGAGAGCCATGTAATGCCAAGCATCAGCCATTGAGATAAAGATTGCAATAGCTCTGCTTTGGACCGTATGATACCTTCGCCATTTGCTGGACGTCACATACTACGTTGAGGGTTATGACCCTTCACCAAAAAGATAAGAGTCCAGATACGTCGTACATGTCCTCCATATGAAATCATACTCCAGTCCAGAGGCGCAGGTCGACGACGGGGACTCTTCGTTCCTTCGGTGTTCGTCATAGTGATGATGTGTCAACACGAATAGAACGCGAGGATCTGCCAGCGCTGACATACAGAGAACTATCAACAAGATCTAGATCGAGTGGGCTGCAGTTGGCTCTAATGAGAACTTATGAAACAGCGGGTCGTTGTTTCACTAGAAAGACAGTAATGCTGCAAACTGTGTTGCGCGCATTGTCACATAGCAGTTAGTGCTGCTGGCTGAGATGTGGGGAATCGCCAGTTCACATCTGACCTCTTTCAGTTTTCGTTAGTAATTAGTATCTACCAATCTTGGAAGTTTCTCTAAATTTCTTATAGTTGTAATGTTTGTATATTTTGGAGTAGTCGGTGTTTTTATAAATAGAAGCACTCTCCATCCAGGAGTTCAGTTCTGTTGTGGCTGTACTTTAGTGGTCGTAATAAATTTACGTTCAGTGTTTACGCGTTGTGCTTCATCCATGACTCTGATTTCTGATTTTAACTCGTCTCTGGTTACCACGTGACAATATTTATGGAGCTAGTGACCCTTTTGTATAACTTATAAACGACTACTTTAGTTGGAACGACATAAAACGACTAACGTAATTCATATGTAAAATTGTCACAATATGAAAATTTTTTGAAGATCTGCTTCGGCTAAAAGAAACACGTTGGTGGCAAAGTTTGGTTGTGAAACAAGGCAAAGGGAATAGTAACTTTGGAAAAACAAGACTTGCTCCAGGCTTGGTTGGTAGCTACTTGGCGACTGACATGCGACGAATGTGGAATACTTTTTGTTTTATTGAGTTTCTCTACAGATATGTGGAAAACTCATGCGCAAATACTCCCACTCCACTGCCTATTCTGATGATTATATGAGCTTGCCAGTTCCAACCACACGCTGAGGCATAAGACCCTTCCTAAAAACATAAAACTGTGATATTAATTATTGACTAAAGCGCTGACCAAACTAAAAATCGGAGCAGAATTTTTCTCTGAAAAATATCTGTGCTTTTCGACGTCTTCGTAACCATCGAAATGTCACCCGGTCCTGGTGTACTGCAAAGAGAAATTTCACTCGCCCAAATAACATGACAGATTTGTATTCCAGAAAATATCAGTTTCACGTGGTTTGTTTCTGACTGAACATTCAGGTGGAAGATTTTCATATTTATTCCTTCCTGTATCCAAACAAATACAGTATACACGCTGTGTCTGTGTAATTTTATATACATAGGGCATAACGCTCCGCCTTAAACTCAATTATACCAGTTCATCGTTACCCACGAATGTTTCTGGGGGATTTTTCTACGTGGCGATACCAGTACAGAAATGGAAATAACGTCCGAAGTAAATTTGAAAACCCATCGTTCCACTCTCAGCTCGTCTGAATTTAGTAAAACATATTGTAATTTATAAGACATGCCCATTTTGACAGGATATGGAATGTGCACATATAAGAAAGTGTATCAAAGATCATTAGTAGTATAAAGACGCAATAGTAATTGATGTGTTGAGTCTCCGCTGCTTCTCTGTCCTTAGTGTTCAGAAAAGTCATATTTTAATGTATGCAGCTTCATATTTGCAGTTCTGCCCTTACATATTTCCCTATCAAAATACGCAATCGTAATTTTGACTGCAATGTCACGAAATGTCCTTTTTCATTATAGAACAGTATCGGCCTTTTTTTGTTGATGTAGTGTATCAGGTGTAGACAGGTGGCTGCAAATAATATCTTTGCGTACGTTCACTACCGTCTAACTGCCCTAATTTAAAATTAGTTGAATTACCGCTTAATGCTATACAGCACATCCCATACAATGTGATAATAAAAACTGATGTGATATAGTGATTTGATTCTTTTGGAGCGGCCTGCGATTTGTATTGTCACTCTAGCTTGTAGGAACTTTGGTTAAATTTGTATTGGTACAATTGAAGATCGTGACTTGTCAGTGTAGTGCTCTGACAGTAGTTGAATGAAATCCGTAATAAAATACGATGTATGCCATCGTGTTTGGGGTTTCTCATTGTCCTTTACATATGTAGTAAAGGATGGCAATCGCAAGTTGGATGTTAAGAGGGAGGAGTTCGCGTGCTGGCCGTTCCATACGCAGTGAGTGAGGTTGCGAGTGTCTCCTTTCAGGCTACACTATATTAAAGATCGCCTAGTAGTTCACTTTTATTTTTTTTCAAATTTCAGGTCCACAGGATAGTGAAGACGATGTGCAGATCGACTTCTCCAGAGGTCAGTGAAAGCAGCAAATTTTAGACACATTACGATGTAGTGTTTTGGATTTTTGCTTACACAAGGCTTGTAAATAAATATTGTAAGGAATTTATTATTGGAAAAATTTGACGCGTCGAGTGTACGATGATTTGCTCATATTGCGGTAATAAGAAAGTACATATCACACTGTAGGCCTACAGTTTCCCAGTGGAAAGTTATTGTTTATGGGTATGCCACTGACTGACAGGTACCAATGTTTTCCCTAAAAGTGTTTGGCAACACTTGTTATAATAACAATATTGTTAAATTCCCAACTACTATATTACATTTAGACGAAGATTCCCGATTTCCACTTAATATTGGGACTTTGTATATGGAGCGTCGGTATTTAAATTAAGTATGTTTATAACAAGAGCTGGATTGATTGAAGTTCAAATACTCATTCAGCCATTAATTAATTAAATGTTTTTGTTTGTATTGTAGTATTAAGTGCTTGTTTTGTAATACAATACATTATTCTGGTCGTATCCATGAAATTTCTAGTAGTGAAGCTGAAGTATTAACAAAGTCTTCTACTTTATTTAAGTCCCTTACGTTAATGAATATGACCATCATTGCACATATAAGCAATAGTTTGGTAATTTTAGATTTAGTTTTTCATTCACGTTGCGGCGGTGGAGAAGGTATAATATTCGGAAAGTAATGTTGAAAACAGTTATTAATTCACATTTTATAATACTTTTTGTGTTATAACTGTTCCAAACTTGCTTGGAGTAACACACATTTCTAATTTTTTGCTGTGGACAGTATTATGTCACTTTTTTCAGTGCTCAAACAAATGACTACTTAGTCATCAAAACTTTGACAAGAGAGCTATAAAACTTAATAACTGTGCTAATGATGCAAGTAATAAATTTCTTTGAAGCAGCTGAAGTGATTAGACTTTGCATCAGTGGGAGAGCTCAGTATCTTTGAGATTGTCAGACTGGGAATTGTTGTCTGTTTCAAAGTGTGATCAGTTTGTCATATATGTCTGTATACAACTATATACAAAATGTTTCTTCTACATTCTCGACTGCATGTTAATTGCAGTTAATGTAGATTTAATTATCTTAGTAGCTTATCTTACATCTGTCCATAATGTACTTCAGGCCTTGGTTGAATACTTGCAGTATACACAAATCATAGCTTATTTATGAACTTCATATTACATATGTGTTGAAGTAGATCATCATACATTACTTTAGTATAGACAAATAATTTTCATGTCTAATTTTCTGTAAGAGAGATTATTAAAAGCAAATGAAGTTTTTCGCTCTGACTTTTTCTTCCTCCTGCCTACAGCAAGAAAAATCATTTACGAAATAAGTAGAAACATTTTAAAAATGATAGAAATTTCTGGAGACACACAGAGGTTAATCTTAGAGATTACATTAAGAATAATTGAGGTATTTGTACATGTACATCAAACTACAGTTCAAGAATTTTGTAGCTGATATTATAGTGTGTGAAATGGAAGATACCAGCTGCCACCACCTTTTTTTAAAGTGCCACTTGCTTCCTGTGTTACCTGTTCTTAGGTATACAGGTGCATGAGGATGTATGTGCTGTGCTGCTCGAAACACCAACTGCAATCTGTCCGTCACAAAGTTAGTTTGAGCTGTACTTCCTCCCGTATACAGCCCCACAAGGTGTTTAGAAAGTGTCCTTTATTCTTACTGTCATAAGCACTGGCCAACACTTCGGAAGAAAACACACTTATGTATTGAGAAACAAATACTTGAGATTGACTCATTCTGTGCTGTGACAACAATTTTTTTGTTGACGCAGTAAGAGCTGCTGAGCGTGTTTACCACCCATTCTTATACATCCTTCATCCTTCAAAGAATCACACCATGGATTTTGTGTATTGTTGGGCATATGATCCTGCAACATGGTTCTTGTTGATGGATATGGGATCCAACAATGACATTGGAGGACATCACAGCAAGATCAAAGATATTACAATCAGATGAATGTGGAGCTGGTTTTTCGATCAGTTCAAGACTCATCGAACACTAGTTATATACTGTTGTATGAGGGAAATGGTAACATTCTCCATTAGTGCAAGCAGTTTGTACTCAGAAAAGGCAGTGATAAACCTCACCTGTCAACGTGCCAGCTAAACTGAATGGTCTTATTTTTATTGGGTCACCAGTAGTTCCTGCTCATGCACTAAAACTAAGTGAATATGATGCCTTGCTTCCACAATTACTTGAGCGTTGGCATCTGCCTACATATGCATATTGTGTTAATTTATTATCCTGTTCTGTCTGAATCCCAACGTATATGTAAATGAAATGCAAGCTGTGAATGATGGTTCTCCATTGCTCCATCTTAGAATCAGTTGGCAGAAGTGTGACTGCGCATGAATATCTTGTGTGCTAAGTACTAGAACATGCTATAAGTGAAATGGAGAAAGTAACTGCTCATGCAGATGTGTCTGTACTTGAGCCTGGTTTATGTATTCAGCAGTCAGCAGCTTCAACACTTTGCTTACTTGTTTTAGGATTAAATTCTTCTCATTGCAACACTAGCTCCTCCACATTTCCTAAATTGTAGAGTAATACCATACCTCCCGTCTCCTGTATGGAATAATAAGTCTCCATTTCAATGTTTGTATTGTTTCCACCCCATAGAATTAGTAATTTGTCCTGGTGCCATCACATCCTCAAAATACACATGGAATGGCTGATGTATATAGTTGTGAATATGGGTTATCTGAAGCTACTGATACTGGATTTTGGCTTTGTACCTTGATGTTATGATGTAGAGTGTGAACTCGTAAATTCAGTAAAAGGAAGAGAACACTTGGCAGTATTTCCTTTTTTTTTATACACGGTGTTACATAAAGGTACGGCCAAACTTTCAGAAAACATTCCTCACACACAAATAAAAAAAGATGTTATGCGAACATGTGTCCGGAAACGCTTAATCTCCATATTAGAGCTCATTTTAGTTTCCGTCTGTATGTACTGTACTTCCTCGATTCACCACCAGTTGGCCCAATTGAAGGAAGGTAATGTTGACTTCGGTGCTTGTGTTGACTAGCATCAAGCACATCAGTACGTAGCATCAACAGGTTAGTGTCCATTACGAACGTGGTTTTGCAGTCAGTGCAATGTTTACAAATGCGGAGTTGGCAGTTGTCCATTTGATGTATGGTTTAGCTCAGGGCAATAGCCGTGGCGCAGTAGGTTTGTATGGAGACAGATTTCCAGAATGAAGGTGTCCCGACAGGAAGACGTTCGAAGCAATTGATCGGCGTCTTGGGGAGCACGGAACATTCCAGCCTATGACTCGTGACTGGGGAAGACCTAGAACGACGAGGACACCTGCAATGGTCAAGGCAATTCTTCGTGCAGTTGACGATAACTGTAATGTCAGCGTCAGAGAAGTTGCTGCTGTACAAGGTAATGTTGACCACGTTACTGTATGGAGAGTGCTATGGTAGAACCAGTTGTTTCCGTACGATGTACAGTGTGTGCAGGCACTATCAGCAGCTGATTGGCCTCCACGGGTACACTTCGGCGAATGGTTCATCCAACAATGTGTCAATCCTCATTTCAGTGCAAATGTTCTCTTTACGGATGAGGCGTCATTCCAACGTGATCAAATCGTAAATTTTCACAATCAACATGTGTGGGCTGACGAGAATCCGCATGCAATTGTGCAATCACGTCATCAATGCAGATTTTCTGTGAACGTTTGGGCAGGCATTGTTGGTGATGTCTTGATTGTGCCTCATGTTCTTCCACCTACGCTCAATGGAGCACGTTATCACGATTTCATATGGGATACTCTACCTGTGCTGCTAAAACGTGTACCTTTACAAGAACGACACAACATGTGGCTCATGCACGATGGAGCTCTTGCACATTTCAGTTGAAGTGTTAGTACGCTTCTTAACAGATTTGGTGACCAATGGATTGGTAGAGGCAGACCAATTCCATGGCCTTCCCGCTCACCTGACCCGAACCCTCTTTACTTTCATTTATTGGGGAATTTGAAAGCTCTTGTTTACGCAACCCTCGTACCAAATGTAGAGACTCTTCATGCTCGTACTGTGGACGGCTATGATACAATACGCCATTCTCCAGGGCTGCATCAGGGATTCCATGTGGCGGAGGGTGGATGCATGTATCGCTAACGGAGGACATTATGATCATTTCCTGTAAGAAATTGTATGAAGTCACTCTGGTAAGTTCTGTTGCTGTGTGTTTCCATTCCATGGTTAATGTGATTTGAAGAGAAAGTAAGCTTTGCTGGACACAGGTCCACATAACATATTTTCTATCTTTGTGTGTGAGGAATGTTTCCTGAAAGTTTGGCCATCCATTTTTGTAACACCCTGTATATAGATTGGATTGAAAGATGCCAGTCTGATTTGTGAGTTGGTCAAGCTAACAAATCTGAATGTATAATCTTAGTTGTGGTGAAGTATTGATTTGTAGTGTATCCTGAGGGCTATCTTAGGGTGAAATGTGGCAAAGTGGTATCAAAGGATTTGGTTAATCTTTATGTGCTGTGTGTCCAACAGAATCAGTCATGATTTAAGTACAGACACACACACAACCAATAATCAATCACTGTCATCATAAGGACTGACTGCTAACAATTGTCAGCACAAGTGAAATGATCTGTTATCTCAACAGACGTTTCCAGACAAATGTTTATAGGACTTTTCATTTTGACCAGTACCTGTAAGAATATGGAACACTTTAACACCGTGCCTACATTTCACACAAGTATTAATGACAATTTTACTTCCAGTGCGAAATGCATGAGTAGAATAGTAAAGGATAGAAATTGTTGTACCCTCCACTACACACCATAAGGTGTCTTACAGAGAATGTATCTAGATAATAAAGACTGGCAGACACCTTAGCCAATGTTTTTTTTGTGTTCCACATTTTTGGGCCAAGGAAAAAAATGTCTAATTTGATCTTACAAAAAACTGAAATTTAAAGTGGAATAGTTAAGTGACCTCTGGGAGGGTCTGTGTGTTGAATGCATACAGGTTTACTGGACATGGCTTTTTGGCCCAAGTTGCATGTGGAGAGAGAGATATCTTGGGGCTGGTCTTTGATACTCTTATTGATCCATAATCTTCCATTCCCTTGTAGTGTACCCGTCACAGTGTAATTTTTGTTTTTAAATTCTCCATACTCATTCTTCAAAACTCAGTCACATTCTCAGGCATTAAAAATGTTGAGCATGGATCCTTTTATTTGGGAAGTGGAATGTACAGTTCAACTTTTATTGCATAAAACTCGCTATTGAAGCCTTTTACATCGCAAAATTCAGTAGCTTCAGATGGGAGAAAACAACATTATAAGTTTCTGTCTTCGCCAATGGTACATGCTGCTTAGCACAAGTTCTCCTATTGATGTAATTCCAATTATTTTGTGTTGCTGTATGTGCCCTTATTTAAGGCTGAAGCAGTGTGTATTAACTCTCTGCCCTATAAAAATGTTTTAGGTGCTCCCTGGTGGAAATTACTTTGGAAGACCCTTTGTTAATGCTTTTAAGACTATATGGTACATATAATGTGCTATAAAGCTATAATTTGGCGTGCTTCAGGACAGATTATTGGGTCTGTATCTGCTCAATTCTAGGCGTATGCTCACTTCTGCACACCAATGTAACCATGTCTTTTCATTACTTTTTTTTCCTCTCCTTCCAACTCTTTAAGTAGGAGTTCATTAATGCCTTGTTATTCTTTGTTCATCTTGAACTGAGTGGTGATTGAAAAGTGTGGCCAAAAAATGATGCCAAATGTTTTCCTCTATTCTTGCATGCAGCCTGTTTATATACAAAAAAAACTTGTGCCGTGAATGACTGAATGAGGGTTTCATGTCAGAAGTCGGAATGATTCTTGTACATGATAAGAACCAATTAATTCTGCTACTCCCTGTGGAAAATGAATAAATTCAGGAATGATGGAAAATTAAAGCAATGGTCTCAATAGGGCATTCTATATGTTGTTGCAAAGAAACACATCAGAGAGAGAGAGAGAGAGAGAGAGAGAGAGAGAGAGAGAGAGAGAGAGAGAGAGAGAGAGAGGTGGGGGGGGGGGGGGGGGGGGGGGAGAGTGAGCTCAGCACGTCTGTTGTCACATTCTCTTTATGTCTGTAACCACTGGACTACAAGCAGCCGCAAACTGTGTCCGTGTGGATTTGTGTGCTCTTTTTAACTGCTATACTGCCATCTCTCATCTCCCACAGGGGATGACTCACAGACGCTTGTCATTATCAGAAAACATGCTTAGTGAAGATCAACATACTTCATCACAGCAATATGGTTAACTTCGGAGGATAATCTTCTGCTGTTTTCCTATCACTTGAACCTGTTTGGTGGTAGGTAGCTGTTGACCTGCACTCCAGTGAGCATTTCCTTATGTCAGTATATTTCCTCCATGACCTGCTTGTGTAGCTTAATTTGCAGCACTTACAGGACTGAGGTGAGCCAGATGTGTATTGTCTCTCCACACCAGATTAGCAACCATTGACCTGTTAGTGTATTGCCTGACTAATTTTCATGTTAGATTAAATATAGTTCATTCTGTACACTTGAAATGGGGAGATCCTTGACAATGTGGAATGTGTCAGAAAAACAGAAATACATATTTTTAAAAAATCTGATGTGATAGTGCTGCTTCTAAAAATCCTGAAGAAAGCTGGTTAACAAGGGTATGGGAAGTTAGTTTTTTCCCCATTTTCTCATATACAAATTGATTTAAAAGTGTACCATAAACATTGTAATGCATAAATTGTTTTTAGGCTACT
Source organism: Schistocerca gregaria (assembly GCF_023897955.1). Taxonomy (NCBI): domain Eukaryota; kingdom Metazoa; phylum Arthropoda; class Insecta; order Orthoptera; family Acrididae; genus Schistocerca; species Schistocerca gregaria. The sequence continues at coordinate 130,974,574 of NC_064931.1, read as the reverse complement.
GCAGGAAGCATCATCAACACAAAAGTAGGTTACAAGCCTCCTTATACAGATTGCATTACTTCACTGAAACTGTGCCAAAATCAGATATTACAAAACATTCATGTTATGTAATAGTGTTAATAACACAGGGCTGTGAAACTAAATTTTTGTCCAAGGCCTTTAATGCTGAAGGATGATTTTTATTAATTGCTTGAAGAAGGTGAAGACACAATATGGACGCATTTTAATATATATTAATACAGACCCATTTTTACTAGTAACTGTGAACTGTTTACAAGTGTATATAGTAAATAAAATCATAGACCTAATCACACATTCCAAGTGTTACGGAGACCTCCACTTTTATAGTACTGCTTCATGTTAATATTGAAATTTTGTCTTTGAGATTTTCTTCTATGCTGTAGCTCCACATTATCTCATTTTAGAGACCAAAGTAGTCAGCCATCATCCCTCCATCCCACCTGCCTTGATAATGTGATTCAACATTTTTTTTTTTTTTTTTTTTTTTTTTTGCTTCTTGGTGAGCCCTTTTGCCATGTTCTTTGCTAACATCTCCAAGATTGTCAGGAAAAAAGTCAAGATGGCTAGGAAAAAAAAAAAAAAAGAATTTTAAGGTTCATATTTTTCAGAGCTGTTCACATATTTTCCACCATGGCTTTGAAATCTGGGTGTTCCCTATTACTTAATAAATTGGTAGCCACATTCATAAATTCTGTCAAAGCTAGTTGTTCTTGTGTTAGTACATTTTTATATACTTCATCTTTTATCAAACTTCAAGTGTTTGGTCCCAGAAACAGTAGTCCCTTGAGTTTAGCGTCAGACAAAAATGGAAAATTAGGAACTTTTGGACTTAAAACAATCACCATCTTCAGGCAGTGCTTTGACACCCTGATTTGTGATTCACAGTTTAATATGAAGAGGCAGCAGAATGATTTTCTCTCATTTCACCAGAGATTGTCTAATCACGTTTTTCTCCCTAGGATTCATTGTTGGTCTGATAGACCATTCTAGTCTACTCCAATGCATTTTACAAGCACGACTATCCCAGAGGCGCAGGAAACAAAGAAACTTCGTAAAGCCTGACTGTTGTCCAAGCAGCATTCCTGTTAGTTAAAGGTCTCCACATACAACCCATTAGTGTTCCGAATAGCTTAATGAATTCAGTAGGATCTCTGTATTTTCATAGGTTTCTTTTACAGTGCACAGAATATGCTGCTGACACTGTCATGCTTATCTTCAGTATGTAGAAGTATGGGTGTGAGGCCTCTTGTGTTAGAATCTATAAATATCCTCCATTCATTCATTCATGTTGTCGTCGTCGTCAGTCCTGAGACTGGTTTGCTGCAGCTCTTCATGCTACTCTATCCTGTGCAAGCTTCTTCATCTCCCAGTACCTACTGCAGCCTACATCCTTCTGAATCTGCTTGGTGTATTCATCTCTTGGTCTCCCTCTACAGTTTTTACCCCCCACACTGCCCTCTAATATTAAATTGGTGATCCCTTGATGCCTCAGAACATGTCCTACCAACACATCCCTTCTTCTAGTCAAGTTGTGCCACAAACTTCTCTTCTCCACAATCCTATTCAATACTTCCTCATTAGTTATGTGATCTACCCATCTAATCTTCAGATTCTTCTGTAGCACCACATTTCGAAAGCTTCTATTCTCTTCTTGTCCAAACTATTTATCGTCCATGTTTCACTTCCATACATGGCTACACTCTATACAAATACTTTCAGAAACGACTTCCTGACACTTAAATCTATACTTGATGTTAACAAATTTCTCTTCTTCATAAATGCCTTCCTTGCCATTGCCAGTCTACATTTTATATTTTGCTTTTGTTGATGCTCATCTTATATCCTCCTTTCAAGACACTATCCATTCCCTTCAACTGCTCTTCCAAGTCCTTTGCTGTGTCTGACAAAATTACAATGTCATCGGCAAACCTCGAAGTTTTTATTTCTTCTCTTTGGATTTGAGTACCTACTCCAAATTTTTCTTTTGTTTCCTTCACTGCTTGCTCAATATACAGATTGAATAACATCGGGGAGAGGCTACAACCGTGTCTCACTCCCTTCCCAACCACTGCATCCCTTTCATGTCCCTCGACTCTCATAACTGCCATCTGTTTTCTGTACAAATTGTGAATAGCCTTTCGCTCCCTGTATTTTACCCCTGCCACCTTCAGAATTTGAAAGAGAGTATTCCAGTCAACATTGTCAAAAGCCTTCTCTAAGTCTACAAATGCTAACAACGTAGGTTTGCCTGTCCTTAATCTAGCTTCTAAGATACGTCGTAGGGTCAGTATTGCCTCACGTGTTCCAATATTTCTGCGGAATTCAAACTGATCTTCCCCAAGGTCGGCTTCTACCAGTTTTTCCATTCGTCTTTACAGAATTCACGTTAGTATTTTGCAGCTATGACTTATTAAGCTGATAGTTCGGTAATTTTCACATCTGTCAACACCTGTTTTCTTTGGGATTGGAATTATTATATTCTTCTTGAAGTCTGAGGGTATTTCGCCTGTCTCATATATCTTGCTCACCAGATGGTAGAGTTTTGTCAGGACTGGCTCTCCCAAGGTTGTCAGTAGTTGTAATGGAATGTTATCTACTCCTGTGGCCTTGTTTCGACTCAGGTCTTTCAGTGCTCTTTCAAACTCTTCACGCAGTATCGTATCTCCCATTTCATCTTCACCTACATCCTCTTCCATTTCCATAATATTTTCCTCAAGTACATCGCCCTTGTATAGACCCTGTATATACTCCTTCCACCTTTCTGCTTTCCCTTCTTTGCTTAGAACTGGGTTTCCATCTCAGCTCTTGATATTCATACAAGTGGTTCTCTTATCTCCAAAGGTCTCTTTAATTTTCCTGTAGGCAGTATCTACCTTACCCCTAGTGAGATAAGCCTCTACATCCTTACATTTGTTCTCTAGCCATCCCTGCTTAGCCATTTTGCACTTCCTGTCGATCTCATTTTTGAGACGTTTGTATTCCTTTTTGCCTGCTTCATTTACTGCATTTTTATATTTTCTCCTTTCATCAATTAAGGTCAAAATTTCTTCTGTTATCCAAGGTTTTCTAGCAGCCCTCGTCTTTTTACCTACTTTATCCTCTGCTGCCTTCACTACTTCATCCCTCAAAGCTACCCATTCTTCTTCTACTGTATTTCTTTCCCCTATTCCTGTCAACTGTTCCCTTATGCTCTCCCTGAAACCCTGTACAACCTCTGGTTCTTTCATTTTATCCAGGTTCCATCTCATTAAATTCCCACCTTTTTGCAGTTTCTTCAGTTTTAATCTACATCTCATAACCAATAGATTGTGGTCAGAGTCCACATCTGCCCCTGGAAATGTCTTACAATTTAAAACCTGGTTCCTAAATCTCTGTCTTATCATTATATAATCTATCTGAAACCTGTCAGTATCTCCAGGCTTCTTCCATGTATACAACCTTCTTTTATGATTCTTGAACCAAGTGTTAGCTATGATTAAGTTGTGCTCTGTGCAAAATTCTACCAGGCAGCTTCCTCTTTCATTTCTTCCCCCCAATCCATATTCACCTACTATGTTTCCTTCTCTCCCTTTTCCTACTACCGAATTCCAGTCACCCATGACTATTAAATTTTCATCTCCCTTCACTCTCTGAATAATTTCTGTTATTTCATCATACATTTCTTCAATTTGTTCGTCACCGGCGGAGCTAGTTGGCATATAAACTTGTACTACTGTGGTAGGCGTGGGCTTCATGTCTATCTTGGCCACAATAATGCGTTCACTATGCTGTTTGTAGTAGCTTACCCGCACTCCTATTTTTTTTATTCATAATTAAACCTACTCCTGCATTACCCCTATTTGATTTTGTGTTTATAACCCTGTAGTCACCTGACCAGAAGTCTTGTTCCTCCTGCCACCGAACTTCACAAATTCCCACTATATCTAACTTTAACCTATCCATTTCCCTTTTTAGACTTTCTAACCTACCTGCCCGATTAAGGGATCTGACATTCCACGCTCCGATCCGTAGAACGCCAGTTTTCTTTCTCCTGATAACGACGTCCTCCTGAGTAGTCCCCGCCCGGAGATCCGAATGGGGGACTATTTTACCTCCGGAATATTTTACCCAAGAGGACGCCATCATCATTTAACCATACAGTATAGCTGCATGCCCTTGGGAAAAATTACGGCCATAGTTTCCCCATGCTTTCAGCTGTTCACAGTACCAGCACAGCAAGGCCGTTTTGGTTAATGTTACAAGGCCAGATCAGTCAATCATCCAGACTGTTGCTGCTGCAACTACTGAAAAGGCTGCTGCCCCTCTTCAGGAACCACATGTTTGTCTGGCCTCTCAACAGATACCCTTCTGTTGTGGTTGCACCTATGGTACGGCCATCTGTATCGCTGAGGCACGCAAGCCTCCCCACCAACGGCAAGGTCCATGGTTCATGGGGGTGGCCTTCATGTTGTATGTAACACCATATCTGGATAACAAACCATCAATGCTCTTACAATAAACAAGAGACCCAGATCTCCTTACAAGTCATTCAGTTCTTGTGTAAACTGCTCTTGTCCTTTTGTGGGTGTGGAGTCAGCAGGATATGTAATTTCACTTGACGTTTGGTTTTTGGGGCACTCAACTGCACGGTCATCAGCGCCCATACAGAGTTCCAATTTTTACACAGTCCATTTTAGCTACTGTCATGGATGATGATGATGATGATGATGATGATAACAACAACAACAACAACAACAACAACACAAACACCCAGTCCCCAGTTAGAGAAAATCTCCAACCCAGCCAGGAATCGAACCCGGGACCTTGTGATCCAGGAGGCAGCAAAGCTAGCCACTAGACCACAAGCTGTGGGCAGTTTCACTTTATGATAATCATTCTAAGTAGTGGGCGGGTCGGCACAAGGATGTTAGGATGTTAGAACCATGTGGTATGGGTCTTATGGCTACTTTTAGGTTCGGATAAACAATTTCTTTCATTCTGTTCTTGCTATGCCTGCCAACTTTCACCATACAAAAACAGCAGTCATCTACGTTGTTTTCTTGTTCTCTCGATACCATTGGAATCTGGAAAAGTAAAGATATCTGTTTACCTTTTCTCCATATCCTCAAACTTGCAACAAGACAGGTATGCTTTTTTAGCACATGAGTTTATGTTCTCTCTCCTGCTTTTGAGAGGCAGAGTTGCAGATGTAACAAAACACATCAGGGTCATTCACATATGATCTTCTTGATAAAGTTGCCATTATTAGGCTTATTTGAAATAACCTGGTGATACTGACACACACAAATTTGACTTAAAATTAATACTCAGATGGTTTGAAATCCTTAGCATGACTTGATGAGTCACCTGAATGTATGATACTTTGTCATTGTGGAATGAAAGTAATTAAATTATTCCAGATTTCTTTTTACACTACTGGCCATTAAATTTGCTACACCAAGAAGAAAAGTAGACGATAAACGGGTATTCATTGAACAGATATATTATACTAGAACTGACATGTGATTACATTTTCACGCAATTTGGGTCCATAGGTCCTGGGAAATCAGTACCCAGAACTACCTTCTCTGGCCTTAATAACGGCCTCGATACGCCTGGGCATTGAGTCAAACAGAGCTTGGATGGCGTGTACAGGTACACCTGCCCATGCAGCAACATGATACCACAGTTCATCAAGAGTAGTGACTGGCGTATTGTGACGAGCCAAATCTGGAGAATGTGCTGGACAGGGCAGCAATCGAACATTTTCTGTATCCCGAAAGGCCCGTGCAGGACCTGCAACATGCGGTTGTGCATTATCCTGCTGAAGTGTATGGTTTCGCATGGATCGAATGAAGGATAGAGCCATGGGTCGTAACACATCTGAAGTGTAACATCTACTGTTCAAAGTGCCGTCAATGCGAACAAGAGGTGACCGAGACGTGTAACCAATGGCACCCCATACCATCACACCAAGTGGCAATGACGAATACACCCTTCCAATGTGCGTTCACCACAATGTCGCCAAACACGGATGCGACCATCATGATGCTGTAAACAGAACCTGGATTAATCCAGAAAAATAATGTTGTGCCGTTCGTGCACCCAGGTTCGTCGTTGAGTACACCATCACAGGCACTCATGTCTGTGATGCAGCATCAAGGGTAACTGCAGCCATGGTCTCCGAGCCGATAGTACATGCTGCTGCAAACGTCGTTGAACTGTTCGTGCAAATGGTTGTTGTCTTGCAAACGTCCCCATCTGTTGACTCGGATTGAGACATGGCTGCACGATCAGTTGCAGCCATGAGGATAAGATGCCTGGCATCTCGACTGCTAGTGATAAGAGGCCATTGGGATCGAGCACGGCATTCTGTATTACCCTCCTGAACCCACTGATTCCATATTCTGCTAACAGTCATTAGATCTCGCGAGCAGAAATGTCGCGATACGATAAACCGCAGTCGCGATAGGTTACAATCCGACCTTTATCAAAGTCGGAAACATGATGGTACGCATTTCTCCTCCTTACACAGGGCATCACAACAACGTTTCACTAGGCAACACCGGTGAACTGCTGTTTGTGTATGAGAAATCGGTTGGAAACTTTCCTCATGTCAGCACGTCGTAGGTGTCACCACCAGCGCCATCCTTATGTGAATGCTCTGAAAAGCTAATTATTTGCATATACAGCATCTTCTTCGTGTTGGTTAAATTTCGCGTCTGTAGCCCATCACCTTCGTGGTGTAGCAATTTTAATGGCCAGTAGTGTATTTTTTACATCATCCACATCTGACATTTTCACTACATCAAAGATTTTTAAAGTGTTTTAGAAATTGTGCTGTATGTTCCTGCCAGCTGATTTTATGATTAATTTATAATCCCAAGAATTTGACACTGTCAACCTCCTACATCCGTGGGTCTTCATATTTTAGGTGAAAATGTCTTGCAGTTTCTGAACTGTGCTGCACGTAAAGTGTTTTCTCGAAGTTGAAAGACAGTTATTTGGTGAGAAACAGTTTATTAATGTCCATGGAATTGTCATTGACAATTTCGTTCTAAAGCTGTAGCTAATTAGCATAGATGTGCATCATCTGCAAACAAAACAACCTTAGCATTTAATAGGGTTGCCATTGAAAGGTGATTGACATACACAAAAAAAGATGAAACATTGTAGGATGCTACATTTAACGCATTCACATGGACACTAACAACATATAGTCCAGTTAATGAAGGAAAGTTAGGGGAAAAAATTGTGTAGTTGCAAATATTTGTGCTGTGCTAGGAGGGAGTGGCATGAACAGCAAACAAAAATCTTCACTGGAGGGGTGTAAACATTGGGGTGAGGGAAGTTTAAATGTCACTTTTTATGTTTTTTCTCGAATAAATAGAAAACTGCAGCTGACAAAATGTTGTCCTGTAGAAAATTAAACTACATTAAATATCCTACAAATAGGCTCTATTCATTTTTTTCTCTAGGACTAATAGTTCCCACATTTCACAGGTTGGAAGTGACACAGGTTGTTGAAAATATTATTCTAACTGTGTGCAATTAGTATTTATTTTTAAGTCAAGTGAATTAAAAACAAATATTAAATGTGTGTTCCAAACCTAAGTGCAGTAGATCTGTATTAAGGGATAAATTGTGTTTCAGATGTGTAACAGGGTGGAGGGGACAAATGGGTGGTAGGAGCACCGGAGAAGGTAGGTTTCCAGCTTGTGATCATGCACTTTCCTCCTTCATAGGTTTGCAAAATTAGGAGCAAGCAGGTGATTCCCCTCTCTTACCTACACCACTATGTCACAAGAAGCAACTACAGGGTGTTTCACAAAGCTATAGTGACCATCCTCAGCCCACCTTATGAATCACTGGCAATGCAGTGCAGATGTGTCTGGGGGTGTTTATTTGCCAAAATGTGTGTTAACGCTACATGGAAAGCAGATGTGAGTTACTAACCACTAATGCAAGTAATGTATATGAGCAATGTTTACACAAATCTCTGCTCATTGTTCTGCAATGCTAGAGGGAAATTCATTCTTAGTCATCCCTTATGGCAGCTGTAGTCTTCTTCTGGGAAAGGCAACTTCTACATGAGCAGTGCTCGCTTTTCAGTTTATAACAGACTATACCTCCCCAGCCTCTCCTGTCCAGTTATCTTATGTGAACAGATGAAATACTTCACTGAGAATGTGTTTTTAAGGCGGAGCTATTTTCAGTTTATTTAGTACTTATTTGCAGTTAAGTTAGCTATTACAAAAAAGCTCAACAGCTGGAGCTGTCACCTGCTTGCCACACTGACCAGCCTTTTCCAAGTGTAACATTCTGTCAATATGTATTTGACAATGTTGATTTACTTGTCTCCACTGTCACTGCCTGCCATACTTTCCACAGATTGAGGGGATATCAAATGCATCTCCCCAGACTTAACTCTCCCAACATCTAAAGAGGCCCAGAGGCTTAAATTCTCCCCCTCTCCAACAGGAGGTCATGTAGGTGTTATATAACTTCAGATATTTCAACATAAGTCAAGCAGTGCATTTCAACAGATTACTCTTCTAGACATGAACATGATTAATTCCATTGTATCAAACATTATCACTCCCATTGGAAGATATATTGAGGTTTTGTGGTAATTGGCCCCACTCAGGGCAGCCTACACTACAGATGCCAGTGATTCCTTACTGGAAAAAAATTTGTGCAGTCTATGTGTAACAGGATTAATGGTAAGAGAAGCGAAGTAACTTTTTGGTCATTCATTAATTCACCACCAAGTGACTAAAACACAGTTACAAGGTTTTACAGTGTGCTGTCAGTCATAGATAGCAGCAAGGTGCCACCAATCCAATCCAATCCAATCCCTTTCGCAACAACACTACATAGACCACTGACAACATCACACTTACAAATTAAACACACAGGAATGTGTTTTACATAAAAGCTCGCTTAACAGCTGCAAATAAGTAGTCATTCAGTAAACTGAAAATAACTCCACTTTATAAGCATGGGCTCAGGGAATCTTTTTGTCTATTCATTGGACAGGAACTGCAGGGGGGGTATAGTATATCTGCAAACTAAAAATCGAGAAGTGATCATGGTGGAGGAAGTTGTCTTTCCCCGAAGAACACTACAGCTCCCATACAGGACGACTAGGAATCAACTCTCCATTAGCTGCATAGATATGTTGAGTCTGTCCAAAGGCATTACTTGTGTTAATGTTATTAGTATCTCATATCTGCAATCCATGTAGTGTTTATGCATTTTGTGCAAAATAAACACTCACCCATCATGTCTGCACTCTGAATCAACAGTGATTTGTAAGGTGTGTTATGGTGAGGCTGTATAACTTTCTGAAGTTGCTTCTTGTGACATAGTGGGATATATAGTGGAGAATCCCCTGCTTGACCTTCAGTTTGCAGACCTCCAAGGGAGGAAAGTGCATGACCACAATCCTGTGACCTACCTTTCCTTGCACTTCTATCCCACACATCTCCCCCTTCCATCCTGTCACACCCCCAGAACACAGTCTAGGCCTTAATATGGCTTTCCTGCACTTAGTTGTCATACACATTTAATATTTATAAAATAGAAAGAAACTTCCACATGGGAAAAATATATTAAAAACAAAGATTCCAAGACTTACCAAGCGGGAAAGCGCCGGCAGACAGGCACATGAACAAAACACACAAACACACACACAGAATTACTAGCTTTCGCAACCGATGGTTGCTTCTTCAGGAAGGAGAGGGAAAGACGAAAGGATGTGGGTTTTAAGGGAGAGGGTAAGGAGTCATTCCAATCCCGGGAGCGGAAAGACTTCCCTTAGGGGAAAAAAAGGACAGGTGTACACTCGCGCACACGCACACGCACACACACATCCATCTGCACGTGTGTGTGTGTGTGTGTGTGTGTGTGTGTGTGTGTGTGTGTGTGTGTGTCGATCTGCCAGTGCTTTCGTTTGGTAAGTCACATCATCTTTGTTTTTAGATATATTTTTCCCACGTGGAATGTTTCCCTCTATTATATTCTATACTTCTATATAAAGACAAAGCATTAGATTAACATTGTTACGGAAAATCTCCAAAAAATACATGACTGATTAACTTCAAACTTTTACATGATGCTGTAATGAGGAAATAGAGGAAAAAAGTTGTATGAACGTGTGTCTGGAAATGCATTGTTGCCACAGTAGATGGCGCTGATGAAAGTTCCTGTGCCATGTACTGTGTATTCCTTGTGTGTTGCAGGCTGTGTGATTGACGCAGCATATTGTAAGCAGCAGAATGGTCGATGGTCCAGTATTCATGTCGGGGATGGAAACAGTCTAGAGGCAGCACGACTGTACCAAATCAAGTACCCTCACAGACCCCAACCACATCACACAATATGTCAAGCCTTTTTTAGGGCATTTGTGAGTTCATGTGTCCTTTCAGACAGATGTGCAGGGTGCAGTAGACTGTGCGTACACCAGATTTTGAGGGCTGGGTTCTACAGGATATGCTGCCTCTCGACTATTTCAGTCTGCTTGGCCGTACACAGACACCACCTTGGCTTGTTCCTAGTATGAATACTTGACCGTTCTGCTGCTTCCAGTATGCTGCATCACATGCACACGGTACATAGTCAGTGGTTCAATTGTCAACACCACCTATCGTGACAATGATACATATTCGGACACATGTTCTTACAGCCACCTGTTCTCCATTTCCAGTCAGGAATCTGGCCCTGCAGTTTGTCGGTGGTATTAATGTTCATCCTGTGTAAATACATAACCACCTGTGTGAGTATATGGCAGTGAGTCGTGGATCCCTAAAAAACGCAATAAACATAAACTATAAGCAGCAGAAATGAGACTCCAAGAAAATTGAGAGGTATTATAAGGAAAGACTGTATAAGAAATGGAGATATTAGGAATGAACTAGATGTTTATGATATTAATGAAAAGATTAAAGAAATTTAAAAAAATTATGGAAACATCACCTACAAACAATAAGTGCAAAGAGAAGCCCACAATGCTGTGCCACCCAAGAGGAAGGAGATGAATAGGAAGACCCAGAATAAGGTGGCAGTGAAAAGTGAAGATGGAACAGGCACAAGTGTCTAATCTTGAAGTGCAAAATAATAATAATAATAATAATAATAAATACTTATATAATATCTAAAAGGGAAACTTTGTTAGCAAAAAATCTCACAAAGACATTGATCAATTTAATTCAAATTTTTACATTACAGTCTAATGGACATTTGGATGGATATAGACCATTTAGTTAGTTAGGGAGTTAGTTACTTATACGTTCTGTGTATGAGAGAGAGAGAGAGAGAGAGAGAGAGAGAGAGAGAAAACATCATCAAATATTTCAAGTACTTGACTTATTTACTCCAAATTCTTGCACATTTCTCTAATAAACGTTCAGACAGACTTAGGATGTTTACTTTTTAAAATGACAGTGTACAGGTTTTCTGTAAACCTGACTGTGAGAAAGTGCTGTGCTGTGAAGATGTGTGGTTTCAATTTCTTTCTCAAAGTTTCAGCTACAATAGGAGGCCATTAGACAGATTGTTTCTCCCATATATATGAATTCTCCTTATATACTTTTTCAAGCAAAAATTGTATACACAACAAGGTTTTCTTCTTCACTGTTGGTTTTGCTTGAAAACGGGAAAGTTGTATTTATTGTTTAATGGCTTATCAGTAGAATACTACTATGAAATCTGAATTGTCTGAAACTTTGTGATCCTGCCCATTCACAGATTAAAACTATCGAAATGGTGTCATTGAAGCTACTACTATCCTTGTAACACATACAACAGCTGGAGAGGTGTTTCTCATGCCCCGTATACCAAAGATACCAGCCATTCGTTTTAAGTGACTTCAGTTAGCAATCAAGGTTTTGTTTGCAATAACAATAAACAAGGCTGAAGGGCAGAGAAAGGAGTAGGTGGACGCAGAGGGGTGGGCCAGGGGGTAGGTGGTAGGTGGGGAAACAGACGTAGAGAGGAGGTGATGCACCGAGAGGGGGTGGGGAAGGGGTGTGGTGCACTGAGAGAGGAGGGAGCAGGGGAGATGGATGAAGACTGTGTATGAGGAGATGCGCAGAGAGAAAGGACGAATGGAGATTAAGATATACATCTCACGTCCATACATATATAGCAATTGCGAAGCCTTGCAATTGTATTACATTCTCTAAAATTTTCGAATTGCTGGCTAAAGGGACATTAGGAGGAAGTTCAATGACTTTCTTCATCCACATAGGCCTAACTTCAGCACATTCTAGCCAATTGGGAAATGTTCCACTGGTGAATGATTGGTTACACAAATAACTGAAAGATGTTTTTAAATTCAGAACATTTTTAACAGACTTGTTAAAGGCTTTTGTGGCTACTTGTTGACAAACTGCCTATTGGCTTCTGTCTCGGGTTCTTTGGCCTACTTTCATCTAATGATTTTACTGACATTTTGCCAGCACAAGGGCTGGCATTGTCAAAGCTTCACTCTCCATTGCTGGTGGTGAACTGGAGCCGAGCTCGCTACCACAGACTATATGTACCTGGCGCGCCAATGTCAGAGGGCTTCTCACAGTCATTTCCAGTGCGGTTCTCCTCTTGCTACCTGAGACAGTCTTTTGCTGCAGTATGGGAAGCCATGATCCATTTAACTTAAAGATTTCCTCTTTCTTGTTAGAACTGTTCATCTGTTTTTGTGTTTCTACAGCTTCTTTGAACAAGCGCACGTGATAGTGCCTCTCTACAGCCAGAACTTCTGTGTCGGTGAATTTTATTACATGGTTGGTCTCGCTCAGTGCGTGCTCTGCCACAGCCGATTTCTCCAACTGCCCCAACCTGCAATGCTGCTTATGCTCTTTGATCCTGGTGTTAACTGACTGTCCAGACATTCCGACATAAACTTTTCCGCATGTGCATGGTATACGGTATATTCCCAACATTGCAAGTGGGTCCCTTTTCTCCTTTGCCGATCTAAGGCACTCTTTGATCTTCCTTGTCAGTTTGAAAATTGTCTTTACGCCATGTTTGCGCAATATATGGCCAATTCTGTCCGTCACTCTGGGAATGTGTGGAGTACCCATTGCTCCTCAGAAAACTTTCCTGGTGTTGCATTTCTTATTTGAGGTGCTGTGGCTCACATACTCGTCCTGCTCGCGTTACGAGCGTATTAATCATGCCTCTTTTTTTTGGCTAAGTTTCCCTGTATGTAATCTCAGTGGCTGATTCTATTCTACTTTATATGCAAGAATCTAAAGGTTCCAAGCAATTCAGTTTTTCTGTTTGGCCTACAGACTTGTTGATCCCAAGAAGAAAGTGCAATCATAATAATTGCAAGATCACAAGTCAATGATTTCAGATGTAACATAGTTTAGTTTACTTATAGGTTTCATGTGTTTTTAGTGAAAGAAAATAAGTTGCACCCTAGATACCATGCTATTTGTGTTTCTGCATAGTATTAAATATTTAAAAATTGTCTAGTATGATGGAGTCCTACATTTAATGTAGATGACTTGCTGTAAAATACAGTTTTGGTCCATGTCTTGATATCTTCTGTTGACTTCATGTTACAGTCTTTTGCCCTCCTGTCAAGGAAAGCAGAAACAGTATTGTTTCCTGCTGCTTAGCTTTTTTCAATATCTGTCATTTGATACAGGGCAATTTATTCTTGATGTGTTGCTTCAAACTTCACCAACATGCTTCTCAGTGTCTTCCTGTACTGGAGGTACAAATACTGTTTAGATGTCATGCTCTCCTGAAAATTATTGTATGGTTTGAAACTATTCACTTCGAGAATTTTAGTTAGAAACCTATTTTTATCCACATCTCTAGTGATTTACCAATAAAATCAAAGCCAGCAATGTAATGTTTCTTTGACTCCCTCAGCATTCTTTTCATGTATTTCATTCATTCTGAAAGCACCACAGAGTGTCTCCTGCACCTGTTTGCTAGCAGTGCAGCATTTGCTTAATACCTATCTTATCTTCCCTCACAAATATGATAGCTTTGCTGTCTTTTAGAGAAGCACACACATCACTTTTGTTAATTTTCAATTTGTGTCATATTCCCTTGGGTTTTTGCACTGTTCCCTCGAATTATAATTTTTATTTCTTCCACAGTTGAGTTCCTAGTCATTCTTTTATAGAGTATATCTGTGAACATCTGGAAATCTGTGCAGCCAGAATTCTGCAACAGTTCAGAACAACTAACATATCCTGTGTCACAATCAACCAGAGCTCAAACATACATGCTCCATTCCACTGGTTTTCGTGGCTTGTACATTCTGAAGTTGATGTATGCTTTGAAAAGTACTGTGCTTGCTTAGATGGCAATGTTGCCTCTGTGTGTAAAAAGGTTCCAAGAATTTGCTCTTCAAGAACAATACAATGTTTACTACCTCTGTCTCCAGTGTAAGGCACGTGAAATGTCCAAACAGTTTGTACGAGTCCATGGTATGAGAACATATCCAAATAAAACAATTTGTAATCAAGCCAGAAATTTAAAAAATTATGTTTGGTGTTGGACATTGGAGTGGCTATCTTGGTCTGACTCACTCTCAGAAAAATTTTCAGTTGCTGTATAGTCAAGCTTGTCTAGTTTCACACATGTTGCTTTTGTAGTGAGTGATACACAGATTATGATGTGCTGTATTGTTTTGTTTCCAATGATCTTCAATAGCTTGTTACTAACAGTCTGGAAAGATCATACTGGTGTTTTTGGTGACCAGGTGCTTTGAATATGAATGCCATATTTTGAACTTAAATCTTCTGGTTCTAATGGTTGTCACAATGCAGTGTGCACATTTCTGCATCCTCTAGCATTGTTGTAATCACCACTCACTCTACTGTATTCATCACTGCTAATAGTTTTCAGAAGAATCATCAACTTATTGACCCACTGTCAGATTTTGCAGCTTCTAGTAGTATCGCAGCAATGACAAACTTATGCTGTATAAAACGATTTTAGTCATGAGTTCAAGGAGAAACTAGTTGGCCCATAGAAAATGGAAAATTGCTAAATACTACATTGTGGGTAGGTATCTTCCCTTGAATAATGCCCCACAATTCCCACTTTTTTATTGTTTGTGTAAGTGAAATTGCATTCTTAGATTTCTCTTTACCTACTGTCACTGTATCTTCAGACAGTAGAAAGTGGGTTATTTCTATTGAACCGATGTTACTTTATGAAGCTTATAATGGTTCCTCGGGCTAGCTTGCAGAAAGCTGCTTAGAATAGTTCTTCAAAGCTATTGGCAGAACATACCATAGTTCAGTCCTTAACAGCATACTGTCATTATACCTGCTTTATATTCCGCTAAAATTTCCCGGAAATTCTTGTCAGGGTTATGGTTAATGTCCTGTATTTCCTTCCAAACTATTCCATGTTTTAGAATATATTTTGTTATTTGTGTCTTATAGGATTTAAAAAGTGATGGTGGTTATGCACAAGTTCACTAGGATTAAAACTTAATATGCAAATGCTTTTGTGACTAATGATGAAAGACAAGCCAAATGTAATTTCAATGCAATAAATCTAAAAAGACAAATATTCTTTATGGGAACTGAGCCAATTTGTTATCTTTTCAGTCTACTAAATTATTACTTGGGTCACAAAAAAATGGGATGTGAATATATATTAACCGCATAGTGCAGAAGGAAAGTAAAACATGAAATGCTTATTTAACTCAACAGTATGGATATTATGCTGCTAGCACTCGCCCACGAACCTTAGGGCGCACTGTCATTCTCTGACATAATTGCAACAAACAGGACAGACAAAACGAAGTATATTAATCAAGTACTAGCTCCTAAAGTCCTTGGCACTTAACACAATTTTTGTAATGAAGTCCTTGCAGCTAGACAGCCTTTACCATAATTACAGTACTGCAGCTTTTTCACTAGTCAGAGGTACAAATCATTGCATGTATTACTATTATTTGACAATAAAATTGCATTCACCTGTTATTTCAACTTAATGTCATCCATTCATCTTTCTTGTCCAGTATTAACGGCCCTAAAACAAATAAATCAGCACAGCTTTATTCAGTATTACAACCAGAAAATAGATATGTGGTTTGTTGTCTCTATACCCACAGAGTGTAGATAGGAAGCTCTTCTGAGAGATGCATGTTTGTGACCCTCAGAGGTTGAATGTTTTTATCTTTTATAATCAGAATTTGTCCACAATATTACAGCTTTGATACACGGAAGCTGGTGTACTTACAAAGTACACAAGTACTTTCATTCATTGATGTTATGGAGATATTTTGAGATGATTCAGTTTGGGCACTAGGGATAGTTTTAGTCCACTAGTGAGCCACAGATCTGATATGATATGTGATATTAATTCATGAACTTCATATATCTGTGTTTGCAGTGTAAAGTGTGTCAAGGGCAAAATGTGTAGTGGTACAGACATATAAAGTAAAATAAGGAATGTATGAGGGTAGATGATGTAAATCCAATTCCAAATTTATCAAGATATATGTGACTGAAACCTGACTTAAGGTCAAAAAGTTGGGTACTGTGCAGGATACAGCGAATTGTGTCGTATCACTAGTGATGTAACCTGTTTTACACAGTGGTGATGAGAACAGTCAGCTGCAAATGCTGTGTTTTACCCCCTCTGTTTGGACTTGACTCTCTATACATTGTGATAATACTGTGTGAATTAATGTCTCATGGTGAGGCTTAACATTGTACAACAGTACTGTAGAGCCAAATATACTGAGTCTGTACTTCATCGCTTGACAGCTGAGTAAAATGAAAGTCCGAGAACTTATCCTATGGAGACAAGGAGTGATTTTTATCAGTGTTACTGCCATTGATTTTATAAGGTTAGTGAAACAAAATGGATTGCTACAATAAATCAAAATAATCTTACCAAAATAGTTCACAGGTGATCTGTTGGCTGTTGGTGTCAAATGGGCACAATATTTCAACAAACGACCACATTGCCATCATCAATTGCATTGATGACCTAATTTAAGGCAGTAAGAAGGAATGCTGGGAGCACTACACCTCTTCCCTAGGAATATATGCCTCTTCATCCCAGGTGTGGCCCCAGATCTGTGTTGTCTTCTGTGTTGTCGAAGATCCATAGCTGTAGTGGGTCTTTTCCTTCATAATGGCCTCTGTATTTACACTTTTGCTATTGCCAAACAGCTTGCAACTCTCTTTGCGACAGCATCAGTGTTGGTGTTTTCTTTTGATGTGACTGCTGTCTGGATGCAGAAGTGATGAATTGAAGACGTCCTCGTCTCCTTCACCTCTCAGCATGCCAAATTATATAATGAACCATTCACTGGCTGGAAATTGCTTCAGGCTCTTGCCCTATCTCCCGATATGACCCCAGGTCCTGATTTCATTCACAATCAGATGGTAAAACATGTGACTGCAGTTCAACGGTTCCACCTCCCCAGGGTTTTCAGTCATATTTGGCTTTGTGGTGTCCTCACTTCACAATGGGAAGTTTGTATCATTATTTCAGTTCTTAGGCCAGGCAAAAATCCAACATCCATAGACAGTTACTGGCTGATTAATCTTACTAACCTGCTGTGCAAACTGCTTGAAAGGAGGTTTGCCCACTGCTTATGCTGGGTTGTCGAATCCACCTATCAGTGTTTTTTCTAAAAGGCAATGTCTCATTGCAGTCTTTTTGACCTACATAAGGCATACAAGTGTACCTGGCACCATCACATTTTACTTACCCTCCATGACTGGCACTTTCAAGGCTCCCTATCAATTTATATTCATCAGTTTTTATCTCGCTGGTTGTTCTGGGTTGTAGTTGTACTTCACTCAGGTCTCCACAGGTCCAAGACAACAGCATCCCGCAGGATTCTGTACAGAATATCCCCCTCTTCCTCATCGCCATCAATGGCCGAGTGACCTCTGTCAGGCCATTGGTCACTCCTGCAGTGTATGTTAACGACATTTGCTTTTGGTACAGTTCCTGGCTGTAGTCTTGGCTGAATGCCAGCTCCAAGGCACCATCCAACAGGCTTCTGCTTGGAGCCTTTCCCATGGTTTCCAATCTTATCCTGCAAAAATGTGGGTTGTGCAAATTTGTCATCTTACCACAGCCCATCCTGGGCCAGAACTCTTCATGGGTACACGGCTCTTGAACATAGCTGCGCAGCCCAAATTTTTGGGACTCCTCTTTGACAAGAAGCTGACTTGGCTAAGGACTACCTGCAAATGAAAGCTTCCTTTCCCACACTTCTTGTGGTGCGGATCGTGCCACATTGGCCCAATTTCACATGAACTATGGTTGCCAGGTTTATAGCTCAGCAGTACTTTCAGCTTTGAAATTGTTAAATCCACTCAATAATTATGGAGTTCGACTGACCACTGGCACCTTCTGGACTAGTCTCTCACATTGTTTCCTTGCTGAGCAGGACTATTCCCTGTTCAGTTCTAGTGATACCAACCCTTACTCACCTATGCAATCACAATTCGACAATTTCCTGGCCATCTGACATGTCATATTGACCCTCTGATACCTGCCCTTGGGTTGTATTACCAGTCAGAATGTGCCTCACAAGCCTGTACCAGGACATCTGCCTATCCTCCTTAAATGTATTACCTGTGTTTTCTTGGTTAGTACCCAGACCACGAATTAGGACTAATGCCTCCATGAACTTTCAGTGTCTGTTTCTTTCAGCTCTTCTGAAGCTCTTTATCTTTTAAGCTGATGGCTTTAAAGCAATGAATGGGATGGGCTATACTTTTGCATCTTCTGCTGCTTAGGAACACCATTCATGTAGTGTTTTTATGCTGGAGCTGCTGGCAATTAAGACCCCAGTGTTAAATAAAACAGGTCTCCCTTGACTGCATTTTAATATGTAGTGACTCAATGTACAGTCTCCTCGCCATTGACCAATGTTACTCTTGCCACCCTGTGACTTTCTCTCTGAACTTAATCATATAGTCTGCTGAGTTTTCATTCTCTGAGTCTCAAGTCATGTAGGTATCCCAGGGAATGAACTGGCTCGCTGTTTGGCTAGAGGTGCGATTACTCGCCCTTTGTTTACTTTGATGATCAGTCATTGATTTGCGGGTGCAACGAAGACCACTGCTCGCTCGGAGATAGAACATAATCTGGTGAGCTATTGGCCTTACTAACAAACTCCGCACTATCAAGGAGTCTGCTGCTTCAATGCATACTTCTTTCTGTCCTCCCTGAAGGATCTACCGTTCGATGTTACCTACATATCAGTCATACCAGACTCACTCATAGTTTTATTTTATGTTAGGAGCCACCCTCATATTGCGGTTGTGGAGCCTTACTGACAGTAGTTCATATCCTGGTGGAATGACCCCCCTCCTCTCTCTCATTGCTAAGCAAGGACTTCCAAATTCTTTGCTTCTCATGTTGGCGGATGATTCGTAGACAGTTAAACTGGTTCTCTGTTTTCTCCATGACAGTGGTTTTTATTCTGAAATATAAAATTTTAACATTATAACAGGTATAACACACCTGGGTTGCTGGAGTTGTTGAGGTTGATGATGTATCCTTCTACATACTGGATCAGGGGGACCATTGACCTTGCCTCTTTTACCTGCTACCCATCATCCCTCCTTCCCTCTGTTGTAATTGCTTTGAGGCGGTTTGCCTCTTTCTGGGCCACACACTGTTTTAATTTAGGAGGAGTACTCTGTTGATTAGTTGGTGCTATCCTGTGCAGAGTACTGGATGACACCTATGTGTATGACCTTAACTATTTCTCTCATCTTGTTTTATTATTGATGCTACAATACATTTTGAACCTTTTTCCTTTTACTTTCATGAATCTCTCGAGTAGAAGGCATTCTTTACGCTGTATCTGTCTTCATCCATAATCAGGTTGGCAGGGTCGGATCGGGTGGCATTTCTCTCGTCACTGCTGTGCCCTGGGAGACCTCTTGTCTGCTCTGATCTGTGTACTGATTTAATCAATATGCTTTAACTTCTCCATAAATTGTGTGGCTGTTTCTATTCCTTCAGTTCTGACACCAGTTTTTGCCTTCAGTGTCTCGCTTGTGCTTTCCTTGTCCGAGTGCATTCCTGGCGGATGCCGCTACCTCTGGATGAATGGACCCTTGACCAACTCTGATGATGTCACTATTTAGTTCCTTACCCCCAATCAACCATCCATCCATAATTTTTATGTAGTTTAGTTTGAATAAGATGTTTTGGCTTTGAAAAACTAGAAACATTTATGATTGACTTATGTAATCACAAACTCTTTTCATTTGTCATGTTATTTTTAAAACACATTCATATTAATTTTATTTTTAACCTTCTGGAGACTTCCGTTAGCCTTTGCCAATTGCTATATATATCCTCCCGATTTTTCTTTACTCTTTGACATGGTTACTTTCAAACAACATTTACTTCCAATAGCTATTGCATGAAAATGAAATGTCCTTACGTATTTCAATTTACATTGCTGTTCCCTCACACATTGGCACATGGTATTTTGTCAACATAAAATATTCAGCTCTAGGTACAAAAACGTGAAGCACACTTTTATGTTGCGATTCACAAATGCAGTGTAAATTAATGAAGTGAATAAGTGTGTCATTAAAGTTACTACTTTAATGACACACACACAAACACACACAGATAGATTCCAAGACTTACCAAGCGGGAAAGCGCCGGTAGATAGGCACAATAAACAAAACACACAAACACACACACAGAATTTGTAGCTTTCGCAACCGACGGTTGCTTCTTCAGGAAAGAGGGAAGGAGAGGGAAAGACGAAAGGATGTGGGTTTTAAGGTGGAGGGTAAGGAGTCATTCCAATCCCGGGAGTGGAAAGACTTACCTTGGGGGGAAAAAAGGACAGGTGTACACGCGCGCGCACACACATATCCATTCGCACATACACAGACACAAGCAGACATCATCATTTATATATATATATATATATATATATATATATATATATATATATATATATATATATATGGTTGACATATTAGGTGCTCTTTTTGTGCAAAACAATGTGTTCTCAAACAAGACTTGAAAACATCTTCAGTAGAAGTGACACCCTTCCCCTTCTCTTCCCTTGCCGTCCACATGGGTATAGGTTATACTTGACAACCAGAATAAATTAATAATTGGTTTGTTTTACTGACCCCCTACTCAAATAATCCAGTCACTGAGTAGTTCAAAGAAAACTTGAGTCTTTAAAGTCGGTACCTCATTCACACAGTTATAGTTGGTGATGAGTTCAACCTACCCTAGATATGTTGCCCAAACTACATGTTGAAAGCCGACAGTAGGCACAGAACGTCATCCAAAATTGTAATGAATATTTTCTCAGAAAATTATTTCTAACAGCAGGAGCCCACTCAAAATGTGAAAGTTTGTGAAAACATACTTGACCTCTTAGCAACAAATAATTCTGAGCAAATAGGGAGCTTCTTGATGGATACTGGGATTAGTGACCACAAGGCAGTTGTGATGAAACTGAATACCATAACTCTAAAACCTACAAAAAATAAATGCAAAGTTCATCTATTTAAAAAAGCAGATAAAAATTTGCTTGACACTTTTCTAAGAGAGAATTTTCACTCCTCCTGATCTGACTATGTAAGCTTACAACAGTTGTCATTTAAATTCAGAGAAATAATATCGCTGGCAATTGAGAGATATATGCCATATAAATTAATAAGAAGTGGTGCTGATCTTGCATAGTACACAAAACTGGTCAGAACACTGTTGCAGAAGCAACGAAAAAAGCCTGCCAAATTTAAAAGAATGCAAAATCTCCAAAATTGGCATTGTTTACAGAAGTTTGAAATTTGGTGTGAACTTCAATGCAAGATGCTTTTAATAGTTTCCACAGAGAAACTGTCACATAATCTTTTAGAAAACCTGAAGAGATTCTGGTCATATGTGAAGAACACCAGCAGCAAGACACAGACAGTACTTTCATTGTGCGATAACAATTGTGATTTCACTGATAACAGTGCCAGTAAAGCACAATTACTTAACACAGTTTTCCAAAACTCCTTAACAACATCAAATGAAATAAATATTCAAGAATCTAGAACAACTGCCAACATGAGTAACTTAGAAATAGATATCCTTGGTGTAGTGAAGCAGCTTACGTCACTTAATTAATAAAGGCAAGGCCTCCGCTCCAGATTTTATATCAGTCGGTTCCTTTCATACTGTGCTGATCCAATAGCTCAGTACTTACCAATCATATACAACCGCTCACTTTCTGAAAGATCTGTACTGAAAGACTGGAAAGTTGTACAAGTCGCACCAATACCAAAGATACGAAATAGGATTAACCCACTAAATTACAGACCCATATCACTAACATTGATTTACAGTAGGGTTTTGGAACATATACTGTGTTTGAACATTATGAAGTACCTCGAAGAAAATGATTTATAGAAATGTAGCATAGATTCAGACAATATCGTTCTTTCGTTCTTGTGAAAAACAACTAGCTCTTTATTCTCCTGAAGTAAGGAGTACTTCAACAGGAGATGTCAAATTGATTCCATATTTTTAGATTTCCAGACGGCTTTCGACACCATTCCTCACAAGCATCTTCCAATTAAATTTTGTGCCTCTGGAGTATCACCTCAGTTGTGTGACTGCATTTGTGATTTCCTGTCAGAAATGTCACAGTTCCTAAAAATTGTCAGAAAGTCATCAAGTAAAACAAAAGTAATATCTGGCATTCCCCAAGGAAGTGTTAAGACCCTCTGCCTTTCCTGATCTACAAAATGACCTAGGAGAGAATCTGAGCAGCCCTCTTAAATTGTTTGCAGATGGTGAAGTCATTTACTGTCTTGTAAAATCATTAGATGGGCAAAACCAATTGCAGAATGGTTTAGACAAGATATCTGTATGGTGCACAAAGTGATTCTAAATAATGAAAAATGTTAGGTCATCCACGTTGAGTAATAAAGAAAACTGCTAATTGGTTACACAATAAATTTCACAAATTTAAATGTTCTCCAACAAAATGCTTAGGGATTACAATTACAAATAACTTAAATTGGAATGATCACATAGATAATGTTGTGGGGAAAGCAAACAAAAGACAGTGATTTATTGGCAGAACACTTTGAAAGAGAACAGATCTACTAAAGAGACTGCTTACACCATAGTTGCTCGTCCCCTTCTGGAGTATAGCTGTGTGCTGTGGGATCTGCATGAGATGTAACTGATGGAGAACATTGAATGCAAACAACTAGAAGTAGTTTAAAAGTTGTACATTCAGGAGGTAATAACTGTGTACTATCACAGGTATGTCCCAAATTTTTGCACATGGGATATGCTGGGGATGACGTCTTGCAAGTGTGCTTTTTTTCTTCTTATAACGGGAGGACAATTTGATGAAGTTTATCTGTTAGACAAGAATATGCCAAGTAAGGTTGTGAGAAATGGAAAAGACCAATCATGGGCCAATTGCCACGTTATAAAATTCCCTCAAAAGCAAAGAGAGTTTCATCTTCAATTTAAGCAAGATCGAGACCTAGTAGACAAACAGAAGCTGGATGAAGCCAAACGGAGTGTGAAGAAAATGATGTGAGAGGTATTGAGTGAATTTGAAAGTAAAATTTTTCCTAACAGTCTGATTAAAAATTGTAATAAATGAAGCCGGTAAGTGGATTGAAATCTTCTGTTCAGTCATTCAGTGACCACACTGTCATTGAAATACTGAATTTGAAGTTTTGAAAGTGTTTCACTGTGGTAGATGGTAATACAGTTCCTCCTTTCAGTCGACGAACAAATGCCCAAATGGCAGATATTGAGCTATACATCTGGGGAATAGAAAATAACAAAAACTGGTTACCAATGGAAAGGCAACTGTACCGGATAAAATACCTGAAGGTTCTACAAATATTATGTGAAAGAACTTGTTTTCCTTCTAGTAGCATTTTATCATAGGTCACTGGAGCAACAAAGGGCATGTAGTGATCAGAATAAAGCACAGGTCATTCCTGTTTTCAAGATGGTTGTTGGACAGACACTCTTAATTATTGGCTTATGTTGCTGAAGTTGATCTGCTGTAGAAATATTGAACATGTTTTATGCTCATGCGTTATGACATTTTTGGAGTTTGTATGAATTTCTGGCAGTGCAATTGGTTTCTTCCACCAACTTTACATCTTGTGCCTGTTGCTCTTCTGTATGTTGACACTACGAAATTCCTGGAGCTCATGATCGATATGAAACTTTCTTGATCCTCCCACATGTCTTGCCTGGAAGCATGCTGTACGTGTGCCCTCAGTGTTACTTCCTGGGAGCAGGTCGAACCACCCTCCTCCATTTGCACCAGTTTCTTGTCCATTCAAAACTAGACTATGGGTGTTTTGTTTATGCATCTGCATGTCCGTCCCTCTTATGCCGTCTCAATACTATCCACCATTTTGGCATGCATTTGGCCACTGGCAACTTATATAGTAGCTTGGTTGAGTGTGTGTATTGAAGCTGCCGAACTACCGCTGTCCTACTGCCGTGACTTTCTCCTCAGCAGATATGCATGGTGTTAGTCTGCCATGCATGGCCACCCATCTATGCCTTCATGCCTCCTCCTTGGATGACTCCTTTGATCACCAGTATAGGGCGCATCCCTCTTCTCTGTTACCTCCTGGAGTTCACTTTTGGCTGTTGTTCTGGCAGCTTAACTTTATGCTACCTGCAACTTTCCTGGTGGGGGTGAACTCTTCACCACATTGGCTTCGTGCAGTGGCTAGCGTTAACGTTAGCCTCCATTTGCTTCCTTAGGACACTATTCCAGCCTCGCTTCATCGCCTTCAGTTCCATGACCTTCGCGCAGGTCTTCACTATAGTACCTTTGTGTACACTGATGGCTCTGACTGACCGTGTGTCAGGTGTGCCTTCGTCATTTGCATCGACGTTTTTCGGTATTGGCTTCAAGAACACTGCTCAGTATTTACAGAAGAGCTCTTTTCCCTGTATGAGGCCACGTAGTACATCCGGCGACACAGGCTTTCAAACTGCGTCATCTGCTCTGACTCTCTTGGTGCCCTTCAAAGCCTGTGCGTGCTGTATACCGTCCATCCCTTAGTGCAATGGCTCTAGGAAAGCTGTCACTTGCTCACTCTTGATGGAGTCACTGTGATGTTTGTGTGAGTTCCTGGTCACATCTGTCTGACAGGAAATGAGACCGCTGACGCTGCTGCCAAGGCTGCAGTCCTTGTATCTCAGCCCGCTAGTTCTTACATTCCCTCCGATGACCTCTGTGTTTGCCATCTGTCAGCAGGTGGTGTCACTCTGCCATCACCACTGGTCCTCCCTTTAAGGGTTCAAGCTCCGGGTTATTAAACCTTTCAGATGACCACCTCTCTGCCCTCTCGCCATGAGGAGATCTTTTTAGCTAGATTGTATATCAGGCACTGTCTTTTTAGCCATCACCATTTGTTAAGTGGTGCTCCCCTACTACTTTGGGCTCATTGCACTCAACCTTTGACAGTCTGCCATTTCGTGACAGAATGTTCTTTATTTAACCACTTACATTCACATTTGTGTTTGCTGTCTGGGTTATCAACCGTTTTAGCGAATGATGCGTGGGCTGTCGACCGGATTTTACTTTTTATCTGTCATAGCAATATGGTGAAGGACATTTAATTTTTAGTTCAGGGCCTCCATTTCTCTATGACACATTTTCTCCAAGTCCCTGTTTTAGCTGTTTTCTCTTCCGTCGATTGCGATTAACATGTAGTCATTTGTACCTCCTCTCTTTGTCTTCATGTTCTACAGTTTTGAAATGGGTGCATATGACCCTAGTTGTTTTTGCACGCTAAAACGAAATAAAACAAAACCAAGAATGAAATTATCCGTTGTAAAAAGCATCATGGAATCAGCAAATAAGAGATCTTGTGGAACTCTGTTCACTCTGAGATCTAGAGTGCAGTACATAAATGTACATGTTCCTTGACTTCCAGAAGGCATTTGATACAGTTCCACACTGTCATTTAATGGACAAAATATGAACTTACAGAGTGTTGCACCAGATTTGTGATTGGATTCAGGACTTCTTGGCAGGTCATTATATCATTCTTAATGGAACAAGATTGAAAAATGTAAAGGTATTTTCTGAGGTATCCCAACAGAATGGTATAGAGTCACTACTGTTTACAATTTATATTCATGGTCTGGTGGATTGTGTTGGAGGCTCTTTAAGACTGTTTGAGGGTGATGTTGTTGTCTGTAGGAAGGTTGCAATGCCAGAAGATGGTAGCAAAACGCAGGCAGTCTTGCAGCGGATCGACAATCTGTCCAAGGACTGGCAGTTGACCCTAAATGCAAATAAATGCAATGTATTGTGCATAAGTAGGTGAAGAGGTCTTCTATTGATTGATTATGCTGTTGGCATCAAAACACTGGAAGCAGTAACTATCGTAAAGTACCTCAGTAGCCAAAGTGGAGTGATCATATAAAGCAAATAGTAGGAAAGCAGGTACCAGACTGAGATTCATTAGGAGAATCTTATGAAAATGCCCTTAGGGGTTCAGCTTTCTTTTGCTGGGTATGGGCTTGGATTCCTGAGGTGTGGACTGGTAAGCGCTGCCAGTCCCCTGTCACCATAAGCTCTGGGCGTGCTTCAGCAACCACTGTATGGTGTGACAGTGGAACGTTGTGTGTCACAGGGAACGGGGCTCTTGACTTTATCACCTAGATTGTGAGGATGGTAAAAATCTCTATAAAAAACACCTCAATCTGAAGATGTGCACGCTGATGAGATGCATGGGTGTTGAGGTGAAACAGTCATTAGCGGGCAACCTCTGGGGAACCTGCTGCACCTCAGTTGTATAAGGCTTACTTAGGCATGCGGGGCTCTAAGTGGACCTAGCTGCTTGTGGGACCGTAATGGAACCCTTGGAGTTTTCTCCTTCACTTCAAGTGTGGCCCACTGGTAGGTACTAACACCCAATCAAATAAGAGGGCTCGTGTAGCTCCAGATTCAGAGGTTGCACAGAATTCGTCTGTGAATAGTAACAGAACACATGCTGCTGTTCAGAATGTGTTTCAATTGAGAAACAGAAAGAGGGCAGTTTTGTAAAGGTTACACCTTTTTATATTCAAAAGTTTGTGGAGGGCATCACAGACACACTGACATCCATTAAGTGATTGCGTAATGGCGCTCTGTTGGTTGAAACTGCTAGTTCCCCACAAGCAAGAAACCTGTGGAAAGCTAAATGTCTTGGTGAATATGCCATCAAAATGGGGCTCCACAGCACCTTGAACTACAGCAAAGATATAGTGTCATGTAGAGATCTGGTAGACATTACCAAGAAGGACGTGAAAGATGGGTGGGCTCAAGAAGGGATCGTTGATGTGTGGAATATATTGAAAAGGGTGGATGGGCATCTGGTAAAATCTGACTCCTTCATCATTACCTTCAGTAACACAAAACTCCTGGAGCAAATCAAGGCAGGTTTCCTGTGCCTAAGTATATGGCCTTACATCCCCAACCCAATGTGCTGTTTTAAATGCCAGTACTTTGGGCAAACCACCTTAGGATGTAAGGGTGAAGCCACTTGTGGGGAAACATGGCAAGGCCGCCCATGGCAGAGTTGCTTGCTTCTCACTTCCGAAGTGTGTAAACTGCTCTGGGGATCATCCTGTCTGGAGTAGGGACTGCATTGTCTTCCTTGAAGAAAAAAGATACGAGAAATTAAAACATCAAAACACATTCCAACAGTGAGGCCAAGAAGATATGGAAGTCCACGCAGCATTCTTCATTTACTATATCTTTTGCTTCGGCCATTAAGAAGCCTATTTTGACAGCCAATGCTTCAACGCAGATGGAATTTGCTAGTGTTAACACTAGTACCTGCGTTTATCAGTTTACTTGTCAAGCTGAAGTTGTTTCAGAGCCCAAAGCCCCTCCAAGAACATCTGAAAAGCTACAGTTACCACTAATGCAGAGCTCCCAGTACCTCCAAAGGCAGAGTCTTGTGAAACATCCAGGATAGCCTCTGCCACTGCTGCAGCAATTCCCACAAGGCCCTCCCAGACCAAATAAGCAAATGGAAAGTTTCCACCACACGTAAAAACAGGCGATAGACTGTCAGACCATGTGACGTGATTTGACATGATGGTTATGCTGCTTCTGCTTCAGAGCCAGTGGAATTCAGAATCTTGGCAAGGTCGACCCTCCACCCATTGTGGAGGGCTGGGCTGATTTGGGGGAAGAGACCAAACAGCGAGGTCATCTCATTGGATTAGGAAAGGATGGGGAAGGAAGTCGGACGTGCCCTGTCAAAGGAACCATCCCGGCATTTGCCTGAAGCGATTTAGGGAAATCACGCAAAACTTAAATCAGGATGGCCGGACACAGGATTGAACCGTAGCCCTGCTGAATGAGAGTCCAGTGTGCTAACCAATGTGCCACCTCGCTCAGTCCCATTGTGGACTGCCCATCCTGGCAGAAAGACAGAGTGAAGGTGGTAAATGTCTCCCGTAATACAGTGGATCACGACTAGGTTCAGGACACGTGGAGGAACTCAAACACCTGGCACAGGCAGAACCCCTATGCTTGTGTTTACAGGAAACACATTTCAAAGCCACAGATGTCCCTGTGAACACAGACCACTCCTGTGCTCTCCCTTTGCTTACTGACCTACAAGCAGTAACTATTGCAGTTAATGCAAGTCAGATCATCACTATCTGCTCCCTGTACTTACCTCTGCAGGATACAATAGGCTCTGAGACTCTCGCAGGCCTTATTGAACAACTCAATCACATGATTTTTTTACTGGGTAATTTCAATGCCCGTAATGTATTATGGGGTTCAAACTATACTTGCCCCAGGCGTCAAGTCTTGGAGACCATCATGATGTATCAGAAGCTGTGTATCTTCAACACGGACAGTTCCAATCCTTTCTCAGCTGCTCTTGGGTCATCCTCAGCGATAGACCTGTCTTTCTGCTTTCCAGTCCTTGCAGACTCAGCACAGTTGGAAGCAGTTGATGACCTTCTTTCCAGTGACAGCTTCCAACTGTGGATCCACCTACTGAATGGAGGATTGCTTGAACAGAAGCCACCGAAATGGAAGATCAGCAGGGCTCACTGGGTGGTGTTTAGCCAGTTGGCTGTGTTTGAACACAGTGACAGCATCCAGGAGTGGGTGGACCACATCACGTGTGTGATCCATCTCAGTCTTCACGTCACCATAGGAGGCGACCTGTATCTCGGTAGACAGATGAGTGCCTTTCAATGATCCAGGACAAGTGTGAGGATCTTTAACAGTTTAAATGCGATGCGACGGCAGACAAAATCACAGCCTTTTGCATCACAAGAGCCAAGGCTCTATGTGTAATGAAGGAGAGCAAGAAAAGGTCATAGCAAGCGTTCCTGGACTCCATCAATCATTCCACTTGTTCTACAAAAGTTTAGGAATCCATCTAGAGGATTTCTGGTAAACACAGTTGTGTACCCATAGCTGCAGTGCTGAAGCAGAGGTGTCTCCAGACAGTGCCTAGACATTGCTCATATGCTTGCTGCTGATTTTGCACAAACTTAGCCAATGCAAGCCAGGATCTGGTGTTTCATCGCTACTGTGCAACTGTAGAGAGGGGCAAGTTGGATTTCAAATCCAACAGTTCTGAGTCTTACATCTACCCTTTCTCCACATGGGAACTGGAATCAGTGCTGTCTATCTTTCCTGTGGAAACATCACCGTTTGACATATTCTTTGGTATCATTAAGCCATATGACACTACTGAGAGACACAATTTACTCACACAAATGTATCAATAGCGCTTTCGTGGCCACCTCCCCCTCTTCATCATACAGTCCGTCCTGTCTCAGTGGTTTCTCTGAATCCAAGCTGGTGACATGCTGTGAGATCATTTTGAGCAGGAGAATGGTGTCCCTCAGGACAATGTTTTAAGTGTTACCCTCTTTGCGATAGCCATAATAAGTATCATATCTACGGTAAGGAGTGCTGTACAGTGCTCTTTATTTGTGGACAATTTTACTTTTTTCTGTTCCTCCTCCAGTGTTGCAACAGTGATCTGTCAGTTGCAACTTATGGTGTAGAGGTTAGAGGAGTAGGCTGCAAAGACGGGTTTTTAGTTTTCTGCAAACTGACTTGCATCTGAGGGACACCATTCTACATTTTAAAGACTCGGTGAGGTTTCTGGTCCTTATTTTTGGCTCTTAATTTGTCGTGCTTACTACACCTGAGGGACCTGAAAGCCATAGCCTAGAAGGTGCTAAATATCATAAACTGCCTTAGCCACAGGTCTTGGAGAGTAGATAGGATCCATCTACTCCAGTTTTATTGGGTTTTTGTGCACTCACAGCTGGACTATGGATTCACAGTGTATGAGTCAGCGAGGGCTTCTTACCTTGATATTATCCACCATTAGGGGATTAGGCTGGCTATCCGTGCTTAAAGGACCAGCACTATATCCTCTCTCTGTGCTGAGGCTGGGGAATCACTACTCACCATCTGGTGGCACCTCCTCGTGCTGCGTCAGGCATGTAAGTTCCTCGCAGCTCTGACTTCACCCGCATACCATCCTGTTGCTCATCCACCTTTGGAATGCCCTTTCTTCTACAGTCCACTAGCTACAATGCCATTTGGGATCTGCGTGCAGCATGTGCTGGAGTTACTCAGCGTGGAGCAAGTACAACTCAAAATCCAGAGTTTTAACCGCCTGCTGCCCTTGCTACTGCAGAGGCCCAAAGTAATTTTTTAGATTTGGTGCAGTACAGGAGATATTGCACTCCTGTGTGTGTGTTTTAATGCAATATTTTATGACGTTTTAGATTAACATCACAACTATGTAACTCTCTTTATGGATGTATCTAACAGGGGGACGTCGTTGGTTGCTCTGTTGTTTTCCCAGATCATGTCCTCAAGGCCCAACTGCCTCAAGACGTTATGGTCTTGCAGGGACTAGAGCAGATGGGATATCCTTCCATTGTTCAATTTCTTGTCTGTTCCGGTTATCTGAGTATCCTTACTCTCTAAAATGTTTGTACCCAGTAGATAAAGTAGTTCAGAATATCAAGGGTGCCATCCTGTAACTAAAATGACTGGCGAAGGTGGTATCTTTCTGCTGGGTGCCAGGGCACATGTGTATAGTGAAGCACAAAGGGGTGGATTTTCCATTGTGTGGTGCTTGTGGTGTATGGGTCATTGTGTGCCACGTTTTAGTGGACTGTGTTTTAGTTCCCGACCTGCGGGCTGCCGTGGGTTTGGCGATGGATATACCTTCAATTTTAAGTGATGTGCAAATGAATACGATTATAGTTTAAAAATTTTGTGAATTGTCCAACACTTTTCCCAAGATTTTAGGGAGATAGTTTTAATGTGTTAACAGGGTGACTGGCTCATCGATGTTTTTTGTTGGTGGTCAGCCACTGACATTTTCCTGTTCCTTTGTTTTATCTCCTTTGCCATTTTACTTGTGTTTCAATATCATGTATAGCCACTTTTCCTCTTTCTCCATTGTTTTATGTGCGGTGGAGTGATTGTGCAGTCAATTTTAGTACATGAGTGAGCAACAATTTTTGAAGTTTTATTCACACTCATTTGTTTTAATGAGTGTAAGGGGGCTGAGAACCCTGCCATTTAATGCCCATAAGACACACACACACACACACACACACACACACACACACACACACACACACACACAGTATGAAAATTTTATTCATACACAAAAGAAGTGGCTTACAAAACACTAGTTTGTTTGATTCTTGAGTACTGTTCATCGGTTTAGGACCCTTACCTTACTAGGATCAGTGGTAGAAATAAAGTAGATCCAATGAAGAGTTGTGCATTTTAGTCAGCGCGATGGTTTTATGGATAAGCATGAAAAACTCCCATGGGAGATTCTACAGAGGAGACATTGTGCATCACATAGTGCTTTATTGTTGCCAATTTGAGAGTGTACATTCAGAGGACCACCCCCCCCCCCCCCTCCCCAATCCCCTCCCCCCTCACCTGCTTAGTTTGATTGAAAATGAGGGATGTTTTTCACATAGGATTTGTCAGTTCACTTGTATGAAATATTTACATTTATTTAATGTAAAAATAAAGTAATAATTTACTAAAAATATAGGAAAATTATTTTATTATTAAAATTTTGATTTAGTGTCAACAGGTTAAACTAAGCATTAAAATCACTTAGCAAATTTTTGACTTGGCTTTGTGGAATTTTGTACACATTATAATTCATTCAGGCACCCACAATCTGTCCCCAGTCAAATGCACTGATATTGCACGTATTGCTTCCCCTGTGCTCATTTGTTATACTGACAGCCGGTACAAGCTCTGCTGAGATGTCAGTCTATTCTAGTTGCTGTGGCAATAGGAAATCCCCCCCTCCCCCCCCCCTTCTTTCAGAGCAACAACTTTATGCTCAATTGCTAGTATGTGGATACATTTTTTTTTTTTTTACGGATCTCATAGTGATTATCATTATGCTTTTAAATATTAGTTTTACAATTGTTATTGACTTCAGTATATGACTGTTAGATGAGGCATGTTTTTGAGGATTTGTCTGCCTATTTTAATTTTGAAGGGCCTATGGTTTCCACCGGGTATTGAATTTTCTTTTGTAGGCCAAATCATTTTTCTCTTTGTACTATTGTTTTTTATTGAAAGTTTTGTCAGGTCTGTGAAATTATTCTACTCACAGGAGTGAATTTATTTTCAATGTTTTGAAATAAGTAAGATACCTGTAAACTTGCTCAGCTGTTGTCACTTTCAATAAAACTTTTCTGGGTATGTGACTGAATTGTAATGTTATTATTTAACGGATGTTCCTGAAACAGTTGAAAGCAGCCCTGTTAAGGTTAATGTAATTACTGTAAATTAATTGCGCTTGTGATGAAGGCCGTTTGAAACAGTGGTTCAAAGATTGGTCAATATAACAACATGATGATGGGTTCACTTACCTGGAAGAGTTATATTAAAAAACTTGTAGTGCTTGTTTATCAAAGATTTGAACTGAAGGTCAGTTCAATGGTTTAGTTCAGTGGCTAGTTCCCGTACACACAAATGCGGCCATCTAGTGAACAGTTGCTGACAACCCTTGCACTTGCTGCAAGTTAGGCATATGTGGATTTAGATAACATTTGATATGACCATAGTAGTAGTTTATCTACTTTCTTTTGTGTTGAGAGGGTGCTCCATGTCTTGTACTGTCAAATATGTTGACTGATTTCATCTGTACTCTTAGCAGCCTATATAGGGTGCACATACCAGACCAGCAGAATTTGTTACTCCTCTAGCTCCTGTGACATGATATGTGAGATGGTTTTGTGATCGCCATTTCTACACTGTATGCTTTAATGTTTTTGCTTTACGTACAGTGTTGCTTGAGCATAATGGCATAATTATCTAACAATGGCACAGATGTTCATCTGAATACAAATTAAATTAATCTGAACAGTGAAATTACCTGACCTTGTATAGTGAAACATGCCTACATAGATGTTTTTCCTTCGGATTTTTTTGAAGAAAAATCTATTATTGTTTGAAAAAGTCTGGTACTGAAGTTTTTGTTTTACATGTTAATTATTTACAATATGGCCTAGTAAAATGATTTACTGCATTTTTGCTTTTAGATGCTTCTGAAATATGCAAGGAAGTTCTGCATAATTTGTGCAGAAAAAAAGGTCTCACAGAGGGGAAAATATTTAGTTATATCAGTGCCCTAGTAAAACTGATATCGAAGGTCAATGGACCTTCAGAGCTTGGGTATTCTGTGGAACAGTTACAGTGTTGGTAAGTCATGCCTTCTGTTTTTTATTTGTACTAACCATTGATGGCTAGGAAATTTGATATACTGCATCTAAACCTTTGTAGTTTGCGTGTTCCATTAATTCACGAGGCATCCCGTGTCAGAGCAGCAGCTCTGCAGGCTGTGAGGTACACAGTGAAAGAAGAGAAGCATGTAAGATCACTGTACTCCCTAAATTACCCTTATCTCATTGCCAGGTAAGATTCATGAAACATATTTTCTCTTTGAGTAGAGATTCATAAATAGGTGAAGTTTTAACTGTAAATCTTCATTTTGAGGTAGAGAAGTTTCAGACATTAAAAACAATGATTTAAATAATTCAGCTGTATACCCATAATTTTAATTTGTGTTTACTTCAGGTGCCTTGATGTGAACCTTCGAAATGATATGGAAAGGGTCCAAGCCCTGCGTCTTGTGCGCCGTCTTTTGGCTTTAGCACCAGGCCTTTTTCCACCAGCTATTGTGCGTTCCCTTGTGTCTCTCGCTAATGGGGCTGTTGAAGAGAAAGATCAGATGCTGAGAGCGTGCCTTGCCACACTGGCTGAAATATGTATGTTCAGTATTTGCATTATTTTCATTTATGAACCTTTTTTAATTCATAAGGAATTAATATCTTTCATCTTTGTGTGTGTGTGTGTGTGTGTGTGTGTGTGTGTGTGTGTGGAGAGAGAGAGAGAGAGAGAGAGAGAGAGAGAGAGAGAGAGAGAGATTCAAATAAGAGTGTTATGGTTCCTCTAGAGTTCATTAAGTGAGCTTGAGACTGTTAAAGGCTCAATAAACTCGTTAGGAGCTGCTACAGGAAAGACTTGATGCATCATGGAGAGTCTTGCTGTCAAGATTGTGTTTGCAGAAATTTGTGCTTAGAGAAGTAGTCACAATCTTCCTTCCTGCATACCATTTGTGAATGTAATATAAACAGAATAAAATTATTCTGGTGAGCCATGCACTCACTGCCACATACTGTATGAGTGGCTGTGAATTGCAAATGTATATGTAGATGTAAATAATTTAGACAGTTATGAACCACTATTCTGAAATCACTTTGTTGTTTGTTTGTGCAATTGATCTCCACACCATTCATATCCTTATTTTTCTGTTTATAAACCCTTCATATTAATACAAATAATGATATACGATTACTATATAAGTGTAGTGTCATATTTTGTTTATTTCAGCATGTGAATGTGAGTAGTAGGACAGAATTGGGACCACAAGAGGTGTAAATGTGAGGACTGTTTGACATATTTAGAACAAATACAGTTTGGCGGCAGTGAGTTTGAAAATGATAGTGAAATGGTGTCACACGCCAGCTGAGCTCTTGACATTCACTTCTTTCTGTTGCAGTGACTGCTTCGATAGAACTGCCCAAAAGTCAGATAGCTCCGCATGGGCCCAAATGCGGTAATAAAATCTGTCGCATAGCGGAATAACAATATGGATAAGGGTGGCTCTGCAAATGAGTCCTGGGTGTTACACAGTATAATAAAAAGGGATCATGTAACTAATTAAATTAAAGATCAATTCAAATTAACCCCAGTTTATTATAATATTCTCTCTTCTTACACAGACGAATGTGAATTAGTGTCCAAATGTATTGAGGTCAGTAAGTCACAGGGAACATGAAAACTAACATTTACAAACATTAAATAAATCTAAACTGACAATTGAAAAGCTTGGCGAAGTCCATGTCAGATAGGTGAATGGAATGACCGTCATCTCGCTCATCATCTCTAAAATTACATAACTGCGGTGACACACAGTGATAACTCAGATTTCGCTGGAATGGCATATGACTACTACGTGCCGACAACATCACTACCCAGGTCATAAATGAGCCTTCAAACAGAAGAAAACGTTGAAATTGCGGAACCAACCAACCAACCAACCTGCTGAGGTCATTTGTCCCTAGGCTTACACACTACTTAATCTAACTTACACTAAGGTCAACACACACACACACACACACACACACACACACACACACACACACACACACACACCACACACACACACACACGCAAGCACACGCCAGAGGAAGGACTCGAACCTCTCACGGGGCGAGCTGTGCGAACTGTGACAAGGCCCCTCAGACCGCGTGGCTACCCCGTGCGGTGCACATGCTGGTTTAGCTGCATTTTTAGCCTTTGGTAAGGAATCTGTCTCGCGTGTGTATATTTACTCCAAGTGCACCAAGAAAGATCGAGGATTGGGAGAATCAAATTGCATTAGTAATAGGGTTGAAATATTTTTGCTGAGATACAAACAAGTGCAATTAAGGTCAAAATCAAGACAGTGATCTAATTTAATGTGACTGTTGAAAGCTGGCAGCATACTGTTTGGTTATTTCTTCAAATTGTTGCTTGCACCAAGAAGTTCCTGTGTAGTGTTTCCTGTAAATATCATAATTTTGTCTTCAGATGTTCTTAATAAGTTACCGTGTTTTATGATGTGGCGGAGTGAAGTGGTTGTTAACCAATTATTTTCTTTTTTAGGTGTCCTTAATTCACCATTATTTATTGAATGTGGGGGTGTTGCAGCAGTATCTCGGAATGTATTGAGTTGTCAGATGCCTCGTATAAGTGAGACACTTTCAGGAGTGCTATTGTTCCTCTTGAACCACCCCAGCACAAGAAGGCGAGCAAGTATCTTCCTGTCTACACTAGCAGCTCCATACTGTGACTTTCATGTAGATTGTAGCAGTCGAGCTGCAAACAGTGCAAAGTAAGTGCTTTCTTTTGGTTTTTAAGAATATTTTTAGAACATTCTATAAGTGTTTCTAGTGATTGAGAATATCCTGTTGGTGGGTGGGCTTAATGTGGTGTAGAACTTATCAGATGTGAACACGCGATCTAGTGT